>NW_027361731.1:3673500-4898000 GCF_039654945.1 Dendrobates tinctorius | reverse complement strand
CTACTATTTCCCCTGACCTCCAACCCCGCCATCTACATCTCTGAAGTGGCGTCAGCACAATCTACACTTGTTCCTGTGTTCCTGTGGCTCAGTCCCATCAGTTTATCCCCTGATGTGTGTCCGGCAAGGTCTCCTGCTCTGTCCACATTCCCATAACCAGTAGTGGGAATGAGGACAGAGCTGGCGAACTTGCCGGACAAACATCAGGGGATCAACTGATGGGACTGAGCACCAGTAACACAGGAACAAGTGTAGATTGTGCTGACGCCACTTCAGAGATGTAGCTGGCGGGGTTGGAGGCCAGGGTAAATAGTAGAGACAGTGGAGCCAGAGGCCTAAGTGGAGCATGGTTAGAATCAGTAGTAGTCCACAACCTCCATAAAAACCGCTGCCCATTGGCCTCTGCATGCGGCATGCGTAATCCTGGGCACCAACAGCGTCAGTTGGTGTTCAGAAGTGTCGTCTCCACAGAGCCAAACACATTCGTTCAAGTGTTAGTGGGGTTCAGCACTGCCAGCTGTTCCCCTGCTGTGGAGATGGCAAGTCTCCTGCTGCCTTCACCTGCCAAAATCCAGTAGGCCCCAGCCTGCTCCTCGCCTAATCCTGGGCTCCAACAGCGTCAGTTGGTGTTCAGAAGTGTCGTCTCCACAGAGCCAAACACATTCGTTCAAGTGTTAGTGGGGTTCAGCACTGCCAGCTGTTCCCCTGCTGTGGAGATGGCAAGTCTCCTGCTGCCTTCACCTGCCAAAATCCAGTAGGCCCCAGCCTGCTCCTCGCCTAATCCTGGGCTCCAACAGCGTCAGTTGGTGTTCAGAAGTGTCGTCTCCACAGAGCCAAACACATTCGTTCAAGTGTTAGTGGGGTTCAGCACTGCCAGCTGTTCCCCTGCTGTGGAGATGGCAAGTCTCCTGCTGCCTTCACCTGCCAAAATCCAGTAGGCCCCAGCCTGCTCCTCGCCTAATCCTGGGCTCCAACAGCGTCAGTTGGTGTTCAGAAGTGTCGTCTCCACAGAACCAAACACATTCGTTCAAGTGTTAGTGGGGTTCAGCACTGCCAGCTGTTCCCCTGCTGTGGAGATGGCAAGTCTCCTGCTGCATTCACCTGCCAAAATCCAGTAGGCCCCAGCCTGCTCCTCGCCTAATCCTGGGCTCCAACAGCGTCAGTTGGTGTTCAGAAGTGTCGTCTCCACAGAGCCAAACACATTCGTTCAAGTGTTAGTGGGGTTCAGCACTGCCAGCTGTTCCCCTGCTGTGGAGATGGCAAGTCTCCTGCTGCATTCACCTGCCAAAATCCAGTAGGCCCCAGCCTGCTCCTCGCCTAATCCTGGGCTCCAACAGCGTCAGTTGGTGTTCAGAAGTGTCGTCTCCACAGAACCAAACACATTCGTTCAAGTGTTAGTGGGGTTCAGCACTGCCAGCTGTTCCCCTGCTGTGGAGATGGCAAGTCTCCTGCTGCCTTCACCTGCCAAAATCCAGTAGGCCCCAGCCTGCTCCTCGCCTAATCCTGGGCTCCAACAGCGTCAGTTGGTGTTCAGAAGTGTCGTCTCCACAGAGCCAAACACATTCGTTCAAGTGTTAGTGGGGTTCAGCACTGCCAGCTGTTCCCCTGCTGTGGAGATGGCAAGTCTCCTGCTGCCTTCACCTGCCAAAATCCAGTAGGCCCCAGCCTGCTCCTCGCCTAATCCTGGGCTCCAACAGCGTCAGTTGGTGTTCAGAAGTGTCGTCTCCACAGAGCCAAACACATTCGTTCAAGTGTTAGTGGGGTTCAGCACTGCCAGCTGTTCCCCTGCTGTGGAGATGGCAGTCTCTCCTGCTGTCTCCGCATTACAAAGACAGTAGGCCTCTGCCTACACCCTCCTATTTCCTGGGCTTCAACACAGCCAGTTGTAGTTCGGAAGTGCCGTCCACACGGAAAGAGATACTTGCTCCCGTGTCTCAGTGGGGTTCAGTAACGTCAGCTGATCCCCTGCTGTGTAGATGGCAGTCTCTCCTGCTGTAAACTCATTCAAAATACAGTAGGCCTCTGCCTACACCCTCCTATTTCCTGGGCTTCAACACAGCCAGTTGTAGTTTGGAAGTGCCGTCCACACGGAAAGAGACACTTGCTCCCGTGTCTCAGTGGGGTTCAGTAACGTCAGCTGATCCCCTGCTGTGTGGATGGCAGTCTCTCCTGCTGTAAACTCATTCAAAATACAGTAGGCCTCTGCCTACACCCTCCTATTTCCTGGGCTTCAACACAGCCAGTTGTAGTTCGGAAGTGCCGTCCACACGGAAAGAGACACTTGCTCCCGTGTCTCAGTGGGGTTCAGTAACGTCAGCTGATCCCCTGCTGTGTGGATGGCAGTCTCTCCTGCTGTAAACTCATTCAAAATACAGTAGGCCTCTGCCTACACCCTCCTATTTCCTGGGCTTCAACACAGCCAGTTGTAGTTCGGAAGTGCCGTCCACACGGAAAGAGATACTTGCTCCCGTGTCTCAGTGGGGTTCAGTAACGTCAGCTGATCCCCTGCTGTGTGGATGGCAGTCTCTCCTGCTGTAAACTCATTCAAAATACAGTAGGCCTCTGCCTACACCCTCCTATTTCCTGGGCTTCAACACAGCCAGTTGTAGTTCGGAAGTGCCGTCCACACGGAAAGAGACACTTGCTCCCGTGTCTCAGTGGGGTTCAGTAACGTCAGCTGATCCCCTGCTGTGTGGATGGCAGTCTCTCCTGCTGTAAACTCATTCAAAATACAGTAGGCCTCTGCCTACACCCTCCTATTTCCTGGGCTTCAACACAGCCAGTTGTAGTTCGGAAGTGCCGTCCACACGGAAAGAGATACTTGCTCCCGTGTCTCAGTGGGGTTCAGTAACGTCAGCTGATCCCCTGCTGTGTGGATGGCAGTCTCTCCTGCTGTAAACTCATTCAAAATACAGTAGGCCTCTGCCTACACCCTCCTATTTCCTGGGCTTCAACACAGCCAGTTGTAGTTCGGAAGTGCCGTCCACACGGAAAGAGACACTTGCTCCCGTGTCTCAGTGGGGTTCAGTAACGTCAGCTGATCCCCTGCTGTGTGGATGGCAGTCTCTCCTGCTGTAAACTCATTCAAAATACAGTAGGCCTCTGCCTACACCCTCCTATTTCCTGGGCTTCAACACAGCCAGTTGTAGTTCGGAAGTGCCGTCCACACGGAAAGAGATACTTGCTCCCATGTCTCAGTGGGGTTCAGTAACGTCAGCTGATCCCCTGCTGTGTGGATGGCAGTCTCTCCTGCTGTAAACTCATTCAAAATACAGTAGGCCTCTGCCTACACCCTCCTATTTCCTGGGCTTCAACACAGCCAGTTGTAGTTCGGAAGTGCCGTCCACACGGAAAGAGATACTTGCTCCCGTGTCTCAGTGGGGTTCAGTAACGTCAGCTGATCCCCTGCTGTGTGGATGGCAGTCTCTCCTGCTGTAAACTCATTCAAAATACAGTAGGCCTCTGCCTACACCCTCCTATTTCCTGGGCTTCAACACAGCCAGTTGTAGTTCGGAAGTGCCGTCCACACGGAAAGAGATACTTGCTCCCGTGTCTCAGTGGGGTTCAGTAACGTCAGCTGATCCCCTGCTGTGTGGATGGCAGTCTCTCCTGCTGCAAACTCATTCAAAATACAGTAGGCCTCTGCCTACACCCTCCTATTTCCTGGGCTTCAACACAGCCAGTTGTAGTTCGGAAGTGCCGTCCACACGGAAAGAGACACTTGCTCCCGTGTCTCAGTGGGGTTCAGTAACGTCAGCTGATCCCCTGCTGTGTGGATGGCAGTCTCTCCTGCTGTAAACTCATTCAAGATACAGTAGGCCTCTGCCTACACCCTCCTATTTCCTGGGCTTCAACACAGCCAGTTGTAGTTCGGAAGTGCCGTCCACACGGAAAGAGATACTTGCTCCCGTGTCTCAGTGGGGTTCAGTAACGTCAGCTGATCCCCTGCTGTGTGGATGGCAGTCTCTCCTGCTGTCACCTCATTCAAAATTCAGTAGGCCTCTGCCTACACCCTCCTATTTCCTGGGCTTCAACACAGCCAGTTGTAGTTCGGAAGTGCCGTCCACACGGAAAGAGATACTTGCTCCCGTGTCTCAGTGGGGTTCAGTAACGTCAGCTGATCCCCTGCTGTGTGGATGGCAGTCTCTCCTGCTGTAAACTCATTCAAAATACAGTAGGCCTCTGCCTACACCCTCCTATTTCCTGGGCTTCAACACAGCCAGTTGTAGTTCGGAAGTGCCGTCCACACGGAAAGAGACACTTGCTCCCGTGTCTCAGTGGGGTTCAGTAACGTCAGCTGATCCCCTGCTGTGTGGATGGCAGTCTCTCCTGCTGTAAACTCATTCAAAATACAGTAGGCCTCTGCCTACACCCTCCTATTTCCTGGGCTTCAACACAGCCAGTTGTAGTTCGGAAGTGCCGTCCACACGGAAAGAGACACTTGCTCCCGTGTCTCAGTGGGGTTCAGTAACGTCAGCTGATCCCCTGCTGTGTGGATGGCAGTCTCTCCTGCTGTAAACTCATTCAAAATACAGTAGGCCTCTGCCTACACCCTCCTATTTCCTGGGCTTCAACACAGCCAGTTGTAGTTCGGAAGTGCCGTCCACACGGAAAGAGATACTTGCTCCCGTGTCTCAGTGGGGTTCAGTAACGTCAGCTGATCCCCTGCTGTGTGGATGGCAGTCTCTCCTGCTGTCACCTCATTCAAAATTCAGTAGGCCTCTGCCTACACCCTCCTATTTCCTGGGCTTCAACACAGCCAGTTGTAGTTCGGAAGTGCCGTCCACACGGAAAGAGATACTTGCTCCCGTGTCTCAGTGGGGTTCAGTAATGTCAGCTGATCCCCTGCTGTGTGGATGGCAAAGTCTCCTGCTGCCTACACAGTCGTACCACTACTGATTTTTAACCGTGCTCCAATTAGGCCTGTGGCTCCACTGTCTCTCGTATTTCCCCTGTCCTCCAACCCTGCCAGTTACAGCTCCGAAGTGGCGTCTGCACAATCCACACTTGTTCCTGTGTTACAGGTGTTCAGTCCGATCAGTTAATCCCCTGATGTGTGTCCGGCAATGTCGCCTGCTCTGTCCACATTCCCATTATCGGAATGTGGACAGAGCAGGCGACATTGCCGGACACACATCAGGGGATTAACTGACCGGACTGAACACCTGTAACACAGGAACAAGTGTGGATTGTGCAGACGCCACTTCGGAGCTGTAACTGGCGGGGTTGGAGGACAGGGGAAATACGAAAATCAGTGAATCCACAGGCCTAAGTGGAGCTTGGTTCAAATTAGTAGTCTACAACCGATCTTAAAATTTCTTCAATGCAGCCTAAGCCTGCTCCGTGCTTGTCCCTGGGCTTCAACACAGCCAGTTGTTGCTCGGAAGTGCCGTCTTCACAGAGTAAAACACTAGCTCCTGTGTTTGTGGGGTTCAGTAACGTCAGCTGTTCCCCTGCTGTTTTGATGGCAATCTGTCCTGCTGCCTCCCAATTGACAGCACATCAGGCCTCAGCCTGCTAAGTGCTTGTCCTGGGCTCCAACATCGCCAGTTGCTGCTCATAACTGACTTTGGCACGGGTACTCCCTCCTGCCCAGCTTGGTTCCAGCCCTGCCTGCTGTTTCCGGGAAGTGTCAATGTCAGTTTGCCACCCCAAGTTGCCATGTCGTGTTGCGGTTGGGTTAGCCGAGGCTAGGGTGCCAGCAGTTTAGGTGCTTCCTATGTGGACTGCGGGTTCTGGTAAGAAAGGTTTGTTCCATAGTGCCAGTAGGACAAGCACCCCCTGTAGGACTGTGTGATTCGGTAACTGCGGCCAGCTTGCGGCATGCCAACTTTGCTTTTCAGGGGTAACTTCTGATACCCCTCCGGGTTCCAGCACCGTCAGCTGGTTCTCATCAGAGCCTTTGGCCTAGGTGCCTCCATCTCGGTATCCGAGTTCCAGCAACGTCTGCTGGTCCTTGGTAGTGCTTTGTAGCACAGGTACCTCCTGCTTAGTAACCGGGTTCCAGCACCGTCAGCTGGTCCTCGGTTGTGCCATTGGCTCTTATTCCTTCTGCTGCCCCTCCGGGTGCCAGCACTGTCAGCTGGTCCTCGCTATTTCCATTTGCTCTTGCAGCTTATGCTACCCCTCCGGGTTCCAGCACCGTCAGCTGGTTCTCGTCAGAGCCTTTGGCCTAGGTGCCTCCATCTCGGTATCCGAGTTCCGGCAACGTCTGCTGGTCCTTGGTAGTGCTTTGTAGCACAGGTACCTCCTGCTTAGTAACCGGGTTCCAGCACCGTCAGCTGGTCCTCGGTTGTGCCATTGGCTCTTATTCCTTCTGCTGCCCCTCCGGGTGCCAGCACTGTCAGCTGGTCCTCGCTATTTCCATTTGCTCTTGCAGCTTATGCTACCCCTCCGGGTTCCAGCACCGTCAGCTGGTTCTCGTCAGAGCCTTTGGCCTAGGTGCCTCCATCTCGGTATCCGAGTTCCGGCAACGTCTGCTGGTCCTTGGTAGTGCTTTGTAGCACAGGTACCTCCTGCTTAGTAACCGGGTTCCAGCACCGTCAGCTGGTCCTCGGTAGTGCCATTGGCTCTTGTTCCTTCTGCTGCCCCTCCGGGTGCCAGTACCGTCAGCTGGTTCAAGAGGACAAAGAACAGGAAGACAACCACCAAGATGCAGAACAACAAGAGAGAGAAGACAAAGAAGCATAAAAAAAACAAAGCAGAAGAACATTAAGCATAAGACTAATACTCTGAGCAAATGATATTATCTTATTTATAAGCAGAAGAAGACTAAGCAGTGTATGGGGGTGAGTCCGTTCCTCCTCGTGGTGCCCCTGGAAAAGGCCTGCTTCTGCAGGCCAAACTGAACGCGGACAAATCCTGTTGTAAATCTTTTGTGACAGGCAGAACGGAAGGTGTAAACTTCTAACTTTTCTAGATAACAACTACAGGAATGCCTGACACAAACAAGAATATGATGAAGAAGAATAGGAAGAAGATGAAGAAGCTGAATATGTAGAATAATAATTGTTGAATAAGAAGAATATGAAGAATGTAAGAAAAGGAAGAAGAAGAAGAAGAAGAAGAAGAAGAAGAAGAAGAAGAAGAAGAAGAAGAATGTAAAAAAAGGAAGTAGAAGAAGAAGAAGAAGAATGTAAAAAAAGGAATAAGAAGAAGAATGTAAAAAAAGGAAGTAGTAGAAGAAGAAGAAGAATGTAAAAAAAGGAAGTAGAAGAAGAAGAAGAAGAATGTAAAAAAAGGAAGTAGAAGAAGAAGACATACATGTCTGGCAAAATATAAATGAGGCTAACATAGTCAATATCTTTGTAACTCCTAACATCTTTAAAAAAAAAAGTTTAATTCCTGCTATTCCATTTGATTGGGCTAAACCTCTATGGCTTTAATGTCTCCTCCACCTCCCACAATACATTCTACATTATTCTTAGTTGTTTTTCTTCATGTAGAATTAACCTACAAGGAAAGAAAGGGTTTTTTTTAATTCCGATATTTTGGCCCCATTGACTTGCATTGGTTCCCGGTATCGGAATCGGCGATACCGATACTTTTTTTTAAGATCGGCCGATCCATTCCGATCCGATATTTTCAAGTATCGGCTGGTATCGCTCAACTCTAGTGATAGATACTGAATACTTTCACTTGGGGGGTGGTTGATGGGAATTCTACAAGGAGCTTTCCAACTAATTCTGTGTGGTGTATTCTTACAATAGGAATAACAACTGTATAGATAATGAATATTTATGCTGCTTGAACAAGGAAGTCTTGTGCTCAATAATAGTATGATTCTCGATTGACAAGAGAGACCAAAATGTTATGGTCTCATGTAGCAATATTGGGTCATGCATGACATCAATAATCGAGGACCGATTGTGATACACATCTTGACATGTATGAGTGTGTGTCTGAGTTACGATAGGTAACCAGTTTTCAGAATAGGTGATTATGGAAGTCATGCTGCCCATCTTAGAGGATTATGCTATGAGCATGAAGAGTTAACTTTGTAACAAGCAACATATGTTGAACTTTGAACAGTGATAGACAACTTTGACAAGTTGAACAGAGGCAAACAGATCCTGGGTTATAATCAGTAGCAAAACATTGTGCTATTGTTAAGAGACATGCTAATGGCAAACGAATCTCTGGTTGGTACAAACAAACTAAGGTTGCAGTATTCTATAACAAACAGACCTTGAAGTCTTATGCTGTTATGAAGACAACAACCTACTGTGCAGATTCAAGATTCTGATGCAAACTAAACATACTGCACAGTTGTAATGTGGGAGTGTTGTGTATAAAAAGGTGGACCCAGTGTCAGTGAAAGAGAGGGGACATTTCCAGCAAGGGACGTTTCCAGAAGCTATCGTGGGTGCACGGTTTCTGTGATGACAAGACCAGAGTATTTTCCTTCTCGACACTGTGGTCCCTCCAGTAGAGAAGTGATGCTACAATGCTTGGTAATGTATAGTATGGATACTTATTTCTCTATGTACTATAATTCATAATAATTGTATGATTAACATGAAATTAATTAACAAGACAGGGTAATATTATATCTGCCATTCCATTAATTTGGTGTTTTATAATCATTGTATAATAAAATTGTGTTATATCCAAGTAGTAGCCTTCTTTAAAGCCGTATCCGAACCTTATTGCTGAACAGTTGGCAATACATAAATTGGCGTAGTCGGCAGGATACGCAGAAGGCTTAGAATTGAATTGATAATCCGGAATTTAAACTACAAATTCCGATAGTCAAGAAAAATTGTGTGATATTGCGTACAAAATGTCTCTCTTTAAGAAAAAAGAGGATGGTTGTGTGGAGATCCCTGGCTGGACCAGGGCTCCATACAATATTATGGCACAGGAAATGCGTTTTTGTGGCTTGGCAGATCCCTGGGAGAATAAGCTCAAGGGCTCAGAGCCCCATGATGTTGTTGGTGTACTCATGGGGATCCCTGCAAAGGCAGGTGATGCAGTTAGCCCCTCGATATTGATAAGCTACTCGAGGTTGTCCCTGCAAAGGCAGGTGATGCAGTTAACCCCTGATGTTGTTGATGTACTTAGGGGTGTCCCTGTTAAGGCAGGTGATGTGGTTAACCCCTCGATGTTGGTGAGTTACACGAGGGTTTCCCTGCAAAGGCAGGTGATGCAGTCAGCACCCACTGATGTTGCTGAAGTACTCAGGGGTGTCCCTGCTCAGGCAGGTGATGTAGTGTCTTTAGGACAGCGTATGTTGATTTTACTCAGTGCATACCGAGATATGCATGAGCAAAACACCTATATGCAAAGAAAGTTGGCAGAAAAGGTACAAAAAGAGGTTGTAAGTGAGTCTATTGAGACTCCAGGGTGGGAGGAAACCCCATATGATATATTGGCGACTATGTGGTCGCACAGTGTTGGTTCAAGTGAACATTGGGGCAAATATTGGCAAGATGCAGAGCCTGCTGAGGTAGCAGAATGCTTGCAGAAAGTAAAAGTAGAAAAAGGGAAAGAATTATGTGCTCTTGGTAGGTGTGGCTGGATCCTGCTATCTGCGTATAGAAAATAGCATGAGGAAAAGCAAAGAATGTTAACTAAAGTGCAGGAATTGGAAATACAGCTATGTGAGGCCCAGAATGCATTGGTGGCAGCACAGGGTCAGAATAAGTTAGTAAGGAACAAATGTGTTGGAACTCCGCATGATGCAGAACAGGCTGCTGTATGTGTAACACAGTATAAGTGCAGAAAGAAGAGAGGGAAGGTGAACAGTAGAGTTGAGCGACTTTTGCTTTTTTAGGGTCGCGTTTCGTTTCGTGAAACCCGACTTTTCCAAAAGTCGGGTCGAGCAAGATCGTCCGATTATAGGGAAAAGTCGGGGTCGTCCCGAAACACGAAACCCAATGTGTCAATGGGGAATAAAAGTCGGCAGTGAGAGGAGGACAGGAAACACACCTACAGTGCCCATTTGAATGCCAAAAGCATCAATTCTTCTTACTTAAGCTTGTCAACCTTAATTAACTTCATAATACAAGTTACGCACTGAAAAATGGGGGTTATTTGGCTAAATTTGTGGGGGGGGAGGGCTGGCTGCAGGTTTTCATGTGCCCTGGGCGAAAGAGCGCCCCTTTAACACATACCACAACTCATCATGCTCCGATACGGCAGAGAAATAGCGGTATAGTACAATGAAAAATACCTCACTTTTTACATCTCATGACGAGGCCCATCTATTTCTCCATACAAAATCATTGGTCCCATATAATGTTTGAAACAGTATATGATGAGCTCCACATAATGCTACAGTATATGTTGGTCCCCATGGATGAAGCTTCACTGTCTTATGGGCCCAAATAATGCTCCAAACATAATGGGCCCCATTTCTAATGCTCTAGTGTATAATGGGCCCTGTAAATGCTGCTCCAGTGTCTGATGTCCACCTTTGGAATGTTCCAGTGTATGGTGGGCCCCATCTATCATTCTCCAGAGTATAGTGCTCCCCAAAAATTGCTGTCCCAACATAGAAAACAATCAAATAAGTCTCCTCGCTAGGGAATCCCTGTACTTGTCTGGACAGGTGCTGTAGCATGCTTAACAGCTCGCCAGCCGTTCTCACGCCCAGTATGGATTGCACGTGATTGCACAAAGGTTAGAAAGGGTACCGTATCCCTGGATAACATGTATGGATAGCGTACACATTCAAAATATATGTCTATACAGCATGAGGCAGGCTCAGACGGTGTTAGGCCCAGTATGGATTGCACGTCATTGCACAAAGGTTAGAAAGGGTACCGTATCCCTGGATAACATGTATGGATAGCGTACACATTCAAAATATATGTCTATACAGCATGAGGCAGGCTCAGACAGTGTTAGGCCCAGTATGGATTGCACGTCATTGCACAAAGGTTAGAAGGTAGAAGGGGTACCATATCCCCGGATAACATGTATGGATAGCGTACACATTCAAAATATATGTCTATACAGCATGAGGCAGGCTCAGACGGTGTTAGGCCCAGTATGGATTGCACGTCATTGCACAAAGGTTAGAAGGGGTACCGTATCCCCGGATAACATGTATGGATTGCGTACACATTCAAAATATATGTCTATACAGCATGAGGCAAGCTCAGACGGTGTTAGGCCCAGTATGGATTGCACGTCATTGCACAAAGGTTAGAAGGGGTACCGTATCCCCGGATAACATGTATGGATAGCGTACACATTCAAAATATATGTCTATACAGCATGAGGCAGGCTCAGACGGTGTTAGGCCCAGTATGGATTGCACGTCATTGCACAAAGGTTAGAAGGGGTACCGTATCCCCGGATAACATGTATGGATAGCGTACACATTCAAAATATATGTCTATACAGCATGAGGCAGGCTCAGACGGTGTTAGGCCCAGTATGGATTGCACGTCATTGCACAAAGGTTAGAAAGGGTACCGTATCCCTGGATAACATGTATGGATAGCGTACACATTCAAAATATATGTATATACAGCATGAGGCAGGCTCAGACGGTGTTAGGCCCAGTATGGATTGCACGTCATTGCACAAAGGTTAGAAAGGGTACCGTATCCCTGGATAACATGTATGGATAGCGTACACATTCAAAATATATGTCTATACAGCATGAGGCAGGCTCAGACGGTGTTAGGCCCAGTATGGATTGCACGTCATTGCACAAAGGTTAGAAGGGGTACCGTATCCCCGGATAACATGTATGGATAGCGTACACATTCAAAATATATGTCTATACAGCATGAGGCAGGCTCAGACGGTGTTAGGCCCAGTATGGATTGCACGTGATTGCACAAAGGTTAGAAAGGGTACCGTATCCCCGGATAACATGTATGGATAGCGTACACATTCAAAATATATGTCTATACAGCATGAGGCAGGCTCAGACGGTGTTAGGCCCAGTATGGATTACACGTCATTGCACAAAGGTTAGAAGGGGTACCGTATCCCCGGATAACATGTATGGATAGCGTACACATTCAAAATATATGTCTATACAGCATGAGGTAGGCTCAGACGGTGTTAGGCCCAGTATGGATTGCACGTCATTGCACAAAGGTTAGAAGGGGTACCGTATCCCCGGATAACATGTATGGATAGCGTACACATTCAAAATATATGTCTATACAGTATGAGGCAGGCTCAGACGGTGTTAGGCCCAGTATGGATTGCACGTCATTGCACAAAGTTTAGAAGGGGTAACGTATCCCCGGATAACATGTATGGATAGCGTACACATTCAAAATATATGTCTATACATCAGGAGGCAGGCTCAGACGGTGTCAGGCACAGTATGGATTTGACGGCCCAGATTACACAGCGGAGGAGCAGGGAGAGGTAAAGATTGCAAATGCTGGGGCCCTGGCCAAGCAAGGGGGGCCCACTCGTGGGCGTCGGTACTGGCACTGGGCCCCTCATAGTACAGCGGTGTGTCTGACGGCGGGTGTGCACCACCACCGTCAGAGACACTTGATTGCACTATGAGGGACCCTGTGCCAGTGCCCGCGCCCAAGAGTCGGCCTACCCACCTGTCCAGGGCAACGGCACACGCACGGTGTCGTGCGCTAGGTGGTGACCCCGGCCATGGGGGGGGGAGGCAGCACAGTTAGGGAGTTTTAGAAAGTGGCATATGTTGATGTTGGACATTCAACTGATGCAAAAGGCGAAATAGGTGAAGTACCAGGAAGAGGTGGACCAAAGCAAGCCATTTTTCTGTCACCCTATGTGTCATCAGGGGAAGGTGGGACAAAATCCTTGGAAACCCATGCGTGGTTCATTTTAATGAAGGTTAGATCATCCACATTTTGGGTTGACAGACGGGTCCTTTTTTCTGTCAGGATTGATCCAGCTGCACTGAAGACTCTTTCCGATAGCACACTTGCAGCTGGGCAAGCGAGCTCCTGTAAGGCATATTGGGCCAATTCAGGCCAGGTGTCCAGTTTAGCGGCCCAATAGTCAAAGGGGAATGACCTGTGTGGGAGAACATCGATATGGGAGGAAAAGTAGTTTGTAACCATAGTTGACAACTGCTGTCTCCTGTCACTTTCCATCGATGCAGTATTACCAGTTGTGTGAGCGGTATTTGAAAAATCAGTCCACAACATTGTAATGAAACCCCTGTCTCCAACGCCACTTCTGCTGTGTGCACCACGAACACCTCTGCCAAGCTGCCCCCGGCCCGTACGGCTCGTGTGAGAACCATCACCGCTGCTGTGTGCTGGGAATGCCTCAAGCAACCGATTTACCAGAGTTGCTTGTTTATTAGCCAATATTAGGTCAAGGTTCTCCTGTGGCATGATGTTTTGTAATTTGCCTTTATAGCGTGGATCCAGGATGCTGGCCAACCAGTAGTCGTCATCGTTCATCATTTTGGCAATGCGGGGGTCCCTTTTTAGGATCCGCAAGGCATAATCTGACATGTGGGCCAATGTTCCCGGTGTCAATGATGCACTGCGAGTGCTGGGTGGAGGAGCACTTTCTGGCAAATCCACATCCCTCCAGTCACGCACAAACCCTGTACCAGACCTTGCCATGCCAACATTTTCACTTGCCCCACGAGATGCATCCTCCTCCCCTAAGTAATCATCCCCATCATCCTCCTCCTCCTCCTCCTCTTCTTCCTCCACCTCGTCCAGGAGAGGTCCCTGAGCAGACAATGGCTGAATGTCATCAAGGATTCCCTCCTCCTCTTCCTCCTCATCAACATTGGCTGCAGACGCCTGCTCCTTAAGGTGCGTCAAAGTTTGCATGAGCAGACGCATAAGTGGGATGCTCATGCTTAGGATGGCGTCGTCTGCGCTTACCAGCCGTGTGCATTCCTCAAAACACTGAAGGACTTTACAAAGGTCTTTCAGCTTCGACCACTGCACGCCTGTCAACTCCATGTCTGCTCTCAAAGTGCCTGGCCGTGTATCCTCCCACAAATGCATTATGGCCTGCCTCTGCTCGCACAGCCGCTCCACCATGTGCAGGGTGGAGTTCCACCTTGTTGCAATGTCGATAATGAGGCGGTGGTTGGGAAGGTGGAGCAATCGCTGCAGCTTCTGCATACGAACGGAGTGTACAGGCGACCGGCGGATGTGCGCGCACAGTCTTCGCACCTTCTGGAGCAGGGCTGTTAACTCCGGATAATTTTTGAGGAAGCACTGCACCACCAGGTTCAAGGTGTGAGCCAAGCAAGGTATGTTGCTGAGTTTTGAAAGGGCTATGGCTGCCACAAAATTACGGCCGTTATCACTAACTACCTTGCCTGCCTCAAGATGTACACTGCCCAGCCATGACTCAGTTTGTCGCTTCAAGTACTCGGCCAGCACCTCGGCGGTGTGTCTGTCGCCCAAACACACCATCTGCAACACAGCCTGCTGACGCTTTCCACTAGCTGCTCGATAGGGGGACACATCGTGTGCAACAGTGGCAGCTGCAGATGGAGTGCTCGTACGACTGCGCTCTGTGGACGAGCTGTCGCTTCTGGAGGAGGAGGAGGAGGAGGAGGGTCGAACGCCTACAGCCAACTGTTTCCTAGACCGTGGGCTAGGCAGCACTGTCCCACCACCGCTGTCCCCTGTGGACCCTGCATCCACCACATTAACCCAGTGCGCAGTGATGGACACGTAACGGCCCTGGCCATGCCGACTGGACCATGCATCAGTTGTGAGGTGCACCTTTCCGCTCACTGACTGCTTGAGTGCATGGACAATGCGGTCTTTCACATGATGGTGGAGGGCTGGGATGGCTTTGCGAGAGAAGAAGTGGCGACTGGGTAGGTCATAGCGTGGTACTGCATAGGCCATGAGTTCGCGGAAAGCTGTGCTTTCCACCAACCGAAAGGGCATCATCTCAAACAAGATTAGTTTGGCAATGTGGGCGTTCAAACCCAGTGTACGCGGATGAGAGAATGAGTACTTTCTTGACCTACTCATAGTGTCTGGGAGGGTGAGCTGGACTTGAGAGCTGCATATGGTGGAAGTAGCGGTGGACAGGGCGGACTGAGAGAGGGTTGATGATGGTGATGGAGTTGGTGTTCTTTCTGATGGCCTAGAATCAGTCTTTCGTTGATATAACAGTGGGATTCCCTGACTGCTGTGGCCTTGCAACGACACCTCAACATTTGCTGCTGTGCTAACCGGTGTGCTTACAGTGGGGGAAACAATGTAGCGTTGCTGACTACCTTCTTTGTGATCAGTTGCACATGTGGCACTTGAGGTTTGGTGTTGTGTCCACGCTTGCAAGTGCATGCTGGTTAAATGTCTAAGCATGCAACTGGTATTCAAATTTTTCAGATTTTTCCCTCGGCTAAAGGTCTTTGCGCACTTCTTACAGATAACCTTGGCCTGATCATGAGGATTTTGTTCAAAAAACTGCCACACTGCACTCTTCCTACTTTGGCAGACATTTTGCGGCCTAGCACGCTGTGATCTTTTGACCCTCTGGACAAGCTGTCCAGCAACTCTTTTGATGTTTGGAACCTGTCTTTGGAGTGCTCCGGGCCTGCCAGATAACAGCTGTTGCGATGTCGATGTCTGCTGTGGATGCTCCTCATCTGAGCTATTGGAAGCAGCACCCTCTTCCCCCAATGGATGCCAATCTGGGTCAACAACTGGGTCATCCATCACCTCCTCTTCTATGTCATGTGCACCTTTCTCTGTGTCACCGTGTATGGTGGTATAGTGTGCGGGAAGGGGCACCTGAGTCTCATCAGGGTCAAAATCTGGCTCTGTACACTGCGAGGACAATGTAGTGCTCTGAGCGAATGTACCAGCAGAATCATCCATCAGCGGCTGTGCATCAGTTCACTCCATGTCAGATTCATCTTGGCCTGGGTAATTCACCATTTGACTTGATAATCCAGGCATGGTATGTGAAAACAGCTCCATGGAGTAATCAGTAGTATGGCCTGCGTCATCCTTCAATCTTGGTTGGGGTGAAGGACACAAGGAAAGGTGTGGTTCATGAACATGAGCCTCCAATGACGACTCAGTGCTTTTACTTTTTACAACTGAAGAAGAGGAGGCGATAGAGCTGGAGGCTGAGTCAGCAATGTAAGACAAAACTTTTTCCTGATGCTCTGCCTTTAAAAGCGGTTTGCCATCTCCTAGAAAACTAAGCGTTCGAGGCCTTATGTAGACAGACGATGACGCAGGGTCAGCACCTCCTGCATTTGGTCCTATTTTGCTCTTGCCACTACCATCAGATCCACCACCAACACCATCATTACCAGCTGCCAACCCCCGCCCAATTTCACGGCCTCTTCCACCAGCCTTCCTCATTTTTGGTAGAAATGTAGACAAAATCCAACAAACTATATAGTAATGTAAAACAAGGTGCAAGGTGTCTATAGGACAGGGGAGTTTTAGAATTTCTGCACACACTTGTGGACAGTGGACACTTGTGGATTGTGTGCGGCCCACTGATATCTGAGCGCTATGTGACACGCTCGATGGCACAGCTGCCTGTGACCAAAGTGACGAGAGGATAATGGAGATTTTGAATCTCTGCGTACACTTGTGGACAGTGGACACTTGTGGATTGTGTGCGGCCCACTGATATCTGAGCGCTATGTGACACGCTCGATGGCACAGCTGCCTGTGACCAAAGTGACGAGAGGATAATGGAGATTTTGAATCTCTGCGTACACTTGTGGACAGTGGACACTTGTGGATTGTGTGCGGCCCACTGATATCTGAGCGCTATGTGACACGCTCGATGGCACAGCTGCCTGTGACCAAAGTGACGAGAGGATAATGGAGATTTTGAATCTCTGCGTACACTTTTGGACACTGGACACTTGTGGATTGTGTGCGGCCCACTGATATCTGAGCGCTATGTGACACGCTCGATGGCACAGCTGCCTGTGACCAAAGTGACGAAGTGCACCTGAAGAAACAGAGGAATGGAGACATGTGACCCAGAGAAGCAGGAGGATCAGGAGGCAGTCAGCACCCATACTGCTCAGAAACCAGTACCAGGCTCTCACGCAGGAAAACAATGAAGAAATACATCAGGATAAGACTTTGCCAACAAGCAGCAACCTTGTACGCCTTCAGAGTCCTCCTGGATGGAGAAAGAAAAATGTTGTGAAGAAGAAACGGAGAGTGGTGGTCATGGGGGATTCCCTGTTGAGAGGAACTGAGGCCGCTATCTGCAAACCGGATATAACTTCAAGAGAAATGTGTTGTCTTCCAGGTGCAAAAATTAAAGATGTGTCTGACAGGATATCAGGACTCTTCAGACCTACAGATGACTACCCATTCCTGCTACTACATGTGGGGACAAATGACACCGCAAGAAACGACCTGGAAACCATCTGCAGAGACTTTGAAGACTTAGGCAAGAAAGTGAAAGAACTGGGAGCGCAGGTGGTCTTCTCTTCCATCCTCCCAGTGGATGGCCATGGAACAAGGAGGTGGAATAAGATTCTGCAGGTGAATAACTGGCTACGTCGATGGTGCCGTCAGCAACGATTTGGATTTCTGGATCACGGAGTGAACTACTTATACGATGGACTACTTGCTAGAGATGGGGTGCACCTTACGAAGACTGGAAAACATGTGTTTGGAAGTCGCCTTGCTACACTTGTAAGGAGAGCTTTAAACTAGAACAACATGGGAAGGGAAGCAAAAGACCAGAAAAAGCCACACACCTGACAAATGCTATTGAGAACTCTGCTATTAGAAGTGGAAAGGAAGAACAAAGACGAAAGAATCTAATTAATAAAAATATTGGAGAAAGAGAAACCAATCACAAACTAAAATGTTTCTATACTAATGCACAAAGCATGGGCAACAAACAAGGAGAATTGGAACTACTAACACAGGAAAAGAAATATGATGTCATTGGAATCACTGAAACTTGGTGGGACAATACACATGATTGGAATACAAGACTAGAAGGATACAACTTATTTGCAAGAAACAGACTTGATAAACGAGGAGGGGGTGTCGCATTGTATGTTAGAAACGCGTATATCTGCACAGAGATTGAAGCTTCAGAGACTGGGAGTTCTGTGGAAACTGTTTGGGTAAGAATACAAGGACAGAACAATGGAAAGGACACCATTGTAGGCATTTACTACAGGCCGCCTGTGCAAGCTGAAGCTATGGATGAACTCTCTATGCATCAAATGGCCAAGTTCTCCAAAAAATATGACATAGTTGTCATGGGAGATTTCAACTATCCAGACATTTGTTGGGAATCTCTCTCAGGCAAAACTAACAGGTCAAGGAAATTCTTATCCTCTCTTGCTGACAGCTTTATCTTCCAAAAGGTAAGGGAGAAAACAAGGGGAACTGCTACCTTGGATCTAATCCTTATAAACAGGGAGGAAATGGTTGAGGAGGTAAAAGTGGCTGGGACCCTAGGAGGTAGCGACCATGCTATTTTAGAATTTTGGATAACTAGCGGCGGAAGACCTGTGAAGACTCAGACATCAAGGTTAGATTTCAGAAAGGCAGATTTTAAGGGATTCAGAAAGAGAATTGGAGGGATCCAATGGCTGGATATCCTTAAAGACAAAAATGTCCAGGAAGGATGGGAAATCTTGAAAAATGAAATTCTCAAAGCACAGTTGTTAACAATTCCGAAAAGAGGGAAGAATAGGAAGCAGTTAAGGAAACCAGGATGGATGAACACAGAACTTAAGCACATGCTAAAAAGGAAGAAAAAAATGTTTATAAAATGGAAAGAGGGAGGCATATCTAAAGAAGAATATAATGCTGTCTGCAGAACCTGCAGGGCACAAATCAGATTATCTAAAGCTGAAAATGAATTGAGGCTTGCAAGAGATGTCAAAAGCAATAATAAAGGATTTTGGGGATATGTCAAAAGTAAAAGAAAAGTCAAAGATGCTATAGGATTTTTACAGGATGAAAATGATGAAATGGTAAGACAGGATGTTGAGAAGGCTGAACTTTTAAATTCCTATTTTGCATCTGTTTTCTCTCAGAAAGGAACTGTAACATCAACTGTTATTCACTGTCCTATTAAGGGAATAGAAGAATCCAGGATATCTATAAACAGAAAGATAGTGAGGAAACACTTAGCTAGCCTAAATGAATTCAAGTCTCCAGGTCCAGATGAATTACACCCCAGAGTACTGAAGGAGATAGCAGAAGAAATTTTTGAACCCCTCTCTATAATCTTTGAAAATTCTTGGAGAACAGGAGAAGTGCCAGAAGACTGGAGAAGAGCAAATGTTGTTCCTATCTTCAAAAAGGGGAAGAAGGTGGACCCAGGTAACTATAGGCCGGTGAGTCTGACTTCTATACCAGGAAAGATCTTTGAACAAATTATTAAACAACATGTATGTCAATACCTGGATAAGAATGAAGTGATTAAACAGAGTCAGCATGGGTTTGTAACTAATAAGTCATGTCAGACTAACTTAATTTCCTTCTATGACGGTATCACTGATTGGGTGGATCAAGGAAATGCTGTAGATATAGTATATCTTGACTTCAGCAAAGCATTTGACAAAGTCTCTCATACAATCCTTATTGAAAAAATGACTAAGTATGGAATGGACAAGGCAACTGTTAGGTGGATTCATAACTGGCTTAGTGATCGGACCCAAAGAGTGGTCGTAAATGGCTGCACATCCAGTTGGAAGAATGTCTCAAGTGGGGTACCACAGGGCTCTGTCCTGGGCCCTGTATTGTTCAACATCTTTATCAACGATTTAGATGAAGGAATTGAGGGTAAACTGATTAAATTTGCTGATGACACAAAGCTAGGAGGGATAGCTAATACTAGAGAAGAGAGAGAGGATTCAAAAAGATTTAAATAAACTGGAGAAGTGGGCAGCAACTAACAGAATGGTTTTTAACAGGGAGAAATGCAAAGTACTACATCTGGGCAATAAAAATGGAAAAAACATATATAGAATGGGAGGAATAGGGCTAAGTGACAGCACATGTGAAAAAGACTTGGGTATACTAATAGATCACAGACTGAATATGAGTCAACAGTGTGATGCAGCAGCAAAAAAGGCAAATGCAATTCTAGGATGTATTAACAGAAGCATACAGTCTAGATCACGTGAAGTCATTATTTCCCTCTACTCCTCTTTGGTCAGACCTCATCTGGAATATTGTGTCCAGTTTTGGGCACCACATTTTAAAAAAGACATCAACAAACTGGAGCAAGTTCAGAAAAGAGCGACCAGAATGGTGACCGGTCTGCAAACCCTGTCTTATGAGGAAAGGTTGCAGGATTTGGGAATGTTTAGTTTGCAAAAGAGAAGACTGAGAGGAGACTTAATAGCTGTCTACAAATATCTAAAGGGCTGTCACATTGTAGAAGGATCAACTTTATTCTCATTTGCACAAGGAAAGACTAGAAGCAATGGGATGAAACTGAATGGGAGGAGACACAGATTAGATATTATAAAAAACTTTTTGACAGTTAGAGTGATCAATGAGTGGAACAGGCTGCCACGAGAAGTGGTGAGTTCTCCTTCAATGGAAGTCTTCAAACAGAGGCTGGACAGACATCTGACTGGGATGATTTAGCGAATCCTGCTTTGAGCAGGGGGTTGGACCAGATGGCCCAGGAGGTCCCTTCCAACTCTACGATTCTATGATTCTATGATTCTATGATTCTAGGATAATGGAGATTTTGAATCTCTGTGTACACTTTTGGACACTGGACACTTGTGGATGGTGTGAGGCCCACTGATATCTGAGCGCTATGTGACACGCTCGATGGCACAGCTGCCTGTGACCAAAGTGACGAGAGGATAATGGAGATTTTGAATCTCTGCGTACACTTGTGGACAGTGGACACTTGTGGATTGTGTGCGGCCCACTGATATCTGAGCGCTATGTGACACGCTCGATGGCACAGCTGCCTGTGACCAAAGTGACGAGAGGATAATGGAGATTTTGAATCTCTGCGTACACTTTTGGACACTGGACACTTGTGGATTGTGTGCGGCCCACTGATATCTGAGCGCTATGTGACACGCTCGATGGCACAGCTGCCTGTGACCAAAGTGACGAGAGGATAATGGAGATTTTGAATCTCTGCGTACACTTTTGGACACTGGACACTTGTGGATTGTGTGCGGCCCACTGATATCTGAGCGCTATGTGACACGCTCGATGGCACAGCTGCCTGTGACCAAAGTGACGAGAGGATAATGGAGATTTTGAATCTCTGCGTACACTTGTGGACACTGGACACTTGTGGATTGTGTGCGGCCCACTGATATCTGAGCGCTATGTGACACGCTCGATGGCACAGCTGCCTGTGACCAAAGTGACGAGAGGATAATGGAGATTTTGAATCTCTGCGTACACTTGTGGACAGTGGACACTTGTGGATTGTGTGCGGCCCACTGATATCTGAGCGCTATGTGACACGCTCGATGGCACAGCTGCCTGTGACCAAAGTGACGAGAGGATAATGGAGATTTTGAATCTCTGCGTACACTTTTGGACACTGGACACTTGTGGATTGTGTGCGGCCCACTGATATCTGAGCGCTATGTGACACGCTCGATGGCACAGCTGCCTGTGACCAAAGTGACGAGAGGATAATGGAGATTTTGAATCTCTGCGTACACTTGTGGACAGTGGACACTTGTGGATTGTGTGCGGCCCACTGATATCTGAGCGCTATGTGACACGCTCGATGGCACAGCTGCCTGTGACCAAAGTGACGAGAGGATAATGGAGATTTTGAATCTCTGCGTACACTTGTGGACAGTGGACACTTGTGGATTGTGTGCGGCCCACTGATATCTGAGCGCTATGTGACACGCTCGATGGCACAGCTGCCTGTGACCAAAGTGACGAGAGGATAAGGGAGATTGGATTGCTTTTAAAAAAGCAGTTTGCGGAGCAGTGGGTAAACAGCAATGCCAGCGTGTCAGGAAGCCTTAGAAGGCAGCCCAACAACCAACACCACTGATACACCACAATATAGCCTCCCCTTGCACTGCACACACAGTGACTTGTGTGTTGTGCAGGCCAAATCGCTAGCAGCAGAAGCAGTTTTTTTGTCTTCTTCCCTGCCTAACGCTCTCCCTACAGAATCAGCAGCAACCTCTCCCTATACTAAGATCGGCAGAAGTAAGATGGCGGTCGGCGTGCACGCCCTTTTATACCCCCTGTGACGCCCACCAAAGCAAGCCAATCACTTGCATGCCCTTCTGAAAGATGGTGGTGACCCGTGCCTATGTCATCACGTTGCCCACAGTGTCCGTGGATCCTGATTGGCTGAAAAAGAGCGCAAAACAAACTTTTGAAACGCGACTTTGGCGCGTAAGTCGCCGACCTCGTGGCCGACCTCATCCTAGGGTCGGGTTTCGTTTCATGAAACCCGACTTTGCCAAAAGTCGGCGACTTTTGAATTTTTTCGACCCGTTTCGCTCAACTCTAGTGAACAGGAATGAAGCTTTGGCCATGGCCAGAGCAGAGATGGAGAGGAACCCAGATCAGTGGGATGGTGATGCACAGGAGTCAACTGACTCCGAAACTGTCATCATCCCAGAACAGGGGGATGATCATTTTGATGGGGAGATGGAAGAAATGGATCCTCTTCTTAACCCATTATAAGCTCATCGCATTTGCCAGACCCAGGTTGTAGAGACAGCTATAGGGAAGCAAGACCAGAATGAGGTAGAAGATTGCAGTGTGTCTAATAGATCTGAGTTGCAATCTACCTTTAGTAGAAGAAATACTAGGGGTGGCAAGGCCCCGGCAATGTTCAGATTCAGGCGATCTGATGATCCCATGTTGTTCTGTAGTAATTATTTGGCATTGTACAGAAATGTTTGCAATCATCCAGATATGTCTCAGAATGATCCTAGTTTTCTATTTTCAATGGCAAATCATTGTAATGTAGATTATGCCACAAGAGCGTCTCTAAGAAATACCAGTTCATATGAAAGATTTGTAAAACTATTAAACGAGTGGTGTCTTAAGTCAAAAGAGCAGGATGAAGTATCCGAGAATGTGTCTACTGTTTACAGGCCTAGGTATTGCTTTAAATGTGGGAAGATAGGCCACATTAAACGTTATTGTAATCCCAGACCAGAGAGCCATTCACTGCACCAGAATATTGATGGAATTGAGAATAAGGAAGAACCTGCCATCTATGATACTGAATTTACAGACTCCTGTAAAAAAGCTGACTTTGCTACAACTGCACAAAAGTCGCAAGAAATGCAGATCCCAACAGTGGATAAGAGTGAGACTGGGAAAGAGCAGAACTTGTCATATTGTAGACCCCAAAAAGACGGTGCTACTATTCCTGTGTTCTGTCTATGGGGCTGGATCATTTTACATTGGTCACCAGTCATCATTCCTGGGTTATCCTTTTAAGACAGTGTCCAGTGAGGATTGTTTGCTTGTTTTTGGACAGATATGATAAGGACAAAGTGCAGTATTTGACTTGTACGTATTCTAACCTTTTTCTTTGTGTTTTCTTTCTCCAGACTGGACAAACCAGTTTTTTCACAGGAATCAGATTCAATGTATTTAGCTATATATAAAACATGGGGTTAGACTAGTGAGCTCAAAGATCAAAATCTGATCTGTAAGTGTTATATTATTGCTTTCATCTTGTGCAACTGCTTTCAAGAGCCAAGCAATCTTCAGACAGATGCCAGCTATGGAAAATGTGGATTTCTGAAAACCAAACAGAATCTATGGCTTTACTTGGCTCAGTGGATGAACAGATGAACACTAGCCATTTTTGAAGGGCAAAGACCAAGAAGATGTGACCCAAGATGTGAACTGTACTGAAGAAAATTTCTAAAGGGATAAATGATTAACAGAAGGACTCCAAGAATTATGCCAGCTGATCCATGCTGTCAGTGGACTTGTGATAAACATTTAAATATGATGAATCAGACTGGGGATGGGGAGAGGGCTATTATAGGTGGCTCCAGTTCAGATAAAAAGTGCAAAAGTATGAGGGTGGGTAAATATGACGTGTAACAGCATAGTGATCTTTCCATCATTTGCAGAACATGTAAGATTGCCTAGAGGTGGGATGTTTTCCATTGGAAATATCACTTTTCGTTATATTCCAACTAATATAACTAGTGGGTCAGGTGTTAGCTCCAGGATAACTTTAAGGAGTAATTTGTTTTATGCATACATTGGTTTGTTTTTGTTGGATAAATAATGTGTGGCTATAAGATATCCAAGGGTGGATTGTGGTGCTAATAAAAATATGGATATCATAGCCTACATATTGTAATACATTGTTTATATGCTTTGATATAGTGTGGTCATTAGACCAAGGATGGAAAGTATTGCAAATATGAAATATGGTTGTTTGAATCCAAACACTATATTGCAATATACTATGGTGTAATATTATTAATGCTGAACTTTGACACTTAGCCACAAAGCGTTTGCTCTGTGTCAATACCGTAAGACAAGGAATTGTTCTGTGGTCTTTGAAGCTCTGTGTTTCAAAGATTCATTATCCTGATTTGTACACAAGTGACCACTGTGATATTTGCGTTGACAAACAGTGATAGATACCGAATACTTTCACTTGGGGGGTGGTTGATGGGAATTCTACAAGGAGCTTTCCAACTAATTCTGTGTGGTGTATTCTTACAATAGGAATAACAACTGTATAGATAATGAATATTTATGCTGCTTGAACAAGGAAGTCTTGTGCTCAATAATAGTATGATTCTCGATTGACAAGAGAGACCAAAATGTTATGGTCTCATGTAGCAATATTGGGTCATGCATGACATCAATAATCGAGGACCGATTGTGATACACATCTTGACATGTATGAGTGTGTGTCTGAGTTACGATAGGTATCCAGTTTTCAGAATAGGTGAATATGGAAGTCATGCTGCCCATCTTAGAGCGTTATGCTATGAGCATGAAGAGTTAACTTTGTAACAAGCAACATATGTTGAACTTTGAACAGTGATAGACAACTTTGATAAGTTGACAAGAGGCAAACAGATCCTGGGTTATAATCAGTAGCAAAACATTGTGCTATTGATAAGAGACATGCTAATGGCAAACGAATCTCTGGTTGGTGCAAACAAACTAAGGTTGTAGTAGTCTATAACAAACAGACCTTGAAGTCTTGTGCTGTTATGAAGACAACAACGTACTGTGCAGATTCAAGATTCTGATGCAAACTAAACATACTGCACAGTTATAATGTGGGAGTGTTGTGTATAAAAAGGTGGACCCAGTGTCAGTGAAAGAGAGGGGACATTTCCAGCAAGGGACGTTTCCAGAAGCTATCGTGGGTGCACGGTTTCTGTGATGACAAGACCAGAGTATTTTCCTTCTCGACACTGTGGTCCCTCCAGTAGAGAAGTGATGCTACAATGCTTGGTAATGTATAGTATGGATACTTATTTCTCTATGTACTATAATTCATAATAATTGTATGATTAACATGAAATTAATTAACAAGACAGGGTAATAGTATATCTGCCATTCCATTAATTTGGTGTTTTATAATCATTGTATAATAAAATTGTGTTATATCCAAGTAGTAGCCTTCTTTAAAGCCGTATCCGAACCTTATTGCTGAACAGTTGGCAATACAACGCTTTGCGCATTAGAGTTTGGAAATTTAAATGTGATCCCACCGATAGAGGGACATGGGTCTTGGTCAAGGCGTTAGACGGCCCTATCTGCCCAGTAAAAATAGTCAGACGCTGCACAGTTATAAGACACTAAAGTAGATTCTTTCTCTCACACACAGACGGGTCCGCGCTTACTAAATATCAGTTTCACGCAATCTTTAAACAGTCCTTAGAGGCAGTCGGCATTAACCCAAATGAATACGGGACACATTCCTTCAGAATAAGGGTGCCACCGAAGCAGCTAGGGCCGGTGTATCGGAAGTCGAAGTACAGAGATTAGGCCTTTGGAAATCCGCATGTTTTGCAAGATATATAAGACCAGACCTGCTCTAACACATCTTGTCTCTTACAGGCAGCCATAAGCCCACATTCTGGGTAGTGGGACATTCCTTTCTTTATTGGGCGTGCTAAAGGGCCAAACTACGGCCTGGTGCAAAAAATGTTTACTTCCCGCAACTAAAGGTCAACTGGAGAGGCATCAGAGGGCTCTGGTGGCAGCAGATCTTCCCGGAGGTGGTCAACATTGCTAAGACAGCCAAAGGGCCAGTGATACTGGTGTTACACACCAGCGGTAAAGATTTGGGCAAGAAGAGAGATGCCGAGCTCTACACAATAATGTCCACGGACATAGAGCGCTTTGTCAGTTTAATACCGGATATGTTGGTGGTGTGGTTGGATATAATACCACGAGCGGTCTGGCATGGAGCTAAAGATGCTAAAGCCACTGACAAATAAAGAAAAAAGATTAACATGAAGATGGCAAAATTTGTCACAGAAAAATATGGCATCGTGGTTCGCCACCACGACCTGGAGAAAGACAACTCAGACTTACTGAGACCAGACGGCATTCATCTCACGGATATCGGGCTCAATATATTTTTAACTAATTTGCAGGATGGTGTTGAACAGGCCCTAATGATGCTGTGTGGGGGTTGGAGTCCGGTGTAGGTCATGTGGAGCGCCCTCACTCACCAGGGCTATGGGGTACTCGGTACCGGGTCAGTTGATCTTCTCAACGGGGGTTTGTCACCGCAGCAGTGACCCGGTCCGTGGCCCTGGGGCTCCATTACAAAAGGGGTTGTTTCAGTGTGCTTATGGTGGTGAAAGTTTATAAGTGATTCTTGACGCCACCTGTGGTGTTCGGCAAGGAAGATGTTAAGCCGACGCTGCAGACAGATCCTCTGGGACAGATAGTGTAGTGCAGCAATGATGTTATAGCCCTCCACAGGCAGGGCTGTAGTCCCAGGGCAGTGTAGGTGAAGTGACACTTAGATGGTGTAGTGTCAAGCGCAGGAGGGATATAGCAGTGTCAGACAGGCTGGCGCAGGAAGGAGGAGGTGCAGTACCTCTGTGGCGACTGAACCCTCAGGGGCGCCACACATACACATGATCCTCCGTGGTGGTAGTGTAGAGGGGGGCAAAGGTTCGTAACCTCTCATCAGCTTGCTGGCCCAGCGGTCAGTGACGGGGCTTTCAGCAATGAGTCCATTACGAATTGTACTTGCCTCTCTCTGCTTATAAATTTAATAAACTGTGACCGACCTGTTCAACCCATTCTGGCCTGTCTGTGTTTTTGTAATTACGGGATTGTTGGGAGGCGGGAAGGCACTGTTTACATCACATAGGTCTGTGCAGTCTGCATACTGTGTCATCTTAAATATGTCAGCAGCACCAAGCGCCAACTAAAAATAAGTATAAGGGAGCATGTTAATGATGTCGAGAATATCAAAGTAGATAAAAATACATCTCAGATTTCTACTCATTTTATCAATCAACGTAATAGTAACTTAGAATCTCTAAGAATCTATGCGACTGAAAAAGTCCATAAACCACCAAGAGGAGACCTAGAAAAAATGCTCAGAAATAGAGAGGTTTGGTGGATGTTTAAACTGGAAACTAGAATTCCACAGGGTTTAAATAAAAAGAGACATGATGTTATTTTATTGATATCATCCCAACAGATAGCATGATAATGATATTTCTTCCAATTATGCTGATTTTTTATAACTTGTATATCTTTTTCTCATATAGAGATGTTTATCATGAAAATTTATCGTATACAGCTTATTTCGACGGACAAGGCTTTAATGAAGCAAGCTTCAGTTTGATGTCTCCTGAACTAATGTTGTTTTTTTAACTGTGTCTGTGGCAGATATGTGGGTTTTTAACCCCACCTTAACTCAATTTAGCTGTGTGAATATTTTTTTGTTTTGTTTTTTATTCCAACATAGTCATAATTATGTCTTGTCTTTGCTGCAAGTGATAATTTTACCAGAGTATTTGTTTGTTCTTTGCTCTTAGAAACCGCTGTTTACGTTGGATACCAGCTCTGTTATGAACGGGTCGCCGAGGAGGAAATAAAAGAACTACACAAGCTAAGTCTCAGAAAACCAAAGAGGTTGGTAACTATGCAGACTGCAGACCCCTGATCCTAACACGCAACTAGCAGCAGTCGTGGAGCGTTCCTATGGTGGTCCTAGACGCCTCGTCACAACCGGAGAACTAAATAAGCCTAAAGCAGGAAAAGAGGAAAACTAACTGCCCTAGAGCAGACCCCAAAGGAAAGACAGCCCCCCACATGTATTGACGGTGAAACAAGATGAAAACACAAAGGCAGGAAAATAGGCTGAGCAAACGATGGGGCCAAACTAGAAAGGACAGCAAAGGAAAGACACTGTCTGCAATCTGCCAAAAACCCTACAAAAATGTCCAACACAACTGATAGCAAAATTAACCCTGAAGTCACTAGACTTCTCCCACTATATCAGCACTCTGAAATATTCTGAGACAGAGCAAAAAGAGGCTAATCTAATAAGGGACAAAAAAAGGCAATTTAGCAAATACAGATAAATAAGAGTGGAAATTCAGCACAGCCCAGCCGGGCTAGCTGACCACACAAAAAAAACTGAAATGACCAACAAGAGCAAGTGTGAACATTAGCAAAAACAAACTTAACTTGAGAAGACTGGAACAGAGCTGAGTCCAAGACCTGAGAAGCAGACTGAATCACCAGCACCAGGATAGGGCGTCGGCTGTCTTATATCCAGTCTGATATTCCAGAGATCCAATCGTTATCTTCCTCACCAGGTGGCAGATCACTACCAATTAAACCAACCTCACTACCTCCTGTCACCACCAGAGGGAGAACGGAAGGGGAACTCTCAACTGGTGGAGCAGAAAATGAGCTCATAACAGCTCCCAGCATCGCTGATCGCTGGTCTCTCGCTGTCACATTCTGCGATGCACGCTGGCCAGCGGGAGACCAGCGATCAGAAAACGTCCCAGGACGTTTGAGTACGATCAGCGATACCCGCGGGGAGGGCGGTCACTGATGCGTGCCACACACAGCA
Organism: Dendrobates tinctorius; assembly: GCF_039654945.1. Taxonomy (NCBI): domain Eukaryota; kingdom Metazoa; phylum Chordata; class Amphibia; order Anura; family Dendrobatidae; genus Dendrobates; species Dendrobates tinctorius. Next base: position 4,869,068 of record NW_027361731.1, on the reverse strand, counting down.
AGATCGCTGGCGAGATCGCTGTGGCATCACAAAATCAGCGATCTCACCGTGTGTAACAGGGCCTTTAGAAGTCATGATTAAGGGCGCTGGTCCACCAGAAACGTGTTGATATCGCATTTCCATCTTGAATTATGCTGATGCTTTCATCCTCAACTTGTCACTTTGCATGGTGAATAAAATATTGATTTCACTATATCGTTGAGCTGGATAGTTTCCTTTTCGTATTACTGCACGTCTAACACAACGGATCCATGCTCCGATCATCAAGACCCCTGTAACGGTGAGCTGAACTTTTTCTACAGACACATTTATACCCGGATCAACCATTCTGCTTGGTCTTTGGACCCGTGTCCTGCAGCAGCTGATTTATGCATTGAACATGTTGCAAAGGTGCCTGTCATGGTATTGGACTGGGTCTATGTCCTGCCCTCTCAGGGTTACTTGTTGTGGCCTCCCTTTGGATCTGGGAGGGGTATTTATACACACTCTGGGATAGGATTCCCTGTCAGCTATACTTTCATTTAGTCTGTGTGACTGACCCCCTGGTGTGTGTGTGCGCTCTGGTTACGTCCGTTTGTTTTGCTCTCTGTGCTTGACTCGGTCCGTTTACTCTCTCGGCTTCCTTTTGACTATCCCTCTGCCTCACCCCTCCGGTACCTTGTTATCTCCTGGTTTTGACCTTGGCACCTCTGACTACTCTCCGGTGTCTATCGTCTCCTCTGCACCCCGGCACCGCCCTAGGCCACCTCCCACTCTGTCATGTGGTTCAGGTCCTGCTTGCTACCCAATGAGTTCTCCGCCGCTCTGCTCTCAGCTCCTTTGCCACAGGGTGCAGGCCCTCCCCGCAGCAGTTACACCCGAGACCACTCTATCAAGTGAGTGTAATTCTCCCCTACTTTCATTATATCTTATCAGTTAAGACCCTATTTTTTTGCTTGTTTGTTCCTCAGTATCTCGACTACAAGAAATCTCTGTAACACTTTCAGGTTACTTGGTTAAAACCAATAAAGGGACTGCCTGGACCTTATCGGGGTCCATCTGAAACCCCAATGCAGAAGCCAAATGTCCTGAGAACTGGACCTGCTGGACCACAAATTGTCATTTCTCCAGGTTACCAAATAAGTAGTTGTCATGTAGAACCTGGAGAACCTGTCTGACATTCTCACCATGCTCCTCCAGAGTATGTAAGGTAACTGGTGATAATTCCCTCATGTGTGGGGTCTATTTGTCTCCAGAGAAATCACACGTTACATTCCACACACAACACTGTGTAGAAAAGGCGGCGCGGGGGAATTGTGCCAGTAGTGAGGGGAATAATGGCGGGAAGGTCACTGACTGAGGAGAAGTCTCCATGTAGCGTCTGCACTCCGGAGATCATGTGACCCCTGACTCCTCCCCTCCTGTGACCTCATCACAGGTCCTGTGCGCACAGAGCAGCCATATATGTGGAGTGCGGCTCTGCGGGTGGAGGTCGGTGCTGGAGGCTTCATTATTCTCTATGTGGAGTGCGGCTCTGTGGGTGGAGGTCTGTGCTGGAGGCTCCATTATTCTCTATGTGGAGTGCGGCTCTGCGGGTGGAGGTCGGTGCTGGAGGCTTCATTATTCTCTATGTGGAGTGCGGCTCTGCGGGTGGAGGTCGATGCTGGAGGCTCCATTATTCTCTATGTGGAGTGCGGCTCTGCGGGTGGAGGTCGGTGCTGGAGGCTCCATTATTCTCTATGTGGAGTGCGGCTCTGCTGGTGGAGGTCGGTGCTGGAGGCTCCATTATTCTCTATGTGGAGTACGGCTCTGCGGGTGGAGGTCGGTGCCGGAGGCTCCATTATTCTCTATGTGGAGTGCGGCTCTGCGGGTGGAGGTCGGTGCCGGAGGCTCCATTATTCTCTATGTGGAGTGTGGCTCTGCGGGTGGAGGTCGGTGCCGGAGGCCCCATTATTCTCTATGTGGAGTGCGGCTCTGCGGGTGGAGGTCGGTGCTGGAGGCTCCATTATTCTCTATGTGGAGTGCGGCTCTGCGGGTGGAGGTCGGTGCTGGAGGCTCCATTATTCTCTATGTGGAGTGCGGCTCTGCGGGTGGAGGTTGGTGCTGGATGCTCCATTATTCTCTGTGGAGTGCGGCTCTGCGGGTGGAGGTCGGTGCTGGAGGCTCCATTATCCTCTATGTGGAGTGCGGCTCTGCGGGTGGAGGTTGGTGCTGGATGCTCCATTATTCTCTGTGGAGTGTGGCTCTGTGGGTGGAGGTCGGTGCCGGAGGCTCCATTATTCTCTATGTGGAGTGCGGCTCTGCGGGTGGAGGTCGGTGCTGGAGGCTCCATTATTCTCTATGTGGAGTGCGGCTCTGCGGGTGGAGGTCGGTGCTGGAGGCTCCATTATTCTCTATGTGGAGTGCGGCTCTGCGGGTGGAGGTCGGTGCTGGAGGCTCCATTATTCTCTATGTGGAGTGCGGCTCTGCGGGTGGAGGTCGGTGCTGGAGGCTCCATTATTCTCTATGTGGAGTGTGGCTCTGCGGGTGGAGGTCGGTGCTGGAATTGCAATAAGAGAGAAAGAAGTGTGCAATATGGACGCAAACAACCCAAAATAAATGCAAATAAAGTACTAATAATCAATTATATTTTTATTATTATTGAAAACATATAGAAAGAACACACAAGTGACAAAAACATATTAAAAACAATTAAAAAAGGCCAAAAAAGAGTTTGGCCTAAAATGACACTCCAGAATAACAGGTCTTTTGATAAGGACCTGATATATACCCCCTCCAATAAATAAGGGCAGAGACTAATGAAATAGTGCAAAATACACATGTAAATGCAAACCACAATGTGAACCCCAATACGTAATTTGCAGCTCTAGAAGCATACAATTTGAGAAGCACAATAAATATGATGTAACAAGGTGCAGTAATCATAAACGACCATAGAGCATGGTTGCAGTTGCCCAAAAATGCATAAATACACCACACAATAAAATACTTTGACTTGAAAGACAACCTATTAATGATCTGTATTGAAAAATATCAATACTCAAAATATCTAGAAGCAATAAACCCATAGAGGTAATGATAGATCAAATATCTGAGTATGTGACAGTTGTCAGAAAAAAATATTATGAATGCGGTTATCATGGATGTAGATATACCGCACAATGAGAAGCTATGGCTTCAAAAAAGCTTTTCAGGTCTTCTACAATAAGAGACATGCCAATCCTCTAAGCACCTGAAGGCTGCACACATGAGGGTAAAATAAAGATATCATAATAAAGTCAAATTCCCACAAGATGTAAATAGGAGGGGGGGTATTACCCCACGCGTATCGCCACCTGTAGCGTGGCTTCCTCAGGGGAAGTGGAGTTGAGTCATTGTCACAAACGGCGCCCTTTTATATATCTCAAAATTATCATAAACTACTTACAGGTAGTGAAATAGTTCGGCGGGCGTGAGGTCAGCGTCCGGAAATAGCTACTGCGCAAGCGCTGTGATGATAGTTACAGAAAGTAAAATGGTGCGGCGGGCAAGAAGTCAGCGTCCGGAAATAGCTACTGCGCAAGCGCTGTGATGATAGTTACAGAAAGTAAAATGGTGCTGCGGGCAAGAAGTCAGCGTCCGGAAATAGCTACTGCGCAAGCGCTGTGATGATAGTTACAGAAAGTAAAATGGTGCGGCGGGCAAGAAGTCAGCGTCCGGAAATAGCTACTGCGCAAGCGCTGTAATAATAACGAAACCGAAACTTAGGGATTGGAGATCGGCGCAGGCGTACTGAAAGCAAGTGTTAAATGAACGCAAATGCGCAAGCTCCAAGAAGGAAAGAGTAATGCCAGCATATAGAGAGCGCTGATGCTCCTACATTAAAAGAAAACATCACAACCACGGCTTGAAAAGTAAATATAGCACAGGCATAATAGTTGATAAAGGTCACAAGGACCATAAAACCATGCTTGAGCGCAAAAAATAACCAATTATTCATATAACACCATGCAGTAAAGATTTAGGTTTTGCAGAATGTATTGCGCAAAATAAGAAAAAAGAATAAATGATAAAAGTAATATACAAAAAAGCAAGGCAACACACAAAGCCTGATGGGTATTTTATATGAAAAGTATATTCATGACAAAGACATATAATTATTCAAATGAAGAACAATACCAAAAAAAAAAAAAATAAAAAATAAAATTAATGCTCCTTTATGACTCCATGAAAGATACTCCCGTCCAGGTGGCATGTGGTCACCAGTCAATGGACAAATGCCCACGATACCCCGGGACACAAACAGTCAAGAATAAGTTTAATTATATTGTCTATTCCTTCTCTCATATGACCTGAAAGAGGAAAAAGAGAGAGACAATATAAATCACTGGACATACAATTCATTTTTTATTATGCAGAGCCGCACTCCACATAGAGAATAATGGAGCCTCCAGCACCGACCTCCACCCACAGAGCCGCACTCCACATAGAGAATAATGGAGCCTCCAGCACCGACCTCCACCCGCAGAGCCACACTCCACAAAGAGGATAATGGAGCCTCCAGCACCGACCTCCACCCGCAGAGCCGCACTCCACATAGAGAATAATGGAGCCTCCAGCACCGACCTCCACCCGCAGAGCCGCACTCCACATAGAGAATAATGGAGCCTCCAGCAACGACCTCCACCCGCAGAGCCGCACTCCACATAGAGAATAATGGAGCCTCCAGCACCGACCTCCACCCGCAGAGCCGCACTCCACATAGAGAATAATGGAGCCTCCAGCAACGACCTCCACCCGCACTCCACATAGAGAATAATGGAGCCTCCAGCACCGACCTCCACCCGCAGAGCCACACTCCACATAGAGAATAATGGAGCCTCCAGCACGACCTCCACCCGCAGAGCCACACTCCACATAGAGAATAATGGAGCCTCCAGCAACGACCTCCACCCGCACTCCACATAGAGAATAATGGAGCCTCCAGCACCGACCTCCACCCGCAGAGCCGCACTCCACATAGAGAATAATGGAGCCTCCAGCACCGACCTCCACCCGCAGAGCCAAACTCCACATAGAGAATAATGGAGCCTCCAGCACCGACCTCCACCCGCAGAACCGCACTCCACATAGAGAATAATGGAGCCTCCAGCACCGACCTCCACCCGCAGAGCCGCACTCCACATAGAGAATAATGGAGCCTCCAGCACCGACCTCCACCCGCAGAGCCACACTCCACATAGAGAATAATGGAGCCTCCAGCACCGACCTCCACCCGCAGAGCCACACTCCACATAGAGAATAATGGAGCCTCCAGCACCGACCTCCGCCCGCAGAGCCACACTCCACATAGAGAATAATGGAGCCTCCAGCACCAACCTCCACCCGCAGAGCCACACTCCACATAGAGAATAATGGAGCCTCCAGCACCGACCTCCACCCGCAGAGCCGCACTCCACGTAGAGAATAATGGAGCCTCCAGCACCGACCGCCACCCGCACTCCACATAGAGAATAATGGAGCCTCCGGCACCGACCTCCACCCGCAGAGCCACACTCCATATAGAGAATAATGGAGCCTCCGGCACCGACCTCCACCCGCAGAGCCACACTCCACATAGAGAATAATGGAGCCTCCAGCACCGACCTCCACCCGCAGAGCCGCACTCCACATAGAGAATAATGGAGCCTCCAGCACCGACCTCCACCCGCACTCCACATAGAGAATAATGGAGCCTCCAGCAATGACCTCCACCCGCAGAGCCACACTCCATATAGAGAATAATGGAGCCTCCGGCACCGACCTCCACCCGCAGAGCCACACTCCACATAGAGAATAATGGAGCCTCCAGCACCGACCTCCACCCGCAGAGCCGCACTCCACATAGAGGATAATGGAGCCTCCGACACCGACCTCCACCCTCAGAGCCGCACTCCACATAGAGAATAATGGAGCCTCCAGCACCGACCTCCACCCGCAGAGCCGCACTCCACATAGAGAATAATGGAGCCTCCAGCACTGACCTCCACCCGCACTCCACATAGAGAATAATGGAGCCTCCAGCAACGACCTCCACCCACAGAGCCACACTCCATATAGAGAATAATGGAGCCTCCGGCACCGACCTCCACCCGCAGAGCCACACTCCACATAGAGAATAATGGAGCCTCCAGCACCGACCTCCACCCGCAGAGCCACACTCCACATAGAGGATAATGGAGCCTCCGACACCGACCTCCACCCTCAGAGCCGCACTCCACATAGAGAATAATGGAGCCTCCAGCACCGACCTCCACCCGCAGAACCGCACTCCACATAGAGAATAATGGAGCCTCCAGCACCGACCTCCACCCGCACTCCACATAGAGAATAATGGAGCCTCCGGCACCGACCTCCACCCGCAGAGCCACACTCCATATAGAGAATAATGGAGCCTCCGGCACCGACCTCCACCCGCAGAGCCACACTCCACATAGAGAATAATGGAGCCTCCAGCACCGACCTCCACCCGCAGAGCCGCACACCACATAGAGGATAATGGAGCCTCCGACACCGACCTCCACCCTCAGAGCCGCACTCCACATAGAGAATAATGGAGCCTCCAGCACCGACCTCCATCCGCAGAACCGCACTCCACATAGAGAATAATGGAGCCTCCAGCACCGACCTCCACTCGCAGAGCCGCACTCCACATAGAGAATAATGGAGCCTCCATGTGGAGTGCGGCTCTGCGGGTGGAGGTCGGTGCCGGAGGCTCCATTATTCTCTATGTGGAGTGCGGCTCTGCGGGTGGAGGTCGGTGCTGGAGGCTCTGTTATTCTCTATGTGGAGTGCGGCTGTGCGGGTGGAGGTCGGTGCTGGAGGCTCCATTATTCTCTATGTGGAGTTCGGCTCTGCGGGTGGAGGTCGGTGCTAGAGAATAATGGAGCCTCCAGCACTGACCTCCACCCGCAGAGCCGCACTCCACATAGAGAATAATGGAGCCTCCATGTGGAGTGCGGCTCTGCGGGTGGAGGTCGGTGCCGGAGGCTCCATTATTCTCTATGTGGAGTGCGGCTCTGCGGGTGGAGGTCGGTGCTGGAGGCTCCATTATTCTCTATGTGGAGTGCGGCTCTGCGGGTGGAGGTCGGTGCCGGAGGCTCCATTATTCTCTATGTGGAGTGCGGCTCTGCGGGAGGAGGTAGGTGCCGGAGGCTCCATTATTCTCTATGTGGAGTGCGGCTCTGCGGGTGGAGGTCAGTGCTGGAGGCTCCATTATTCTCTATGTGGAGTGCGGCTCTGTGTGTGGAGGTCGGTGCTGGAGGCTCCATTATTCTGTATGTGGAGTGTGGCTCTGCGGGTGGAGGTCGGTGCCGGAGGCTCCATTATTCTTTATGTGGAGTGCGGCTCTGTGGGTGGAGGTCGGTGCTGGTGGCTCCATTATTCTCTATGTGGAGTGTGGCTCTGCGGGTGGAGGTCGGTGCTGGAGGCTCCATTATTCTCTATGTGGAGTGTGGCTCTGCGGGTGGAGGTCGGTGCCGGAGGCTCTATTATTCTCTATGTGGAGTGTGGCTCTGCGGGTGGAGGTCGGTGCCGGAGGTTCCATTATTCTCTATGTGGAGTGTGGCTCTGCGGGTGGAGGTCGGTGCTGGAGGCTCCATTATTCTCTATGTGGAGTGTGGCTCTGCGGGTGGAGGTCGGTGCTGGATGCTCCATTATTCTCTATGTGGAGTGCGGCTCTGCGGGTGGAGGTCGGTGCCGGAGGCTCCATTATTCTCTATGTGGAGTTGCGGTTGGAGGTCGGTGCTGGAGGCTCCATTATTCTCTATGTGGAGGTCGGTGCCGGAGGCTCCATTATTCTCTATGTGGAGTGCGGCTCTGCGGGTGGAGGTAGGTGCCGGAGGCTCCATTATTCTCTATGTGGAGTGCGGCTCTGCGGGTGGAAGTCGGTGCCGGAGGCTCCATTATTCTCTATGTGGAGTGCGGCTCTGCGGGTGGAGGTCTGTGCCGGAGGCTCCATTATTCCCTATGTGGTGTGCGGCTCTGCGGGTGGAGGTCGGTGCTAGAGAATAATGGAGCCTCCAGCACCGACCTCCACCCGCAGAGACGCACTCCACGTAGAGAATAATGGAGCCTCCATGTGGAGTTCGGCTCTGCGGGTGGAGATCGGTGTCGGAGGCTCCATTATTCTCTGTGGAGTGCGGCTCTGCGGGTGGAGGTCGGTACTGGAGGCTCCATTATTCTCTATGTGGAGTGCAGCTCTGCGGGTGGAGGTCGGTGCCGGAGGCTCCATTATTCTCTATGTGGAGTGGGGCTCTGCGGGTGGAGGTAGGTGCCGGAGGCTCCATTATTCTCTATGTGGAGTGCGGCTCTGCGGGTGGAGGTCGGTGCTGGCGGCTCCATTATTCTCTATGTGATGTGCGGCTCTGCGGGTGGAGGTCGGTGCCGGAGGCTCCATTATTCTCTATGTGGAGTGCGGCTCTGCGGGTGGAGGTCGGTGCCGGAGGCTCCATTATTCTCTATGTGGTGTGCGGCTCTGCGGGTGGAGGTCGGTGCCGGAGGCTCCATTATTCTCTGTGGTGTGTGGCTCTGCGGGTGGAGGTCGGTGCCGGAGGCTCCATTATTCTCTATGTGGAGTGCGGCTCTGCGGGTGGAGGTTGGTGCCGGAGGCTCCATTATTCTCTATGTGGAGTGCGGCTCTGCGGGTGGAGGTCGGTGCCGAAGGCTCAATTATTCTCTATGTGGAGTGCGGCTCTGCGGGTGGAGGTCGGTGCCGGAGGCTCCATTATTCTCTATGTGGAGTGCGGCTCTGCGGGTGGAGGTCGGTGCTGGAGGCTCCATTATTCTCTATGTGGAGTGCGGGTGGAGGTAGGTGCTGGAGGCTCCATTATTCTCTTTGTGGAGTGCCACTCTGCGGGTGGACGTAGGTGCCGGAGGCTCCATTATTCTCTATGTGGAGTGCGGCTCTGCGGGTGGAGGTCGGTGCCGGAGGCTCCATTATTCTCTATGTGGAGTGTGGCTCTGCGGGTGGAGGTCGGTGCTGTAGGCTCCATTATTCTCTATGTGGAGTGCGGCTCTGCGGGTGGAGGTCGGTGCCGGAGGCTCCATTATTCTCTATGTGGAGTGCGGCTCTGCGGGTGGAGGTCGGTGCTGTAGGCTCCATTATTCTCTATGTGGAGTGCGGCTCTGCGGGTGGAGGTCGGTGCCGGAGGCTCCATTATTCTCTATGTGGAGTGTGGCTCTGCGGGTGGAGGTCGGTGCTGTAGGCTCCATTATTCTCTATGTGGAGTGTGGCTCTGCGGGTGGAGGTCGGTGCTGGAGGCTCCATTATTCTCTATGTGGAGTGCGGCTCTGCGGGTGGAGGTCGGTGCTGTAGGCTCCATTATTCTCTATGTGGAGTGCGGCTCTGCGGGTGGAGGTCGGTGCCGGAGGCTCCATTATTCTCTATGTGGAGTGTGGCTCTGCGGGTGGAGGTCGGTGCTGTAGGCTCCATTATTCTCTATGTGGAGTGCGGCTCTGCGGGTGGAGGTCGGTGCCGGAGGCTCCATTATTCTCTATGTGGAGTGTGGCTCTGCGGGTGGAGGTCGGTGCTGTAGGCTCCATTATTCTCTATGTGGAGTGTGGCTCTGCGGGTGGAGGTCGGTGCTGGAGGCTCCATTATTCTCTATGTGGAGTGCGGCTCTGCGAGTGGAGGTCGGTGCTGTAGGCTCCATTATTCTCTATGTGGAGTGCGGCTCTGCGGGTGGACGTCGGTGCTGGAGGCTCCATTATTCTCTATGTGGAGTGCGGCTCTGCGGGTGGAGGTCGGTGCTGGAGGCTCCATTATTCTCTATGTGGAGTGTGGCTCTGCGGGTGGAGGTCGGTGCTGGAGGCTCCATTATTCTCTATGTGGAGTGCGGCTCTGCGGGTGGAGGTCGGTGCAGAAGATTCCCCATTACTGAGCATGGGGGACATTAACCCCTTCAGCACTGATACTCTTTTGGGGTTTTTGTCTCCACTTTTTAAGAATCATGACGTTTATGTTCTGTTTCCTATAATAGATACATACGACCCCACTATAGTATAATGCCCCCATTATGCCATGTAAGGAGGTGACAGGATACAACACAGACAAACTGGAAGTAACAATATCATTATTTATTTCCCTGATAATGGGGTACTTCGCTTTAGTGTTTAGTAAAATCATAGCCACCAACAGGGAGACTGAGGTTCAAATCCTGGCTCTGCCCTGTTGGACATATGGATCACTACTGGTATACTAACACTATGGTGCCTACCTCAATGAAGCGTGGAGAGCAGGAGCAGGTGAGGGACAAGAACTGGGGGCAGCACCAGAACCGGGTGCAGGGCCAGAATCGGCATCGGGTGTAACAGTATCCCACTCTTTATCAAGCCTGCGTAAATTTTTTTTTAAGAAGGAGAGGGGCCTGGATGTTCTCTTTAGGCTCCCAAGACTTCTCCTCAGGACCAAAGCCCTTCCAGTCCACCAGATAAGGCCTGTTTCACACTTCAGTTTTTTTCCATCAGTCAAGATCCGCCGTTTTCCTAAAAAAACGGATCCGCCATTTTGTTTGGCGGATCTGTTTTTTTTCACATTGACTTGCATTACTGGCGGATTTTGACGGATGGCCATCCGTCAGATCCGTTTTTTTGCGGATTCGCCAAGTTTTTTGCGTCCGCTGACATGCCCGGACAGAGCTTGTACCATTTTTTTGGCTGAAGGATCTGCATTTTTGTACTGCGCATGCCCGGAGGAATGATCTCGGCCGGAAATTTAACCCTGAAATCATTTCTGGCGGACGGTAAAAATTCTCTCTCTCTCTCTCTCTCCTGCTGTTCCTTTAAAATTCTTTGGCAAACGTATCCATCAAAAAACGGTCCGCTGGCATCCGTTACCTTCAGTTACCAACGGATCCGCTTTCCGCCATTTTGGGGGATTTTAACTGACAAGAAAAAACTGAAGTGTGAAACAGGCCTAATAGGTCTTACCCCTTACTTTCTTACTGGCCAAGATATGCTCAACCTCAAAAACATCATTCTCAGAGACAGGATCTGGAGTGGTACCCGGGTCCTTAAAGAAGGAGCTCAAAACTACTGGTTTGAGGTGGGAAACATGAAAGGAGTTAGGCACACATAATTAAGTAGGCAATTTCAGTTTGTAAGAGACCAGGTTGATTTGTCTCAAGACTTCAAAGGGCACAATGAAAAAGGGACCCAATTTGTAGGAGGGCATCATCAAGCGGATGTACTTGGAGGAGAGCCGTGCCTTGTCTCCGGGGTGACAGGTAGGAGCATCCAGGCGTCTCTTGTCTGCATGCGTTTTCATACATAGAGAGGCTCTCTCCAAGACAGTCTTGGTGTCCTTCCAAATTTTCGAGAAATCTTCAGAAAAGCTATTGGCTGCCGGTACACCAGACGGTCCAGAGATGGGAAGAGGAATTCCGGGTTGCAGTCCAAACACAATCTGAAAGGGAGACTTTCCAGAAGATTCACTTAATTGGTTGTTGTAGAAGAATTCTGCCCAGGGCAGTAACTCTACCTAGTCGTTGGGATGCGCATTGACACATCCAGGATTCGGTTAGTTCTTTCCACTTGCCCATTGGATAGGGGATGGTATGCCGAAGAAAAATCCAGTTCTATTTTTACCAATTTACAGACCTCTCCAAAATTTTGAGGTGAACTGGATGCCTCTGTCGGACACGATATGGACAGGAAAAGCATGGAGATGGAAGATGTGCTGAATGAAGAGATCCTCAAGTTCTGGGGCAGACAGGAGACCGGGTAGCAGAATGAAGTGAGCCATATTAGAGAAGTGGTCCACCACAACCCAAACCACTGAAAAGCCGGAAGAGATTGGAAGATCCGTGATGAAGTCCATCACGATGTGCTGCCAGGGAGCGGACGGGCACACGAAGGACAGGCTGCGACATACTCCTGGATATCCTTACCTATGGTAGGCCACCAGTAGTAATGGGTGATGAGGTGCAGAGTCTTTTTCTGACCGGCGTGACCAGCCAACTTGGAAGAGTGGCCCCACCGAAGGACACGATTACGTTCTGAGGCGGTCACGAGAGATTTCCCTGGGGGAAGTCGGGAAAGATCAACAGAGACTAAGCTTGAAGGTTCAGTGATGTACTGAGGTTCTTCTTCCTGATCAGGAGGCAAAAAGGCTCTGGAGAGTGCGTCTGCCTTGACTTTTTTTGTCAGCAGAATGAAACTAAGAACAAAATTAAATGGAGAAAAAACAGGGCCCGACAGGGATTCAGCCTCTGTGCGGTTTAGAGGTAGGCAAGGTTTTTGTGATCAGTGAATATGACTACCTGGTGAAGAACTCCCTCAAGAAGATGCCTCCATTCTTGCCAATTTGATAGCCAACAATTCCCGATGTCCAACAAAATAGTTCCTTTCTGCGGGAGAAAAAGCCTTGGGGAAAAAACCCACAGATCATCCGACAAGTAGATTTCTGGGTAAGAACTACTCCTGCACCTATGGAGGAAGCATCGACCTCAAGGAAAAATTGCTCATTACAATTTGGATGATGAACAGGTGCAGAAGCAAAGGCTTTTTTGAGAGAAACAAATGCCGCCTCTGCCTCGGGGGACCATTCCTTGGTGTTTACACCTTTCCGGGTTAAAGCTGTGATGGGTGCCACTCGGGTGGAAAAGTGTGAAATGAATTGCCTGTGGTAATTGGCGAACCCCAGGAACCATTGTATGGCTTTCAGCCCAGATGGACGGGGCCACTTGAGGACGGCAGACAACTTCTCTGGATCTATTCTTAAACCTGTGGAGGATACAGTGTAACCGAGGAAAGGCAAAGAGGATTGTTCAAAGAGGCATTTCTCCAACTTTGCATAAAGCCTGTTCTCTCTGAGTCTTTGTAAGTCCAGACGCACTTGCTTCCAGTGCAAAGCCAAGTCTGCTGAGAAAATCAGAATGTCGTCCAGTTAGACAACAAAACAAGTATAGAGCAGATCCTTGAAATGTCATTGACAAATTCCTGAAAAACCGCAGGTGCATTGCTTAGGCCAAACGCAATCTCCCCAGCGAAGAACCTCTCCTGTTCTCCAATTGAGGACCGGTTCATGCATCTGGAACCATGGTAGACTGTTATGATTGAGTCACCGTAGGAGGCAAAAACAAAAATGCTAGCTAAGTCCAGAAAATCAGAGAGGTTGGCAGCTATCGGATTGCAGACCCCTGATCCTATCACAACAACTAACAGTAGCCGTGGGGGGTTCCTACGATGCCCTAGACCCCTCGATCACAGCCGGAGAATTAAATAGGCCTAAAGAAAGAAAGGGGAAATCTAAACTGCCCCAGAGCAGACCCCAAAGCAATAGGCAGCCCCCAACATATAATGACGGTGAAGCAAGATGAAAACAATAACACAGACAGAAAGATAGACTGAGCAACGACGGGGCCCAAACTACCTAGATAGGAAAGGACAGGAAGGCTGCTGTCTCCAATCCGTGAAAAACCCTATGAAAATAAGAGCCAACAGACTGACAGTGAAAAAGGCCCTGAAGACGCTAGGCTTCAAAAAAGCTATGTCAGTACTCAGGAATATTCTGAAGACAGAGCAACCGGCAAAAGGAGATTCAGCTCATCCCAGCAGGGAATGGCAGAATCCAGAAAAGCAAGGAAAACAAACACAAAACATAAATGCAAACAGGCAAAACAGAAACTTAGCTTTAGGGAAGCAGGAATCAGACTGGTGTCCTAGAAGTCCACAGAGAAATCACCCGCAGGGCAGAAGGGCGTCGGCAGCCTTATATCCAGTCAGTGACTCCACTCAGCCAGTCATCCTCATTAGACTCAGGTGCCTGATAATCAGGCTCATTACCTTCCTTTACCAGAATAGGGAGTTCACCAGACCTCAGTGACGAAGGGGAAAATGAACTCACAACAGTAGACCTAAAAGCAAGGGGTGAGACAAACCGGTGTACACATAAAAACGGATTCTTTCAGAGTGCGTTAGACCTACCCGGAGTTCCACTGGCTCGGTCTGAAACTGGTCGGGCTCGGTCAGTGGTTTGTCATCTACGGTAGTCACCTGCAACGGGCCAGGAAGACCCTGGACTGGTAAGTGATAATGATCCACAAGTGCCTGCTGGATGAAGTTCCCGGCGGCTCCAAAATCCAGCAAACAAGGTCCAGAAAATTTTATTCCTCCAAAGGACACGGAGACCGAGATCTGCAATGAGGGAGAGGAATGTTCTCTAACTAGGGTGGCCTCTCCTACCGAACCAAGGCACTGGAGTTTTCCGACCTCTTTGGACAGGTACGAATCAGGTGCTTGAGGCTACGTAGAGGCAACTTCCCTCTTTGCGAGGCGCCTCCTGGTGGCGGCTGGCCAAACTTGCTTGATCAACCTCCATGGCCTCAGAGGAGGGAGGTGAGGTAGCTGTCTTAGGAGAACTAGAGCCCAGGTAGGGCCTTTTGTCTCGTTGGATCTCCTTGGAACGTTCCTAAAAACGCAGGTCAATCCGGGTGGCCAAGGATATCAGATCATCCAAGGTAGTAGGCCTGTCCCGTCCCGCCAGCTCATCCTTGATTCTTCACGATAGGCCCTCCCAGAAGGTAGCCACCAAGACTTCGTTGTTCCAAGATAACTCGGATGAGAGAGTATGGAACCGAACAGCACACTGAGCCACCGTGAGAGTTCCTTGACGTAAGCGGAGCAAAGCTGAAGCTGTCGACGTAGCATGAGCAGGTTCATCGAAGGTCCTGCGAAAAGGTTCTAGGAAAGATTGAAGATCATTAACCACAGGGTCCCCTCTCTCCCATAGAGGGTTTAGCCAGGCGAGGGCCTCTCCAGCAAGATGTGACATTATGAAGCCCAACTTGGCTCGGTCAGAAGCAAACATATGCCCCAGGATTTCAAAGTGCAGAGTGCACTGGTTGATGAAACCCTGACACTGAGTGGGGTCGCCGTGGAAGCGGGTGGGAGCTGCCAGGCGAGGACCTTTATTTGCAGTGCAGGTGGGTACCTGGGTGTCGGTAGTCAGGTGCAGTCAAGGTGAGCAGGGAATCCATGCGGGTAGACAAGCTGCAAAGAGAAGTCGTAATCTTATTCTGTTGATCCCTTAAATGGGTTGCCTATTGACAAAGCTCCAAATTCGGAGGCCTATGGCATCCGGCGGATTCCATGGCCGGAGCATTCTGTAACGAAATGGAAGCGGAGGCATAGATGGTGAAGTTCACATTTGTTTTTTAGTTTTTGAGTGGAACCTCTGGACCATGGTCCGGGGGGCTCCGAAGGGGGCGTAACTAGTGAGCCCCAGATATCCCTAGTAAGATCCCTTGAACAGGACCAGAATGTAATATTTGGGGGACACAGGTGCTACCTCCAGTTAGACCCCAGACACGTGGCAGCTGTCCCAGCGGGACAAACGGGTAACAAATATAACCGATCTGATGGAGCTGACCGGCAGACACCGGGTATGAGAGGTGAAGCTGGCACTGGTGAGGATGGTCATTTTCCGAGTAGATGATAGGAAGCTGGTTCCAGTAACCTTGACATAGTCCTCGGGTTCGGATGGCGAGTGGCGGAACGGGATGGCACTTGAATCTGTGGATACTGATGTCATCTGATATAGTAGAACACTGGTCACAGATGCTCTGCGGAGACAAACAGTATGAGCAAGTGCAAACGGATTGCTAACGCAGTGCAGACAGAACAGGGACTGAACTGGATGTAGCAAGAGTAGATACTCGTTGCTCTGGCACTCTCCCTATAGAGGAGAGGCCAGAAAGAGTAATCAGTGCGCTGCCATTGGTTAATTGCTATTTTCAAAAAATGCACTCTGTTGCTTTAAGAGACCAGAGTGAAGCGCGAGCGTCCTAAGCATTCTCCCTAATCCAGGAAGTGGGGGAGACAGAAGCAACAGCAGGACACAGACAGAACACGAGAATCCAGACAGGGACCTCAGCGTGGAGAGCAGGGGCAGGTGAGAGACCAGAACTGGGGGCAACGCCAGAACCATGACCGAGTGTAACATTGAGATGGATCAACTGCACTGCAGATCCACCCCACATGAAGATCTGGAAGAAAAACACATGCAACCCCCTGAAGATCCTGATCCAACCCTGCAACTAGAGAGCACTGCAGCTGGTCTGAAACAGAAGATCTTAGATAAACTAAATACCATCAATACCAGAGATCGACTGCCAAGGCTCAGCAAAGAAAGACCACCAGACAGTATGCTAGAGGATGCAAATAGAGCAATACTTGCATCAATACCATAACTCAAGCTAATGACCTAATCTATGCTACTGCCTCAGCAATCATGGAAATGCTTGGCTATACAACCAGCAAGAACAACAGAAGTATGTGCCCCCTTGGAAAAGAAGACTGTAGACAAAGATCAAGGTGCCATGAAGGGAAGTCAGCCAAATATTAGAAATACAGAAAGTTGTAAAGATCAAGAATAAGACCAAGCTGGGCAAGTACAAAGGCCTGACCCCAATTGAAGAGACTGCTAAACAAATGCTCACAGCACTCCCTGCAAAACTAGGGAGATACATTAGAGAAGCTGAGGCCAAGAAGATAAATCCCCTGTTCTCCAAAGAACCATCCAAGGTGTACTCCCAACTACAGAGGAACAGCACAAAGGCAGAAACTCCACCAATTGCAGAGACTGAACTATACTGGAGGAACATATGGGAGAAGGAAAAAACACAACACCAGTGCAATATGTCTGCAAGATCTGAGAATGAAACACAGCAACCACCTACAGCAAGAACCAGTCACCATTACAGAAGCAGACTGTTAGGAACGGCGGAACGCACTAAATAAAAAAAACTAATAAAGTGCGTTCGCCGCTCGGTGTCCACCGTGCAGTAGATGATAAAAACCGCTGCTAAGGGGTGGCAGGAGCAAAATGGCGGAGGTGCGCACGGGGTTAAACTTCACCCAGGTGCGCAGAGCAATCTCTGAGTCACAGAGACGCCAAACACAAGACAAATACAATAGGGCTGAGCCTGTTAAAGTCACAGTGCTCAGGATAGTTGCACACACGGTATCAGGTCACAGGAGCAGAGCCAAGGACAGCGGGACTCCGTCCCTCTAGACCTACCGTGTGTGCGACGTCGCAACTGCGGACGCCAAGGAGTGCTGCAACTGCAGCGCGGCGTGGGACACTGCCGCTACACGACAATGCTAGTACGCAAGCGCAATGTCAGACGCTAGCAACTGTGGATGATGAAGCAGAGGCGCACTGGCGCTGGAACTAAACTCCATCCCTAGCCACAAACGTAATATCAGAGGGTAGGGGTTTCAAATGAGTCATTCACCAGAATCATGCATCCATCCTCATTCACACTAGCGCATGGTGGAACAGCCATGCGCACCTTTTATAGCAGCTGGGACCTTCCGGAAGCCTCCAGATCTCTGAGCTGGACCAATGAGATCTGAAGCAGGACCTCCGCACATGACTCCCGATCTCCAATGGGAGATCGTCTCATTAGCATGCTCAGAAGATGGACAGAAGGACTTAGCCGCTGGAGAGATTTGCTGCAAGGCCATCTCCTCTGCAATCTCCTCTGCAGTAGATAAACGGCAGGAGACTGCAGAATGTGAGGGTCTGGATTCCTGCAGAGCCAACGCAGGAATCTGACGCCTAACAAAGACATCCAACAGCCGGTCAAGAACATGAAGAGCTGGACAGCACCTGGCCCAGACATGGTCCACACCTACTGGCTAAAGAAATTCACAGCGGTACATGAACGCATAGCAAAGCAGATGAATCAACTGCTAGAAGCAGGTCACAACCCAGCTTGGCTAACACAAGGAAGAACAGTGCTGATCATGAAGGATCCTCACAAAGAAACAGTTCCATCCAACTACCGCCCAATAACATGCCCTACAATATGGAAACTTCTCTCAGGGATCACAGCCACCAAACTACAGAACCATATGAATCCAGCTCCGAAAGGCATTGGCACTGACACCAGAAGCTCTAAACACCAGCTCCTAGTAGATAGAGCACTCACTCAAGATCCAGACAGACCAATCACAGTACAGCAAGACAACTAGCACAAGTGACCATCAAATGTGTCATATACCAAGGTGATGCGCTGTCCCCATTGCTGTTCTGCATAGGCTTGAACCCCCTCAGTCAGATAATTAGAGTCTGGCTATGGATACAAGTTTATGAGTGGAAGCACCATCAGCCACCTCTTCTACATGGATGACATCAAGCTATATGCGAAAAACGAACCAGACATCAATTCACTGATCCACCTGACAAGGATCTACAGTGACGACATCAGGATGTCCTTCGGACTGGAAAAGTGCGGCCCATTGGTAATCGAGAGGCAAGGTAATCAAGACTGATGGAGTGGAATTACCAGCAGGGCACATAGCAGATGTGGGTCCCCCTCCCAGGGCTGTGGGGTACTCGGTACCGGGCCAGTGTCGGCGGGATGTGTCACAGCAGCGGTGACCCAGTCCGTGGCCCTGGGCGCCCAATTAATGGGGGAAATTGAATGGTAGAATGTAGTGAATGGAATAGTTTGTGACACCACCTGTGGTGTTCGGCAAGAGAGATGTTAGGCCGATGCTGCATGCAGACCCTCTGGGGCTGGTGGTGTGTTGCAGCCAAGATGGTGAAGCTCCCCACAGGTGGAGCTGTAGCCCCCGGGCAGTGTAGATGTAGGGGAAGAGGAGAGGCACAAGCGGTGTAGAAGCTGGTACCCAGATGTAGCGGTGCTGGGTGCCTTGGCGCAAGAATGAATGGAGGACACCAGGGCTTGTAGTTCCAAAGCTTTACTCACAGTCTGTAGTACACACAGGTGCCTGCCTCCATGCCGCATCCTCCGGGTCAGGGACTCAGTCAACCTTCAGGCAAGATGGAATGCTCCCTTCCAACACTCCGCCAACATGTGCCTTTCTGAACGTCTCCTCTATAGCTCCTTTAAGTGTGAAGTACTCCTAGTACTGAGTTACACTGGAGTGCCTTCTGACAGATGTTCCCAAGAACACTACTTGTACGGCAGACAGTTGTAGCCTGCTTCGGGGACTCCTTACTCCTGAGTACCGGCGCTCTATCCAAGTTGCTTTTGTGCCCCCAAGTCTTAGATGGGAGTAGTGCATTTACAGCCCACTACTCCACCGGTGTCTGCTGCAGAACCATTAGTGTCCGTACAACCTTGGGGACCGGGCCCCTGCCTTGCGCTTAGAACTTCTAAGCAGGGTTCTTCCTCTAACCCACGTCCTCTGTGTTCCCTTTTACTCCTACGTTCCGTACTTGTCTTTCTTTCTTATGGATGATCAGGTTTCAGTTCAATGTCTTTCTCCTTCTTTCCTTTCCCGTGCCAGCAGACCCAGGTCACTGAGGTCTGCTGCAGCACCTCCTTCCTCCATCCCTCTCTCAGGGATCTTCTTTCCTCACTCCTCTGAGTAGCTTCCTCTCCCAGACTGACCTCCTGACTGACTGACTGAAATTCTAAACATTCCCGCTCTTTTATGTATTCTCTACTCCACCCGCCTCCCAGCACGTTTCGTGTTCCAAGCAGGGAGCCACCAAAGGTGCTCTGCTGCACTCTAAGCAAGGAGTCGCAATGTGGCTTTGCTGAACTACTCTGTTGTGTGGGGTGCGAGTGTTGGAGCGTGGTCAGGAGCCTCCAACTTACCTGGATGGTGGGGCACCACACCTCAGGAGGAGTTGCAGTACCTCTGTGGTGACTGAGCCTCCGGGGCGCCACAGATGTACAGACATTCTACAAGTACCTCAGCATCCCACAGGGATACGGTAACCATGATGAGGAGTCAAGGAAAGTAGCAACATCCAAATACCATCAAAGGGTAAGATAGGTCCTGAAGAGTCAGTTCAATGAGAAGAATAAAGTCTGCGCCACCAATATATATGCCCTGCCAGTTATCAGATACCCTGCTGGTATAGTGTGCTGGCCAAAAGAAGAGAGAGAATCTGCAGATGTGAAAACACGAAAGCTCCTCACAATGCTTGGAGGTCTCCACCCTAAGTCTAACACCCAAAGATTGTATACCAACAGAAAGGAGGGTGGTCGAGGCTTGATAAGCATCCGAGCCACCATCACGGATGAATCAAGGAGTATCCAGGAGTACACCAGAAAAATGGCACCAAAAGATGAGATGCTGAGAGAGAGCCTAAGGCAGCAACAACAGATCTGGAAGGAGGAACAGGAACATGAAGCACCATGGCAAGACAAGCCGCTGCATGGGATGCACCACCGACCGATAATGGAGGTTGCTGACATGGAGAAATCCTACCAATGGCTGGAGAAAGCTGGACTCCGAGACAGCACAGAGGCGCTAAACATAGCGGCACAAGAGCAAGCACTAAGTACCAGATCTGTAGAAGCAGGAATTTACCAGACAAGACTCAAGGTGCAGACTATACAAATAAACCTAAGAAACCGTCCAACACATAGTGGCAGGATGCAAAATGCAAGCAGGGACAGCATACACTGAACGCCACAACCAAGTAGTGGGAATTGTATACAGGAAAATCTGCACAGCATATGGGCTAATTCCCCCTAAGTCCAGGTGGGATACCTCAGAAAAAGTGGTGGAGAATAAAAGGGTTAAAATCCTGTGGGACGGATAATCAGGTGTTGGCTAACCAACCAAACATAGTGATAGTAGACAAGGATCAGAAGACAGCAATGATAATAGATGTGGCAGTGCCAAGTGACAGCAAAATCAGAAAGAAGGAATATGAGAAGCTGGAGAAATACCAGGACCTCAAAGGAGAACAGGAGAAGATGTGGAAGGTGAAGGCAACAGTGATTCCAGTGGTGATAGGAGCACTTGGAGCAGTGATTCCCTAAGTTGGAAGAATGGCTACAACAGATCCCAGGAGCAACATCTGAGCTCTCTGTCCAGAAAAGCGCAATGCTGGGAACAACTGATCCTGTCCAGAACCCTCAAACTCCCAGGCCTCTGAGGACCCGAGAATGAGAAAAGACAACCAAGACCACCCCATTAGGGGGTGAGAAGGAAGTGTTTTGTGTGTGGTGGTTTTTTATATATATATATATATATATATAAATATATGAGATAGATGTCAGTGATACAGGGTGGGCCATTTATATATACACCTAAATAAAATGGGAATGGTTGGTGATATCAGCTTCCTGTTCGTGGCACATTAGTATAAGGAGGGGGAAAGCTCTTCAAGATGGGTGGTGACCATGGCGGCCATTTTGAATCCAACTTTATTTTTTCCAATGTGAAGAGGGTCATTTGACACCTCAAACTTATTGAGAATTGCACAAGAAAAACAATAGTATGCTTGGTTTTAACGTAACTTTATTCTTTCATGAGTTATTTACAAGTTTATGACCACTTATAAAATGTGTTCAAAGTGCTGCCCATTGTGTTGGATTGTCAATGCAACCCTCTTCTCTCACTCTTGACACACTGATGGCATCACCGCAGAATAAATGCTTGCACAGGCTTCCAGAGCATGTCACTTCTTTCAGCGTTTTTGCAGCTTTTTTCACCCATTGACTTGAATGGATGGTAAAACAACGCTGCAAATACGCAGGCTGACCTTATTTGCAGCGTATTTGCTGCATAAAATTTAAGGACAGGCAGATGTGACATCACACACGGCTCTGCTACCTCTAGATGGTAGGCTGCATGATGCTTCCATACAGCCTGTCATTGAGCAGAGTGGACCCGAACCCCATTCACTTGAATGGGGGGCCCGACAATACACACGCTGTCATATGCATGACAGCACAGCAAACACCACTTCTGAACGGCGGTCAAAAGACAGTGGGAGCGCTCAACTGTGATCGGAGGTATACAGGTCACCTCCTGTCACTGGTGTCAGCTGATGGGACAACTGCTCCCATCATCTGACACCTGCTGCCATTAATAACAGTGAGAGCAGGAGCAGATGATAGGAGTGTTCATCAGCTGCATCTGTGCGGTAAATAAATAATTTTTAAAAAAAAAACCTTCGTGGGTTCCCCCTATTTTTCATAACCAGCCAGGCAAAACTCACAGCTGGGGGCTGCAACCCTCAGCTGTCAGCTTCAACAAGGCTAGTTATCAAGAATAAAATGGTCCTCACACTGTATTTTTTAATAATTCTCCCAGTGAACTCGCCTCTGCACCATGCGACTTTCTCACGGTGCTAGCGGGATTTCTCAGAGGTCACCACAGTTCAGCTCGGCTAGGAATGGAGCATCAGTGATGTCACCACTAGACACTGATGCTGTGCTCGCAGCAGCTCATTCACCAGTGGTTCTCAGCCTGGACAGTCACATCTTGGCACCGTCCAGGTTGGAAACTATTTCTCCCCCAGACATGGATTACGGCGTGGGACAGAACGATGGAGAGGTGAGTGATATTGTTGGTTTATTAAAGGAGATTGAGGGCTTCGATGGAATTAGGCAAGGTCGTAAGTATGGTTTAATTGAGATTATTAAAGGAGTCTGTGTCATTCTTTCAATTAAAGGACTCTTTCTGGGTGTCTGTGTTTTCATACAATGTGACTATGGGGTTAGTAATGGGTGCAATTTATTGCCACTCCATTACTAACCTCGGGGCTTGATGTCATTGGACAATATAAAGGTGACACCAACCCCCCCCAACTATTGCCCCACTTACCACTGCTAAAGGGCAAGTGGGAAGAGAGAGGCTAAGTGCCAGAATTGATGCATCTTATAGATGTGTGTTGTGAACATGTTTGCCCTGGCTTCTGAGTTTGGGCTCCCTCTGGTGGTTGCTGCTGGTAATGGAGCTGGTCTGACTGACAGAAGTCAATCACCTGAGGAGGATGATTGGAGGTCAGGTGTTACAGACTGGAGAGATTTAAGTGAGCAACCTTCCCTCAGTTGTTGCCGGTGATTTGGTTTGCTTCCTGAGCTTTTTTGGAAGTCTGCTTGCCTCCAGCTTCGTCCTGCATCTTTCAGATAAGATATTTGTCTTCTTGAATCTTTTTGCATTTGATTCATTTTTGCTTTTCCCTGATTTTTGCTATGTTGGTGTGAGTTCAGCCTGGTTCCCTGCTGGGACCTGTGCTGGACTCTGTTCCATACGCCACAGCTTATGTCAGCCTTTTCAGGAGCTCTAATCTCCTGTTATGTCAGTATCTTTGTTTTGCTTCCAGTTCACACCAGAGTTCTGATTTAGTGGGGGAGAGGTCGTGTGGCCTCAGTATTTTTGCATATCAGACGTGTTGGGTTTTTCTTAGGGTTTTATGC
The DNA here is from genome assembly GCF_039654945.1 of Dendrobates tinctorius. Classification (NCBI taxonomy): domain Eukaryota; kingdom Metazoa; phylum Chordata; class Amphibia; order Anura; family Dendrobatidae; genus Dendrobates; species Dendrobates tinctorius. Next base: position 4,845,927 of record NW_027361731.1, on the reverse strand, counting down.
GTGATTGCAGACAGTATCCTGTCCTATCTAGACAGTTTGGGCCCCATCATTTGCTTGCTCTATTTTCTGTCTGTGTTTTGTGCCTTAACTTGTCTCACCGGCAATATATGTTTGGAGGCTATCTATTCCTTTGGAGTTCTACTCCGGGGCAGTTTAGCTTTCCCATTTCTCTCTTTAGGCTTAGTTAATTCTTTGGCTGTGCCGAGGCGTCTAGGGCATCGTAGGTACGTCCCAGTTCTAGTTGTGTTGTCAGTTTAGGGGTCTGCAATCCGCTAAGTTACCAACCTCTCTGGTTATCTGGTTGCCTAGCCTATTCCCCTGCTATCCTCCTGGGTTACCTAATCGCAACAGATGTGCCTTTTCTTGGGCGGCTGAGAGCTGATGGTTTTTAGCCTGGGGGACAAGTATCCATTGCCCCTTCCTAGGCTATTAATATCAACCCGCAGCTGTCTGCATAGGCTTTGCTAGTTATTAAATATAGGGGACCCTACATCACCTTTTTTGGGGTCCCCCTTTTTAATAGCCACCAAAGGCTAAGTACACAATTGTGAGCTGATATTAATAGCCTGGGAAGCTCCATGAGTATTACTTCCTTCCCAGGCTATAAACATCGCCCCCCAGCCATCGCTTTCCCTCTTCTGGTTATGAAAATCACACGAGAGCCCATGCCATTTTTTCCAGAAAAATAATCTTTTATTAATTAAATAGATGTATAGTAAGCTGCACACACTTTGTATATGTCAGACATCAGGATATTTACCTATTTGTATTTACTGTATGTAATCCATCTCTTCTATCCCATCGGTTCTTGCGGTGATTTTACACTACCGCGGCTGGTGAATTAGCGGCTTTTCTTCTATCTATGTAAATATATATATATATATACATACTGTGTGTATATATATATATATATATATATATATATATATGAACAAAAAGGAAAATCCAGCAAGAACTCAGCAAACCAGGGTTGGAGTAAAACCCTGGTTTGCTGAGTTCTTGCTGGATTTTCCTTTTTGTTCTTCTATTGAGGTAAAAGTTGCTGGGACCCTAGGAGGTAGCGACCATGCTATTTTAGAATTTTGCATAACTAGAGGCGGAAGACCTGTGAAGACTCAGACGTCAAGGTTAGATTTCAGAAAGGCAGATTTTAAGGGATTCAGAAAGAGAATTCGAGGGATCCAATGGCTGGATATCCTTAAAGACAAAAATGTCCAGGAAGGATGGGAAATCTTGAAAAATGAAATTCTCAAAGCACAGTTGTTAACAATTCCGTAAAGAGGGAAGAATAGGAAGCATTTAAGGAAACCAGGATGGATGAACACAGAACTTAAGCACATGCTAAAAAGGAAGAAAAAAATGTTTATAAAATGGAAAGAGGGAGGCATATCTAAAGAAGAATATAATGCTGTCTGCAGAACCTGCAGGGCACAAATCAGATTAGCTAAAGCTGAAAATGAATTGAGGCTTGCAAGAGATGTCAAAAGCAATAATAAAGGATTTTGGGGATATGTCAAAAGTAAAAGAAAAGTCAAAGATGCTATAGGATTTTTACAGAATGAAAATGATGAAATGGTAAGACAGGATGCTGAGAAGGCTGAACTTTTAAATTCCTATTTTGCATCTGTTTTCTCTGACAAAGGAAATGTAACATCAACTGTTCTTCACTGTCCTATTAAGGGAATAGAAGAATCCAGGATATCTATAAACAGAAAGATAGTGAGGAAACACTTAGCTAACCTAAATAAATTCAAGTCTCCAGGTCCAGATGAATTACAAGATTTTTTGTTTCCACAAACACCAAGGACAGAAATTATCTGATCAACTCGCCTCTATGCTGGAGGGACTGTGGTCAGAAGGGTGACATCCTACATGTTTTCTGGAGTTGCCCAACGGTTAATATCTTGTGGTCGCAGATCTCCTCCCGCATCATTAGCAAACTTACAGGCAAAGCCACAACCCTCACACCTCACTCGGCCCTACTTTCCCTTAATCTAGAGGAATTGGACCCTGCCTTAAAAGATATAGTCATCCATGTTTGTCTTGTGGTAAAAAATTCCATTGCATTCCTTTGGAAGAACCGTTTCCTTCCCAAAGTTGATGATATCTTACAGTTGATCGCACAACATAGATCCCATGAGTTGCATTTCGCATTGGCTAATGACCAATTCAGTAACTTCTACAGGAAATGGTCTAAATGGGACCAAACTTTCCCTACTCCAATTACTTGAATGAATCCTTTAACACTTAGTAATCTCGATATAAGAAAAGCTGTTTTAGTTTTGCCTCTGACATAACTGATGTGGTATCTACTATTTGACATAGAGTTAGATCAGTAATGACACTCATTATACTCATTTGTGTGTTTTTATGTTCTTTATTGCTATTATTCTATTGTACAATCTTGTATTCTACATATTTAGGCGTCGGCAAGATACGTTTGTAAAATGACATCATTAATGCATGTTTTGCATTTTCTGTACATGATGTCAACTTGTAATTTCCCTACTTCCCCTTATCTTTCCTTCTCTTCCCATCCCCCCCCCCCCCCCCCGTCTTCTCCTCTCCCCATTGTTTAAAAGAATAAAATCTTTGGAAAAGAAATCATCTGATCCCAAAGTCTCCATGTACAGTGATTTATGGGGTTATTTCTGGCCTTAGACTTTCCTATGTTACAAGAAAAACACCAGAAAAAAAAAACATTAAGATGTTTCTAAAGAAAATTGGCTTCATTTCTTGAAAAAAAAAGCCTCAAACTTCTGTGTGTGAATCAGAGCTGAGATCTAACGTGATAGAAGATTACAGTCCGGGGAAGACTGGAAACCTTCATATAGACAGGCGGTGGGGATGGAGTCAGTGACCGACTCTGGCCAAATATGTTTCTAGAGCCGTAGTAGAAGATGAAGATGTCGTCCTTATCATGAAGTAGTTATTTCTCATGTCACGTGTAATGAATATGGAACACCCCCTCAGGGCTGTGGGTTACTCGGTACCGGGCCGGTGTCTTAAAGTGATGTGTCGCGGTGGCAGTGACCCGGTCCGTGGCCCTGAGTGTCCATGTAGAATAAGAAGATTGATGCTGAATAAAGTTTGTGTAGATAAGTTCATGACGCCCCCTGTGGTATCTGGTCAGAACGGGACCAGGTCTGCAATGCAGATCCTCTGGGACTGATGGTGTGATGCAGAAGAGGTGAAATGGCTCTCCACAAGCAGCGCTTAAGTCCCAGGGCATTTGTAGTAGATGTTGAGGTAGATGGTGTAGTGTTTAGGCAAAGGGATGTATCAGTGCTGAGAGGGTGACACAGGAAGAAGGCAGAAGACGCAGCATGGTGAAGTTTCCTTTACCTTTTCATTATTATTATTTATATATATAGTGCCATTAATTCCATTGTGCTGTACATGAGAAGGGGTTACATACAAAGTTATAGATATTGTTAACAGTAAACAAATTTACAATGACAGACTGGTACAGAGGGGAGTGGACCCTGTCCTTGTGGACTTAAATTATACGGGATAATGGGGAAGAGACAGACGGTCGGGGGTGCAGCAGCTCTGGTGGTGATGAGGCGGCAGCTCAGGCGGTGGTGAGGCGGCAGAATGGTCATTGCAGGCTGTAAGCTTTCCTGAAAAGATGGGTTTTCAGGTTCCGTTTGAAGGATCCGAGAGTGGTGGATAATCTGACGTGTTGAGGCATGGCATTCCAGAGGATAGGGGATATTCAGGAGAAATCTTGGAGGCGGTTGTGTGAGGAACGAATAAGTGTGGAGGAGAGTAGGAGGTCTTGGGAGGATTGAAGATTACGTGAGGGAAGATATTGGGAGATTAGTTCAGAGATATAGGGAGGGGAAAGGTTGTGAATGGCTTTGTAGGTACAGTCCAGGGTTCCAGTTACAGTTGGTACAGGAGACGGTTAAAAAAGGGAGAAGACAGCGCTGCTTATGGTCAGAATGCAGTACATAAAGTGCATATGCACATGTTAATTTCTAACTGTATTTCAAAATGAGACATTTAGTAAACAATTGATCAATTAATTGAGCCACCCTGCCACATCAAGGCATTCTCATATGGGGCAGTCCTACTCTACGGTTTTTATATTCGCTGTGCCATTACGGCCTCCTAAATGTTAAAAGCAAGACCACATTAAATGCACACTGTACCTGAAGCTTTCTGAATCACTCCCATGGCGCCAGAGAGGGTGAGCGCAGATAAAGGTTGACCAGGTCATTTTGAAATACAGTTAGAAATTAATATGTGCATATGGACTTTATGTATTGCGTTCTTACCATAAGCAGCGCTGGCTTCACCCCCTTTTTTACTTGATATTGGTTATGTTCGCAGTTCTTTCTGTGTTCATTGTGATTGATCTAGGCTGCTGTATAAGCATACAGCAGCCATGCCCTGCCCCAGGCTCTGCTTGATTGTGCACCTGTGTCTGGGCCTGTTTCACCCTTCATCTGTGGTGCTGGTTAGGCAGTATGGATGTTGTACCTGAAATGTCTATGTCTGGACCTGGTCAACCTTTATCTGCGCTCACCTTTTCGCCATGGGAGTGATCCAGAAATGCCTCAGGTACAGTTTGCATTTAATGTGGTCTTGCTTTTAATACATTTAGGAGGCCGTAATGGCACAGTGAATATAAAAAAACGTAGAGTAGGACTGCCCCATATAAGAATGCCTTGGCAGGGTGGCTCAAAGAATTGATCAATTGTTTGCTAAATGTCTCATTTTGAAATACAGTTAAAAACTAATGTGCATATGCACTTTATGTATTGCATTCTGACCATAAGCAGGGCTGGCTTCTCCCCCTTTTTTACAGGAGACGGTCAGCTTGAAAGCAATTTGGGAATCTCTCTATACGGGTGGGTTGTGAGGCCTCCTTTCTAGCACTATTCTGAAGTCCTTGCAGTTGAGATTTCCACTCAATTTCCTCTTTCTGTCTATTACATCGAACTCCACTCGCATGACAGGCAGCTGCAGCCTCCTTCAAGGATCACTTCTCTACAGCGTCCCCGGCTCACACCTGCTGCTGCTGTGTCGTCGAGTCTTCAACATAAACAGAGGGTCTGCAGCCTCTTATCCTCTGGATTCTGCTGTGGGACCTTTAGCATCCACACACCCTTGGACTCCGGCGCCCGGTTTCTGGCGCTTCAGACTGAAGATGAGCCCTGCTATAGCTCCAATCTCCAGCTCCCTTTCTTCCATGTCCTCTCTAATCCCTGTCCCAGCTTAGGCCTGTTTCACACTTCAGTTTTTGTCCATCAGTCAAGATCCGCCGTTTTGCAAAAAAAACGGATCCGCCATTTTGTTTGGCGGATCCGTTTTTTTCCCCATTGAGTTGCATTACCGGCAGATCTTGACGGATGGCCATCCGTTGGATCCGTTTTTTTGTGGATCCGCCAAAATGTTGCCGTCCTCCGACATGCCCGAACGGAGCATGTAACGTTTTTTCGGCTGGCAGGATCCGCACTTCACATTGCGCATGCCCAAAAGACTTCACTCAGCCGCAAATTTAACCCTAAAGTCTGTTCTGGTGGCTGGAAAAAAAAGTCTCTCTCTCTCTTTTCCCCGGGCTGCGGTTCCTTTAAAATTCTTCATTCATCGGATCCGTCAAAAAAACGGTCCGGTGGCATCCGTTCACATCAGATAGCAACGGATCCGCTTTCTGCCATTTTAGTGGATTTCAACTGACACAAAAAAACTGAAGTGTGAAACAGGCCTTACACTAACTAACTTCCTCCTCCTAACCAGACAGTAGCAACCAGAAGTCGGGTTTGAGCTCCCTCTGCTGGCGTGGAGCAGGAACTGTGTTGAATGTAAGAACTACCTGATAAAGAGATCCTTTAACTGCTTGCAGGCGTGACATCACTCCCCCCTGGAGGGAAGCAAGGCCACTGTGGCAACTGTACTCCTGGGGTGTCACATTCCTCCCTAGTGCAGCTAAGTACTCTCGGACTGAGGAAACAAAAGCATTAAAACAATAAACCATAACAATTATGTACAAAATCTCAAAAAAACAAATTACAAAAAACAAATTCAAAAATAGTCCAAGTGACGGTTAGTCCATGCGTCATTGTCACTTGCTTGTTCCTGAACAATGTGGTTAACTATATACAAGTATTGTCCTGGCCGCACATAGCCCTGTGGCCCAATTGTCCATCAAAACACACTAATGGTTGTTCAAAAGTTCTTCCAGAGTCTCTGGAGGCATATAAGCTTAATGGTTACATATTTACATTACATATTTAGTACATAGCTTGCTTATATACGGAACCTTACAGGAGTTTTAACTTGAGTACTACGGGCAGACTTTCGTAGCATTGGTATTGTTGGTGATCTTACTGGGATCGCTGTGCTAATTCCAACTGGTGTAGTGAACTCTTTATTGGCTACGCTATGGGTGACTCTTTGTAGTATGGGGATACCTGATGTCCTAGGACCACTTTTACTCACTGTGGGCACGACAGATTCACCACTTGCAGGGCGAGAATTCTCTTTTTCCACTGCTGGTGTGGCATCCGCTGCCAGGAACTTGATGATTTTCTGGGTGGTCTTGAATCACATCTCTTTCTGGTACTACCAGTTGGGGTAAGGTCAAAACGGGCACTACTATGGCCTGATTTACTCTTGTCCAATTTTAAGGGAATTCGCCATGTGCAGTGCTGACCTTTTCTTCTTTTATGGGCTGAAGGTCGTTTTGCTCTCTTATACTTTCCTTTAGTTGGTCTGGGCACAGCTTCAGATGATACCTCAACACTGCTGATGAGGTTTCTCTCCATCTTTACTTATGAGGCTTACTTTTGTGCTATCAAAACCTGAAGGTAGGACGGTGTAGGGTTCAGCTTCCCACTGGTCATCATCTAATTTGTGCATTCTCCTCTTCCTCTTTAGGACCTGTTCTCCTGGTGACAAGGGAACTGCAGGTGCATGTTGATTGTAGTTCTTTTCCTGCCTCTGTCTTGCTTGAGCTAGACTCTTATCTACGCACTCTTGCACTTTGCGGTACTGCTGTTGCCGCTCTGTGTCTCAATCAGCATCTGGTGAGGTTACCTCAGGTGTCAGGACCCCCATGTCCTAGTCAATGAGTAACTTGCCAGGCCTTCCTCTCATCAAGGAGGCTGGAGTAAAGTTGGTGGAGTTTACAGGAATGTTATTGTAGAGATCTACCAGATCTGGCTACTTCTCTAGCCACAGATTTCTCTCTTCCAAGGGCAAGGTCTTCAAGAGGTCAATTACCGCTTGGTTCATTTTCTCACACATGCCATTGGTCTGTGGATGATACGGTGTTGTCCTGATTTTCTTGCAGCCATACAAGTTACAGAACTCCTAGAACACTTCCGCTTCAAAGGCTGGGCCTTGATCTGTAAGCACTCGTTCAGGGTAACCGTGGGGTTGACAAAAGTGTTGTTGAAGCGCTCTTGCCGCTGTCTTCGCTGTTTGATCCTTCACAAGCACGACTATCAGGAACTTAGAGTAGTGGTCTACAATGGTGAGGGCGTAAACATAGCCAGAACGGCTTGAGACGAGCTTCACATAGTCTAAGGCTACCAACTCAAGCGGCTGCTTGGTGATTATTGGCTGTAGAGGGGATCACTGGCTGTTACGGTGCTTCTTGCACAGGTTGCATGGTCCACACTCTCAGCACCAACTTTCAATGGCTTTCTTCATACCAGCCCAGTAAAATCTCTCTCGGAGTAAGGTCTCCAACGTCTTCCATCTGAAGTGTCCTGCTCCATCATGGTATGCTTTCAAGACCATTGACACATCTCGCTTTGGAGCTACCACTTGCCAGACCAGTTCGTGAGTTTGGGCATTGACACTCCTCCGACACAGCTTTCCCTCATAGATGAACAGCCTGCCCCTTTCCTTCCACAACTGCTGGGTTTCCCCAGGAGCATCTGGACCAGGGTGCGAATCAACTTGCGTCAGTAGCTCCTTTACCAGGTGGACTGCTGGGTCACTATCCTGCATCTCTGCCGACTCATGGTGAGGCAATGGATTTAGGGTGGCTTCTTTCACAATGTAGCGTTTGTTTTTCACTCCTTGGGTGCGTTGGGTCGCAACTGGCCGGTGAAAGGCAGGTAGCTCGATTTCTTCGAGTGCTTCAGGATCTTCTCCCCCATCTGGCAGATTGGGCATTCTGGACAGTGCATTGGAGTTCTTGTGCCCTGCTCAGTACTTGATCGTAAACTCATAGTTGGACAGCTGGGCCATCCATCGCTGCTCCAGTGCACCTAACTTTGCTGTTTCCAAGTGAGTCAGCGGATTGTTGTCCGTGAAGATGGTACACTTGGCTGCAGCTTGGTAATTGAATCGTTCAGTCACAGCCCAGACTATGGCGAGGAACTCCAGCTTAAAGGATCTTTAGTTGTTAGGGTTCCTTTCAGTGAGACGAAGCTTCCTGCTGGCATAGATCACTCTCTCTTTGCCATTCTGCACCTGTGACAGTACTGCTCCCAGTTCCACGTTGCTGGCATCAGTATAAAGTACAAATGGTTGATCATAGTCTGAGTAGGCTAGAACTTCATCTCCCATGAGAGCCAACTTCAACCGGGTGAAGGATCTTTCCAGTTCATTATTCCAGTCAAATGTAGGACGACTCTTCTTGGCCCTCTTGGGCTGGCCCACGAGGTTTTGCAGAGGTGTTGCTATCTCAGTGAATCACTTGAACCTTCGGTAATAGCCTACCAGCCCGAGAAACTGACGTACTTCATGAATGTTGCTGGGCTGCTGCCTGTCTCGGATGACAGTGACTTTGTCAGGGTCCAGTGCCATGCCTTCTGCATTCCCACGTGGCCCAGATACTGCACCTTGGGCTTCAGGATATGGCATTTAGATGGTTTCACTTTTAGGCCAGAGTTGGACAGGGCTTCAAACACCTCAGCTAGGTGCTCCAAATGGTCTTCATAAGTCTTGGAGAAAATAATGACGTCATCAATGTACATCAGAATTGTCTCGAAGTTCTTGTGGCCAAGACAGTACTCCATTAGCCATTGAAACATCCCTGGGGCTGTGCTGAGCTCGAACGGCATGTAGTTAAAGTCACAGAAACCTATTGGTGTACTAAACGCTGTTTTCTCTTTGTCTGCCTCTGCCACGGGAACCTGCCAATACCCACTAGTGAGATCAAAGGTAGAAAAATAGCATTTTTAAGTGCAGCTAATGACTCTTCAATTCTGGGTAATGGGTAGGCATCCTTATGTGTAATGCTGTTAATTTTTCTGTAATCAACTCACATTCTCATGGTACCATCTTTCTTTTTCACAAAGACTATTGGAGCTGCCCAGAGGCTACAACTATCTCTGATTACACCAGCTTCTTTCATCTCCTGTAACATACTCTTAGCACATTGATACTGTGTTGGGGGTGTAGGCCGGTACCTCTCTTTAATGGGTGGATGATCTCCAGTGGGGATATGGTGTTGGACCCCTTTTGCATTCCCAAAGTCTAGAGGATGTTTGCTGAGTACCCGCTCATACTCTTGAGCCACTTGGTAAACCCCGTTTTTGGTGTGAAGGGGTGAAGTCAGTGCCCACATGCAGCTGCTGAAACCAATCCTCCAGCTGTTTTGCAGAGCCATTGTCCTCCACCTGGTCGGATGACCAGGCGATCTGCTGTCTAAATTGCTTTGTTGTTGACAGTAAACAGCTTAGCAACTGTGGCATACAGAGGTAGTGTAGTCTCTTCCTCCCCACAATTTAAGATGCATACAGGTACCCTCCCCTTGCGGACATCAACTACCCCTCTGGCTGTCAGGACTGTGGACCTACTATCAGAATACACTGGTTACACCAGGGCTTGGTAATCTCTTCCCCTGAGGCCTATGGCTGCCTGTCACCAAATTCACATTTCACTCCTTGGGGGTATGGGAATGGGGAATGGATCACTCATTCTGACACTGCCAACATCTCCAACAGATATCTCTACCTGCTGTCTTTGCATCAGGTCCTTGATCTCCTTTTGCAGGACAAGTTGTTCACTGGAACCAGCAGTTTCAGCTACCTGTGTCAACAAAACAATAACCTCGGCAAGGCAATTTTTCATCACATTAGTGCCTAAGGTTACTATTGGGTTACATTCTCATCGCTCAATGTCTACAACTATCAGACCTTGAGGTTTTAAATCTACTCTCCCCACCTTAATGGTCAACTTCTTACACCCCACTTGTGGCAGATTGACTATTGCTGGCTACTACTGTCAGCTTGTCACTTGGGCCGTGAGTAGGTTCAGAATCAGCCCAATACAGTTTGTAAAGAATATATGGCATAGTTGTCACCTGAGAGCCTGTGTCCAGCAAAGCGTTCATTGGGATGCCATCAATCACAACTGGGAGGACCGGTCACCCTCCAACGTTCTTGGCTTGCCAGTTCTGTGGGCCCGGTTGTCCTACTCCTGGAGGTTAGCTCTCTGCCCCCAGGGGTTGCTCATTTAAATAGCAAAATCTTGTGATGTGGCCTGCTCTGCAGCAGTGGCGGCAGATGGGTCGTCAGTACTAGTCGTAGCGATCATTGTCTCTCCCTCTGAGCGGTGGGATCGTCTTCTTCCATAGCCATGGGACGTCCTTTGGACTGGAGGCCAGCTGGATCTTCTATGAGGGTACCGCAGGAACTGCACGGTTTTGGCAAGTGCAGCCATATTTTTGGTCAGCTCTTGGACCTGAAGGCGTAGCTGTGCAGATGGATCATTATCCAGAGTCTGTGCATCAGCCTCAACAGGGCTCTGAGGGAAAGATGCTGCTTCTTGGTGGTATGTAATTGCTGGATGCCTAGAGGGCGCTGAGTGGCTGACATTTGGTTCATGCAGCACCCTGTCTTTGAAGTCTGCAGAGTTCAGATCAGGGTTCTGTAGGGCTATGCTGCACAGCTGTGTTCTGTGGGCGCAGTATAGAAGACCCTCAATAAATTGCTCCTTTAACAATCTGTCTGCATCCCGCACGCTGTCTGGGTCGATCTTTTTTTTATGGCCCGCAGCGCCTCCTGCAGGTTAAGAGCATAGTCCCGTATACTGTCCTGAACCCTTTGCTTGCACCCAAACAACCTCATTTTTATTTCTGCTGCAGTGCAGGTGACAAAGGTGCTCCTCAGCTTAGCCAGAACTTGTTTAACAGTCTCTTTATCAGCATCCTGCCAGGACTTTACTTCTCCTTGCGCTGCACCAGTTAGCTGTCCAATAAGGATGTTTACTTTCTGGCTTTCAGACAGAGGATACACTTCAAATAAACTGCACAGTCTTTCCTTGAAATCGCTCAGGGTTTGTGACTCGCCAGAGTACTGCGGTAACCAGGCAGCTCCCGGTATATATGGCATGGATAGCGGCATTATAGGGACTGCAGCGGCAGTTGCCTGATCTTGCTGCGCTCTGGGAGTTGCACTAGTGCCGGGATTCTGCTGCGCTATGGAAGCTGCAGCTACACCTGTCCCTGCATCTTGCGGCGCTATGGGGGCTATGGCGGTGTCCACCGCTAACTCTTCTCCGGTGTCAGACATTCTCTCGACCCCCCCCTTAGTTAATCTTAGCCAGGCTCTGAATTTCCACTGGCTTACCAAGCTGTTGCTCTGCAGGCGGGATGAACAGTGTGCACCGAGATTACAGGCCTCAGCTTCCTGCTCTCTCTGCCAGCTGATATTTTTGTGCGCAGCTCTTGTCTTTTCACGTTCTCTCAAGCTCTGCCCATGACGGCACGCCCCTTCAGCTTGCCGCGCGCCATGTGGCGTTGTAATGGCGGCAATCACACGCGGTTCAACACACAGTTCTATGCAGTCTATGGCACACAGCAACTGGTGATACCGGGCTTCAAATCCTGTTTGCAACGCCAAAATGGAACACCCCCTCATGGCTGTGGGCTACTTGGTACCGGGCCGGTGTCTTAAATAAAAGTGACCCGGTCCGTGGCCCTGAGTGTCCTTGTAGAATAAGAGGATTTTTGCTGAATAAAGTTTGTGTAGATAAGTTCGTGATGCCACCTGTGGTATCTGGTCAAAAGGGGACCAGCGCTGCAGTGCAGATCCTCTGGGACTGATGGTGTGATGCAGCAGAGGTGAAATAGCTCTCCACAGGCAGTGCTTAAGTCCCAGGGCAGTTGTAGTAGATGGTGTAGTGTTTAGGCAATGTAGCAGTGCTGAGCGGGTGACGCAAGAAGAAGGCAGAGGACACAAAAGGGTGATGCTTCCTTTACCTTTTACTGTGCTTTGTAGGTACAGTCCAGGGTTACAGTTGGTATAGGAGAAGGTCAGCCTGAAAGCAATTTGGGAATCTCACTATAAGGGTGGGTTGTGAGGCCTCCTTTCTAGCGTTATTCTGAAGTACTTGCAGTTATGATTTCCACTCAAGTTCCTCCCTCAGTCTGTTATGTAGAACTCCACTTGCATGACAGGCAGCTGTAGCCTCCTTCTGGGATCACTTCTCTACAGCGTCCCCGGCTCACACGTGCTGCTGCTGTGTCATCGAGTCTCCAACATGACTGCTGTGGGACCTTTAGCATCCACACACCCTTGGACTCTGGCGCCCGGTTTCTGGTGCTTCAGACTGGAATCATAGAATCATAGAATCATAGAATCGTAGAGTTGGAAGGGACCTCCTGGGCCATCTGGTCCAACCCCCTGCTCAAAGCAGGATTCGCTAAATCATCCCAGTCAGATGTCTGTCCAGCCTCTGTTTGAAGACTTCCATTGAAGGAGAACTCACCACTTCTCGTGGCAGCCTGTTCCACTCATTGATCACTCTAACTGTCAAAAAGTTTTTTCTAATATCTAATCTGTGTCTCCTCCCATTCAGTTTCATCCCATTGCTTCTAGTCTTTCCTTGTGCAAATGAGAATAAAGTTGATCCTTCTACAATGTGACAGCCCTTTAGATATTTGTAGACAGCAATTAAGTCTCCTCTCAGTCTTCTCTTTTGCAAACTAAACATTCCCAAATCCTGCAACCTTTCCTCATAAGACAGGGTTTGCAGACCGGTCACCATTCTGGTCGCTCTTTTCTGAACTTGCTCCAGTTTGTTGATGTCTTTTTTAAAATGTGGTGCCCAAAACTGGACACAATATTCCAGATGAGGTCTGACCAAAGAGGAGTAGAGGGAAATAATGACTTCACGTGATCTAGACTGTATGCTTCTGTTAATACATCCTAGAACTGCATTTGCCTTTTTTGCTGCTGCATCACACTGTTGACTCATATTCAGTCTGTGATCTATTAGTATACCCAAGTCTTTTTCACATGTGCTGTCACTTAGCCCTATTCCTCCCATTCTATATATGCTTTTTTCATTTTTATTGCCCAGATGTAGTACTTTGCATTTCTCCCTGTTAAAAACCATTCTGTTAGTTACTGCCCACTTCTCCAGTTTATTTAAATCTTTTTGAATCCTCTCTCTCTCTTCTCTAGTATTAGCTATCCCTCCTAGCTTTGTGTCATCAGCAAATTTAATCAGTTTACCCTCAATTCCTTCATCTAAATCGTTGATAAAGATGTTGAACAATACAGGGCCCAGGACAGAGCCCTGTGGTACCCCACTTGAGACATTCTTCCAACTGGATGTGCAGCCATTTACGACCACTCTTTGGGTCCGATCACTAAGCCAGCTATGAATCCACCTAACAGTTGCCTTGTCCATTCCATACTTAGTCATTTTTTCAATAAGGATTGTATGAGAGACTTTGTCAAATGCTTTGCTGAAGTCAAGATATACTATATCTACAGCATTTCCTTGATCCACCCAATCAGTGATACCGTCATAGAAGGAAATTAAGTTAGTCTGACATGACTTATTAGTTACAAACCCATGCTGACTCTGTTTGATCACTTCATTCTTATCCAGGTATTGACTTACATGTTGTTTAATAATTTGTTCAAAGATATTTCCTGGTATAGAAGTCAGACTCACCGGCCTATAGTTGCCTGGGTCCAACTTCTTCCCCTTTTTGAAGATAGGAACAACATTTGCTCTTCTCCAGTCTTCTGGCACTTCTCCTGTTCTCCAAGAATTTTCAAAGATTATGGAGAGTGGTTCAGAAATTTCTTCTGCTATCTCCTTCAGTACTCTGGGGTGTAATTCATCTGGACCTGGAGACTTGAATTCATTTAGGTTAGCTAAGTGTTTCCTCACTATCTTTCTGTTTATAGATATCCTGGATTCTTCTATTCCCTTAATAGGACAGTGAATAACAGTTGGTGTTACATTTCCTTTCTGAGAGAAAACAGATGCAAAATAGGAATTTAAAAGTTCAGCCTTCTCAACATCCTGTCTTACCATTTCATCATTTTCATCCTGTAAAAATCCTATAGCATCTTTGACTTTTCTTTTACTTTTGACATATCCCCAAAATCCTTTATTATTGCTTTTGACATCTCTTGCAAGCCTCAATTCATTTTCAGCTTTAGCTAATCTGATTTGTGCCCTGCAGATTCTGCAGACAGCATTATATTCTTCTTTAGATATGCCTCCCTCTTTCCATTTTATAAACATTTTTTTCTTCCTTTTTAGCATGTGCTTAAGTTCTGTGTTCACCCATCCTGGTTTCCTTAAATGCTTCCTATTCTTCCCTCTTTTCGGAATTGTTAACAACTGTGCTTTGAGAATTTCATTTTTCAAGATTTCCCATCCTTCCTGGACATTTTTGTCTTTAAGGATATCCAGCCATTGGATCCCTCCAATTATCTTTCTGAATCCCTTAAAATCTGCCTTTCTGAAATCTAACCTTGACGTCTGAGTCTTCACAGGTCTTCCGCCTCTAGTTATCCAAAATTCTAAAATAGCATGGTCGCTACCTCCTAGGGTTCCAGCCACTTTTACCTCCTCAACCATTTCCTCCCTGTTTATAAGGATTAGATCCAAGGTAGCAGTTCCCCTTGTTTTCTCCCCTACCTTTTGGAAGATAAAGTTGTCAGCAAGAGAGGATAAGAATTTCCTTGACCTGTTAGTTTTGCCTGAGAGAGATTCCCAACAAATGTCTGGATAGTTGAAATCTCCCATGACAACTATGTCATATTTTTTGGAGAACTTGACCATTTGATGCATAAAGAGTTCATCCATATCTTCAGCTTGCACAGGCGGCCTGTAGTAAATGCCTACAATGGTGTCCTTTCCATTGTTCTGTCCTTGTATTCTTACCCAAACAGTTTCCACAGAACTCCCAGTCTCTGAAGCTTCAATCTCTGTGCAGATATATGCATTTCTAACATACAATGCAACACCCCCTCCTCGTTTATCAAGTCTGTTTCTTGCAAATAAGTTGTATCCTTCTAGTCTTGTATTCCAATCATGTGTATTGTCCCACCAAGTTTCAGTGATTCCAATGACATCATATTTCTTTTCTTGTGTTAGTAGTTCCAATTCTCCTTGTTTGTTGCCCATGCTTTGTGCATTAGTATAGAAACATTTTAGTTTGTGATTGGTTTCTCTTTCTCCAATATTGTTATTAATTAGATTCTTTTGTCTTTGTTCTTCCTTTCCACTTCTATTAGCAGAGTTCTCAATAGCATTTGTCAGGTGTATGGCTTTTTCTGGTCTTTTGCTTCCCTTCCCATAGACCTGCTATAGCTCCAATCTCCAGCTCCCTTTCTTTCACGTCCTCTCTCTTCCCTGTCCCAGCTTACACTAACTTCCTACTCCTGACCAGACAGTAGCACCAAGAAGTCAGGTTTGAGCTCCCTCTGCTGGCCCGGAGAAGGAACTGTGTTGACTGTAGGAACTACCAGATAAAGATCCTTTCACTGCTTCCAGGCATGACATCACTCCCCCTGGAGGGAAGCAAGGCCACTGTGGCAACCATACTCCTGGGGTGCCACAAATATCTCCTGCAGTATTGCTAATGCCAATTCCAGTGTCGGTAAATGAGACGAGAATTAGCGTTATGGAAGGTGAGTCTATGAGAAACATATTCAGCTGCCGACTCCGAGGAAGAAACTGCTTGTTGTCTGTGGCCTAAATATATAGGTTTTATTTGTAGATGTCGAGAAGAAAACTGAATACTGTAAAATAATAAATCTCTTCATATGTTTACCTTATTATCTCCAGTAATTGTATTATTACACAGGATTCTTATGATGTTACATCGACTCCTCTTCTCATTCAGGTCTCTACAATATCGGATCCTCTCAGTGAAGATCTTCTACAAAAGAAAATTTTCGTGATTTATCCATCAAAGGCTGGTTTCACATTTGCGTTTTTTAGCGCTGGAAAAAAACGCACACCTGCGCATGCGTTTTTTCCCCTATATTTAACATGGGTGCGCATACCTGCGCGCTGGTAAGCGCATGTATGCGATTTTCATGCGCTGCGTTTTTTTGGGGTGTGCGTTGGGATTTTCCAGACGCAGCATGTTGCATTTTTTGGCCCTGCAAAAAAGCGCATGCGCACATATGCGCACGTTTTGCGCTAAAAATGGCCATTATAGCCTATGGATGCGCATATGTGCGCACTGGCATGCTCATGTATGCGTTTTTTTGCATATGCGTTTTTTTTTTTAAACCATGGAATTTAGGGGTTTGGGTCAGGGTTAGGGTTAAGTATGGTTTTGTTAAGGATTAGGGTCATGGTTAGGGTCAGGATTAGGGTTAAGTATGGTTTTGTTAAGGGTTAGGGTCAGGGTTAGGGTTAGGGTTAGGGTCAGGGTTAGGGTTAGGGTTAGGGTCAGGGTTAGGGTCAGGATTAGGGTTAAGTATGGTTTTGTTAAGGATTAGGGTCAGGGTTAGGGTCAGGATTAGGGTTAAGTATGGTTTTGTTAAGGGTTAGGGTCAGGGTTAGGGTTAGGGTTAGGGTTAGGGTCAGGGTTAGGGTTAGGGTCAGGGTTAGGGTTAGGGTCAGGGTTAGGGTTAAGTATGGTTTTGTTAAGGATTAGGGTCAGGGTTAGGGTCAGGATTAGGGTTAAGTATGGTTTTGTTAAGGGTTAGGGTCAGGGTTAGGGTTAGGGTTAGGGTCAGGGTTAGGGTCAGGATTAGGGTTAAGTATGGTTTGGTTAAGGGTTAGGGTCAGGGTTAGGGTTAGGGTCAGGGTTAGGGTTAAGTATGGTTTTGTTAAGGGTTAGGGTCAGGGTTAGGGTTAGGGTTAGGGTCAGGGTTAGGGTTCGGGTTCGGGTTAGGGTCAGGGTTAGGGTTAGGGTCAGGGTTAGGGTTAAGTATGGTTTTGTTAAGGATTAGGGTCAGGGTTAGGGTCAGGATTAGGGTTAAGTATGGTTTTGTTAAGGGTTAGGGTCAGGGTTAGGGTTAGGGTTAGGGTTAGGGTCAGGGTTAGGGTCAGGATTAGGGTTAAGTATGGTTTGGTTAAGGGTTAGGGTCAGGGTTAGGGTTAGGGTCAGGGTTAGGGTTAAGTATGGTTTTGTTAAGGGTTAGGGTCAGGGTTAGGGTTAGGGTTAGGGTCAGGGTTAGGGTTAGGGTTAGGGTTAGGGTCAGGGTTAGGGTTAGGGTTAGGGTCAGGGTTAGGGTTAGGGTTAGGGTTAGTTAGGGTTTAGGGTTTGGGTTAGGGTTAAGTATGATTTGGTTAAGGGTTAGGGTCAGGGTTAGGGTTAGGGTCAGGGTTAGGGTTAGGGTTAGGGTCAGGGTTAGGGTTAGTAAAGTCATGGTTTGGGTAGTGTGAGGGGCCACCTAAAAATGTTGGAAAAAAACGCAAACGCGGTAAAAACGCGCTAAAAACGCATACAAACGCATAAAAACGCTGCGTTTTTTTCATGCATGCTCATAAAAATGCTTGAAAAAAACGCAGCAGTTGTATGCTTATGTATGCGTTTTTTCAATGCGTTTTTTTGCGGGAAAAACGCGCTGCAAAAAAAAGCAAGTGTGAAACTAGCCAAAGATGGATATGGATAGAGACAAGATGGCGGAGAGGATATTACACCTCACCCTAGAGATTCTCTTCCGGCTTACTGGAGAGGTGAGAGATTCTGATGACGACGCATTAGATCATTCTTTTCTATGGGATTAACAGATGGACAGAACTGGAGAGGTGAGGACTCTGGAAATGTCTGTAGTGAGATTTATTAATGTCAAATCAAAAAGTAAGTAATTTGCGCTAGCAGGATACCATTCAGAGGTTTCAAAGAAATATCTACAGTGGAGCTGGTTCACAAAGTATAAGTACCGATACCTTCGTTCAGATGAATAAGGAACTGGTCGAAGGATACTTCCTCAAGCAGGGTCCCGGTGCAAAGATGACGCTGCAAACAGTAGTGATGCTGATGAACATGCGCTTGAGAGCGTTAGAGTTCAGTTGGTGAATGCAGGTATTGGACGCTGCTCCGGCCGGTAGCAAGCGTCCTTCTAATAGCGTGACCGCCGCCGACACCCGGCGAGTATAACGGCACGAGTACAGTCCAAAAGCCGGCAAGGTAGCAAAAGGTGCAGGACCTTGCGTGACGTCACGGTCACGTGGAACACCACGTGACTGGCTAGTGAGCACAAAAACGACCAAAAAGCTATCTTACGCGTTTCGGAATCACCGGATTCCTTCTTCAGAGATGGTCTATGGTGCTCAATTACGTTCATATATACCCGCAGTCTCCAAACTCCATGTTCATTGATTAAAGGCAAACAATTCAATCTCGCTGTTTAGTCCATTAGGAACAAGTGTATTCATTTCAAAAATCAGTCTACTTTCTTCTCTTGACATTTGTTGAATAAAGTTCCCCTTCCGCCAGCTTTTTTTAACCACTTTAATACCCGTAACTTTAACATTTTTAAAAGAGCCTCCATGCTGGTTAGCAAAATGGTGTGATAAAGGGTGACCCATAAATCTGTTTCCAATATTGCGCAAATGCTCTGCTAACCGGACATGCAATGGGCGTTTTGTGCGTCCTATGTACAGTTTCCCACAGGGGCATGTAATACCATATATAACCCCTGTGGTGTCACAGGTTATGAAATCTTTAATTTTTACCTCCGCAAATTTATTAGTAATCCCTCCCTGTTTTTTAGAGGTCAATTTTTTACAGGGGCCACACTTTCCACACGGAAAAAAACCCCCTGGTAATTTCTCCGGATTTAAAGTGATACTACTTAGAGGTTTAGAAATAGAGGGGGCTATAAGATTTCCCAAATTTTGCGCCTTCCTAAAAATAAACCTAGGGTATGTTGGTAAAGATTCCCCTATAACCTTATCATTTCTCAGGATATTCCAATGTCTCCTGACAATTTTTTTAAAAATGGTACTATTAGAGTTATATTGTAAAATTATGGGGGTGTCTTCCATAATAGCATTGGCATTTTTTCTCATACGTTGTTCCAATAATTGATCCCTTGGAATTTTTTCCACTAGTTTTTTTGTTTTCACTAAAGATGTTGGATCATAACCCTTATTGGAGAACTTCTTCATCATTGCCTCTGCCTCTCTATCAAAATCCTCCCTTTTCGAACAGTTGCGATAGGCTCTAATTAATTGACTTTTTGGAACATTCAATAGCCAGCTAGGTAAGTGGCAACTGTCAAGTGAAATAAAATTATTAGAATCTGTAGGCTTATGGTATAGTCGCGTGCCAATGGCATTGTTTTCTACAAAAATCTCTAAATCTAAAAAGTTAACTTCTTTTGAACTCGTGGTCATAGAAAATTTTAAAAAGTAGGAATTTTTATTTAGTGAATTAAAAAATTGTTCCAATAGCAAGGGTCCACCAGACCATATAAAAACAATATCATCTATGAATCGATGCCATAGCACGAGGTTCGCTAGTAATCTGCCGTCGGGATAGATGGTTTCCTGTTCCCATCTTCCAACGTACAGATTTGCATAACTGGGTGCGAACCTCGTGCCCATAGCTGTACCCCACTGCTGGGAGTAGTAGTCCATCCCATATCGAAAAAAATTGTGAGTTAAAATAAAATTTATACACTCAAGGAGATATTCAATTTGGTCAAGCGGCAGTGAACCATCCTTCCTCAGGAAATGTTCCACTGCTTCGCATCCCTTTTTATGCTGAATGACTGTATACAAGGAAGTTATGTCCAGTGTGCCCAAGATGTAGTGGTCACACCATTGTATCTTCTTTAAAATACCTAAAATGTGGGTGCTGTCCTTAAGATACGCCGGGAGATCCGGTATCAATCTTTGTAAATGACAATCAACAAATTTGGATAGATTTGATGTTAAACCCCCAATAGCAGAAATAATCGGTCTCCCGGGTGGTTGGCTCATATTTTTGTGCACCTTAGGTAAATAGTAGAAGGTCGTTTTTGTGCTCACTAGCCAGTCACGTGGTGTTCCACGTGACCGTGACGTCACGCAAGGTCCTGCACCTTTTGCTACCTTGCCGGCTTTTGGACTGTACTCGTGCCGTTATACTCGCCGGGTGTCGGCGGCGGTCACGCTATTAGAAGGACGCTTGCTACCGGCCGGAGCAGCGTCCAATACCTGCATTCACCAACTGAACTCTAACGCTCTCAAGCGCATGTTCATCAGCATCACTACTGTTTGCAGCGTCATCTTTGCACCGGGACCCTGCTTGAGGAAGTATCCTTCGACCAGTTCCTTATTCATCTGAACGAAGGTATCGGTACTTATACTTTGTGAACCAGCTCCACTGTAGATATTTCTTTGAAACCTCTGAATGGTATCCTGCTAGCGCAAATTACTTACTTTTTGATTTGACTTTACTGTTGGACAAATTGGGTGGTTGTTGTCCTTATTTGCAGCTGCAGGTGGTATCATATAGGAACCTGCGCCTTTGTGCTGATGTTTTTAGATTTATTAATGTGTCTCTCCATAACCAGGATTACACAGTGGTGAAAAAGACCTATAGTGATCGCTGTCAGGACCCTGTGTCTGAGAGATGGGGAAGACCCCTTGAGCCCAATCACAGGGCCTCCACCTCACCCCCTGATACATGAGGCCATCAATGACCAGAAGATCCTGGAACTCACCTACAAGATGATTGAGCTGCTGACTGGAGAGGTGACACTGCTGGGAATGTTGGGACATTATACAGTAACACTATGAAGGGATCGGGGGATGACATTATTATTGTATGTGTCAGGTTCCTATAAGGTGTCAGGATGTCGCTGTCTATTTCTCCTTGGAGGAGTGGGAGTATTTAGAAGGACACAAAGATCTGTACAAGGACGTCATAATGGAGGTTCCCCAGCCCCTCACATCACCAGGGTAATAGACAGGTCTAGACTAAATACACAGGCCTATAATTATCTGTATGTAAAGAATGAATTACCATATATACTTGAGTATAAGCCGACCCGAGTATAAGCCGACTCCCTAATTTTGCCACAAAAAACTGGGAAAACTTATTGACTTGAGTATAAGCCTAGGGTGAAAAATGCAGCAGCTACTGGTAAATTTAAAGAATAAAAATAGATACCAATAAAAGTAAAATTAATTGAGACATCAGTAGGTTAAATGTTTTTGAATATCCATATTGAATCAGGAGCCCCATATAATGCTCCATACAGTTCATGATGGTCCCATAAGATGCTCTATCCAAAATACACCCCATATAATGCTGCACAAAGGTTAATAATGACCCCATAAGATGCTCCCTAGAATAATATGCTGCTCCATAAAGATTATGGCCCCATAAGATGCCCCATATGCTGCCCCCATAAGATGCTCCATAGGTTATGCCCCCATAAGATGCTCCATAGATTATGCCCCTATATGCTGCCTCTATAAGATGCTCCATAGATTATTCCCCCATATGATGCCCCCATAAGATGCTCCATAGATTATGCCCCTATATGCTGCCTCTATAAGATGCTCCATAGATTATTCCCCCATATGCTGCCCCCATAAGATGCTCCATAGATTATACCCCTATATGCTGCCCCATAAGATGCTCCATAGATTATACCCCTATATGCTGCCCCCATAAGATGCTCCATAGATTATACCCCTATATGCTGCCCCATAAGATGCTCCATAGATTATACCCCTATATGCTGCCCCCATAAGATGCTCCTTACATTATGCCCCCATATGCTGCCCCCATAAGATGCTCCATAGATTATGCCCCCATGTGCTGCCCCATAAGATGCTCCATAGATTATGCCCCATGTGCTGCCGCTGCTGCATTTAAAAATAAAAAAAATGACATACTCACCTCTCCGTCACTGGTGCCAGGTGCCGCTGCTTGCTGCTGTCTGGCACGTCATCTGTCAGTGACGTTCAGACTGCAGGGGCGCGGCACGCACTAACAACGTCACCGCTCCCTCTGCTGTCTGAACGTCACTGACAGATGACATGCCAGACAGCAGCAAGCAGCGATGGACCCAGACAGGTGAGTATCACTATACTTACCGGTCCTGGCACGGTCTCTGCAGCCTGCAGCTTCTCCGCGATCTCCCTTCCTGCCTTCAGCGATCACGTGGTACCGCTCCTTTCACCTCATGAATATGCGCATACTCATGAGTGTAATGAGCGGTACCATGTGACCGCTGAAGGAAGGAAGGGAGATCGCGGAGAAGCTGAGGGCTGCAGAAACATGCCAGAATGGGCAAGTATGACCTCACACCCCCGCCTCCCCTCCCCCTCCGACCCCCTGGTGTATATGACTCGAATATAAGCCGAGAGGAGGACTTTCAGCCCGAAAAAATGGGCTGAAAATCTTGGCTTATATTCGAGTATATACGGTGAGTCCCTGAATGTGTTTCCTCTAGATCTATCCAGTAAGAGCACAACACCAGAGAGATGTCCCCGTCCTCTTCTTCCACAGGACTGTAAACAAGAAGATTCCAGTGCTCCTCAGGATCATCAGGTAGATGGAGAGAAGGTGTCATGAGATCTCCCCTATGATGTGTAGACGGCTGTGAAGGTCTTGTGCTCAGTCTTGTTTTATCCACCAGTATTATATGTTTTATACTTGTGTAATGAGAACGGTGGAGATGGCAGGATTAGAGGTGATCATAGATGTATCTTCTCCATCTGTCTGTGACTTTTACAATATTTGTTTCAGGGTGAAGATCTGACCCATATTAATACTACAGAGACATATGTGAGGGGTGATGAGCGATGTAAAGAGGAGATTCCCACATATGACTACCCAGGTGAGTAGTAACCACTAAATGCAGAGAAGTCACAGATTCTTCTCAGTCATCGGCTGTGGCCGCTTTATCGGTGGTGTAGTCCGGCCGTATTACCATGATCACCATTTTGCCTCTAGACCACAACATTCTCCTCACCCAAAACTGTTCAAATGACTTTTGGCATTGAAGGCCCTTTTCTATAGAACTTACAACATGGAGCATCCACGTACCCCCTGAGATTAGTGTCAGGGTGATCCCTTAAAGCAAGATCTATATACCTCACCCAATATAGGCCGAGTGCGCGCTTAGAGTCACACTGAACACAGAGTTAGATGTCTACTCCTTTCTCAGCAAAGGATTGCACACAACTGAAGTTTATTCTCAAGACAGGAAATGCGTGTCACACAATCTTCTGAGTAGCCAGTGTCAGTCTATGATAGGTCCATTTCAACTTCACTTCCATATATGGTATCCAGTATCTCAGCTTCTGCATTCCAAGGATTCCTTCCAGGGTGTTGTCTGAAGACACAGACGTCATCTTGGTACACCATATCTGAACTGACTTATATAAGGTTTAATAATTGATTTCATTAGCCATTCTCTCCTTCACATTAGAAGATGCTGACCATTACCTGTCCAGATTTGTAAACTATAAAGCCAAATGGCAGCGTACGTAGAATGTGCTGACAAGTTAGAAAATCACTTGAAGAAAAGTATTATGATGGGTCTGTAAGAGAAAGCGGAGGGTAATGATGCTGTTGGATTCCTAGATCCCTGATATCTTATTGGATGAATCTCCCTTCTCTCCCTTCTGTGCTGCTGAATGTGCTCATATGGTCCCTACAAGACCAGGTCCAGTCTTTCTGGCCAAACTTTGCTTTTATGATTGACAACATTAAATGTGCAGTGAGGCCAAGTGTGAATTTCTGTACAATAACAGTTTCCCTTTATCATCACTTTTCAATTTGTATTAAAACAAACTAATTTCAAGGAGGATTGTGATAGTCTACAAGACAAACATTACACCTGTGCCATGATATATCTCTAAGCTGTGTGTGGCTGATGGCTATTAAATAGGCGTATGCTGGTGTAGTAGTTGTCACCGAACAGATTGTAGCCTTTTTGTAAAAATGGAGTTATCAACTCCCAAAAGATTTTTCCAGATGTCCCCTGATAAGTAGGGCATTCTGGTGGGTTTAGTTGGCTGTCTTTCCCCTCATGAATGCGAAAGCTGATGTGTATCCGGTTGAACTCTCGCACATTTTATAGAGCTTTATTCCGAACGTTGCCCTCTTAGGCTATGTGCACACGCTGCGGTTTTTGCTGCGGTTCCGCTGCGGTTTTGGCCCTGCGGAACTGCAGCAGTTCCGCAGACATGGTACAGTACCATGTAACCCTATGGGTTTTCAAAACCGCAGTGCTCATGCTACGTTTTTTTCGCGCGGTTTTGCTGCGGTTTATAAACTGCAGCATGTCAATTGTTTCTGCGGATTCCGCTGCGGTTTCACACCTTTAACATAGTAGAGGTGTGAAACCGCAGGGCAAAACCGCAGGAAAACCGCAGGTCCCTTTACCTGCTGTTCCGCAGGGAAAAACCCGCAGGCGATTCCGCAGTGTGTGCACACATAGCCTTAGAAGGAATAAATTGCTTGAGGTGCAGCCTTCCTTTGAATTTTACAAGGGACTCATCAATGGAAATGTTTTCTGTTGGCATGTGTAGAGCTTTAAGAACTTTTCTGTCAAGTCTTTGATGATGGCTCTGATTTTGAATAGTCTGTCGTGTTCAGGGACATTTCTGGGCAGGAACTGACTGTTTCTGTTAAATTGCCAAAATCTCATGAGTAGAGTTGAGCATTCCGATACCGCAAGTATCGGGTATCGGTCGATATTAGCTGTATCGGAATTCCGATACTTAGTTCCGATACTTTTTTCATATCGAATACCGGAATCGGAAGTTCCCATAATGCTAGGAGCCCGCTCGATTTGATTCAGCCAATGGGGATCCTCAGAAGTGTGGGCACATCCTGTTAGGCATGTAGGCATGTTAACTACTGGCATGGCTGTGATTGGCTGCTGAAATGATGTCATGATGCACTATAAAAAGCGCTGCAGCCGCCATTTCTGGTCACTCTGCTGTGAATTCAGTTAGGGACAGGCTGCTGTTGAAGACTGTGAGGGACAGTTAGAAATAGCGATCATCAAAAATATCTATTGCTCTACCCAGGCTACATAATCCACCACTGTAGCATTTTTGTAGCCTAGCAGCGTTGTTTTAATAGCTGTCTGCAAGGGCTGTGTGAGTGCAGACCCACGCTGTGTAGTGTGTCCTGCAGGCACGTCTGCTTGTAGGCCGCCCAGCGTGTGTCTCTGCCTCATACACATTTTTCTTTTATTGCTGCTTTTTTTTTCTCCTGTATAGTGTGCTTCCATACGTATCCATATACGTTGGTTGCAAACACTAAAGGAGTGGACAGCGGAGCCTTTCAGCAGCCTTTCAGTGCTATAGCCCATTTCTCTGCACTGTTTTTGGCTGTCTGATAGGTCTCTCTGTGTGTGAGTGCAGCTCACGTTGCAGTGTGTTCTACAGCCACGGCTAGCTGTAGTCCGCTCAGCGTGCGTCACTGCCTCATACATAGTCCTTTTTTTGCAGCTAATTTAGCTAGATTTTTGCTCCTATATTAGTGTGCTTCCAACCGCATCCATTGTCATTGGTTGGTTGCAAACACTATATAGGATTAGATAGAGGAGCCTTTTTGCTGGCTTGTGCCCTTCAGGGCCAGCCAGGCTAGTATCACCCTATTTTTTGGAGCCTCATCAATTGCATTGTAGGTTAGCTTCCTGCATTGTAATCGCTCCAAAAAGTTTGTGATACTATAGCTTTCAAACTTTGGTCACATCCTTTCCTTCCCCCCCCCCCCCAAAAAAAAAAGGAAATAAATTTCACCAAACACTCCACTTTACAGTTGTCTAGGCCACATTAGATCATATTAAAGTGTAGTACACACACTGTTAGCCAAATTAGTGTTTCTTATACTGGTTAGCAGGTGTTCAGGAATAAGAACACTAAGCCACCCCTTTTTTACTTTTCTGCCTATCTTTATCAGTCTACCAAGATGAAGAAGGCAGGGAGTAAGGCACGTGGTCGTGGCCGTGGAGTTTCAGCAGGGAGAGGACGGGGGGATTCAGCAGGGAGAGGACGTGGGGATTCGGTGTCTGCTGCGGCCACCAGTGACCCGGCATCCCCCACTTTTACCAGGCAACAGTCCTTCATGCGCAGCTTTGTAGGACCTCACCGTACCCCACTGCTGCGTGACGAACAAATTGAAGCCGTTGTCGGATGGATGGCAGCTAACGCATCCACTTCAATGACTTCCGAATCCTCCCAAGGCCAGAGCACTGAAGAGCAACCATCTGTCTCTTCACCACCTGCCAAATTGCCCAGGCAGTCTGAGAGCCCTGGACAGGAGCCATCTTAATCTTTACTTCTGTTCTCAGAATCTGTTGGCTTGGAAAGAGGTGGCCAGCCAAGCAGCATTCTAGAGCGTGAAGAAGAGGGAGTATGCAGTGATGCGCAACTGCTTTGTCCCTCTGAATCTGAAGAGGCGGGTGGGCCAGTGCCTATTGTCAGCACACCTCAGTGCTCATCTGATGATGATGAGACTCAGTTGCCAATTTCTGGTGCGTACGGTGCTGGCGAGACAACCCAGGACCAGCCGGTGCTTGAAGAGGGGAGTGGAGATGATGAGGTCCTTGACCCATCATGGCGTCAGCCACAGGAAGGTGGTGGGAGCAGCTCTGAGGAAGAGATTCCCCGAATGGCCAAAAGAGGAGGGAGAGGGCGGGGGCAGACTTGGTTGCCTGTAGCCTCCACTTTGGCACCCGTGAGGAGCAATCCTCTTCCAAAACACAAAACGGGTGCTCCCAGGACTTGCAGTGCGTGGTCTTTTTTTGACACAGTTGCAGATGACATTTGCTTTGTCAAATGCAAGCTGTGTCATCAGAAAGTGAAACGAGGGAAAAATGTGACCAACCTCAATACCACAAATATGTGGAAACATGTGCGTACCAAGCACGAGGTGGAGTTACACAGACACACTGAAGATGTAGGCCAACCTTCAGCAGCACCTACCACCTCTTCAGCTCGTGTTGGGGCCTCTTCCTCCACCTCACACACAGCTGGTTCGGCTTCCTCACTGGAACGCCATGGAAGAACCACTGCCACTGTTGTCCAGAGACCCAGTGAAATTCCACCCACTGAACCACGTTCGCAGTCATCAGCACACTCCCAGGCCACTCACCAGCAATCGGTAGCACAGGCATGGGAGAAAAAGCGGCCATACTCAGCAAACCATCCCCGAGCACTGGCTCTGAATGCCGGCATTGCCAAACTACTGGCCCTTGAGATGCTGTCATTCAGGCTGGTGGAGACTGACACCTTCCGGAACTTTATGTCATTGGCAGTTCCACAATACAATGTGCCCAGCCGCTTTTATTTCAGCAGGCAAGCTGTCCCTGCCCTGCAAAAGCATGTGGAGGGAAAAATTAAAAATGCGCTACTAAATGCCGTCAGTAGCAAGGTCCACCTGACCACCGATGCGTGGACCAGTAGCCATGGACAGGGACGATACCTTTCCCTCACTGCCCATTGGGTCAATGTTGTGGAGCCGGGTACAGATCTGGAGAGTGGATCTGTACGTATTCTGCCAACTCCAAGGATTGCAGGAATGCAGTCTGTACATATTGAGTCCTCCTCCTATTCTAGTTCCTCGGAATCAGCACAGCGTGAGCCTGTTAGGCCAGATATGAGCACAGGTGTGGCCAAACGTCAACAGGCCGTCCTTAAATTAATTTCTTTGGGGAATCGGAGCCACACAGCACAGGAGCTCTGGAATGCCATCAAGCAGGAGAGCGATGTGTGGTTTGTGCCAGCGAATCTCCAGCCAGGTTTGGTAGTGAGTGACAATAGCCGAAATCTAGTGACAGCTCTGGGCCTAGGCAACCTCACTCACATACCATGTCTGGCACACGTGCTCAATTTGGTCGTGCAGAGCTTTCTGAGGGACTATCCGGATCTTGATGCACTGCTGCACAAGGTTCGCCTAGAGTGTGCTCACTTGCGGCGTTCCAGCATGGCAAGATCGCGCATTGCATCTCTGCAACGCCGATTCCGCCTGCCAGAACATCGCATCATATGTGACCTCCCCACCAGGTGGAATTCAACGTTACATATGTTGGAGCGGTTGTGTGAGCAGCAGGCAGCAGTAATGGAGTACCAGCTGCATCAGGCGCAAACAAGTCGCACTGTGCGCCGGACACACTTCACCACCACTGAGTGGGCCACTATGAGGGACATCTGCCAAGTTTTGCGTGCCTTCGATGACTCCATGCGGATGGCCAGTGCAGATGATGCACTAATCAGCATGACTGTCCCCCTCATCTGTCTGCTTCAAAAAACCTTACAAGCACTAAGTGAGGAGGTTTTTGAAGAGGTCGAGGATGAGCAGTCAGAAATGCCATCTGCTTCTGGCAAGTCTGCGCAACGTGCTTCCACACAAAGGCCCAGGCAGGGGACACTTAGTGAGGAGGATGACGAGGAGTCAATGGAGGAGGAGGAACACATCTCTCCAGAGGAGGGAGGTACACAAGGCTCTAGTAGTCAGTGTGTACAGGGAGGGTGGGGTGATGCTGAGCAGGCAGAGATGCTGCCTCAAGCTGGGGACAGCGTTTCCGGTCCAGTTGGCAGTCTGCAGCACATGGTTGATTTCATGCTGCAGTGCTTGTTAAATGACCGCCGCATCGCCAACATTCTCCACACGGCTGATTATTGGGTGTACACCCTCCTAGATCCTCGCTACCGGGACAACTTACAAAGCCTCATACCACAGTTGAACCGGGAGCGAAAAATGCGGGAGTACCAAGAAACACTTGTGCAGGCCATCATGTTCTCCATTCCCCTCACAGGTGTTGCTGGTAGTGCTTTTCAAAGCAGCCATGTGGGTAGAGGCAGTGGAGGAAGCTCTGCACAAAGAGGTAGCAGAGGCAGTGCCGCAGGACAAGGCAAGGCCAGTATGGCCCAAATGTGGAAAAGTTTTGTGGGACCGCCACAAACGGCTACACCATCACAGACGGCTCCAGTCAGCAGGAGGCAACGTTTCCGTCAGATGGTGACAGACTACTTGTCGTGCCCTGTTAGTGTTCTCCCAGACGGCTCTTCCCCGTTCAAGTATTGGGTCTCTAAGCTGGATACATGGCCAGAGCTTAGCCAGTATGCATTGGAGGTGCTGGCTTGCCCTGCTGCCAGTGTATTATCGGAACGTGTCTTTAGTGCTGCAGGTGGTGTGGTAACAGACCGTCGCACGCGACTATCCACCGATAATGTTGACCGGCTTACTTTTGTGAAAATGAACAAGGCCTGGATCTCACCTGAATTTGCCAGTCCTCTTCCAGAATAAATAATTGGCTGGCAACAGGATCCAGGTCTCCTGTTGTGTTCATGTTTCTATGACCTGAACTTTATTTCCTGCGCTACAGCAACGCCCGTTGTTGCTCAGAAGTGCTGTCCACACAGACAAAACACTCGCTCATGTGTAAGTGGGGTTCGGTAACGTCAGCTGATCCCCTGCTGTGTGTACGGCAAACTCTCCTGCTGCCTACAACTTCTGACTACCTCTGATTTAATATGTTCTCTGATTTGCCCTCTGTCTCCACTCTGTTTTGAGTATTTCCTCCGGCCTACAACACCGCCTGTTTCTGCTCTCAAGTGCCGTCTGCACAATCCACACTTGTTCCTGTGGTACCTGGGTCCTGTAACATCTGCTCATCTCCAGAGTTGAGCACGGCAATGTCTCCTGCTTTGTCTACATTCCCTCTACTTGTAGTGGAAATGTGGACAGAGCAGGAGACATTGCCTGACTCCCCTCTAGGGAGAAGCTGCTGTTACAGAACCCCAGTAACACAGGAACAAGTGTGGGTTGTGCAGACGGCATTTCAGAGCAGCAACTGGCGTGGTTGGAAGCCAGAGGAAATACTCGAAACAGAGTGAAGACAGAGGCCTAATTGGAGTACGTTGACAGTTAGTAGTAGTCTAGAAACAATCGCAAACTGCCACCAAGTAGGCCTCGGCCTACTACCTGATTTTCCCTGGGCTCCGACACCGCCAGTTGGTGCTCAGAAGTGCTGTCCGCACAGACAAAACACTCGCTCATGTGTAAGTGGGGTTCGGTAACGTCAGCTGATCCCCTGCTGTGTGTATGGCAAAGTGTCCTGCTCCCTCCACAGTCAAACAAACTCAGATTTACACCTGGCTCCAAGTAGGCCTCGGCCTACTACCTGATTTTCCCTGGGCTCCGACACCGCCAGTTGGTGCTCGGAAGTGCTGTCCACACAGAAAAACACACTCGTTCATGTGAAAGTGGGGTTCGGTAACGTCAGCTGATCCCCTGCTGTGTGGAGGGCAAACTGCTGCTGCCTCCAAATTGTAACTACTTCAGATTTAAACATTCTCTGATTTGGCCTCTGTCTCCACTCTGTCTCTAGTATTTCCCCTGACCTCCAACACCGCCAGTTCCTGCTCACAGTTGCCGTCCACGCATTCCACACGTGTTCCTGTGTTACTGGGGTTCTGTAACGTCAGCAGATCCCCCAATATGTGTCCGCCACTGTCTCCTGCGCTGTCCACCTTCCCACTGCAAGTGGTGGGAATGTGGACAGAGCAGGAGACAGTGGCAGACACACATCAGGGGATCTGCTGACATTACAGAATCCCAGTAACACAGGAACACGTGTGGATTGGGCAGACAGCTGCTGTACGCATAAACTGGCGGTGTTGGTGGTCACGTGAAATCCTGGAAACAGAGTGGAGACAGATGCCTAATTGGAGCATGTTGACAGTCTGTTGTAGCCTACAAACAATCTAAAACTACCACCAAGTAGGCCTCGGCCTACACCATGATTGTCCCTGGGCTCCAACAACGCCAGTTGGTGCTCGGCAGTGTCTTTGGCACGGGGACTCCCTGTTGCCCAGCCTGGTTCCAGCACGCCTGCTGTTTCCGGGTAGTGTCAAGGTCACTATGCCACCAATCCGTTGTCCTGTCGTCTTGCGGCCGGGTTAGCCGACTCTACGGTGCCTGCAGTTTAGGTGACTCCTATGTGGGCTGCGGGAACTGGCACTGAAGGCTGGATCCGTAGTGCCAATGGGACATGGACCCCCTGTAGGACTGTGGGTTTCGGTAACTGCGGCCGGCTTGCGGCCTGGCTACTTTGCTTTGAATGGGTACCTTCTGCTACCCACCTGGGTTCCAGCACTGTCTGCTGGTTCTCGCCAGAGCCTTTGGCCTAGGTGCCTCCATCTCGGTATCCGAGGTCCAGCACCGTCAGCTGGTCCTTGGTAGTGCTTTCTAGCACAGGTACCTCCTGCCTAGTAACCGTGGTCCAGCACCGTCAGCTGTTCCTCGGTAGTGCCATTGGCTCTTGTAGCTTTTGCTACCCATCTGGGTTCCAGCACCGTCAGCTGGTTCTCGGCAGTGTCTTTGGCACGGGTACTCCCTGTTGCCCAGCCTGTTTTCAGCACGCCTGCTGTTTCTGGGTAGTGTCAAGGTCACTATGCCACCAATTCGTTGTCCTGTCGTCTTGCGGCCGGGTTAGCCGACTCTACGGTGCCTGCAGTTTAGGTGACTCCTATGTGGGCTGCGGGAACTGGCACTGAAGGCTGGATCCGTAGTGCCAATGAGACATGGACCCCCTGTAGGACTGTGGGTTTCGGTAACTGCGGCCGGCTTGCGGCCTGGCTACTTTGCTTTGAATGGGTACCTTCTGCTACCCACCCGGGTTCCAGCACTGTGTGCTGGTTCTCGCCAGAGCCTTTGGCCTAGGTGCCTCCATCTCGGTATCCGAGGTCCAGCACCGTCAGCTGGTCCTTGGTAGTGCTTTCTAGCACAGGTACCTCCTGCCTAGTAACCGTGGTCCAGCACCGTCAGCTGTTCCTCAGTAGTGCCATTGGCTCTTGTAGCTTTTGCTACCCATCTGGGTTCCAGCACCGTCAGCTGGTTCTCGCCACAGCCTTTGGCCTAGGTGCCTCCATCTCGGTATCCGAAGTCCAGCACCGTCAGCTGGTCCTTGGTAGTGCTTTTTAGCACAGGTACCTTCTGCTTAGTAACCGTGGTCCAGCACCGTCAGTTGGTCCTCGGTAGTGCCATTGGCTCTTGTTCCTTCTGCTACTCATCCGGGTGCCAGCACTGTCTGCTGGTTCTCGCCACAGCCTTTGGCCTAGGTGCCTCCATCTCGGTATCAGAGGTCCAGCACCGTCAGCTGGTCCTTGGTAGTGCTTTTTAGCACAGGTACCTTCTGCTTAGTAACCGTGGTCCAGCACTGTCAGTTGGTCCTCGGTAGTGCCATTGGCTCTTGTTCCTTCTGCTACCCATCCGGGTGCCAGCACTGTCTGCTGGTTCTCGCCACAGCCTTTGGCCTAGGTGCCTCCATCTCGGTATCCGAGGTCCAGCACCGTCAGCTGGTTCTTTGGTAGTGCTTTTTAGCACAGGTACCTTCTGCTTAGTAACCGTGGTCCAGCACCGTCAGTTGGTCCTCAGAAGTGCCATTGGCTCTTGTTCCTACTGCTACCCATCCGGGTGCCAGCACTGTCTGCTGGTTCTCGCCACAGCCTTTGGCCTAGGTGCCTCCATCTCTGTATCCGAGGTCCAGCACCATCAGCTGGTCCTTGGTAGTGCTTTTTAGCACAGGTACCTTCTGCTTAGTAACCGTGGTCCAGCACCGTCAGTTGGTCCTCGGTAGTGCCATTGGCTCTTGTTCCTTCTGCTATCCATCCGGGGGCCAGCACTGTCTGCTGGTTCTCGCCAGTTTCTCAGCCTTCTTGTACCTTCTGCTACATTTCCAAGATCAAGCTTTTTGAAATTGTCTTTGGTAATCCTTATTGAACTCCATGACGACGACCCTGATGACGACGACCCTGAAGACCACACCAAAGAAGACCAGAAATATGACCCTAAATAATAAGACCAAGAGGACAAAGAACATGAAGACAACCACCAAGATACAGAACAAAAGACAGAAGAACAAGAAGCAGAAGAAGCAAAAGCAGAAGAACAGAAAGCAGAAGAACATTAAGCATAATACTAAAAATCAGCATAGAAGAAATCAGAATTATAAGCAGAAGACTAAGCAGTAAATGGGGGTGAGTCCGTTCCTCCTCGTGGTGCCCCTGGAAAATGCATGCTGCTGCAGGCCAAACTGAACGCGGACAAATCCTGTCGTAAATCTTTAGTGACAGGCAGAACGTAAGGTGTAATCTTATAAGTTTTATAGATAAGTACTACAGGAATGCCTGTCACCATAAGAAAATGAAGACAAAGAAGAATAGGATGAAGATGAAGAAATAGCATATTAAAATTGACAATAGCTGAATAAGAAGAATATGAAGAATTGAAAAAAAAATTAATGGGAAGAAGATGAAGAAGAAGAAGATGAATAAGGTGAAGAAAAAGTTGATGAAAAAAATGCTACTGCTGCGGATCATGAAGGAGAAAGTGTGGGAGAAGTACAAAAGAACGTGAAGAGCATGGAAGTTGTGAAACATACATATCTGACAAAATATAAAAAAGGTTAACATAGTCAATATCTTTTTAACTCCGAACGTACTGAAAAAAAAAATTGGAATTAATGCTATGCCATGTGATTTGAATAAACCACTATGCTTTTAATGTCTCCTCCACCTCCCACAATACATTCTACATGATTCTTATTTGTTTTCAATTATGTAGAATTTGCCAACAAGGAAATAAAGGGCTTTTTTTAATTCCGATACCGGAAGTCCCATTGACTTGAATGGGACTTCCGGTATCGGAATCGGCGATACCCGATATTTTTTTCGTATCGGCCGATACCATCCGATACGATATTTTAGGGTATCGAACGGTATCGCTCAACACTACTCATGAGCATTTCATAACGCGTCCTTATGAAGCACGGCAGAAAACGTAGGGGTGGCTTGAACAGGGCGGTTGGACCAATAGGACCAAATGCTTGGTTTTTTTTTTAACAAGCTCCATAGCGAATTTAAGTCCTAAAAAAATTTTTCATTTCTGGGACATTAGTTGGTGTCCATAAATTTGACCTAGCATAATCGGATCGTGGATTCTGGCTGATGAACTGGGACGCATATAAATTTGTTTGTAGGAAAATATGCTCTAGTAAGCTATCTGTCAGAAACAAAAAAATTAATTGGTCCAAAATTTTCCACTTCCACTTTTATACCAGGATTGGCATAAAAATTACGTATGAGTGGATTAGCCGAATCCAAAGCCTCCCATCTGGGAAATGCTACATCAAGAGTCAAAGCCCCTTGGATATTGGTGTGCGACAATTCACGAGCACTAGGGACGGCGCTAGTACTTGGCATTGTTCCCTGAGTTTGAGTCATTTCTCCAGAAGCGCTATTTGCCCTTCTTGCACTGATCCTTGTGGGTGAGGATGGACCGGAATCACTTCTCATTTCTGAGCTATTACTGTCGCTGCTACTTAAGCCCTCGAAATCCACATCGCCATCTGACAGTGCACTTTCTTCGCTGCCAGAACATAAAAGTGCATAAGCCTCCTCTGCACTATAATACAGACGGGCCATTTTATTCGTTTTATTTTCTTCCGGAAATAGAAAACTCTGACGTGACTGACATGACGTGACCAAGTTATTGGGGGACAATTGAGAAATGCCTAATTCTTTAGCCTAATCCCAACTTTAGAAGAAACCATAACCCTAACTTTAGCCCCAACACTAACCCTAACTATAGCACTAACCCTAACCAGCCTTATCTGTTTGTTTGTTTGTTTGTTTTTTTACTTTATAGCAAAATCGACACAGGTGTTGGCAGCAGCACTTGTAACACTGTTTCTTCTCTAATCTCTCACTGACAGAAGATCTGAGGAGAAACAGCATTTTTATGAGGCAGATTGCCCGGGAAAGTTCGTTGCTACAACAAACTCTCCTAGTGATTTGTCTCATTGGCTGATGTGACACTGACGTCATCAGGACCTGAATCAATCACGTCTCGATGAGGTCAGGGATCACAGGAAGCATTTTGCGCTGGAATCCCCTCGCTACAAGGCACGTGGGAATCCCGATGAGCACAAAACCGCCGACCGTAGACAAACGTCCGTGGCGGTCGTGAAGCGGTTACGTCAAGGGTACTATAATTTCTGTCCAGACCTATTTCATGAGTTTTATTTTTTTGAAAATTCTGTCTAAGCATGGTTGAAAAGCAATGTCTGACTATCATTTGCTAATTTTCATAGATTTTTTATTTATTATTACTTTTGTCAGATTCAAGATATTTCTGTGACCATTGTGGGTTTTTCTGTCATTAAACAAGGGGTACCAACAATTTAGACCACGTGTGTAGGAGGAGTGAATATTTTGACTCCACAGCCACTTTCTGAAAATTAACACAGTGGATGTTGGAGAGTGAAAATTACACACTTGCCATTTTCTTACCCAACACATAGTGCCCAGATTGTGCTCCAGGAGACGCACACCATAAATTAAGTGGGTTCTTCTCACTATAATATTGCTAAATACAGGGATCCTAAATGTTGTGTGAGCACACTGCAAGGCTCAGAAGTGAGAGCGGATTTTGCTGGATTGGTTTATAGAAATTCTGTTGCTTTTTAACAGCCTTTCAGCCACTAATAGTGTGGGAACCTCTGTTTTTCCATTGACAGATGATGGACCTGAGTGGGACTTGTTTTTTGTGAGATGAGAATTGATATTTTCACCTACATAACATTGATTGGTTTCTTTTTATTCTATATTTGGGAGGCAGAATGAATAAAAAGTTGAACACCACACACTACTGGTTCATCCAGCAAGGTTTTCTATTAGACTGTGAACTGTCATTGCCTTGGTAAATAATTAAAGTTTTTTAAATAGCTTCCCATTTTTATGGACAGTTTAAGTAGAAGTGTTCAAAAATATAAAACTGAAGGATATTTTATTAAAAAAAATATTTTTTTTTTATCTTAGCAGATGACTGTACCAGGAGATCAGAAGGACAGCTGACATCTTCAATGTTTAAATCAGATGATCTTGGGATCCCACAAGATACAACTGAAGTGATTGCTGCTACTCCAGATATACCATCATCCATTCACAGTAAAGATCTGTCATCTGATCCTATGAAACAGGTCCCATCTTCTGATTCATTACTGACTACTAAGGAAAATCAAAGTCACAAAAGAGGCATTAAAAAACAAGCTGCTTCTAAACCAAAGAAGTTATTTTCATGTTCAGAATGTGGGAAATGTTTTACATGGAAATCACATTTTGTTATACACCAAAGAACTCACACAGGGGAGAAGCCTTTTTCATGTTTAGAATGTGGGAAATGTTTTGCATATAAATCACATTTTGTGAACCATCAGAGAGCTCACACAGGGGAGAATCCTTTTTCATGTTCAGAATGTGGGAAATGTTGTAACAATAAAGGGCATCTTGTTACACACCAAAGAACTCACACAGGGGAGAAGCCTTTTTCATGTTCAGAATGTGGGAAATGTTTTGCACGTAACTCACATTTGGTGAACCATCAGAGAGCTCACACAGGGGAGAAGCCTTTTTTATGTTCAGAATGTGGGAAAGGTTTTAGCCGGAAAGTGATTCTTGTTACACACCAGAGAACTCACACAGGGGAGAAACCTTTTTCATGTTCAGAATGTGGGAAATGTTTTAACCAGAAATCATATTTGGTTAGTCACCAGAGAACTCACACAGGGGAGAAGCCTTTTTCCTGTTCAGAATGTGGGAAATGTGTTAAACAGAAATCAGAGCTTTTTGCTCACCAGAGAACTCACACAGGGGAGAAGCCTTTTTCCTGTTCAGAATGTGGGAAATGTTTTAAATGGAAAATAGTTCTTGATCACCATCAGAAAACTCACACAGGAGAGAAGCCTTTTTCCTGTTCAGAATGTGGGAAATGTTTTATAGGTAAATCAGCCCTGAGTAAACATGAGAAAATTCACACAGGGGAGAAGACTTTTTCCTGTTAAGAATGTGGGAAATGTTTTAGCTGGAAAGTGCTTCTTGTTAAACATCAGATCAGTCACACAGGGAGAAGCCTTTTTCATTTTTTTAATGTGGGAAATATTTTACTTTGAAATCAACTGTTAATGAACATCAGAGATGTCACATATGGGAGAAGCCTTTTTTATATTCATAATGGGATAGTTTTAACCAAAATTGAACCTTATTAAATGAGCTGTCTCTTGTCAATCCTCATGTTTGCTGAAAAAAGGATAAAACTAAACTTTATTAATTCCAAATGTAAAATTATACCCATAATTCACCCCCTGAAGGTTAGTCTGTAGGTGACTAATAGAAAAAATATGTCCCCCACAGTTCAGTATATAGGGTGAGGTGACATATACACACTCACTCTCTAAGCCTCTCATTTCTACGGGTTTCATTGTCCTCACCAAAGGAGACTCATCAGGAGACTATTTAATATTAGGCTATATTCAAGCAAGACTAGACAAAAAACCCTAAAATCATGTGTCATGTTATCCAGAATAGTCAGAAAACTAGCCACATATTGGCAGATCTCAGACCTCAAGCTATATACTTCGTAAGTTTATAAGCCGCTCCAGTGTCAGGAATAGAGAGTATGTGAAAATACAGTATAGTTCTTGTGTTTTTCTCCTATAGGGACAGCCCTAGTTTGGTCTTGTAACAGGTGTCAATTAGTAGTGCAGACAAATTGTCCTAGACTAAACTCAGTTTTCAGACCACCCAATATCTACCACTCAGGGAAAACTTACCTGCTCCAAAGATCATTAGCAGCTTGTAACTAATGGCCATGCTGCGGTCTGTCAGGGAATGAGTGCAATATCATTATAAAGACTAGGGATATGTGCCACCATAATGTCTGGGAGATCTGTGCAATTATTTAATATGAATATGGAAATTATCTCTAAAAGTTAAGTGTTGTTTCCTCAGCGGTATATCCTGTATTTTCACATACTATCTATTCCTGACATTGGAGTGGCTTATAAATTTACAAAGTATATGGTTTGAAGTCTGGGATCTGCCAATATGCGGCTAATTTTCTGACTGTTTCGGTTAACATGATACACGATTTTCTTTGTCTAGTCCTGCTTGACTATAGGTCAATATTAAATAGTCTCCTGATGACTGAATGTGTTAGGCGTCTGGTTCCTGCCACAGCACAGCAGGAAGCCAGAGGCTTGCACCCAGCGGTCTCCCATTCTTCTTCGGCCGTAGTGGAGCCTGTTCAGCAGATTCGTTAGTTCTGGCACTCTGCCCAGGCCAACTCCATGGGTTTGCTTGCTGCTGCCACCTCTGGCACAGCTATGACAATGCAGGCTGCTCAGCAGCGAGATTCTCCAGGGACTAATTCTCATGTCGGGCCACTGAGCATGCCCGTGGAGTGATCTCCCATTGGAGATCGAGGGTCACGTGCTCAGGTCCTGCTCGTGTTCGGATTGGCCCATCCGAGAAGCCAGGAAGGTCTCGGACGCCCGAGGCTATAAAAGGTTCGCATGGCCGCTCGCCCATGCGCTAGGATAGACTGTATTTACAGACTATAAGGTGTGAGAGATGTATGAATGTATCTGGTGACTGACTCATTATGAAACCCCTACCCTTGGTACACATGTATTGTGTAGCCTAGCCTGCTAGCGCCCAGGCTTAGGTGTAGGTAGCTCAGGGTTTGAGTCAGACATTGGTCCTCACCAGTGATCCAGCACGCCTCAGTGCACGTGCTCCACACTCCACTGCCAGCATCTTTAGCGACGCCGCTCGCTCAGTGGGCCTAGAGGGACTCTAACCCGGTGTCCTTGGGGTAGCGTTCTGTGGCCGTACACTGTGCGCTCTTTTAGCCGAGCTCTGTGAGCACAAACAGGCTCCGGCGTTTATGTTCAGCGGTAGTGCGGCTCTGTGAAGCAACAGAGTCCGCCCCCGTACACACCGGGTGACGATAACCCGCGTGTGTTTTTATAGTATACCGCCATATAGCATCCGCCATTACTGAGCAGCAGGTTACCACCCCTGTATGGTGGACCCCAGGCTGCGAACGCACCTTATTACCATCTTTATTATTTGGTGTGTTCCGCCAGCCCTAACAGAATGAATTCAATGAATATTCATTTCTCTTAAGTAGCAACGTTGACATGTGACTGCCTGTTAGGAATCTGGGTTCTATAATGCCTATGCGGGAATCCAGATTCACACATTTGTCTCCAGAGGCTAAGTCCTTTGTCCCAGCTTCTGAGCATGCTCACGGGACTAGCTCTCATTGGAGTTCAGGAGTCAGGTGCTCAGGTCCTGCTCCTGATTTGATTGGTTATGCTCAGGGCTCTGGAGATTTCCGGCAGGTCCCGTACGCTATAAAAAGTGCGCATGGCCGCTATGCCATGCGCTAGTATTTTCTTACTGCTGCTGTATGTATGGTGATGGATGCTTGGACTGGTGACTGACTTATTATGAAACCCCTTTCCTCTGATATTACGATTGTGTGAGTGATTGGGAAGCCGCCAGTAGCAGCGCTAGCGTCAGCGCGCTCCAGCTATACTTTTCCAGCAGCTAGCGTCCTGCATCGCGCCAGCGAGTTTGCAGTGTCTCCTCTGTGGCTCCGTGCACACCGCGCTGCGGTTGCAGTCTGTCGGACGTCCGCAGTTGCGACGTTCCGCATCTTTTGTTACGGTAGGTCTAGACGGAGTAGTCCTGCGGTTTAAGGCTACTCCTGTGACCTTAAATACCGTATCTGTGTTGCTGTCAATCTGTGACATAGAACAGACTCAGCGTTATTGTATACTCTGTGCCTGCAGCTCTGTGTGTGAACAGAGCTTGCCTTAGTGCATATTGGGTGCAGTTATACCCAGTGCACATTACCGCCGTAGTTCTCTGCCTCTGTTAGCAGCGGTCTTTCCATCTGCCGCACGGTGGACCCCGGGCGGCGAACACGCTTATTTATATTTTTTTAAGCGTGTTCCGCTGCCTTAACACTGCCGGCAGCAGCATTAAGCTGGTGGCTGACACTGCGTGCTACTGAAGAGCAATGTGCCCACAGTCCCAGTGAGTACTCCGGCAGCTGTGCTCTGCTTGTGTGCAACGCATGAGGTCCCTGCCATATGCTGCTTACAAGCATAAAGCAGTTGCTGACACCGGAGCAGGACGCTGCGAGGGAGCATCGGGTAGGTTAGTTGTTGTGTGGAGATAAAAATGGCTATTTTGAGTCCATATTGAAATATACATAATTTCTGGTCAAACATTTACAGATGTGACATACAATGCTCACAGTGACACAATCTTGTGAACTGTTTATTCACTTCACAAATAGTTCTATGTCTCTATATGTTTGTTTGTTATTGTAAACATTTAGGTTTATTTAAAGGGGTTGTCCGGGCTTTTCACATAATCTCAGTACATATCTGGGCTGCAGAATTATGACAATAAGTAATTTACTTTCTGTCACTAGTTTGCACGGTTTTCTAGATATTCTGAACAGAACATCCAAGGGGGGGTGTGTTATGGCATTTAAATGAGATCTAGTCATAACCTCCTACTCTACTCCAAACATGCCCTCTATAGCAACAATCCCACCCTCCATAGCTACAGGCCCTCCCCGTCCACATGAAGCAG
This sequence comes from Dendrobates tinctorius, assembly GCF_039654945.1. NCBI lineage: Eukaryota > Metazoa > Chordata > Amphibia > Anura > Dendrobatidae > Dendrobates > Dendrobates tinctorius. Next base: position 4,805,319 of record NW_027361731.1, on the reverse strand, counting down.
CCCTCCTCACACAGTAATGAATTCTTCCCCTCCAGCAGCCTCACTGCAGAGAGCTGCTCCTCCCCCAGACACACACTGAACAGTTATCTATGGAAAGTGATACTAGTGAGGAGTGAAAATCGTCCTGTATTCTGGGCCATGATTACAATACATAACTCATTATCAGTAATTCCTTCCCTCACTGTCCCAGGCTGCTGGCAGCAGTGAGAACAGACTGTGATGGTCAGTGATGGGGGTCTGCAGCTTCTAATCTGCACAGGGGATGGCAGTCACTGATGTAATCTGTTGTGTGACAAAGCCTCTGCTGTGTGAATGAGACAGCTCTGTGTCACTGATATCTTCACACAGCAGCAGATTTGGTGCAGTGTATGTGTGAGCACTGTGTCTCTAATGACACAAATACTGATGGGAGCAGCCTGTCCAATCAGCAGCTGTAACAGTGTGAAGTGTTGGGGGGTGTATGTATGTATATATGTATTGTGCTGCTTTCACAAAAACAGGATCACTGCTGTGTTCTTTCCAATGCTGGAATGATAAATATGAGTGCTGGTGCAGTTTACTGCCAGTCCATGAGTAGGCAGTGGGTGGTGCTGGTCACTGGAGCTTGCTGGGAGTTTGGTGGAGCTTCGCACATACACTGCACCAAATCTGCTGCTGTGTGAAGACATCAGTGACACAGAGCTGTCTCATTCACACAGCAGAGGCTTTGTCACACAACAGATTACATCAGTGACTGCCATCCCCTGTGCAGATTAGAAGCTGCATACCCCCATCACTGGCCATCACCGTCTGTTCTCACTGCTGCCAGCAGCCTGGGACAGTGAGGGAAGGAATTACTGATAATGAGTTATGTATTGTAATCATGGCCCAGAATACAGGACGATTTTCCCTCCTCCTCACTAGTTTCACTTTCCATAGATAACTGTTCAGTGTGTGTCTGGGGGAGGAGCAGCTCTCTGCTCTCTGCACTGAGGCTGCTGGAGAGGAAGAATTTGTTACTGTGTGATGAGGGCTGCTTCATGTGGACGGGGAGGGCCTGTAGCTTTGGAGGGTGGGGTTGTTGCTATAGAGGGCATGTTTGGAGTAGAGTAAGAGGTTATGACTAGTTCTCATTTCAATGCCATAATACCCCCCCCTTGGACGTTCTGTTCAGAATATCTAGAAAACCGTGCAAACTAGTGACAGAAAGTAAATTACTTATTGTCATAATTCTGCAGCCCAGATATGTACTGAGATTATGTGAAAAGCCCGGACAACCCCTTTAACCTCTGTCTGTGGTGGTTTCATCTAAATCCTTGTGACTTTTACACTCACTGGCCACTTTATTAGGTACACCATGCTAGTAACGGGTTGGACCCCCTTTTGCCTTCAGAACTGCCTCAATTCTTCGTGGCAGAGATTCAACAAGGTGCTGGAAGCATTCCTCAGAGATTTTGGACCATATTGACATGATGGCATCACACAGTTGGCGCAGATTTGTCGGCTGCACATCCCTGATGCGAATCTCCCGTTCCACCACATCCCAAAGATGCTCTATTGGATTGAGATCTGGTGACTGAGGAGGCCATTTGAGTACAGTGAACTCATTGTCATGTTCAAGAAACCAATCTGAGATGATTCGAGCTTTATGACATGGCGCATTATCCTGCTGAAAGTAGCCATCAGATGCCTGTTCTTAGCTGAGAGGAGTGGTACCCAGTGTGGTCTTCTGCTGCTGTAGCCCATCTGCCTCAAAGTTCGACGCACTGTGCGTTCAGAGATGCTCTTCTGCCTACCTTGGTTGTAACGGGTGGCAATTTGAGTCACTGTTGCCTTTCTATCAGCTCGAACCAGTATGCCCATTCTCCTCGGACCTCTGGCATCAACAAGGCATTTCCGGCCACAGAACTGCCGCTCACTGGATTTTTTTTTTCCTTTTTCGGACCATTCTCTGTAAACCCTAGAGATGGTTGTGCGTGAAAATCCCAGTAGATCAGCAGTTTCTGAAATACTCAGACCAGCCCTTCTGGCACCAACAATCATGCCATGTTCAAAGGCACTCAAATCACCTTTCTTCCCCATACTGATGCTCGGTTTGAACTGCAGGAGATTGTCTTGACCATGTCTACATGCCTAAATGCACTGAGTTGCCGCCATGTGATTGGCTGATTAGAAATTAAGTCTTAACACACAGTTGGACAGGTGTACCTAATAAAGTGGCCAGTGAGTGTATATTCTAAAGGCCCCGTTACACAATGCATGCTGGGACCCCCGACGTCATTGAGACGTGATTGGTTCAGGTCCTGATGACATCAGCATCACAGCAGCCAATGAGAGAGCTCGCTGGGAAAGCTGCTTGTTTCCCGGCGATCTGACTCATTGTAACACGACTTCTCCTCTGATCTTACACAGACAGGAGATCAGAGGAGAAGCAGCATTACTGTGTGACTAGATCGCTGCCTGGCACAGCTGATCGCTGCCTGGCACAGCTGTGCCAGGCAGCCAGTTTTTTCCCACATATGGGGTACCAGTGTACTTAGGACAAATTGGAAAACTTCTGGGGTCTAATTTCTCATGTTACCCTTGTAAAAATAAAAAATTGAGGGCTAAAATCATTTTGGAGGAAAAAAATGATTTTTTATTTTCATGGCTCTAAGTTATAAACTTCTGTGAAGCACTTGGGGGTTCAAAGTGCTCACGACACATCTAGATAAGTTCCTTAAGGGGTCTAGTTTCCAAAATGGGGTCACTTGTGGGGGGTTTCCACTGTTTAGGCACATCAGGGGATTTCCAAATGCGATATGGCATCCGATCTCAATTCCAGCCAATTCTGCATTGAAAAAGTCAAACGACACTCCTTCCTTTCTGAGCTCTGCCGTGTGCCCAAACAGTGGTTTAGCCCCACATACGGGGTATCGCCGTATTCGGGAGAAATTGCACAAAAAATGGTGTGGTTCATTTTCTCTTTTTACACTTGTGAAAATAAAAAAAAATGGTCCTGAAGTAAAATGTTTGTGAAAAAAGTTAAATGTTTATTTTTTCCTTCCACATTCCATTCATTCATGTGAAGCACCTGAAGGGTTAATAAACATCTTGAATGTGGTTTTGAGTACATTGAGAGGTGCAGTTTTTAGAATGGTGTCACTTTTGGGTATTTTCTGTCATGTTGACCCCCCAAACTCCCTTCAAATGTGAGGTGGTCCCTAAAAACAATGGTGTTGTAAATTTTGTTGTAAAAATGAGAAATCGCTGGTCAACTTTTAACCCTTATAACGTCCTAGCAAAAAAAAAATTGTTTCCAAAATTGTGCTGATGTAAAGTAGACATGTGGGAAATGTTATTTAGTAACTATTTTGTGTGATATCACTCTCTGATTTAAGGGCATAAAAATTAAAATTTGAAAATTGCAAAATTTTCTACATTTTTGCCAAATTTCGATTTATTTTTTATTTTATTTTTTTTTACAAATAAGCGCAAGTCATATTTAAGAAATTTTACCACGATCCGGAAGTACAATATGTCATAAGAAAACAGTGTCAGAATCAGCAGGATCCGTTGAAGCGTTCCAGAGTTATAACCTCAAAGTGACACTGGTCAAAATTGAAAAAATTGGCCCGGTCACGAAGGCAAAAACAGGCTCTGGTGCGAAGGGGATAAACTGTCCTTAAAAATGGCAAGTTACGTAAAAATATTGAATTATTAACCAAGACAATGACAGTTCACAGACTAATTGAAAACCTCATTGGAAGAACCAGTAGAGCGTGGTGTTCAACTGTTTGTTCATTCTGCCTCCCAAATATGGAATAAAAAGCCACCAAACAATGTTATGTGGGTGAAAATTATACCAATAAAAACTTCTACTCATCTCACAAATATCAAGACCCACTCAGGTCTATTATCTGTCAGTGGAAAAACAGAAGTTTTCACATTATTAGGCTCACTTTTGAAATGTAACATGGCATCCATAAACCAATCCAGCAATATCCGCTCTACCAAATTGAAATCTACAACTTGCTTTTGAGCCTTGTGCAATTTTCACTCTCCAACATACACTAAATTCTATTTTGCAGAAAGTGGCTGTGGAGTCAAAATATAGGGGATTACCTTAGACTGATCTGCAGAGCACCTAGACGCGTTTCGAGCAGCTGGTGTTCTTAACCTTAGGTTAAGCTCTGAGAGTAGCAAGTCATCTTATAAAACAAGTAAAACAAGTGAAAATAATTACTACATTACTAACATAATTAACATAAAGAAAAGAAAAAAAATAATTGTAAATACACAAGTGAAAAAAAGGAGAAAACGAAATTAAATGAAAATTTGACAAAATGTAAGAAATAAAATTAATAATGTAACATGAATTCTTTTCTCAGATTGAGACCCGAAGGCACACGTGTATCTAACAAGAAAATCCAAAGCGCTTCTCTGTTTCGTAACGCTTGTTCCCAATCACCAATGCAGTGAAAAATAAACATTATAAGATTCAGGAATTTTTAAATTGCAACTCCAATTTTGTTGTGTATATTATCGAATGCACCCAGTGTTAGTTAAAATACGTAAGATCTACTATTCGCAAATTGAAAGAGATTTTGGGAGCATTTATATATTTTACATTGTACTTCCAGACATATGTCTAATGTCTCCAAACACTTTGTTGTTGCACACAACAGGAGTGTTTCTTTTTGCAGGGTTTATGCAATTGAGCGCATCAGAAGGCATCCCAGAGGAGGTGATCGGGAACAAGCGTTACGAAACAGAGAAGCACTTTGGATTTTCTTTTTAGATACACGTGTGCCTTCGAGTCTCAATCTGAGAAAAGAATGTTACATTATTGATTTTTATTTCTTACTTCTTGTCAAATTTGCATTTAATTTCGTTTTCTCTTTTTTCACTTAATCTTGTGTATTTACAATGAATTGTTTTTTTTCCTTATGTTAATTATGTTAGTAATGAAGTAATTATTTTCACTTGTTTTATAAGATTATTTGTTTCTCTCAGAGCTTAACCTAAGTTTAAGAACACCAGCTGTTCGAAACGCGTCTAGGTGCTCTGAAGATCAGACCAAGGTAATCCCCTTAGGGCAGTGATGGCGAGTCTATGGCACGCGTGCCAGAGAGGGCACACAGCGCCCTCTCTGCTGGCACGCAGCATCGTCTCATCTGCAAGTGTACTGCCATGTTGGATTGGAGATTGGAGATATTGCCTGTAGATCCGGAGCTGCAGTGACCTGTGTTACTTCTTGCCTCACACGGAACCCCCCACGGCTACTGCTAGTTGTTGTTGATAGGTTCAGGGGTCTGCAATCCGATAGCTGCCAACTTCTCTGGTTTTCTGGACTTAGCTAGTATTTCTGTTTTTGCCTCCTACGGTGACTCATTCATAACAGAATCACCAGCCATACCGCAGATCCTAGGGTACTCAATAGCAGGAAAGAATTGTAAAAAAAAAAAAAAAAAAGTGTGTATATTTTTTCCTCTATATCTCTGAGGCCGTAGGGGGAATTTTTTTTTCTCTCAATGGAGATAAAGCAATTGTCTGATCGTGTGGAGCAGCTCGCTGCGGAAGTGCGGGGAATTTCCGCCTACCTTGCTCATTCACATGCTGCTGAACCAAAGATCCCTACTCCTGATGTGTTTTTTGGGGATCGGTCTAAATTTTTGAATTGCAAAAATAATTGTAAATAATTTTTTGCCTTAAAGCCTAACTCGTCAGTTAAAATTGTCATCTCTTTGCTGCGTGGCGATCCCCAGGATTGGGCGTTTTCTTTGAAACCAGATGATCCTATTCTGACTAATGTGAATGCATTTTTTCAAGCCTTGGGGTTGTTGTATGACGAACCTAATGCTATTGATCAGGCTGAAAAGACCCTGTTGGCATTGAGCCAGGGTCGAGATTCTGCAGAATTGTACTGTCAAAAATTCCGAAAGTGGGCGGTCCTTACTACCTGGAATGATAATGCCTTGGCAGCTCTCTTTCGGAAGGGTTTGTCAGAAGCCGTGAAAGATACTATGGTGGGATTTCCTGTTCCCTCTGGTCTTGACGATTCTATGTCATTAGCCATTCAGGTTGATCGGCGTTTACGTGAACGCAGGACTGCACGAGAGGTGTTGCCACCTGTTGAACAAGTGTCTGAACCTATGCAATGTGATAGAGTTTTGTCTAAGGAGCAACGTCAGGAGTTCAGAAGGCGTAATAAGCTGTGTTTGTTTTGTGGAGATGGCTTGCATATTATTTCTGTCTGTCCTAAACGAGAGAAACGTTTTGCACACACGTTTTCTGTGGGTGGTGTTCAACCTAAGTTTCTTCTGGCAATTACTCTGATCTGCTCCCTGTCCACATTTTCCGCCAAGGCTTTTGTGGATTCGGGAGCAGCCCTGAACCTAATGGACTTGGATTTTGCTAAACGTTGTGGATTTCCGATGATACCTCTGCGGATGCCTATCCCTTTGAGGGGGATTGATGCTACTCCTTTGGCGAAAAATAAACCTCAGTTTTGGACCCAGGTGGTAATGCAGACCATCAAGAAAATTGCAGATTTTTGGTGTTGCATAATTTGCATGATACCATTGTTCTGGGGTTTCCCTGGTTGCAAATTCATAATCCAGTTTTGGATTGGAAATCTGTGTCTGTGGTGAGTTGGGGTTGTCGGTGTGCCCTTATTGAGGCTCCGGTTTTCTCCACCTCTCCTCAGTCGCATGATGTTCCTGACTATTTGGCAGACTTTTATGATGTATTTAGTGAGAATGAGTCTGCGTCTTTGCCTCCTCATAGGAGTTATGACTGTGCAATTGAACTGAGCCCGGGGTGTAAATTTCCCAAGGGTCGGCTCTTCAATTTATCTGTACCCGAGCACGAGGCTATTCGATCCTATATTAAGGAGGCGCTGGAGAAGGGTCATATTAGACCATCCTCTTCACCCTTAGGTGCCGTTTTTTTTTCGTGGCCAAAAAGGATGGTTCATTAAGGCCTTGTATTGATTATCGTGCCCTCAACAAAATTACTATTAAATATCAGTATCCGTTACCCCCAATTTCGGATCTATTCTCCAGAGTTAAAGGTGCTTGCTGGTTTACCAAGCTTGACCTCAGGGGGGCGTATAATCCTATCCGCATTAAACATGGGGATGAATGGAAGACGGCGTTTAATACTCCAGAGGGACATTTTGAGTACCTGGTGATGCCTTTTGGGCTCACTAATGCCCCTTCTGTCTTCCAGTGCTTCATGAACGACATTTTCCAGGACTTTGTGGACAAATTTTTGATTATCTATCTGGATGATATTTTGATCTTCTCCAAGGATTGGGATTCTCATGTGGAACATGTTCGGACTGTGTTCCGGATCTTGAGGGAGAATTCCCTGTATGTCAAAGGATCAAAATTACTTTTTGGGGTACAGAGGATTTCATTTTTGGGATTTATTTTGTCTCCGTCAACTATTGAAATGGACCCAGCCAAGGTACAGGCCATTTATGATTGGGTTCAGCCCACTTCTTTGAAGGCCCTCCAGAAGTTTTTGGGTTTTGCAAATTTTTATCGGAAATTTATAGCAAAATTTTCTAGTATTGCCAAGCCGTTGACTGATCTGACTAAGAAGGGTGCTGATGTGTTGAATTGGTCTCCGGAGGCTGTTTCTTCCTTTCAGGAGCTGAAGCGAAGATTCACTTCTGCCCCAGTTTTGCGGCAACCTGATGTCTCACTCCCGTTCCAGGTAGAGGTGGACGCTTCTGAGATTGGTGCAGGAGCTGTTTTGTCCCAAAAGGATCCTGTAACATCTAAAATCTGTGCTTTCTTTTCCCGAAAGTTCTCTCCATCTGAACGTAACTATGATGTGGGGAATCGGGAACTGTTAGCCATGAAATGGGCATTTGAGGAGTGGAGACATTGGTTGGAGGGAGCTAAACATCAAGTCGTAGTCCTCACTGACCACAAGAATTTGATTTACCTGGAGTCGGCCAAACGCTTGAACCCTAGACAGGCTAGGTGGGCCTTGTTTTTTACACGTTTTGATTTTGTGGTCTCTTTTCTTCCTGGCACTAAGAATGTCAAGGCTGACGCTCTCTCTAGGAGCTTCTTTGCTGATTCTCCTGTGGTGACCAAGCCTGCCACCATCTTAGGCGAAGGGGTAGTTCTTTCTGCCATCTCGCCCAATTTGAGACGTGCTCTGGAAGAGTTCCAGGAGGACAAACCTGAGCGTTGTCCCAGTGGAAAGTTGTATGTTCCTGACCAGTGGAAGAAGAGAGTGATGTCTGAAGTTCATTGCTCTGCATTGGCTGGTCATCCAGGTATTTTTGGTACTAGAAATCTGGTGAGTCAGTCTTTTTGGTGGCCCGCCTTGTCTCATGATGTCAGGAATTTTGTGCAGTCCTGTGGGACTTGCTCCCGGTCTAAACCTTGTTCTCGCTCTAGTGGGTTGTTGATGCCTTTGCCGGTCCCCAGGAGGCCAAGGACCCATATTTCAATGGATTTCATCTCTGATATGCCTGTCTCTCAGAGAATGACTGTTATTTGGGTGATTTGTGATCGGTTCTCTAAGATGGTTCATCTTGTACCACTCCCTAAGTTGCCATCTTCCTCTGAGTTGGTGCCCCTGTTTTTGCAACAGGTGGTTCGCTTGCACGGGATTCCTGAGAACATTGTATCTGACAGAGGAGTTCAGCTTGTGTCTAGATTTTGGAGGACTTTCTGTTCCAAGCTGGGAATTCAGTTGTCCTTCTCCTCTGCTTTTCACCCTCAGACCAATGGGCAGACGGAGAGAACAAACCAGACCTTGGAGTCGTATTTGAGATGTTTTATTTCCGCTGATCAGGATGATTGGGTTTCATTTTTGCCCTTGGCCGAATTTGCTTTTAATAATAGAGCTAGTTCTGCCACTTTGAGGTCACCTTTTATTTGTAACTTTGGGTTTTATCCTCAATTTTCTTCAGGGCAGGTGGAGCCTTCTGCCTGCCCAGGTGTTGACACTGTGGTGGAGAGAATGCACCAGATCTGGGACCAAGTGGTGGATAAGTTATCTCTCTCCCAGGAAAAGGCCCAGCAGTTTTCCAACCGACATAGTACCATTGGTCCCCAGTTTAAGGTTGGTGATATGGTTTGGTTATCAAAAAAATATCGCTATGAAGGTGGCTTCTCCTAAGTTTAAGCCTAGATTTATTGGACCTTACAAGATTTTGGAGATTATTAATCCAGTCTCTTTTCATTTGGCTCTTCCTGTCACATTTAAAATCCATAATGTGTTTCATAAGTCCTTGTTGAAGAGGTTTGTTGAACCAGTTGTTCCTGGGGTGGCACCTCCGGACCCTGTATTGGTTGAAGGTAACATGGAATATGAGGTAGAGAAGATACTGGTTTCCCGTCTGGCTAGACGGAGACTCCAGTATTTGGTTAAGTGGAAGGGTTATGGTCAGGAGGATAATTCCTAGGTCTCTGCCTCTGATATTCATGCCAAAAGATTGGTGCGTGCCTTTCATTGGGCTCACCCTAATCGCCCTGGTGGCGTGGATGAGGGTTCGGTGACCCCGCCTCAAGGGGGAGGTACTGTTGTGAGTTCATTTTCCCCTTCACCATTGAGGTCTGATGAACTCCCTCTACTGGTGAAGGAAGGTAGTGAGGCTGATTGCCAAGCACCTCAGCAGGATGATGATGACTGGGTGACTGGAATTGCTGACTGGATATAAGGCAGCTGACGCCCTTCTGCCTTGCTGGTGATTTCTCAGAGGGATTCTAGGAGACCAGTCTGATTCCTGCTCCTCAAAAGCTAAGTTTTCTGCTCTGCTTTTTGCATTTGTGTTTTGGTTTGGTTTTGCCTTGTTTTTCTGGATTTCTGCCATTCCCTGCTGGGGTGAGCTAAATTCCTTTTTGCTCTGTCTTCAGAAAATACCTGATTACTGATATAGTCTTTTTGAAGCCTAGCGTCTTCAGGGCTTTTTTCCCTATCAGTCTGTTGGCTCTTGAGTTGATAGGGTTTTGGCGGATTGCAGACAGCAGCTTTTCTATCCTGTCCTATTTAGTTAGCTTGGGCCCCATCATTTGCTCAGCCTATCTTTCCATCTGTGTGAGTGTTTTTTCATCTTGCTTCACCGTCATTATATGTTGGGGGCTGCCTATTGCTTTGGGGTCTGCTCTGGGGCAGTTTAGATTTCCCTTTCTGTCTTTAGGCTATTTAGTTCTCCGGCTGTGATCGAGGGGTCTAGGGCACCGTAGGAACCCCCCATGGCTACTGCTAGTTGTTGTTGATGGGTTCAGGGGTCTGCAATCCGATAGCTTCCAACTTCTCTGGTTTTCTGGACTTAGCTAGTATTTCTGTTTTTTGCCTCCTACGGTGACTCATTCATAACACGGCAGGCAGCAGGGGGCAGCATTATGCGCTCCACTACCCACAGCACCTTCAATTTAGCCTCTGCACGCTGTTGCTGCGGTCATGCAAGAGGCTTGTAATTGATGAGGTCACAGGAGGGAAGGAGTCGGCCCCATAATAATGTGACCCCTGACTCCTCCTCTCCTGTGACCTTATCACAGGTCCTGTGCACACAGCCCTTGGTTTATGCAGGACTCTGCTGTGCTGGTTGTCATCGTGCAGGATCAGGGAAGTTTGTGTGGGGTCAGGGGGGTTTACAGGGTGGATGTAGCAGAGCTGTGTGTGTGTACGAGGTGTACGGAGCGGAGCCGTGTGTGTATGAGGTGTACGGAGCAAAGCCGCATGTCTGTGAGGTGTGCAGAGCAGAGCTGTGTGTGTGCGAGGTGTACGGAGCGGAGCCGCATGTGTACGAGGTGTATGGAGCGGAGCCGCGTGTGTACGAGGTGTATGGAGCAGAGCGGTGTGTGTGTATGAGGTGTACGGAGTGGAGCCATGTGTGTGTACGAGGTGTACGGAGCATAGCCGCACGTGTGCGAGGTGTACGGAGCATAGCCGCACGTGTGCGAGGTGTACGGAGCAGAGCAGCGCGTGTGCGAGGTGTACAGAGCGGAGCAGCGCGTGTGCGAGGTGTACAGAGCGGAGCAGCGCGTGTGCGAGGTGTACAGAGCGGAGCAGCGCGTGTGCGAGGTGTCCAGAGCGGAGCAGCGCGTGTGCGAGGTGTACAGAGCGGAGCAGCGCGTGTACGAGGTGTACAGAGCGGAGCCGCACATGTACAAGGTGTACGGAGCAAAGATGTGTACGGAGCGGAGCTGTGTGTGTGTATGGAGCAGAGCCGCATGTATATGTGGCGCCCCGAGGGTTAAGTCACCACAGAGGTACTGCACCTCCTCCTGAGGTGTGGTACCCCACTATGCAGGTAAGATGGAGACACCTAACCACACTCCAACACCTGCACCCAGCACAGACACCTTAGAATAGCAGAGCACCCTTTATGGCAGCTGTTTTGGTTCATGAAGGGTGCTGGGAAGTGGGTGGAGCTTAGACTGCACAAAAGAGCGGGAGAATGATAGGAAGTGGCCAGTTAGTCAGAGAAGATCCCCAGAGAGGGATGGAGTGAAAGGAAATGCTGCAGCAGACTCCTGTGAGCTGGAGCTGCTGACACACGAAGGAATAAGAGAAAGCCTAATTCTTCAGAAGGAAGATAGAATAGTACGGAACGTGAGGAGAAGAGAACTGGGGACTAGGGCTAGAGCAGAGCTCTTCCTTAAGTTTAATGCGCCAAGGTCAGGCGCCGGTATCCGAGGCTGTGTGTGATACTAATGATCCTACAGCAGAAACTGGAGGAATAGAAGTTGTCACCACTTTTTTCCCACTTAAGACTCGACAGTACAACAGCAACTGCTGCCTTCTTCCTGCGTCATCCCACTCGGCACTGCTATATCTCTGTGCCAAACACTACACCATCTACTTCAACATCTATCTACAGCTGCACTGGGACTACAGCTCTACTTGTGGGGAGCTATTACATCTATGCTGCACCACACCATCAGTCCCAGAGGATCTGCACTGCAGCGATGGTCGCCTCTGACCAGATACCACGGGTGGCGTCACGACCTATCTACATATAAACTTTAAACATCACCAATCCAGCCATTTTACATGGGCACCTAGGGCCATGGACCGGGTCACTGCCACTGCGACACATCCCCGTAAAGACACCGGCCCGGTACCGAGTCAACCCACTGCCCTGGGGGTGCTCCATGTTGCGTGTGTATGGAGCTGAGCCATGCGTGTGTGAGGTGTACGGAGTAGAGCTGCACGTGTGTGAGGTGTACGGAGCAGAGCCGCACGTGTACGAGGTGTACGGTGCAGAGCCGCACGTGTATGAGGTGTACGGAGCAGAGCCGCACGTGTACGAGGTGTCACGTAGCAGAGATGTGTACGGAGCGGAGCTGTGTGTGTGTACTAGGTGTATAGAGCGGAGCCGTGTGTGTACGGAGCGGAGCCGCGTGTGCGCAAGGTGTACGGAGCGGAACTTCATGTGTACAAGGTGTAAGGAGCAAAGCCGCATGTGTACAAGGTTTACGGAGTGGAGCCATGTGTGTACAAGGTTTACGGAGCGTGGCCACGTATGATGTATGGAGCAGAGCCGCATGTGTACGAGGTTTACGGAGTGGAGCCATGTGTGTACTGAGTGGAGCCGTGTGTGTGCGAGGTGTACAAAGTGGAGCCGTGTGTGTACGAGGTATAAAAAGCGGAACCGCGTGTGTATGAGGTGTGTGGAGCCATACGTGTACAAGGTGTATGGTGGGGAGCATTCATACCTCCCAGCGGGACAGTCCCGATTTTGAGAGAGAGTCTGCCCCGGCTGGGAGCTTACTTTTCCCGCAGACACAGGAGTACATGGCGGAGCCCTGAGGAGCACTTTAAAATTCGCACGTGACGATCCACAGGAAGTGACGTGCTAGAAGTTTACCGGAAATGAGGCAATTTCGGGAGGAGATTGTGACGGAACCATGGAGGCACTTCAGGGAATGCTTCAGATCCATCACCGTGTCCTCCTAAACAGCGCGGACAGCAGGATCGCCTTGGACTCGGGGATGCTGGCCATGTGAGCAAATCATGATATGTCCTGCATCGGGAGGCTCAGGTGGGCACTACAGTGGGAGCCGTGCTGCTATAGTATCTTTATAGAATTTTTCCTTCTCTCTCTGTTTCTTTATCTCTCTAATCTTTCTTTTTTCTTTCTTTCTCTCTCTCTCTCTGTTCTTTCTTTCCACTCTCTCTTCTTTCTTTCTCTCTGTTGTTTCTTTCTTTTCCCTCTTCCTTTTTCTCTCTCTGTTCTTTCTTTCGCTCTGTTCTTTCTTTCTTTCCCCTCTTTCTCTCTCTAATCTTTCTTTTTCTCTGTTTTTTCTCTCTCTCTGTTCTTCCTTTCTCTCTCTGTTCTTTCTTTCCCCTCTTTCTTTCTCTCTGTTTTCTTTCTCTGTTCTTTCTTTCCCATCTTTCTTTCTCTCCCTTTCTGTTCTTTCTTTGTTCTTTCTTTCCCCTTTCTTTCTTTTTCTCTTTCTTTCTTTCTTTCGCTTTCTTTCTTTATCTCTCTGTTTTTTATTTCTTTCCCCTCTTTCTCTCTCTCCCTCTCTGTTCTTTCATTCTGCTCTCTTTCTTTCTCTCTTTTTTTCTGTCCACTCTCTCTTTCTCTCTGTTCTTTTTCTTTCTTTCTCTTTGTTCTTTTTTCTTTCCGCTCTTTAATTCTCTCTTTCTATGTTCTTTCTTTCTCTCTCTCTGTTCTTTCTTTTTTTCTTTCTTTCCCCTCTTTCTTTCTCTCTCTAATCTTTCTTTCTCTAATCTTTCTCTTTTCTTTCTCTCTCTCTGTTTTTTCTTTTCCCTTTCTTTCTGTTCTTTCTTTCCCCTCTTTCTCTCTCCCTCTCTGTTCTTTCTTTCCGCTTTCTTTCTCACTCTGTTGTTTCTTTCTTTCTCCTTTCTCTCTCTGTTCTTTCTTTCCCCTTTCTTTCTTTCTCCCTCTCTGTTCTTTCTTTCTCCTCTTTTTTCTCTCTGTTCTTTTTTTCCGTCCCCTCTTTCTTTCTATGTTCTTTCTTTCTCTCTGTTTCTTTCCTTCTTTCTTCCTTTTTCTTTCCTTCTTTCTCTGTTCTTTCTTTCTTTCCCCTCTTTCTTTCTCTTTCTGTTCTTTCTTTCTCTCTGTTTTCTTTTTTCTCTCTCTCTGTTCTTTCTTTCTTTTCCTCAGTAACAGTCAGTGTGCCCACAGTACCAGTAGAATAAGAGGGGTAGGAAACTAGGTGGCATTGGTCACATTGAGCCTCTCATACTTTTTACTGGCATGTAATCATGTGCCCTGAGCACTCCCATAAAATGGGCCAGTCCAAGACAACAGGGTAGAAACAAATCACTATTACTATCAGTCCAAGTGGACAATTATATATGTAAAGTTAATGATGTCCCTGTGCCAAGCAGTGCGGAGGATCAGAATACACTGAGGAAACTAGAGCAGCGGGGTTTGGGGAGAAGAATTATATGGGGACCATTGTACTGTATATAGTAATATATGGTGCCCATTATACTGTATGAAGTAATATATGGGGCCCATTATGCTGTATGAAGTAATACAGTATATGGGGCCCATTATACTATACTAGATTATGGCCCGATGCTATCGCATCGGGAGGATGCGATAGCATCACACCTCTTGCCATGTTAACCCTCAAAACACACAATCCTCTCACCTTTCACCATCTCCACTCACTCTTTCACTCCACATATGACCCCTTCTCTCACTCCGTATCTCATACTCACGCAGTCATCGCCGCTGCTCCACGATCCCCGACATCTTCTTCCGCCGGCGCCATCCTGGATCCAGACGTTGTCCACGCCGGCGACATGTTCTTGCGACGACGCCATCTTGAGTATCGTGAAATCCTGTGATAGTCAAGATGGCGTCGCCGGAAGAACATGTCGCCGGCGTGGACGACGTCGGGATCCAAAATGGCGTCGACGAAATCTCGCGAGTTTTCGCCGACGCCATTTTGGATCCCGACGTCGTCCTCGCCGGCGACATGTTCTTGCGGCGACGCCATCTTGAGTATCGCGGGATTTCGCTGATCCAAAATAGCGTCGCCGCAGGAACATGTCGCCGGCGTGGATGCCGTCGGGATCCAAAATGGCGTCGGCGAAATCTCGCGAGATTTCGCCGACGCCATTTTGGATCCCGACGTCCTCCACGCCGGCGACATGTTCTTGCGGCGACGCCATCTTGACTACCGCGGGATTTCGCCGATCCAAAATAGCGTCGCCGCAAGAACATGTCGCCGGCGTGGAGGACGTCTGGATCCAGGATGGCGCCGGCGGAAGATGATGTCGGGGATCGTGGATCAGCGGCGATGACAGCGTGAGTATGAGAGACGGAGTGAGAGAAAGGGTCGTATGTGGAGTGAAAGAGTGAGTGGAGATGGTGAAAGGTGAGAGGAGTGTGTGTGTTGAGGGTTAACATGGAAAGAGGTGTGCGGTGACGTCACCGGTTACAACTGGACGGAAGTTGTTACAACCGGAAGTTGCTTAGGGCATTTATTATTATAGATGAAGAAATATATGGTGCCCATTATACTGTATGAAGTAATATATGGTGTCCATTATACTGTATGCAGAAATATACTGTATGAGGCCCATAATACTGTATAGAGCATTATGTGGGGATAGGGGATGACTTTCTGTTTGTTGTGGATCTGACCGCTGGGACCCCCATGATCCTGGGAAACGTAGCTTTGAAGAGCACTATGTAAATAGAGCTGTGGTCAATCATACACACTGTGGTGCCATTCATATGTGGCTCTTCAAATAACTCCTTAAAGAGAGTGATGAGGGGACAACATAGTATAGCAAAAATTCACTGAACGGGGCTGATGAGTGCTATAGTTTGTGGGCTGGTGGGACTGCATTTTTGTCCCAGTCCGGCCCTGTGCCAGGCCTACCAGTGCCATTAATGACCCTTGTTCTGGATACTTCTGCGTTGTTCTTGTATGTGCGTGTGATGACGCTGACATCCTTGTGTTTGGACACCTTTTTTTTTTCTATTTATCTAAATCAAAATGTCCACTATTGTACTCAGTTTTACAAGATAGATATGAAAATTTACTTTGTGTGTGTGTGGGGGGAGGGGCCTTATTTTGCTGTTTGCCTTAGGCAGCAGATAGGCTAGGTTCACCCCTGGGTATGCCATAGGGTCTGGACCAGATCTGACTTAAGCTGAGTGCCTTGATCCGATAATATTTCACTAGGAAACCCTACCCGGGTAAAGATGGTAACAAGGGCCTCGGCTACCTTTACTGCTGTAATACTGGACAGGGCCACAGCTTCAGGATACCGAGTGGCATAGTCCACCACCGTCAGGATATATTTTTTCCCCAACCTGCTGGGGTGGGCCAGAGGACCTATGATGTCGACAGCTACACATTGAAATGGTTCTTCAATTATGGGCAGGGATTGCAGGGGTACCTTATGTCGAGCTCCTGGATGCCGCATTAGCTGGAACACATCGCAGGTGCGGCAATAATGGGCTACTGACTGCGAGATGCCAGGCCAGTAAAAACTTTAAGTGAGTCTCTTTTCAGTCCTTTTCCTCCCTTGATGTCCAGCCAAGGGGATGTCATGGGCCAGTTGGACTAGCTGTGCCCTGTACTTCTGAGGGACAATGAGTTGCCTGGTCGTTGCGTTAGGGTTGCCCTTCTCACTGACCTTTGTTACACGATAATACAGTCCGTTTTCTCGAGTGAAGCCATCCCCATTATCTCCCATGTGCCCAGTTTCTGCCCTTAGGCTAAGGGCTGCTAAGGTGGTGTCACCCTCTATTTCTCTCCTAAACTCCCCTCTATCCCAAGACTCTCCCAATGTATTAGCAGCGAACGTATCGCTTACCAACTCTGATGCAGTTCGTGGTGGTTTCTCCCCGGTGAGGTCCTGATGACGTAGTGCTTGAAGGGCCTGTACTCGGGTGACTGCTCCCACAAATTGGCACTGTAACTCCACAATGTCATTCCCAAGGAGGATATCTGCAGGAAGTCCTCCCATAACTCCAATCCAACACAGTTTTTCTCCACAACCATAATCCAAATGTACAGAAACTCGCTGCATATATTTACGGGCACCCCCCCACCAGGACAATGGGAATTCCCGGACTCTGGTGAATTGCCTCGGGTCGAACCACACAGGGGTCAGCGATAGTCAGGAATGACCCATGCCTCTAAATCCTGACACTTTGTATCCATCAATTAAGACATCCTGCAGGTGGCGTTGCCGTTGCTCTGGGTAGCTAAAAGGACAAAAGCCGGAGTCCGTAAACTCCAGGAGGGGTATCTATGGTGCCGTGGTCGGTGGTCCACTCTGGTGGGGGTGGTAGTAGCTCTTCCTCAGGCGGGATGGAGTGCACAAGATACACTGGATGAGGTGGGGCTGTGTGGGGCTCCCTCTGAATCCTTCAGGGAGAGCCAAACTGCAAATGTCCAGGTTGCCCACACCCATAACATCTCCACTCTGTGATACCCCCAGGTCGTGGTTGGAACTGTTGGGGCCCAGGATTGTGAGGCGTGATTGTGACTAGGTGGAAGGGCAGATATAATCAGAGCAGGACGGGGCGCAGGAGTAGGCCGTGGTTCATTGTCCAGAAACCTCCTCCACTGTGGTCGGATAGTAAGGGCTTCATCGGCCAGGGCTGCAGCTCTATCCACGGTACATGGCGTGCGCTCCTATATGAGTCTGGGGTGATATCATGGTAATTTAGGATAGTCCGATTTACAGTGTTATAATCCCGATTCCGCTGTGAGTCAATGGTTCGGTAAGCCTCCGCCATGCTTCCATTCAGGAGTCCCACTAACAAATGCATCCAGCCAGAGTGGGGCACCTCCATCACAGAACACTGCTGCTCAAAGTCCTTGAAGAACCCTTCCACATCTCCGGAAGCCTCATCAAATGGCTTAAACTCTGTCCGTGTGATCCGTACAGGCTCCCGGATCGTTGGGTTTATACTCCACATTGCATTACTCCCTCTTTCAAGCTCCATTGCTTCTTGTCTCCGCTGTGCCCAGCGGGCAGCTTCCTCCTTATACTCATGAGAGACACCGGGGCCCAGAACCGCCATCTCTTCTTCGTACCACACCAACCACTGGCTTTTTGGGGTAAGGATCCCTGTCTCCAGTGCTTGTCCTTCAGATATCTGGGAGGAGGTGGCCGGGCTAGCACCCACCAGTAGGTTAATTAAGGCTTCTTTAGTCAGTCCCTGGTAGTTCAGGCCCAGGTCTCTGGCTCTCTCCTGTAAACTGGATACAGTCCAATTTCTGTACTCACTCTGTGGGTGGTTCTCCATTGGGTTACACTCTGTTGATCCCACTGCTGCCACCAGTTGTCACGGGGTCCTTTTCTGATACCACACAATCAACAGAGTGAGGGAAGTGTGAACAATCCCCACGACCTTTATTAGAGGCAAAACTAAAAGGTCCATAAACAATCCACGACACTGAGGATACAATAGTCAAGAACACGAATGCAGTTCAGTAACAGGATGAATGTCCAAGGAGATGAGAGTCCACTAATCCAGCAGAGGATAAAAATGGTCCATATGCTTCCTCTTCTCTCTGACGTGCTGTGTTAACCCGATCATCACTACACAGGATCTGACCTTTCCAGCTCCTGTCTTCCCCAGACCCCTCCTTATGTCCAGAGGTAGTCAGACAGGTTGGGGTGGCTTTCAGGCCTCCCAGACCTGACAATGGTGCCTCTGGGATTAAGGCACTACAGGGGGTTCATCAAGAGACATAGATACAGTCAGGCTGCAGACAGTAAATAAGTTAATTTAATTATCAGCCTTTTGGAAGGTAATTGAGACTCTAGACGATATGGGGAATACAGGGAATGATACAGGGCAACAAGAGAACACTATGAAAAACAGTAAAATATAAATAGACACTAAATGATACCCACATAACATATCACACCATCACAATGGGGGTGGCAGGGGAGAGGGCAATGATGGGAGTGACGGAGAAGGCAATGATGGGGTGGTGGAGGAGATGGCAATGATGGGAGTGACAGAGAAGGTGATGGGAGTGACAGAATGCAATAATGGGAGTGACAGAGAAGGCAATGATGGGAGTGACAGAGAATGCAATCATGGGGGTGACGAGAAGGCAATGATGGGTGTGACGAGAAGGCAATGATGGGTGTGGTAGGGGAGATGGCAATGATGGGTGTGGTAGGGGAGATGGCAATGATGGGAGTGATAGGGGAGATGGCAATGATGGGAGTGATGGAGAAGGCAATGATGGGAGTGATGGAGGAGAGGAGAATGATGGGAGTGATGAGAAGGCAATGATGGGAGTGATGGAGAAGGCAATGATGGGGAGGTGGAGTAGAGGGGAATGATGGGAGTGATGGAAAAGGCAATGATGGGTGTGATGAAGAAGGCAATGATGGGGGTGGAGGAGGAGAGGGGAATGATGGGGTGGTGGAGGAGAGGGGAATGATAGGAGTGATGAGAAGGCAATGATGGGAGTGATGGAGAAGGCAGTGATGGGGTGGTGGAGGAGTGGGGAACGATGGGAGTGATGAGAAGGCAATGATGGGAGTGATGGAGAAGGCAATGATGGGGGGTGGAGGAGATGGGAATGATGGGAGTGATGGAGAAGGCGATGATGAGGGTGGTGGAGGAGTGGGGAATGATGGGAGTGATGAGAAGGCAATGATGGGAGTGATGGAGAAGGCAATTATGGGGGTGGTGGAGGAGAGTGGAATGATGGGAGTGATGGAGTAGGCAATGATGGGGGTGGTGGGGGAGAGGGCAATGATGGGAGTGATGGAGAAGGCAATGATGGGGGAGAAGGCAATGATGGCAGTGATGGGGAAGGCAATGATGGGGGTGATGGAGAAGGCAATGATGGGGGTGATGGAGAAGCCAATGATGGGAGTGATGGAGAAGGCAATGATGGGGGTGGTGGGGGAGAGGGGAATGATGGGAGTGATGGAGAAGGCAATGATGGGAGTGATGGAGAAGGCAATAATGGGGTGGTGAATAGGAAATGATGGAGATGGTGAAATGGATAATTTCTACATTTCTACATGAAGGGGATCATGATGGGACACATTACTAAAAGAAGGAGACAATGATGGGCATATTACTACAAGAAGGGGACAATGATTAGCATATTACTACAAGAAGTGGACAATGATGGGACATATTACTACAAGAAGGGGACAATGATGGGCATATTACTACGAGAAGGGGACAATGATGGGGCATATTACTACAAGATGGGGAAAATGATGGGCATATTACTACAAGAAGGGGACAATGATGGGACATATTACTACAAGAAGGGGACAATGATGGGACATATTACTACATGACGGGGACAATGATGGGCATATTACTACAAGAAGGGGACAATGATGGGGCATATTACTACAAGAAGGGGACAATGATGGACATATTACTACAAGAAGGGGACAATGATGGGACATATTACTACAAGACGGGGTCAATGATGGGCATATTACTACAAGAAGGGGACAATTATGGGGCATATTACTACAAGAATGGGACAATGATGAATATATTACTACAAGAAGAGGACAATGATGGGCGTATTACTACAAGAAGGGGACAATGATGGGGCACATTACTACAAGAAGGGGACTATGATGGGACATATTACTACAAGAAGAGGACAATGATGGGCATATTACTACAAGAAGGGGACAATGGTGGGACATATTACTACAAGACGGGGACAATGATGGGCATATTACTACAAGAAGGGGACAATTATGGGGCATATTACTACAAGAATGGGACAATGATGGACATATTACTACAAGAAGGGGACAATGATGGGCCACATTACTACAAGAAGGGGAAAATGATGGGACATATTACTACAAGAAGTGGACAATGATGGGCATATTACTACAAGAAGTGGACAATGATGGGCATATTACTACAAGACAGGGACAATGATGGGCATATTACTACAAGAAGGGGATAATGATGGGCATATTACTACAAGAAGGAGACAATGATGGGCATATTACCACAAGAAGGGGACAATGATGGGGCACATTACTACAAGAAGGGGACAATGATGTGACACATTACTACAAGAAGGGAACAATGATGGGCATATTACTACAAGAAGAAGACAATGATGGGGAACATTACTACAAGAAGGGGACAATGATGGGACATATTGCTACAAGACGGGGACAATGATGGGCATATTACTATAAGAAGGGGACAATGATGGGGAAATTACTACAAGAAGGGGACAATGATGGGACATATTGCTACAAGACGGGGACAATGATGGGCATATTACTATAAAAAGGGGACAATGATGGGGCATATTACTACAAGAAGGGGACAATGATGAGCATATTACTATAAGAAGGGGACTATGATGGGGCACATTACTACAAGAAGGGGACAATGATGGGACATATTGCTACAAGAATGGGACAATGATGGACATATTACTACAAGAAGCGGACAATGATGGGACATATCACTACAAGAAGGGGACAATGATGGGGCACATTACTACAAGAAGGAGAAAATGATGGGACATATTACTACAAGACGGGGACAATGATGGGCATATCACTACAAGAAGGGGATCAGGATGTGCCTATAACTACTGGCTGTGGGATCATTCTAATTGGGCAGGTGGTGAGCACAGTAATTAAAAGATAAAGTGTGTGCCTGTTACAAGTTTGGCGGTTGTTTGCAATCTCAGCACCTAGGCCACCAGCAATTTTTTTTTTTTACATATTTTTTGTCAAATTTGGAGCCGCAGCAAATATTTACCGTATACTTTTTCCGTTCACAGTGAAGCCTCCTAGCCTGCCATTCTTGCCAGGTGCTATCCACAAGCCAGCCAGCTTCCCAAGCCAGCTATCTCCATGCCAGGATTCAGAAGTCAGCAGCAGCCAGATACAGTAAGTGTTATCACATTTGTGTGACTGTGGCTAGAGATATTCACACTGTGAAATCTAGCAGTGGATTTCAGGGTGGAATCTGCTTACATTCCATGCTAAAATCTATCTAATATTCTGCATTTTTTTTCACTAAAGATCAATCCATCTGCTGTATCTGGAAAGGGCAGTGTGAGTGGCTCAGTTTCAGTGTGTGATAAGCACGCATGAGCTTAACGCCCCTCTGCTGAACAGAAGAGAAGACTGCAAAGGTAAGTTTCAAATCGATGAATTGTTGACCTAATAGAATTGATCATCAGGGTTCAAGGACACCAAGTGCTGTACAGGGAAGAGAGTTGGCAGCTGCGGACTCTCCTCCTGTGCAGCGCTTATGACGGTCACTGCTGAGTAGTTCTCATTCACTTTGAATGAGGGCAGCGCTGCAGCACCTTGAGACGGCCACTGCACATAAAATTGCCCTGGTGGCACTTCCTCATAAATAGTTGGATTTTAGGTTGCAGTTTGGGCACTCGATCTCCGAAAGATTCGTCATCACTGCCTTAGGGGGTATACCTCTTGTGAACATAGCAGCCTTCTCAATTTTTTATTGGATTTGCAGTAAATCTTTATCAATTTTACTTCTGGAGCTGGACCTTGAATTTTTTTTTGGATACTCTCTACGTTCTGGTGGGGACAATTCCAAGCTCCAAGAGTACGTACGTCACGGAAAACAGACGGGGTGAACTAAATTAACTTTGCACGTACATATGTTTATTTTAACAGGACCAAACGTGAGGAATGAGAAGGTGTTGTCCAAGTAGTGGACAACCCCTTTAAAAGTCAAAAATCCCACACAGAGGAGATAAGCTATTATCATACCTAGAGTGTGAAAATTAATTACTGGAAAAATTGTACTTTGTTGACCATCAGAAATAACTCTGATGGGAAGAAGCAATATATGCTATTGACAAATTGTACAAGAACACATAACAGACAGTCGTATAATTAAATGAGAAAGGGAAATTACTTCAGAACTTACTGTATTTCTTGGACTATAAAACACACCCTTTTTTAATCAGATCATTTTTAATAAGAAAATTACACAATAAAGTTTTTACAGGGAGACACCAGCAGAACAAAGATTTTCAATGTTACATGATATCATTATATGTTATATGTTATTGTTATACATAAAATACAATAAAGTTGTCATCTTCTTCCAAGTATTCAATTTTGGTTTCATTCAAACAAACTAATTCAAGAAAAGAGGGGGGGAAGCCAGCACTGCTTAAGGTTAGAACGCATAAATTGAAGTGCATATGCACATAATATCCAGCTGTATTCAAAAATGAGATATTTGGCAAAAAAATTGATCAATTCAATTGAGCCACCCCGCCGCGCCAAGGCAATCTCATGTGGGGGGTCCTACTCTACATTTATAATAAATACTGTGCCATTTCGGCCTCCTAAGAGCATGACCACATCAAGTGCAATCTGTACCTGAACATTGCTGGATCGCTCCCATGAAGCCAGATGAAGCAAGTGCAGATGAAGGCCAACCAGGTCTGAACACAGACATATCAGGATTGACCTCCACACATTGCCCAACCAGCAAGCATAGATGAAGGGCGATATTGGCCCAGACACAGGTGCACAATTAAATAAAGCTTGGGGCAGGGCGGGGCTGCCGTGTGTGTGCACAGCAGCCTAGATCCATCATAATGAACACAGAAAAATTTATAGCGGACATAGCCAAGCGTGCACGGCAGCAGTGGTGGTGAGCCACAAACCAACAACAAGAAAATAGGGGGGGAAGCCAGCACTGCTTAAGGTTAGAACGCATAAATTGAAGTGCATATGCACATAATATCCAGCTGTATTCAAAAATGAGATATTTGGCAAAAAAATTGATCAATTCAATTGAGCCACCCCGCCGCACCAAGGGAATCTCATGTGGGGGGTCCTACTCTACATTTATAATAAATACTGTGCCATTTCGGCCTCCTAAGAGCATGACCACATCAAGTGCAATCTGTACCTGAACATTGCTGGATCACTCCCATGAAGCCAGATGAAGCAAGTGCAGATGAAGGCCAACCAGGTCTGAACACAGACATATCAGGATTGACCTCCACACATTGCCCAACCAGCAAACATAGATGAAGGGCGATATTGGCCCAGACACAGGTGCACAATTAAATAAAGCTTGGGGCAGGGCGGGGCTGCCGTGTGTGTGCACAGCAGCCTAGATCCATCATAATGAACACAGAAAAATTTATAGCGGACATAGCCAAGCGTGCACGGCAGCAGTGGTGGTGAGCCACAAACCAACAACAAGAAAATAGGGGGGGAAGCCAGCACTGCTTAAGGTTAGAACGCATAAATTGAAGTGCATATGCACATAATATCCAGCTGTATTCAAAAATGAGATATTTGGCAAAAAAATTGATCAATTCAATTGAGCCACCCCGCCGCGCCAAGGCAATCTCATGTGGGGGGTCCTACTCTACATTTATAATAAATACTGTGCCATTTCGGCCTCCTAAGAGCATGACCACATCAAGTGCAATCTGTACCTGAACATTGCTGGATCGCTCCCATGAAGCCAGATGAAGCAAGTGCAGATGAAGGCCAACCAGGTCTGAACACAGACATATCAGGATTGACCTCCACACATTGCCCAACCAGCAAACATAGATGAAGGGCGATATTGGCCCAGACACAGGTGCACAATTAAATAAAGCTTGGGGCAGGGCGGGGCTGCCGTGTGTGTGCACAGCAGCCTAGATCCATCATAATGAACACAGAAAAATTTATAGCGGACATAGCCAAGCGTGCACGGCAGCAGTGGTGGTGAGCCACAAACCAACAACAAGAAAATAGACCTGGTTGGCCTTCATCTGCACTTGCTTCATCTGGCTTCATGGGAGCGATCCAGCAATGTTCAGGTACAGATTGCACTTGATGTGGTCATGCTCTTAGGAGGCCGAAATGGCACAGTATTTATTAAAAATATATAGAGTAGGACCCCCCATATGAGATTGCCTTGGCGCGGCGGGGTGGCTCAATTGAATTGATCAATTTTTTTGCTAAATATCTCATTTTTGAATACAGCTAGACATTATGTGCATATGCACTCCAATTTATGCGGTCTAACCTTAAGCAGTGCTGGCTTCCCCCCTATTTTCAAACTAATTCAACCCCCCTTCCCCGATAACACTCCAGAGAAATCTGTATTCATATTTCTTTTTATGATGAGTATACATTAGAATATCTGCCATTCAGTTGTAATAATTAGTTTGTGGACTGGCCCTACTTATATCATTTATCCTGGAATGATCATAACATAAGTGTTCCTGAAGCCCGAAATTACAATAAGTTATTTCTCCTCCAGATGGTTGGCCTGGAACATACAACCAGAGTCCCCAGATGTTGTCAAGTTTCTTAATTGCTTTTCTCCTTCTATATACCACTTTTTTCCAACCAAATAATATTGTTTAGCCTATTCATTAACTCATTAATGGTCCACCGACCATTAATGAGTTAATGGATAGGCTAAACAATATTATTGGGCGCTGTTGGGCGTTGTTGTTGTTGTATAATGTTGGGCGTCTGGCCAATGTTGTGCGATAAGTCTGCGTGCTTGATACAATGTTCGCAAGAGACTTACAGCCATCGGGGATTCAAAATCGAACGATTCTCCCAAATATTCCAATATGCTTATTTTGGGATCTGCTTGGATTTGCACACCAAATACCCCTTTTTATTAAAGATAGTGTATTTTTCCAGTAGGAGTGCATTCTCCTGCACTCCCAGATCATGTGTAACAAAAGGACATCTCCAGTTGCACATCTTGGAAAATTTGTATTTGGATGTACCCCAATTGTAGAACATTGCTGCCCTGATGAAGTGGCCAGGTGGCCATGAAACGCGTTGGCTTGAGTGTGAATAAAGGTTTGCTTGCATCTTCGGTTGGTTCCCTGTGGTCTAGCGCGGACGAACCCCGGCTTTTCTCTTCTCTACTGTTTTATCTGCATCCCGGGATCTGCAGCGGCCAAAACTTCCTTAGGTGGTTGTGACCCTTCACAACCACATCAGGTGAGTGGATTACCTTTGTTAAACACGCTGGTGTCCCTCATTTACCGCCTTAGTGCGCTCCCCCTCAATTTTTTGCAAAAAGAAAGCTCGGCGTTCTATGTACTCTATGAATAAGGTATATCTGTGATACTACTAAATATTTTTCTGTATATCCGGCACTGCAGCGCTAAACTGAGTCAGATATGCGTGACTAAGTTGTAAGTTACGATAGAAGAGCCTGTGAGGCAATCCAAACTCTTCTAGTTAAAGCTTTTAAGTGTTTCATTTTCTACTAACTGATAAAAACTCTGAATTCACCTTTATTCCCAAAATCCAAAAACAGTCAAATTGTCAACTCTACCAGTCGCTGATTTTGCTATAATGGGGTAAAATTAGAGTATTCCCTTATCTTCATCAACAGTCTCTCCCCTGTCCCACACCTTGTACATCATTGCTAAGGTCGGTTTCTCTTTCTGTGTACTTCGTGCCCACCTACAGCACATATATGGGTGACACACACTTTTTGTCTTGAAGGACATGACTACCATTCTTGTCCAGACTTTCTCTTTTTTCCTCACCCATGAAAATGTTGCATCTGTGAAGCTATAAAATAGATCCATGGATCTGGAATCTCCAAATCACCCTTTTTTTCCATTTGAAGTGACACCAGTTTTATCCTTGCATTTGTTCTCCGAACAATGACTGCACCTTTTGAAATAGGGGAGGAGGGATCCAACATGGGGAATTGTGAAGAAAATACAACAATTGTGGCCTCAAAATCACTTTAATGAGATTTCCCCAACCTATTGAGTAAATTGGAGAATTGGGCTGAAAAATGGCAAATGAGGTTTAACACAGATAAGTGTAAGGTTATGCACATGGGAAGGAGAAACAGAGGCTACAATTACTTACTAAATGGGAAACTGCTGGGGAAATCAGACATGGAAAAAGACTTAGGCATCTTAGTCCATAAGAAGCTAAATTGGAGTGCCCAGTGTCAGGCAGCTGCCACCAAAGCAAATAAGGTCATGGTCATGCATTAGAAGAGGTCTGGGGACACGAGGTGAAAACATAATTCTCCCTCTGTACAAATCACTCGTCAGACCACACTTGGAGTATTGTGTGCAATTTTGGACGCCGGTGCTCAAGAAAGACATTACTGAACTTGAAAGGGTTCAAAGGCGGACTACTAAAATGATAAATGGAGTAGGTTCACTACAATACCCAGAAAGGTTATCAAAATTAGGTCTATTTACTCTAGAAAAGAGAAGACTTAGGGGAGACCTAATATATATGTACAAGTATATCAGAGGGCAATACAGAGATCTCTCCAATGAACTGTTTGTACCAAGGACTGTGACAAGAACAAGGGGGCATTCTCTTCGTTTGAAGGAAAGACGATTTCCGCACCAGCATAGAAGAGGGTTCTTCACTGTAAGAGCAGTGAGGCTCTGGAATTCTCTTCCTGAGGAAGTGGTGATGGCCAACTCACTGAATGAATGTAAGAAAGGAATGGATGCTTTTCTTGTAAGTAACAGTATGGAAGGTTACAAATAACAGAATATTATAGGAAGATGGTTGACCCAGCTTAGGGGAAGGAATTTTTTTCCCTATGGAGAAAATTGGCTTCTACTCTGTGGGTTTTTTGCCTTCCCCAGGATCAACAATGCAGAACAGCTGCACTAAAAATAGGCTGAACTAGATGGACATAAGGTCTTCCTTCAGCCTTCAAAACTATGTTAGTATGTTACTATTACAGACAGAGGAAGTTTACACCACGTGGTTTTTTGGATCTAAATCTCTCTTGTAAGGGGTTAATGTTTAACGCTATATAGTCTGTAATATTAGAACCGACCACCACACCAAGATATTTAATCTACTCCACCACTTGTGTCTGAGCTGGTGCTATTGTTTCCATATAATTGTGTGCCCTCGTGGGCAGTTTCCTCTCTCCTGTACCAGTCATGACTTTTTTTTTAATATATTACTGTACTTGTTTTTTTATTATGTACACCCCTTTTCACATGTAAAGCGCCATGGAATAAATGGCACTATAATCATAATAATATGTGGGAGAGGGTCAGTGGTAATATAGATGACTTATCCCAATTGATGTTTAGTCCTGATCTCAAACCAAACTCCTTTATATCTGTCATTATTGGGCCAACAGATGACTCTGTCGCCCACATACAGTAGCGTCATCAGCACACAGACTCCCATCTAAGATGTTATTACACTTGAAACCAGTGAAGTCCTTCGAGTCCTTCAGTTTACTAGGCTGCAGATCATTGCTAATGCAAAGAGAGGTGAGAGTGGGCACCCCTGTTGTGTACGCCTGCCCAACTCAAATGGCCCTGACAATCAACCATTTACTCTCAATCTAGTGGACAGTGACCCATAGGGAACATTGACCCAATTTATAAACTTATGACCAAATCCCATTTTGCTCAATACTTTCCATAAATAATTCCACTGGATGCTGTTGGAAGCTTTCATAGCATCACAGACATTTCCAACCTCGTTATAATTCATTTGTATAGTAAGATATCACCGTCTAATATTGGTGCCGTAGGCCTGGTGGGCATTAATCTGGTTTGCTCGTCACGGATCACATCCGTTATTTTATTTACCTATTGGCAAGTACTTTTGCTAATATTTCACTATCTGCAGGGAGTCGAGATATTGGGCTATATGAGCAGAGAGTCTCAGGGTTTTCTCCCAGTTTCTAGGTTAGGACTAGAGATGTGCGACTTTGCATTTTTTCGGGTCGAGTCGGGTTTCATGAAACCCGACTTTCTAAAAAGTCGGGTCGAATGAAATCAGCCGACTATAGGGAAAAGTCGGGGTCCGACTGAACACGAAACCCAATGCAAGTCGCAGGGAGTGGAGGACAATAAACACACCTACAGTGCCCATTTCAATGCCAACGGCATCAATTCTTATTACTGAAGCTTGGCAACCTTAATTTACTTTATAATAACAGTTACACATTGAAAACTGGGGGTTATTTGGCTAAAGTTGTGGGGGGGTACGGCTGGCGCCAGGCTTTTGTGTGCCCTGGGCCAAATGGTGTCAGTGTGCCCTTTTAACACATACCACAATTCATAATGCTCCGATACGGCACAGAAATATAGGTAGAGTACAATGAAAAATACTTCACTGCTTACATGACATGACTGATATCTATTTTAAATTCCACAGTAGCTCAAAAAATTGACAGTATATTACTCCATACAGTATTATGGCCACCACCTAGTGCGCCATACAGAATAATGAGCCCCATATATTTCTCCATACAGAATAATTGATCCCATATAATGTACCATACAGTATATGATGAGCTCCATATAATGCTACAGTATATGTTGGTCCCGATGCTCCAGTGTGTTATGGGCCCAAATAATGCTCCATATATAATGGGCTCCATTTCTAATGCTCCAGTGTATAATGGGCCCCGTAAATGCTGCTCCAGTGTCTGATGTCCCCCATTTGGAATTCTCCAGTATATTTTGGTCCCCATGGACGATGCTCCAGTGCGATATGGGCCCAAATAATGCTCCATATATAATGGGCCCTATTTCTAATGCTCCAGTGTATAATGGGCCCCATATATCATTCTCCAGTGTATATTGCTCCCCAAAAAATGCTCGCAACATTTAAAAAAATTAAATACCTCTCCTCGCTGGGCACTGCTCTACTCTGGTTTCCTCAGCATTGCCATTTTAAAGCTCTCTGCACTTGTACTGTATCGGTAGAGGGCATACAGACGTGATGTCATCGCGCTCTGTAACCTGAATGTCACTGTCAGGAAAGGTGGAAGATGTCACGGCGGTGGAGCAGGGAGAGGTAAGTATTGTAAGTGCTGTGGCCCTGAACAAGCATGGGGGGCCCACTCGTGGGCGACAGCACTGGCACTGGGCCCCTCATAGTACGACGGTATGTCTGACGGCAAGTGGGCCCTCCCACTGGCAGAAACACTTTTGCGTACTATGAGGGGCCCTGTGCCACTGCCGTCGCCCACGAATAGGACCCCCCCACCTGCTCAGGGAACCGGCACTTTCATCTGCACCTTCCTCTGTGTCACCGTGTAAGGTGGTATAGTATGCGGGAAGGGGCACCTGAGTTTCATCAGTGTCACATTCTGGCTCTGTAGAGTGCGAGGGGAATATAGTGCTGTGGGTCAATGTACCAGCAGAATCATCTAGCAGTGGCTGTGCATCAGTGCACTCCATCTCCAATTCATGTTGGACTGGGGAATTCAGAATTTCACTTGATAACACAGGCATGGCCTGTGAAAAGAGCTCCATGGAGTAATCTGAAGTGTGGGCTGCCGCATCCTTCACTTTTAACACCTGCAAAAGACAAAGTGAGCAAAAACCCTGCTGTAACTAAATAAGTAAAAGCAAAAGTGCATCTAAATAATACAGAGCTTTTAGTAATACTATTTTTGATCAAAAGTAGCATGAAAGCCATCCCACCACGACAAGGTAACTCTGTTCGGGATTGTCCTACACTGTCTAATATTAAAAACCTTGCTTTGTGTCAAAGTTGACCTCAATGTGTGAACAAGGGCAGACAAAAGGACTGGGTCCCAAACAGTAGACACCAGTCTGGGGAAGCCTTATATACAATTTCCAGCTCAGGAGAGGGAGGCCACACCCCAGCTTGCACAGAATGCAAAAAATACAAAGAAAAAACACAAAAATTGAGCTTGGTTTGAGATGATACACATGCAGCGTATAAATGCATGTTGACATTGGCCATAAAACATAAAACCTGCAAAAGACAAAGTGAGCAAAAACCCTGCTGTAACTAAATAAGTAAAAGCAAAAGTGCATCTAAATAATACAGTTTTTAGTAATACTGTTTTTGATCAAAAGTAGCATGAAAGCCATCCCACCACGACAAGGTAACTCTGTTCAGGATAGTCCTACACTGTCTAATATTAAAAACCTTGCTTTGTGTCAAAGTTGACCTCAATGTGTGAACAAGGGCAGACAAAAGGACTTTTAGTGTGGATGAAGGAGACAAGGAAAGGGGTGGTTCCTGACCAGAAGCCTGCACTGACGACTCAGTGCTTGCATTTTTTTAAACTTCAGAAGAGGAGGCGATAGAGCTGGAGGCTTTTTCGGCAATGTAAGGCAAAACCAGTTCCTGATGCTCCGGCTTTAAAAGCA
This sequence comes from Dendrobates tinctorius, assembly GCF_039654945.1. Classification (NCBI taxonomy): domain Eukaryota; kingdom Metazoa; phylum Chordata; class Amphibia; order Anura; family Dendrobatidae; genus Dendrobates; species Dendrobates tinctorius. Next base: position 4,774,270 of record NW_027361731.1, on the reverse strand, counting down.
GTTTACGTACTCCCAGAAAAGGGAGCCTTAAAGGCCTTCTTGTGCCAGCTGATGACGCAGGCTCAACACCTCCTGCTTTAGCTGCTATTGTGCTTTTGGCAATACCAGCAGATGCACTACCACCACCATCAGTACCAGCTGGCCCCCCCACACCCACGTCCGCGGCCTCTTCCACCATACGTAATAATTTTTGTGAAAATGGACTAAAAATACCAGCAGATATATGGTACTGTTTCAGAAGCAGACAGCTCTATGCAGTCTAGGGATAATTGTAAATCTCCGTATATATTTCATGAGTGAGATACAGATGGTCACAGGCTCAGTATGGATTAGACAATAATATAAAAATTTGCCAAAAGGTACAGTATCACTAGATACAAGGTATATATAGTATAGTTTAAACATACTGAATCTCCGTATACATTTCAGGAGGCAAACACAGACGCTCTCAGGCCCAGTATGGATCCGACAACAATATAGAAAGTTGAAAAAGGGTACTATGGCGCCCATGAGGGTGCGATCGCCACAGAGGTACTGCACCTCATCCAAAGGTGTGGTATCCCACCCTCAGGTAAGGAGGGATCACCACTCAGGACTCCTAACCCTGCACTCAACACACACACATTAGTCAGTGCTTTCTGGGTGTACCTGGCGGGAGGATGGCCTTATCCCAGACTGACTAGGAAATGGTGTTGGGGGTTAGTGTGGAAGGTAGGTACAGTGGGAGGAGCTTAGGTAGTGGAGTGATTGTGGGCATCCAATCAGAGAGAGCAAGCTGACAGTTGATGGGTGGACCTAGTCTGAGTTAAATAGATCTTTCTAGAGCGTTGTCAGTCAGTGACAGGACAGAGTAAGAGCAGGATTGCTGTGAGAGGGCTGAGGGTCAGAGAAGAGAGAAATATCTTGTCCAAGCTCCTAGACTGGAAGGAAGGGGTCCTTGGGGCACGGTAAGTGCAATAAGCCACTTGTGAAGCCCGTTTCTGGAGAAGGAAGGACCAGGCCTCGTTGGGAAAGGTGGCTCCTGAAGGTAGTGGAGAAATACAGGGCTCAGCTAGAAAGACGGAGGCTGAGGTAACTTTAAGTGCCTCAGTCGCAGCCACATTTAATACTCAAAAAGGTAGCAGTTGGGAAAAAGGACCCCGGAGCCTGACCCACATTGCCCGGTGTGATCCGTGGCTGCCGGCTTAGGACACTGTTTAGAAAGGCGCACAGCAGGAAGGAAGGGAGAGATCAGAGCAGAGACATGGCCTAGAAAGGATACACAAGGAGGAGTCTTGAACAGGTGTTCCTGATCTACCTTTGAGTTTGCCGGACCCCTCCCTCGGATGACTCAATACCAATCGGGTCATCTTGTGCACAAAACGTTTGAGGAAAAACTCAGAAACTGCACCTAACTGTGTCCTTGGTGGCTTTTACAACTCGCCTGCTACACACACTACACTCACCATCACCGTCAATGGCTCACAAACACCATCTCAACTGCCCTGGGATACAGCTCTGCCCACGGAGAGCTTCATCATCTTGTCTGATTTAACACCGGCCCAGAGGATCTGCATTACAGCTTAGGCTACCCTAGCCGAGTACCACGGGTGGCGTCACAATCCCCCTTTTCCAAATTAATTATCATACCATCTTCCCCCTCTTCTGAACTGAATCTTCTTTATTGGACACCCAGGCCCATGGACCGGGTCCCAATCACCACGGTGACATACTTCCCCCTTAAAAGAGCCTGAAAGGCCCGGTACTAAGTAACCCCCGGTCCTGCGTCGCATTTCATTTTAACACCAGATAACAGGGATATATTGTATAGTTTCAACATTATAAATCTATGTATATATTTGAGGAGGCAGACACAGACGCTGTCATGGCCAGTATGGATTCGACAACAAACTAAAAAGTAGAAAAAGGGTACAGTATCACCAGATCCAAGGTATATATAGTATAGTTTCAACATTCAAAATCTCCGTATTTATTTCAGGAGGCAGACACAGACGCTCTGAGGCCCAGTATGGATTACACAACAATATAAAAAGCAGTAAAAGGGGAATGGATCCCAAGCGTACTGCTGTATACAATGTTGGGGTCATTTGGCGATCTACATATATATTTCAAGAGTAACACACAGCCTCTCACAGGCTCAGTATGGATCACACCATAATATAAAAAGAAGATCCGCAAGAAATAATCACACATGTGTGCCAATGTTCCAGGTGTCAATAATGCACTTTGAGTGGTGGGTGGAGGATGAATTTCGGGCACAAAGGGTACTGGATCAACAGATACAAGGTATATATAGTCTACTTAAAATACGAAAAAAAATTCCGTATGTATTTTAGGAGGCAGACATATGCTCACACGCTCAGTATGGATTTGACAATAATGTAACAAGTTGAAAAAGGGTACAGTATGACCAGATACAAGGCATATATAGTATAATTTAAACATTCTAAATCTCCGTAGACATTTCATGAGGCAGACACAGACGCTCTCAGTCCCAGTATGCATTAGCCAAGAATATAAAAAGGTTACTGTATCACCAGATACAAGGTACATATAGTATTGTTTAAACATTATAAATCTCCTTATTTTTTTCAGGAGGCAGACACAGACGCTCTCAGGGTCAGTATGGATTACACAATATAAAAAGCAGTAATGGATCAGAAGCGTACAGCTGCATACAGTGTTGGGGTAATTGTAAATCTTAGTAGATATTTCCAGAGTCAGAAACAGACTCTCACTGGCTCAGTATGGCTTAGACCACTATATAAAAAGCAGTAAATGGGTAAGGTATCACGAGCGTACAGCTGTATACAGTGTTGGGTTAATCTTAAAACTACAAATATATTTCTGGAGTTATAGGCAGACATTCACAGGCTCAGTATGGATTACACAAGAATATAAAAACTTGAAAAAAGGTAATGTTTTACAATCGTTCAGCTGCATACAGTGTTGGTGTCATTTTAAATCTCCTTATATTTTACCAGCGTAAGACACAAACTCTCACAGGCTCAGTATGGATTACACCCAAATATAAAAATGAGAAAACGGGAAATGTATTCGAAACGTACACCAGTATACAGTGTTGGAGTACTTTGAAATCTTCGTTTATATTTCAGTGTCAGTCTGCCAGTCCAGACTCTCCGCTAGAGGAAGGTAGATGGATAAAAAGTACAGACATAAAGTCGAGTGATTTTAGATGTTTTTGAATTTGTAATCACGGGGAACACCTCCCGGAAGAATTCGCAGAGGCGATGCTGACCCTCAATAACTTTAACTGTGGATACAGCTAATACACAAATTAGTGAAGAAAGGGTTGCTGTATCGCAGTAGCGTCAATCCCATCACCATAACTCATCTCCATCAAATTGTGATCACAGGGAGAGCTGTAGACATGGTCCTCACTGCCTATCATGATCTGTCTGGTCACTTTGGAGTGCAAAACACACAAGTCACAGGCCGTAGGGGATTCTATTGGATTGCCATGAGAGGACACACTGAAAAATGGTGGCAGGAATGTCACACGTCTGTGACTGAAAAATGTGAAAGGTGATCATAAAGCACCACTGCATCCAATTGGGAGTTGATGTCCATTACAAATGGTAGCCATTGGTAATCTGAAGGTAGAGGACAGCAAGAGAGGCCATAGCTACATCTTAACCATCATCGATCAGTACACCAAATTTGTAGTGGCCGTCCCTGTGACGGATTTAACTGGCCAGACTACACAGCAGTGGAGCAGGGAGAGGTAAGTATTGCAAGTGCTGTGTCCCTGAGCAAGCAGGGGGGACCCACTCGTGGGGGCCGGTACTGGCACAGGGCCCCTCATAGTACGCCAGTGTGCCTGACGGCGAGTGGACCCCCCACCATCAGAGACACTTTATTGTACTATGAGAGGCCCTGTGCCAGTGCCATCGCCCAAGGGTGGGGCCACACACCTGTTCAGGGCAACAGCACATGCCCGGGTGCTACAGGTGTTGACCCCGGGCCTGGGGTGGGGGGTAGCCCATTTCGGGTGGTTTAAAAAATGGCATATGTTGATGTGTAGGCTGGACTTTCAGCTGCTGCAAATGGAGGAATTGGAGAAGTCATAGGAAGAGGAGGACAAAAACGAGCCTTTTTTTCTGGCAACCTATGTGTTATCAGGGGAGGGTGGGACAAAATCTTTTGAAACCCATGCATGGTTCATTTTAATGAAGGTTAGATCATCAACATTATGGGTCGACAGACGGGTCCTTTTTTCTGTCAGGATTGATCCAGCAGCACTGAAGACTCTTTCAGATAGCACATTACCAGCAGGGCAAGCGAGCTCCTGTAAGGCATATGGGAGAAGTAGTTTGTAACCATAGTTGACAACTGCTGTCTTCTGTCACTTGCAATCGATTCTGTATTAGCTGTCGTGTGCGCGGGACTTGAGAAATCAGACCACAACATGGTCAGGAAACCCCTGTCTCCAACTACAGTTCGGCTGTGTGCACCACGAACACCTCTTCCATTTTGCCCACTACGGCTCGTGAGAGAACCAGCTCCACTGCTGTGTGCTGGGAATGCCTCAAACAACCTGTTTACCAGAGTTGCTTGTTTGTTAGCCAATATTAGCTCTAGGTTCTCCTGTGGCATGATGTTGTGTAATTTGCCTTTATAGCGTGGATCGAGGATGCTGGCCAACCAGTAGTCATCATCCCTCATCATTTTGGCAATGCGGGGGTCCCTTTTTAGGATCCGCAAGGCATAGTCACACATGTGGGCCAATGTTCCTGGTGTCAATGCTGCACTGCCAGTGGTGGGTGGAGGAGCACTTTCTGGCAAATCCACATCCCTCCAGTCACGCACAAATCCTGTACCTGACCTTGGAACACCCACATGTTCTCTTGCCCCCTGAGAAGCATCCTCCTCCCCAAAATAATAATCCCCCTCATCCTCCTCCTCATCTTCCTCTTCTTCCTCCACCTCATCCATGACAGTTCCCTGACCAGACAATGGCTGACTGTCACCAAGGCTTCCCTCCTCCTCCTCCTCCTGTTGCTCCTCAGCTGCAGACGCCTGATCCTTGATGTGCGTCAAAGTTTGCATTAGCAGACGCATAAGTGGTATGCTCATGCTTATGGTGGCATCATCTGCGCTTACCATCCGTGTGCATTCCTCAAAACACTGAAGGACTTTACAGAGGTCTTTCAGCTTTGACCACTGCACACCCGACAATTCCATGTCTGCCCTCAAACTGCCTGTCCGTGTATCCTCCCACAAATGCATTACAGCCTGCCTCTGTAAGCACAGCCTCTCAACCATGTGCATGGTGGAGTTACGTCTATGATTAGGCGGTGCTTGGGGAGGTTGAGTGATCGCTGCAGCTTCTGCATACAACTGGAGTGGACGTTTGAGCGATGGATGTGCGAGCAGTCTTCGCACCTTAAGGAGCAGGGCTGTTAACTCCGGATAATTATTTAGGAAGCACTGCACCACCAGGTTCAAGGTGTGAGCCAGGCAAGGTATGTGTGTGAGTTTTAAAGGGCTATGGCTGCCACAAAATTCCGCCCATTATCACTGACTACCTTGCCTGGCTCAAGATGTAGACTGCCCAGCCATGACTGTTTGTCGATGCAAGTAGTTGGCCAGTACCTCCGTGGTGTGTCTACTGTCGCCCAAAGACATCATTTTTAAAACAGCCTGCTGCCGCTTACCACTAGCTGTTCGATAGTGGGACACCTCATGTGCAACACTGACAGACGTGGATGGAGTGCTCGTGTGACTGTGCTCTGTCGACGAGCTTTTGCTTCTGGAGGAGGAGGGTCGAACGCCTACACCCAACTGTTTCCTATACCGTGGGCTAGGCAGCACTGTTCCACCACTGCTATCCCCTGTGGAGCCTGCATCCACCACATTAACCCAGTGCGCAGTGATGGACACACTTGCCACACTCATCAGGAGGGCTTTAAACTAGAAGACGAGGGGATGGGAGGAAAAACAGCAGACAAGAAAATGCAGCAGAAGAACAAACTAATCAAGGATACTAGATGTGGAACAGAGGACTCAAGACAGGGTACTCAGAAGGAAGCTAAGAAAAAGGAAGCAAAACTTATTTCCTGCATGCTGACTAACGCAAGAAGCCTGACCAATAAGATTGAAGATCTGGAGTTGGTAATCTATGAGGAAAAATACGACATAGTAGGAATAACTGAGACATGGTTAGACGACAGCTATGACTGGGCGGCTAACTTCCAAGGATATGATTTGTTTAGGAGGGATCGTAAAAAAAGGAAAGGGGGTGGAGTCTGTCTATATATAAAGTCCACATTAAAGCCCACACTAAGAGAAGATATACAAGAGGGAAATGAAGATGTGGAGTCTCTATGGGTGGAGATACAAGGAGGGAAAAGTAATAAAATCCTAATAGAGCTTTGTTATAAGCCACCAAATATAACAGAAACCACTGAAAATGTATTATTGAAACAAATAGACAAAGCAGCAAATCACAATGAGGTGATTATTATGGGGGACTTCAACTACCCCGATATAGACTGGGAAACTGAAACCTGCGTATCTCAGAAAGGAAACCAATTTCTGTCAGTGACCAAGGATAATTATCTGTCACAACTTGTGCAGGGCCCAACTAGAGGGACAGCCCTTCTGGACTTAATTTTAAGCAACAGGCCAGATAGAATAACAGAAGTACGAGTCGATGGGCACCTAGGGAACAGTGACCACAATATAATACAATTCCACTTGTCCTTCAGTAAGGTGCCCTGGAAGGGGGTTACGAAAACGCTGAATTTCAGGAAAGCAAAGTTTGATCAGCTTAGAGAGGACCTTCGCCGAATTGATTGGGACAATGTCCTCAAAAATAGGAGCACAGAAAATAAATGGGAAATATTTAAATCAATTTTACACACCCACTGCGAGCTAGCCATACCGTACAGAAATAAAAGGGCTAGGAACAGGAGAACACCAATGTGGCTAAATAAGGATGTAAAAAGGGCAATGAATAACAAGAACAAGGCATTTAGGAAGCTAAAACAAGAAGGCAATGAAGAAGCTTTAAAAAGTTATAGAGAAAAAAATAAAATGTGTAAAAAGCAAATACATTTAGCAAAAGTGGAAACTGAGAGACTCATTGCTAAGGAAAGTAAAACATACCACAAACTATTCTTTAATTATATAAACAGTAAAAAGATTAAAATTGATGGTGTCGGCCCTTTAAAGAACAATGAGGGTGAAATCATTGAGAGCGATGTGGGAAAAGCAAATGTTTTTAAACACTTTTTTCTCAACAGTGTACACACAGGAAAAAAATTTGCCAGGGGAAATGCAGAGTGATAATGTAAACTCCCCAATAAGTATTACCTGCCTAACCCAGGAAGAAGTGCAGAACCGCCTTAGTAAGATTAAAATTGACAAATCACCAGGCCCTGATGGCATTCACCCCCGGGTATTAAGGGAGTTAAGTAATGTGATAGACAGGCCTCTATTCCTTATATTTAAAGACTCTATAGAAACAGGGTCTGTTCCTTTTGATTGGTGGAAAGCAAATGTGGTACCAATATTCAAAAAGGGGTGTAAAAGGGAACCTGGAAACTATAGGCCGGTAAGCTCAACATCTGTTGTGGGTAAAATTTTTGAAGGGTTTCTAAGGGATACCATTATGGAATATCTCAATGTTAATAAATGTTTAACTCCATATCAACATGGATTTATGAAGGATCGCTCCTGTCAAACTAACCTGATCAGCTTCTATGAGGATGTAAGCTCTCAAATGGACCAAGGAGAATCATTGGATGTCATTTATCTCGACTTCTCTAAAGCATTTGACACTGTCCCACATAAAAGATTGGTAAGTAAGATGAGAAAGCTTGGTCTAGGGGAAAATGTGTATAGATGGGTAGGTAGCTGGCTTAGTGATAGAAAACAAAGAGTGGTTATTAATGGGGCATACTCAGATTGGGCCAGGGCTACTAGTGGGGTACCACAGGGTTCTGTATTGGGCCCCCTACTATTTAATATATTTATTAATGATCTAGTGGATGGCTTACACAGTAAAATATCAGTATTTGCAGATGATACAAAACTATATAAGGTAGTTAACACAAAGGAGGACAGTTTGCAACTACAGATTTGAGTAAATTGGAGAATTGGGCTGAAAAATGGCAAATGAGGTTTAACACAGATAAGTGTAAGGTTATGCACATGGGAAGGAGAAACAGATGCTACAATTACTTACTAAATGGGAAACTGCTGGGGAAATCAGACATGGAAAAAGACTTAGGCATCTTAGTGAATAAGAAGCTAAATTGGAGTGCCCAGTGTCAGGCAGCTGCCACCAAAGCAAATAAGGTCATGGTATGCATTAGAAGAGGTCTGGGGACACGAGATGAAAACATAATTCTCCCTCTGTACAAATCACTCGTCAGACCACACTTGGAGAATTGTGTGCAATTTTGGACGCCGGTGCTCAAGAAAGACATTACTGAACTTGAAAGGGTTCAAAGGTGGGCTACTAAAATGATAAATGGAGTTGGTTCACTACAATACCCAGAAAGTTTATCAAAATTAGGTCTATTTACTCTAGAAAAGAGAAGACTTAGGGGAGACTTAATATATATGTACAAGTATATCAGAGGGCAATACAGAGATCTCTCCAATGAACTGTTTGTACCAAGGACTGTGACAAGAACAAGGGGGCATTCTCTTCGCTTGGAGGAAAGACAATATCTGCACCAGTATAGAAGAGGGTTCTTCACGGTAAGAGCAGTGAGGCTCTGGAATTCTCTTCCTGAGGAAGTGGTGATGGCCAACTCACTGAATGAATTTAAGAAAGGAATGGATGCTTTTCTTGTGAGTAACAGTATAGAAGGTTATGAATAACAGAATATTATAGGTAGATGGTTGACCCAGCTTAGGGGAAGGAATTTTTTTCCCTATGGAGAAAATTGGCTTCTACTCTGTGGGTTTTTTGCCTTCCCCAGGATCAACAATGCAGAACAGCTGCACTAAAAATAGGCTGAACTAGATGGACATAAGGTCTTCCTTCAGCCTTCAAAACTATGTTACTATGTTACATAACGGCCCTGGCCATGCCTACTGGTCCATGCATCTGTTGTGAGGTGCACCTTTCCACTCACTGATTGTTTTAGTGCATGGACAATGCGGTCTTTCACATGACGGTGGAGGGCAGGGATGGCTTTTCGAGAAAAGAAGTGCCGACTGGGTAGGTCATAGCGTGGGACAGCGTAGGCCATGAGCTCTTGGAAAGCTTTGCTTTCTACCAAACGGAAGGGCATCATCTCTAATGAGATCAGTTTGGCAATGTAGGCGTTCAAAGCCAGTGTACGTGGATGAGTACTTTCTTGTCCTACTCAGAGTGTCTGGTAGGGTGAGCTGGACTTCAGAGTTGCATATGGGGGAACTAGCATTGGACATGACAGACTGAGAAGGGGTTGGTTATGGTGAGGGTGCTGATGGCCTAGGTTCAGTGTTTCTTCGCAAAAATATTGTGATTGCCTGACTGGTTTGGCCTAGCGACGACACCTCAACATCTCTTGATGGTGGTGTGCTTAGCGGTGGCCTTACAGTGGGGGAAGCGTTGCCGGCTAACTTGAATCGGAGCAGGTGCACATGTGCTACCTGAGGTTTTGTAGTCCGTCCACACTTGCAAGTGCATGTTGGTTAAATGTCTAAGCATGCAACTGGTATTCAAATTTCTTAGATTTTTCCCTCTGCTAAAGGTCCTTCGGCACTTCTTACAGATAACCTTTGCATCATCAGTTGGATTTTGGTCAAAAAAATGCCACACTGCACTCTTCCTACTATGGTACAAATTTTCAGGGCTTGCACGCTGTGCTAATTTGACCGCCTGGCCAAGCTGTCCTGCAACTCTTTTAGCTTTCTTGCCAACTTTTTTGACAGCTACGGGCCTGCCGGATAACCACTGCTGCGATGACTATGCCTGCTGGGGATCCTTCTCCTGTTCTGACCTATTGTCACCAGCACCCTCTTCCCCCAATGGATGCCAATCCAGGTCAACAACTGGCACATCCGTGACCTCGTCTTCAATGTCATCTGCACCTTCCCCGCACCTTCCTCTGTGTCACCGTGTAAGGTGGTATAGAATGCGGGAAGGGGCAACTGAGTTTCATCAGGGTCTGATTCGGGCTCAGTAGACTGCGAGGGCAATGTAGTGCTGTGGGTGAATGTGCCAGCAGATTCGTCTAGCAGTGGCTGTGCATCAGTGCACTGCATGTCAGAATCATCTTGGACTGGGGAATTCAGGATTTGACTTGATAACCCAGGAATGGTATGTCAAAAGAGTTCCATGGAGTAATCTGAAATGTGTGCTGCAACATCCATCACTTTTGGTGTGGGTGAAGGACACAATGAAAGGTGTTGTTCCTGACCAGAGGCCTGCACTGATGACCCTGTGCTTGCAGTTTTTGTAACTCCAGAAGAGCAGGCAATAGAGCTGGAGGCTGTTTCGGCAATGTAAGCCAAAACCTGTTCCTGATGCTCTGGCTTTTAAAGCAGTTTACCTATTCTCAGAAAAGGGAACCTTAAAGGCCTTCTTGTGCCAGATGATGACGCAGGCTCAACACCTCCTGCCTTAGCTGCTATTGTGCTTTTGCCAGAACCAGCCGATGCACCACCACAATCACCACCATCAGTAACAGCTGCGCCCCCCGCCCACGTCCTCAGCGTACAGCTGTGTAAGGTGTATGTAAGAAGTGAAATCTCCATATATATTTTGTGAGTCACAGACGCTCACCCAGTATGTATTTCACTGTATTCCAACAAGCAGATATACGGTACTGTATCAGAGTTGTACATCTGTATACGTTGTGGGTGAAACTGTCAATCTCCGTATATGTATTTACGGAATGTCACACACACATGCTGACTCTGTGTAGATGTGACAGTAATAAGAACACCAGATATCCGATACTGTTTGAGAAATGGACTGCTCAATACGGTGTATAAAGAAATGAAAATGTCCGTATATGTATTTATGGAGTGTCACACACACACACGCTGACTCTGTGTAGATGTGAAAGTAATAAGAACACCATATATCCGATACTGTTTGAGAATCGGACTGCTTAATACGGTGTATAAAGAAATGGAAATGTCCGTATATGTATTTATGGAGTGTCACACACACCCACTGACTCTGTGTAGATGTGACAGTAATAAGAACACCAGATATCCGATACTGTTTGAGAAACAGACTGCTCAATACGGTGTATAAAGAAATGGAAATGTCCGTATATGTCTTTATGGAGTGTCACACACACACACGCTGACTCTGTGTAGATGTGACAGTAATAAGGACACCAGATATCAGATACTGTTTGAGAATCAGACTGCTCAACACGGTGTATAAAGAAATGAAAATGTCCGTATATGTATTTATGGAGTGTCACACACACATGCTGACTCTGTGTAGATGTGAAAGTAATAAGAACACCAGATATCCAATACTGTTTGAGAATCGGACTGCTCAATACAGTGTATAAAGAAATGGAAATGTCCGTATATGTCTTTATGGAGTGTCACACACACACACGCTGACTCTGTGTAGATGTGACAGTAATAAGAACACCAGATATCCCGATACTGTTTGAGAATCGGACTGCTCAATACTGTGTATAAAGAAATGAAAATGTCCGTATATGTATTTATGGAGTGTCACACACACACGCTGACTCTGTAGATGTGACAGTTATAAGAACACCAGATATCCGATACTGTTTGATAATCGGACACCTCTATACGGTGTATGTATGGAAAAATGTTAATCTCCGTGTATTTTTTTACAGAGTGTGAGGTAGCGCTGTCATTCAAGTAGGGGATACCTGCTCAGCAGCCACAAAATCAAATCCGGCACAGATTTTCCATAAACTCATAACAGTCCATGCGGTTTATTTAGCAGCATAAACCCACAGAAGCAACACAAAGTTCATGTACAGCATAGCGTCCATTATAGCTTCACTCTGGTTATCCTTATATCACACAGGTCAAGCAAATGTCCATTACACAGGCTCTTCAGCCATCTCACCCACGTCAGGGTCACTCATGGTTCCTTCACCATCATGCGGCATACGTCCATTCCCTCCAGGGAATTACCAGGTACGTGCAGCCATTAACACAGCGTTCACTTGCTGTCAGAAGGCAGCCCCATCTCACTCAGATGGGAACTTCCACACTGGACCAAACCAGGTCCCTGCATTCACCACATGTGGGTCACCCTGGCCACATTATATGCTTCATAGCCACGCCCACCGGGTCACATGACTCTGACCTCATCACAGGTCCTTCAAGCATTTACACACTCTTTACATCAGTGTTCTTTAAACACACCCCCTGGGTGGGTTTGTAGGTAACCAGGTCCGCCCATCTCCCTAGTTACCTGGAGACTTCTCCCTGACATATTAAAGCAGCACCTCAGCAGTATCACAGCTGATCAACACACATACCTAAGTCTCCATCTCAAGGCCACCCATCTTGAGATACACAACCATCCTTCAGGATTCTGCCACTCATCCTCTCTCTTGGAACATCCACACAGCACCCCCTAGTGGACACAGTGGTTACTACACCACAGCAGTCACACACATATAGCATGTATTTGTCCGTGATACCAGCCGGTACACGGTAGTGGGTGAGGATCATACACCTCTATACGGTGTGTGAAAAAATGTACGCTCAGTATCTACTGTGCAGAAAAAAAGGAATAAAAGTATTTTTGCTTTTAAAAAAGCAGTCTGCACAGCAGTGTGCACACAGAAATGCAGCTATCATGGAGCCTTATAAGGCAGCCTAATCACCAACAGAGCTGATGCACAAAAAGTGTGAAAAAATGAAGGATTGGTAACTGTGCAGAAAAAAGGAATAAAAATATTTTTTGCTTTTAAAAAAGCACTCTGCACAGCAGTGTGCAAACAGCAATGCAGCTATCATGGAGCCTTATAAGGCAGCCTAATAACCAACAGAGCTGCCGCGCACAAATATATCCTCCCCTGTCACTGCACACTATACTGTTGTGTTGTACAGTGACATTTGCTATCAGCAGAAGCAATTTTTTTTGGGGCCTGCCTAAACACTCTCCCTATTTAGAACGAGCAGCAGCAACCTCTCCCTATGCTAAGATCGGCAGAAGTAAGATGGTGGTCGGCGGTCACGGCCTTCTATAGGCACTGTGATGCCACACAAAGCCAGTCAATTACTTCAATGCTCTTCTCAAACATGGTGGGGGCTGCTGCCTATGCAATCGCGTTGCCCACAGTGTGCGTCCTTGATGATTGGATGAGAAAAGGCACTGGAAGCAATGTGGGTAACGCTACTTTGGCGAGCAGGTCGGCGACCTCATGGCCAACCTCACGCTATGGTCGGGTTTCGATCGGCGAAACCCGACTTTAGCCAAAGTCGGCGGATTCTGAATTTGGCTGATCCGTTTCGCTCAACTCTACTTAGGACAACAATTGCTTTGTTCATAGTGAGACTTTCATGGTGCTAGCAGGGATCTCACCGAGGTCACCGCAGTTCAGACCGGCTGAGAATGCAGCCTCAGTGACCGGCAGTAACCTCGATCACTGCTAGTCACTGATATTGTGCAGAAAATTACCACCAGTAATTCTTAGCCTGGACGGTCGCATCTTGACACCGTCCAGATTAAAAACTGTTTATCCCGCAGACATGGGTTACGGGATTGGACAGAACATCGGACAGGTGAGGGATATTGCTGATTTTTGTTTTCTTACAGGAGACGAGGGATTCAGTGGAATTAGGTGTTAGGTGAGTATGATAGTCTGTTAAATAAAATGTAAAAGTGTTTTATTTTATTTCTAACAAAATACTTTATTCTGTCGGTCTGTATTTACAATATAACTTTAGTATTAGTAATGGATAGGTGTCTTATATATCTCTTTCGATTACTAAGCTGTGGGCTTGATGGCACCTGACAATACAAAGGTGACATCAACCCCACAAATATGAACCCCACTTGCCACTGCTACAGGGCTAGTGGGAAGAGCCAGGCAAAGTGCCAGAATTGGTGCATCTAATAGATGAGCCTATTTTGGGGTGGCTGTGGGCTGCTATTTTGAGGCTGTGGGGCAAAATCCATGGACACTTACCAGCAAGGGAAAACCAGCCCCCAGCTGTCTGCTTTGGCAAGGCTAGTTGTAAAAAATGAGGGTGACCGGACGCGTTTTTTAAAATTATTTATTTAAATAATTTAAAAAAAAAACAGCATGGGGACCCCTCAATTCTTGATAACCAGCCTTGGTGAAGCTGATAGCTGAGGGTTGCAGCCCCCAGCTGTGAGTTTTGCCTGTCTGGTTATCAAAAATATGGGGGAAATTCACGCCGTTTTCTTTAGAAAATAATTTATTTACAGCGCAGGAGCGGCTGATGAATACTCCCATCAGCTCCTGCTCTCGCTGTTATTAGTGGCAGGAGGCATCGGCTGATGGGCGCAGTACTCCCATCAACTGACACCAGTGACTGGTGGAAAACTTTGTACCTCCGATCACAACTGTGGGCTCACGCTGTCTTTTGACAGCATGGGAACTGTGGCTCTCTGACCGGCGGAGAGGATTTCACCACTGATCAGAAAGAGTGTTTGCCGCACTAACATGCACATCACAGTGTGGCAAACACTGGATGTTCAGGCCGCCCATTCAAGTGAATGGAGTCCGGGTTCGGGTACTGTTCTGGTACCCGAACCCAAACTTTTTGTAACGGTTTGGCTGAACCCGCCAGACCTGAACATTCAGGTGTCACCCATCTCTACTCCGTACACCTCGTACACACACGGCTCCATTCCATACACCTCATACACACACGGTTCCGTTCCGTACACCTCGGACACACCTGGCTCCGCTCTGTACACCTCATAGACACACGGTTCTGCTCTGTTGGGGTTTTTGTTGTCACTTTATAAGAATCAAAGTTTTTGTTCTGTTTCCTGTAATAGATACATACGACCCAACTATGGAAGACAGGAAGTGAGGAAACAGATTGTTCTCATAGTACAGGGCCCATTTCCTGACTCCCACACAGTGTAATGTTCCCACACTACTGTCATCCTCCCACATACAGTATAATGTTCCCACAGTACCACCATCCCCCCACATACAGTATAATGTTCTCACACTACTGCCACCCCCCCACACAGAGTAATGTTCCCACAGTACCGCCATCCCCCCACACAGTATAATGTTTCTACAGTACCGTCCTTCCCCCACACACAGTATAATGTCCCCACAGTGCCGCCATCCCCCACACAGTATAATGTTCTCAGTACCACCATCCCCCCTTATACATTATAATGTACTCACAGTACCACCATCCCCCCATTTTAGATTGGAATAATCCCTCTGGAAAATGGTTTTACCTTTGCCAGCTCCCCTACATGTATACCCTCGAGCATGTATACATGCATGTAGCGGAGAAGGCCTTACTAGATTTCGAGGCTTTGTACAGTAATATACCGCATGAGGCTGGTATCAGAGGAGTAGGACGTTTCTTGAAATCGAGATCAGTAAAGTGTGATAGACATAATGACTTCATGGAGGATCTTCCAAAATTCACTCTTATTCATAAATTCTCTCTTTTTGACAGGAAGTACTTCCACCAGCTCAGGGGTTCTGTGATGGGGAACCCCTGTGCCCACTCATATTCTAACCTATTTCTGGGCTGGTGGGAGGAAACCACAATATTCAGGGAAGATCATAAGTGGTGGCCTTCATATATTGGGGTATGGTATAGATATATTAACAACATTTTTATCATCTGGTCAGGGACGAGTGAACAATTTCTTAAATTTGTCAGGGAACTCAACATCAATAGCGTGGGCCTTTGATGTAAATTAGAGTTTTTCTGGGGAAGGCACTAGCTAGGAGAGACATGAATTGCTCCAAAATAGAAGAGAGAATAAAGTGTCTCTGTGTGTATAAAGTGCCTATTTGTCAAACATATAGGAATCCCAGTGGCGGGCATTCCTAAAGGGTACAGAGTGCTGTTTGCCTGTTAGTCAAAGGGCCAATAAATCAGGCTACGGAGGAATTGCTGTACTAAGAATGAATTCATACAGCAAGCAAGGGACCTAAGAGATAGGATCCATAAGAGAGGACACCCAGATTGGGTTCTGAGAAGGGTGTACCAGTTCTCACTGATATAAGATAGGGGAATCCTACTTACTCCAGCTGTCAAGGAAACAGCGGGGTGGGCTATGATAATGGAACACCACGAGTGATCATGATCTTAGGCTAGTTTCACACTAGAGTTACCGGGCGCAGCGCACGGCTGCCGCTAAGCTCCGCCCCAGCCACGCCCCCTCCGGTCAGTTCCTCCTATGGGTGCATGACGCTGCATGTGAACAGCGTACCCTATATTTAGTGTTGGGTACGTTGGTTGGGCGTTGGTACACTTTTGCCGGCGCTGTGCCGAGCGCACAAAAATGCAACACAGTGCGTTTGGTGCACGTCGGTGCAGCACCAAAAGGGCGCAAGCGCCGGCAAAAATGTACCAGCGCATGACCAGTGTACCCAACTCTAAGTATAGGGTACGCTGTTCGCATGCAGCATCATGCGCCCATAGGAGGTGACCAGAGGGGGCGTGGCCAGGGGCGGAGATTAGCGGGGGCCGTGCGCTGCACCCAGTAATAGTGTGAAACTACCCTTAGATAAGTATTTAAGCAACAAATAGTAAGGTTGCACCATGTTCTATACAAAGGATTACTCTAGAACATTGAAACTGCATTGCTGTCATAGGAAATAGGAAAAAGCGCTATATAATGTACATATGAAATATTTATCTGCAAAATTGCTATGAAAAAAGGAAGGTACTTGTGCATAGATTGGCCAATAGATGTGAGCCCAATTGCCATGTCAAGGCATCCTTCGTAAATTGGGTCCCTGTCCTGATATGTCACCTCTCCTTGGCAAAAAGCCTACAATTTATGGGGCAGTAATGGACCAGCTAATCTGCTTAAAATCACCTGTGGCTAATGGGAGTGCTCATGTCCAAAAGACTATGATTCAATAGAAAAAAAGGACCAGCATATCTAAACTAGTGTGAATAGACTCCAACTAAAAAAAAAGCATATAAGCTTTTTAGCAATTGGGCTCACATATATTGGCCAATTTATGCGTGAAATTTTTACATAGCAATTTTTTAGATAAATATTTCATGTGTACAATATAGTGCTTTTTCTAATTTTTTCCTATTTCCTATGGCAGCAGTGCAGTCTCAATGTTCTAGAGTAATCCTTCTTTGTATATTATGGGGCAACCTTACTATTTGTTACATAGTAACATAGTTAGTAAGGCCGAAAAAAAGACATTAGTCCATCCAGTTCAGCCTATAAAATTCTGTCAGAATAAGTCCCCAGATCTACGTCCTTCTAAAGAACCTAACAATAACTGTAAGATACAATATTGTTACGCTCCAGGAAGACATCCAGGCCTCTCTTGAACCCTTCGACTGAGTTCCCAATCACCACCTCCTCAGGCAGGGAATTCCAGATTCTGACTGCCCTAACTGTAAGGAATCTTCTTCTATGTTGGTGGAAAAACCTTTTCTCCTCCAGACGCAGAGAATGCCCCCTTGTGACCGTCTCCTTCCTTGGTTTAAACAGATCCTTGGAGAGATATTTGTATTGTCCCCTTATATACTTATACATGGTTATTAGATCGCCCCTCAGTCGTCTTTTTTCTAGACTAAATAATCCTAATTTTGCTAATCTCTCTGGGGATTGTAGTTTTCCCCATCCCCTTTATTAATTTTGTTGCCCTCCTCTGTACCCGCTCTAGTTCCATTATATCCTTCCTGAGCACCGGTGCCCAAAACTGTACACAGTACTCCATGTGTGGTCTATCCAGGGATTTGTACAGAGGCAGTATAATGCTCTCATCATGTGTATCCAGACCTCTATTAATGCGCGCTGCGGAATATGTTGGCGCTATATAAATAAAGATTATTATTATTATCCTGTTTGCCTTGGCAGCGGCTGCCTGGCACTGGCTGCTCCAGGTAAGTTTATCATTAACTAGGATCCCCAAGTCCTTCTCCATGTCAGATTTACCCAGAGGTTTCCCGTTCAGTGCGTAATGGTGATAATGATTCCTTCTTCCCATGTGTATAACCTTACATTTATCATTGTTAAACTGCATCTGCCACCTTTCGGCCCAAGTTCCCAACTTATCCAGATCCATCTGTAGCAGAATACTATTTCTCTTGTATTGACTGCTTTACATAGTTTTGTATCATCTGCAAATATCGATATTTTACTGTGCAAACCTTCCACCAGATCATTAATAAATATGTTATTGCTTATATGCTTTTCCTAGATAAGTATTGGGGGATCTTGAGCATTGATGAAGATCTAAAGGAAAGCGTCCGCACAAAACCCCAAATTACATTCAGATGAAATTGGACATTTGGGAAAAGAATAGTAACAAGTAATTTTACTATGCCAGATGAGGACAAAGTGTGGCTACCGGGAAGACCTAAAGGCTGCTTTATATGCAGTGGATGTGCGACCTGTCCAAATCTGTAAGTAACCAAGTCCTTCTCTAGCAGTGTTACAGAAGAATATTTTGACATTCAGAGCTTTATTAACTATAGGACTAAAGTTATCATTTACAAAGCCACGTGTATGTGTCATAAACAATATGTAGGAAAAATGATACGGGAAATTAGGAGAAGGATAGGAGAACATCTGAACGACACTATAAATAAGAAAGGGTGGAGGTAGCTCCTTCCAAGGAGAGCTAATATCAGCTGAGATATAAACTCTCTCCAATATCTCTGCCATTATTGGTTCAAATTAAAATGAAATAAAATAAATACAATCTATCGGAGGCAAGAAAATCACACACAGCCAGTGTCCGTCAGTGTACAATTCTTTGCTGGTTCTCAGATGCCCAGTCACAAGTCTCTATTACAACCACAGAGAAAGTGGGAATTACTTCTCACATTTAAGTTGGGAAAAACAAAATTGTAAATTATGAATTCTGTCAAAATTCCTTTCTCACTGCATATAACCAGCTTACTATACTTTCGGAATCAAGGAGGAACGTTTAACACAAAGACACCTCTATATCAGAGACAACTCCCTGTGTTATTGCTTTTATGAATAACACTAAGGCTACTTTCACACATCAGGTTTTCGGCGTCAGGCGCGATCCGGCGTCGTGCCGGAGCGCCGGATCCGGCAAATATTTCATAAAACCGGATGTGACGGATCCGTTTTTCTGCCGGATCCGTCTTGTTCTTGACAGACAAAACCGGATCCGTCTCATCCGGTTCATCCGTTTTTCGACGGATTACGCCGGATCCGGTTTTTAAAAACATCCCTTGTGGCCTTCCGAACGGGATTGGCTACTGGAAAACTATATATAGCGTGTTCCTACAGCCCTTCTTTGACAGGTTGTAGAGGAGAAAGTGCAGGTTGTAGAGAAGAGCAAGTTACTGGCGAAGATGGATGTTGTCATTGGAAATATTTTGAAGAATTTGGCAGATTTTATAGCGGAGGCGAATCGTTTGAGGGTGATTGTTCTGGAGAAGGAGAGAGCGAGACAGCAGCGCATCAGGCATCGTAGACGACGTTTGTGGATCCACCCCATCACAGCCAAGAGAATGACGCGTGGGGTCTATTCTACACTCTGCATGGACCTTCGACGAAACCCGGATAAATTTTTTTGGATATGTTCGGATGAAAATGGAGAATTTTGATTACTTGGTGGAGCGCATTGCACACCTCATAAGAAAATCGGACACCTATTGCCGCTTCTCTGTTTCACCCGCAGAGCGTCTGATGGTGACTTTAAGGTAAGCCACATTTATTGGATATGCTCGCATCAGAGCACACTTTCACTGCAATCTTGTTGGTGGTAGTTTGTATCTCCAAGTGTTATAGCTGAGTTTTGGTATGTAATGCTGTGATTTAAAACTAATTGATTGTTTTTTAATTCCCCACAGATTTCTTGCAACTGGAGAATCCCTTTCATCACTGCATTTCCAGTACAGACTCGGGATTTCCACCATATCTGGAATAGTGAAGTACACATGCCGTGCACTGTGGGACTCCTTAGCTGAAGAGTTTTTACCAGAGCCCACAACAGAGAGGTGGATTGAAATTTCAGAAAAGTTTCAACAGATATGTCAGTTTCCCAACTGCTTGGGCGCTGTGGACGGGAAACATATCCGCATTGTAAAGCCAGCCGGATCGGGATCGGAATGTTTCAATTACAAGAAATATTTTTCAATTGTCCTCATGGCCATCGCTGACGCGGAATACAAATTTATTGCTGTTGATATTGGGGCCTATGGCCGCTCCAATGACTCTCAAGTTTTCAAACTGTCTGCCATGGGGCATAAACTGTATGGAAACACCTTCCAGTTCCCACCCCCTAGACCGCTGCCGCAAACATCTGGTCCACCTATGCCATTTGTCTGTGTAGGGGATGAAGCCTTCCAGCTGTCAGAACACCTTTTGAAACCGTACGGTAGCAGAGGATTGTCAAGACCAAAATGCATTTTTATTTACCGCCTCACAAGAGCAAGAAGAATGGTTGAATGTACCTTTGGTATTCTGACAGCCAAATGGCGGGTCCTATTGACTGCGATCAACCTCAAGACAGAAACTGTGGACGAGGTGATTAAAGCTTGCGTGGTACTCCACAATTTTGTTATCTGCAAGGAACCCATTTCCATTGAGGACACCTCTGAAGAAACCACCTTGCAAGATTACCATGACATTACCACTAGAAGTTCTGTGACGGTTTCAGTAATGAGGGACAATTTTGCACTATACTTTGTCACCTCAAGGCAGAGTACACTGGCAGGATGACAGAGTGTGAAAGATTTGTGCCCTTAACCAAAATTGTGTACCTTCTGTACCAACAGTATATACCTTTGCCAACCAAAGTTGGCTATCTTGTCATGGTCTTACTATTTTTAGCTTTAGGCCACAGGTGTGTACCTGGTTGTGTTTTATGCAAAGTATTTCACCTTTTAACAAAAGTTGTGTACATTGTTAGGAAATCACCAACAATAAACACAACTTTTTAGGTGAAATACTTTGCTTCAAACACAACCAGGAACACAACTGTGGCAAAAAGCTAAAATTTACCCACAGTTATATACCTAGTTTTGAATACCATTTTACCTTTTAAATACCCTGTATTTAACCTTTTAGGCCGCAGAAAGAAATGACAGACAACCAGTGTAAAATAATTTAACTTTTATTGAAAAATGTTTTTTTTAGTAAACTGTTTTTAAATTTTAATAAACTTTTTTAATAAAGCTTTGAAACCATAAAAATGGTCATTTTTATTAAAATACACACATATTATAAATCTGTGTAGTGTGGGGTGGAAATACTGCTGGAGGGGCTGCGGGACACTTCGACACTGGGAGTGTGGAGAGAGGACTGGGATCGTGGTGGGGAAGGAAGTTAGAGGTGAAGGTGTGGAAAAAGCTACAGAATGGGTGGACATGTGGGAGGCAGAAGAGGTGGTGGGCGGTGGAGTGGAGGGTTGGGCAGGGACTGTAGGAGCAGATGATGTTGATGGCAAGTTGTATGGGGAAGGAGTTTGGTATGGGGCAGGTTGCTGGAAGTGGGGAGATGTCTGGTACTGGGGAGGTTGCTGGTACTGGGGAGGTTGCTGGTACTGGGGAGGTTGCTGGTACTGGGGAGGTGGATGGTATGTAATAGGAGGGGGGAGGATGGAAAGTGGCTGGAGGGGGTGCAGGTAGAGGAACTACTGGGGTGGGAAGAGGAGGTTGGGAGGTAACGTGCTGGAGAGCACCGTGACATGAATGCATTACATGCATCTGCTGGGTAGGAGATAGCATTTCCATGCGCTCCCACAACAGACCTGAAAAAGGTGTGGTTTGGCGAAGATCTTGCTTCTGAATGCATGGTTTGCAGAAGTGTCTTCACCTCCAGAATGCTGGAGTTGATCTGCTGAAAGCCTGCGGAGATTTGCTCTGACAAGACTTTTAGACAGTTCTGGAAAGATGCATTCAGATGCAAGAACTCTGGCGCATAAGTCTTTTCCTGACCCCTCTGCCGCTGCCGCCCAGTACCCGCAGGTGTACTAGAGGTGGCAGGGGCAGAAGGGTGGGGTAAAGGGAAAGCGATCTCCTCACCAGCAGCTTCATGTAATGTAGGCGGCCACGATGCTCCTGTGCTGGTGGATGGGACAGAGGGGTCGAATGTGTGGGAAGGCTGTGAAGGTGCAGATGTACCGGGGCGGTCGAAGTGTCCCTCGGTGCCGGTCTCCTCAGGGATCGCCTCAGAAGGTTCCAACCGTGCAGGCTCCCGAGTGCTGCACACCGTTCTGTGGAATAAAGAGAAAAAAAAACAATTAAAAAAGTGACATGGCATGGCCCTGGCTGAAAAAAAATTGTTACATCTAAACATTTTTTTTTCACATGTGGTGTGTAATATTTACCTTCTGGTGACCATTGTATCCCGGAGGAACGACAGGGCTTGTGCGTACTTGTACTTGCTCCTGCGTCCTCCAGATCCACTCGGGGCCCGCATCTCTTTATTGAACTCCTTCTTGAAACGATCCCTCACAGACCGCCACCACTTCACAATTCTGTCCCCTGAAACGAGAAAGGAGTGGTTAGTATACAACATCAGTGTTTCCCAAACTCCAGTCCTCATGGTCCCCAGGGGTCATGTTTTCAGGATTTCCATAGTAAATAGAAATCCTGAACACATGATCCGTGGGGACCACGAGGACTGTTGTTCGGGAAACACTGGTTTACATCAAGCAACCGGTACTGTATATACTTACGCTCTTTAATCTGGGCCCGAGCATCGAGGTCCTCCCAGCGGTCCACAAGGAGCGAACAGATTTCCTCCCAGAGTCGTCGGGTAACGATCAGGTCAGCGTGGCGGCGGTCAGCCATATTCCAGCGCGGCTCCCTTTCTCTGACGAGATCGATGGTGGTCCACATCGATTCCTCCATCCTCACCGTCAGAGTCGGGAGCACGCTGTGAAGGCTGTTAAAGAAAAAGACAAAAATAACATAATTAGCCTCCACAAAAGAAATGAAATAAAAAGTGCAAAAAAACAAAGCAAAAATATTTATACTTACACGCTGGTGACCGCCGCGTTGCTGTCGCCGACGACCCTGGGAGGCACTGCGAGGACCTCTTGGCCGAGCACCAGATTGGGAAGACTAGAGAAGAAAACAAAAAATGTTATGTGTTTGGATGTAGGCATTTGTTTGCTGTGTGTGGTCTGCAGAACATTGTTTTCTATGTGTTGTGTGTAGTGTGATGTTGTGTTTCTGCGTTTGATGCCAAAAACTAACCAATTGTGAGCCCACTCCAGGTGTCTGTCCACCCCTTCCTTCTTCTTCTGGGAGCTCCTCTTCATCTTGTGATTCCTGTTTTGAAATAAAAGGCAATGAATAGACATATATTACAGAGATGATGGATTTTGGAAATAAAAACTTACCGTCAAACGCTGACGATGCGAGGGAGGGCTCCCAGAAGATGTGCTGTCCTCTTGCTGGCCAGACTCCATGCCTGTGGGTGGTGTTACAGCTGGTGCCAGTGCTGCCAGTGCTGCTGCTGCATCTCTTGGGCGGTGCTGATGGTGCTGCAGTGGTCTCCTGCCTTCTCCTGCACCTGGTTGCTGTCTTGGGTGGCATGTTGGGTGTGGCTGAGGGTCCCACTGTCTTGCTTTTATATATGTGTCTTGTGGGCAGAGCTACTGAGCATGCTCAGACCAAAAAAAACGGATCCGGTCGCCGGATCTGGCGCATTGCGGAGCTCATAGGCTTTCATTGTGTGAAAAAGCCGGACGCGCCGGATCCGGCGTGTCCGGCTTTTTCGCCGGAGACAAAAAACGTTACAGTAGCCGTTTTTTCCAGACGCCGGATTGAGACACATTGCCGGATCCGGCAAAAACCGGATGAAACGCATGGCCATCCGGCGCAAATGCAAGTCAATGGGGGGGAAACCGGATCCGGCATTGCATTTCGCCGGATCCGGTTTTTGTCAAAAGCGCCGGATCGCGCCTGACGGCGAAAACCTGATGTGTGAAAGAGGCCTTATAAAGCGAATACTAAAATACAGAATTATCAGAGATATATAGATGTGATAACTGATGGTCTATGATGTTTGATCTTGCTCTCTTTACATGGTGTCGTCATAACAAATATACCAGTTCTAGCGGTTACACACCCTAGTAATACCAACATTTATGCAAGGAAAGGGTAAATGAATCTACTCTTATTCCCTAGCCCCATTTCCATTACATGAGGTCTACCATTCGGTCTGGGTCGATTGTCTGCAGCTCGTTTATACTGTGAATGTTTGGGGACAGCATTTATATCTAGGTCACTGTAATAACGTGCAGGAGGGATATATGTCACCACGGAACAGGCAGACCAGCAGTAAAAGGGGAGGTTTACTCACAGGGAGTAATACTGGTAAACATACAGTTTAACAGAGAAAATGCTGTAAAAGGTTATATCAGAAACTGTAGAAATATAAGAGTTGCAAAACAACAAGAAGTTATTCTCTTATGGGAAAGAAACTTATCAGTTCCTGGAGATCTTGATTGCAGAGATCACTCTTCTCCAACGTAGGCACCGAGGCACAAGCGGTGCTTGATGTCCTCTGTCTCTGGGGTCCTAGGTATAGTCCAACTGGCGTATGGGGGGTTAGCGTGGGAGCCCAAGGGGTATGCGAATGGCGGTATCCCCCTGTACTCAAGGTCCTTCCTCTGCTGCGGCAGCGGCGTTCTCTCACCAGGGTCAGGGGCTCTGCCTGGGACAGTCTCTCTTGGCAGGTCAGTGCCACGTTATGGTATGTCCCTTGGTCACAGGGAAGCGTCTCAGGGTAAGGCAGGGTCTCACTGCAGGAGAGCATCTTGTCAAGGCACGCGGTCTGTCGGTGTGACAAAGTCTCTAACAGGACGGGAACGACCAGCCCTCCAAGCGGTGCAGTGACAGGCTTCTCGTACTCAGTGATCACCGCCTGTGTCTGAGGTCCCTCAGTGTTCAGTCGCTGCACCCGTCTCCTCTCCTGTGTCAGCGTCCTCTCTGCGCCCGTCCCTGAGCTGCTCTGCTGAAAGCACACGCAATTCTCCTGCTCTCAGTCCTGCCCTCTTCCGGTTTCTGGTTCTAGTACAGTTCCCTAAAGCATCCCCCTGGGAACCTAATGCTCTGTTCGATGGTTCCAGGCACGGAGCTAGGAAGGCAACCTCCCCTCGGCTCCTTCGGTGCTTCACCCCCTTACATCACCATGCGCAAGTATGAAGGTAGCAGGCTTCCCTTAAGTTCTTTTACTGGAATCTCACCTACTGTAAATGTTTGAGTCCTGCAAGTTATAAATTTACCTTGTTCTAGGTCCAGCTTATACGGACGTTTTAAGCTACATGTAAGACTTATCTGTAACCATGAACTATCCACCCACTCACAATCTGGACCAGAAACACATGGCTACTGATGGTTTCCTCCATCACAACGGTTAAAATCAAAAGTCTCTTCATGGAAACAGCTACAAAGCCTCATATGGGGTTAGGGGCACTGTGAGATATGGCATAGTATTAGAGGATATTGGCGTATGGGTGCATATCCAGCAGTTCTTAGGAATGTGTTTAAAAAGGACATGGTGATACTAATCAGTTTTTCGCCCCAGTCCTTCTTTAGTACCTAATTGAGGGCTAGGGCAATGGATGTAACCACCATCAGCATGCTCCAGAGGGGCAGGGTCATCATCTTTGCTGGTGCCGGGGTTCTGGACCTTTTTCAGTGACCGGCGTGGATGCAAGTGTTGTTGCTTTGTAGCTTGACAGAAGTGGCAGTGGTCAGTAGTACTTGAAATGGCTCACTGTATCTGGGTTTCTGTGGTCTCATCATGTGTCTCTTGACCATGACCCAGTCTCCAGGTACCAATGTGGTACAGCTTCTCTCTACACCTTGGAGTGGTCATCACTGTATGCAATGGAAAGCAATCTCCTCAGAACCAGTGTGTTTCTTCCATGCCCTTCTGGATTTTTATTTCAGAATGCCATTAGGTCGTTCCACCTTCCCACTACTTTGTGGTTCTAGGAAAGATGGAAAACCTGCTCCATCCCAAAAGTGACCATGATTTGTTTCATTAATTCTCCAGTGCAGTGTGTGCCTCTGTCACACTTTATGGATTGGGCTCCCCATATCTACAAACCACTCCACTGATCAAATTTTTTATTATTTTTTTTTTTTACTTTGAGCACGGCCCAAGCTACAAATAATCCTAGGAAGAGATCACTGCATACTAGGACATATTCATAAGTACCCACCTTAGGTAGCTGTATGTAGTCCATCTGCAGTCTCGAAAATGGGTAATCTGGTTTTGGTGTGCATTTCTGTGGGACTTGAATAGGTCTGCCAGGTTATGTTTAGCACAAACAAGACATACTTTGTAGCCACATTTGGGAACTGTAACGCACTAGTTCTGTAGCAACACTGCACACATTACACCCTTTGAGTTGTGCACTGGGGAATTGTGCTAGTGCAGCCATCATGGGCAACAGTTAGTGTGGGAGGCAAATCTGGGTATTTACCTGCCATACCCCTGACAATGACCGCATGGCACTCACTTTGACCCATGTGCTCTGACCGTGTGGGGGGCCTGGGTCTGGAAGACCTGCAGTACTTTGTGATCAATGGCTACTGGGGACGGTGCAGTGACAGTCTCATCTGTCAAAAGGGGCTTCCCGTACTTTCGGTTACTGAGTCCCCTAACGGGGACGTGTCTGCTATACCAGTATTCCAGTCAGAGGTAGTTGTGCTGCTTCCTTAGTCAGCTGATCAGCCAAGGGATTCCGTATTGCAAGGGGAGTTTGTTCCCGTGTGCGTGCCGATACATTGACTATGGCTGCACTTTGGGGAAGGGCGAGTGCTGTGAATAGCTGCTGTACCGTCTCATAGGTTTACCAGCAGAGTCCAGGAAATTACAGCTCCGCCAAATGGCGCCAAAGTTATGTGCAACCCTTTAAAACATATCTCGAGACCGACAATACATGAATCTCATTACTTTTTCTCAGATTGTACGCTACAGTGAGAGCCTTCAGCTCAGCCTCTGGCGCAGAGCAGCTGGAGGAGAGTGGTTCATGTATTACTGCCTTACCATTGTGGACTATTGAATACCCGGTGATGAACCGTCCTCGATCATTGATCCGAGCTCAGGAACCATCTACAAAATACTCATAAGAGGGGTTAGTGATGGGACATCAAGGATATCTAACAAGCCCTATATTTCTGCCTCCATCAATGCCTGACAGTCATGTTTGTGTGTCAAAGTCAAACTCCATTTCCTCATCTGTAAGTTTACAGGTGCAGGTTTTGGCTCACAGTCCCATCCTTCCTCCCCATCCTGATATTCTCCTCACTTTTCTAAATCCACTGATAGTAGTGTAGCTGGAGTTAGAACATTACAGCGTTTGATAGTTATATGGGGGCTGTTAATCGGGGAGTTTATAGGAACAATAAGACCTTCTGTCTGGAGATCTCGGACGTTATTATGTATCACCACATTCTGGACAGTACTTATAGGGTCCGGCTTCATACAGCTGGTTGGAGACTTGGATTAAGTTTAACTGTCACCAGGGAATGGGTAGTTGTCCCCAATAAAGTCTGTGATGTGCTACAGCTGGCTGGTTATATTCTTGAACCAAGTAGGTATGGAATGGGGTTCAGAGCATGTACTATCCAAGTCTGTGAGAACTGTCAGGGACAGAAGACTACACAGGGGGCCTTCGCCTATGGGGCTGGTCATCTTGGGGCCATTTAGAGTGAATTCTATGCAGGCTCCAATTTTCTGCAACACGTCCCTAACAAATTCAAAAATACATCAGGGGAAACTAAAACCTGGGTCACAATTGAATCAAGAAAATTCAGTCAGAAGGGCTGTCACTTGTAATTTAGTAGGTTGCCCCTCTATCCTTTCACAAGATACATATTCGTGGGGACAGTATGTCCTCAGAGATGTGGTCTTACATTAATACTGTACGGGCTGCTCCAGTGTCATGAATGAAACAGTTGGTCTCTCCCCAGGAAATGTGGACAGTGACTGTGTGTCCCTGGGGGGTGACAACGGAGCACAGGGTGACATCTGGATGGCCAGTTTCCTATGGGGGGTTCAGGATAGTAGCTATTGATATTGTAAAACATTTGGAAGAAAAATGTCCTTTTTTCCCCACAATACCAACATTTTCTTTCCTGCAGTCTCCAAGTCTTCCTTGCTAGTTACTTTCCCCTCTCCCTCTTTCCTTTCTGGGCTGCACGGGTCCTAATTAACTCTTTCTTTAACATGCTTTCTAGTTCAGCACCCTGGGATATTTCCTTCAGAACAACCCATTGCATGTTACACCACTTCGGCCGACTAGTACAGACTGCGATCTGGACTAAAGGTTTAAAGGGTATCTGTCACCTCAATTTGGCGCTGTATGTAAATGAGTTGTGTTCCAGTCCGATAGGCGGTGTTTTGGCTCCTTCCCTCTACCCCTCCTTGGCCACGGTACGCAATATTTCAGGTAATTTCCGTAGTTGTCATCCATATTACGTGCGTGCGCATTGCAATCTCCAGTATGCTTTGCCCAACTGCAGGCAAGGCCGAAAAGCATTCGTGCGTATGTGCCGGTGAACTATGGTCCTGGAAGTATTTCGCTGCCATTTCTGTATTCCAGGACATAGTTCACCAACAAGAACCAGATAAAGATGTGTATAAAAGGCACGATCAACCCAAAAATTATAACCATAATATTTCAAAAAATAAAGAGTTTTATTAACACAGAAAAGATACACAAAAAAGTGACATTAGATTTTTTATAAACATATAAAAAGGCCAAGACAAATTGGCCATAATTCAACACCAATAAGGTCTAACAAATACCTAGTGCTCACCTATAGTAATCCAAGTTTGTAGACAATACAATTCCTATGAGCCATGTATTAGATATTACATTGATAGATGAGTACATAAAATAGAATCTCAATCATACATGGTATGGCATTCTGTGTAAATAAGCAATAAAGTGCTAAATAGTAAAGCAATGCTCTAATACAAGCTGAAAGAAATATGCCCTGTAGCACCACTTAGGCTGGTTTCACACTAGCGTTTTTTAGTGCAGTGCATCATGCACATACATGCGCATGCGACCCTATGTTTAACATGGGTGCGCATGGTCTAGCGCTTGCAAGCGTTTCTATGCACATGCGTTTTTTGCAGTGTAGGCCTATGCGCACCGGATGCACCCTGTTGCATTTTTTTTGCGCCCAACCTGTGTCAAAAAAATGCATGCGCACAAATGTGCACGGAATGCAAAAAAAAAAAAAAAAAAAATCACATTACAGTCTATGGGAACGCTGGCATGCGTTTAAAATCGCATGCATTTTAAGAGTCAAACTGATTAAAATGCATGTGCATAAAATAAGCGCACACAGCGCAAAAAAAAAATCGTAGTTACTTACCGATAGCGGTATTTCTCTGATCCCATGACGGCACCACGGAGAGAGGGATCCGCCCTCAGGGACAGGAAACCTACAGATGAAAAAGGCGGTACCTCTCTCCCACATCAGTTGGTTTACAGAGCATTACACAGAACTTTCAGCTGCAACTTAAATGGTTATAAAAAATCCAAAATTAATCAAATTACAAAGATTGTACATCTAGGGAGGGACCACAGCTTCCAGAACCCTGTTCCCAAAGGTGAGATCTAAAGAGGAGGTCAAGTCTAGACGGTAATGTCTGAAAAATGTAGAGGGGGAAGACCAAGTGGCAGCTCTACATATCTGTTCTATTGAAGCGCCGGCTTTCTCCGCCCAAGATGATGCCACTGCCCTGGTTGAATGGGCCCTTACGTCCTCCGGGATGGCCGCCCCGCAGGAGGAGTAGGAGGGTGATGGCCTCTCTTATCCACCTCGCCAGTGTGGCCTTCGATGCTTTTTGACCCTTTCGAGGACCCTGAAAACAGACAAACAGAGCCCTATCCTTCCTATACTCCCTTGTGGTTGTTAAATACTGGACCAGGCATCTTTTAAGTCTAAAGTGTGCCATACCTCCTCTGTTTTGTTTTTGGGATTGGGTCAGAAGGAGGGTAGGGAGATTTCCTGGGTCCTATGAAACTGTGAGGACACCTTGGGGAGATATGCTGGGTCGGTTCTAAGAACTACCCTATCATCCAGAACTTGCGTGAAGGGTGAGTAGGCAGACAAAGCTTGTATATCACTAATGCGGCGGGTGGAAATTAAGGTTACGAGGAGGCAGGTCTTAAGGGACAATATTTTTAAGGGAGCCTCCGCCAGGGGTTCGAAGGGAGATTTGGTTAGTGCGTTCAATACTAGATTTAGATCCCAGGGGGGGTGGTACGTAGGGGGATCGGCCTAGATCTACTTGCGGCCCTCATGAACCTCCTAACCCACCGATACCCGGCTAAGTCATGATTGTACAAAGCCCCTAAGGCCGCCACCTGTACTTTCAGGGTACTTGTAGCTAGTCCCTTTTCCAACCCCTTTTGTAGGAATTCCAGAATTTTCCTATTGGGATCTCTCCCGTTGGGTCAGAATCTGATATTGCTATGAATTTTTTCCATACTTTCCCGTATGCCATGGTGGTTACTGGTTTTCTACTTTGCAGTAACGTGGTTACCAAGTTTGATGAGAAGCCCCTATTGCTTAGGAGTTCCCTTTCAAAAGCCAAGCTGTCATGTGTAGGTTTTTTATGTGTGGGTGATACACTGGTCCCTGGGATAGCAGGTCTGGAGTTTCTGGCAGAACCCAGGGGTCTGTCACGGACATTCTTCTCAGCCAGGGGAACCATATTCTCCGGGGCCAGAAGGGTGCTATTACTACTACCGTCGCTTTGTCCCCCCCGTATTTTCCTCAGTACTAAGGGAATGAGAGATATTGGAGGGAAAGCGTAAGCCAGATGGTAATCCCAGGGAATCGTTAAGGCATCTAGAGCTACTGGGCCCCCCGGGGATCTATTGAGCAGAAGAATTCCAATTTCCGGTTCTGACTGTTTGCAAATAAGTCTATTTCTGGCCGGCCCCAGAGGTTCACAATCTGGTTGAAGACTGACTGGCTTAGTTCCCACTCCCCCTGCTTTAGGCGTGTTCTGCTCAATAAGTCTGCTGTTCGGTTTTCCAACCCATTTATGTAGAGGGATGTCAGGGATTCCAGATTGTGTTCCGCTAGGTGAAAGATGGATTTTGTTACTTCCATCAGAGCTCGGGATCTGGTGCCTCCCTGGTGGTTTAGATATGCTACCACTACTTGGTTGTCTGAAAAGACCCTTATGTGTTGGGAGCGAAGTGAGCCTAGAAAAAGAACGAGAGCTAGCTTCACTGCCAGCAGCTCTTTCATGTTTGAGGCAGCTGACTCTCTTTCTTGAGCCCAGGGCCCTTGAGCTATCTGGCTGCCTAGGTGTGCACCCCACCCCCAGGGACTTGCATCTGTGGTTAAGATCTTTGCCGCTGGTAATGCCCAAGGAACCCCCTTGGTTAGATTGGCTGGGTCTGTCCACCACGCTAAGGAGTGTATTGTGTTTGGTGAGATGTTTAACCGCCTGTCTAAATTCCCGTGTAGGTAAACGTCTGCATCTAATATTTCCCACTGCAAGACTCGTGTGTGGCTTTGTGCCCACTGTACTGCTGGCATGCAGGCTGTAATTGACCCCAATAGAGACATTGCCTTTCTCAGGGTAGTTACTGGGGAAGCTATCATTTGTGACACCATCTGTGTCATCTTCTGAATCTTCGCCTGTGGAAGGTAACATTTTTGTTCGGTTGAGTCCAGTATTATTCCCAAGTATTCCTGTACCTGACTTGGTACGAGTTTGGAGTTGGGTAAATTCAGCATCCATCCTAGATTTGTTAGAGATCCCATGACCATGTCCAATTGTTGTTTGCAGTGGTGAAAGGTGACACCCACTACTAACAGATCATCCAGGTATGGGACTATCAGGATGTTTTGCTCTCTTATGTGGGCCATTACTTCCGACATTATCTTTGTAAATACTCTTGGGGCAATAGCTAGCCCGAAGGGGAGAGCTCTGAACTGATAATGTTTTATCTCCCCCTGGATTGTCACCGCCACCCTGAGGTATTTCCTGTGGTCTTTGTGAATAGGTACATGGTAGTATGCATCTCTCAGGTCTAATACAGCCATGAAGCATGATGAGGGAAGCAATTTTACACAAGATGTTATTGTTTCCATCTTGAAACGCTGAACTTCCAGGAACTTGTTTAGTCTTTTTAGATTTATTATGGCCCTGTATGTTCCGTCTGGCTTTCTGCAGAGAAAGAGAGGGGAATAGAAGCCTTTGCCTCTGTCCTGGGAGGGGACTTCTTGTAGTACCCCCTTTTCCCTCAGGTCCGCGACCTCTTGTTGTAGAGCCAGCTGCTCGTGTGATGTCTTTTGGGGCGTTATTATGAAAAAATGGTTGGGGAGGATATTGAATTTTAGCCTAGGTCCTTCTTTTACTATGCTCAGGATCCACGGGCTCGCGGATATCTTTTCCCAGGCCTGGAAGAAGTAGGACAATCTTCCCCCGACCCGGGGGGCACCTTCATTGTGGCTTTTTGTTATCAGGGGGCTTGTTGAACATAAAGCCTTTGTTCTTATTTCTTTTATCCTCCCAACCTTCCCTGTTTCTTTTTGGGGGGTCTTCACCGCATGAATCCTCTGTTCCGAAAAGGCCGTTTGTATGACTGATTAGGGAAACCGGGAAAGGATTTTTTCTTGTCCCCTGCCTTCTCCAAGATGTCGTCTAACGTTGGGCCAAATAAGAACTCTCCCTCACATGGGATTGCGCACAATTTGGTTTCAGTCTGCAGATCTCCTGGCCAGCATTTTAGCCATAAGGCGCGTCTCGCGGCATTTGAGGAGGCCACTCTGGCCGCCAACCTAGTTGAGTCTACCGACGCATCCGCCAGGAAGGCTGTTGCTCCCTTCATTACAGAAACTGACCTTTGTATTGTTTCTCTTGGGACTTTCCCTTTTATTTGGGAATCCAAGTGATCTAACCAGACCATTAGGGCGCGTGCCGTGCATGTGGCTGCTATGGCTGGCTTTAGTCCCCCTCCTGCCGCCTCCCAAGCGTTTTTCAGAAAGCTTTCTGCCTTTTTGTCCATTGGGTCCCTCAGGGTACCCATATCTTCAAAGGGCAGGGCAAATTTTTTAGAAGCCTTTGCAACCGCCACATCCAGTTTAGGTGCTTTACTCCATAGGGAGCAGGCCGGATCATCAAAAGGGTATTTTCTTTTGGGTGTTAGGAGGGCTTTCTTGTCTGGCTTTTTCCACTCTCGTTTAATTAGAGAGTGGATTTTCTCATTCACCGGAAAAACTCTCCGTTTTTTTGTTCCAGTCCACTGAACATCAACTCTTCCGCCGTTTTTTTAGGGCGTTCGTTTACCAGCCCCATAGTTGTCCTCACGGCCTTTACCAGTGCGTCTGTCTCATCAATAGGGAAGCAGCTGCGTCCCCCTTCTGAGGATGATTATGATGACTGGGAGGATGATGAACAACTTAAGTTAGATGTTTCACTCCCTGACCCACTAGTACTGGACTCCGGAGATCTATGCCTGGACTTGCGTTTTTTCTTAGTGGTTCTAGCGCCCTTGAGGGCGTCCTCTACCTGGGTCCTTTATCAATGTTTTGAGGTCTGAAGCAAACCTCGGAGATTCCTCCTGTAGGCTGTGTGCACACGATGCAGATTTGCAGTGGATCCGCAGCAGATTTTACCACGCAGAAACGTTGCATATCTGCATTGTGATGTACAGTAGCCTTAAAATCAATGAAAAAAAAAAAAAAAAACGCTGTGCAGACGCTGCGGATTTTTCCGCGCGGTTTTCCTGCGGTACAAAATCCGCAGCATGTCACTTCTTTTGTGCGGTTTTCCATCTCCCCTGTCACCAAATCCGCAGGGGGAAAACCGCAGTGGAAAACCGCACAAAAACCGCATGAAAAATGGAAGAAATCCGCAGGAAAAATGCAGGTCATTTGACCTGCAGATTTCTTCCATTCTCCACGGAAAAATCCGCAGGGCCAAAAAGCACGTCTGCACTCAGCCGTATAGTCTGCTCTATGCACCCTGCGCAGAGCTTTTTTTGCCATGTAGGGGGCAGCTCCTCCGTGCATATAGCACATGCCATGTGCTTGGATTTTGCTGTGCACTTGCACCCCTGAAAAGAAAAAATTAATAATCGCACATTAGCGAGCGGGCGTTCACAGAGATCACACCCCCTTGTGGAACGAGAGATACCGTCTCGGGCGAAGGGATTATTTCCACCGCTGAATCCACTTCTGGCTGTGCCGCCATCGTGGAGATTTGGCTGCGCCGTGATCCTGTATGATTGCTGCTGCGAGGAGTCGCGCTGGCGCTGCTCTTGTGACTGCCGCCGCCCCTGCTTCGGGTATTGCTGCCGCGTCTCCTTCTCTCTCTCTCTCTGAGGCTTTCCACTCATAGTGATCGCCTCTCCTCTTTTAGTGGGGCTTTAATATATATATTTTTTTTTTTTGTTTAATTTGGCGCCTCCTCCCCGCTGTCCAAGCCCTCGCCGGAAGTGACGCCGGCGCATGCGCACTGTGGTATCTACCAGCAGTGCACTGCGCCTCCTTAAGAAAGCTGCTGCTCACGGGCGCCTGGTACTGGTGTCCAGCGCCCTCCAGCAGCCCGCGGTGACCGCCGCCACCCCCATCGCTGCAAGCCCTGCGGGCTCATACCTCGCGGCTCCCGGTGGCCGCCACCACCTCCTCTGGGCGACTCCCGGGTCCTGCCCCGACCCCTGTACCTTTTGCGGTCCCGGTGGCCGCTGCCATCCTCCGCACGCTCTGGCGCTCGGCGGGGGTCTCTCCCTGAGTGACCGCCATCACTCTCTTAAAGGAGGCAGCAACCCCTTTTTTTTTTTTCTCTTCTTTCTGGGATTGGCAGGCTTCGTCCAAGGATCTTCGCTGCCTCTCCCACTCACCCACAAGGCCCGCCGACCCCGGTGGTGGTGCTACGGGGGAAGCCTGTGCAAGGCCTCGACCCAGCCGAGGCAGGGAGCCCCGCTGCCCATTACCGGACTGGCTCGGTCCCCGGCATCCCATGTCGACTGCAGGTACGTGCTGTAGGTTCCTCGTCAGGGACAGGAAACCAACTGATGTGTACCGCCTTTTTCATCTGTAGGTTTCCTGTCCCTGAGGGCGGATCCCTCTCTCCGTGGTGCTGTCATGGGGGAAAGAGAAAAAACGCTAGTGTGAAAGTAGCCTTGGAGCCACTGAGTTTCAAAATATATAGACAAGAGCCAAGAAATATATGGTGCCAAATACACAAGAAACAAGCCCATAGAATGCTCCCATAATAATACTTGCACAGATCTTAAGAATTCTATAATGCTGCAGAAGCCTGTGCACTACAAACCAAGGATAAGTTACGTCCTCAAAAGGATCATAATGGAGGACTTAATGCCCGCATGGTATTTAAGAAGGAGGGGGGAAACCCAACACGTATCACCACCTTGCAGCGTGGCTTCCTCAAGGGAAAAGTGGTGGTGTGCTAAACATCACAGAAGATATCCTTTTATGTGCATTAGAATCAGCATAAATTACTCACGTATGAGGTGTACTACCCATGCATGGAGTTGGCGTCCGGAAACAGCAACTGTGCAAGTGCAGTAAGTGAAGCACAATGTCTCTCATAGCCAATAGTAAGCAGGAAAATCTCACGCATGCGCAGTATGAAACCATCGGCCCCCACATGGAGTCAACATGAAAGGGTGCAGTCACGGTCCAATTCTTGGATCTGTGTCAGATTCCGGATTCCCTCATATAAACCCTTTTTCCTTTCAGGCCATCGGGGGTTAATGAGTTTTTGCCCCCAGTGGCCGCTGGTGTTACTACAAGTTTAGCTGGTCTGCTGGTGGGCTTTTGCCCCGGTGGTTGCTGGTGTTATTACATGTTTAGTTTTTACTCTGCTGATGGTGACCACTCCCACCTTCCTATATAAGGTCACCTGGTGCATCAGCTAGTGTTGATTATACACTTCCTGTTCAACACCAACCGTGGTCAAGACAGGAGCTGGCTCTTGGGTGTGGAGCTGCTGCTGAATGCTGTCCTGGTGCTTGCAGCAGAGAAAGCTAAGTGTAGTATTGTTTTTCCCTGTCTGGTGTATTTCCCCTTAGTGTGTATTAGTGCAGCGGTGGGACCAGTGTCCGCACTTACCAATTCCCTAGGGAGGGAGAGTTGCAGGGTATATGCAGTCTCATCCTATCATTTCTGTATAAGGCAGGGGTGTCAAAAAGGATGTAAGTTTTACATCACGTACAGAGACTACAGGGCTTTCTGTGTTTTCATACTATCATAGATTACACACACAGTTCTATGTCTATTTCCTCTGATTTATCTTCAATCATTGAGATACAGGAAAGATCTTTTCACCGTGTTAGCCAGTAGATAGAAAAATATTTAGAATCTAGAGTCCTCAGTGGTTGATGCTTTTGAATGGCTAACTGAAAATACAGTAACAAATTGCAAGCTTTCGAGACTACTTAAGTCTCCGCGAGGTATAGAATAATGCAAAATCTGAAGTCACTTTTCTTTTTTAAACTCTTTCTATTGAAAGATTCCTCAAATTAATACAACAAGCATATGACATTGCAGTATAGAATACAGATCAGCAGATCATTATCATCCAAAGTAGACATGGAAGCATACTTTCAACAATAGAGTAAACAAACACTACAGATAAAGTATAACATTCCTACAAGCATTGCACCATCAAACCAACAGGTTATCAGAGTTTGAGTCTGTATTTATTCAGATTGTAATAGATATTTATTCCTAAGGTCATTCATAGCATCACTTTCATACACTGAAGAAGGTGTGTTTCAGGGGTTATCCCGCGAAATTAATGAAGTTATAACATCAGGGGCTTGTTGTGTCAAGGGTGAGTCGCACCATCTTTCCCAAATCCTGGGAAACTTTTGGGGGAATCCTCTATGCCTATATATTTTCGTATGGAATCACGTCATTCACTAACTTTTTCCACTGCTGAATTGAAGGCGATTTCCCCCCCATCCATCTCAATGCTATCGCCTTCCTGGCCATCAATAGAACTTCTCGGAGAAATATTCTATCATGATGAGTCCATCTTTCCTCATCCACTACACCCAGAATACATAACTTTGGGCAACATTCAATCGGAATTCCAATTATCCGTTCCAAAGTAGCGATTACGTCATTCCAGTATCTTTTGATAATTCTGCAGTTCCAATTAAGATGCCAGAAATCCGCACCTCCATCCCCACACCTGTGACATTCATCAGTTGCCCTTCTGCCAAATTTATATAGCCTACTTGGGGTTAAATAGGATTGATGAAGAATATACAATTGAATTAACTTATTGTTTGCAGCCGGAGACACCACCATATGTGCCTCCATTGCATCATCCCATTGATCATCTGTAATGGAGGGGATTAAATGCTTCCATCTACCCTCCACAGCTAGCTGAGTGGATGCAATCCTGGAATTTAACAGGAAAGTATATAAGGAGGATATCACACCTGTGGGTCCCTGAGTTGATAAGATTCCTATCAACGGGTATTTAGAAATTCGCCTTCTAGGAAACGGGAATTGATACCGTATGGCGTGCCTCAGCTGCAGGTATCTATAAAAGTCCCTATGGGGAATCCCAAACTTCACATGAAATTGTTCAAATGATAATAAGGTTTGGTTCTCAAAAATCCGATTAAGCGACACTACTCCATATTGCATCTTGCAAATTCTGAAGTGGCGAAAATTCAGGAGATTATCCCATATTTGAGTCTCTCCCACTTGATCAGTAAACTGTAGGATATGCTTACTCTTTCGCCAGACCTGTATTGCTAAATTATGTGCAAACAGCAAGCCCCGAGATGGTCTATATGAACCTTCTAATATTGCCCATGGCAAATGTCCCTCCAAAAAATGTATAAGATGAGATTCTGCATTATTGAGCCTATGAAGAGTCACATATTTAACCCCTTCACCCCAAAGGGTGGTTTGCACGTTCATGACCGGGCCAATTTTTACAATTCTGACAACTGTCCCTTTATGAGGTAATAACTCAGACGCTTCCATGGATCCCGGTGATTCTGACATTGTTTTCTAGTGACATATTGTACTTCATGTTAGTGGTAAAATTTCATTCAAATAACTTACGTTTATTTGTGAAAAAAAACGGAAATTTGGTGAAAATTTTGAAAATTTTGCAGTTTTCCAACTTTGAATTTTTATGCCCTTAAATCACAGAGATACGGCACACAAAAAACTTAAGTAACATTTCCCACATGTTTACTTTACATCAGCACAATTTTGGAACCAAAATTTTTTTTTGTTAGGAAGTTATAAGGGTTAAAAGTTGACCAGCAATTTCTCATTTTTACAACACCATTTTATTTTTACGGACCACATCACATTTGAAGCCACTTTGAGGGGTCTATATGATAGAAAATACCCCAGAGTGACACCATTCTAAAAACTGCACCCCTCAAGATGCTCAAAACCACATTCAAGAAGTTTATTAACCCTTCAGGTGCTTCACAGGAATTTTTTGAATATTAAAAAAAAAAAAAAAATAATGAACATTTAACTTTTTTTTCACAAAAAAAATAATCCAGGTTCAATTTTTTTATTTTACCAAGGGTAACAGGAGAAATTGGACTGGAAAAGTTATTGTGCAATTTGCCCTGAGTACGCTGATACCTGATATGTGGGGGGGAACCACTGTTTCGGCGCATGGCAGAGCTCAGAAGGGAAGGAGCGCTGTTTGACTTTTTCAATGCAAAATTGGCTGGAATTCTGATCGGACGCCATGTCACGTTTGGAGAGCCCCTGATGTACCTAAACAGTGGAAACCCACCACAAGTGACCCCATTTTGAAAACTAGACCCCCCAGGGAACTTATCTAGATATGTGGTGAGAACTTTGAACCCACAAGGGCTTCACAGAAGTTTATAACGTACAGCGGTACAATTAAAAAAAAAATCATATTTTTTCTACAAAAATGATCTTTTCACCCCCAATTTTTATTTTCCCAATTGTAACAGGACCCTAAAAGTTATTGTGCAATTTGTCCTGAGTACGCTGATACCCCACATGTGGGGGTAAACCACTATTTGGGCGCATGGCAGAGCTCGGAAGGGAAGCAGCGCCATTTGACTTTTTTGGCTGGAATTGAGATCGGACACCATGTCGCGTTTGGAAAGTCCCTGATGTACCTAAACAGTGGAATCCCCCCACAAGTGACCCCATTTTGGAAACTAGACCCCCTAAGGAACTTATCTAGATGTGTGGTGAGCACTTTGAACTCCCCCAATGCTTCACAGAAGTTTATAACGCCCGGGCGTGAAAATAAAAAAAAATCATATTTTTTCCACAAACATGATCATTTAGTCCCCATTTTTTTATTTTCCCAAGGGTACCAGGAGAAAATAGATCCCAAAAGT
This sequence comes from Dendrobates tinctorius, assembly GCF_039654945.1. NCBI lineage: Eukaryota > Metazoa > Chordata > Amphibia > Anura > Dendrobatidae > Dendrobates > Dendrobates tinctorius. The sequence continues at coordinate 4,734,800 of NW_027361731.1, read as the reverse complement.
TGTTGTCCAATTTGTCCTGAGTAAACTGATACCCCATATGTGGGAGAAAACTACTGTATGGGCCCACGTCGGGGCTCGGAAGGGAAGTAGTGACGTTTGGAATGCAGACTTTGATGGAATGGTCTGCGGGTGTCATGTTGCCTTTGGAGAGCCCCTAATGTACCTAAACAGTGGAATCCCCCCACAAGTGACCCCATTTTGGAAACTAGACCCCCTAAGGAACTTATCTAGATGTGTGGTGAGCACTTTGAACTCCTGCAGTGCTTCACAGAAGTTTATAACGCCCGGGCGTGAAAATAAAAAAAATCATTTTTTTCCCACAAAAATGATATTTTTGCCCCCAATTTTTTATTTTCCTAAGGGCAACAGGAGAAATAGGACCCCAAAAGTTGTTTTGCAATTTGTCCTGAGTAGGCTGATACCCCATATGTGGGGGTAAAACACTGTTTGGGCGCATGGCAGAGCTTGGAAGGGAAGGAGCACCATTTGACGTTTTCAACGCAGAATTGGCTGGAATTGAGATCAGATGCCATGTTGCGTTTGGAGATCCCCTGATGTGCCCAAACAGTGGAAACCCCCAATTCTAACTCCAACCCTCACCCCAACACACCCCTAACCCTAATCTCAGCCCTAATCCTAGCCCTAACCCTAATGGGAAAATGGAAATAAATACATTTTCTTTTAATTTTATTATTTTTCCCTAACTAAGGGGGTGATAACGGGGGGTTTGATTTACTATTTATGGCGGTTTTTATGTTTGGCGGCTGTCAGACGCTAAAAGACGCTTTTTATTGTAAAAATAGTTTTTGCATCACCATATATTGAGCTATAATTTTTCCGTATTTTGACCCACCGAGTCATGTGAGGTCTTATTCTTTGCGGGACGAGTTGACGTTTTTATTGGTATCATGTTCGGGCACGTGACATTTTTTGATCGCTTTTTATTCCGATTTTTGGGACGCAGAATGAACAAAAACCAGCGTTTCATGAATTTCTTTTGGGGGGGGTGCGTTTACACCATTCCGCGTGCGGTAAAATTGATAAAGCGGTTTTATTCTTCGGGTCAGTGCGGTTACAGCGATACCTCATTTATGTCGTTTATGTTTTGGCGCTTTTATGCAATAAAAACAATTTTATATAAGAAAATTATTATTTTTGCATCGCTTTATTCTGCGAGCTATAACTTTATTTTTTCGCTGATGATGCTGTATGGCAGCTCGTTTTTTGCGGGACAAGATGACGTTTTCAGAGGTACCATGGATATTTATATGCGTCTTTTTGATCATGCGTTATTGCACTTTTTGTTCGGCGGTATGATAATAAATCATTTTTTGCTTTTTTAGCTTTATTTTTTAAGGGGTTCGCTAAAGGGGTTAACTAATGGGACAGTTTTATAGGGCAGGTCGTTACGGACGGGGTGATACCAAATATGTGTACTTTTATTGTTTTTTTTTTTATTTCCAAAAAATGAATTAGGGAATTTTTTTTTTTTTTTTTTTTTTATTTATTTAGCGATTGTTTTAAAATTATTTTTACACCTTTTTTTTTTTTTTTTTTTTTTTTTTAACTTTATTAGGTTGTCCCAGGGGGGACATCACTGTCCTGTGACAGATCGCTGATCTGTCACATCACAGATCACTGTGACAGATCAGCAATCTGTCACAGGCAGTGCAGAAGGCTTCCTCATGCCTGCGCTTTGCAGGCACTGAGGAAGCCAGCTCCCTGCAGGCCACCGAAGGTCCCTGTCGCAATCTTGGATCCGGAGACCTGCAGGGAAAGAGCCCCCCGCAGCAGCGCTGCACATTGCGCTGCCGTGGGGGGCTCAGGGAAGCACGGAGGGAGCCCCCTCCCTGCCGATGCTTCCCTTTAACCCCCGGTACACTGCGATGGTGTTTGATCCGTGACCGCCCCTGACACATAGTGCCGGGTGTCAGCTGTGATAATCAGCTGACACCCGGCCGCGATCAGCGGCGCTCACCATGTGGGCGCCGCTGATCGCGCTAGACGTACCATCCCGTCCATGGGCATAGGGGCCCGGGTCCCATGGACGGGATAGTACGTCTGATGTCAGAAAGGGGTTAAACACAACAGGGCACAGAAATAATGCAATAGATAAGACAAGTGACGTGAAGCAGAACTATAATTATGGGAGAGGGGTAAATAGTTGTGGCCATAAATATTGGAACAGTTCATAGATAAAGAGTGTACAATTTTTATTGTCCTCTGATTGGGGTCTGATTCTGTATTGTGATGCCTCCACAAGATCTGGAGGAGCAAATTCCTTAATGTAAAAAGACATAAATCCATGCGACACATTCATTCCTGCACTGATTGCATCAAAGGTTGTCATGAGGTTATACTCCCAGACTCTTCTGTCCGAGATTTGAATACAAATATCAAAAAACTGACCGTCACATCCAAACAGGGAACAGGTGCTTACCTAGAGTCACAAACTCATATATAAAATAAATAAGGCAGCACTCTGTAGTGCCATAGCTTGCAAACATGAAAATTGAACTGCATTACCGCACTAGAAATATGATAAATTGAGAATGCTTAGCACATAAATTGGCCAATTCATTCGCCTTAACGTGGCTTCCAGGTACACATGAATTGGCCAATTTATGCGCTAAGCATTCTCAGTTCTTCATATTTCAAGTGCAGTAATGCAGTTCAATTTTCATATTTCATGTTTGCAAGCTATGGCGCTACAGAGTGTTACCTTATTTTATTATCTCTGAGATTTGAAATTACATTTTATTACAAGTAATTTCGTGTCCAGGTTCTCCCCAGTGTGAGTTCTTTGATGTCTGTCAAGATGCGTTGCTCTGTTAAAACATTTCCCACATTCTGAACATAAAAAAGGCTTGTCCCCTGTGTGAGTTCTCTGGTGCCTATCAAGATTCGCTTTTATGTTAAAACATTTCCCACATTCTTATCATGAGAAAGGCTTCTCCCCTGTGTGGGTTATCACGTGCCTATCAAGGTCCGTTTTTAAGTTAAAACATTTCCCACATTCTGAACATGAAAAACGCTTCTCCCCTGTGTGGGTTCTCACGTGCCTATCAAGATCCGTTTTATGGCCATAACATTTCCCACATTCTGAACATGAAAAAGGCTTCTCCCCTGTGTGAGTTCTTTGGTGCCTATCAAGATGCGCTTTTCTATTAAAACATTTCCCACATTCTGAACATGAAAAAGGCTTCTCCCCTGTGTGAGTTCTTTGGTGCCTATCAAGATGCGCTTTTCTATTAAAACATTTCCCACATTCTGAACATGAAAAAGGCTTCTCCCCTGTGTGAGTTCTTTGGTGCCCATCAAGATGCGCTTTTCTGTTAAAACATTTCCCACATTCTGAACATAAAAAAGGCTTGCCCCCTGTGTGAGTTCTTTGGTGCCTATCAAGATGCGATTTTCTGTTAAAACATTCCCCACATTCTAAACATAAAAAAGGCTTCTCCCCTGTGTGGGTTCTCACGTGTCTATCACGGTCCGTTTTTATGTTAAAACATTTCCCACATTCTGAACATGAAAAAGGCTTCTCCCCTGTGTGAATTCTTTGGTGCCTATCAAGATGAGTTCTTCTGTTAAAACATTTCCCACATTCTGAACATAAAAAAGGCTTCTCCCCTGTGTGAGTTCTCTGATGTTTCAAAAGAGCTGATTTATCTCGAAAACATTTCCTACATTCTGAACATGAAAAAGGCTTCTCCCCTGTGTGAGTTCTCTGGTGGCTATCAAGATGCGCTTTTCTGTTAAAACATTTCCCACATTCTGAACATAAAAAATGCTTGCCCCCTGTGTGAGTTCTTTGGTGCCTATCAAGATGCGCTTTTCTGTTAAAATATTCCCCACATTCTGAACATAAAAAAGGCTTCTCCCCTGTGTGGGTTCTCACGTGCCTATCAAGGTCCGTTTTTATGTTAAAACATTTCCCACATTCTGAACATGAAAAAGGCTTCTCCCCTGTGTGAGTTCTTTGGTGCCTATCAAGATGCGTTTTTAAGTTAAAACATTTCCCACATTCTGAACATAAAAAAGGCTTCTCCCCTGTGTGAGTTATCTGATGTCTCAAAAGAGCTGATTTATCTCGAAAACATTTCCTACATTCTGAACATGAAAAAGGCTTCTCCCCTGTGTGGGTTCTCACGTGCCTATCAAGGTCCGCTTTACGGCCAAAACATTTCCCACATTCTGAACATGAAAAAGGCTTTGCCCCTGTGTGTATTATTTGGTGCCTAACAAAATCTGATTTCTGGTTAAAACATTTACATTCTGAACATGAAAAAGACTTCTCCCTTGAATGGGTTCTCTGGTGGCTATCAAGATGCGCTTTCTGGTTAAACCAATTACCACACTTGGAACAAGAAAAGCTATTCTTCGCTGTGTGACTTTTTTGATGTGTAAGAAAAGACTTTTCGATGGGAAAACTATTTCTACATTCTGAAACTGAAAAAGGCTTCTTTGCTTTAGGAGCAGTTCGTTTTTGAATTCTTATTTTGTGACTTTGATTTTCCTTAGTAGTCGTTAACGAATCATAAGACAAGACCTGTTTCAAAGGATCAGATGACAGATCTTTGCTGTGAAGGGATGATGGTATATCTGGAGTAACAGCATTCACTTCAATTGTATCCTGTGGAATTTCATGCTCATCAGATTTAAAAATTGAAGATGTCAGCTGTTCCTCTGATCTTCTGGTACAGTCATCTGCCAAGAATAAAACCAATATTTATTTTTGAATAAAATATCCTTAAATTTTATATTTTTCAACACTTCTACTTAAACTGTCAGTAAAAATAGCAAGATATGTAAAAATATTGAATTATTCACCAAGACAATGACAGTTTACAGTGTTATGAATGGGTCACCGAGGAGGAGATCGCAATAGGCTATGCCACCAGAACACCAGAGAGGTTGGTCACTCAGCGGATTGCAGACCCCTGATCTTAACACAATTAGCAGTAGCCGTGGAGCATTCCTACGTTGCCCTAGACGCTTAGTCACAGCGGGAGGACTAACTAAGCCTAAAGACAGAAAGATGAAATCTAAACTGCCCCGGAGCAGATCCCCAAAGGAATAGACAGCCCCCAAGCATATATTGTCGGTGAGACAAGATGAAGCACAAACACAAACAGAAAATAGACTGAGCAAATGATGGAGCCCACATTGACTAGATAGGACAGGACAGAAAAGGCTCTGTCTGCAATCACGCAAAAACCCTGACAATTCCAACACGACTGATGTACATACATACTGAGGTTTGCACAACCTCGCCCCCACTATATCAGAACTCAGGTGTAAATTAGCGGCTAGCAACAGGCTAAGGCTGGTTTCACATTAGCGCATTTTCAGCGCGCGCACGGCCGGGGGTAGCTCCGCCCCCGAGCCGGCTCTCTGCCCGGCGTGCCCGCCCCTTCCTTGTAGCGCCGCCTCCTAGCGGACAGCGGCGCCTGCGATCGGCGCACCCTATCTTTAGCATAGGGTGCGCCGATCGTGCGCAGGCCGTGCGCTAGTTGCGCTTTGACCTGCGCTGCGCACTTTTGACGGTGTGCCGTGCGCGCCAAAATCCGAAAAGTTTGATTTTGGCGCGCACGGCGCACCGTCAAAAGTACGCAGCGCAGGTCAAAGCGCAACTAGCGCACGGCCTGCGCACGATCGGCGCACCCTATGCTAAAGATAGGGTGCGCCGATCGCAGGCGCCGCTGTCCGCTAGGAGGCGGCGCTACAAGGAAGGGGCGGGCACGCCGGGCAGAGAGCCGGCTCGGGGGCGGAGCTACCCCCGGCCGTGCGCGCGCTGAAAATGCGCTAATGTGAAACCAGCCTTATACAGCAGGGGACTGAGCAAACAAACACAGGATACAAAAACACAGGGCAGGAGCCAGCAGCCCCAGGGGGAGCAAGCTGACCCCTGACAGCAAGGCAAAAATCAGATGCAAAGGGTTTAACAAATGACATTTAGCTGAAAAATGCAGGATCAGACAGGAGACATAAATCCTCAATAAGCAAAGAAAGGAGTATCACCGGCAGCCACTGAGAGAAGTCTGCTCGCTTATGTAGTCCCAGCCACTACCTCCACTCCTCCAATTATCCTCTGCAGCTGTTGGGTTAACATCATGTTGACCAGCTCCGCTACGAGCAGTATCCACCAGAGGGAGCCCTGCCTCAAAAGTCGGACCAAGAGAGTTCACAACATTACAGTCTAATAGAAAACTTAATAGGATGAACCAGTAGAGCACTGTGTTCATCTCTATGTTCATTCTGACTCCCAAATATGGAATAAAAAGCCACCAATGTTATGTAGGCAAAAATAATACCAATAAAAACTTCTACTCATCTCACAAAAAACAAGCCACCCACTCAGGTCCATTATCTGTAAGTGGAAAAACAGAGGTTTCTACAATATTAGTGGCTCAAAGGCTCTTAAAAAGCAACATGGCTTCCATAAACCAATCCAGCAATATCCGTTCTTTGAAAGTCAAATCTCCCCCTCGCTTCTGAGCCTTGCAGTGTGCCCAAACCACATTTAGCATCCATGAATTTGGCATAACTAGAGTGAGAAGAATCCACTTAATTTATGGTGTATGTGTCGCCTAAAGCACAATCCATTGGGCAATAAAACGGCAAATGTGCAATTTTCACTCTCCACTGATTGCTAATATGCGTAAAGTGTCTTTGTAGTCAAAATATTCCCTACTTCTAAAGATTAATTAGTTCAAGGTTATAATTCCCAAAATGGCATCTATGTGAATTTTGTCATGATCCTAGTGCAGGTTTTGGACCAGCACATCAGGGGTTAATGGTTGTGGCCTCTCATAGCCCGAAGCTCCAAACTCTGTCAGTTATACTTTTGCCCTCTGCTGAGTAGTTTGACCCTTGTGTGCTTGTGCCTGCTCTGCGTTTGATTCCCCGTTGCTGATCCGATCCATCCTCTCATCTTGGTTTGTGTCTCACAATTCTGTACTGGTTTGCTGTCTGCCTGGTACTTGACCCCTGCTCCGCTCTGACTGCCCGCTTGGTCTGTCCCTCTTGTACCTCGTCCGCCCTCCACGGTTCTTACCCCTGGCCTGCATTTGACTGCTCTTTTGTTATACTCCCTTTGGTATCGTTGCTGCCCTCTCCGTCCCTACCTCAGCTGTCTTCCTGGTGAGTGTCGCGGCGGACTCTGCCCCAGTCCCGCCTCCTGCGATCAGGTGCCGCAGGTCCTGTGACCCTGTGGGTATGCTCACTCCCAGTAGCCTCGGGGTGCAACCCGGCCCCGCTCGTCTCAGGCTTAACCGGATCCGTGCACATCACCGGTTAGTGCCCTTGACAAATTTCTACTGCTGTAGTTTTCTGCCCCTTTGTCACATTAGGTCTTCTGCACATAGTGTGTCCCATCTCCTCTGATCTGCTCCTGCAACATCTGCTTCTGTCACCAGGAGCCACCTTATTCATTCTGCAGACAGCGCTGGTAATGGAGGAGACATGGGACCCAGAAGATGCAAGAGAATTTAGGGCAGTGAGAATCTGGAATTCCTTGCCTGATGAGGTGATGGCAAACTCAGTTGAGAGGTTCAAGAAAGGCCTAGATGTCTTCCTGGAGCGAAACAATATTGTACCTTACAGTTATTAGGTTCTTTAGAAGGACGTACATCTGGGGATTTATTCCGACGGAATATAGGCTGAACTGGACTGACAAAGGTCTTTTTTCGGCCTTGCTAACTATGTTACTATGTCCACTTTTTTCCTATTATTCTTTGTGAAGAATTCAAAAGTTATCACCACATGACATGTCAGATTTGAAAAATGGGCCCTGATTAGGAACACAAAACTGGCTGCAGGAAGAGGTTAAATCAGAGTATTTTGGACTATTGCAGTAAAAAACTGAGTATAGACAACAACACATCTACTGAAATGATCAAACAACAGTCTACATCAGTAAAAAAAAAAAAAAATGAGTAACTAGTGGTGAAATCTCTCGGGGGTAGTTACAGTTTGGGGCTCGGTGGCTCTTCGCAATCTAAACTCCAGATCTGGGCATGCAATGATCAGCATCCTTTTATTTCAGTAAGTAGTTGGATCTACCAGGTTGTAAGTTCTAGAGAAAAGGGCTTTCAATGCCTAAAGTCATTTGAACACTTTTGGGTGGTTGAATATGTTGTGGCCGAAAAGCAAACTGGAGATCATATGACTGGTGATACAGCCGGACTACATGACCGATAAAGCAGACACAGCCGATGACTGAGAAGAATCTTTGACTTCTCTGCATTTTGTGGTTACTATTCACTAGAGATGAGAGAATATTTTGATGTTTGGTTCGGATTACGACCGCCGAATTTTCAATATTCACCATTTTATTCATCTGTGATGCAGTGACCCCTGTGACAGCTAGGGGGCGCTGTATGGGACATGCATGCAGGCGTTCCTTCATTGTAATAGGGAAAATGGTGACCGGCAGGGTTATGAATGGCCGATATGTATCACAAGGGTGGGTGCCTTGTGATGGAAGCTGGAACATGTATTGATCAGCAGAGGTACTGCTGAGGGTTTGCTGCTGTGTATCAGGGAAAAGCTTCCAGGTGACTTGGTGAGATGGGTGGGACCAATCACCTACAAACCCACCCAGGGGCGTTTGAGCGCCCTGGATAAAGCCTGTGTGTGTGACTGTGTGAAATAGGACCTTTAGTGAGGTCATAACCATGTGATCCATACCTCACCTGTGGGTGTGGTTATGGACCATATAATGTGCCTGAGGTCTGGTCACATGGGGAGAGTGCATGGACCTGATTGGTTTGTGTGGAAGGTCCTGGAAGGCCTAGGTGTTGGAAGATGTGCTGCTTTCCTGAATGGCACCTGCTGCGACCTTGGACCTGGTGAGGCCGGTGTGTTGGGAGTCCCTGGGAGTAGGGACAGATCCCTGAATAGCACCCTGTGAGGCGTGAGTGTTGAACGGTCTCAGGAGGGGATGGACGTCCTGAATAGCACCCGCTGAGGCCCTGGTCCTGGTGTGGCCGGTGTGTTGGGAGACCTAGGGAGTAGGGTCAGATCCCTGAATAGCACCCAGACAGGCCTGTGTGTTGGATGGTTCCAAGCAGGGACAGAAGTCCTGAACAGCGCATAGAGAGGCCGTGTTTCCAGAGTCAGTGATGGCTCTGCATTGGAAAGCCACTGCCCGGCTGTGGTTCTGGAACCGTGAGGGGGCCTAGTGAATAAGGCACTGTCCAGAACAGTGAGCCCAGTGCGGCCGCTTCCCTGAGGGGACTACCAAAGAGTCGGCATCTGGAGCAGGAGCTCCTGCGAGGTAACCCCAAACATGGGGATATAACTGTTGGTGCCTGTGATATTCTATGGACATTAATGAACGGTATGGCGTGCAGTCGCCCACGGTAACTGGACAGTGAGGAGGTCCAGCGTGTTTAGGGACTGCAAGGAAAAGCCCTATATTGAAATGTTATGGACTATGTGTAAGCCTGTGAAGTATAACATGGCTTATGGTGTGGTTTATGATGCTATAATAAACTGCATTGAACTGTTTTAAGTGAAAGTGTTCCTGTGTGCATCAATATCGCAGCCAAGTGAGTGTCCCCCAACGCACTCAGTGAGCACTACCTTACACATCCCATATTCGCTGAACATAACCAAACGCCATTCAAATCAATGGGAGACAAAACAAACGCATGCACAACACCTTTTAACGGCCCCATAAGCTGTCAAAACACATCAAATGAGGGGCAGACACCAGGAAAGTGGCCTCAATTCCCCCACAGTACAAATTTTAGTATGGCACTGCAGCAATCAGCCAGGCATTTACATTTACAGCTTTCAATTGAATGTCAAAGTAAGACGAGGTGTGTGAGGGATCGGTGTAGGCCTGCTGTGCTGGGAGCCCTGATACCACATCCAACAGCTCAACCTGCTTTCATGCTCAGCCACTCAGGTGGCTCAAATATCAGTTTCATAGACTACCATTGTCAGAAAAATCTATGGATAGTAGGTAATTGCCTCCAATGAAGTGGAGGTCTGATGGTCTCTAAGGCCTACTGCTACAGGCAACACACATGACCCAACCAGGAGTCTACACATTTACAAAAACTAGTGGCAAACCCCAATAAATTTGCACCAATTGCAATAGAGTAGAACTAGTATAGCGAAGACCAACACCTCTTCCACTACAGCCAGCCCAGCAGATGTACACTGTAACGGGCAAGGTGGTGGAAGCACTGTGCGGTATCCCTCTGAAAGCCTGGAGGGGCATAACTAGGCGGTTTACCAAATCCCAACTTAGATAAGTGGTAACAGACAAAAACTTAGACCCAAGGATGTACAAAGAGGTGGCACCAGGTGCTACTCCATGGCTGACGTACAAAAGGTGGCAACTGACCCCCTACAGCGGGTAGTCTGCTACGGCCCAAAGGTGGGATGAAGAATGCAGGCAGGCACTGTAGGAATACTGGAACCAAGGGTGCAGATAGGACCGGCTGAGGAACAGAAAAGCACTGGCAGGTGCGGGCTAGAGCAGCTGATGGACATGAGAGCAAACAGGCACAGGCAGGTACGAGCAGACGGTACAAGCAGATGGGCAGACCTGGGAAACCTGACAACTAGCAAGCATGCAAGGCAAACTAACAACGTAACTCAGGCACATCCATATTGCAGAAGCCTTAAATAGAAGGTGTCATCCAGCTATAGGCTGGGAATACCTTAGGCTGACGCGGGAGGGAGTGCACACCCTAAGCATAGTGCCCAGTTCTAAAACTGAACCTTGGTGCTCACTAACACATAGGGGGTGAGATGAAGAGGTGGTGTGTAAGTGGTAGACACTGAATGTCCTCTCTGTTACGTATGAGGAGATCCAACAAAGGTCCATGTCTATAACGTCAACAGATCACAAAGTCTGTATTAAGAGGGAATGATCCACTGTGTCAAAGACAGATGTCAGGTCCGGGACAAGGAGGACAAACTAGTGTCGCTTTCATTTGGCGTTAGTAGGTCGTTGGTGACTTTATTCAGGGCAGTTTCAGTAAAATGGGGCAGTCTAAAGCCAGATTGTAAGCAAAGAGGGAGCAAGAGGAAAGGTGGAAGGACAGTTCAAAATGGACTTGTTCCAGTAGTTTCAAGGCAAAGGGGATAAAGGATATATGGTGACAGCTAGACAGAGGATGGGTTAAAGGTGGGCTTTTTGATGAGGTTTGTGATCAAGGTATGTTTCAATAAGGAGGAAAGACACCAGTTGTTAGTGACAGGTTGAAAAGGTGGGTTAGGCTTGGGATGAAGACTGTGGTAAGGTTTGGAAGAATGAGTTGCGACATTATTGTGTCAAGTTCACAGGTGGTGAGACCAAGTCTTCAGCTGAGATGAGGGGGAGCTGGTGGGCGGAGGAATTTAAAGTGCTGAAAAGCCGTTTAGAGTTGTGAGACAGCTATGATATGAGGGGTGAAAAGTCTGTTTGTTTTGCTGCAGTAAGTATTTTTACAACTTCTATTACTGGATGAGCTACTCCACTCCCTTTCTTTGGCAGCCATACAGTGAAACGCTTTGTAGATGAGGACCAGAAAGAACATGTGTTCTAATAGATGGCAAGCGTTGCATCAAGTGGTCTCTGCTCCTCTTCCTCCACCTTATCATCACACATAGTACAGTCCTCAGAGGTGGCACCCCAAATACCCTTGTTTTCTCCCACGTCACAACCCTACAACCACAACTGACTGTTGGGAACCAGAGATGGCTGAGTCTGCAGATCTGTTCACACATTGTACGTCATCGGAAGTGTCCTCCAAAGATTCACAGAGTCAAGAGGAAGAAATCATCTGCACTGATACCCAAATTTACATACATAGTAACATAGTTATTAAGGTTGAAGGAAGACTTTAAGTCCATCTAGTTCAACCCATATCCTATCCTAAATTGCCCTAACATGTTGATCCAGAGGAAGGCAAAAAAACCCCATGTGGCAAACAGTAAGCTTCACATTGGGGAAAAAAATTCCTTCCCGACTCCTCATACGGCAATCAGACTAGCTCCCTGGATCAACGCAATATTAAGGAAACTAGTGTATATACCCTGTTATATTATACTTTTCAAGAAAGGCATCCAGTCCCTTCTTAAATGGTAGTAGGGAATCACTCATTACCACATCATATGGCAGAGAGTTCCATAGTCTCACTGCTCTTACAGTAAAGAATCCTCGTCTGCGATTATGCTTAAACCTTCTTTCCTCCAGGCGTAGAGGATGCCCCTGTCACAGGTCTAAGAGTAAAAAGATCATTAGAAAGGTCTTTGCATTGTCCCGCCATATATTTATACATTGTAATAAGATCACCCCCAAGCATTCGATTTTCCAAACTAAATAACCCAAGGTGTAATAACCTGTCTTGGTATTGCAGACCCCCTAGTTCCCTAATAACCTCAGTCGCTCTTCTCTGCACCCACCCCAGTTCAGCTATGTCTTTCTTATACACTGGAGACCAGAACTTTACACAGTATTCTAAGTGTGGTCACACTAGTGACTTGTATAGAGGTAAAATTATGTTCTCCTCATGAGCATCTATGCCTCTTTTAATGCATCCCATTATTTTATTTGCCTTTGCAGCAGCTGCCTGACACTGGCCACTAAATGTGAGTTTGTCGTCCACCCATACACCCAGGTCTTTTTCAGTGACAGTTTTGCCCAGTGTTTTACAATTAAGCACATAATTATACATCTTGTTCGTTCTACCCAAGTGCATGACCTTACATTTATCCCCATTAAAGCTCATTTGCCATTTATCAGCCCAAGCTTCTAGTTTACATAAATCCTCCTGTAATATAAAATTGTCCTCCTCTGTATTGATTACCCTGCAGAGTTTAGTGTCATCTCTATGCCCCCTACAAGGTCATTAATAAATATGTTATAAAGAAGCGGGCCCAATACTGACCCCTGTGGTACCCCACTGCTAACCGTGACCCAGTCCGAGTGTGCTCCATTAATAACCACCCTTTGTTTCCCATCACTGAGCCAGCTCTTAACCCACTTACACATATTTTCTTCTATCCCCATTGTTCTCATTTTATGTATCAACCTTTTGTGTGGCACCGTATCAAAAGCTTTTGAAAAGTCCATGTACACCATGTCCACTGCATTCCCTTGGTCCAGTCCGGAACTTACCTCTTCATAAAAGCTTATCAGATTAGTCTGACAGGAACGGTCCCTTGTAAACCCATGTTGATATTGGGTCATGAGGTTATTCTTCTTCAGATACTCCAGTATAGTATCTCTTAGAAAACCCTCCAGGAGTTTACCCACAGTTGAGGTTAAACTTACTGGCGTATAATTTCCAAGTTCAGCTTTTGTTCCCTTTTTGAATATTGGCACCACATTTGCTATACGCCAGTCCTGTGGTACAGACCCTGTTATTATTGAATCTTTAAAGATTAAAAATAATGGTCTATGACTGTACATAATTCCTGCAGTACTCAGGGGTGTATCCGATCCGGGCCTGGGGATTTGTCAATTTTAGTGATTTTTAGATGCCGCCGTACTTCCTGCTGGGTTAAGCAGGTGACATTTAATGGAGAATTTTTATCCCTGATCATGTTATCCGTCATGGGATTTTCTTGTGTAAATACTGTTGAAAAAAAGTCATTTAGCATATTGGCTTTTTCCTCATCCACCATTTCACCCAGACTATTTTTAAGGGGGCCAACACTATCATTTTTTAGTTTCTTACTATTTATATAGCTAAATAATATTTTGAGATTATTTTTACTTTCTCTGGCAATGAGTCTCTGTCTCAATCTGTTACACCGCTCCGCCATACTCACCCGGCCTCCGCTCCCACGCCGCAGTCGCCCTCCGCTCCCACGCCGCAGCCTCTCTCCACCCGACGGCCGCGGCGGTCACCTGAGACAGGTCCGCGACCGATGCCTTCCCTGCATGCTATGCGCATGCGCCATAGGCCGCGGCCGCGCCTCCTTCCTGCTTCTTATGCTCCGGCTGTGCCCTGACCCGGAAGCACCTTTGGACCAATGGCTGACCAGACGGGGCCATATCAGGCCGCTTCCCCCTGAGGGAGGCGCCTGATCGTTGTGTTTCCTGACACTCTGGCCTCGCTCCATCGTGCACACTCTGCTCCTGCAGTTCCTGTCTCGGCTGCTCCTCACAGCAGCTTCTCAGTCCTGCTACCCGTGTTCCTGGTTACCTACTCCAGTCCTGCCTTCAGTGTTCCTGTCGTCCTACTCCAGTCCTGCCTTCAGTGTTCCTGCCGTCCTACTCCAGTCCTGCCTTCAGTGTTCCTGTCGTCCTACTCCAGTCCTGCCTTCAGTGCTCCTGCCGTCCTACTCCAGTCTGTCTTACTCCGGTCCATCCTGAGCCGCCCCTCTCGGTACCGGCTACCGTGGTACTCGAACCCCTGGGCCTGCTCCTAACGGTCCCTGTATAGGGGTCGGTTCCACCTGGCAGCTCGCCCGGGGTCCCTCGGTGCCACGGTCCAGAGGGTCCACTCTCGGAGTTCTCGCTCCTGACCACCCGCGCTAACAGTACGATCAGGCCATGGACTCCGCCGGTACTACGGCTGCTACCCAGAAAGAGTTGCTATTCCTACGGGAGAATCAAGGGCGCATTATGTCAATCATGAAGTCGATGGACACCCGTTTGTCGGCCTTACAGGTGGCCGATCCTGGAAATGCCACTCAGCTGGCCAGTCTCCAACAGGAGCTGGGTCAGCAGCAAGATACTCAAACCCACATTTTGTCCTACATGGCCTCCTTTGATAGTCGCTTGTCGGCCCTCCAGGCTGCCGCTGCAGTGCCGACTCCTCCCCCTGCGTCTACTGCTCCTCCGACGCCCCGCCTCGCCAAACCGCCTCGTTTCACCGGGGATCCCAAGCTCTGTAGGGGGTTCTTAAATTAGTGTAGTCTCCACTTTGAATGGCTGCCGCAGCAATATCCCTCGGACCGGGCCAAAGTGGCCTTCATCATGTCCCATCTGGAGGGAGAGGCCCTTTCTTGGGTAAACCCGCTCTGGGAACGTGACGACCCGGTCGTTTCGAGTCTCCCGGTTTTCCTGGATACGTTTCGTAAGGTTTTCGATGAGCCGGGCCGGTTAGCCTCTCTCACTGAGTCACTCTTTAACTTACACCAGGGCTCTCTCACGGTCGGACAGTACGCTATTCGCTTTCGCACTATTTCCTCCGAGCTCGGCTGGAATAACGCAGCTTTGGTGGGGGCATTCTGGCGCGGTCTTTCTAGTAAAATAAAGGAACTCGCAGGTCGAGATACCCCGTCCACCTTAGAGGACCTTATCTCGCTGGCTACCCGCATTGACCTGCGCTTCCTGGAGCGCGCTCGGGAGTCAGTGAGAGACAGGCGCTCCTCCAGGTCAGTTTCTCCTTTCACTCAGTCGGCCAGCTCACGTTCAGTCGGATCTTCTTCCCTCTCTTCGGGTGAGCCCATGCAGATAGATCATCTCAGGTTGGCCGAGTTACGTCAGAGAGAGAGACGGGCACAAGGTCTGTGCCTCTATTGCGGTCATTCGTCACACTATATCCGCACCTGTCCTAAGAGACAGGGAAACGACTCCACCTAGGTCAGGTAAGAGAGGCCTTCCTAGGTGATGATGATGATTCCTCTCAACCCCTTACAATTTCTGTGCTTTTGGTTTCAGGAGGGAGGCGTGGTTCCGAGGTGGCCTACGTGGATTCGGGCTCAGCGGGTAACTTCATTCGGCCGGAAGAGGTAGACAAATACCAAATTCCTGTAGTCACTCTATCTAACCCAATTCAGATTGCCACCGTGGATGGCAAACCGCTACAGGTGACCGTCACCTTGGTCACTGAAGAGGTGGAATTGCAAATCGGAGCCTTACATCGAGAGAAGATAGCCTTTTACGTTTTACCTAAGCTCTCTCACGCCATTCTACTTGGTCTTCCATGGTTAAGGACTCATCAGCCTGCTCTCGACTGGTCTTCTGGGGAGATACTCCGCTGGGGGCACCCGTGCCAAGCTCGCTGTCTGACTCCTGTCCGCCTGGTGGCCGCTCCACGGTCACCTCCAGACCTCCCGGGTCTTCCTCCAGCTTACAGCTCTTACGCCGATGTTTTTGATAAGAAGGAAGCGGAAGTCCTCCCTCCACACCGGCCGTTTGACTGCCCAATTGAACTTGTTTCTGGTTCAACCCCCCCAAGGGGCAGAATCTACCCTCTGTCTCCTGCGGAGACCACCGCCATGTCTGAGTACGTCCGAGAGAACCTCGCCAAAGGCTTTATACGGAAATCCTCTTCGCCCGCGGGAGCCGGGTTCTTCTTCGTCAAAAAGAAGGACGGGACTCTACGGCCATGCATTGATTATAGGGGCTTGAATGAGATTACCATCAAGAACAGGTACCCTCTTCCACTCATTCCAGAACTGTTTGACCGTCTCAGAGGGGCTCGGGTCTTTACCAAGCTGGACCTCAGAGGAGCCTACAATCTGGTCCGTATCCGTGCAGGAGCCGAGTGGAAGACCGCTTTCAACACTCGAGATGGCCATTACGAGTACCTGGTCATGCCCTTCGGTCTTTGCAATGCTCCTGCAGTCTTTCAAGAGTTCGTCAATGAGATCTTCCGGGATCTCTTGTACTCCTGTGTGGTCGTGTACTTAGACGACATCCTCGTCTTCTCGCCGGACCTCTCGTCCCACAGAAAGAGTGTCCGCCTGGTGCTTCAGCGTCTTCGGGAGAACAGTCTGTATGCAAAGATCGAGAAATGTCTCTTCGAACAGACCTCTCTGCCATTTCTGGGATACATTATCTCCGACGCTGGTCTAAGGATGGATCCCGAGAAGTTGTCTGCCATCCTCAAATGGCCTCGCCCCGTCGGATTAAAGGCGATACAACGATTCCTCGGGCTCGCCAACTATTACCGGCAATTTGTCTCCCACTTCTCCGCGATCACAAGACCCATTTCTGTGCTCACCCGTAAAGGGTCTACTTCCAAGGATTGGTCTCCTGAGGCAGAGGAGGCCTTTCTGACCCTAAAACGGGCTTTCTCCACGGCTCCGGTCCTGCATCGCCCTGAGAGCGATCGACCTTTTGTACTCGAGGTGGACGCTTCCTCGACTGGTGCCGGGGCGGTGCTGTCCCAGAGAATCGCCTCCGGTCGCCTGCACCCTTGTGGCTTCTTCTCGAAGGCCTTTTCTCCATCCGAGTGTAACTACTCGATCGGTGACCGGGAACTTTTGGCCATCAAGTTGGCCTTGGAGGAATGGCGCCACCTCCTGGAAGGAGCTGTCCATCCTTTTGTCATCTTCTCGGACCACAAGAATCTGGCCTTTCTCCAGTCTGCCCAGAGACTAAACCCTCGCCAGGCCAGATGGTCTTTATTTTTTGCCCGATTTGATTTCGAGCTCCGATTCCGTCCCGGCAACAAGAATTCCAAAAGCCGACGCCCTGTCCAGGGTCTTCCAACCACACGAATCCACGGAGGAACCGTCACATATCATTGATCCCACTAGGATCATCACCGTGGCTCCAGTGAACTGGCTTACTCCTCCGCCTGGCAAGACGCTTGTGCCAGAGAATCTCAAGCAAAAGGTTCTTCTATGGGGGCACTCCTCCAAACTGGCCAGCCATGCCGGAACTAAGAAGACCCTTGACCTTATCAAACGTCACTACTGGTGGCCCTCACTTCGCCAAGATGTACTCGACTTTGTGGCTTCTTGTCCATCCTGTGCAAAAAACAAGGTGCCACGGAGATCTCCGTCCGGCTTGTTGCTTCCGTTGCCTGTCCCTACGGTTCCTTGGGAGAACATCGCCATGGATTTCATCACCGACCTACCCTGCTCTGCGGGCTGCACAGTCATCCTGGTGGTGGTGGATCGTTTTTCCAAGATGGCTCACTTCATCCCTCTGCCCGGTCTTCCCTCAGCGCCAGAGCTGGCCGAAATCTTCATTCATCAAGTCTTCAGGCTTCATGGACTACCTCGAAGCATTGTGTCTGACCGAGGGGTTCAGTTTACCTCCAAGTTCTGGCGTTCGCTTTGTAAGCTCATGAACGTTTCCCACGACTTCTCCTCGGCCTACCATCCACAGTCCAACGGACAAGTAGAGCGTACCAACCAGACGCTTACGGGGTACTTACGCCACTTCTCTAACGCCCACCAGAACGATTGGGTCAACTTACTCCCCTGGGCAGAGTTCGCTTATAACAACCATGCTGGTGAGTCTTCGGCCATGTCTCCGTTTTTCTTTGTTTTTGGCAGACATCCTGGTGTTCCTCTTCCGATAACCCCTGCCTCTGAGGTACCCGCAGCCAATGCCTTGTCCTCGGAATTTTCTAAGATTTGGGCTGAGACCAACACATCACTCAAGAGATCCGCTGATCAGATGAAGAACTATGCAGACAAAAAGAGGTTGGATTCTCCTCCGTATCATGTTGGCGACAAGGTCTGGCTCTCCTCCAAATTCGTCCGACTAAAACTGCCCTCCTACAAGTTGGGTCCACGCTACATTGGTCCGTTTGAAATTCTGGGACGTATTAACGAAGTTGCCTACAAATTGAGGTTGCCTTCTTCGCTCCGGATCCCGAACACCTTTCACGTCTCTCTCCTGAAGCCTGTGGTGCTGAATCATTTCCATTCTTCGCTTGATCTTGGTCCTCAGCCGGTGGGTGCCGACAACATTTTTGAAGTGCAGGACATCCTCGCTGTGAAAAGGGTTAGAGGTAGGACTTTCTTTCTCGTTGATTGGAAGGGCTTTGGTCCTGAGGAGAGATCCTGGGAGCCTCGGGAGAATATTAATGCTCCCCGTATCCTCAAGAGGTTTCTTGTTAACCTCCGGGGGGGGCGGCTTAGGGGAGGGGGTACTGTTACACCGCTCCGCCATACTCACCCGGCCTCCGCTCCCACGCCGCAGCCTCTCTCCACCCGACGGCCGCGGCGGTCACCTGAGACAGGCCTGCGACCGATGCCTTCCCTGCATGCTATGCGCATGCGCCATAGGCCGCGCCTCATTCCTGCTTCTTATGCTCCGGCTGTGCCCTGACCCGGAAGCACCTTTGGACCAATGGCTGACCAGACGGGGCCATATCAGGCCGCTTCCCCCTGAGGGAGGCGCCTGATCGTTGTGTTTCCTGACACTCTGGCCTCGCTCCATCGTGCACACTCTGCTCCTGCAGTTCCTGTCTCGGCTGCTCCTCACAGCAGCTTCTCAGTCCTGCTACCCGTGTTCCTGGTTACCTACTCCAGTCCTGCCTTCAGTGTTCCTGCTGTCCTACTCCAGTCCTGCCTTCAGTGTTCCTGCCGTCCTACTCCAGTCCTGCCTTCAGTGTTCCTGCCGTCCTACTCCAGTCCTGCCTTCAGTGTTCCTGCCGTCCTACTCCAGTCCTGCCTTCAGTGTTCCTGCCGTCCTACTCCAGTCCTGCCTTCAGTGTTCCTGTCGTCCTACTCCAGTCCTGCCTTCAGTGTTCCTGTCGTCCTACTCCAGTCCTGCCTTCAGTGCTCCTGCCGTCCTACTCCAGTCTCAGTCTTACTCCGGTCCATCCTGAGCCGCCCCTCTCGGTACCGGCTACCGTGGTACTCGAACCCCTGGGCCTGCTCCTAACGGTCCCTGTATAGGGGTCGGTTCCACCTGGCAGCTCGCCCGGGGTCCCTCGGTGCCACGGTCCAGAGGGTCCACTCTCGGAGTTCTCGCTCCTGACCACCCGCGCTAACACAATCTTTGCTGCCTTGATTTGCTTTTTACAGAATTTATTTAATTTTCTGTATTTATTTAATGCCTCATCACTACCTACTTGCTTTAATTCTCTAAATGCTTTATTTTTATCTCTTATTACTCCCCTTACAGCTCTATTTAGCCATAGTGGTTTCCTCCTATTTCTAGCATGTTTATTCCCATACGGTATATATTGTGCACAGGTCCTATTCAGGATGCTAATAAACGTCTCCCATTTTCTTTGTGTATTTTTAGGTCTCAGGATATCGTCCCAGTTAATTGCACCAAGATCATCTCTCATCTGTTGGAAATTTGCTTTCCTGAAGTTTAGTGTCCTTGTAACCCCTCTACTACACATCTTATTAAAGGATACATGAAAACGTATTAATTTGTGATCACTATTACCCAAGTGACCCTCAACCCTTACATTTGATATGCGGTCTGGCCTGTTGGTTAATATTAGGTCTAGCAGTGCCCCCCCCCCTCTTGTTGGGTCCTGAACCAGTTGTGAAAGATAATTGTCTCTCATAGTTGTCAAAAACTTATTACCTTTGCTGGAACTGCAGGTTTCGGTTCCCCAATGTATTTCAGGGTAGTTGAAGTCCCCCATAATAATGACTTCTCCTTGAGTCGCTTCTTCATCTATTTGCTTTATGAGGATATTCTCTGTTGCTTCCATTATTTTTGGAGACTGATAACAAACCCCTATCAGTAATTTATTATTTTTCCACCCTCCCCTTATCTCCACCCACAGGGACTCTACATTTTCATTAGATTCATATATATTATCACGCAGGATGGGTTTTAAGGATGATTTTACATATAAACACACACCTCCCCTCGTTTATTTGTACGGTCATTTCTGAACAGACTATAGCCCTGTAAATTAACCGCCCAGTCGTGGCTCTTGTCCAGCCATGGCTCAGATATCCCCACCATGTCATAATTATGTTCCAACAACATTAATTCCAATTCCTCCATCTTGTTGGCGAGGCTTCTGGCATTAGTATGCATGCACTTTATGTATCTCTCTGTACCTCTTTTCTTTCTTAAATTATTAACTGTTCTAACCCCACCCCCCATTTCATTATTTGTGCCAAGGTCTCTATCTGCACTGTCTTCCCCTCCTATAAAAGGAATACCCTCCCCCCCGTCCCTAGTTTAAACACTCCTCCAACCTTCTAGCCATTTTCTCCCCCAGCACAGCTGCACCCTCCCCATTGAGATGCAGCCTGTCCCTAGCGTAGAACCTGTAGCCAACTGAGAAGTTGGCCCAGTTCTCCAGGAACCCAAACCCCTCCTTCCTACACCAATTCCTGAGCCACTTATTAACCTCCCTAATCTCCCGTTGCCTCTCTGGCGTGGCACAGGAAGTATTTCCGAAAATACCACCTTGGAGGTCCTTGCTTTAAGCTTGCAGCCTAATTCCCTGAAATCATCTTTAAGGACCTTCCACCTACCTCTAACTTTGTCATTTGTGCCAATGTGCACCATGACCGCTGGATCCTCACCAGCCCCTCCCAGTAATCTGTCAGCCCGATCAGCGATGTGTCGGACTTGAGCGCCAGATAGGCAGCACACCGTTCGACGATCCCTGTCTTTGTGACAGATTGCCCTAATAATTGAGTCTCCCACTTCCAGAACCTGTCTGGCCTGCCCTGCTCTCCTCTCCTATTCCCCCCTTACTGGAGCAGACACTCCTCCGGCAGCTTTCAGAGGACATGCCTTGCTGCAGCAATGCTACTCCTGCACTGACACTGACAAATTTCTCAGTTTTATCCAAAGCCGGACGAAGTTGGGTCCGAGCAGAATCCAAACCATTGTCAAACGTTTACCCCGTTGGGTGAAGGTGATCTATTTGTGAAGAGACTCAAATACTTGAGGCGCCTGCGGAATGTACTGTGTGCTCAGGGTGATAAGTGGGAGAACAGAGAGGATGACAATGTTGTAGATAACACTTGGTGTAAACCCAGAGGCATACAGCCGAGTAGCTCAGCAGAGGAGGAAGAAGACGAGGAAGTTACGTAGACACAGAGTTATGCAACCATGATAACCAATGCATCCTGAGCAGCAACTCTGGCAGTGAACAGCAGGGTTCGCGGTCCTGCAGTTACCTAGCTGATTTTTTCAGGCTGACAACAATCTAAAAAAAAAAATATCACGTTATCTGTCAACATTTTTAAAAACAGTTTAAAAATTATGAAATAATTTGAGTAATACATGCATGAACTGGCACAGGCGCGATCAACATGTGTTAATCTGGGAATGTTACAGTGCTAAAATACAGACTAGCGGGCCTCGTCAATTATCGTCTACCCCATCAACCACATCTTCCGGTTCTCCCTCCTCCCTCACCGTGGCAAGTGTTGTCACACAGGTCTCTGGCCGCAGAACCTCCACTTGTTTACCTCCTACAGTTGGGGTGACTGAGAGCCTGTCAGCTGATACAGAAGTGGAAATGCCGTCTGTTTTTGTCTGATCTTAGATACCAAGCACACCCCATGTTTCTCAATCCATCGTAACATCTCCACCTGCACCTCTTTCACAGTCCAGCAGCTTGTTGTGTTCACCCTACTCCACCCTGTGTCAGCACAGCAGCAAACCCTTATTTGTGCAGTTGTGCTCACGGAAAATATTCTTTCCTCCTACACATGGCAAAGCTAAGAGCTTGAACTTCACCATCTTCAATCTACTAATAATAACCTATATTTATATATCGCAAACATTCCGCAAAGCTTTACAAATCAGTAGTTCATACAAAAGTCAAAAGTTATCAAGTTTAAAGGGGTTGTCCGGGCTTTTCACATAATCTCAGTGCATATCTGGGCTGCAGAATGCTGACCATAAGCAATTTACCTTCTGTGGCCAGTTTGCAGAGTTTCCAAGATATGATCTCTTGCTTCTAAGAAAAACGTCCGGGGGGGGGGGGGAGGGGGTGTTCTGGCATTGAAATGA
This sequence comes from Dendrobates tinctorius, assembly GCF_039654945.1. Classification (NCBI taxonomy): domain Eukaryota; kingdom Metazoa; phylum Chordata; class Amphibia; order Anura; family Dendrobatidae; genus Dendrobates; species Dendrobates tinctorius. The sequence continues at coordinate 4,712,203 of NW_027361731.1, read as the reverse complement.
GAACTGGTCATTTCCTCCTACTCTACTAAAAACATGCCCTCTATAGCAACAACCCCACCCTCCATAGCAACAGGCCCTCCCCAACCACATGAACAAGCCTATCCCTCCTCACACAGTAGCAAATCCTCCCCCTCTAGCAGCCTCAGTGCAGAGAGCAGGACCACCCAGCTGCTCCTCCCCCAGACACACGCTGAACAGTGATCTACGGAAAGTGAAACTAGTGAGGAGGAAACGACCAGTTCCCATTTCAATGCCAGAACACACCACCCTGGATGCTTTTCATAGAAGCAAGAGATCATATCTTGGAAACGCTGCAAACTGGACACAGAAGGTAAATTACTTATTGTCAGTATTCTGCAGCCCAGATATGTACTGAGATTATGTGAAAAGCCCGGACAACCCCTTTAATATGATCAAATAATGTAGGCAAAAATGATGACTCTGCTCTTCAGCGCTTACAATCTAGAATGAAGAGGTTGTGACACAAAGTACAGGCGCTTATTTACAATGATGGTACAACCATCTTGAGGAAATGGGGGAAAGATAAATGCTGCACGAGCCTTTTGGGTACGGTTGGGTTTGATGGCGAATTATGTTCGATGAAAAAGAGAATAGGCTAAATTGATATATAAAGGACTTTGATTAGGAAACGTGATAGGCCGCCCTAAACAGATGTGTTTTTAGGAAGCGCATAAAAATGTCGTGATTATACTCCTATTTTCATGGGGCACAAAGGGTAAGAGGTGCGTTATCTAGGTAGGAGATTGGACTGAGTTGGACAAAGTCCAGACCAGGGGTGTTATCGTCTTTGTGTGTCTCAGAGGTTGAAAGTTGTGAGAGGCCACAAGAAGTGGTTAGAGATAGCAGCTGGGATTCAGTTGGGGAGGTGGGACTGTTGAAGTCTCCCAGGTTAAGGGTTGGCAATTCTGAGGACATGAAGTGCGCAGCAATGCAAAAAAGTAGTCAAGGAAGTGGTTGGGTGAGCCTAGGGACCAGTATATGACTGCTATTCTGAGGGAGAGGGGATGGAAGACCCTGATGGTTTGAACCTCAAAAGAAGAATGACATCTAATTGGCCTGTATTTATTTGGTTAAAAACAGGATTGTTGTTGGCAGCGAAAGAGGTTATTGTGGAGTTAGCAGTTATTGTATGGCGGGATATACACGTATTGCATGTGTTGTAATCTGGAGGTGGATAAGCGGTACGTTCGCTATTACTTTTCAGAGAACTAATTATTGTGAACAGCGAGCGGCCTCCTCGGATGATTCGCTTCCCAATCTTGTCATTGTCTGGAACTATAGCGAATAGTTCTCAGCTGGCCCCTATCAACATCACAGCGCTTGTTTCTGCACAACTCACGGCCTGTGATCTCTGTGATTATTGCATGGCCACTCCAATCTGTTGGCCACAGAAATGCAGCCTTTCCACCTTGTGGATACAGATTGTTTCCAAAAGATGATGGCCGTCGCAGTCCCCCAGTACCACTTGCCCAGTCACCATTACCTCTCTAAGAAATATGTGCCTGCGCTACAGCAACAAGTCGCAGGCAGCATGATCCATTCCCTGAAAAATTCTATGTCTTCCAGGATTCATTTCAACACTGACACCTGGATGAGCAAGCATGAACATGGGAGTTACATCTCGATGACAGAAAAAAACTAGGAGGAAAAAGACAGCGCAATAGGGTTTTATCCAAGGGAAATAAAAGGTGTTTAAATATGGTTATACTAACCTGATTTAGATGTGTATACACTACATTTCAATCACTTATACATCCAGCTGCTGCAGGTCCAAGGGGTCTTCAGACAGGGAAAACACAGATAAGGAGGGTTTGTGGATTATCTGCGCTGCGGGTATCCCATATAATAAATCCAAATCCAAAGTACATGTGGCTATTTTTCGTTTAGTTTACGTGTTTCTTGATGACTGGACACTGGGTGACTCTTGTGGCTGTTGGGGCAGTCGGGGGAAGGGGTTGCTACACAAGTCTTGCAATCCCCAAGACTTGCAGGGAGCTTGGGGGATGGAGAAAACCAGATTACTTACCGGTAATACTCTTTTGTAGAGTCCACAACAGCACCCACTGAGAGAGGGGATCCGCCCCAGGAACAGGAAACCTACAGAGAGATAAATGGGGCGGTCCCCCTCGCTCCCTCAGTTTGTATTACCGAGAACAACGGAGGAACCGCCATACATGTTTTAGTCATTTTGTCTGGGCGATTCATATATCTTACCCCTATAGCCTTTACATTCGCTAAGTTTAATCATATATTAAATTCTAATTACAATCTCCGCCACCAAGGAGACCCATGTGAAAAAAGTTTTACGGGAGGGAAGTGAGCGGGTGCTGTCGTGGACTCTACAAAAGAGTATTACCGGTAAGTAATCCGTTTTTTTCCTCTTCGCCACGACAGCACCCACTGAGAGATTTCCAGAGATAATCACTTGGGAGGGCACACCGTGTTAAGGACCGATCTACCAAAGGTCAAATCCTCTGTAGAGGACAAATCTAGTCTATAGTGACTATAGAAGGTAGATGGAGAAGACCAGGTTGCAGCCTTACATATTTGTTCAATTGGGACGTTTGCTCTCTCGGCCCAGGAGGATGATATGGCTCTAGTAGAGTGCGCCTTAATCCCCAGCGGAGGGTCTTCTCCTTTTGCCAAATATGCCATTGTGATCGCATCTCTAATCCACCTGGATAATGTGCCTGTTGTAACTCCAGACCCCTTTCTGTTGCCCTGGAAGGAGACAAAAAGAGACCTACTCTGCCTCCAGGGACTGGTCCTATCAAGGTAGGCTAGTACCGCTCTCCTTACATCTAAGGTGTGATATTTCACCTCGTCCTGGTTTGACGGGTTCTCATAGAAGGAAGGTAGGCATATCTCCTGAGACCTATGAAATTTAGTTGCCCGCTTGGGAAGGTAGGACGGGTCTGTCTTCAAAATCAGTCTGTCTCGTGTTATTGACAGGAACGGAGGGTCTACTGATAGAGCATGAAGATCACTTACTCTTCTAGCTGATACTAAAGCTACTAGTGTAGCAGTTTTCAATGAGAGGCACTTCACTGATGCCGAGTTTATGGGCTCAAACGGGGCCTGAGTAAAGGCATCCAAAACCAGAGTAAGGTTCCATGCCGGAAGCCGAGGAATATGCACCGGTTCTGATCGTTGACAAGCTGAAACAAAACGGTTTACCCATCTATTTGCTGCCACGTTATAGTTAAATAGGGCTCCTAGGGCCGATATATGGACCTTTAAAGTATTAACCGAGAGGCCCAATTCTCGGCCTCTTTGAAGAAACTCTAAGATGGGCGTAATGGGTACTTCACCGGCTAGCTCTGCTGGGTGAAAGGCCAGGAATTTTCTCCACACCTTAGCGTATATTCTTGTAGTAGACTCTTTCCTACTTTGTAGCAGGGTATTAATCAGGTTTTCCGAAAAGCCCTTCTGCTTCAATAGCTCCCTTTCAAATTCCAGGCCGCTAGGTGTAGGGCTTTGGCCTGTGGATGGTAGCAGGGTCCCTGCGAGAGAAGATCCTGGTGCAGTGGCAGGATCCACGGGTCGGTTATTGACATGGCTCTGAGCCATGAAAACCACGGCCTTTTGGGCCAAAACGGGGCTATCAAGATGACCCTCGCCCTCTCTTGTCTTATTTTCCTGACTACTGTTGGAAGTAGAACCATTGGAGGGAAGGCATAGGCTAGCCGGAATGCCCAGGGTGCTTGGAGGGCATCTAGAATGTCTGGGTTGTCTGACCTGTAGAGCGAAGCGAACCTCTTTACGCGTCTGTTGGCTCTGGTAGCAAACAGGTCTATCTCCGGTCTGCCCCATTCTGTCGCTATCGTCTCGAAGACGTGCCTGCTGAGGACCCACTCGCCCTGATATAGGACCTGGCGACTGAGATAGTCTGCTTGAGAGTTGTCTACTCCTCTTATGTGGAGTGCCGACAAGGAGTGAAGATGTACCTCGGCTATCTCTAGGATCTCTTCCGCGATAGACATCAACGGTCCCGACCGCGTACCTCCCTGTCGGTTTATATAGGCCACTGCGGTGGTATTGTCTGTCTGGTTTCTCACGTGGGTTCCTCTTAACTGCGGGAGAAATTGAGATATCGCATAGTAAATTGCTTTTAGCTCCTTTACATTAGAGGAGGTTTCTATCTCATGTTTACACCACCGGCCTTGTATCATGTGCTCCTCCAGGTGGGCCCCCCAGCCCCAGGGGCTAGCATCCGTGGTGAGCACCTTGGAGGGAGTTACCCACCATTGCACTCCCTTAGACAAATTGGTAGGATTTAACCACCACTTTAGGGATTTAACAACTTCTGGCGATAGGGATATCCTCCCTTCCAACCGCCCCTGCAGTCTGTTTCCTGCAGAATAGCCCACTGTAGTGTTCTAGAGTGGAACTGGGCCCATTGCACCGCTGGGATGCACGATATCAGGGACCCCAGCAAGGACATACCCTGTCTCAATGATATTACGGGTCTTCCTGTAGTATTCTGTATCTTATTGATTATGGCCACTGCTTTAGCGTCTGGCAGAAAGCACTTCTGACTTACAGAATCTACTTGCAGGCCTAGGAACCTCTGACAGGTAACTGGTTCTAGTCTGGACTTCTCCCAGTTGATTAGCCATCCTAGCGTTTGTAGGGATGAGATAATCTTGGCCATTCTTGTTTTGCACTGAGAAACAGAATTCCCTACTACGAGCAGGTCGTCCAAGTAAGGGACCACTAGTGTGTCATTCAGCCTTACATACGACATCACTTCCAGGATCAATTTGGTAAATACCCGAGGAGCCATGGATAGCCCGAATGGCATTGCCACAAACTGGAAATGCTGAATCCGACCCTTGAACCAGACCGCTACCCGCAGGGACTTCTGGTGCTCTCGGTATATGGGTAGATGGTAATAGGCATCCTTTAGGTCCAAAACTGCCATGTAACACCTGGGAAACAAAAGTTTTATTGCAGAATTTATTGACTCCATCTTAAATGGCCTCAGACTTAAGAAGGTATTAAGCTTCTTTAAATTTATTATGGTCCTAAAAGAGCCATCTGGTTTTGGGACTAAAAATAGAGGAGAATAAAAGCCCATTCCTTCTTCGTCCCCTGGGACCTCTATTAGGACCTGTTTAGTTAGTAATACTGCAATCTCCATCTCCAGTGCTTCCTGCTGTATCTGGGACTTCATGGAAGTCAATAGGAAGAAGTTCGGTGGATGCCGAACAAATTCTAGTTATAGGCCCGATGAGACGATATTAATGGCCCATGGGTTTGATGTTACCTTCCCCCATTGGTGGCTGAATTCCAGTAGTCTGCCACTTACCGGTGTACTGGTATTAGCGGAACCTGTCTCCTCTGAAGGGACGCTTCCCGAATAGATTGCCCCTCTGTTTGGGGTCCTTATTTCCCCAGCGATCCTGGGGTTTAAAGTCTTTTTGCCAAACGGCGGCTTTCTGTAGGACCTCCTATTAAAGGGAATATACGGGTTAGGAAAACCTTTTTTTCTCTCTCCCGCCTTTGTTAAAATCTCGTCCAGTTCCGTGCCAAATAGGTGCTTACCCTAGCAGGGTATAGCACACAGTTTAGTTTTTGTCTGCGTGTCCCCTTTCCACCCCTTCAACCATAAGGCCCGCCGGCCTGCATTGGTTAGCCCTGCTGCTCTAGCCGATAAACGGAGAGAGTCCGCTGAGGAATCGGAGAGGAAGGCCGCTGCTCCTTTAATGAGGGGCATAGAGGACAGGAGTTTATTCCTGGCCACTCCGTTTTTAATATTGTCCTCTAGGTCATTCAGCCATACCAACATTGATCTTGCTGTGCACGTGGCTGCTATTGCGGGCTTAAAAGCTGTCACACATGCTTCCCAGGATCGTTTAAGGAGTGTATCGGTCTTACGATCTAATGAGTCAGCCAAAGTTCCTGAATCCTCTACCGGCAGGGAGGATCTACGAGAGGTAGAGGCCACCGCCGCATCCACTTTGGGGGCTCTCGACCAAGCTGTCAATTCCTCATCGTCAAACGGATATTTACGCTTTGACGTTAAGGAGAGGAAGGTTCTCTGCCCCTGTTTTTCCCACTCCCTTTTCACCAGCTCTTTTATAGCTGGGACCACTGGGAATGCTCAGACCTTTCTACGGGAAATGCCTGCAAACATTATGTCTTGTGGAGTCTTGGGGTCCTTACTCTCAGGTAGCCCCATGGTATTTCGGACAGACTTAACTAAGTTACTGACGCTGTCCGTAGGGAAACACGCCTGCTCCTCGTCCTCTGAGGAAGGGTATTCCTGGGATCTATCAGAGTCTAGCTCCCCGGATTCTGACGGCGACCTTGATGCCGGCGAAGCTCCTCCTCTTGGTGAACTTATCTGTCTCACGGAGGAGTGACCCCCCAGACTACTGGAGCTGCCCAAGGCCCGTAGCTCTTCCCCAATTATCGCTCGGATATCCTCTTTCTTCCGTGAAGATTCCTCCTGTAAGGCCTCCTCAATACACGCTTGGCATAATCTTTTAGGGTGGCCGTCTGGGAGGGGCTGAGAACATAAGGCACACTCTCTATTTTTCGCCTTCTCTGTTCTTTTGGCCTAAAAAGGGGGGTATGGACCAGAAAAAAGAAGGCCATCAGCTATTTATTCTGACTAAAAACACTCACCCGTAAGTCTCGTCAGCAAACTACCGGCTGCGGGGTCCGCGCCTCAAGCTGAGGCGAGGCGTGAGATGATTTCTTCTCCTTCCGTTTTTTCTACAGGGGCTCAACTTGCCTGGAAGGTCCGCTAGATTCCTTCCTGGAGCTGCCACTTCTTCTGGTGCTGCTGCTTCTCCTTGTAGCACCGCTTTGTCTGCTGCCATGTGGGGATTCCACTGGCTGACTTAGCGGGAGCGAAGCTGGGTCATCTATGGATGACATGACTGCGCACTGGCGCTGCCTCCGTGGCTTCCTTTTATAGCCTTACCACACTTTTTTTTTTTTTTTTTTCTTAATCCTCCATTTTTTTTTTTTAGCCCCTTCTGCGCATGCGCGGGCGTTCTCCCGCGAGAGCCGCCTCCTGCACTGATCCCGGAAGTCTTCCATACCCTTACTTCCGGGTTGCCTGCCTGGGAGCGCCGCTGGAAGCGCTGATGCAGCGGCCCCGACAGTGACACCACGCACTCAGCCCACACGTTAACCCCTGCAGGTATGACCTCCGGTAGCGCTGCCTGGCACAAACGCTCAGGCTCTTTTGCTTCTCTCGGGGGGAGGGGGGGCGCGCGGCCACCGTCCCTGATATGCCTAATGGCATTATGTAATGCGTTCGTCCCCTTCCTGGGGGGGGGGGGGTATACGCCCCTGTCCCCTCAGTGAGCCTTGGCACCTTCTTACCTCCGGCCTCACCTGCATTACCAGCTCTGGGGGGGGGGGGGGAAACATCACCTCTCCGCCCGACGACGCCTCCAGTCCTGGGGCCCCTGCTGCTCATATTATGCACGCAGGCGGCTACCAGACCAGGTATCCTCTTCTGCGGGTTCCTTCCTAGGAACTGGAAACCAAACTGAGGGAGCAAGGGGGACCGCCCCATTTATCTCTCTGTAGGTTTCCTGTTCCTGGGGCGGATCCCCTCTCTCAGTGGGTGCTGTCGTGGCGAAGAGGAAAATAAACCACTACACACCATAAGATGGAGAACTAAACTACTAGACAACAGGGGATGGAGAAGAAAAGTACTAAACTAGTACACATCAGGGGATGGAGAACTAAAGCAGTAGACACCAAGGTATCACTAGAAACCAAGTCTTGGAAACCTAGGTTTTTGTCCTGATGATGAGGTCCAAACACATTGACTTTTAAAACCTTCACAATAAATCTTTCCAAGTACATTCTGTTTGGATCCTTCATTAGCAGCACTTTGTATGACACGTCATTCCCATCTTTAACATCCAGTAATATAAGTTGTCAGTGGTCTTTGGATAGGATGTCATGTTGTTGGTTCACTAGTGCAGAAACATTAACACCTACCCCACATACACCTCGAACACCAAGCCTAATCCCCCTTCCACCACGGCCTCACTTTTTCCCAGTCATGTTGCTCAGATAGTGTGCTAGGAGCACACTATTAGCAACTAAAAATTAGATTTTTTTTTTACTCTGCACAACCTCTGCACACAGCTGAATTTCAGCAGCACAAAACGGGAAGGTGAAATATGGCGTGATGAATCACTTTACTCACAGACGAAAAAATTGTTTCAGTATGGATGAGGCCTGTATGACAAAGAAGACCTGCTCCAAAAAATTTCAAAGTGAGATGTCCCCTACTGTATCACATTAGTGATCAACAAAATTTTTTTTTTTTTGGGGGGGGGGGGGGGGCCTGTAAAACATTGACTAGATGTTCAAAACCATCTCAAACTGAGATCACCATATCTGTATCACGTTAGTAATATGAAAATTTTTTTTTAGTGTGGATGAGGCCTGTATAATCTAGAACAGGGGTGGACAATTAATTTTTCAAAGGGGCCACATAAGAAACTGGGACTGCTGCGGGGTGCCGAGCCAATTGGCTGATCATAATTCTCCTTAAAGCCAAAGCGCTGCGGAATATGTTAGCGCTATATAAAAATAAAGATTATTATGGTCACACGCAGCATTTTGTTTCTGAAGCCCAAACCAGCTCTCTAGGCAGTAAAACTACTGTGTTCAAAACGCTAGTTTTGCTGCATTTTATTGGGTGTGGATTACACGTGTGCTTTGTCTACACAGGACCAACTTTATTAAACAAGTTTTCCCCAAAATTCTTTAAAAATGCTGCAAAAATAGTTGAGTATTTTGCAGAAGTTTTGCACTCGCTCAGAACTTTCTATGGGCGAAACAGTGAAAAACACTGAAAAAAGTGACATGCTGCAGACTAAACGCTGCCGTTCTCAAATTTAGTCAGAAGAAAAAAAAAAAAAAAAAAAACAACAACAACAAGCGTTTGCATGAGATTTCGGAAACCCCATAACTTTTGCTCGTACTGTAAAACGCAGCTTTTAATTTCCATTAAAAAATCCCATTAAAAAAATCAGTGCTGAGCTATCAGTTTATAAGAAACAGTAAATTGTATGTTTTTAATTTGCGGCCAAGACCCACAGTAACTTGTATTAGCAGTTACCGTAATTAAATGGGTTTTCTAATTTCAGAAAATCCTTCTCTCATTAGCTGCAATTATAAATAAAGTTTTTTCCTCACCCTCCCGGGGCCAGCGCCGAGTGTCAGTTCCTGGTGAGAAAAAAAAAAAAGGCCAGCTCACCTGAAGGCATGTGTAGTGGATAGCCCGGACCACGTGCAGTCTTCACGCAGTAACCAAGGAAAAAGAAAAAAGGTCCAGCTTTGCAAATTCAAGTCCAATTTATTGTTAAAAACAAGTCCAAAACAGAGCAAAAAATGGTGTGTTCACATGAGTAACAAGTAGTAGATTACGCGTTTCGAACAATAGCTTGTTCTTTCTCAAAACTACTTCCCTTGGGTGTTACTGCAATATATACTCTTTACACCCAGTAAATTACAAACACATGGTGTGAAGGGAGAAAGAAAAAAAAAAAAAAAGGGGAGAGGGAAACATGTGTGAGATATAAAAAATAACATTACAAAGAAAAACACATTTTTTGTGAAAAGAGGGGGGAGACAAAAAAGAAAACAAAAAAGAATAAAAAAACAAACAATTTTTTAAAAAGTTTTTTTGTGCATATATATACTGTATATATTATATATATATATATATATATATATATATATATATATATATATATATATATACACACACACACACACAGTTATAATAACATCAATAATGAAACATAATTTCTCTTCTGGCATTCAATCCATTTGGAAAGCATGTATTTAGATAGAAAATCCAATATGCTTCGCGTGTTAGAAGACGTTTTTTCAGATCTCCACCTCTTATATGTGGTGTTATTCTCTCAATGCCCATGACACGAAAAAATTCAGTACTTCTTTGGTGTTCATTAATGAAGTGTCTGGATGCAGATGAGATGGAGCGATTAATACTGGAAGGAGATAAGATGTCAGTTATATGTTCAGATATGCGAGTCTTGAGCATGCGAGATGTGCAGCCCACATATCTCAAGTTGCATTTGGAGCAGGCAATCACATATACTACATTTTTACTATTGCAATTAATATATTGTTTTATTTTATGTTCATTACACTTAGTACCATCAAAAAAGGAATGAACATTATTAGAATGTGCACATGTTCTGCATCTAGAAGTGCTGCAGCGGTAAAAACCGCAGCAGTGTAGCCATGTCCGAGATCCAGTTTTAGAGCTAAAAAAGCTAGGAGACACTATGTCTGATAAGGTGTTGGCTTTTTTAGCAACCACTCTGCAGCCGTTAGATAAAATGCTAGACAAAACCTCATCTTCAAACAGAATAGGTAGATGTTTCAAGAAGAGTGCTTTAATGGTGTTAAACTGAGAACTATATTGGATAGAGCAAACCATCTTATCTGGATTTTTATCATTATTATATACCTTTGGCAATAACAAATCATGTCTTTTTTTCTTTTGTACAATTTTCTTTGCTCTATCAAGACACCAATTAGAGTAACCCCTCTTGCTCAGCTTGTTGCAGCATGACTCAATTTCTCCTTTCAGGGCATTGTCATCACTGCAATTTCTAGTGATTCTAGTGAGCTCCCCCACTGGTATAGATTTAATAGTGTGCTATTTTACTAGATGCATGTAAAATGGTGTTACCAGAAAGTGGCTTGCAGAATGTAGCAGTGCTGATGACAGCACCTGCAATACCTTTTAGTTTAAGATCCAGAAACAAAATTACATGTGGATCCGTCATAAATGTAAATTTGAGATTGAAATCATTAAAGTTGAAATATTCTATTAGTTCTGGTATGGCAGATACATCACCACTCCAAATAAGGAGTGTATCATCAATGAATCTGCCATACCAAAAAATACTAGACAAAAATGGATTGTCAGAATACAAAATTACCTCCTCCCAGTGCGACATAACAAGATTAGCCACCGATGGCGAATGTTTGCCGCCCATTGATACTCCTCTGCATTGTAGAAAAAACTCTCCATCAAAAAAGAAATAATTGTGAAGCATTAGGAAATAAATAACCTGCATGATATAATCACACAATTCATTAGTATAGTTACTATATTTATGCAGGTGAAATTGCAATGCTCTGATTGCAACATCTTGAGGAATAGAGGTGTAAATAGCAGTAACGTCACAGCTAATCCACTGAAAACCACTATTCCAAACTACATTAGAAAATTGATGCAATATGGCTTTTGAGTCCCTCAGGAACCCCGGCACTCGTGTAACCAGAGGCTGTAGCAAAGAATCTACCCACTGGCTGAGGTGTTCCGTGAGAGACCCAATGCCTGAAACAATTGGGCGCATAGGGGGTGGTGATATATTTTTATGAACCTTAGGAAGCCCATAGATTGTAGGAATAGTTGGAGAATCAATTTTTAAAAAATCTACCTGAGCCTTTGTCAGAACACCCAATGCTGCCCCCTCTTCAATTAGTTTGAAAATTTTTCTTTGAAAATCCTTTGTAGGATCATGAGGCAATTTTCTATATGTAGAACTGTCACTCAGTAGAACATTCATTTGGTCTCTATATTGCGCAGTGTCCATGATCACAATCAAGCCGCCCTTGTCTGCACTTTTGACTGTTATTTCAGTAGTTTTCTTAATTTCATCAATAGCTTTTCGTTGTTTGTAGCTCAAGTTGTTATTTTGTTGTTGAATTTTAATTGAAGCATCCAATTTCTGACAATAATCCATTTTTGTCTAGTATTTTTTGGTATGGCAGATTCATTGATGATACACTCCTTATTTGGAGTGGTGATGTATCTGCCATACCAGAACTAATAGAATATTTCAACTTTAATGATTTCAATCTCAAATTTACATTTATGACGGATCCACATGTAATTTCGTTTCTGGATCTTAAACTAAAAGGTATTGCAGGTGCTGTCATCAGCACTGCTACATTCTGCAAGCCACTTTCTGGTAACACCATTTTACATGCATCTAGTAGCCATCCCGGGCACACTATTAAATCTATACCAGTGGGGGAGCTCACTAGAATCACTAGAAATTGCAGTGATGACAATGCCCTGAAAGGAGAAATTGAGTCATGCTGCAACAAGCTGAGCAAGAGGGGTTACTCTAATTGGTGTCTTGATAGAGCAAAGAAAATTGTACAAAAGAAAAAAAAAGACATGATTTGTTATTACCAAAGGTATACAATAATGATAAAAATCCAGATAAGATGGTTTGCTCTATCCAATATAGTTCTCAGTTTAACACCATTAAAGCACTCTTCTTGAAACATCTACCTATTCTGTTTGAAGATGAGGTTTTGTCTAGCATTTTATCTAACGGCTGCAGAGTGGTTGCTAAAAAAGCCAACACCTTATCAGACATAGTGTCTCCTAGCTTTTTTAGCTCTAAAACTGGATCTCGGACATGGCTACACTGCTGCGGTTTTTACCGCTGCGGTACATCCAGATGCAGAACATGTGCACATTCTAATAATGTTCATTCCTTTTTTGATGGTACTAAGTGTAATGAACATAAAATAAAACAATATATTAATTGCAATAGTAAAAATGTAGTATATGTGATTGTTTGCTCCAAATGCAACTTGAGATATGTGGGCTGCACATCTCGCATGCTCAAGACTCGCATATCTGAACATATAACTGACATCTTATCTCCTTCCAGTATTAATCGCTCCATCTCATCTGCATCCAGACACTTCATTAATGAACACCAAAGAAGTACTGAATTTTTTCGTGTCATGGGCATTGAGAGAATAACACCACATATAAGAGGTGGAGATCTGAAAAAACGTCTTCTAACACGCGAAGCATATTGGATTTTCTATCTAAATACATGCTTTCCAAATGGATTGAATGCCAGAAGAGAAATTATGTTTCATTATTGATGTTATTATAATTGTATGTGTATGTATATATATATATATATATACACACACAAAAAAACTTTTTAAAAAAAATTGTTTGTTTTTTTATTCTTTTTTGTTTTCTTTTTTGTCTCCCCCCTCTTTTCACAAAAAATGTGTTTTTCTTTGTAATGTTATTTTTTATATCTCACACATGTTTCCCTCTCCCCTTTTTTTTTTTTTTTTCTTTCTCCCTTCACACCATGTGTTTGTAATTTACTGGGTGTAAAGAGTATATATTGCAGTAACACCCAAGGGAAGTAGTTTTGAGAAAGAACAAGCTATTGTTCGAAACGCGTAATCTACTACTTGTTACTCATGTGAACACACCATTTTTTGCTCTGTTTTGGACTTGTTTTTAACAATAAATTGGACTTGAATTTGCAAAGCTGGACCTTTTTTCTTTTTCCTTGTCAGTTCCTGGTGCCTGTCATTGTTTGCAGTGCTCAAGTCACGTCTACAACTCTGCAGCCAGTCGGTGAGCTCAATGGCTCTGGTGACTCATGGCGTCAGCTCACTTGAAGCTGCTGAGTTCAGGTATTGGATCCAGTAGTGTTGACATAACATTAGTTGTGCAGACAATAACAGGCACCGGAATCAGAGGCTGAACCTGGGATTGGTGAGTAAGAGACAATTCTGATATACCGTATTTTACGCATTATAAGACGCACTTTCCCCAAAAAAAATTTGGGGGGGGGTAAATGGGTGTGTGTGTCTTATAATGCAGATATACCTTACCGGTACTGTTGCTGCAGGCTGGGATGAGGGCGCGCCCAGTGGAGCTGTGTGTTCCCCCCCTCCTCTTCTCCAGATCCTGGGTACCATCTGCACATGAAGCGCTCACTTTACGCATGGTGGGAATAGCCGCATGCGTAAAGTGAGCGTTTCAATGCAATCCTATGGCGGCGGAATTGCTGCGATTCCACAGAATTAATGAACATGCTGCGGATTTTACTGCTATGCAATTCCGCAGCGGAAAAATACGCAGCATTAGCACAGCAAATGTGGAATCCCATAAGACTGCATGAGAATGCGTTTTGTTAGCGGTTTTTTAAGTGTTTCCGTGGCGACAAAAAAGCTTAAAAAACGCAACGTGGGCACACAGCCTTACTCATCTGCCCAACACCAATTACCAGAGAGTGTTTGATGCTCGTCAGAAGATAGGTGTAACAGATGTGCGTCTCAAGCTAGGCATAAAAGATGACCATAAGAAACTGGATTCCAAAGATGCACATAATCTAGAAGATCGCCTCCAAACAATTTCAAACTCAGATCTCGGCTGCTGTATCACGTTTGTAAAAAGAAAAAAAAAAAAAAAAAATTATGTGCAACAGCTCTGCACACAGAACAACTTCAATGCCACTAAATGAAAAGGTTGCAGACGGCTTTATATCACCGTCACAAAATGACAATGTGGAATACAGCGGGCAACACAAAAAATTGTGAGGATGGTACCCAGGGTCTGGAGGAGAGGAGACTCTCCTCCACTCCCTGGGTACCATATTCCTGTAAAGAAAAAAAATAGAATAAAAATAAAAAAAAAATAGGGATATACTTACCCTCTGTTGGCCCTGGAGCCCTCCCGGTCCTCAGCGGCGCTGCCAGCAACTTCCGTTCCCAGGGATGCATTGCGCGAATCAGCTCAGATGACGTAGCGGTCACACGACTGTGACGTCACAAAAGGTCCTTCGCGCAAAGTACGCCTGGGAACGGAACCCATCGGAAGAGCCACTAAGGACATTGGGGCCGTCAGAAGGTGAGAATAACTATATTATATATATATATATTTTTTTTTATTTTTTTTTTTTAACATTCTATCTTTAGAATGCATAGGCAGCCTCAATAGTAAAAAGTTGGTCACACTTGTCAAAGCACTATGTTTGACCAATCGGTTAATCACTTTTCCAAGCGATGCTTCAAAATCGCTTGAAAAAACACAAGCATTCCGCAAGCTAAAAACGCTTGCAAAACGCTTGTGTTTTGTGGGAAAACGCATGCGAATTCCGCATGCGTTTTACCTGAGGCGGGGAGTTGAAGAAATTCTGCGGACAATTCCACAGCATTTCTGCAATGTGGGCATATAGCCTTACAGTGTCAAAATGGCACTAAAACAAGATGGCCCCTATTGATATGCTGAAGGACATGTGATTTCAGCAGCCAATGACACAAGTCGTTGTGTCAGGACATTGTGGATGTTTCCTGCGCCATGATTGGTTCGCCACAATGTGCACACACAAAGTTAGGAGAAAAAAAAAAAATGACTGTTTACAAGCACGCCGCGCCTCTGAGCTCTGCAAAACCGCTCCCCTCATCAAACACGTGCCCCACACTCATGATACACCACCATTATGGTTACAAAAGAGCTGAAAATACTTTTGTGGCAACACACACATTTTCCTGCACTTTTTAATCAAATGTTTCTGATTTTTTAATATTTTAAAAATTTTTGCTCATGTTTCCGATCACAAATCCGAATGTTCCATATCTGTGCCGAATTTATGCCTGGCGATCGTTTTCTGAAAAAATGTGTTCATCATTACTACTCACCTGGGTAGCCATATGTAGGAATCTCCTCTTTACACCGCTCATCACCTCTCACATATGTCTCTGTAGTATTAATATGGGTCAGATCTTCACCCTGAAACAAATATTGTAATAGTCACAGACAGATGGAGAAGTCCCATCTATGATCAGCTCTAATCCTGCCATCTCCACCGTTCTCATTACACAAGTATAAAACATATAATACTGGTGGATAAAACAAGACTGAGTACAAGACCTTCACAGCCGTCTACACATCATAGGGGAGATCTCATGACACCTTCTCTCCATCTACCTGATGATCCTGAGGAGCACTGGGATCTTCTTGCTTACAGTCCTGTGGAAGAAGAGGACGGGGACATCTCTCTGGTGTTGTCCTCTTACTGGATAGATCTGGAGGAAACACATACAAGGACTGAATTCATTCTTTACATACAGATAATTCTAGACCGAGTGTATTTAGTCCTGTCTATTACCTGGTGATGTGAGGGCCTGGGGAACCTCCATCATGACGTCCATGTACAGATATTTGTGTCCTTCTAAATACTCCCACTCCTCCATGGAGAAATAGACGGAGACATCCTGACACCTTATAGGAACCTGACACATACAATGATACTGTCATCCCCCCAATCCCTTCATAGCGTTACTGTATAATGTCCCAGCATTCCCAGCAGTGTCACCTCTCCAGTCATCAGCTCAATCATCTTGTAGACGAGTTCTAGGATCCTCTGGTCATTGATGTCTTCATACATCAGGTGGTGAGGTGGAGGCCCCGTGATTGGGCTCAGCGGTCTTCCCCATCCCTCAGACACAGGGTCCTGACAGCGCTCACTAGGGGTCTTCTTCACCACTGTGTAATCCTGGTTATGGAGAGACACATTAATAAATCTCACTACAGACATTTCCAGAGTCCTCACCTCTCCAGTTCTGTCCATCTGTTATTCCCATAGATAAGAATGATGTAATGTGACGTCATCAGAATCTCTCACCTCTCCAGTAAGATGGAAGAGGATCTCTAGGGTGAGGTGTAATATCCTCTCCGCCATCTTGTCTCTGTCCATATCCATCCTTGATGGGTAAATCAGGAAAATTCTCTTATATAGAAGATCTTCACTGAGAGGATCCGATATTGTAGAGACCTGAATGAGAAGATGAGCCGATGTAACATCATAAAAATCCTGTGTAATAATACAATGACTGGAGATAATAAGGGAAACATATGAGGAGATTTATTATTTTATAGTATTTAGTGTAAAATAAAGACAGGCTGAATCAAGGGATTTGGAAACATCTGAACAAAAGGAGATGAACGTCATCAAAATGACCTAGGCAGGCTGACCTGAGCTTGGAAGTGTTTCACTACGACTCAATTCAGGACTATAGGTCACATCTGAAAGTCATAATAGGCAAAATGGACGTAATATGAGAACACTGTCAAGCAAAGAAGTTTAACTAAATCGCCTGGTATGTGGTGGTCAATGGTAAAGTCAGTTTGCCACCTTTATCTCTACCTCCCGAACCACTTTTTTCATACGTGTTGGGAACAACTCATGAGTCTAAGCATTTACTGCAAATTATTAGGAGACACAATCCATCTTTACAGGTGACACCTTTGGTAGACAGCTGAACTTGAAGGATTTATGCCAATTTTTAAAGTCCAGGGCCAAATATATCAAAAAAGGTCCGATGCTTCCTGTAGCAAATCAAGACCCACTTTTACAAGTTTACTGTTTGGGAGATGAACAGATGCGAGCTGATCGACGTTGTGAAGTTATACCTGAGACCCAAAAGGACATTGTTTTGAATTTGCAAAGATTTTTCCCCATCAACATAATCAGTTAAACCTTTGTAGATTAGCAATAGGAAGAATGCCAAGTGCGGAATATCAGGCTGTAATAAGAGCAGACAAGACACCGGTTGGTGACAACAAAAGGAGATTTACTTCTCCCAGTGTTAATGAAGGAGCTATTGTAATGGTTGGAAGGGACTTTCTAAGCCGAGATAGAATTATTCAGTGACGGAGAGAACATCTTCAACGTAGAAACACATAGATTATATGATGTTCTGCAATATCCGATAATATTGTGGAATGGCCAAGACAGCGATCACTATAATCTAACGCAGACTGATCCCAACATGACATATGTTCGGATATACGGCCGTCCAGATTTGCTTATTACAGTTACGTGTAATCCAACTTGGCCTGAGATAAGGGAAAAGCTTCTGAATGGTCAGTGCCCATCTGATTAATATGATTCAAAGGGAACCTGTCAGCAGGATTGTGCACAGTAACCTACAGACAGTGTCAGGTTGGCGCCGTTACACTGATTACATTGATACCTGGTGATGAAATCCATCTTGTGGTTGTTGTTTAATCTGTATTTGCAATTTTCAGGTAATGAGATTCTCGTGCTCTGGGGCGGGGCTGTGGTCGGCTTGTGAGCGGAGCTCTTTATGTGCGGTAATGAGATTCTCGTGCTCTGGAGCGGGGCTCTTTATGTGCTGCTCTACTTACATATTCATCTGTATGGCTTATGACAGGTCGACGATTCCTCAGGGACCTGCCCTCTATTTTACATACTGAATAAAATAAGTCTTGAAAAAAAAAAAAAATTCACATTTAGCAGGCAAGTGCCAGTGGTGGCGCCTGAACTGTAGCACGATCGCCAGGGCTGTGGAGTTGGAGCTCATTTTGGTGGAGTCGGTATAAAATGGACAGACTCCTAAAATATATAATAAATGTGCTGAATATTTTTTCATAGGAATTTGGTAAAGTTATGAAATGTCCTATAAATGACTGTTCTATTCCTGATCTAAGGCTACATTCACACACAGCGTTTCTGCTGCGTTTTTTGAGGATACGTTTTTCAGCTGCAAAAGCAGATCAGCATTTCAAAAAACCGCATCACCTGAAAGGTTTTTGAGCTCATAGATAATGTTTTCAATAGCAGAAGCAGATTAGAAATTTGTTCCATCCATCCATTTATCCATATCTGTCTCTCCATATCTTATCTGTACCAAAAAGAATGAAAGCCGGGTAGCACACAGACTAACACTCCTTTTTTTAGCACCATTCAGGTACACCTCATAGCTGCTCAAAAGGATGCCCAGGACAGGCATTGCTCGTCTTCAGTAACATCAACATCAACTGATAGTTGGAATAAATAGACTGCATTCACCATATCTTCTTAAGGTGCAGGCTTTATCTTCAAGTGTAGGGGTATGCAGTATGAGGTTCTGCAGCAGCTGAGGTGTGCAGTATGAGGTTCTGTGGAACACTATGAGGTTCTGCCCCCCCTAGGTTTGATCCTGGCTACTCCCATGGTTTGAATGTAGCCTGAGGATCTAAACTTTGTCTTAGCTGAGATAAGTCAGTGCTGCACTCCAGCACCAGTGAAGCTCCTCCTCTACAGACAAGGGTACAAAGTAAACACACTCAGAAAGAAGGAAGGCCTGCACTCATCTCAGAAGAATTGCTAGAGTGAACAGGATAACAAGATTAAGGTAATCACTTCTTAAAGCATATTAAAACTTTCAATAAACTGTGCATAAATCAATAGTCCAGTATACTGTATGTTCTCTTTGTATGCTTGTTTGCTTTTTCTTTGAGCTCATATACTTTTGGGAAGCTAGCTTCTATACAATATACATACAATATACAGGGAAAATACAGCAACAGGATTGATGAGGACTTATATGAGGACTTGTATAGGTATAGAAGCCTAAACATCAAGTTATTAGCTCTGTTCTCAGTTTCTTTGCTCCTGGAGTATGATACACAACATACTTGCTCCCTCCCTCCTCCCCTCTCCAAAGACTGTGAAGCATTTAGTGAGCTGTACCCTAAGAAAAGCCTGAGATTGGAAATTCAAAGTAAAGCTATCTAATAACATATTTTACAAACTTTATATTTGTCATCTGTACTACTGATTTATGCAAAGTTTGTTTTATTTCTATCTAAAATTATACAGTGGGGAAAGTATGTATTTGATACACTGTCGATTTCCACCTACAAAGAATGGAGAGGTCTGAAATTTTTAATCATAGGTACACTTCAACTGAGAGAAACAGAATCTACATGAAATGTCTGACCTCTGTAATTGCAAACAAAGGTTTCTGTTCCAAATATTAAGTTCTGTTTTTCTATTGTATCAAATATGTATTTCATGCAATAAAATGCATATTATTTAAATCATACAATGTGATTTTCTGGATTTTTTTTTAGTCTGTCTCTCACAGGTGAAGTGTACAATTGCAGACCTCGCCATTCTTTTTATTTTCCCCACTGTACATCGTTCCCGGTTCTTGCTGGAATTATACATTATTTTATAGGACACAATTATTTTGAGAGTGAATTTATATGATTACATAATGTCTAAGAAGCTCCCCATGAAGTCAGCTGTATTTGAGCATTTCACAGTGACTCAAGATGAAAAATATTTTGTGTGTCAATGTATGACAAGTGAAAAATGAGGATGAATGAACTCATGGAGATCAACATCCAACACTGCGGAGACACCATCACATGTTTCTCAACGAAGTGATTCTAGAGCAATGCCCCCATCCCTTATGGGAAATATGTAAAAACATGCAAAACACAAGCCGCGGAGACACCATCACATGTTTCTCAACGCAAGCAATGACTAGCCAGGTCTTTCCCCGTGTTTTGCATGTTTTTACATATGTCCCATAAGGGATGGGGGCATTGCTCTAGAATCACTGCGTTGAGAAACATGTGATGGTGTCTCCGCAGTGTTGGATGTTGATTTCCATGAGTTCATTCATCCTCGTTTTTCACAGTCTTCTACTAGGCATTGCTCCTACTGGAAAGTTTCCTACTCCACACTGATGAGGGGCAATACCCTGAAACAGCTGTGTGTGGATGAATACCATGTTTTGGCATAGGTAGTTTCCTTTATTGGAGACTGCCCTTCCCGTGGTTGTTCCTTCTCGGGGAAAGACCTGGCTAGTCATTGCTTGCGTTGAGAAACATGTGATGGTGTCTCCGCGGCTTGTGTTTTGAATGTATGACAAGAGACCCAGAGGAAAACAAATGCTGTAATGCCAAAATCAGTGCATACTCAGGCAGTGATAAAAATGCTCCTACAAGAGCTTCCAATCTAAAAAGACATTTCCAAGGCTTCCACCCAGAAGTTTTCAAAGCTGTGACTGAGAAAGATAACAGCAGCACCAAGAAACCCGCGCCCAGCACTTCCTGCCAGGCAAAGGAGGAGGAAAGAGCATCTCAAACATCATTAACAAGAAATTTTGTAAGTGACAAAGCTACTGTAACAATGACAGCAGATATGTTTAAAAGACAGCTCATACAACTTGTTGTGAAGGACGGTTATACCATTATCATTATTTGCACAACTAGCTTTTACAGCGCTCAATGGAGAAATGGCCCGCAAACTTGGCGTTTCTCTGGAAAGAGAAAGTTTTAGAAAATTATTGATTGAAGAAGCCCTTAAACAAAAGGAAGATCTTAAAAAGACTCTCAAAAGACGCTTCATGTGGGGTTCCAAGATGGCCGCTGATGGAGCTGGATGCACATGAGAGAGCTCCTGCTGTCCCTAAAGCAATCTAAGCCATCCAACCTTGGAGAGGCAAGGAAATCAGCTCCAATAAATAAGCTACACAAGAGACCCTTCTGAAGTCCCCTGCAAGCAATTTGGGGATAGTCGTCAGGCTGAAATACCCGTCAGACGGGGCCACAACTGGACCAGAGGAGGAGCGTGAGGCCTGATGAGGCCTGCACCCCCTATCAGCAGAGGAGCGCACTTGATAATTGGAGAGCTGCTGCTGAGAGGTGCATACCCGAGGGAGATCATCTGGAGGAGGGCAGCGAGGACCCCAGACTGCGAGACATTGGCGGTGAGCGGTTAGTCCCCCTCCCCAACCAGCTTAGTGGAGCCGGTCTCTCCTCCTGCTTTTCTGAGGAGAATCCACAGACGTGCGGTCAGTGAAGCAGAGCGCTGTGTGTGGCCCAGAAGGCGCACGGAGACAGAAGAGGGGACTCTGAGGCTGTGGATTGAGAGCAGCAGGGAGGCTAGGAGATTAACTAGTGCTTCCAGGACATAGCCTGTGCCGCATGTGGAGAGGCATAAAGGAGAGCTGAGAGTTGGGGCACCGGCAGTATAGCAATACTGACAGAGATAAGCGGACAGACCTGAAGCATAAGGAAAGGCTTGTTTCACACTTCAGTTTTTTTGTGTCAGTTAAGCGGATCCGTTGCTAACTGATGTGAACGGATGCCACCGGACCGTTTTTTGACGGATCCGACGACTGAAGAATTTTAAAGGAACGAGAGACAGAGACAGATAGAGAGAGAGAATTTTTTCCGTCCGCCAGAAACGATTTCAGGGTTAAATTTCCTCCCGACTTCCTTCCTCCGGGCATGCGCACTGTAAAATGCGGATCCTGCAGCAAAAAAAAAAAATTGCATGGTCCGTCCAGGCATGTCGGCGGACGCAAATAATTTGGCGGATCCGCAAAAAAACAGATCCACCGGATGGCCATACATCAAGATCAGCCGGTAATGCAACTCAATGGCAAAAAAACGGATCCGCCAAAAAAATGGCGGATCCGTTTTTTTGTAAAAACGGCGGATTTTGACTGATGGTCGAAAACGGAAGTGTGAAACAGGCCTTACCTCCCGCAGTACACTCCCCTGCCTCCAGACAGAAATCCAGTAGCAGCAGCCTTAACGGGAGGGTTGATGAGCATGGCACGCCTGAATGAACAGTGTTGTATGTAAGACAGTGAGTCAACAAACGCTGCTCTAACACAGCTACGGCACTTCAGATTTAAGGGGAACACATTATCAATTAAAATCCCCTCACTTGCAGTATGGCATAAGAGGAAACATAGTGCTCAGTGAGGGAGACGATGATTACCGTATATACTCTAATATAAGCCGAGATTTTCAACCCATTTTTGGGGGCTGAAAGTCCCCCCTCTCGGCTTATATTCGAGTCATATACGCCAGGGGGTCGGAGGGGGAGCGGGGTGTCAGGTCATTCTTACCCCTCCTGGCGCAGTCTCTGCAGCCCCCCTGCTTGTCCCAAGGTCTCCCTTCCTTACTTCAGTGGTCACATGGTACCGCTCATTAAACTCATGAATATGTGCATATGGGGGCTAGAGTTCCTGTAATATTTGACCCTAATGAAGACTACAGCCAGAGCTTGAAAATAGGAAACTTTTTTTTTTTTTTTTTTTTTTTTCTTCTTTTGGAGCTCATTAACTCATGAGCTGCATGAACACTGGGAAGAAACAGAGTCTGAACACCATCTAGTGTCAAAAAGGGTCTATGACACCCAGAAATTGTGGACAAACAGGGTAAAGGAACAACAAGGTTTACCCGTACAGGCCTCCAGACAATGCACTATCAGGGTGCAGTGGACCCATATAATTAGGATAGCAACACAGGTGCAAAAATACCAACAAAATAACCTGCTCACATCCTACCAATATATGGAGGGGGCGGTTATCTGGTATATAGATGCACAAGAAACTTGTGTTTGAAACCAAGTGGGCCCAGCTGCACCCTGAAAAAAAGTGCAAAGAAAACACATTTAAAAAAATGTGGAGTATTAGCTGATATTTTGGCCAAAATACGTGGAGATCTTTGACGCAGGTTACGGGCTCACGTATTTTGGCCAAAATATCAGCTAATACTCCACATTTTTTTAAATGTGTTTTCTTTGCACTTTTTTTTCAGGATTTTTTCCTCTTTCTGTGCTTTGCAGTATTAGGACAAACAGGGTACTAACATTTCACGAGACGCTGACCACTGCACCTACTGCGAAAAGATTTTCCAGCCTCAATTAAAGGAGCTATATCCCACTCCACACAAAGTATAATAAAAGAAATATGGTCAAAATAGGACGTACATCCAGGGCGTCTGGCAATAGTGAGACACCATCAAACAAAGAGATGGAGAAGTTCATCACAAAACAAAGGGGACTAAAGCTTGACGCATCCCGCCTTAATGACCGCAATGAAAGGAGAGAAGGAGAAGTAGAGTCCCCGGATTTAGAGGACAAAGATGGACCCATATCCAGAGGCTTTATTAAAAACTTATCTTCTACTCTGGCCCCTTTACCAAAAGATTTAGTCGACATTAAAAAAGACATCCAACATATTGATAATAGAGTAGCGGAACTAGAGGGAGCACAAGCTGCTCTAACCACGTACGCAAGTGAGTTATCTACAGGACTCCAACTTCATGAGGATCATATTAACAATCTACATACAGCACTAGAGGACATGAAAAATAGAAACAGGAGAAAATCTTAAAGTCCGGGGTATACCGGAGGTAAATGGTCAGGAAGACTTGACAGCGACTCTGACAGAATTATTCTCGCCCCTACTGGATCCAAGTGAAAGACCAATGTTGATTCTTGAAAGAGCACATAGAGCTTTAAAACCTAAGCCCAAGACAACAGATCCACCAAGAGATGTAATCTGCAGAATTTTAGACTTTCGTATGAAGGGGAAAATTCTTAAAAAAGCAAGATCAATGGAAACACTGAAATACGGAAATACATCTTTTCGTGTATTTCAAGATCTCACCACTTCAACCTTAACTAAAAGACGCATACTTAAGCCTTTAACGGATATACTTTAAAAAAAAAAAAACAGGCATTTTTTGTACCAATGGCTCTTCCCCCTTCGGTCTACTGATCACAGCGGAAGGCAGGAGACTCATAGAACAACAACAGACGTCGTGAAGGTCTGTGAAGAACTCAAGATCACACTTGATCTGATGCCGGACCTCAGATTACTACACACAGATATCCAGCTTCCGAAATTACCGACACGGGACCAATGGAAGAAGGCAGGTGGTCCGAGGAGCAAGAAAGCCAAGAAAAGGCAAGTGGGAGCTTAGCGTTCCGTTATTACTTGAACTATGCTCATTAAACTGGACAGACTGTGCTAATTTTTGTTTTACTAGCTCATAGGTGGTTTAATATGACAATAAGATGCTAGAATTTATTGGTCCCCCTGGGTTTATCTTAAAGAGACTGATAGTCAAAATGTTCATGATAGGGTATCAATCCCATGTTTGTTTGTTAATTTTATCTTCTCTTTCTTTCACCCATGTTTTTCACCTCCTCCCCACACCCTTGACTCTCTGGCGGAATGGCGAGAATCAATGTCTGAGGCCTAAGGTTCCTGTGAGTTGCCATGGATGATAAGATGCAAGCAATGACCATTGTATCATATAACGTGAGAGGACTGAATGCACCGATTAAGAGGTCTCAGGTATTAACACACATTAAGATACTTGGAGCGGACATAGTTTTGTTACAAGAAACACATTTCACACACGATAAGGCCCCAAATTTAGAAAGACACTACTACAACACCTGGTATTCATACTCATCCTCCAGAAAATCTAGAGGGGTCACTGTGGGGGAACAGGACCCGTTCCTCCCACGTCACCAATGTGACGTAACTACACAGGCACAGCTCTCCGGCGCCCCCTTTGTCTCTCAGGTCAGTAAGGGAACTGCACCTAGAGCAAATGGCCGCCGATGTCCTGATACCCGCTGGGTATTCTAAGATTCGTAATCAGAGTAAAAGCATCAGCCCAAGATTAATTTTATGGTTTAATTGCCTTAAGGGCGCACTAGATAATTACAGAAATATACAGTAAGCTATACAATGGAATTACAGTGGATTTACAGTCAGTAAAATATAACAATAAGGGTACAAGACTTAGAGATATTAAGCTGAGGTCAATTTACCAGATTGTAGGTTGCGTGTGGGTGCCGGGAGCTCTGCAGTCCACAGGTACAAGAATCTTAGTTGCCGGACAGACCCCAAAGCATGGGCCGCTGCTCCCCTTGGCAGATCTGTCCCCAGTTCCTTCTTAGATCATCATCGTCTGGTTCTTCTGTGAGAGCGAGACTCTCTGCGATGGGCTGCTAGTTCTTAAGCACGCTAGGTCCCTCCCCCTGTGTCAGAGGGTGGGCTAATAATCTCCACCCTGTAGCTCCCTGCAGAACTTATTCCCAATATCTAAGAAAGGGGGTAACTTTTAACAGCATGATCGGATCAAGACCTGAGAGGTACAAGTGAATGCAGTTTGCTTTGCCTGTCGTGTGGAGAGCAAACATGGCCCCCATGGGTCGCTGTGGAGGGCCAATCTATGTATCTCAGGCCCCAGAACCCTCACCGCCTCAGGAGTCGCACTGCCAGATGCGCGATTTCCTCAGGGTCACTCGGATATTTTCCATGAGTCCATAACTCGAAAGATGTGCTCATAATCCATGATCCTAGGAGGGAGTCAGGACGGCTGGGAGAGACAATGGATGTGTATTTCTGTGTGTAGCTGACAGGTATATTCTAATTCAGGCACCTTCCTGCCCCATGCTGACGTGGCTCCTACGCAAGCTTTGAAGTTCTGTTTTGGGTTTTCTCATTATCATACTAAAAGGCCTTGCTATTCAACATTGGAGCACTAAATCCTGCTTTGTTCAATGTCTGAGGCCTAAGGTTCCTGTGAGTTGCCATGGATAAGATGCAAGCAGCAACCATTGTATCATATAATGTGAGAGGACTGAATGCACCGATTAAGAGGTCTCCGGTATTAACACACATTAAGAAACTTGGAGCGGACATAGTTTTGTTACAAGAGACACATTTCACACACGATAAGACCCCAAATTTAGAAAGACACTACTACAACTCCTTTTGGAAGTGCATTGAGCAGCAGGGTGGTGTTCTGGTAAAGGGGGAAAATCTTTTAAATTTTCTGCCTGAGCGAGTGTGAACGAGCTGAGTGTGACCTGAGAGTAAGTGCGAACTGTGGTAAGTGTGTGACTTGAGATTCAGTGACTTGGGATTCAGGGAGTTTCCAAGGGAGGTATTACTGAATTGCTGTTATATTTTATTAATACTTTTTATTTATTTTTGCTTAATCTTGTTGTCTGGTGCAATCCCCATTAGGATATGCTCCACTATTGCCAATGCCATCCAGTGCACGTCTTGCCGCATGTATGAAATCCTTGAACAGCCGGTCGAGGATGCATACTGCTGTGCGAGATGTGAGCTTAAAGCAAGGACCTCCAAGGTGGTATTTTCGGAAATACTTCCTGTACCACGTGCCACGCCAGAGAGGCAACGGGAGATTAGGGAGGTTAATAAGTGGCTCAGGAATTGGTGTAGGAAGGAGGGGTTTGGGTTCCTGCAGAACTGGGCCGACTTCTCAGTTGGCTACAGGTTCTAGGCTAGGGACAGGCTGCACCTCAATGGGGAGGGTGCAGCTGTGCTGGGGAAGAAAATGGCTAGAAGGTTGGAGGAGTGTTTAAACTAGGGACGGGGGGGGGGGAATGGTATTCCTTTTATAGGAGGGGAAGACAGTGCAGATAGAGACCTGGGCACAAATAATGAAATTGGGGGTGGGGGTTGCATGGGGGGTGGGGTTAGAACAGTTAATAATTTAAGAAAGAACAGAGGTACAGAGAGATACATAAAGTGCATGTATACTAATGCCAGAAGTCTCGCCAACAAGATGGAGGAATTGGAGTTAATGTTGTTGGAACATAATTATGACATGGTGGGGATATCTGAGACATGGCTGGACGAGAGCCATGACTGGGCGGTTAATTTACAGGGCTATAGTCTGTTCAGAAATGACCGTACACATAAGCGAGGGGGAGGCGTGTGTTTATATGTAAAATCTTCCTTAAAACCCATCCTTCGTGATAATATATATGAATCTAATGAAAATGTAGAGTCCCTGTGGGTGGAGATAAGGGGAGGGGGGAAAAATAATAAATTACTGATAGGGGTTTGTTATAAGTCTCCAAAAATAATGGAAGCCACAGAGAATATCCTCATAAAGCAAATAGAGGAAGCTGCGACTCAAGGAGAAGTCATTATTATGGGGGACTTCAACTACCCTGAAATACATTGGGGAACCGAAACCTGCAGTTCCAGGCAAAGGTAATAGGTTTCTGACAACTATGAGAGACAATTACCTTTCACAACTGGTTCAGGACCCAACAAGAGGGGGGCACTGCTAGACCTAATATTAACCAACAGGCCAGACCGAATATCAAATGTAAGGGTTGAGGGTCACTTGGGTAATAGTGATCACAAATTAATAAGTTTTCATGTATCCTTTAATAAGATGTGTAGTAGAGGGGTTACAAGGACACTAAACTTCAGGATGGCAAATTTCTAACGGATGAGAGATGATCTTGGTGCAATGGGTTCGAATCCCACCAAGGACAACTTCTGCAAGGAGTTTGTATGTTCTCCCCGTGTTTGCGTGGGTTTCCTCCGGGTACTCCCGTTTCCTCCCACACTCCAAAGACATACTGATAGGGAATTTACATTGTGAGCCCCATCAGGGACAGTGAAGATAATGTGTGCAAACTGTAAAGCGCTGCGGAACATGTTAGCGCTATATAAAAAATAAAGATTATTATTATATTATTATTAATTAACTGGGACGATATCCTGAGACATAAAAATACACAAAGAAAACGGGAGACGTTTATTAGCATCCTGAATAGGACCTGTGCACAATATATACCGTATGGGAATAAACATGCGAGAAATAGGAGGAAACCACTATGGCTAAATAGAGCTGTAAGGGGCGCAATAAGAGATAAAAATAAAGCATTTAGAGAATTAAAGAAAGTAGGTAGTGAAGAGGCATTAAATAAATACAGAAAATTAAATAAATTCTGTAAAAAGCAAATCAAAACAGCAAGACTCATTGCCAGAGAAAGTAAAAATAATCCCAAAATATTCTTTAACTACATAAATAGTAAGAAACTAAAAAATGATAGTGTTGGCCCCCTGAAAAATAGTCTGGGTGAAGTGGTGGATGAGGAAAAAGCCAATAAGCTAAATGACTTTTTCCAACAGTATTTACACAAGAAAATCCCATGACGGATAACATGATCAGGGATAAAAATTCTCCATTAAAATGTCACCTGCTTAACCCAGCAGGAAGTACGGCGGCGTCTAAAAAAAAAAAAAAAAAAAAAAAAAATCACTAAAATTGACAAATCCCCGGGCCCGGATGGGATACACCCCCGAGTACTGCAGGAATTAAGTACAGCCATAGATAGACCATTACTCTTAATCTTTAAAGACTCCATAATAACAGGGTCTGTACCACAGGACTGGCGTATAGCAAATGCGGTGCCAATATTCAAAAAGGGGACAAAAACTGAACTTGGAAATTATAGGCCAGTAAGTTTAACCTCAACTGTGGGTAAAATCCTGGAGGGTTTTCTAAGAGATACTATACTGGAGTATCTGGAGAAGAATAACCTCATGACCCAATATCAACATGGGTTTACAAGGGACCGTTCCTGTCAGACTAATCTGATGAGTTTTTATGATAAGCTTTTATGAAGAGGTACGTTCCGGACAGGACCAAGGGAATGCAGTGGACGTGGTGTGCATGGACTTTTCAAAAGCTTTTGATACAGTGCCACACAAAAGGTTGATACATAAAATGAGAACAATGGGGATAGGGGAAAATATGTGTAGGTGGGTTAAGAGCTGGCTCAGGGATAGGAAACAAAGGGTGGCTATTAATGGAGCACACTCGGACTGGGTCACGGTTAGCAGTGGGGTACCACAGGGGTCAGTTTCGGGCCCTCTTCTTTTTAACATATTTATTAATGACCTTGTAGGGGGCATAGAGAGTAGAATTTCAATATTTGCAGATGACAAACTCTGCAGGGTAATCAATACAGAGGAGGACAATTTTATATTACAGGAGGATTTATGTAAAGTAGAAGCTTGGGCTGATAAATGGCAAATGAGCTTTAATGGGGATAAATGTAAGGTCATGCACTTGGGTAGAACGAACAAGGTGTATAATTATGTGCTTAGCTGTAAAACACTGGGCAAAACTGTCACTGAAAAAGACCTGGGTGTATGGGTGGACGACAAACTCACATTTAGTGGCCAGTGTCAGACAGCTGCTGCAAAGGCAAATAAAATAATGGGATGCATTAAAAGAGGCATAGATGCTCAAGAGGAGAACATAATTTTACCTCTATATAAGTCACTAGTGCGACCACACTTAGAATACTGTGTACAGTTCTGGTCTCCGGTGTATAAGAAAGACATAGCTGAACTGGAGCGGGTGCAGAGAAGAGCGACCAAGGTTATTAGGGAACTAGGGGGTCTGCAATACCAAGACAGGTTATTACATTTGGGGTTATTTAGTTTGGAGAATCGAAGGCTTAGTGGTGATCTTATTACAATGTATAAATATATGCGGGGACAGTACAAAGACCTTTCTAATGATCTTTTTACTCTTAGACCTGTGACGGGGACAAGGGGGCATCCTCTACGTCTGGAGGAAAGAAGGTTTAAGCATAATAACAGATGCGGATTCTTTACTGTAAGAGCAGTGAGACTATGGAACTCTCTGCCATATGATGTTGTAATGAGTGATTCCCTACAAAAATGTAAGAAGGGACAGGATGTCTTTCTTGAAAACTATAATATTACAGGGTATATACACTAGTTTCCTTAATATTGCGTTGATCCAGGGAGCTAGTCTGATTGCCGTATGTGGAGTCGGGAAGGAATTTTTTTCCCCAATGTGAAGCTTACTGTTTGCCACATGGGTTTTTTTTTTTGCCTTCCTCTGGATCAACATGTTAGGGCAAGTTAGGATAGGATATGGGTTGAACTAGATGGACTTAAAGTCTCCCTTCAACCTTAATAACTATGTTACTATGTTATGTATGTTGGGTATATGGGCACGGGACGATGGGATGGAGGATAATTATAATTTGCTATAACTAACCACAGTTAGTTACTATGCCCGGGCAGCGCCTGGCTCTTCAGCTAGTAGAGAATAATGGAGCCTCCAGCACCAACCTCCACATAGAGAATAAGGGTATGTGCACACGCGGATTGTGCTGCGGATTTTGCTAAATCCGCAGGTAAATTGACCTGCGTTTTACCTGCGGATTTAGTGCAGATTTCACCTGTTTTTACACCTGCGAATTCCAATAATGGAGTAGGTGTAAAACGCTGCGGAATCGCACAAAGAATTGACATGCTGCGGAAATGAACCCGCAGCATGTGCACAGCTTTTTTTATTTTATATAATTGTACTGTACACCGCAGGAGAATGTGCTGCAGATCCGCAGGGTGAAATCCGCTGCGGATCCGCAGTAAAATCCGCAACTTGTGCACAGACCCTAATAGAGCCTCCAGCACCGACCTCCACCCGCAGAGCCACATAGAGAATAATGGAGCCTCCAGCACTGACCTCCACCCGCAGAGCCGCACTCCACATAGAGAACAATGGAGCCTCCGGCACCGACCTCCACCCGCAGAGCCGCCCTCCACATAGAGAATAATGGAGCCTCCAGCACCGACCTCCACCCGCAGAGCCGCACTCCACATAGAGAATAATGGAGCCTCCAGCACCGACCTCCACCCGCAGAGCCACACTCCACATAGAGAATAATGGAGCCTCCGGCACCGACCTCCACCCGCAGAGCCGCACTCCAGAGAATAATCGAGCCGATGAAGGCAGCATGCCGAAACGCACATTGGGGAGGGCGCCACCCAGGAGACAGACTATATCATCATTTTAAGTATTGTCCCATTTGCGGTTCACTCATTTATATTATTGTTCTTTACTCCACTCTCGGTCTTTTGACACATTTGCCCATACTGACACCTTTTAACATCTTTTGCACTTTACCTTTGTGCACACTTGTGGTTATTATATGCATTTTTTTATTCACACACTCACTTTCAATCATGATCCATCTTGGAGCTTTTATTTATCAATGATTTCTATATATTGGCTATATTATACATGAAGTTTTGTGGAAATATTTCTATTTTAATGGATTGAGTGCCCCTTTTTAAATAATAATTTTTATATAATATTTTTACATGTTATTTTCCATGTTTGCATTGTTCTTTGCTCTGTTATTAAATTACCTGATTTACTAATAAACTATATGTTATTTAATATATATATTGGTGTGGACTTGTGGTTGGTTTCTTTTTTTTTTCCCGGGCTCTCCAGTTTTTCAAGTATCAAACATATAATACTAATGAATAAAACAAAACTGAGCACAAGACCTTCACAGCCGTCTACACATCATAGGGGAGATCTCATGACACCTTCTCTCCATCTACCTGATGATCCTGAGGAACATTGGGATCTTCTTGGTTACAGTCCTGTGGAAGAAGAGGACGGGGACATCTCTCTGGTGTTGTCCTCTTACTGGATAGATCTGGAGGAAACACATACAGGGACTGAATTCATTCTCTACATACAGATAATTATAGGCCGTGTGCATTTAGTCCTGTCTCTTACCTGGTGATGTGAGGGGCTGGGGAACCTCCATTATGACGTTCTTGTACAGATCTTTGTGTCCTTGTAAATACTCCCACTCCTCCATGGAGAAATAGACGGCAACATCCTGACACCTCATAGGAACCTGACACATACAAGGATACCGTCATCCCCCGATCCCTTCATAGCATTACTGTATAATGTCTCAGCATTCCCAGCAGTGTCACCTCTCCAGTCAGCAGCTCAATCATCTTGTAGACAAGTTCTAGGATCTTCTGTTCATTGATGTCCTCATGTATCAGGGGGTGAGGTGGAGGCCCCGCGATTGAGCTCAGGAGTCTTGCCCATCCCTCAGACACAGGGTCCTGACAGCGCTCACTAGAGGTCTTCTTCACTACTGTGTAATCCTGGTTATGGAGAGACACATTAATAAATCTCACTACAGACATTTCCAGAGTCCTCACCTCTCCAGTTCTGTCCATCTGTTATTCCCATGGATAAGAATGATTTAATGTGACGTCATCAGAATCTCTCACCTCTCCAGTAAGCCGGAAGAGGGTCTCTAAGGTGAGGTGTAACATCCTCTCCGCCATCTTGTCTCTGTCCATATCCATCTTTGATGGGTAAATCAGGAAAATTCTCTTCTATAGAAGATCTTCACAGAGAGGATCCGATATTGTAGAGACCTGATTGAAAAGATGAGCCGATGTAACATCAGAATGGTAAAGTCGGTTTGCCACCTTCAAGTCTACCTTCTGAACCACTTCTTTCATACATGTCAGCAACAACTCGCAAGTTCAAGCATTTTCTGCAATGTATTAGGAGATACAATTCATCTTTCCAGATGACATCCTTTGGTTCGACAGCTGGACTCGAAGTAGGATTTATGCCATATATAATCACAAAATAGGTTTGATGCTTCTTATATCAAATCAAGACCCAACATTTTTGCCAATTAACTTTTTGGGAGATGAACAGATGCAAGCTGATCGACGTTGTGAAGCTATACCCGAGACAAAAATAGTGTGCTTGTGGAAAAATTTTGCCAATTCAAAGCAATCAGTTAGTAAACTTTTTTTAAAACAGCCTTAGAGAGAATGCCAAGTGACGAATATCCAGTCGCAATAGGAGCAGACAAGACACCGGTTGGTGAACACAAAAGGCAATTTATTTCTCCCAGTGTTAATGAAGGAGCTATTGTAATGGTTGGACGGGATTTTCTAAGCCGAGATAGAATAATTCAGAGACAAAGGGAAAATGTTTACCGTACTACAGAAATAGATCATATGATGCTCTGCAATATCCTATAATATTGTGGAATGGCCAAGACGGCGATGATCACTATAATGATGATCACCAGCATACGTTACTCTCCTCCAGCTGCATATGGAAACCCTGCTAATCTTATTAACATTCAGTGCATGCCTTCTCCTATCACTTTCCAATGTGCTCTCTAGAATGCACGGTCTGTGTGTAACAAACTGACTTACATTCATGATCTTTTTCTCTCTAATTTCCTTAACCTTCTGGCTATTACAGAAACCTGGATCCAGCATTCAGACACCACCGCTGCTGCCGCTCTCTCGTTTGGTGGGCTGAAATTTTCACATACCACCAGACCTGAGAACAGACAGGGTGGAGGTGTTGGTTTGCTCCTTTCATCACAATGTGCTTTCCAGGTCATCCCCCCCAGTTCCCTCACTTACATTTCCTTCCTTTGAAGTCCATGCCGTCAGACTCTTTAAGCCCTTCTCCTTACGAGTGGCGGTTGTTTATCGCCCTCCAGGCTCCTCCCGCCAGTTTCTAGACCACTTCGCCACCTGGCTAACTCACTTTCTATCCTGTGACATCCCCACCCTCATCATGGGAGACTTTAACATCCCCATCAATGATCCGCTCTCCCAGTCTGCCTCTCCTCTTCTTTCTCTAACTTCTTCATTCGGCCTCTCACAGTTTACTAATTCTCCTACACATGAGGACGGGAATACTCTGGACCTGGTTTTCTCCCGTCCCAGCTCACTGCACAACTTTACTAACTCACCTCTCCCGCTCTCGGACCACAACCTTCTTTCCTTCTCAGTCAAGAATTGTCTCCTCACCCGGGACACCCCCACTTATCGGAATACACGTACCATTAATACCCAACAGCTTATGGACAATCTCCACACATCTTTAGCCCCCCATCTCCTCCCTCTCCTGTCCAGACTTAGCATTGTCACACTTCAATAATACACTGAAGAATGCCCTAGATGAAGCAGCACCTTCTATACACAGAAAGACCCGACACAGACAACGGCAGCCCTGGCACACAACGCAAACACGCTTTCTTCAGCGCTGCTCAAGGTGTGCAGAGCGGCAGTTGAGAAAATCTCTCTTAGCAGAAGGCTTCACCCACTATAAGTTCATGCTCAAAACCTATAACTCTGCCCTTCATCTGGCCAAACAATCCTACTTCACCACCCTCATCACCTCACTATACAACAACCCAAGACGACTTTTTGAAACCTTAAACTCCCTCCTGAAACCTAAAGTACAGGCCCCCATCACCAACCTCAGCGGTGAGGATCTGGCCACTTATTTCCTAGAAAAAATCAACCACATCCATCAGGATATCTCAGCCCAATCTCCTCAGTGCCTGGATCCCCTTCCCTGCCGCACCTCAAGCTCACTAGACATCTTTGAGCCTGTTTCAGAAGAAGAAGTTTCCAAGCTCCTCGCTTCTGCTCGGCCTACAACCTGCAACAGTGACCCCATTCCTTCACAGCTCCTGCAGTCTCTCTCACCAGTGGTCACCACTCACCTGACTAAAATATTTAACCTCTCTCTTTCTTCAGGTATATTTCCCTCCTCATTTAAACATGCCATCATAACCCCTTTACTTAAAAAGCCATCCCTGGACCAGAACTGCACTGCTAACTACAGACCTGTCTCTAACCTTTCCTTCATCTCTAAACTCCTGGAACGCCTGGTCCACTCCCGTCTAATCCGCTATCTCTCGGATAACTCTCTTCTCGACCCCTTACAATCTGGTTTCCGCTCTTTACACTCTACTGAAACTGCCCTCACTAAAGTCTCTAATGATCTAATAACAGCTAAATCGAAAGGTCATTGCTCACTGCTGATTCTCCTGGATCTCTCTGCCGCATTTGACACTGTGGATCATCAGCTCCTCCTCACTATGCTCCGCTCTATAGGCCTCAAGGACACAGCCCTCTCCTGGTTCTCCTCCTACCTCTCTGACCGCTCCTTCACTTTATCTTTTTCCGGCTCCTCTTCCTCTCCTCGTCCCCTTACTATCGGGGTCCTGCAGGGCTCAGTCCTAGGCCCCCTCCTCTTCTCTTTATACACTACCCCTATTGGACAAACAATCAGCAGATTTGGGTTCCAGTATCATCTCTATGCCGATGACACCCAATTATACACTTCTTCCCCTGACATCACCCCTACCCTAATTCAAAATACCAAGGATTGTCTGTCTGCTGTCTCTAGCATCATGTCCTCCCTCTATCTGAAACTAAATCTCTCCAAAACTGAACTTCTTGTGTTCCTCCCCTCTACTAACCTCACTCTACCTAACATCGAAATAACCCTGGAGGGTTCCACCATAACTCCCAAGCAGCATGCCCGCTGTCTTGGGGTCATATTCGACACTGAACTTTCCTTTACTCCCTACATCCAATCACTCAGTCACTCTTGTCACCTGCATCTTAAAAACATCTCCAGAATCCGACCTTTTCTCACCTTTGAAACTGCTAAGACTCTTACTGTCGCTCTTATTCATTCTCGTCTGGACTACTGCAACTCTCTTCTGATCGGTCTCCCTCTTACCAAACTTTCTCCTCTCCAATGCATCTTGAACGCGGCAGCCAGGGTCATATTTCTGTCCAGCCGCTTCACCGATGCCTCCATCTTGTGCCAGTCATTACACTGGCTACCTATTCGCTACAGGGTCCAGTATAAACTTATCTCTCTCACCCACAAAGCTCTCCACTGTTCTGCACCGCCTTATATCTCCTCTCTCATCTCTGTCTATCGCCCTACACGTGCCCTCCGTTCTACAAATGACCTAAGACTAACATCCCCCGTAATCCGAACCTCGCACCTCCGTCTCAAAGACTTCTCTCGTGCTGCTCCAGCTCTCTGGAATGCACTTCTCCAGACGATCAGACTGATACCTAGCCCTGACCTATTCAAGCGCACTTTGAAAACCCATCTCTTCAAACAAGCCTACCACATCAACTACTCAGTACACTAACTTTGCCCTGTTCCCTCCTTCCAAATATTATTCTGAATCTGCACCCTACTATTCATCTGTCTCCACACCCTCCATGCACACGATAACTGCACTTGATACTTGTCTATTGCACTTAAACACACAGGCGGATGACCGGCTCATGCAGCTTTATATGAAAATCCCTATTTATTATAATTGCCAGACCTGAATTAACAAGCATTTCTCACCTACTGTGTCCCCCCCATTTCCTTGTAGATTATAAGCTTGCGAGCAGGGACCTCACTCCTAATGTCACTGTTTGAATTGTCTTAACTTGTATTGAATTTATTGTCTGTACATGTCCCCGCTTAGGCCTCTTTCACACATCCGGTTTTTGTCATCCGGCACGATGCGGCGAAATTTTTAATAACCGGATCCAGCACCGGATCCGGTTTTGTCCCATAAGCTTTCATGGTCGCCGCATCGTGCCGGATGGTTATGCGTCGTGTCCGGTTGTTGCCGGACACGGCATAAATTAGCCATCCGGCATCTGCAAAAAACGTTCCCTGCAACGTTTTTTTTGTCAGCGCCGGACCGGCTTTTTCCACAGCGCATGCCCGGACTCTGTGAATGTTAACCCCACAAGTGCCCGGCGAGAGAGAGAGATCTCTCTCTGTCACCCGGACTCTTGTGAGAGATCTCTCTCGCAGGGCACTTGTGGGGTTAACACTCACAGTGTCTGGGTGAGAGAGATCTCTCTGTGGGGTTAATCCCACAAGTGCCCGGCAAGAGAGAGATTCTCTCGCCTGGACACTAAGTGTTAACCCCCATGTCTCTCTCTCCACCCCCCTCTCCCCTCCCCTCTTCTATCCTCTCCTCTCCCCTCACCTCCCTTTCAGCAGCTGTCTCTCATCGGCTGCCTCTGTCCACCTCGTCCTGCGGCTCCTTTAATAATGTCGGAGCCGTATCGTCTCGCCGCATACACATCCGGTGTCACGGCTGCAGGCCGGATCCTGCGGCCCGGCTTTTCGCCGCACGCCGCCGGACCCCACACACCGGATGTGTGAAAGTAGCCTAAGGCCTCTTTCACACTTCAGTTTTTTGCATCAGTCAAAATCCGCCAAAAGGACGGATGGCGGATCCGTTTTAGTACTGATGACAACGGATGCCACCTGTCCGTTTTTTTTGACGGATCAGACAAATGAAGAATTTTAAAGGAACCGCAGCCGGGAGAAAGGGAGAATTTTTTTTTTTTTTGGCCGGCACCCAGAAAGAATTTCGGGTTAAATGAGTGTCTGGAGGATCCGCCAGAGAAAAAAACGTTGCAAGCTCCGTTTTGAAATGTTCGAGGATGGTGACGGACAGCAACTTTTGGCGGTTCCTCAAAAAAAACGGATGCAACGGACGGCAATCCGTCACAATCCGCCATTAATGGAAGTCAATGGGGGAAAAAAAATCGGATCCTCAAAAGAAAATTGAGGATCCGTTTTTTTCAAAACCTGGCGGATTGTGACTGATTGTAAAAAACTGAAGTGTGAAAGAGGCCTAAATTGTAAAGTGCTGCGGAATATGTTGGCGCTATATAAAAATTATTATTATTATTATTATTATTATTATTATTATATAATCTAACGCAGACTGATCCCAACACTGCTAGGCCAACCAATAAAATATATCATCTATGGACTTCTATGCCTACCAAATAATGATCAGACAAGGTTCATCAAACCACATTTTACAACTTAGGCAACTTTTTCATTTTATATTAGATATGTATGCCAAGGTGGAAGGCGAGTGTCTATTCTACATACAACTGAACCAACAAAATCTTTGAATAGATGAATGCATTCATTTAAGAGATGCTGTAGCTAATGATGGTAGAGTGGCGGACATTGGGCGTATGGTTATTTTACCAACTACATTTACAGGAAATCCCAGATATACACAAGTAAGCTCAGGACGCCATTACATATGTTGGGATATATGGCCTTCCAGATTTATTAAAGTCACGTGTAATCCAACTTGGCCAGAGATGAGGGAAGAGCTTCTGAATGGTCAGGGTCTTTCTGAAGGACATGATTTAACAGCAAATGAATTTATTCAAAAACTGATGAAGGTCATGGAGGTAATTACAAAGTGTCATATTTTGGGCGAAACTCTGTTGCATGCTCACATAGGACAAGATACGCCCTTATCAAACCGACAGCGTTATTTCGGCGGAGCTTCCAAACCCAGAAGAGGACCCGGTATTTAAACTATTTTGAAAAATATGATCCTCGGGCCATGTGGGCCACTTAACCCAAGTTCACCATGCATGAAGGAAGGAAAATGCACAAAAGTATCCTCACAACTTGATTCAAGAAACACAGAAAGGAGATGATGGTTATCCTCCTTACAGAAGACGGAAACCTGGACTGGGAGGATATACCGCAACAATCTTGTTTAAAAGGGTTAATCAGTACACAGATATTGAAATAGATAACCGATGGGTTGTACCATACACTCCACTGCTTTAACCCCTTAATGTACAATGACGGGCATAGCAGTTTTAGCATTTAGTGTACCTAGCAAAAAAGCCAAGCAAAAAACAAGTTTGGGATGGCACTTTTTTTTTGCAATTTCACCGCAATTGGAATTTTTTTTCCCGTTTTGTAATACACGACATGGTAAAACCAATGGTGTCGTTCAAAAGTACAACTCGTCCCGCAAAAAACAAGCCCTCACATGGCCATATTGACGGAAAAATAAAAAAAGTTATGGCTCTGGAAAGAAGGGGGAGGGAAAACGAAAATGCAAAACCAAAAATACCCCTGGTGGTTAAAATATGTTTTATGCGCACTTTAATGTAGAATATTTGTAATTTTGTGAAGTCAAAGACATTATTTTGAATTCACTAATAAGGGCAGGGATATGGCAGTTTTTCAGCTACACAATCGAAAATGTGCATCTGATGAGAGTATGCTCTATTAGATGGGAAGGTGTACAAGTAGTAAGGAATCCGTGTGGCAATTACTACATTTTCCCATACATGAAAGACATCCGACTGTAGTTTATCTCAGCGTCCATCTTGAAAATGCTTAGCTACTTAGGCCTGTTTCACACTTCCGTTTTTGACCATCAGTCAAAATCTGCCGTTTTTACAAAAAAAAAAAAAACGGATACGCCATTTTTTTTGGCAGATCCATTTTTTTCCCCCATTGAGTTGCGTTACCGGCGGATCTTGACGGATGGCCATCCGTTGGATCCATTTTTTTGCGGATCCGCCAAATTTTTTGCGTCCGCCGACACGCCTGTACGGACCATGCAACTTTTTTTGTGCTGCAGGATCCGCATTTTACAGTGCGCATGCCCGGAGGAAGGAAGTCAGCCGGAAATTTAACCCTGAAATCCTTTCTGGCGGACAGAAAAAATTCTCTCTCTCTCTTCCCCGGGCTGCGGTTCCTTTAAAATTCTTCAGTCACCGGATCCGTCAAAATAAGATCTGGTGACATCCGTTCACATCAGTTACCAACGGATCTGCTTTCCGCCATTTTGGCGGATTTCAGCTGACACACAAAAACTGAAGTGTGAAACAGGCTTACCGGTAGTGGAGTTTTCCAGGAGCCCATGACAGCACCACGAGAGGGGATCCGCCCTTCAGGGACAGGAAACATACAGACATAAAAAGGGCAGCCCTCTCTCCCGCCTCAGTTGGATTACAGAGCATGAGAGGACCTCCCTGGTTAGTAGCAATTTATATATACATGTAAACTAATTATGGTGCTTGAACCTCTAGGTTCAAGCAACATATTGTAATCCGATTTCTTATATTACTCTACTACTTCTTCTCCGCGTTTTCTGCAATTAATGCGGCCCGAACCGCTCGGCGCAGAGACCCCGTTCAGGCGGCGTTTCGAAGCTCTCGGTGGGGAAAGGTGTGCTATGTATTTTTGGAGTCGATCCGATTTGTAGTTTTAACCAGGGCTGTGGAGTCGGAGTCGTGGTCGGTGCTCATTTTGGTGGAGTCGGAGTCGGTATAAAATGGACCGACTCCGACTCCTAAAATATATAATAAATTGGGTACAGTAATTCAATGCAGGATGTGCTGAATATTTTTTCATAGGAGTTTGGGAAAGTTATGAAATGTCCTATAAATGGCTGTTATATTCCTGATCTAAGGCTACATTCACACACAGCGTTTTTCCTGTGTTTTTTGAGGATACGTTTTTCAGCTGCAAAAGCTGATCATCTTTTTAAAAAACTGCATCACCTGAAAGGTTTTTGAGCTCATAGATAATGTTTTCAATAGCAAAAGCAGATTAGAAATCTGCTCTATCTATCCATTTATCCATATCTGTCTATCCATATCGTATCTGTACCAAAAAGAATGAAAACTGGGTAGTACACCAATATATATTCTGTTCTATATAAATATCTTGATTATTGGATCATAAAAATGATTAAATGTCTGAGGTTCACATTGTACTACAATAAATTTTTCACTTAAATATAAGCAATATGTGTGGGAGTCGGAGTCGAAGTCGTGGAGTCGGAGTTGGAGTCGGTGTCGGAGTCGCAGGTTTGGCTTACCGACTCCACAGCCCTGGTTTTAACAACAACAAAAACCGCATTTTAAGCCCAAATTTTCAAATAGGAATTAATGGCGACCTTTCCATGACCCCCAACTGACATGGATTGAAGCCACAGCGCAGGTGCAGTGACCTTACAAAGATGGCGGCTATGCAAATGCAGCTTCCACACATGACCCGTATTAGCCAATAGCCAAAGTGGCTACCAAGTTGTCAGAGGCTGGGGGCAGGTTGTCACAGGCTGTCGGAGTATGGAGGTGGGTTGTCAGAGGCTGGAAGAGCCGGGGGCAGGTTGTCGGAGCCTGGGGCAGGTTTTCAGAGGCTGCTGGAGCAGGTTTTCAGAGGCTGGAAGTGCCTGGGGCAGGTTTTCAGAGGCAGGTTGTCAGAGGCTGGAAGAGCCTAGGGCAGGTTGTCACAGGCTGTCGGAGTATGGGGGCGGGTTGTTAGAGCCTGGGGCAGGTTTTCAGAGGCTGGAAGTGCCTGGGGCAGGTTTTCAGTGCCTGGGGGCAGGTTGTCAGAGGCTATCTGTGAAGAAAAAGTCACTCTGACCCCGGTTTTCGGGGTATTTTGGCATCGCAGTGCAATTTTCATGTGTGCAGTAGCATCAGCTAAGGATTCCTCAGATTTTCCCGCAAAAACCGCATACGTTTTTTGCGGGAAAATCTGAGGAATCCTTAGCTGAAGCTACTGCACACATTAATATTCGACTGCGACGAAAAGATACCCCGAAAAACGAGGTCCGAGTGACTTTTCCGTCACAGATTTAATTTTAAGTGGCATCAGGGCACCCCACCCAAAGGCTGACTGTGTAAAAAAATTACTTAAAAACAGCCCTAAATCACTAGAACGGGGACGTGTAATGCATTCATACTCTAACTTAACTTTCTTACAGTCGACACCTGATACACTGCTGTAAAGCTGGCAGCGCTGTTCAAGCACCATGTATGCCCTTTAGGAAATGCCCATCTAGTTATTCTACTTCTTCTTCTCCAAGTTTTCTGAAATTAATGCGGCCCGAACCGTTCGGCGCAGAGACCCCGTTCAGGCGGCGTTTCGAAGCCCTCGGTGGGGAAAGGTGTGCTATGTATTTTTGGAGTCAATACGATTTGTGGGGGGAAAAAAAAAAAAAAAAAAAAAAAAAAAAAGCATTTTAAGCAAAAATTTTCCCATAGGAATTAATGGCGACCTTTCCATGACCCCCAACATGTGTCAACATGGCTAAAGTGGCTGCTGAGGTGCCGAATGTGCCAAAGTGGCTACAGACTCTGCCTAGGACAGTCTAGCAATTCTTCACAAGTGTCCGGACCCCGTTCATTTCATCATTGTGTGTCCCAGCGTCCCCTTGAAGCAAATGGTGGTGACATCACAGGTCCTTTAGCCTGCACCCAATATTATATGATGGTGACATCACTACATCACCCCCATTGGCTTCATATCCAACCCATCCCAGGTTGTGCCATCGCTATACACAACATTCAATTTCTAACTTTACTTTCTTACAATCGACACCTGATACACTGCTGTAAAGCTGGCAGCGCTGTTCAAGCACCATGTATGTCCTTCAGAAAATGCCCATCTAGTTATTCTTAACACACGACTGAAACCTAGCCCCCAAAAAGTGCTGACCCATATGTGAAAAAAGGGAGGGAATGCAAAGGTGCTGTCATGGGCTCCT
Source organism: Dendrobates tinctorius (assembly GCF_039654945.1). Classification (NCBI taxonomy): domain Eukaryota; kingdom Metazoa; phylum Chordata; class Amphibia; order Anura; family Dendrobatidae; genus Dendrobates; species Dendrobates tinctorius. Next base: position 4,669,910 of record NW_027361731.1, on the reverse strand, counting down.
CAAAAACACCACCACTGGTAAGTAGCTAAGCATTTATTCAGTTGCTATGACAGCACCACGAGAGAACTGCAGAGATGTAAAGAGCTTAGGGAGGGACACTGCCTCAAGCACCTTTCTCCCAAGTGTGAGATCGGAGGAGTCACCTAAATCCAATCTATAGTGTTTAAACAACGTATATAGAGGACCACGTAGCTGCCTTACATATGTCCTCAATGGATACTTCTGACCTTTCTGCCCAGGATGTCGCCACGGCTCGAGTGGAGTGTGCTCTTATACCTTCTGGGATTTCTGCGCCACCTGCTGTATAAGCCAAAGAAATTGCCTCCCTAATCCACCTGGCTAAAGTGTTTTTTGGACACCCCAAGTCCATTCCTAACTCCCTGAAAGGATACAAATAAGGAATTGTCTCTTTTCCAAGGGTCTGTGGCCGAAACATAACTAAGGAGGCACCTTCTTACATCTAGAGAATGAAGTTTTTGTTCTATCTGGTTAGCAAGGTTCGGGCAGAAAGATGGGAGGAGTCTCTCTTGTAATCTGCAAAATTCTGAAGCAACTTTGGGCAGTTATACGGGATCTGTCTTTAATATGACCTTGTCCTCTCTAAACTGAGTATATGGAGGCAGTCTACAGAGAGTCTGCAGATCACCAACCCTCCTAGCAGATGTTAGTGCGACCAACAGGGCAGTCTTGGTGGATAGGATTCTAATGGGGGCAGAATCAATAGGCTCAAACGAGGCTTCTATTAATGCTGATAGCACCAGGTTCAGATCCCATGGAACCAGCTTCCGTTTAATGATGGGTCTGGACCTAGCTGGTGCCTTAATGAACCTAGCTACCCAGTAGTTGCCCACTAGGTTACAGTTGTAGTGCTCCTAGAGCCGAAACCTGGACCCCAAGCATGCTCATGGCTATACACATCTCTAACCCCTTCTGCAAAAATTCCAGTACCCGATTAATGCAAACTTTCTGACCAACTTCCGCCCCCCGAGGCTGATAAGAATTTTTTCCAGACTCTGGCATAGATATTTGTTGTGGAAGCTCTCCTGCTTTTCAAAAAGGTATTAACTAAAGCTCAGGAGAAGCCCTTTCCCCTCAGTACTGCCCCTTCAAATTCCAGGCCTCTAGATGTAGATTGGACACTCGTGGATGGAAAACCGTGCCTTGGGAGAGGAGATCTGGGAGATCCGGCAGGATCCATGGCTGGGTAACAGACATCTTCCTCAGCCAAGGAAACCACGATCTCCTGGGATAGAAAGGGGCCATCAGGATTACACGAGCCCTGTCGTCTCGAATCTTCCTCAGTACTATCGGTATTAGATTCAGTGGTGGGAAGGCATAAGCCAGATTAAAGTTCCACGAGATCAGGAGAGCGTCCACTGCGTACAGGTTTTCTCTGGGATCCAAAGAACAAAACTGATGCAGCTGTTCCTTTTGTTGGCAAACAAGTCTATTGTTGGGGACCCCCACATGTGTACTGTTTGAAGATGGCCCTATTCAGCACCCACTCTCCTTGTCGGAGCTTGTTGCGACTTAGAAAGTCGGCCCTGATATTGTGTTTTCCTTTTATATAGAGGGATGTATGGGATAGTAGATGAACCTCGGCTATCTGAAAAATACGATTCGCCACCTCCTTTAACGATCTGGACCGAGTACCCCCCTGGTGGTAAATGTAGGCTACAGTTGTCTGAGAATAGCCTGACGTATCAGCCCTGTAGGGACACAAGGAAAGCACTTAGAGTCTACTCCACAGCTAGCAGCTCTTTTAAGTTAGAAGAGTAATCCTGTTCAGATTGCGTGCATACCCCCTGGACCCACATATCCCACATATGCACCCCCCAGCCTTGCCTTTGGAACTAGCATCTCTTGAGTCATAACCACGGACATGATTTACCCAGGGAACTCCCCTACGTAGGTTTGATATATGGAGCCACCATCGTAGCGATTGTAAGGTATCGTTTGACAATGTAAATTTACTCTCTAGGTGTCCCTCTAGCCGATGAGCATTGTGCAGTACTTCCCACTGCAGGGTTCTGGTGTGGTATTGGGCCCAAAGAACTGCTAGAATACATGATGTAAGTGAGCGCAACAGTGACATTGCCCCTCTTAGTGTGACAGATGGGTTATCTATCACCCTGAGTGTTTGTTGCTGAATGCTGTTCACTTTTGAATCTGGTAACCGACATTCCTGTGTTTTAGAATCTAGAACAAGACCGAGGAACTGCTGCACTTCCACGGGCTGCAACTGTGATTAATAATCCATCCTAACCCCTGGAGGCTGGATATTACTTTCCCTAATTGGGCGGTGCAGTGTAATTCTGAGTGTCCCACAATTAGCAGATCGATTAGATAAGGGATCACTTTCCCAAGTTCCTGAATGCCCCATGTGAATTGCATTGTTACTATGGTATGCTTTGCTTACCCATCTTCTTGTATCCATAATTGAACTCCATTCCTGTTATCTTTAAAACACATCTTAGTGGTCTGTGTAACCCCTCCCCCCCTTTTATGACCTTAGCTTAACTCTGTGCATCTGGCCTGGGCAGTCACACCCCACTTTTACTCACACCTGATTGTCCTTAGCTGTACATGTATTCTGCAGTCTGCTCCAGACGAAGTCGGCTCCATCTATTTCAAATTACACTACTCTGAATTAGACTAGAACTGGACTGGAATTTGACTGTAAGGTAACGGAATATAACATCACTACAATGTTTCGGCTTCTTTTTACCATTACCCCCATACTACTCTATTTTTCCTCAACTCCTGTAATGCCCCACCCAGTAAGGAACTAGTCATTCCCCCCTCCATCCTCCCCAGCCATATCACCTCTTCTTCAGAACTGTTCCTCCACATACAATCTTTTTTCTCCAGACACACACCGCCACATCATGTCCTATCCTGCTCCCACCTTCTAACGCTCTGTCTATTTCTCATTGCTGGCGACGTATCCCCAAATCCTGGCCCTCCTCAACACATCCCCACACTCAATTACCCTGCCACGATCCTCTACACGTCCTCGCAACCATGATAACCTCATATCCATTCATCCAGCCCCCACTTCCCCAACCCCCTTACCTTGAGCTCTATGGAACGCACGCTCTGTCTGCAACAAGCTATCGTTTATCCATGACCTCTTTATCACCAACAAACTCTCCTTCCTTGCCATCACTGAAACCTGGCTAACTCCCTCTGACACAGCCTCTCCAGCTGCTCCTTCCTATGGCGGATTCCATCTCTCTCACACCCCTCGCCCCAGCAACAAACATGGTGGAGGAGTTGGCTTGCTCCTGTCTGATACCTGCTCCTTTAACCTTATTCAACTTCCACCCTCCGCTACTCTTCCCTCGTTCGAGGTGCACTCTGTCCGTATCTATTCCCTCTCGAACCTCCAACTGGCTGTCATCTACCGCCCCCAGAACTAGCCATCTCCACCTTTCTCGACCACTTCACCACGTGGCTACTCCATTTCCTTTCTGCTGACATCCCCACCATCATCATGGGCGATTTCAACATCCCCATTGACACTTCCACCCCGGCTGCCTCTGAACTTCTATAGCGCACGGCTTCCCTCGGCCTCACTCAATGGTCCTCTACGGCCACTCACAAAGATGGTCACACGCTGGACCTCATCTTCACCCGTCTGTTCCCTCACTAATCTCAATAACTCACCCCTCCCCCTGTCTGACCACAACCTATCGACATTCTCTTCCCACTCCTCTCCTACTGCGCATCCACCGCTCCATAAACTCGCTCACCCTCGCAGGAATCTCACGCACCTCAATTTACAATCATTCTCTGAGTCCCTTCTCCCTCTTACGAGAATATAGAAACTTGGCACACAATATATATATTTTCCAGTGAAAAGGTAGATTTTAGTGTACAGTACACAGTTATACAGTATGTACTGTACATTAAAATCTACCTTTTCACTGGAAAATATAATATATATATATATATATATATATATATATATATATATATATATATATATATATATATATATAGTGTGTGTGTGTGCCAAGTTTCTATATTCATATGATTACGGACTAGGATCCTACTTGCTGCACCACCACTTATATAGCTGTGCTAAGCAGTTTTTGTATTCTCTTACAGAAATAGCTTCCCTTCATGACACAGATGCTGCTGCCACTTTTTATAGCACCACAATAACAGCAACACTTGATTCGGCCGCCCCCCTCACGCAGAGCAAAACTCAAACAATCAACAGGCAGCCCTGGCTGACCAGCCTGACCAAAGAACTGAGATAGGTTTCCAGGGCCGCTGAGCGGAGATGGAAGAGAACCCGTTCTACCGAACACTTCAGCGCATACACGCAGTCCCTTGCCAGCTTCAAGTCCATGCTCTCTGCCGCAAAACAAACTTACTTCGTATCGCTCATATCCTCCCTGTCTCGCAACCCTAAACAGGCCGTCAACACATTCAATTCTCTACTCTGTTCCTCAGCACCTCCTCCCTCTCCTTTGATTTCTGCTAAAGACTTTGCCTCCTTCTTTAAGCAGAAGATCGATACGATCAGACAAAGCTTTGGCCCGCAGCCCCCAATGCCCCTCTTAGCCGCTCAGCCCTGTTCTTCCAAAGCCAGCTTCTCCACCATGACAGAAGATCAGCTGTCCACCCTCCTGTCAAGATCACACCTCACCACTTGTGTGCTTGACCCGCTCCCATCTCACCTCATCCCTAACTTGGCCACAGTCTTCATCCCAACTCTAGCACACCTCTTCAACCGCTCACTTACAAATGGTGTCGTTACCTCATCCTTCAATCATGCCTCAATCACACCCATCCTCAAAAAGCCCTCCCTCGACCCATCCTCTGTGTCCAACTACCGCCCGATATCTCTTCTACCTTATGCCTCAAAACTACTGACAGCATGTATATCTTGAACTGTCCTCCCACCTCTCCTCCTGTTACCTCTTTGATCGGTTACAATCTGGTTTCCGACCGCATCACTCAACTGAAACTGCCCTAACTAAAGTCACCAACGACTTACTAACCGCCAAGAGCAAGCGACACTACTCTGTCCTCCTTCTCCTGAACTTGTCTTCTGCCTTTGACACCATGGACCACTCCCTCCTGCTACAGATTCTCTCATCTCTTGCCATCACTGACTTGGCCCTATCCTGGATCTCATCATACCTAACATTTAGTGTCTCCCTCTCACACACCACCTCCTCACCTCGCCCCCTGTCTGTCAGTTTTCCTCAAGGCTCAGTCCTAGGACCCCTACTCTTCTCCATTTACACCTTCGGCCTAGGACAGCTCATAGAATCCCACAGTTTGCAGTATCACCTCTATGCCAATGACACGCAGATCTACCCATCTGGTCCTGACCTCACCTCCTTACTGACCAAAATCCCACAATGTCTGTCTGCTATTTCAGCCGCCTTTTCTGCTCGCTTTCTCAAACTGAACATGGACAAAACAGAATTCATCATCTTTCCCCCATGTCACTCTACCCCTCCACCAGACCTATCCATCAATGTCAATGGCTGCTCGCCTTCCCCAGTCCTGCACGCTTGGTGTCTTGGGGTGATCCTCGACTCTGCCCTCGCTTTGAAACCACATATCCAAGCCCTTGCCTCCTCCTGCCACAACAAACTCAAAAATATTTCACGGATCCGCGCATTCCTCAACCATTAAACCACAAAAACACTAGTGCACACTCTTATCTCCCGTCCACCTAGACTACTGTAACCTCCTACTTTCTGGCCTCCCCTCTAGCACCACTCCAGTCCATCCTACACTCTGCTGCCCGACTAATCCACCTGTCCCCCCGCTATTCCCCAGCCTCCCCCCTATGCCAGGCCCTTCACTGGCTTCCTATTCCCCAGAGGCTTCAGTTCAAAACCCTAATCATGACATACTTCCCCTTCCTACCGCTCCCTATCTAATAAGAACTACCACAATCTTTCCAACTTAAAACCTGTGCCATTGACACCCAACCCAGGGGTGTCTCTCGGGTGCACTTTGGCATGCCCGCTCCATATGCAATAAGCTCCATGTGATTCATGACCTCTTTCTCTCACACAATCTTGCCTTCCTCGGCCTCACAGAAACATGGCTGACACCCTCTGACACCGCCTCCCCTGCTGCGCTGTTACGGCGGCCTCCACTTTACCCACACTCCTCACCCTGGCAACAGACACGGTGGAGGAGTGGGTCTTCTCCTTTCTTCCAACTGCACCTTCAACCCAATCCCACCTCTTCCCTCCCTAATCCTCCCCTCTTTTAAAGTCCACTCTGTCCGCATCTACTCTCCCTCCAACTGGCCATCATATACCGACCTCCAGGCCCGACCACTGCCTCATTGACCAATTCTCTAACTGGCTTCTTCATTTTCTTTCAACTGACACCCCCCACTATCATCATGGGTGACTTCAACATCCCCACTGATACCCTTCAGTCAGCAGCCTCCAAACTCCTGTCCCTTACTTCATCCTTTCGACTTACTCAGTGGTCCTCCTCAGCCACCCACACAGATGGACACACATTAGACCTGGTCTTCACCCGTCTCTGCTCTCTTTCTATCTTCACCAACTCCCCTCTCCCTCTGACCATCATCTACTCACTTTCTCATCCCTGTCCTTCTCACCTGGCACCCATGTCCAGCAACACGCACATCCCCGCAGAAACCTTGCACACCTAGACACCCACGTGCTCTCTGACTCTATTCTACCACTGGCATCCATATCCTCACTCCATGACACAGACAGTGCCACTGCTTTCTACAATGCCACTCTCGCATCAGCTATTGACACGGTTGCCCTTCTCGTTCATGGCAGAATGCGACGTATCAGACAACTCTGGCACAATAACACCACTAAAAAGCTTTGGCAAGTGTCCAGGATTGCAGAGCGGCGCTGGAAGAAAACAAATTCGCAAGATGACTTCACCACATTCAAGCAGGCAACACTCGATTTCAAATCTGCCCTCACCTCTGCTAAACAGGCCTACTTCACAACCCTCGTATCTTCCCTATCTTACAACCCAAAACAGTTATTCAAAACTTTTAACTCCCTCCTCCGCCCACCACTGCCTCCTCCAACCTCCCTCATCTCTGCCGAGGACTTTGCCACACACTTCAAAAACAAGATTAACCAAACAAGGCAAGTCTTAATCACTCAACCACCACAACCCCTTTGTATACCAGACCAATGCCCAAACTCCATAACCTCACGCTCCAACATCACTGAAGGGGAGCTTAATCGCCTCTTCTCCAAATCGCACCTCACAACCTGTGCACTTGACCCCATCCCATCCCACCTCCTCCCCAACCTCACCACCACACTTATCCCATCCCTAACCCACCTCTTCAACCTATCACTAACGTCCGGTACCTTCCCTTCTGCTTTCAAGCATGCCACAATCACGCCTATCCTTAAAAAGCCAACCCTCAACCCAACTTCTATGTCCAGCTATCGCCCAATATCATTTCTTCCATACTCCTGGAACAGCACGTTCACGCTGAACTTTCCTCCCACCTATCATCTAACTTGCTCTTTGACAATCTACAATCTGGTTTCCGCCCCCATCACTCCACTGAGACAGCCCTGACCAAAATTACTAACGACCTACTTACAGCCAAATCAAATGGATAATACTCTATAATACTGCTTCTAGACCTGTCCTCTGCATTTGACACAGTTGACCACTGCCTCCTACTACAGATCCTCTCCTCCTTTGGCATCAAAGGCCTTGCCCTATCCTGGATCTCCTCATAACTTTCCAACCGCACATTCAGCGTCTCCCACACCACCTCCTCATCCCACCATCTCTCTGTTGGGAGTCCCCCAAGGCTCTGTTTTAGGACCCCTACTCTTCTCAATCTATACACTTGGTGTGGGGCAACTCAAAGTCCCACAGATTCCACTACCACATTTATGCTGATGACACTCAGATCTACCTCTCTGGCCCAGACGTCACCTCTCTGCTGTCCATAATCCCAGGGTGTCTATCAGCCATATCCTCCTTCTCGCTTCCTCAAACTCAATGTAGACAAATCTGAACTCATCATCTTTCCTCCATCTCACAGATCTTCTTTACCCTACCTAGCTATAACAATTAATGACATCACACTTTTCCCAGTACCAGAAGTCTGCTGCCTCGGAGTAACCCTTGACTCTGCCCTGTACTTCAAACCGCACATCCAAGCTCTTTCTACCTCCTGTCGCCTCCAGCTCAAAAATATTTCCAGAATCCGTCCTTTCCTCAACCCTCAATCTACTAAAATGCTTGTGCATGCCCTCATCATCTCCCGCCTCGACTACTGCAACATCCTTTTCTGTGGTCCCCCTGTTAACACCCTTGCACCTCTCCAGTCCATCCTTAACTCTACCGCCCGACTAATTAATCTCTCTCCTCGCTACTCCTCCGCTTCTCCCTTATGCAAATCTCTTCACTGGCTCCCATTCCCTCAGCGTATCCAGTTCAAATTACTAATACTGACCTACAAGGCCATCTATAACCTGTCTCCCCCATATGTCTCTGAACTAATCTCCCGATACCTTCCCTCACGTGATCTCCGGTCCTCCCAAGACCTCCTTCTCTTCTCCACACTTATTCGCTCTTCACCCAACCGCCTCCAAGACTTCTCCCGAATAGCCCCTATTCTTTGGAATTCTTTGCCCCAACAAGTCCGATTATCAACCACATTTGGATCCTTCAGACGGAACCCGAAAACCCACCTCTACAAGAAAGCCTACAGCCTGCAATGACCCCGCTACCTCCTCTCTCACCACTACCGGTGATAGTGATATCACCTCAACCAACACCGGAACTGCTGCCACCCACCAACCTACTGTCTCCTTCCCCACCATCCTGTAGCATATAAGCCCGAAAGGGTAGGGTCCTCTGTCCACTCTGCATCAGTCTGTCATTGTTAGTTTGTATACTGTAAGTGATATCAGTAATTTGTATGTAACCCCTTCTCATGTACAGCACCATGGTGCTATATAAATAATAATTACAAATCCAACCACAATCTGTCTCCTCCATGTCTGTGACAAGGTCTCCCGGTACCTACCCGCACGCAACCTTCGATCCTCTCAAGATCTCCTTCTCTACTCCCTACTTATCTCTTAATCCCACAACCGCATACAAGACTTCTCCCGTGCTTCCCCCATACTCTGGAACTCTCTGCCGCAAGACATCAGACTCTCACCATCAACAGAAACCTTCAAGAAGAAGAACCTGAAGACCCACCTGTTCCGACAAGCCTACAGCCTGCAATGATCCTCAGTCTACTGAACCACGGCACGACCCACTCTACCCTCTCCTAGTGTATCCTCACCCATCCCTGTAGACTAAGCCCTTGCGGACAGGGTCCCCTCTCCTTTTGTACTTGCGTGTCCTTTACACAAGTAAAGCGCCATGGAATAAATGGCGCTATATAAATGCATAATAATCACAAACCTGTCCTGTTAATATAAATGTGCCATGACTTGCCAGTGCTTTGAACTGGAAGTGGTTTACTATTCCACCCATTGAAACTGCTACCCTTAGAAACTGCTGATGATCTGCGTGTATCGGGACGTGATAGTGGGCGTCTTTGAGATCTAAGACCACCATGAAACACCCATTGAATAACAGCTTTATAGCGGATTTCACTGACTCCATCTTGAAAGAGCGAATTAGAATACATTTATTGAGGACTTTAAGATTAATAATAGTGCGGAAGGAGCCATCTGGCTTCTTGACAGAAAGAGGGGGAGAAGAACCCTTTACCCCTTTGTACCACAGGAACCTTCACCAAGACCCCCTTCTGTAGAAGTTCCTGGACCTCAGATTGCAATGCTCATTGTTCTGTAGGTGAAGACCGGATGGGAGTTAGGAGAAACTTATCGTGAGGGATTTTCTGGAATTCAAATTTTAGCCCCGTCTTAATAATCTTAACGCTGCGAATCCAGGAGCAACTTGAAATATTTGACCACGCCAGATAGAAGGCGAACAGCCTCCCCCCACCTGGTCCGGCAGTCATTTAGGTTTACTGCAGTCACGTGGGGCATTGAACATATACCCTCTACCTTTCCTCCTGTCATATCTGATTCTCTCTCTCGTTGACCTTCTACGGTCAGACCACCTCTTGTAAGAATCCCGTCTGTAAGATGATCTTCCCAAGTAAGGGAATTGTTTTTTTTAAACTATCGCCTGTCTTTTCCAATAGTTCGTCCAGCACTTTGCCAAATAAGTGTACCCCTTCGCAAGGAACGCCACATAGTTTGTTCCTGGCCTGCATATCTCTTGGCCAGCATTTCAGCCACAAGGCTTGGCGGGCAGCATTGGAAAGGGCCGCTGATCTGGCTGCTAATTTTACAGAGTCTGCTGACGCATCCAAAAGGAAAGCCGCTGCTCCCTGGCTGTTCCTCAAGACGGTCCAGGAACACCATTAGGGACCTGTCTGAGCATGTGGCAGCGCTTGCTGGTCTGAGAGCCCCTGCCGATGTTTCCCCAAGTGCCTTTCTATACAGTGGTCTTTTAAATTACCCAAATCTTCAAAAGGTAGGGAAGTTCTTTTGCACGCTTTGGCAACTGCAGCGTCTAACTTTGGGGCTTTGTCCCATGAAGATGATGCTGCCTCCTCGAACGGATATCTCCTTTTGAATGCTGGCGGTAGAGAGCCTTTGCCCTCGGATTTTTTCCACTCCCTCGTGATCAGGGAGCTGATCTTATCCACCACCGGGAAAGACCTTCGAGCTTTGCGGTGCAATCCCTTGAACATCGTGTCCTGTACGGACTTCTCTACATGGGGTTCATCAATCCCCATGGTATTGTTTACTGCTTTCATCAGATGATTAATCCGCTCCAGCATAAAACAGGAGTGACCCGATCTGGCCTCTGAAGATGATGAGGATGACGGGAATGAGTCTGACCTTAGCTCTTCTGAGTCACTGCCCGAGACTGGAATAGGTGATCTAGGTTCTTTCCCCTTAAACCCCATCTCCTGTGATAGGGATCTAACAGAGCCCCTGACCTCCTGTCTGACTATCTCTCTCAAACTGGAGGTAAAATCAGGGGTCTCCTCCGCAACTAGATGTTGTATGCAGGGTCTACACAATTTCCTTCCTTGGCCATCTGGAAGTGGAACCCCGCAATCGGCACATTCCCTGTGCTTGCTTTTCGTGGAACATTTTTTCCCCTGATAAGCATGGAGAGAGGGGACATAAGGGGAACAGAACATCACCAAGTGAAGTTTCTTGTAGATCACTTACCCCTGGCGTGTAAAAGAATGGTACCGAAATCTACGGGGACTTCTTCTTAGCCACTGACACATCTCTACAGCTGCCGCCCCGCAACTCCCCGCCCCACGCGAGAACGGGCCCGCAGCCGAGACCGGGACCCCCCAGCTCTGACGTGCACACCCCCTCTGAGTACCAGCGTCCATGCACCAGCATGTGCCATGGCCGCCATGTTCCTCCTGAGGCACCCCCACGATGAAGTCACCGCCGCGGCCCGGACCACGCATGCCCAGCAGCTTCATCGGGCTGCGTCATCAGCTCACGACATCGGGCACGTCACCAGGACCGCCCCTTCCGGCAGAAATGACCGCACCGTGTCCTAGCGATGTGCACCGCTGCCCCCAGAAGCGCCGTCCCTGGCCTAGAGATCCCATCCCCCCCCGCAGGCACGGCCCCAGGAGATGCGTCCGCACAGCATATACTCAACGGGTACCTGCAGCGACGGGCCCTCCGAAGCAGGCACTCCACTTGAAGGCCGCTTCCTCCTACTGACGCCTGCACCAGCAGTCCCCCTGCCGTGCGGCGCTTCCGGCACATCGGACAGACCGAGGCAGGGGACCCCCGCTACCCGAGCCGTCTGCTGGGCCCAGGCAGGTCTTCTGTCTTCCTCTACCTTCACAAAGGTAAGTCTGAAGGGTTCCCTGTCAGGGACAGGAAACCAACTGAGGTGGGAGAGAGGGCCGCCCTTTTTATGTCTGTAGGTTTTCTGTCCCTGAAGGGCGGATCCACTCTCTCGTGGTGCTGTCATGGTGACTGAACAAAAGGACGACTTTATTTCACTACGAACAATACAAAGGAAAGAGCGGCTCGACCACCTAATACAACATTAACAGCTTTCTTTCTCCTGTGTCAAGCAGATCCATTTGCGAGGAGTTTATTCCATTCAGACTTCCAAAAATAATTTGAGAAGAGTATTTAGCAGGAGGAAACAAGTTGCAAAGGTCCAAGGATGGGACGGACGCTCCAGTGATGTTTCTGGACGCGTGTTCTTCGAAAAAACGCAGTGTTACTACCTACGTTTACAGTTGATGACAGGCTGTGCCAAACTTACAGGGAGGCATGCCAAAAGTGCGACATGATCGAAGATGATCCACAATGGAACCTGACATTGCAGGAGGCGTCCCTCACTCGCTTTCCACCTCATCTTCTAAACCTGTTCTCTATAATAACTACAACCTGTGCACCTTCCAATTCCCAGGCTCTTTGGGACAAATACAAAGAATATCTTAGCGAAGGTACTTATAGAGAGCACAGGAGAGGTAATCCGGACTTAGACATAAGTGTCACTGCAGACATATTCAACAAAGTCCTGACTCTAGAAGAAAGGTGCAAATGTATCAATAGTAAACCTCTAATAGAATTAAGTTTACCAACACCAATTCCACCAGTCTTGGATGTTATGGAGATATTCTGATAGAAAAAAAAAAAGCTATGATTTGGAAAAGTTGAAAGAATGTCTAGAGTTAGGAGAACCAGAACTGAAATGTTCGGCGATCAGGACTGAACAGTGACAGTTCGGTACGAACGCAGAACATGGACTTTCTGTTTAAGTCTAGGGCAGTGTTCAGAAGTCTGTGGTAGTGGTGGGAGAGGAGAGAGAATTTTTGTTTTCCTTTCTTAGGCTAGTTTCACACTAGCGTATGGCTGAGCTGCGGACTTCCTCCGTGAAGCTCCGCCCACGGCTGCACCTTCTCCGGTCAGCTCCGCCTACATAGGCATGGGTACCCTATCTTTAGCATTGGGTACGCAGGCCGTGCCGATGTATGCGGATGTCTCCACCTGCGCCGAACACAACGAGTTGTATTTTGGTGCATTCGCCGTACCGTCAAAATGACGCATGCGGAGGCATCCGCATACATCGGCACAGCCTACGTACCCAATGCTAACGATAGAGTATGCATGCCCCATGCCGACGTAGGCGGAGCTGACCGGAGGGAGTCCGCAGCCCTCCGCAGCTCGGCCATACACTAGTGTGAAACTAGCCTTAGCAGTTCGGATATTCATTATTTTCAATGGGGTTCGGGTTCTGGTGGAAGTTTGGGTGCTGTTCTGGTACCCGAACCAAACTTTCTAAAAAGTTCGGGTCACGGACCAGAACTTAAACTTCCATCTCTCCATCACTAAATTTGTCACATTAAATAAACCTCTTTTGGTTGATGACCACAGATCGGCGTATTTGGCAATTACGGCTAAGATTTCAAGTGAAAGCGGGAGACTGTTCTTCCTTGACGCACCAAGAGGTACCGGTAAAACATTCTTTATTTGCTTCTAGCAGAAATTCCCTCAATCAATAACATTGCTCTGGCCTCTGCCTCGTCTGGGATTGCGGCCACTCTCTTAGGGCTTCTATTCACTTGTGAGAGAATCGCACGATTCTCGTGCGAGTCTCTTGCATGAAAACCTGGCGCTGCCGCCGGCACTCGGACCAGAGCTTGCACTTACATGTATTTCTATGCAGCCGCACTCTCTGGTCCCAGTGCCGGCGGCAGTGCCAGGTTTTCATGAGAGAATCGTGCGATTCTCTCGCAAGTGAGTATGAGCCCTTAGATGGAGGCCGCACTGCTCATTCAGATTGTCCTTGAATCTAGCGCTCTTGGAAACTCTCGTCTGTAATATCACTGAGGGCTCAGGGAAAGATAAGACATTACAGACCTCCAAATTAATTGGGACGAATGTACCATGAGGCACAAGTGGTCAAGGTCCTTGATCACACCTTGAGAGATCTGTGAGAATCCAATCGTTTAATGGGGGAATTGTGACTTCTGGCAAACATTACCTGTTCTTTAGGAGACACCAGCAGATGCACTGAATGGCTGTATAACATCTTCTCATCTATTCAAAAGCAACTCTGACTACTAATATAAGGGTTCACTTGATACTAAATATTACTGTGGACACATTTACACACCACCTACTTTGCCTCAGAAACCTCAGGTTGCCTACAAATACCACTTCTGGCTTAATTTTCTTCCCAGAAGACTTTGGTAGAATGACGTCCTCGGTGCTGGAGGTCACTGACCAAGTTTTCCCTGATATTTGTAACAATTGTAACCAGGGCTGTGGAGTCGGAGTCGTGGAGTCGGAGTTAGTTTTGGTTGGAGTCGGAGTCGGTAGAAATGTACCGACTCCAGCTTTAAAAAAAATGTATTAATATTTCATAATTGAACTTTCATATGAATTTTATAAATGTTAATCAAATATATATGTTCTATCAAACTATGAACAACAGTGATAAGCAGTTCTGCTGGAGATAGAGACATTTCTTACTTCTTGTGTGTCACTGTTCTCCACTGCCCTTATCTAATCTTATACTTGGTTAACCTCATGCTGTCCCAACCCCCCTACTTACAATGTATGAAACTGAAAGTGAAAATGTGTTGCAAATTCTTAGTAGTATAGCTCCTCCTCTAGACTAGATCATACTAAGTGTGCGTCTTCCAAGCGTCTCACAGCTGCCTGCTACTCAGAAGAGGGGGAGACAGAAGCGCACAATAGGGTCTTATCCAATGATATAAACGTTTCAACAGATATGGATCCACTCACCTGGTTCAGTTGTGTGAAACACAACAACCATAAGCACAAATGGGTAGGATCCGATGAACTGCAGCAATCAGCCGGTCACTAGAATTGCATATATAGGAAGGAGAGAAGTCCGGCTTTCAGGATCGCGCTGTTCCAGTCCAAAGTTCACAAGGAGTTAATCCAAGGACCAAGCAGTGATTATAACTTTCTTTTTATTCCATAAACTCTACGCGTTTCGTGTACACACTGTACACTTCCTCAGGAGCAAAGTTACACTGGCATCACATTCCATTCTCCTTATATACTAACTCCCCCAGGAAGTGAGGTAGGTGCTCATTGCACTTAAAAAAAAAAAAAAGATTCACACATAACTATCAACATAATGTAAAATCACAAAAATCACTAAAATTCATCTATAAAACACACTTATATAAAAACACACATATGTAAAGCTTCACACTAGAAAAAATGTAAAACATTATAATAAAATTATGATTATACTCAATAAAAGTCTAAAATTCTTGGTACATCATATCAATTAGCAGAACAACATTCACAAATCTCTTATATAACTGCACTTATATTTTCCTTTCAGTATTAACCCTTCATTCAACATATTATACTTTTACTTTCCTTATATTTCAGGCAGATGATCATATATTAATTAATGTATGTACTCCTATGTGGATTCGATCCTGCACAGCAGACCCATGCTCTGCACTCAAGAAACTTTTCTGTTCTCTCAGCCAAAGGCTCCACATCTCCAGAGCTGTCAGTTCCTTTTCAAGGCACCAGCCAACTATTCCAATCATAGTAAAATGCCGCCGATTGTATCTCTTTATATGTTAGCGATATGATCATTCCCTTGCTGTAATGTTATAGCATGGACATCACACAATTATCAGATGCCAATACTACTCTAATCCTTAGCAGACAAATATGCAGAGCACCAAAATTATTTAAAGATGTCAGATATTTCATTTAAACCGTATGGTTGCAGAGTCTGCAACCTGTGAATCCAGTAAATTTCCTTTCTCATCAGAATGACACTCCTGTTCACAGAGTCTTCTGAAACATAATCAATTGGGGCCACTTTAATACATGGTTTCTTCCCATGTTTTATAGTGCAATGTTTTGATACTCCATGGAACATAAAACCTTCAATTATATTGTGTCTGTGCGAATTCATGCGGTTATGCAGTTCTTGTGTGGTTTTACCCACATACTGTAAACCACATTCGCATTCTATCAGATATATCACAAAACTACTTTTACAATTCAGGGAAAACTTTATATCAAACACCTTATTATTCTGAATTGATCTGAATGTGGTCATATTATGCATAATCATGCCACAACACAGACACCGAGCGGTATTACATTTAAAGACTCCTGGTTTTTTGCACTGTTCATCCCTAATTTTTTCTTTTTTCAGGCGACTGGGGGCCAGTATATTTCTAAGAGTAGAGGATCTTTTAAAGGTTAGTCCTGGTTTATTTGGTAGCATACTCCCCAACACTGGATCATTAAGAAGAACAGACCAATGATCCTGTAAAATATTCCTAATTTTTTTATTTTGTTTAGTAAAATTAGTTAAAAAGTTTAAGGAGAAACTATCATTCTCTTTTTCTTTTTTCTTAGGATTTACTAGGTCCATCTGTTCCAAACCTGCGCACTCATTATATGCTTTTTCTAGCAGTTTTTTTGGGTAGTTTTTCTCAATAAACCTATTTTTCAATTCCTTGGCTTGTAATACAAAATCTGACTCTAAACTACAATTTTTCTTAATCCTTTTATACTGGTTCTTCGGGACATTGATTAACCATTTATAATAATGGCCACTATTAAAATCTAACAGACTATTTGCATCACAATTCTTAAAAAAAGTTTTAGTAAAAATCTTCCCTTCTGAATGGAAAATGGTCAGATCCAAATAATCTATACTCTCCATATTATATACCCATGAAAAGGTGAGACCCCAATCATTCCTCTGAATGCTCTCCAGAAATTGTTCTATGTTATTACATTTATTATCAAAGACTATCATAAGGTCATCTATGTACCGTTTAAAAAATATAATATGCTCTGAAAAAATGGAATTTTCTATATAAATGAATTCAAAAATGGCCATAAATAGGTTAGCGAAAGTTGGCGATACTTTCGAACCCATTGCGGTACCGACTTGTTGGTGATATAGTTTTCCCTGAAAGTCAAAAAAGTTATTGTGCAGTATAAACTTCATGCTATCCATTAAAAAGGCTTTCTGATTCAATGGTAAACGGGCATCTTCTTTCACATATCTCCCAAAACAATACAATCCTAGATCATGTCTAATATTTGAATAGAGGGATGCAACATCTATAGTCAGAAATATGTATGAATCTTTCCACACTATATCCTTCATCAAATGAATCAGCTGGGCAGAATCCCTAAGAAAACTTTTCACAGACATCACATGGAAATACATAATATTATCTACATACGCTGCCAATCCTGACGTGAGAGAACCTATGCCAGAAATGATGGGCCTCCCTGGGGGGTGGTTTTGATCCTTATGAATCTTAGGAAGATGATAGAAAAAAGCCCTAGGGGGATTTTTCATAGTCAGAAAATTATATTCATTTTTATTTAAAATCCCCTCCTTTTTTCCAGTTGCAATTAATTTATTATATTCAGTTACCGCACTCTTATAAATATCCATTGTGACCACTTTATATGTATTCTCATCATTTAATATTCTATATGCCTCTTTCAAATATTCCTTCCTATCTTGGATTACAACTCCCCCCCCCTTATCAGCTGGTCTAATAACCACCTCTGTGTTCTCTTTCAGACTTTTAACAGCCTCCCTTTCTGCTTTAGTCATATTTCTTTCATTTTTATAATCTGCAGGATATATATTCTCAAAATCCTTCAGTACTAAATCAGAAAATGTTTTTAAATGGTGTCCCTGGTTCTGTATCGGGTAAAAATTAGATTTATTCCTCAATGTAGTGTGTAATATTCCATTTTCAGTATGCTGTGATGAAACTTCCTCATCTAAAGACACTTTTTTACTATCCTGTATCAGGAAGTGTCTTTTTACCGTTAATTTTCTGATAAAAGTTTGCAAATCAATAAAAAGATCCAGTTCCTGTGAATTCGTGACAGGACAAAAGGATAATCCTTTTTGCAACACAGAAATTTCTGCTGTATTTAATATGATAGATGATAAATTAAAAATATTATTTGTTATTTTGTATTCTGGTGTCGGTATCTTTATTCTGTTTTGTTGCGTTTGCCCCCCTCTGCAGCCTCTGTAACACTTTTTCTTTTTCTTGGCTGGTTTGAAAAAAAGTGCGTTATTACATTCTGCTGGTTTTTTCCCCTTCACTAAAAAAGACGGTATATCATCTTGAAAGGATTGTTTCTTCTTTTGTTCACTACTGTTAAATTTTGGAAGAAAAGGGACCAAACTGCTCTGATTTTTAGAGTTATCAATAATACACATTTTGTTCAACTCTTGTGAGTTGTCACATACAATGGACTCCTTCTCTGCAACTGCAATATCTGTCGCTCCCACAATTAAATTATCATCCAACCCCACTTGGGGGAGAATATAAATATTTTGTCTATGATCATCAATTTTATCCAGGAGATTGCTCTTCATGTTATCATCTGAAAAATTAATCATATCCGGGGGTTCAATCCTCATAGGAGTCATAGGAGGTGGCAAGCTTTTATTTCCATCTTTCCTATTCACCTGTTTTTTATCCTGATTTTTCCCACTTCTCTTTATTGCATCTATTTGTTCTATTATTTTCTTAATCTGCATCTGTGAGTCTATAACTTCCCCAGTAACATTAGTATTATTGGTGGTATTTATATCAACTATTTTTACTAGTGCACCCAAATCATTATTTCTTGAATTATCCGTCACATCCATTTTGTCATTGTCACTATTGTCACTAATGATCCGCGGTTCGCTTATTTCAGCTATCATATCATTAATATTTTCATTTCCATTTTTATTTTCATTTTCATCCTTATTAGTGTAATTTTCAGTAATCACTGTTTCACATAAACCCGTCTGTTTTACTTGTGCATCAATGTTTTTGGGGACCTCACTTACTATAGTTTCAAAAGAAGGTTTTTGTGTAATCTTCAAATTAGTCTTTGTAAAATTTGGAGTATTTTCACTATAAAAAAATTTTTAATTTCCATTTCTGGGTGTACGTGTAGGCACCATAGGAATTTGAGGGGTGTTTTTCTGTATATTCCCATCTCCCTTATTCACATTCATTATATTGTTCTTCCCACAATCTAGTGTGTTTTTATCAATACTATTCGCTTTCTTATAATCATCTCTATCTCTATATAGTTTGCGTGCCTTTCTCTTAATTATTTCTTGTTCAGCTTGTAAGAGCCTAGATGTAATAGCTGTGTTAATCCTATTAAATTCCGGGTGTGTCCCAAAATGAAGGAGTTCTAATGATAAATTAGAAATCCTTTCTACTAATGTCTCTGCCAAAGACGTTCTTTTTTTAAAAAGTAGTTGCAGTAAACCCTGCATGCATTTAAATAAAACCTCATTCCATTCAGAACAAAAACTTAAATCATGTGGAAAAGGGGCCGAATGATTAACCCTCAATCTCCTTGGGCATAAATTCTCATCTAAATATATAGAGAGAAACCTAGCATCAGTGTAAAAATGCAATTCATCCTTCAGAAAATCTTCTAACTGATTGAACAGTTTTTTCATTTTAGCCGTGTCTTCCCCTGTAAAGGATTGTATTGTTTTGGGAGATATGTGAAAGAAGATGCCCGTTTACCATTGAATCAGAAAGCCTTTTTAATGGATAGCATGAAGTTTATACTGCACAATAACTTTTTTGACTTTCAGGGAAAACTATATCACCAACAAGTCGGTACCGCAATGGGTTCGAAAGTAGCGCCAACTTTCGCTAACCTATTTATGGCCATTTTTGAATTCATTTATATAGAAAATTCCATTTTTTCAGAGCATATTATATTTTTTAAACGGTACATAGATGACCTTATGATAGTCTTTGATAATAAATGTAATAACATAGAACAATTTCTGGAGAGCATTCAGAGGAATGATTGGGGTCTCACCTTTTCATGGGTATATAATATGGAGAGTATAGATTATTTGGATCTGACCATTTTCCATTCAGAAGGGAAGATTTTTACTAAAACTTTTTTTAAGAATTGTGATGCAAATAGTCTGTTAGATTTTAATAGTGGCCATTATTATAAATAGTTAATCAATGTCCCGAAGAACCAGTATAAAAGGATTAAGAAAAATTGTAGTTTAGAGTCAGATTTTGTATTACAAGCCAAGGAATTGAAAAATAGGTTTATTGAGAAAAACTACCCAAAAAAACTGCTAGAAAAAGCATATAATGAGTGCGCAGGTTTGGAACAGATGGACCTAGTAAATCCTAAGAAAAAAGAAAAAGAGAATGATAGTTTCTCCTTAAACTTTTTAACTAATTTTACTAAACAAAATAAAAAAATTAGGAATATTTTACAGGATCATTGGTCTGTTCTTCTTAATGATCCAGTGTTGGGGAGTATGCTACCAAATAAACCAGGACTAACCTTTAAAAGATCCTCTACTCTTAGAAATATACTGGCCCCCAGTCGCCTGAAAAAAGAAAAAATTAGGGATGAACAGTGCAAAAAACCAGGAGTCTTTAAATGTAATACCGCTCGGTGTCTGTGTTGTGGCATGATTATGCATAATATGACCACATTCAGATCAATTCAGAATAATAAGGTGTTTGATATAAAGTTTTCCCTGAATTGTAAAAGTAGTTTTGTGATATATCTGATAGAATGCGAATGTGGTTTACAGTATGTGGGTAAAACCACACAAGAACTTCATAACCGCATGAATTCGCACAGACACAATATAATTGAAGGTTTTATGTTCCATGGAGTATCAAAACATTGCACTATAAAACATGGGAAGAAACCATGTATTAAAGTGGCCCCAATTGATTATGTTTCAGAAGACTCTGTGAACAGGAGTGTCATTCTGATGAGAAAGGAAATTTACTGGATTCACAGGTTGCAGACTCTGCAACCATACGGTTTAAATGAAATATCTGACATCTTTAAATAATTTTGGTGCTCTGCATATTTGTCTGCTAAGGATTAGAGTAGTATTGGCATCTGATAATTGTGTGATGTCCATGCTATAACATTACAGCAAGGGAATGATCATATCGCTAACATATAAAGAGATACAATCGGCGGCATTTTACTATGATTGGAATAGTTGGCTGGTGCCTTGAAAAGGAACTGACAGCTCTGGAGATGTGGAGCCTTTGGCTGAGAGAACAGAAAAGTTTCTTGAGTGCAGAGCATGGGTCTGCTGTGCAGGATCGAATCCACATAGGAGTACATACATTAATTAATATATGATCATCTGCCTGAAATATAAGGAAAGTAAAAGTATAATATGTTGAATGAAGGGTTAATACTGAAAGGAAAATATAAGTGCAGTTATATAAGAGATTTGTGAATGTTGTTCTGCTAATTGATATGATGTACCAAGAATTTTAGACTTTTATTGAGTATAATCATAATTTTATTATAATGTTTTACATTTTTTCTAGTGTGAAGCTTTACATATGTGTGTTTTTATATAAGTGTGTTTTATAGATGAATTTTAGTGATTTTACATTATGTTGATAGTTATGTGTGAATCTTTTTTTTTTTTTTAAGTGCAATGAGCACCTACCTCACTTCCTGGGGGAGTTAGTATATAAGGAGAATGGAATGTGATGCCAGTGTAACTTTGCTCCTGAGGAAGTGTACAGTGTGTACACGAAACGCGTAGAGTTTATGGAATAAAAAGAAAGTTATAATCACTGCTTGGTCCTTGGATTAACTCCTTGTGAACTTTGGACTGGAACAGCGCGATCCTGAAAGCCGGACTTCTCTCCTTCCTATATATGCTACTCAGAAGAGGAAGACTGTAAGAAGTATTATCCTTTCAACAAACTTTGCATCAGTTAACTGTGAGTACATGAGGAATAATAACAGTATTACTGACCACTATATCAGTTGTACGACCTGGCAATAATTTTGTACAATTGTTTTTAGGAAAAACAATTGTCATTTGGATTGTGAATGCAGAATTAAAAACCCGAGAATGTCAAAGAAGCATCACATTAAATCAGCTGTATTTGAACATTTCACCATCACTCAAGATAGAAAACATTATGTCTGTCAGTGTATGACAAATGATCCAGACGAAAACAAATGCTGTGAAGCCAAGATGAGTGCATATTCAGGTAAAGATAAAAATGCTCCTACCAGAGCTTCTAATCTAAAGAGACATTTACAGCGCTTTCATCCAGAAGTACTGAAAGCAGTGGATGACAAAGACTGCATCCAAACCAATGAACCAGTGCCCAGCTCTTCCAGTCAAACAAAGGAGCAAAGAACTTTGCAGCCATCAGTTGCAAGATATTTTGTCAGTGACAAAGTTACTGTGACAATGACAGTAGATACATTTAAAAAACAGATCATAGAGCTTGTTGTAAAGGATAGTGTGCCTATTTCATTATTTTCACGACCAGCTTTTATGTGTCTGAATGGGGAAATGGCCCGCAAGCTTGGTGTTTCTCTGGAGAGAGAGAGTATTAGAAAATTAGTAATCGAAGAAGCTTTTAAACAAAAGGAAGAACTTAAAAAAACTCTCAAGGGACGCTTTCTGTTTCTTAAAATGGATGCCTGCACACGTCACAGAGTGAACTATTTTGCCATCAATGTCCGATTTGTTTGTGACAAAAATGAAATAGTTACCAAGACATTGGCAGTAAAAGACACCAAAGCTCATCACACCAGTGAGTTTCTCCAGGTCTTGGTGGAAAAGGTTCTGCAAGACTATGAACTTAAAAAAGAGCAAGTTCTTTCTGTCGTAACTGACAATGCTTCAAATATGATAAGTACTATTAAGCTAATGAATGAGAGTAATGATGGTGACCAGCAGCTAGAAGAACATTCTGGGTCCACAGACTCAGAAATGTTTGAAATAGAGGAACACAGTATTGTAACTGAGGAGCAAACTGAAGTTGCTTCAGATGAACAGCAACATGATAGTTTAGATCTTGTTGAAACTGTGTCAATATGTTCTTTCATTCATCACATGCGCTGTGTTGTGCATACGCTACAGCTGGCTATAAGAGACAGTCTGCAAGAAGGACATGCTGCTGCACTGATTGGCAAGGTGAGAAAATTGGCTACTGTTGCCAGAACCCCTAAAGTTGACTCAATTTTGAAGAGACGTGCTGGAAAAGGGGCAATTATTGATCAAGCCACACGATGGGGCAGTACTTACTTAATGATTCAGCGCTTGGTTGAACTGAAAACCTTTCTTGTAGACATGGCTAACCCTCAACTGACACTAAATGAAAGTCAGTGGAATCAGGTGACTGAGCTGGAAAAATTGCTAGAGCACCCATTTACAGTGACTAAAAAATTACAAGCAGAGGACTTAACTCCAGGTATTTTCTTAAAGGAGTGGAAGAACCTGATGTTTCGCCTGTCCCAAAGAGGAGGGTTAATTGCAAGTGGCATTGCTACATCAATGAAACGGAGAGAGGAGCTACTATTACAAAATAACATTCTTTTGGCAGCTGTTTATGTAGACCCAATGCATCGGATTCTTCTAGATGATCAACAGCTAAGTAAAGGAAAAGAAGCTCTGTTTCAAATAGCAGTAAGGATGAAAGGGTTGCAGAACAGTCAGGAGGAACAAGAAGAATTTGGTCGTCCTGCCACATCTTCACCCTCATCATCAACTGCTGAAGAATTTAATTTCGAAAAATATTTGGATCACAAGGACCGTGCAAAGCGTTCCCGCATAGAAGAATAGTCATCCCCATCAAGGAACACAGCCAGTACATTTCAGCAGAATTTTTCATGTGCACTAAAAGAAATTGAGAAATTTGACCGTTCATCAAAAATAACAGTGCAACAAGCGATTCCTCTGTATCCTGACATTGTCAGAGATGTTGCCTGAGTGGTTACTGCTTTGCCACCAACACAAGTTAGTGTAGAGAGGTTGTTCTCTGCTCTCAAAATAATTAGATCAGATTTGAGGGCATCCATGAAGGAGGATCTGACAGAGGCAATACTTTTTCTGAGGACAAATTTATAGATTTCTTCTTATTAACTGCATAAAAGTGTTTATTGCATATTTACTTACAGTTTAGAAAAGTTTATAAAAGTTATTTGCTATATTCTAATTGTATTCTAATAAATGTAGTTTTTGCTCTAAGTGGTCTGCTTACTTATATGATGGTGAGAAACTGAATAAGCACGATGTTTAATATTTTACAACAGTAAATTTGTTGTTATGAATTGGCCATTTATGAAGGAGCCGGAGTCGGAGTCGGAGCCGGAGTCGGAGTCGCAACTGTGGCTTACCGACTCCACAGCCCTGATTGTAACACCCATCAGCGGCTTTGTGATCGCACAATCCTTGCACCTGAAAACGACAGTGTCAGCTCCATAATCTACAGATACAGGGGAGACGGCCCGGCAAACACACACATGTCCATTGCTTTAGTCATGGAGAGTGACAAGCAGGAATGTCCCCATTGGAGTTCCTGAGTTTTGTGGGGACTCCTGGATGTCACCGCAGGGACTCAGTATAAGGATAGGAGCTCCGATAAGGTTACTGAGGAACCTTCACCAAAAATTGTGCAACGGCACAAAGGCCATGTGTCCCAGTCTCAGCCCAACGTTATTGGGGCCACTATTCTTATAGGAAATCAAGGGGGAAATATTTCCATCCCGCTTCTTCCCCCTCGTCACCAAGCGAAACGTCCCCCATTATAGGCGTCTGCAGGTCCCAATCAGACTTGTATTTACTATGAGCAGAAACAAAGCACAAAGTCAATCACTGACAGGAGCCACAGGAATCTGGGGGCAGTGGTCACATGGGGAACTCTACGCTGCTTGTTCTAGGGCGGTGACCCCAAAATCTCCATATAGGAGGGGAAATAGAAAACACTGTTTACCAGAAAGCTCCAATAGACGACGGTGTATCTGTAACCAGTCTGAACCAGATTCAAGTTATACAGTTGTGGCCAAAAGTATTGACACTCCTGCAATTCTGTCAGATAACACTCAGTTTCTTCCTGAAAATGATTGCAAACACAAATTCTTTGGTATTATTATCTTCATTTAATTTGTCTTAAATGAAAAAACACAAAAGAGAATGAAGCAAAAAGCAAAACATTGATCATTTCACACAAAACTCCAAAAATGGGCCAGACAAAAGTATTGGCACCCTCAGCCTAATACTTGGTTGCACAACCTTCAGCCAAAATAACTGCGACCAACCGCATCCGGTAACCATCAATGAGTTTCTTACAATGCTCTGCTGGAATTTTAGACCATTCTTCTTTGGCAAACTGCTCCAGGTCCCTGATATTTGAAGGGTGCCTTCTCCAAACTGCCATTTCTAGATCTCTCCACAGGTGTTCTATGGGATTCAGGTCTGGACTCATTGCTGGCCACCTTAGAAGTCTCCAGTGCTTTCTCTCAAACCATTTTCTAGTGCTTTTTGAAGGGTGTTTTGGGTCATTGTCCTGCTGGAAGACCCATGACCTCTGAGGGAGACCCAGCTTTCTCACACTGGGCCCTACATTATGCTGCAAAATTTGTTGGTAGTCTTCAGACTTCATAATGCCATGCACACGGTCAAGCAGTCCAGTGCCAGAGGCAACAAAGCAAACCCAAAACATCAGGGAACCTCCACCATGTTTGACTGTAGGGACCGTGTTCTTTTCTTTGAATGCCTCTTTTTTTCTCCTGTAAACTCTATGTTGATGCCTTTGCCCAAAAAGCTCTACTTTTGTCTCATCTGACCAGAGAACATTCTTCCAAAACGTTTCAGGCAAGTTTTGGAGTTTGCCTGGCTTTTTTATGTCTCGGGGTAAGAAGTGGGGTCTTCCTGGGTCTCCTACCATACAGTCCGTTTTCATTCAGACACCGACGGATAGTACGGGTTGACACTGTTGTACGCTCGGACTGCAGGGCAGCTTGAACTTGTTTGGATGTTAGTCGAGGTTGTTTATCGAACATCCGCACAATCTTGCGCTGAAATCTCTTGTCAATTTTTCTTTTCCGTCCACATCTAGGGAGATTAGCCACAGTGCCATGGGCTTTAAACTTCTTGATGACACTGCGCACGGTAGACACAGGAACATTCAGGTCTTTGGAGATGGACTTGTAGCCTTGAGATTGCTCATGCTTCCTCACAATTTGGTTTCTCAAGTCCTCAAGACAGTTCTTTGGTCTTCTTTCTTCTCTCCATGCTCAATGTGGTACACACAAGGACACAGGACAGAGGTTGAGTCAACTTTAATCCATGTCAACTGGCTGCAAGTGTGATTTAGTTATTGCCAACACCTGTTAGGCTGTGTGCACACGCTGCGGATTTTGCTGCGGTTCCACAGCGGTTTTGGCCGCTGCGGACCGGCAGCAGTTTTTGCTGCGGTGTACAGTACCATCATTCCCTATGGGAATCAAAAACCGCAATGCAGACGGTGCAGAATTTTCCGCGCGGATTATCTGCGGTTTTCAATCCGCAGAAAGAATTGACATGTCAATTCTTTCTGCGGATTCTGCTGCGGTTTGCCATCTCCTCCATTGAGGAGATGAAAAACCGCAGGGCAAAACCGCAGAGCAATCTGCAGGTAAAACCACAGGTATTTTGACCTGCGGTTTCACCTGCGGATTTTACAAAGTCCGCGCGGATGAATCCGCACCTAATCCACAGCGTGTG
Source organism: Dendrobates tinctorius (assembly GCF_039654945.1). Taxonomy (NCBI): domain Eukaryota; kingdom Metazoa; phylum Chordata; class Amphibia; order Anura; family Dendrobatidae; genus Dendrobates; species Dendrobates tinctorius. Next base: position 4,643,318 of record NW_027361731.1, on the reverse strand, counting down.
CACACAGCCTTAGGTGCCACAGGTAAGTTACAGGTGCTGTTAATTACACAAATTAGAGAAGCATCACATGATTTTTCGACCAGTGCCAATACTTTTGTCCACCCTCTTTTTTATGTTTGGTGTGGAATTATATCCAATTTGGTTTTAGGACAATTCTTTTTGTGTTTTTTCATTTAAGACAAATTAAATGAAGATAATAATACCAAAGAATTTGTGTTTGCAATCATTTTCAGGAAGAAACTGAGTATTATCTGACAGAATTGCAGGGGTGTCAATACTTTTGGCAACAACTGTAAGTACGATGGAGTACGTTTGTGCGCGACATAAATAAGCGTTTTACGTGACTAACTTCTGAACTACACAGAGTTGATAATTTTTTGGGCAAATATTATTCAGGACATTGAGCTGGTCATTTTGATTACTAGAGGTCCAGGGTACCTTGATCCAAATAAAATTTATATATGATCAGTTGGTTTTGGAACAGTTGGTGCACCATAGATGAAAATGTAATAAAAGAGCCGCACTCCACATAGAGAATAATGGAGCCTCCAGCACCGACCTCCACCCACAGAGCCGCACTCCACATAGAGAATAATGGAGCCTCCAGCACCGACCTCCACCCGCAGAGCCGCACTCCACATAGAGAATAATGGAGCCTCCAGCACTGACATCCAACCGCAGAGCCGCACTCAACATAGAGAATAATGGAGCCTCCAGCACCGACCTCCACCCGCAGAGCCACACTCCACATAGAGAATAATGGAGCCTCCGGCACCGACCTCCACCCGCAGAGCCGCACTCCACATAGAGAATAATGGAGCCTCCGGCACTGACCTCCACCCGCAGAGCCGCACTCCACATAGAGAATAATGGAGCCTCCAGCACCGACCTCCACCCGCAGAGCAGCACTCCACATAGAGAATAATGGAGCCTCCGGCACCAACCTCCACCCGCAGAGCCGCACTCCACCTAGAGAATAATGGAGCCTCCAGCCCCGACCTCCACCCGCAGAGCTGCACTCCACATAGAGAATAATGGAGCCTCCAGCACTGACCTCCACCCGCAGAGCCGCACTCCACAGAGAATAATGGAGCCTCCAGCACTGACCTCCACCCGCAGAGCCGCACTCCACAGAGAATAATGGAGCCTCCAGCACTGACCTCCACCCGCAGAGCCGCACTCCACATAGAGAATAATGGAGCCTCCAGCACTGACCTCCACCCGCAGAGCCGCACTCCACATAGAGAATAATGGAGCATCCGCCATTTACCTCCACCCGCAGAGCCGCACTCCACATAGAGAATAATGGAGCCTCCGCCACTTACCTCCACCCGCACTCCACAGAGAATAATGGAGCCTCCAGCACTGACCTCCACCCGCAGAGCCGCACTCCACATAGAGAATAATGGAGCCTCCGGCAACGACCTCCACCCGCAGAGCCGCACTCCACATAGAGAATAATGGAGCCTCCAGCACCGACCTCCACCCGCAGAGCCACACTCCACATAGAGAATAATGGAGCCTCCAGCACCGACCTCCACCTGCAGAGCCGCACTCCACATAGAGAATAATGGAGCCTCCGCCACTTACCTCCACCCGCAGAGCCGCACTCCACAGAGAATAATGGAGCCTCCAGCACTGACCTCCACCCGCAGAGCCGCACTCCACATAGAGAATAATGGAGCCTCCGCCATTTACCTCCACCCGCAGAGCCGCACTCCACATAGAGAATAATGGAGCCTCCGCCACTTACCTCCACCCGCAGAGCCGCACTCCACAGAGAATAATGGAGCCTCCAGCACTGACCTCCACCCGCAGAGCTGCACTCCACATAGAGAATAATGGAGCCTCCGGCAACGACCTCCACCCGCAGAGCCGCACTCCACATAGAGAATAATGGAGCCTCCAGCACCGACCTCCACCCGCAGAGCCGCACTCCACATAGAGAATAATGGAGCCTCCAGCACCGACCTCCACCCGCAGAGCCACACTCCACATAGAGAATAATGGAGCCTCCAGCACCGACCTCCACCCGCAGAGCCGCACTCCAGAGAATAATGGAGCCTCCAGCACTGACCTCCACCCGCAGAGCCGCACTCCACATAGAGAATAATGGAGCCTCCAGCACCGACCTCCACCCGCAGAGCCGCACTCCACATAGAGAATAATGGAGCCTCCGACACCGACCTCCACCCGCAGAGCCGCACTCCACAGAGAATAATGGAGCCTCCGGCACCGACCTCCACCCGCAGAGCCGCACTCCACAGAGAATAATGGAGCCTCCAGCACTGACCTCCACCCGCAGAGCCACACTCCACATAGAGAATAATGGAGCCTCCGGCACCGACCTCCACCCGCAGAGCCGCACTCCACAGAGAATAATGGAGCCTCCAGCACTGACCTCCACCCGCAGAGCCGCACTCCACATAGAGAATAATGGAGCCTCCAGCACCGACCTCCACCCGCAGAGCCGCACTCCACATATAGAATAATGGAGCCTCCAGCACCGACCTCCACCCGCAGAGCCGCACTCCACATAGAGAATAATGGAGCCTCCAGCACCGACCTCCACCCGCAGAGCCACACTCCACATAGAGAATAATGGAGCCTCCGGCACCGACCTCCACCCGCAGAGCCGCACTCCACATAGAGAATAATGGAGCCTCCAGCACCGACCTCCACCCGCAGAGCCGCACTCCACATAGAGAATAATGGAGCCTCCAGCACCGACCTCCACCCGCAGAGCCACACTCCACATAGAGAATAATGGAGCCTCCAGCACTGACCTCCACCCGCAGAGCCGCACTCCACATAGAGAATAATGGAGCCTCCAGCACCGACCTCCACCCGCAGAGCCGCACTCCACATAGAGAATAATGGAGCCTCCAGCACCGACCTCCACCCGCAGAGCCACACTCCACATAGAGAATAATGGAGCCTCCGGCACCGACCTCCACCCGCAGAGCCACACTCCACATAGAGAATAATGGAGCCTCCAGCACCGACCTCCACCCGCAGAGCCACACTCCACATAGAGAATAATGGAGCCTCCGGCACCGACCTCCACCCGCAGAGCCGCACTCCACATAGAGAATAATGGAGCCTCCAGCACTGACCTCCACCCGCAGAGCCGCACTCCACATAGAGAATAATGGAGCCTCCAGCACCGACCTCCACCCGCAGAGCCGCACTCCACATAGAGAATAATGGAGCCTCCAGCACTGACCTCCACCCGCAGAGCCGCACTCCACATAGAGAATAATGGAGCCTCCAGCACCGACCTCCACCCGCAGAGCCGCACTCCACATAGAGAATAATGGAGCCTCCAGCACCGACCTCCACCCGCAGAGCCACACTCCACATAGAGAATAATGGAGCCTCCGGCACCGACCTCCACCCGCAGAGCCACACTCCACATAGAGAATAATGGAGCCTCCAGCACCGACCTCCACCCGCAGAGCCACACTCCACATAGAGAATAATGGAGCCTCCGGCACCGACCTCCACCCGCAGAGCCGCACTCCACATAGAGAATAATGGAGCCTCCAGCACCGACCTCCACTCGCAGAGCCACACTCCACATAGAGAATAATGGAGCCTCCAGCACCGACCTCCACTCGCAGAGCCACACTCCACATAGAGAATAATGGAGCCTCCGACACCGACCTCCACCCGCAGAGCCGCACTCCACACATATGGCTGCTCTGTGCACACAGGACCTGTGATGAGGTCACAGGAGGGGAGGAGTCAGGGGTCACATGATCAGGGCCCTCAGTGTGTGCAGGACTCTGCTGTGCTGACAGGTATTCAGCTTTTCTGCTGGAGTTGCTCCTTTAAAGGGACCCTGTCACCCCCTCCAGACGTTTTTAAGTAAAAGAGCCACCTTGTGCGGCACTAATGCTGCATTCTGTCAAGGTGTCTCTGTTACTTGGCGTGGATTCCACCGTAGAAATAATCATTTTTAAAATTGTTCAAAAATACCTGAAATTTGACAGGGGGGCAGGTCTTCCCCCTCTGACAGACGCCTCGCATACACCAGTCATTTCGTATTTGGCTCCGCCTCCTCTGTGTTCTTTTGAAAGTCTGGCTTCTGGGCTTTACTAGAGTGTCGTGGACATGCGCAGTTAGCGCTGCCCGACGTGCCCGTGCTCTCAGATAACATCCTGGCCTTCTTATCGCGCGGCCTCAGATCCCGCCCCGCAGTCGCTTATGATTTATTCACACTGCGGGGCTGGGAGTCTCGGGCATGCGCAGTAGTTATCTGCTGCTCTCCGACTCCCAAAAATCCCTCCGCCTCTTTACTACATTGCAGCGTCAGCGTTGGAATCATCAGCTCCTCCATTATTGCTGTGAAGCTGACGCTGCAATGTAGTAAAGAGGCAGTGGGATTATGAGAAATAAGATTCTGTGGTCTGATGAGAAGAAGATAGAACTTTTTGGTGATAATTCTAAGCAGTATGTGTGGAGAACCAGGCACTGCTCATCATATGCCCAATACAATTAACAGTGAAACATGGTGGTGGCAGCATCATGCTATGGGGGTGTTTTTCAGCTGCAGGGACAGGACGACTAGTTGCCATTGAAGGAAACATGAATGCGGCCACGTACAGAGATATCCTGGATGAAAACCTCTTCCAGAGTGCTCTGGACCTCAGACTTGGCCGAAGGTTCACCTTTCAGCAAGACAATGACCCTAAGCACACAGCTAAAATAACAAAGGAGTGGCTTCAGAACAACACTGTGACCATTATTGACTGGCCCAACCAGAGCCCCAACCTTACTGAGTATCTCAAGAGAGACCGGAAAATGGCTGTCCACCAACATTCACCATCCAACCTGACGGAACTGGAGAGGATCTGCAAGGAAGAATGGCAGAGGATCCCCAAATCCAGGTGTGAAAAACTTGTATCATTCCCAAGAAGACTCATGGCTGTACTAGCTCAAAGGGTGCTTCTACTCAATACTGAGCAAGGGGGCTGAATACTTATGGTCATGTAATATTTCAGTTTTTATTTTCTAATAAATTTGCAAACATCTCTACATTTCTGCTTTCTCAGACAAGATGGGGTGCAGAGTGCACATTAATGAGAGAAAAATGAACTTTACTGAATTTACCAAATGGCTGCAATAAAACAAAGAGGGAAAAATGTTGCGGGGTCTGAATACTTTCCGCATCCCCTGTATTCCATGGTTTCCCTTCATAGGAACCTAAGGACTGAAAGTTTGACTTAGGCTGGTTTCACACTAGCGTTTTTTTGCGCTGCGTTTTTGCACATACATGCGCATGCGTTTTTTTCCACCTATCTTTAACATGGGTGCGCATTGTCATGCGTTTGTACGCGTTTGTATGCGCATGCGTTTTTTTGTAGTGTGCGCCCAGGCACACAAATGCAACCTGTTGCATTTTTGGTCCGTCCGACCTGTCTCAAAAAAATGCATGCGCACGGAATTCACCCAAAAACACATTAAAGTCTTTGGTCATGCGCACGTCAGCGTTTAAAAACGCATGCGTTCTTGGGTAAAAACCATGCGCAAGAAAACGCATTAAAAACACATGATGCGGGGGGCATGGCTATGCAGCGGTGAGAGAAGGACGCACGCTGCGGGAGCTCCCATTAATCCTGAGTACATCCTGCGCTTACCGCCTGTATTGAGCACAGGACTTGGCAGCGCTTGGTGCCCGCCAGTGTCGGGACCCCCCGGGAGCTCAGAGGAGAGACGCTGGACGGCTCCGGTGGGCAGGAGCCCTGGAAGACGGGGGTAGGCAGCGGGGCCTGTGGGGAGCAGCGGCCATCTTGGACACGCGCTCTATCAGAGGGAGCGCGGCGTCCAGTCTCCAGCGTTGCGGGGGCAGCGTCTCATATCCTGCATGATTCAAGAGGAGTGCGGTGAGTGCCCTGGAAAATGGGGCCCGCATGATTCCTTCTTCTGTGAATTGAACTGCTGGCCTGCTAGTGTTACTATACTGCTCCCCCTCCCATTACTGCTGTCTATGAGGGTGGAAGTTCGTCCCCCTCCCCCCCTGCCATAGGAGCCTAGGTGACATTCTGACTGTATCCATACGGATTCTGCTCCCAGGCTGCAATTAATAAGTGTGGCTCCTACTGTGCATATATAACTACAGCAGGAAGACTCCTGGACTGTATAACGTCAGCTATACCGGGGTATTTCACGGCTCTTAATCATGAACCAATCTAAAGGATCGACAGCGGCAGAAAAATTGAAGGAATTTGCCAGATCCGACCCTTCTGAGAGTGCACGCACTTTACGAAATGCCACCTCGCAATCTCAGCGTAAAAATCGTAACTCAGAAAGTGGAGAGGAGATTGAACAGGAGGAAATGACCCTTAAACAGGTGTCTGAGCAGCTGATGCAGGCTATCTCCCTCACTAGGACATCCTTGATGAAGAAAATAGAAGATGTCTACACCGAGGTGGGGAGACTCCGTCACGACATGCAGGCCATGAGAGCATGCATCACGGAGGTGGAGGCGAGAGTGTCCCAGGTGGAGGACACCATTACGCCAATGGAGGCTAAGTTAACTAAAGTAGCGGGATCTACAAACTCCTGGAGGCAAAAGGCAGACGACCTAGAAAACAGAATGCGGTGGAATAATATCCGTGTCATCGGTCTGCCTGAGCGCTCTGAAGGTCAACACCCTGAACAATTCTTAGAAAGCTGGCTTAAGACCTCTCTGGGTGATGAATTCTCCTTGGTGTTCGCCGTTGAGAGAGCCCACAGAGTCCCCACCAAACCTTTACCTCCGGGAGCCCCACCTAGACCTTTCCTGGCACGTCTCCTCAACTGTAAAGATAGAGACACCATTCTACGCCTCGCATGACAAAAGAGCCCCATCAAGTTCAACGACGCTGTGATCTCAATCTTCCCGGATTTCTCTATGGAACTCCAGAAGCAACGTGCGCAGTTCATTGACATCAAGAAGCGGCTCGGGGAAAAGAACATTGCATACTCCATGATTTATCCAGCTCGGCTTCGGGTTGTCCACGGGGGTTCCTCCGTATTTTTCACAGATCCGGCGGAGGCTACCGAGTAGCTGCGGTCCCATAGAGGATCTCCTGCAAAGGAATTCTAGAGTGTATACTTTCATCTGGATCCTTTTACTGCAGGCTTGGTCGGAGCTCTCCTGGCCACTACATTTAGTGATGGTATCCCCTTGTTCGTTTTTCGATAGAGGAGCGGGACTTTGCTCCTATGTTACTAAGTTTATATTTTATTTTCAAAAGCTTTAATTTTAGCTTTAAGTGTTATTTAGGTAGAAATTGCAGCCAATGGAAGTCTTGCTATTTGCGTGGTGTCTCTCAGTTCTACTTAGGCGCCGATGCGCAACATATCCAGATAAGTGGAGATGGGTACTGATTTAATATGCATGACGTGGAATGTGAGGGGTATCAAGACCCCCCGAAAAAAGGTTAAAGTTTTTTCACAAATCAGGCACGATCACCCTCATGTTGTGGCTCTGGTCGAGACACACTTGACCAGAGATAAGGTTCGGACTGTTTAGAAACCGTGGGTTCAGTGGTCCATACACGCTTTTCACACCAGCTACTCCAGGGGGGTCTCATTACTAATACTCAAGGACGTTAGATGAGAGGTCCGGGAGGCCCGGAGAGACTCTGAAGGGCGCTTCATATTTGTGTATGCACTGATTAATTCTAGGAAGTATGTCATTCTGTGTGTTTATAATCCCCCTCCAGCAGGTACGTCAATTCTCCAGAAAGCATTGAGCTTTGCTTTAAATTACCCAGACGCGGATGTCATTTGTATGGGAGACTTTAATTTGGTGATGAATAATTGCCTCGACAGATTGAGACTGGATGACGGGACACAGGGTTGGACCCCATCGGCAGTTACATCCCAATTATCACAGTTTATAGAGAGTAGTGGATGGTTAGACCTATGGAGAACACGTCACCCAGAAACGAGGGAGTATACTTGCCACTCCTCCACTAGACGTTCCTTATCTCATATAGATTACATTTTTGGGTCTAGTGGTCTGGCACTATGGGTGGATAGTATTGAACATGGAAGCAGAGGGATTTCAGATCATAGCCCAATCATCCTTAAACTCAGATATGGCCGAGTAATAGGATAACATGGAAATTAAATCCTTTCTGGCTGAAATTAATTAGGTCACCTGACAGAACAATTGACCAGTTGCGTGTTTTCGTGTCCTCTCACCCCGAACCCCAGAATGTTAATTTATTTTGGGACACCCTTAAGGCATACTTGAGGGGCTGCCTATCTTCCACGATCTCCTACATCAAATGGGTGACGTCGGGGGAGGATGACGAAATAGAGCAACGATTGAAAGATTCAGAGGCCGCTTGCGTATCTGATCAAACTAGTGGTAATACAGTGGAGTGGTTAACGGCCCAAAGATTATATACTCAACATATAGACTCCAAGTCTAAACGTAAATTATTTTTTACTCGCCAATCCTACTTTGAACTAGGGAACCAGTCTAGTAAATTTCTGGCCTATTTGGTGTGGCAGCACAATACAACTAACACAATATTACAGATCCGCAGCTCAGATGGTACAGTGGTGTCCTCGACCGGTGAAATAATGGGATATTTCCATGATTATTATAGCTCACTGTACAGTTCAAGGGGTGACATTCGTAATCAGGGGTGTCTAGACTATCTATCAGATATAACTTTTCCCACGCTAAGTGCCTCTCAGCGTGCCTTTATGGACGCTGAGTTCACTCTGGAAGAGATAGAAGATGCCATGAGGGATATGGCCTCTGGGAAAGCCCCTGGGCCAGATGGGTTTCCTATTGAGCTGTACAGGAAATACCGGGAGATCTGAGCGCCACTTTTGTTGTCTGTGTTGCGGGGGATTTGGGGGGGGGGGCCATGCCGGAGTCCTTCTATGAAGCTAATATAATAGTGCTTAAGAAAGAAGGGAAGGACCCTCTGGACTGTGGATCTTATCGCCCCATATCTTTAGTAAATGTGGATTACAAAATCTTGGCAACTAGGCTGAATTCAATTATTTTGGAACTTGTACATCCTGACCAGACTGGCTTTATGCCTGGGAAAAGCACCTCCATTAATATTAGACGGGTTCAATCGGTGGTTCAATATAGTTCCCTGATGCCAGACAATAGATGGGCATTGGCGTCGTTGGATGCGGCCGAGGCCTTTGACTCCGTTGAGTGGCCTTTCCTCCACGCATGCTTGCAGAAATACGGTTTTGGAGATAGATTTTTAAAATGGGTTAGTACATTATATATGAAACCTAAAGCCCGGTACATTGTAAATGGTTCTGTTTCCGAGTCCTTTTCTCTGCACAGGGGAACTCGTCAGGGGTGTCCCCTCTCCCCGACCCTCTTTGCTCTTGCAATAGAGGCTTTGGCAATTCGCATGAGAACTTCTCTTAATATTATGGGTATAGAGATAGCAGATCGGGTAGACACCATAGGAATGTACGCCGATGATATGATAATATTTATGGATAGAGCGGAGGAGACATTGACGGGGGTGATTGCCACTATAAATGAATTCAGTAGATATTCCGACCTGTATATAAATTGGGAGAAATCTGCTCTGGTGCCTCTTTCTCATGCCCCAATGCCGCGACTTGGGACTCTCTCCTTGTTGCCCATTGTATCACATTTTAAATATCTGGGTGTTCATATTTCTCAATCTAACACACTTGATCTGCAACTTAATATATATCCGTTACTAGAGATGGTCAAGGTTAAATTTACGATTTGGAGTAAACTCCCGCTGTCTGTAGCTGGACGCATTAATCTAATTAAAATGATACTACTCCCTAAGATCAGCTATTTTCTCCAACATAGTGCTGTGGTGGTGCCTAAGTCTTTTTTCACTAACTTGAATTCCCAGATTACGTCTTTCATATGGGGGAAAACCAGGCCAAAATTAAGCTATCCACCCTACAAAGGCCAAAAAAAAGGGGGGGTAGCGCTACCGGATTTTTTTCTTTATTATCTGGCGGGACAGGCAAGAGCCATAAGTAAGTGGATGCCTGGTAATTGTCTTCCTAATTCTGAGAGTCATTTGCTTCATGCCACACATGCTGATTGCCCGCTGGGGTTCTTGGAGATGGAAAAAGTAAAAGTCCAACGTCTGCTGCCCATGCTTCGTCTGGCAAGACTAGTGTGGAGACAGATTAAGAGGGTGGTTGGATTTAGTGACGTCATAGCTGAAATGCCCTTATGGAATAATAGTTATTTTCCGACACTGCTTGCCCACCCATCTGCCGAATTCTGGCCTCAGTACAATGTCTCTACGATAGGGGATATATATGAATGTGGGACACTATTATCTTTTGAACAACTACAAGCTAAGTGCAATGTCCCGAGGTCACAATTCTTCCGATATTTGCAATTAAGATCAGCTTTTCAATCGCATATGAGAAATATTGGTATGAATAACGCTATTTCGTCTCTACCCTTGATAGGCATTCTTAAATCACAGGGTCCCCAGGGTCTCATCTCCTCTCTGTACACACACATGCTATCGGTGGGGACGGAATCTGCCATATGCCTGGTTAGGGGGAAATGGGAAAGGCTCATCCCTGATGCACAGGAAGAGGAGTGGGAGGAAATTCTGGAGTCACCAACTAAGGTGTCTCCGTCAATCAACAATAGAATGATACAACTTTATATCATAAACCAATCATATTTGACTCCGACTCGACTTTTTAAGATGGGCCGTTTTCAATCTTCGGAGTGTCTGAGATGCCATGCATCCGACGCAGATTTTATTCACATGATTTGGCAATGTCCGATTATAGTACACTACTGGAAAGAGGTAACGTCATTATTAACCTCCCTGGCGCAGATTCCTGTTCCCCTTGAGCCATTGGTTTGTCTGTTTGGGGTGTGGGAAGATGAGACTTGGGGACATTATACAGGGATTTTCTTACCGGAGGCGTTGTTCATAGCACGGAAAGTGTTGGCGCTGCGGTGGATGGGGGGGTTCGGATCCCTCCCTTAGGACCTGGATAGCATTGGTGAACTCAGTTATACCATATGAGCGCAAGCTCTACCAAAATAGAGGGTGCCCGGGTAAATTTGAGAAGAAATGGGGGGTGGAACTCCTCTCGTCTCACGTTGTAGGACGGAGACATCGCATGATAAAGAGCTAAATATATAGACATGGGCTGCAAATAGTTGTTTTGTAGTAGTAGTAATGTTTTAGAAGTTGGCAGGCTTTATTATTTGAATAAAATACATAGACCAATGTAAGGCAATTGACGGTATGTTTTATTCTATGCACAGTTGACATGCATACGCTGTTTGATATTGATGCTCTGTGATATGTATGTGTGTCACATGATATTTTCATCACTGTCGGTTTGCATATTGTATATCCTGCCTTTGGTTCAATAAACGAATTTAATAAAAAAAAAAAAAAAACGCAGCGCAGCGGAAAAAAAAACGCAAGTATGAAAGTAGCCTTATGCCTGTAAAGACCACCACCCGCTACGGCCTTACATTGGGGTCGGCTTGTTTCCTGGTGTCGGATATCTCCATAATCTATACGTCTTAGACGCTGAGAGGTAGACGTTACTATCTACCATCTGCACTCCCTCCTGGCTCTTCATCTTTCTCTCCTTTTTCCTTTCCCTCTCCCTTTTTCCATATAATATGGCACAACTGAAAACGTTCTCATTGACTGTCAGAGGACTGAATGTTCCAGAGAAAAGAGCTCCAGTGTTTTATCAGATGCAGAAACTACACGGACATTTTCTCTCTCTTCAGGAGACCCTCTTTAGGGGCGATCATACACCTCAGTTACTAGCAGATATTATTCACCTTGGAGCCACAGTACAAATGCTGTCTCGAGGTCTAAGGTGCTGAGTATTGGCCGACACAAATCACTGCCGCAGACTATGTTAGAGCCACTGTCTGACACGGAGGGGAGGTGTGTGTCTGATAACATCTCCATCTACTCCCAAATTTTGACTTTGACAAACTTCTATCTCCCTAATTGTGACCAAACTAAGACATGCTGTAAAACTAAACAAACTAAAACATTTTGTGGACGGCCTTATCATCATTGGAAGTGACTTTAATGTTGGTTAGGACACTTCTTTAGACGCGTCCCTGGGCCAGAGTCACCAATCTAAAACATAAGCAAAAGCTTTACTAAACGTGCTCCGATCTCTCCAAAGATTGTCCCAAATTCTTCTCATCCCTATGGAATCTATATTCCATCCTCAAATATTTTATTTAAAAGTGTAATATGAAAGGATGACATATGCCCTAGATGTGGTCACAATGATGCCCACCTGATGCATATGACGTGGGTATGTGGGAATATTGCCGACTATCTGTATTTGGGATATAACTTCAGCTGGAACCTACAATCTGTCTCCTAGGACTCCTGGGAGAGGACGTAGACCCAGTCTCCCATATGGCAATAGCTCAAAAATATTATTTTAGCCAGAAAGTTGTTGGCTCTACATTGGATAGACAATTCTCCCCCCAACGATAACAGAACTGAAATCCAGGATAAATATCCCTCTATGCTTGGAAAGAGGAGCTTATATTAAAGGAACGCTCTCAAGAAATCCATACACATATGGGAACAATGGGTAATTACCCCAGGTATTGCTTCAGAAAACCTTCTCAGAAATCCTATACTGGACCGTTTCTCCATTTCCTTACAGTAAACCAGGAATTTATATCCTTATACCCAAGGTGTCAGGAAAATAATAATTGTCTCAGACCACACAATTGCCCCTTCTTAGATATATTCTTTTTCTTTTTATGTCCCAATCTGGAAAAAAAAAATCAGTCAGGAAGTGTTCAGATATTTATGTCTGTACAAATGTAAAATTACTATATCCAAAGCATTGTACTATAGAGCGAAATTGAGATTTATATCATTGTCTGATCATTGCCTCAGGAGTGTCTATTTGCCACTGCCTATTGCTAGTTACTGTAGCTTTGTCTGGAGGGCCAGTAGTAACTAAGCGAACAGCACGAATCTGAGCAAGACGTTGAGACCGATGTCTCTGCTGAGTAGCTTCCACAGCAGAATGGGAGACTGCAGTGGCATACATGGCTTGAGATCTACCCTGTGCAGTGGGAGAATCCCGGCGCCTAACATTGCCCCCCAAGCTCCCCTCCCCAGTGACATTCATCACGCTCGAAAACCGCAATGAGCTGGGGGGCATGAATGTGCTCAATCGGCTCCCAAATCCTATCCTCTGACCCATGACCCTTCCAGTCCACCAAAAATAATTTTTTGTCATGCACCACCTTAGACCCGACAATGGCATTGACATGAAAAGCATCCGAGGATATATCCGAGCTCCTAGCAGGAGTCCCAGACGACCGGGTCATAAATACGGGTATCAAGAGATAGACATAGAAGGTGTCGGTGATATTCAGATGTGGCGGAAGGCTGAGGCGATATACCACAGGATTCACCTGTTCCAGAACCTTGAATGGACCCAGATAGCGGGGAGAAAATTTAGTGGACTCTACACGCAGCCTGATGTTATGAGGAGAGAGCCACGCTAAATAGCCAGAGGCAAAAACTGGAGCCGGACAGTGATGCATGTTGGAGGAGACCCTCATTTTCTCCTTAGAGGCCTTGATAGCATCCTGCGTGCGATCCTAGATATCACACGCCTCTACTGCCCAATACACCACCCTAGACTTGGATGAGGAGACAGGCATGAGTACGCGCGGATGCTGACCATAATTGAGAAGAAACGACGTCTGCCCACTCGAATCAGAGACGGCGTTATTTAGCGCAAACTCTACCCATGGGAGCAAGGATGTCCAGTCATTATCCCTGGCAGAAACAAAATGCCGTAGGTAAGTGATAAGAGTCTGGTTGGCCCTCTCCACAAGCCCATTCATCTTGGAATAGTATGCAGAAGAGAGGTTGAGCTCAATGCTTAATAGCCAACAAAGCTCCCTCCAGGAGCGAGATGCGAATTGGGGAGCCCGGTCACTGACAATCTTGTCAGGCATCCCATGAAGGCGGAAGATATGTTTTACGAAAATTACCGCCAAGGCCCGTGCCGAAGGCACGTGTGGAAGAGGGACAAGATGTACCATTTTGGAGAAATGGTTGGTTATTACCCAAATAATCCTGTTGTTACAAGACTTGGTCAAGTCCACAACAAAAGCCATCCTGACCATCTCCCAGGGCCTATCTGCCACCGGCAAAGGATGTAACAAGCCCTCTAGTCTCTGCCGGGAAGACCAATTCCAGGCAAGCCTGAATGCAATCCTTCACGTCCCGCGCCAACGATGCCACCAATAAGTTCTCACCAACAACTCAGTGGTCCTCTTGATGCTGAAATGCCCTTCAAACTTGGAGGAGTAAGCCCAATAAAGGACCTCCGGGTGCAGGTTAGGTGGTACAAAGGATTTGCACAGAGGCACTTGCTGCAGAGACACCAGAGCAGACATTGCTCCGATGGGACAATAAGCTGTGGCTCGTCTCCCTCCTCGGATGAGACAACGGAATGGGATAGGGCATCAGAGCTCAAATTCTTCTCCCCGGAAAGAAAGTGAAGAGTAAACTTATATAGGGACTATCTGGTCTGGTGAGAATTCAACCGCTGGGCCGTCTGCAAGTAATGCAGATTCTTGTGGTCAGCAGGGCTGTGGAGTCAGTAAGCCAAACCTGCGACTCCGACTCCTCAATTTCCCTTACACCGACTCCGACTCCAACAGATATTGCTTATATTTAAGTGAAAAATTTATTGTAGTACAATGTGACCATCAGACATTTAATCATTTTTATGATACAATAATCAAAATATTTAGCTAGAACGTAATATATATTTATTGGAATACAACTTTATAACACAAAAAACTGTAATAAATTGTAAATATGTAACACGCTATGTAATATCGATTATTTATATATATATAACACTATGTAATAAAGTACGTACAGTAGTGGGATGAAACAGTTTTCAACAAAAACATACTAAATAACATTTGTGCAGTCTATGAATTTGTTCTAAGAAATAGAATTGCCTCCATCAGATCCTCCTTCATAGATGACCTCAAATCTGACCTAATAATTTTAAGGCCAGAGAACAACCTCTCTACACTAACTTGGGTTGGAGGCAAAGCCGTAACCACATGGGCAGCATCTCTAACAATTTCCGGGTATAAAGGAGTTGCCTCGTGCAGTCAGTTTTGATGAACGGTTGAATTTTTCTATTTCTTTGAGAGCAAGTGAAACATTTTGCTGAAATATGGTCAATCTGCTTCCTATAGGAGATGGAGTGAAATCTTTTTCCTTGTGGCAACGCTTTGCCTGCTCCATGTCATCCAAATACTTGTCAAAGTCAAACTCCTCATCTGATGAGGATGAAGATATGGCAGCAGTAGCACTGGCAGGACCCAAGTCCTCTTGCGCCTGTCAGTCCTCCTGTAGGCCACTATTCCTAACTGCTACCTCAGTCAGAGCTTCTTTTCCTTTAGTAAGTTGTTGATCATCAAGCAATATACGATGACTTGGGTCCACATAAACAGCTGCCAGAAAAATTTTATTTTCCAATAGCTGTATCTCTCTCCATTTCATTGAAGCAGAAATGCCATCAGCTATTAAACCTCCTCTTTGGGACAGGTGAAACAGCAAGTTCTTCCACTCCCTTATGAAAATGCCAGGAGTTAAATCCTCAGCTTGCAATTTTTTAGTCACGGTAAATGGGTGATTAAGCAATTCCTTCAATTCAGCCACCTGTGTCCATTGACCTTCATTTAGGGTTACCTGAGGGTTCGCCATATCTATAAGAAACGGTTTTAGTTCAAGCAATCGCTCAATCATTAACTAAGTGCTACCCCACCAAGTGGCTTGATCGACAATTGCCCCTTTCCCAGCACGTCTCTTGAAGATGGAATCAATTTTAGGGGTTCTGGCAGCAATAACCAATTTCCTCACTTTTCCACTTTTCCATTCAGATTTCCAGCATGTCCCTCTTGCAGACTATCTCTTATTGCCAGCTGCAGCGTGTGCACAACACAGCGCATGTGATGAATATGAAATTGTTTTCAAGCAGCTTCAACAAGATCATCTATTCCTACAGTATAATTTTGCTGTTCTTCTGTTGTAATATCTGTTTGTTCCTCAGTTACATGAACAGCACTGTGGCCTTCCATCTCAAACATACTGAATTTTAAATTTTCTTCTAGCTGTTGTTCATTACTCTCATTCATCAGTGTAATTGTACTTATCTTGTTTGAAGCATTGTCCGTTACAATAGCAAGAACGTGTTCTTTTTTGAGGTCATAATCTTGCAGAATTTTTTCCACTAAGGCCTGGAGAAACTGGCTGCTGTGATGAGCTTTAGTATCTTTTACTGCCAGTGTCTTGGTAACAATTTCTTTGTTGTCACAAACATATCGAACATTGATAGCAAAATAGTTCACTCTGTGACGTGTGCAGGCGTCCATTTTAAGAAACATGAAGCAAGCATTAGATTGCTTTAGGGGCAGCAGGAGCTCTGTCATGTGCATCCAGCTCCATCAGTGGCAATCTTGGAACTCCACATGAAGCATCTTTTGAGAGTCTTTTTAAGATCTTCCTTTTGTTTAAGGGCTTCGTCAATCACTAATTTTCTAAAACTTTCTCTTTCCAGAGAAACACCAAGTTTGGGGCCATTTCTCCATTAAGAGCTGTAAAAGCTAGTCGTGCAAATAATAATAATGGTACACAGTCCTTCACAACAAGCTGTATGAGCTGTCTTTTAAACATATCTGCTGTCATTGTTACAGTAACTTTGTCACTTACAAAATATCTTGTTAATGATATTTGAGATGCTCTTTCCTCTTCCTTTGCCTGGCAGGAAGTGCTGGGCACGGGTTTCTTGGTGCTGCTGTTATCTTTCTCAGTCACAGTTTTGAAAACGTCTGGGTGGAAGTGTTGTAAATGGCTTTTTAGATTGGAAGCTCTTGTAGGAGCATTTTTATCACTGCCTGAGTATGCACTGATTTTGGCATCACAGCATTTGTTTTCCTCTGGGTCACTTGTCATACATTGACACACAAAATATTTTTCATCTTAAGTCACTGTGAAATGCTCAAATACAGCTGACTTCATGGGGAGCTTCTTAGACATTTTGTAATCATATAAATTCACTCTCAAAATAATTTTGCCCTATAAAATAAAATAATGTATATTATAATTCCAGCAAGAACAGGGAACCATGTACAGTGGGGAAAATATGAATTCGATACACTGACAATTTTGCAAGTTTTCCCACCTACAAGAATGGAGAGGTCTGCAATTGTACACTTCACCTGTGAGAGGCAGACTAAAAAAAATCCAGAAAATAACATTGTATGATTTAAATAATATGCATTTTATTGCATGAAATACGTATTTGATACAATAGAAAAACAGAACTTAATTTTTGGTACAGAAACCTTTGTTTGCAATTACAGAGGTCAGACATTTCCTGTAGATTCTGTCTCTCTCAGTTGAAGTGTACCTATGATTAAAAATTTCAGACCTCTCCATTCTTTGTAGGTGGGAAACGACAGTATATCAAATACATACTTTCCCCACTGCATAATTTTAGATAGAAATAAAACAAACTTTGCATAAATCAATAGTACGGATGGCAAATATAAAGTTTGTAAAATATGTTATTAGGCTGGTTTCACACTTGCGTTTTTTTGCGCTGTTTTTTAGCGCAAAAAAGCATGCATTTTTTCCCCCAATCTTTAACATGGGTGCGCATAGGTGCGCATACACATGCGTTTGTACGCGTTTGTATGCGCATGCGTTTTTTTGTAGTGTGCGCTCGGGCGCACAAAATGCATTTTTGTGCGTCCGACTTGCCCCCAAAAAACGCATGCGCATGCAATGCATTTTTTTTACAGCAAAACACCCATTATAGTCTATGGGTGCGCATACGTGCGCATTGTAATGCGCACGTATGCGCAAAAAAAGCATGCTTTTTTTAAAAAACGCACCAAATCCCGCAAAAAAGGCACACAAACGCATGATGCGTTTTTTTCATGCGTTTGTGTGCGCAAAAAACGCACAGCAAAAAAACGCAAGTGTGAAAGTAGCCTAAGATAGCTTTACTTTGAATTTCCAATCTCAGGCTTTTCTTAGGGTACAGCTCACTAAATGCTTCACAGTCTATGGAGAGGGGAGGAGGGAGGGAGCAAGTTTGTTGTGTATCATACTCCAGGAACAAAGAAACTGAGAACAGAGCTAGTAACTTGATGTTTAGGCTTCTATACCTATACAAGTCCTCATATAAGTCCTCATCAATCCTGATGCTGTATTTTTCCTGCATATTGTATAAAAGCTAGCTTCCCAAAAGTATATGAGCTCAAAGAAAAAACAAACAACCATCAAACATAGAGAGAACATACAGTATACTGGACTATTGATTTATGCACAGTTTATGGAAAGTTTAAATATGCTTTAAGAAGTGATTACCTTAATCTTGTTATCCTGTTCACTCTAGCAATTATTCTGAGATGAGTGCAGGCCTTCCTTCTTTCTGAGTGTGTTTACTTTGTACCCTTATCTGTAGAGGAGGAGCATCCCTGGTGCTGGAGTGCAGCACTGACTTATCTCAGCTAAGACAAAGCCTAGATCCTCAGGCTACATTCACACCATGGGCATAGCCAGGATCAAACCTAGGGGGGGCAGAACCTCATACTGCACATCTCAGCTGCTGCAGAACCTCATACTGCACACCCCTACACTTGAAAATAAAGCCTGCACCTTAAGAAGATGTGGTGATGAATGCAGTCTATTTATTCCAACTATCAATTGATGTTGATGTGTTACTGAAGACGAGCAACGCCTGTCCTGGGTGTCCTTTTGGGCAGCTATGAGGTGTACCTGACTGGTGCTAAAAAAAAAAAAAGGAGTGTTAGTCTGTGTGCTATCCGGCTTTCATTCTTTTTGGTACAGATAAGATATGGATAGACAGATATGGATATAGATCAGATTTCTAATCTGCTTTTGCTATTGAAAACATTATCTATGAGCTCAAAAACCTTTCAGGTGATGCGGTTTTTTAAAAAGCTGATCTGCTTTTGCAGCTGAAAAACGTATCCTCAAAAATCACAGAAAAAACGCTGTGTGTGAATGTAGCCTTAGATCAGGAATAGAACAGTTATTTATAGGACATTTCATAACTTTCCCAAATTCCTATGAAATAATATTCAGCACATTCTGCATTGAACTACTGTACCCAATTTATTATATATTTTCGGAGACGGTCCATTTTATACTGACTCCGACTCCACCAAAATGAGCACCGACTCCACAGCCCTGGTGGTCA
Organism: Dendrobates tinctorius; assembly: GCF_039654945.1. Lineage (NCBI taxonomy): Eukaryota > Metazoa > Chordata > Amphibia > Anura > Dendrobatidae > Dendrobates > Dendrobates tinctorius. The sequence continues at coordinate 4,624,028 of NW_027361731.1, read as the reverse complement.
GTGAACATGCGAGTGCTGTCCGATTTTTACACACCGATGTCCTTTGAAAAGTCGGCAATTCGTATGCGGCTACTGTAAAATCACACTGACAGGTTAGAATAAAAAAGATAGAATACATATATACACATAGAATGGGTATATTGTATATATGTCAGTGACACACATATATATATATATACACTCACTGGCCACTTTATTAGGTACACCATGCTAGTAAGGGGTTGGACCCCCTTTTGCCTTCAGAACTGCCTCAATTCTTCGTGGCAGAGATTCAACAAGGTGCTGGAAGCATTCCTCAGAGATTTTGGACCATATTGACATGATGGCATCACACAGTTGGCGCAGATTTGTCGGCTGCACATCCCTGATGCGAATCTCCCGTTCCACCACATCCCAAAGATGCTCTATTGGATTGAGATCTGGTGACTGAGGAGGCCATTTGAGTACAGTAAACTCATTGTCATGTTCAAGAAACCAATCTGAGATGATTCGAGCTTTATGACATGGCGCATTATCCTGCTGAAAGTAGCCATCAGATGTTGGGTACATTGTGGTCATAAAGGGATGGACATGGTCAGCAACAATACTCAGGTAGGCTGTGGCGTTGCAACGATGCTCAATTGGTACCAAGGGGCCCAAAGAGTGCCCAGAAAAAATTCCCCACACCATGACACCACCACCACCAGCCTGAACCGTTGATACAAGGCAGGATGGATCCATGCTTTCATGTTGTTTACGCCAAATTCTGACCCTACCATCCGAATGTCGCAGCAGAAATCGAGACTCATCAGACCAGGCAACGTTTTTCCAATCTTCTACTGTCCAATTTCGATGAGCTTGTGCAAATTGTAGCCTCATTTTCCTGTTCTTAGCTGAGAGGAGTGGTACCCAGTGTGGTCTTCTGCTGCTGTAGCCCATCTGCCTCAAAGTTCGACGCACTGTGCGTTCAGAGATGCTCTTCTGCCTACCTTGGTTGTAACGGGTGGCAATTTGAGTCACTGTTGCCTTTCTATCAGCTCGAACCAGTCTGCCCATTCTCCTCTGACCTCTGGCATCAACATGGCATTTCCGGCCACAGAACTGCCGCTCACTGGATTTTTTTTCTTTTTCGGACCATTCTCTGTAAACCCTAGAGATGGTTGTGCGTGAAAATCCCAGTAGATCAGCAGTTTCTGAAATTCTCAGACCAGCCCTTCTGGCACCAACAATCATGCCACTTTCAAAGGCACTCAAATCACCTTTCTTCCCCATACTGATGCTCGGTTTGAACTGCAGGAGATTGTCTTGACCATGTCTACATGCCTAAATGCACTGAGTTGCCGCCATGTGATTGGCTGATTAGAAATTAAGTCTTAACACACAGTTGGACAGGTGTACCTAATAAAGTGGCCAGTGAGTGTATATATACAGTACACTAATGTGCAAAAGTTTAAGGTCACTTAGAAATTTCCTTATTTTTGAAAGAAAAGCAGTTTTTTTTCCAATGAAGCTAACATTAAATGAGTCAGAAATACTCTATGCATTGTTAATGTGGTAAATGACTATTCTAGCTGCAAATGTCTGGTTTGTAATGCAATATCTTCATAGATGTATAGAGGCCCATTTCCAACAACCATCACTCCAGTGTTCTTTGTTTGCTAACTGTGTAAGAGGGCTAATGGATGGTTAGAATACCCTTGTGCAATTATGTTAGCACAGCTGAAAACAGTTTGGCTGATTAGAGAAGATATAAACCTGACCTTCCTTTGAGCTAGTTGAGAATCTGAAGCATTACAATTGTTGGTTCTATTAAACTCTCAAAATGGCAAGAAAAAAATAACTTTCATGTGAAGCTCGACAGTCTATTCTTGTTCTTAGAAATGAAGGCTATTCCAATGCGAGAAATTGCCAAAAAACTGAAGATTTCCTACAACGGTGTGTACTACTCGCTTCAGAGGAGAGCACAAACAGGCTCTAACCAGAGTAGAAAGAGAAGTGATGCACAACTGAGCAACAAGATAAGTGCATTAGAGTCTGATAAATCGATGCCTCACAGGTCCTCAACTGGCAGCTTCATTAAATGGTACAAGCAAAACACCAGTGTCAACGTCTACAGTGAAGAGGTGACTCCAGGATGCTGGCCTTCAGGGCAGAGTGGCAAAGAAAAAGCCATATGTGAGACTGGCTAAGAAAAGGAAAAGATTAATATGGGCAAAAGAACAGACATTGGACAGAGGAAGAAAAAAGTGTTATGGACAGACGAATCCAAGATTGATGTGTTTGGATCACACAGAAAAACATTTATGAGATGCAGAACAACTGAAAAGATACTGGAAGAGTGCCTGACACCATCTGTCAAGCATGGTGAAGGTAATGTGATTGTCTGGGGTTGCTTTGGTGCTGGTAAGGCCTTTTTCACACTTCAGTCTTCTGGCATCAGTCAAAATCCGTTGTCGCGAGGAATCCGTCAAAAATAGTGAAAAACAGAAGCGATGGATCTGTTTTTTTCGACGGAACCATCTAGCGGATCCGTTGCATCCGTCGCTTCCGGTTTTTACATCCGTTTCTTTGATGGATACGTTTTTTCATATCTCCAAATGGGAGGCTCCCAAACGTGATTGGCTACTGGAAAATAATGGTAACCTATATATTGAGTGTTTTAACAACCCATCTTTGAGAGGTTGTATCACAAGTGGCAGAAATGTAAGGATTTCTAGCAAATATTGTGACCATCTATGCGGATTTTGCTTTTGAGGACAATAGGCTGGCAGTGATTGTTCAGGTAAAGGAGGAAGCAAGACAGAGCATCCTTCGTCAGCGGCGTCACTGTTATCTTTGGATCCATCTGATCACTGCACAGCGGTTGACCCGTTTGGTCTATTCAATTTTGTATCTGGAATTGTGGCAAAACCCCGAGAAGTTCTTCAATTACGTACGCATGACAGCGGAAAATATTGACATTTTGGTGGAACGGGTTGGAGAACTAATCAGGAGAAAGGACACCTATTGCCGCTTTTCCAGCTTACGGGCGGAGCGTCTGATGGTGTCTCTTCGGTAAGCCTTTATTAATTTTTTTTTTTGTTATGTTTTCTAATTCAGCAGACTTATAATATTGCTGGAAGTTTGTATCAATTATTGTCTTTTGCTTTTTGAACAGATTCCTTGCAACTGGCGAATCCTTTTCCTCCCTCCATTATCAATTCCGGCTTGGAATTTCTACAATATCAGGGATAGTGAAACAGACCTGCCGGGCATTGTGGGATTGTTTACAGGAGGAGTACATCCCACATCCAATACCGGAGAGGTGGCTGGAGATTGCCGATGATTTTCTCCAAATATGCCAGTTTCCTAATTGCTTGGGTGCTGTTGATGGTAAGCACATAAGGGTTGTTAAACCAGCTGGATTTGGGTCAGAATATTTTAATTATAAAATATATTTTTCAATTGTGTTAATGGCCATTGCAGACATCCAATGCAAATTCATAGCGGTGGATATTGGTGCCTACGGCCGCTCAAATGATTCGCAGGTTTTTAAAATGTCTGCCATGGGGCGTCGTTTATACGGAGACACATTTGAATTTCCACCTCCAAGACCACTCCATGGAACCGTTGGGCCACCAATGCCATTTGTGTGTGTTGGAGATGAAGCCATCCAACTATCTCGACACCTGCTCAAGCCATATGGAAGTAGTGAATTGACGCAAATGAAGAGAGTATTTAATTATCGTTTTGTCATGAGCCCGAAGAGTGGTGGAGTGTGCCTTCGGGATTCTAACAGCAAAATGGCGAGTTTTTTTGACCGCTATCAAACTGAAAACTGAGACTGTGGAGGGGGGTGGTGAAGGCTTGTGTGGTCCTGCACAATTTTGTCATATCCAAGGAACAGGTATCCATGGAGCAAAATGTGTCTGAAGCCACCTTGCGTGATTATCAAAATATAACTTTTCAGAGTGCTGTGGCAGTTTCCAGAATGAGGGGAAAATTTGCAGAGTACTTTATGTCACCTCAAGGAAGAGTTGAATGGCAGGATGACATGGTTTGATATGTTTGTGTTTACATATAATGTATGTTTGGAGTACCGAACTTATTGCTAAAGTCACACTTCTGATTATACCATGTTTTTAGTTATACCACGTTTTTTGTATAACCCAATTTTTGTACCATTCACACTTGTGATTATACCATGTTTTTAGTATTAACCAAACTTTTGTTCCAAAAACACTTGTGATTATGTTTTTTGTATTAACCCAAGTTTGGTTCCTTCCCAAAAGTTGGGGTGTTTTTGGGTAAACCCAAAATTTTTTCACCTTTTACAACTTGTATGTTAGTACCTTTTTATTCAAAGTGTTGTAACTTAAATTAAATGCAATTGACAGACAATACATGATTTTTTAAACAAAAACTTGTTTTATTTTACCAAAAAATAAAAAATTTACAACTGTGTAAACTGTTGGGTGGAGATAGTATCGGAGGGACTGGAAGGGTGGACCACGTCGATAGTGGGGGAAAGGCGACCAGGTTGGGGTTGATCTGAAGTGGAAGGGGGGGAGAAAACATGAGGTTGAGCAGGGAGGACAGGTTGGGCGGGGGGTTGGGTTGTGGTAGGTGGGAAATTATAAGGTACAGGAAGCTGGGCCGGGGAAGGAATATGTAACGGGGAAGGAAACTGTGGGGAAGGCATCTGGAAGTGGGACGGATTCTGAAAGTGGGACGGATTTTGTTAACGGCAAGGATTTTTTGTACTGGGAAGGATTGGGAGGAGGGACAGGGGAAAAACCAAAAAAACCAGGGGAAGAGTCTTGAGGAGATCATTTGCATATTCCCAGTGCCTTCTGGGATAAGTGAAGAGTCTCCGCGAGCTCAACGATCACTGGGTTTTGGCCGTTGCAGCTGAAAAGAGGAAATCGGAAAATCAGGGGAAGAGTCTTGAGGAGATCATTTGCATATTCCCAGTGCCTTCTGGGATAAGTGAAGAGTCTCCGCGAGCTCAACGATCACTGGGTTTTGGCCGTTGCAGCTGAAAAGAGGAAATCGGAAAACCAGGGGAAGAGTCTTGAGGAGATCATTTGCATATTCCCAGTGCCTTCTGGGATAAGTGAAGAGTCTCCGCAAGCTCAACGATCACTGGGTTTTGGCCGTTGCAGCTGAAAAGAGGAAATCGGAAAACCAGGGGAAGAGTCTTGAGGAGATCATTTGCATATTCCCAGTGCCTTCTGGGATAAGTGAAGAGTCTCCGCGAGCTCAACGATCACTGGGTTTTGGCCGTTGCAGCTGAAAAGAGGAAATCGGAAAACCAGGGGAAGAGTCTTGAGGAGATCATTTGCATATTCCCAGTGCCTTCTGGGATAAGTGAAGAGTCTCCGCGAGCTCAACGATCACTGGGTTTTGGCCGTTGCAGCTGAAAAGAGGAAATCGGAAAACCAGGGGAAGAGTCTTGAGGAGATCATTTGCATATTCCCAGTGCCTTCTGGGATAAGTGAAGAGTCTCCGCGAGCTCAACGATCGCTGGGTTTTGGCCGTTGCAGCTGAAAAGAGGAAATCGGAAAACCAGGGGAAGAGTCTTGAGGAGATCATTTGCATATTCCCAGTGCCTTCTGGGATAAGTGAAGAGTCTCCGCGAGCTCAACGATCACTGGGTTTTGGCCGTTGCAGCTGAAAAGAGGAAATCGGAAAACCAGGGGAAGAGTCTTGAGGAGATCATTTGCATATTCCCAGTGCCTTCTGGGATAAGTGAAGAGTCTCCGCGAGCTCAACGATCGCTGGGTTTTGGCCGTTGCAGCTGAAAAGAGGAAATCGGAAAACCAGGGGAAGAGTCTTGAGGAGATCATTTGCATATTCCCAGTGCCTTCTGGGATAAGTGAAGAGTCTCCGCGAGCTCACCGATCGCTGGGTTTTGGCCGTTGCAGCTGAAAAGAGGAAATCGGAAAACCAGGGGAAGAGTCTTGAGGAGATCATTTGCATATTCCCAGTGCCTTCTGGGATAAGTGAAGAGTCTCCGCGAGCTCAACGATCACTGGGTTTTGGCCGTTGCAGCTGAAAAGAGGAAATCGGAAAACCAGGGGAAGAGTCTTGAGGAGATCATTTGCATATTCCCAGTGCCTTCTGGGATAAGTGAAGAGTCTCCGCGAGCTCAACGATCACTGGGTTTTGGCCGTTGCAGCTGAAAAGAGGAAATCGGAAAACCAGGGGAAGAGTCTTGAGGAGATCATTTGCATATTCCCAGTGCCTTCTGGGATAAGTGAAGAGTCTCCGCAAGCTCAACGATCACTGGGTTTTGGCCGTTGCAGCTGAAAAGAGGAAATCGGAAAACCAGGGGAAGAGTCTTGAGGAGATCATTTGCATATTCCCAGTGCCTTCTGGGATAAGTGAAGAGTCTCCGCGAGCTCAACGATCACTGGGTTTTGGCCGTTGCAGCTGAAAAGAGGAAATCGGAAAACCAGGGGAAGAGTCTTGAGGAGATCATTTGCATATTCCCAGTGCCTTCTGGGATAAGTGAAGAGTCTCCGCGAGCTCAACGATCACTGGGTTTTGGCCGTTGCAGCTGAAAAGAGGAAATCGGAAAACCAGGGGAAGAGTCTTGAGGAGATCATTTGCATATTCCCAGTGCCTTCTGGGATAAGTGAAGAGTCTCCGCGAGCTCAACGATCACTGGGCTCATCCTTCATCGTTTTTAAGAAATCTCAAGATGGAAGAGGCCAGGAGCCATTTGGTGAGCTGCATTTCTTGCTACATGTTCACAGATTTACCAGTGGAAAAGCCAAACTTCACATGCCACAAATGCAAGCTTGTGTCCCTGTTGGAGGAAAAGTTGCAAAATCTCGAAGAGAGGTTAGCTACGTTGAAGATCATTAAGGAAGGTGAAGAGTTCTTGGACAGAGCAGAATTATCTCTTCATGTTACAGAAAGAGAAGAAATTCGAAGTGCACCTGAAGAAACAGAGGAATGGAGACATGTGACCCAGAGAAGCAGGAGGATCAGGAGGCAGTCAGCACCCATACTGCTCAGAAACCAGTACCAGGCTCTCACGCAGGAAAACGATGAAGAAATACATCAGGATAAGACTTTGCCAACAAACAGCAACCTTGTACGCCTTCAGAGTCCTCCTGGATGGAGAAAGAAAAATATTGTGAAGAAGAAACGGAGAGTGGTGGTCATGGGGGATTCCCTGCTGAGAGGAACAGAGGCCGCTATCTGCAGACCGGATATAACTTCAAGAGAAATGTGTTGTCTTCCAGGTGCAAAAATTAAAGATGTGTCTGACAGGATATCAGGACTCTTCAGACCTACAGATGACTACCCATTCCTGCTACTACATGTGGGGACAAATGACACTGCAAGAAACGACCTGGAAACCATCTGCAGAGACTTTGAAGACTTAGGCAAGAAAGTGAAAGAACTGGGAGCGCAGGTGGTCTTCTCTTCCATCCTCCCAGTGGATGGCCATGGAACAAGGAGGTGGAATAAGATTCTGCAGGTGAACAACTGGCTACGTCGATGGTGCCGTCAGCAACGATTTGGATTTCTGGATCACGGAGTGAACTACTTATACGATGGACTACTTGCTAGAGATGGGGTGCACCTTACGAAGACTGGAAAGCATGTATTTGGAAGTCGCCTTGCTACACTTGTAAGGAGAGCTTTAAACTAGAACAACATGGGAAGGGAAGCAAAAGACCAGAAAAAGCCATACACCTGACAAATGCTATTGAGAACTCTGCTATTAGAAGTGGAAAGGAAGAACAAAGACGAAAGAATCTAATTAATAAAAATATTGGAGAAAGAGAAACCAATCACAAACTAAAATGTTTCTATACTAATGCACAAAGCATGGGCAACAAACAAGGAGAATTGGAACTACTAACACAGGAAAAGAAATATGATGTCATTGGAATCACTGAAACTTGGTGGGACAATACACATGATTGGAATACAAGACTAGAAGGATACAACTTATTTGCAAGAAACAGACTTGATAAACGAGGAGGGGGTGTCGCATTGTATGTTAGAAACGCGTATATCTGCACAGAGATTGAAGCTTCAGAGACTGGGAGTTCTGTGGAAACTGTTTGGGTAAGAATACAAGGACAGAACAATGGAAAGGACACCATTGTAGGCATTTACTACAGGCCGCCTGTGCAAGCTGAAGATATGGATGAACTCTTTATGCATCAAATGGCCAAGTTCTCCAAAAAATATGACATAGTTGTCATGGGAGATTTCAACTATCCAGACATTTGTTGGGAATCTCTCTCAGGCAAAACTAACAGGTCAAGGAAATTCTTATCCTCTCTTGCTGACAACTTTATCTTCCAAAAGGTAAGGGAGAAAACAAGGGGAACTGCTACCTTGGATCTAATCCTTATAAACAGGGAGGAAATGGTTGAGGAGGTAAAAGTGGCTGGGACCCTAGGAGGTAGCGACAATGCTATTTTAGAATTTTGGATAACTAGAGGCGGAAGACCTGTGAAGACTCAGACGTCAAGGTTAGATTTCAGAAAGGCAGATTTTAAGGGATTCAGAAAGAGAATTGGAGGGATCCAATGGCTGGATATCCTTAAAGACAAAAATGTCCAGGACGGATGGGAAATCTTGAAAAATGAAATTCTCAAAGCACAGTTGTTAACAATTTCGAAAAGAGGGAAGAATAGGAAGCAGTTAAGGAAACCAGGATGGATGAACACAGAACTTAAGCACATGCTAAAAAGGAAGAAAAAAATGTTTATAAAATGGAAAGAGGGAGGCATATCTAAAGAAGAATATAATGCTGTCTGCAGAACCTGCAGGGCACAAATCAGATTAGCTAAAGCTGAAAATGAATTGAGGCTTGCAAGAGATGTCAAAAGCAATAATAAAGGATTTTGGGGATATGTCAAAAGTAAAAGAAAAGTCAAAGATGCTATAGGATTTTTACAGGATGAAAATGATGAAATGGTAAGACAGGATGTTGAGAAGGCTGAACTTTTAAAATCCTATTTTGCATCTGTTTTCTCTCAGAAAGGAAATGTAACATCAACTGTTATTCACTGTCCTATTAAGGGAATAGAAGAATCCAGGATATCTATAAACAGAAAGATAGTGAGGAAACACTTAGCTAGCCTAAATGAATTCAAGTCTCCAGGTCCAGATGAATTACACCCCAGAGTACTGAAGGAGATAGCAGAAGAAATTTTTGAACCCCTCTCTATAATCTTTGAAAATTCTTGGAGAACAGGAGAAGTGCCAGAAGACTGGAGAAGAGCAAATGTTGTTCCTATCTTCAAAAAGGGGAAGAAGGTGGACCCAGGTAACTATAGGCCGGTGAGTCTGACTTCTATACCAGGAAAGATCTTTGAACAAATTATTAAACAACATGTATGTCAATACCTGGATAAGAATGAAGTGATTAAACAGAGTCAGCATGGGTTTGTAACTAATAAGTCATGTCAGACTAACTTAATTTCCTTCTATGACGGTATCACTGATTGGGTGGATCAAGGAAATGCTGTAGATATAGTATATCTTGACTTCAGCAAAGCATTTGACAAAGTCTCTCATACAATCCTTATTGAAAAAATGATTAAGTATGGAATGGACAAGGCAACTGTTAGGTGGATTCATAACTGGCTTAGTGATCGGACCCAAAGAGTGGTCGTAAATGGCTGCACATCCAGTTGGAAGAATGTCTCAAGTGGGGTACCACAGGGCTCTGTCCTGGGCCCTGTATTGTTCAACATCTTTATCAACGATTTAGATGAAGGAATTGAGGGTAAACTGATTAAATTTGCTGATGACACAAAGCTAGGAGGGATAGCTAATACTAGAGAAGAGAGAGAGAGGATTCAAAAAGATTTAAATAAACTGGAGAAGTGGGCAGCAACTAACAGAATGGTTTTTAACAGGGAGAAATGCAAAGTACTACATCTGGGCAATAAAAATGGAAAAAGCATATATAGAATGGGAGGAATAGGGCTAAGTGACAGCACATGTGAAAAAGACTTGGGTATACTAATAGATCACAGACTGAATATGAGTCAACAGTGTGATGCAGCAGCAAAAAAGGCAAATGCAATTCTAGGATGTATTAACAGAAGCATACAGTCTAGATCACGTGAAGTCATTATTTCCCTCTACTCCTCTTTGGTCAGACCTCATCTGGAATATTGTGTCCAATTTTGGGCACCACATTTTAAAAAAGACATCAACAAACTGGAGCAAGTTCAGAAAAGAGCGACCAGAATGGTGACCGGTCTGCAAACCCTGTCTTATGAGGAAAGGTTGCAGGATTTGGGAATGTTTAGTTTGCAAAAGAGAAGACTGAGAGGAGACTTAATAGCTGTCTACAAATATCTAAAGGGCTGTCACATTGTAGAAGGATCAACTTTATTCTCATTTGCACAAGGAAAGACTAGAAGCAATGGGATGAAACTGAATGGGAGGAGACACAGATTAGATATTAGAAAAAACTTTTTGACAGTTAGAGTGATCAATGAGTGGAACAGGCTGCCACGAGAAGTGGTGAGTTCTCCTTCAATGGAAGTCTTCAAACAGAGGCTGGACAGACATCTGACTGGGATGATTTAGCGAATCCTGCTTTGAGCAGGGGGTTGGACCAGATGGCCCAGGAGGTCCCTTCCAACTCTACAATTCTATGATTCTATGATTCTATGACAGTGGCTGGGGGGGTAGGTATGGGAGGAACTACCGTGGTAGGTGAAGGGCCTTGGGAGATGGCTTGCACCAGCGTAACATGGCAGCCTTGCATCACATGCATCTGCTGGTCAGGAGTTAGATTTTCCATGCTCGCGAGGACTGCCTGAAAAAAGTGTGATTCAGCGATCTACTTGCATCCTATCCAGACAACTGCCGAGTTCAAGGATGCTGGTGTTCAAGAAGTTGAAACCAGCAGTCACATGCTCGGCCTATAGTTTTATTGCGTTCTGGAAGGCTGCATTCAGGTGCAAGAACTTGGGAGCATAGCTCCTTTCCTGACCCCTCAGGCGCTGCTGCCCAGAACTTAAAGGTGTTCTTGAAGTGGCGGCAGTGTCAGAGGGGTGGGGTAAAGGGAAAGCTACCTCATCACCAGCAGCTTCATGTGATGAAGTCTGCTCTGATGCTCCAGCGCTGGTGGATGGGACCGAGGGATGAGAAGTGAGGGAAGGGTCAGACAAAGGGTCAGAGGGGTCGGGTCTCTCAACATGGTCCCCTGTGGCAGACTCCTGTGGGATCGCTCCAGAGGGGTCCAACACAGCAGCAGGCTCCTGAGTGCTACAAAGGTGCTGTGAAAGAAAAGACACAAAAAATTAATACATTGATTTGCATAGCTCTGGCTGAAAACCAAAAAAAGTTAGACATGTAAACATTGTGACTTCATAAATGGGTTGTGGCATATTTACCTTCTGCTCACCATCGTCGACCGGAGGAACGACAGGGCTCTTGCGTATTTGTAGTGGCTCCTGCGTCCTTCAGATCCACTCGGGGCGCGCATCTCCTTGTTGATCTCACTCTTGATGCGATCCCTGAGTGACCGCCACCGCTTGATTACCCTTTCACCTGTAAAGTGAAAACACAAATTGGTTACAACACATTCTGTTCTGCAACCTAAATTCCATAACTGTGAATACTTACGCGCTTGAGTCTGCTGCAGAGGTTCGAGGTCCTCCCAGTTGTCCACAACGATAAAACATACTTGCTCCCAGAGCCGACGGGTGATAAATTGATCAGCATGGCGGCGGTCACCCATGTTCCACAGCGGCTCCCATTCACGGACCTCTTCAATGAGGTGGTCCACGTCCAGACCATCCTCAACATCCGATTCGGGAGCACGCTGTGAAGACTGTTAAAAGATAAAAACAAAAAAAAAAAATTAAACTGCAGTTGACATCTAATATAAAAAAAAAAGAACTTACTCTAGGCTGACCGCCGTGGCGAGCGCGACGCCGACCCTGGGAGCTGCTAGGAGGACCTTGATGGCGATGGCCAGAATGTGCAGCAGACTAGAAAAAAAACAAAATGTTGGATGTAGGCATATGTTTTGTGTGTACTGTGATGTATGATGATCTGTTTTTTATGTGTTGGGTACACTGATGTCTGTAGGAACTGTTACTGATAACTTACACTCAGGCATTTCTCCACCCCGTCCGTCTCCTTCTGGGAGGCCCTCTGCTGCTTCAGCTTCCTGTGAAAACATAATTAATGCATATAGTGTTAACCCAAAATTGTAACAACAACAAACATAAAAAATAATTTTTTTACCTCAATTCGCCGACGCTGTGAGTGAGGGCTCCCAGAAACAGATATGGCTGTGTTCTGATCTGCAAGTAGAAAGACATTTGTTAGCAACTATACAAATTATATGTGAAGCTTTATGTCCTTTAAAACTTACATCAGTAGTTTAGATGCTGGGCTGGTCGGTCCCTGCTGGCTGGCCTGGTTGGTCCCTGCTTGGATCTGCAAGTAGAAAGACACTTATCAGCAACTATACAAATTATATGTAAAGCTTTATGTCCTTTAATACTTACATCAGTAGTTTAGACGCTGGGCTGGTCGGTCCCTGCTGGCTTGCCTGGTCGGTCCCTGCTTGGATCTGCAAGTAGAAAGACACCTGTTAAGATTATGTGATAAATTAGAAAATAAAAGGTAGCTCCAGAGGTAGTAGGATTTCAAACCCTCCCCCCCCTTAAATCATCTCCATAGGCCCCCACCCTAAAATAAAATGAAATGTACTTAATAGGTTTCATAACCACTCCGCTCAAATTTTATATTTGAGCAATGTGCAAGCAGGCAAACCATCAACCTTATGTAACCCCCAAAAATCTACCAATGCACACAAGTTTGACCTTGATAGCCTCCTTCCATAATATGCGTGATGCGCAAGCTGGCTGTCATGATCCAGGTTGGATTATGACAGATATTGCACATGTAACCTTTTTTTTTTTCCTTTAAGCTGTTTGCTTAAAGTTAGTTTTGCCCCCGGTGGCCATTAGGGTCATTACACTGTGGTTGTTTTAGTTCTAGTTTTGCCCCCAGTGGCCATTAGGGTCATTGCACTCTGGTTACTTTGGTTCAGTTGCCCCCGGTGGCCGCTGGTGTTATTGCACGTGATAATAAAGCAGGTGTGATTCCCTGGCTGCTACCTATAAAGGAGTAGCAGGTGGTCTCACTCACTTTTGGTGATATTGCTCATTTCCAACCAATAAAAAACTGGAGTTTGAACTGAGAAAGTAAATTAATGTGTATGCACAATGTAAGTGCATATTAACACATGACCATTAACCAGAGAAAACAAAAAGCAAAAAGCACAAATATCCTGAAATAAAAAGTAAAAAATAAACTGCAAATAATGCATAAAAGTAATAATAAGGGTATTTAGTAAATATAATTTTGATCAAAATAAAGTACAAGCCATCCCACCACGTCACGGCAACCCTTGTGGGACAGTCCTACTCTAGTATTTAAAACCTTTTCACTTGTCAAGTGACGTGAGTGTGAACAAGGATCGAGCGGCTGAACCACTAGTAAAAGCATAGGCCAGACTGGATGGATTTCCCAGCTCAGAAAGAGGGCGGTCACACACTTAAATGCACTGGATGCACAATAAAATGAATAAAAAACTGGAGTCTGAACTGAGAAAGTAAATTAATGTGTATGCACAATGTAAGTGCATATTAACACATGACCATTAGCCAACCATTTCCAACCAAGTTTGGTGAAGGAAGGAACTATAGAGAGGAGTTCCTTGCAGCTCAGGGGAGCTCTGGTGTAATAGCTTCCGGCGGAAGCTGAATTCAGGTGTCGAGCTTCAGGGGTGAAGCTGAACTTTGGTGTTGTACTCTGTTGCTGGGAGCAATAGCAACAGAGCAAAGCTAAGTGGTGTTTTTCCCTGTTTGTGACTTTCCTTGTGTGTGTATTAGTGCAGTGGTGTGATTAGTTTCTGCACCGTCCAGTTCACTAGAAAGGGATAGGTGCAGGGCGAGCTAGGGATTTGAGGTATCCAGCTCGTCGCCAGGTGTGGAACCTGCCTAGGGATCGTCAGGAGTGCAGGGACACTGACTCAGGGGAGTGCAGGAGGTCTCCACGTCCCCGTTCCCTATTGCAGGGCCCTCCATTGTAACGGTTTCCCTGGTGTTTCCCTTAACTCTGTTTAAATTCGCCCTGCTGGAGGTGGTGTATCCAGGTTCACGGGTGTTATAGAACTTCGCCCTGCTGGAGGTGGTGTATCCAGTCACACGTGACATTACACTGTCAAGCCACAGACGGCGCCGTGCCCAGTACTCCCAGCTCCTACCAGGACCTCTGTCCTTCTTTGTGCCCTACTGGATCCTCCTCTATTGCCCATAGCCTTTCTTGGGAGCCTCTGTATCACTCCACTGTGGCCTCTCCTCCTTAATCCATTGTTCTACTTAAAGTGAGGTTTGATAAAGACCCTGTACAGGGTCGAAACGTTCTTGGACACTTTATTATTGCTGCGGTGACTTCAATAAATTCATCTATGTTATGCATTTGAAAATCCATATCTTGAGTGCGGCTGTTTCTTCATATCTACAATCTGGCAAACCCTCCAGCTCCTGTTACCCCCCCCAAAAAAAAACCCATAGACCTTGCAAACAATACCCTACTTCAAACTTGAAATCCCTAAACCCCCACTTGAAGATCTATTGACCACAGATGCTATTTTTAAATTCCCCTTTTAAAAATTTACATACCCAATTTCTGCTCTCCACAATTTTATACACCTTTTATTCAAACAAACAGACCCTCAACCAACTCTGCATTGCATGTTGTGCGTTTCTGTTTTTCATATACCACACTTTAAAAGCTACCTTGGTGAAATGATACTATGGACAGTTTTAGGATACATTTTTATTGTTTTTTTATTTATTTATTTTTTTCTTAAAAAACAAGTAGGAGCTACACTGCACTTTATTTTAAATATGAGTAAATGAACATTTAAAAAAAAATTAATAAAAGTCACACACATGCCACACACACGCACAACACGCCACACAGACCGCAGAACTTTGTTTGAAATACATGTACAGTATTACAAGAAAAAACATGCCTGGACACACAGACACGCAGCAGTCATACACACACGCCACACTCGCACACACGCCACACACACAGACACACAAACAGCACAACATTTTGGGAAATACATGTACAGTATAAAAAACAAAACAACCACGGCTGGACACGCACACACTCACTTGGAAATATATGTACCGTATGGAAAAAAATACACAAAACACTCACACACATACACAACATGCCACACAGGCACACACACATGCTGGCAGGACTCACGCTGCCTGGCAGGACTGTGGCTGGCTGGCTTGCAAGCCTCTGGCTGGCTGGCAGTCCTCTGGCTGGCAGTCCTCTTGCTGGCTGGCAGGCCTATTGCTGGCTGGCAGGACTCTGGCTGGCAGGACTCTGGCTGGCAGGCCTCTGGCTGGCTGGCAGGACTCTGGCTGGCTGGTAGGACTCTGGCTGGCTGGTAGGACTCTGGCTGGCAGGCAGGCAGGTTGCAGGCAGACTTCGTCCTTCAGGCTTCTTGCTGGCTCAATGAGGAATGAAGCCACATAGCAGGTTTATATAGATTTTGGGGCTGTCTGGCCAATTGTCTACTAAATACAGATTTGGAGCATGCTCAGTGTAAAAAATGGAATCCATCGCTGGATTGCGTCATTTGACGGACAGCGTAAGATTCTAGCCAACAATGGACGCCGCAGGATCCGTCAGTGTCCGACTTTTCGACGCTGACAAAAAATGTTACTTTGTGCGTCCTCTCCAGATGACGGACAAATTCTGACGGATCCAGCGCGCAACGCACAAAACGTGAGGCCATCTGTCGTAATCCGTCGCTAATACAAGTCTATTGGAAAAAAGACGGATCCAGCGGACAAATCCGTCGGAACGGTTTTATTCTTCTAACGACGGATTTTGACTGACGCCAAAAGACTGAAGTGTGAAACAGGCCTAAAGTGGGAGATTTGTACAAGGTAAAAGGGATTTTGAATAAGGAAGGCTATTACTCCATTTTGCATCGCCATGCCATTCCCTGTGGACAGCACTTGATTGGAGCCAATTTCATGCTACAACAGGACAATGACCCAAAGCACACCTCAAAATTTTGCAAGAACTATTTAGGGAAGAAGCAGGCAGCTGGTATTCTACCTGTAATGGAGTGGCCAGCACAGTCACCAGATCTCAACCCCACTGAGCTGTTGTGGGAGCAGCTTGACCGTATGGTACACAAAAAGACACCACCCCCGGGTTAGCCCCCCCTTAGTGAGAATTTGGGTAAAAAATGATTACATTCGTTAGATCTTTGTTAGATCCGGTTTGATCAACCAAAACTAACGTTAGATCACCCCTACAAAATGAGATATTTACAATCTTTTCCGGGGGGGGCTAACCCGTAGCTAGCCCCCCCAACTATGAAATTTGCCGTTTTTTGGATGGATTCTGATAGATAATCGTTAGATCCGGTTTGATCAGCAAAAATTAACGTTAGATCTCCTTTCGTTCCCGAGATATTGGGGGGGGGGGGCGGTGGGGGGTTAGCCCCCCCTAATTTGAAATTTGCAGTTTTTTGGATGGATTCTGATAGATATTTGTTAGATCCGGTTTGATCAGCAAAAATTAACGTTAGATCTCCTTTCGTTCCTGAGATATTTGGGGTGTCAGGTGGGGGGTTAGGTACGGGTTAGCCCCCCTAATTTGAAATTTGCCATTTTTTGGATGGATTCTGATAGATATTTGTTAGATCCGGTTTGATCAGCAAAAATTAACGTTAGATCTCCTTTCGTTCCCGAGATATTGGGGGTGTCAGGTGGGGGGTTAGGTACGGGTTAGCCCCCCCTAATTTGAAATTTGCCGTTTTTTGGATGGATTCTGATAGATATTCGTTAGATCCGGTTTGATCAGCAAAAATTAACGTTAGATCTCCTTTCGTTCCCGAGATATTGGGGGTGTCAGGTGGGGGTTAGGTACGGGTTAGCCCCCCCTAATTTGAAGTTTGCCATTTTTTGGATGGATTCTGATAGATATTCGTTAGATCCGGTTTGATCAGCAAAAATTAACGTTAGATCTCCTTTCGTTCCCGAGATATTGGGGGTGTCAGGTGGGGGGTTAGGTACGGGTTAGCCCCCCTAATTTGAAATTTGCCGTTTTTTGGATGGATTCTGATAGATATTCGTTAGATCCGGTTTGATCAGCAAAAATTAACGTTAGATCTCCTTTCGTTCCCGAGATATTGGGGGTGTCAGGTGGGGGGTTAGGTACGGGTTAGCCCCCCCTAATTTGAAATTTGCCATTTTTTGGATGGATTCTGATAGATATTCGTTAGATCCGGTTTGATCAGCAAAAATTAACGTTAGATCTCCTTTTGTTCCCGAGATATTGGGGGTGTCAGGTGGGGGGTTAGGTACGGGTTAGCCCCCCCAACTTTGAAATTTGCTGTTTTTTGGATGGATTCTGATAGATATTCGTTAGATCCGGTTTGATCAGCAAAAATTAACGTTAGATCTCCTTTCGTTCCCGAGATATTGGGGGGGGCGGTGGGGGGTTAGCCCCCCCTAATTTGAAATTTGCAGTTTTTTGGATGGATTCTGATAGATATTCGTTAGATCCGGTTTGATCAGCAAAAATTAACATTAGATCTCCTTTTGTTCCCGAGATATTGGGGGTGTCAGGTGGGGGGTTAGGTACAGGTTAGCCCCCCAACTTTGAAATTTGCTGTTTTTTGGATGGATTCTGATAGATATTCGTTAGATCCGGTTTGATCAGCAAAAATTAACGTTAGATCTCCTTTCGTTCCCGAGATATTGGGGTGTCAGGTGGGGGGTTAGGTACAGGTTAGCCCCCCTAATTTGAAATTTGCCGTTTTTGAATGGATTATGATAGATATTCATTAGATCCAGTTTGATCAGCAAAAATTAACGTTAGATCTCCTTTCGTTCCCGAGATATTGGGGTGTCAGGTGGGGGGTTAGGTACGGGTTAGCCCCCCCTAATTTGAAATTTGCCGTTTTTGAATGGATTATGATAGATATTCATTAGATCCGGTTTGATCAGCAAAAATTAACGTTAGATCTCCTTTCGTTCCCGGGATATTGGGGTGTCAGGTGGGGGGTTAAGTACGGGTTAGCCCCCCCCCCAATTTGAAATTTGCAGTTTTTTGGATGGATTCTGATAGATATTCGTTAGAACCGGTTCAGCAGCGGTCCTGAAGTGTAGATGGAGAAGAGGAGGGGTCCAATTTGGGGAGACCAACAGAGAGAAAGTGAAGTGAGGAGGTGGTGAGTGAGTGGGACAATCTGAAAGTTCGGTCAGTGAGTCATTTTCGTCCCCCATGATGCCTACAGGCTGCCTCTTCGCAATCATCGCAGCACACTCCCCCCCCTTCCTCGCCGCGACACATCGCCAGTGAAGTCCTGATGCTGCCCACAACTGGCCCCCCGCCGAAGTCGCCGCTGCTCAAACGGATCTAACGAATATCTATCAGAATCCATTTAAAAAACGGCAAATTTCAAAGTACAGGGGGCCTGTTTTTTGCATAGCTAGCAAGTTGTATTTTTCCTTGGCACCACTTTGGAGTGCGTATAATGTTTTGTATAACTTTTATTTATTTTTTAGGATAGAGAAAATTTTAAAAAAATTAATTACGCTAATGTTTTTTGAGTTTTATTTTTAGTTAGTTTCCTGTGCGGTAAAAATAGCAGAATAACTTTATTCTCCGTGTCAGGTCAGACACACCGAAACCAAATTTATGTAATTTTTTTTTTCTTTACTACTTTTAAAAAGTAAAACGTTTTTTTTTTAAATAATGAGAGAGGATTTGGTCTCGCCGCATGCGCAGCCCCGTAGAGCTTTTATTTGTCTGACTACGGAGCTGTGGGATGCCTCATTTTTTGCGGGAAGAGTTGTAGCTTTTATTCGGACCATTTTGGGGTATATCCGATTTTTTTAATCACGTTTTATGCCTTTTTTTGTGACTCAAACAGTGAAAAAAATAGAAATTATGGCTTTTTTTTATATTTTATGGCGTTTACCGTGTGGCATAAATATTAAAATATTTAATTTTTGGGGGTTGGGATCCCAGCTGACGGTAGGACAGCTGGGTTCCTGCGATTGCCGACGGGGCAAGCTGGGGCTGCCATTCCCCGCCCGACGTGAAAACTCTATGGCGGAGGAATAAGGCCCGGCTGGCCCCGTCGGCAAAAGTCAATGGGAGGTCGTCAAGGGGTTAAAAAAGCCTGTACATAGACTAAACAAAAACTCCTCATGTGGTCTCATTTTTAATCAATTTAATTATCAAACAAATACAGTGGGGAAAAAAAGTATTCAGTCAGTCAGCAATAGTGCAAGTTCCACCACTTAAAAAGATGAGAGGCGTCTGTAATTTACATCATTGGTAGACCTCAACTATGGGAGACAAACTGAGAAAAAAAAATCCAGAAAATCACATTGTCTGGTTTTTTTTTTCATTTTATTTGCATATTATGGTGGAAAATAAGTATTTGGTCAGAAACAAAATTTCATCTCAATACTTTGTGATATATCCTTTGTTGGCAATGACAGAGGTCAAACGTTTTCTGTAAGTCTTCACAAGGTTGCCACACACTGTTGTTGGTATGTTGGCCCATTCCTCCATGCAGATCTCCTCTAGAGCAGTGATGTTTTTGGCTTTTCGCTTGGCAACACGGACTTTCAACTCCCTCCAAAGGTTTTCTATAGGGTTGAGATCTGGAGACTGGCTAGGCCACTCCAGGACCTTGAAATGCTTCTTACGAAGCCACTCCTTCGTTGCCCTGGCGGTGTGCTTTGGATCATTGTCATGTTAAAAGACCCAGCCACGTTTCATCTTCAATGCCCTTGCTGATGGAAGGAGGTTTGCACTCAAAATCTCACGATACATGGCCCCATTCATTCTTTCATGTACCCGGATCAGTCGTCCTGGCCCCTTTGCAGAGAAACAGCCCCAAAGCATGATGTTTCCACCACCATGCTTTACAGTAGGTATGGTGTTTGATGGATGCAACTCAGTATTCTTTTTCCTCCCAACACGACAAGTTGTGTTTCTACCAAACAGTTCCAGTTTGGTTTCATCAGACCATAGGACATTCTCCCAAAACTCCTCTGGATCATCCAAATGCTCACTAGCAAACTTCAGACGGGCCCGGACATGTACAGGCTTAAGCAGTGGGACACGTCTGGCACTGCAGGATCTGAGTCCATGGTGGTGTAGTGTGTTACTTATGGTAGGCCTTGTTACATTGGTCCCAGCTCTCTGCAGTTCATTCACTAGGTCCCCCCGCGTGGTTCTGGGATTTTTGCTCACCGTTCTTGTGATCATTCTGACCCCACGGGGTGGGATTTTGCGTGGAGCACCAGATCGAGGGAGATTATCAGTGGTCTTGTATGTCTTCCATTTTCTAATTATTGCTCCCACAGTTGATTTCTTCACTCCAAGCTGGTTGGCTATTGCAGATTCAGTCTTCCCAGCCTGGTGCAGGGCTACAATTTTGTTTCTGGTGTCCTTTGACAGCTCTTTGGTCTTCACCATAGTGGAGTTTGGAGTCAGACTGTTTGAGGGTGTGCACAGGTGTCTTTTTATACTGATAACAAGTTTAAACAGGTGCCATTACTACAGGTAATGAGTGGAGGAAAGAGGAGACTCTTAAAGAAGAAGTTACAGGTCTGTGAGAGCCAGAAATCTTGATTGCTTGTTTCTGACCAAATACTTATTTTCCACCATAATATGCAAATAAAATGAAAAAAAAACAGACAATGTGATTTTCTGGATTTTTTTTTCTCAGTTTGTCTCCCATAGTTGAGGTCTACCTATGATGTAAATTACAGACGCCTCTCATCTTTTTAAGTGGTGGAACTTGCACTATTGCTGACTGACTAAATACTTTTTTTCCCCACTGTAAATCTTATTAGTACAGTGAAAAACACAAGTAAAAGTAATACTTTACAGAAATAGATATTTAACAGTGAAAACCTGAAAGTTTAGGACTGCAAATCCCTGTAATATAAATAGAACACCTACATTTTAACATCTAGACGGAGTTCCTGAGTTATCGGTGTTTGACTTACACAAAAAACAAAGAAAATTACTAATGTGACTCGATATAAATTTATTCAAATGTTTAATCTCATAGAATACCAATAATAATTTACAATAAATATTCATGAAAGATGTAGGCTGTATCTGAAGAAGAGAAGGACTGGAAATTCCCATGAGTGCAAAGTAACTCAAACAAAACAAAGAAGAACACCAACACCCCAACACCGGGGCGTTCCTGTTCTTCTTCTTCTTTCCTTTGAGTTACTTTGCACTCATGGGAATTTTCAGTCCTTCTATTCTTCAGATACAGCCTACATCTTTCGTGAATATTTATTGTAAATTATTATTGGTATTCTATGAGATTAAACATTTCAATAAATTTATCTCCATTTCCCTTTTAGTTTTTCTTCACTCATACAAAAACCCTACTTTGGAATGGAGGAACCGTCTTTGGATAGAAAGAAGTGTGTGGCGGTCGGGGCGCTCCTCCGAGGCCGGCTTAGCTCCTAGTAGAGGCTGTAGCTGTGCTCAGCCTGTGAGGAGCTTGGCAAGCGCTGCTGTGTGTCACTGCCTCCTAAGCGTCCTGACCCAGCCTGCAGATGTCGGATCAGCTCAGACAGCAGCAGCCCTCGTGTAGGTGAGCGGGATGATGAGCTCCATGCAGCCACTTGCTCCTGCTGCCATGTAAGCCATATTGCTGTGCAGCAGGTGGTGAGGAGTGGGATTCAGGACACACAGGAGAGCAAAGCGAAGGCAACATTACTGACTTTGGGGGCATTATTGCTTAAGATGGGGGTATGTGAGGGTTGTTACTTGTATTACATGTATTGTCTGTAAACATTACTGCATGTAACATGGAAAGTGATCCTACTTAATCGCCAATACACCATGGACATCTCAGTGTTTTGGTTGGAATTTCATTTGTAAAGTTGAACTGTCATCAAAAAATAGATTTTGTTTAAAGGGTACCGCAAGTTAAGTTATGTGCGGCAGTGCGGCGGGACATCTGTCCACCAATGCCGCTGCACCGGTCAGGGGACCCCCTACCCCCGCCGAATCTGGTGAGTGGAAACCTTCAATGACCTGGTGATGAACCAGGTCATTAGGCATAACGCCCACCGCCGCTGAAGCCCGCCCACCCACAGCCATTGAATGGGCCAAGAGTCGACGTCACGTGACGCAGCAGTCTGCTGCATCATGTGATGTTGCAGGGGGTGTGGCCTTCATTCCAGGAAGTGGCCTTGCCTGCCCCCGGCGCGAGGACCTTGACTCATTTAGCATTTTGCCAGATCAGTCAAGCAATTTCTGGCTCTGGCGGTGGGAGGAGGGCTGCAGGAGGCCTGGAGCACAGCTGCAGCTGCACACAGTTTTCTGTCATGCTGTGGGCATCAGCCACAGCATGACAGAATATAGAGTAAAGGTTCAGGTGCTCTTTAACGCTGTGTCCATGCTCACAATTTTTCCCCATCTATGACTGCCATCATGGCAGGAAAGAAAAAAAGGTGAGGTGATAGTCCGATTCAAAGTGAATGGGACCATCATTACAATTTTTTGTCTCCCCACTACTTCACCGTCCCGTCATGTCATTGTAAGACTGGGTGGGAAAGTAGTGGGGAGATTATGCTGCTAGCAGCATTATTCTTGCCGTCATTCACTGATGGTCAGAGCACTGCCTGTCGTCTGCCCCTCAGAGAATTAATAATTTTCAATGCAGTTTCAGGCCGCCGACTATCATTTCTCTGGCACCTCCTCTGGTTCATGAGCTGGACGTGGTTGGATCGCTGACGTCTGGCACACTCTTGTGTACTTGCAATCTGCACATCAGCCTGCATGGAAGTGAACAGTGCCAGCAGGGGAGATCATCAAGTATACTGGTTGATGTCCGCCATCTGAACACAGAAGCTGGAGGAGGAGACAAATGAGATAGTTAGCTGCCTCAGACGGCATGCCTCTGCACACCCATCAGGCTGGGAATGCCTCTTTAGTGGGCATCATGCTTCTTTCTCTTTTGGATTTATATATGTTGGTGTGCTTAAAGGGAATCTTCCACCTAATGCTACCCTATGCAGCTGTCAGCAGACATGTATTGTCCTGCAGACACACAGAATAATGACACCAGTGGCGCTCCACTCCGAGGTGCCGTCTGGGTGCTGCAGCACCCGGAACTAGGCGCATGCCAGCTATCTAATAGCACGACTAGGCTGGTCATGGGGTCACTAGCCCAGCTCTGCTGCCAGTTCTCAGCATTTCAGTGAAGCATTCTACACTCGTGTGAATGACTAATATCCTATATATGAATAAATTGGCCAACACAAATAACGTAATGGGGAGGCTTGAAGTAAAGGACGGGTTTGCAGCTACTTGGCACATTTTCCTATTGTGCACTTATGTGCTTAAAGTGGGATTAAATTTCCTAACACACAGCTCTGTACATCCATTCTCCTGCCGCCATCCATATCTGCACACACTGACCAGCAGATCCATACACACAGCAGATCAGACCTTCCTGCATAGAAATATGTCATACATAGGAAATCAATACCAACCTTCACATTTAGTGATCACACTTGTACGAGGATGTGTTCCCCTGCCTGCTCTTATGACTGAAGTGAAGCTGAACATCCAAAGAAATGGGTCACACACAGGGTCAAACAGAGGGTGGGATCAAAATCACTCAAAAGTGGAGACATGGTGTTGATAAAACTACATGCAAATGTAAAAGGAGCTAAGTGGGTTTTCAAGCCATTGCCCCACCTGGTTTTTCCACATGTGGTTTTCAATGGCATCATGCAGTGCTTAGGGAGCGGATGAGCATGTGATCGGCTCCATCATGCTCCGCTCCTCTGTTCCGCCGCTATGCCACCTGTTGCATTTCCTGCCCTGTATTTAGCTTTCAGGTAACGTTTGATAAGTCATAGAGGCATATCAACGTTTATCTGCTGACGTAGGCTAAGTTCACACTGCTTAAATATGACACCTGTTTTGTCTGAGCCGAAATTAAACTCTGAATGTGGTACTGCAGGGGTTCCTTGGTGTCTCCTGCTGGCGGGGTGACATCGCCCCTCCAGTGTCCTATGCCGGGGAAATGCCAGGGAACCACAGGCAAGCCCTGCAGTACAAGACCCACAGGTAGCCGACAGCAAGGGAGGCCATGAGTACCCATGCCGCTGCAGCGGAGCACTGCTCACAGGCATCCCTCTATTGTGGCACTGTAAGGATTCCCTGAACTTTCCCACTGGGGGGGTGACGTCACCCCACCAGCGTTCTGCAGCCTGGGAAAATCCCGGGGAACCCCTTCAGCACCATACATCACATGCTCACATTGGATTACAGATCAGCTACTACCAGGGGTCAAGTTCTGGGAAAAAACTGTGGGAACGCACCAAGATTTCCTACTTGCCCCCACTCTGATGAGAGTTACACCAACGTAGTAATGAAATAATACTGCCATACTGTGACTGAATAAAACACCATGCAAAGACCAATATTACTCCTATACAGTGACCATAGATAGGCAGAAACTAGCTACACGGGCACCCTGCAGACCGCACTAGTGGTTATGTTACTTTTAGGCTTCTTTCACATGATCATATGCGTATTGCGCGCGTTAAAAATGCAGCGTTGTCACTGCACATTTCCCGTCATATTTCACGCAGCCCAGTGATTTGTATTAATGGGCTAATCGTGTAATATGCTACAGAATAGAACATCCTGTAATTGTTATTTTTTTTTTACACACATTTGCGTATGCGTGAAAATAACGCATATGAGAATAAACGCATCGGTTTCAATGGGTACATTTCATCGTGAAATACACATGCATGAAAAACACAGCGTATTACACGACAAAACTAAGATCATGTGAAAGAGGCCTTATATCCAGTGGTCACATGCGACGTTTGCTGTTACTGGGGTCATTTGCTTTGCCTATTTCTAGTCCAGACCGCCACAATGAATTTTCCAAGCCGCTACTTGTCTCTGTAGGATTTTGCATTCAGACAGCTACGGGTTAGCCCCCCCCCCCAGAAAAAGATCGGAACTATCTCGGGAACAACAGGAGATCTAACGTTAATTTTTGCTGATCAAACCGGATCTAACGAATATCTATCAGAATCCATCCAAAAAACGGCAAATTTCAAATTAGGGGGGGCTAACCCGTACCTAACCCCCCCACCTGACACCCCCAATATCTCGGGAACGAAAGGAGATCTAACGTTAATTTTTGCTGATCAAACCGGATCTAACGAATATCTATCAGAATCCATCCAAAAAATGGCAAATTTCAAAGTTGGGGGGGCTAACCCGTACCTAACCCCCCACCTGTCACCCCCAATATCTCGGGAACAAAAGGAGATCTAACATTAATTTTTGCTGATCAAACCGGATCTAACGAATATCTATCAGAATCCATCCAAAAAATGGCAAATTTCAAATTAGGGGGGGCTAACCCGTACCTAACCCCCCACCTGACACCCCCAATATCTCAGGAACGAAAGGAGATCTAATGTTAATTTTTGCTGATCAAACCGGATCTAACGAATATCTATCAGAATCCATCCAAAAAATGGCAAATTTCAAAGTTGGGGGGCTAACCCGTACCTAACCCCCCACCTGACACCCCCAATATCTCGGGAACAAAAGGAGATCTAACGTTAATTTTTGCTGATCAAACCGGATCTAACGAATATCTATCAGAATCCATCCAAAAAATGGCAAATTTCAAATTAGGGGGGGCTAACCCGTACCTAACCCCCCACCTGACACCCCCAATATCTCGGGAACGAAAGGAGATCTAACGTTAATTTTTGCTGATCAAACCGGATCTAACGAATATCTATCAGAATCCATCCAAGAAACGGCAAATTTCAAATTGGGTGGGCTAACCCGTACCTAACCCCCCACCTGACACCCCCAATATCTCGGGAACGAAAGGAGATCAAACGTTAATTTTTGCTGATCAAACTGGATCTAACGAATATCTATCAGAATCCATCCAAAAAACTGAAAATTTCAAATTAGGGGGGGGGCTAACCCGTACCTAACCCCCCACCTGACACCCCCAATATCTCGGGAACGAAAGGAGATCTAACGTTAATTTTTGCTGATCAAACCGGATCTAACGAATATCTATCAGAATCCATCCAAAAAACGGCAAATTTCATAGTTGGGGGGCTAGCTACGGGTTAGCCCCCCCTGGAAAAGATCGTAAATATCTCATTTTGTAGGGGTGATCTAACGTTAGTTTTGGTTGATCAAACCGGATCTAACAAAGATCTAACGAATGTAATCATTTTTCACCCAAATTCTCACTAAGGGGGGGCTAACCCGGGGGTGGTCAAAAAGAGCCCATCAAGCCAAAACAACTTGTGGGAGGGGCTTCTGGAAGCATGGGGTGAAATGCCTCCAGATTACCTCAGAAAATTAACTGCTAGATTGCCAAAGGTCTGCAATGCTGGAATTGCTGTACAGGGAGCATTCTTTGACAAAAGTTTGAAGGAGAAAATTATTATTTCAAATAAAAATCTTTTTTTCGAATCTTGTCAATGTCTGGACGAGATTTTAAATTCATTCAAATTCTAGACTTTTTTTCTGTGTGTGTTTATTTAACCCTTTACAAACTTTAGGATTAGTAATGGAGAGGTGTCTTATTGACACCTCTCCATTACTAAGCCAGGCTTAATGTCACCTTACAATACAAAGGTGACATTAACCCCATATTACCCCATATGCCACCCGCTACAGAGCAGTGGGAAGAGAGAGGCTAAGTGCAGGAGTCTGTAAGATGCACCTTTTCTGGGGGCAGATGTCTTTAGCCGAGGGGGGGGACAATAACCATGGTCCCTCTCTAGGCTATTAATATCTGCCCTCAGTCACTGGATTTCCCTCTGTGGAGTAGAAAATTGCGCAGGAGCCCACACTATTTTTTCCTGTGAAAACATTCTTTATTAAATACATACAGGTCCCAAATTTTACACACACATAGTACTAACAGTATTAGCCCCAGGTATGTCGGATGCCCCTTCACCTGGGAAGGCCCTGGGGTGCCCCACCGTTGCAGCGGATGGCCAGGTCGTGCTAGACCTGGTTTGGGACCGGGAAGCCAGTCCCCAGGGGGAGACACCGGAACCCCCAATAGCGGTACCGCTGGCCCCGACGGGCAGAGGAGGAAGAGGCTATGGACTACCGCAGGGCTACCATCAAAAAGCTGGCAGCCGAGTACCGGGAGAGGGAGCAGCGGAAGATGGCTGTGCTGGGCCAGAATCTGAGCTGGAAGGAGAGGGCCCGTGCTGGGCACTACGGTCCCCGGGACGCGGCTGGATGGGGACAGGTTCTCAACGTGAACCAGGAGTAGGGGTTCGGTTTTATCGCGGACCCCAAGAGGATCAGCGACCTCTTTTTCAATCGGCGGGATGTTGAGTCGCACCTGCACAATGGACACCCCGACAGAGATCTGCAGCCAGGGGAGTACGTGACCTTCACCCGCCATGAGGGCCTCAGAGGATGGTACGCTCTGAATGTACGCGTGTCCCTGCGGAGTTCGTTGAGCAGTACCTGCCATCCAAACCCGTCAATGCTCCGCCCACCGGTACCCCACAGACTGCTCAGGTACCTGCTTCCAGGAACCGGGCTGCTCCTGCATCCACCCCAGTTCGACAGCCCAAATCAAAGATCCCTGGCTTGACACCGTGGGAAGAGGAGTACCTACGAATGGAAAAAGACTACCTTGAATCCGGTAGCCACTAAAAGTAACTCACAAATCTCGTTACCCAGGAGGGTTTTTGTTGCACCAGTTGTGCCTGTTGCTATCATGTTTTCCGGTAGCACTTTTATTGCCCTGTTTTTGATTGGCAGCGTTGTTTTTGAAATTAAACTGTGGAGATCATGAACGCTGTATGATCCAAAACTTTAATTGTACATAGTTTGCACCTCTTTAGGTGCCCCTTCTTGGTTTTACATATACAAAGACTCTTTGCGAAGAAAATGTTTTTTGAATGGACACTTTTCGAAGAATGATGTCTACCTCAAGGGACACTGCAAGAAATCCCGGCTGAGAGCAGTGTTCAGCACCTTACAAGATTTTAAAATGTTTTATGATAACGTATTTGATAATATTGTGTCTGATAAAAAGTAAATATCTTTTATAGAATATTTGATACAGAGAATTAGATAGAATGTGAGAACTGAATAAAGACTGAAGAATTGAAAGTGACAGGTGACAGGCCAAGTGTAGGTGGTCAGTGTCTTGCATCCAGTAGAAAAGAAAGAAAAAGAGAATAATGGATAGAGAATGTAGTAAAGAAAATGTGTTGAGTATAGCACTTTGAATTGAGAATTGCACTTAAGTAAAATTTTTGATACTAAGATAGGAAGTTAGCCTGTTTGTAACGTTTAAGAAATGTGCCTCCTACGTTAGGAAGATTAGATAAGTATTGTTGAACAGCATGTAAAAATTTTTGTGTGTTCCTGTATTGTACCTTTGTTGTCTTGCAGCCCGCGGACGTGCTGTGTTTAACGGGGGGTATGTGGCGCCCCTGAGGCTTCAGTCACCACAGAGGTACTGCACCTTCTCCTAAGGTGTAGTGCCCCACCATCCAGGTAAGGTGGGAACTCCTGACCACGCTCCACACCTGCATTCAACACACAGGATAGTTCAGTGGGGCCACCTAACAGCTTCTTGCTGGGGGTTAGCAGAGCACCCCTCGTGGAACCCTGCTTCGTAACACGAGATGTGCTGGGAGGCGGGTGGAGAGAGATGATACAAAAGAGCGGGAAGAGTGAAAGTTAGTTAGTTGGTTAGAGAGAGAAGAGAGAAGATGGGTGTCTGAGGGACGTGCTGCAGCAGGTCCCAGTGATCTGGGCTGCTGGCACGAGAAAGACCAGAGAAAGAGACTGATAAGATTGATAACCTAACCTTCCAGAAGAAAGATAGAACAGATCGGAATGAAGGAGAATAGAAGGACGGTGGGAAGCTGGTTGAGAAAGAGAGAGAACCCTTCCAGTCCAGAAAGCGCAAAGGCCGGGGCCCGGTCCCCGAGGTTGATTGGAACTTTATGTCCGGCAACAGACACCGGAGGAGTAGTGAGCCACTAATGCCTTGCTCCCCTCATAGACTTGGGACACAACAGCAACCGAATAGAGAGCCGGGAAGCAGAGTGGAGTCCCCGAAGCAGGATACAGCTGTCTGTCACACAAGTAAAGACTCGAAACACCTAGAGAGAGGCATTCCAGGGTAACTAAGTACTGGAGTGCTTTGCACCTAAAGGCGCATTGGAGGAGTCGTTCAGTAAGGTACATATTGGCGGAGTGTGGAAGGGAGAATCCTATCCTGCCTGGAGCTTGGAACCGCACACCCTGGTGTCCTCCAGTTATTCCAGCACCGCTACACCTGGGTAACAACATCTATACCAGCCTGTGCCTCTCCTCATCCATTGCACCTACACTGCCCTGGGACTACAGCTCCACCTGTGGGGAGCTACATCATCTCTGCTGCACCACACCATCAGTCCCAGCGGATCTGTATGCAGCGTTGGCTCAACACCTTACTTGCCAAACACCACGGGTGGCGTCACGAACTCTTAATATAAACTTTAACACCATTAACATCACCGCCATTGATATTGGGCGCCCGGAGCCACGGACCGGGTCACCGCTGCTGTGACACGCATGCCACCGACAACGGCCCGTTAGCGGGTAACCCCGCTGTCCCCGGAAGAGCGAGAGTTTCCCATACACACGCGGCTCCGCTCCGTACACCTCGTACACACGCGGCTCCGCTACATCCACACTGTAAACCCCTCCTGACCCCACACATAAACTTCCCCTCATCCAGCACCATGACAACCAGCACAGCAGAGTCCTGCACACACTGAGGCCCCTGATCATGTGACCCCTGACTCCTCCCCTCCTGTGACCTCATCACAGGTCCTGTGCGCACAGAGCAGCTATATATGTGGAGTGCGGCTCTGCGGGTGGAGGTCAGTGCTGGGGGCTCCATTATTCTCTATGTGGAGTGCGGCTCTGCGGGTGGAGGTCGGTGCTGGAGGCTCCATTATTCTCTATGAGGAGTGCGGCTCTGCGGGTGGAGGTCGGTGCTGGAGGCTCCATTATTCTCTATGTGGAGTGTGGCTCTGCGGGTGGAGGTCAGTGCTGGAGGCTCCATTATTCTCTATGTGGAGTGCGGCTCTGCGGGTGGCGGTCGGTGCTGGAGGCTCCATTATTCTCTATGTGGAGTGAGGCTCTGCGGGTGGAGGTAGGTGCTGGAGGCTCCATTATTCTCTATGAGGAGTGCGGCTCTGCGGGTGGAGGTCGGTGCTGGAGGCTCCATTATTCTCTATGTGGAGTGTGGCTCTGCGGGTGGAGGTCAGTGCTGGAGGCTCCATTATTCTCTATGTGGAGTGCGGCTCTGCGGGTGGCGGTCGGTGCTGGAGGCTCCATTATTCTCTATGTGGAGTGAGGCTCTGCGGGTGGAGGTCGGTGCTGGAGGCTCCATTATTCTCTATGAGGAGTGCGGCTCTGCGGGTGGAGGTCGGTGCTGGAGGCTCCATTATTCTCTATGTGGAGTGTGGCTCTGCGGGTGGAGGTCAGTGCTGGAGGCTCCATTATTCTCTATGTGGAGTGCGGCTCTGCGGGTGGAGGTCAGTGCTGGAGGCTCCATTATTCTCTATGTGGAGTGCGGCTCTGCGGGTGGAGGTCGGTGCTGGAGGCTCCATTATTCTCTATGTGGAGTGAGGCTCTGCGGGTGGAGGTAGGTGCTGGAGGCTCCATTATTCTCTATGTGGAGTGAGGCTCTGCGGGTGGAGGTAGGTGCTGGAGGCTCCATTATTCTCTATGTGGACTGCGGCTCTGCGGGTGGAGGTCGGTGCTGGAGGCTCCATTATTCTCTATGAGGAGTGCGGCTCTGTGGGTGGAGGTCGGTGCTGGAGGCTCCATTATTCTCTATGTGGAGTGTGGCTCTGCGGGTGGAGGTCGGTGCTGGAGGCTCTATTATTCTCTATGTGGAGTGCGGCTCTGAGGGTGGAGGTCGGTGCTGGAGGCTCCATTATTCTCTATGTGGAGTGTGGCTCTGCGGGTGGAGGTCGGTGACGGAGGCTCCATTCTCTATGTGGAGTGCGGCTCTGCGGGTGGAGGTCGGTGACGGAGGCTCCATTATTCTCTATGTGGAGTGTGGCTCTGCGGGAGGAGGTCGGTGCTGGAGGCTCCATTGTTCTCTATGTAGAGTGTGGCTCTGCGGGTGGAGGTTGGTGCTGGAGGCTCCATTATTCTCTATGTGGAGTGCGGGTGGAGGTCGGTGCTGGAGGCTCCATTATTCTCTATGTGGAGTGCGGCTCTGCGGGTGGAGGTCGGTGCCGGAGGCTCCATTATTCTCTATGTGGAGTGCGGGTGGAGGTCGCTGCTGGAGGCCCCATTATTCTCTATGTGGAGTGCGGGTGGAGGCTGGTGCTGGAGGCTCCATTATTCTCTATGTGGAGTGCGGCTCTGCGGGTGGAGGTCGGTGCTGGAGGCTCCATTATTCTCTATGTGGAGTGCGGGTGGAGGTCGGTGCCGGAGGCTCCATTATTCTCTATGTGGAGTGCGGCTCTGCGGGTGGAGGTCGGTGCTGGAGGCTCCATTATTCTCTATGTGGAGTGTGGCTCTGCGGGTGGAGGTCGGTGCTGAAGGCTCCATTATTCTCTATGTGGAGTGTGGCTCTGCGGGTGGAGGTCGGTGCTGGAGGCTCCATTATTCTCTATGTGGAGTGCGGGTGGAGGTCGGTACTGGAAGCTCCATTATTCTCTGTGGAGTGTGGCTCTGCGGGTGGAGGTCGGTGCTGGAGGCTCCATTATTCTCTATGTGGAGTGCGGCTCTGCAGGTGTTGGTCGGTGCCGGAGGCTCCATTATTCTCTGTGGAGTGTGGCTCTGCGGGTGGAGGTAGGTGCTGGAGGCTCCTTTATTCTCTATGTGGAGTGCGGCTCTGCCGGTGGAGGTCGGTGCTGGAGGCTCCATTATTCTCTATGTGGAGTGCGGCTCTGCGGGTGGAGGTCGGTGCTGGAGGCTCCATTATTCTCTATGTGGAGGTAGGTGCCGGAGGCTCCATTATTCTCTATGTGGAGTGCGGGTGGAGGTCGGTGCTGGAGGCTCCATTATTCTCTATGTGGAGTGCGGCTCTGCGGGTGGAGGTAGGTGCTGGAGGCTCCATTATTCTCTATGTGGAGTGCGGCTCTGCGGGTGGAGGTCGGAGCTTGAGGCTCCATTATTCTCTATGTGGAGTGAGGCTCTGCGGGTGAAGGTCGGTGCTGGAGGCTCCATTATTCTCTATGTGGAGTGCGGTTCTGCGGATGGAGGTAGGTGCTGGAGGCTCCATTATTCTCTATGTGGAGTGCTGCTCTGCGGGTGGAGGTCGGTGCTGGAGGCTCCATTATTCTCTATGTGGAGTGCGGCTCTGCGGGTGGAGGTCGGTGCTGAATGCTCCATTATTCTCTATGTGGAGGTAGGTGCCGGAGGCTCCATTATTCTCTGTGGAGTGCGGGTGGAGGTCGGTGCTGAATGCTCCATTATTCTCTATGTGGAGGTAGGTGCCGGAGGCTCCATTATTCTCTATGTGGAGTGCGGGTGGAGGTCGGTGCTGGAGGCTCCATTATTCTCTATGTGGAGTGCGGCTCTGCGGATGGAGGTCGGAGCTGGAGGCTCCATTATTCTCTATGTGGAGTGCTGCTCTGCGGGTGGACGTCGGTGCTGGAGGCTCCATTATTCTCTATGTGGAGTGCGGCTCTGCGGATGGAGGTAGGTGCTGGAGGCCCCATTATTCTCTATGTGGAGTGCGGCTCTGCGGGTGGAGGTCGGTGCTGGAGGCTCCATTATACTCTATGTGGAGTTCTGCTCTGCGGGTGGAGGTAGGTGCTGGAGGCCAGGGCTGTGGAGTCGGAGTCGTGGAGTCGGAGTTAGTTTTGGTCGGAGTCGGTAGAAATGTACTGACTCCAGCTTTAAAAAAAAAAGTATTAATATTTCATAATTGAACTTTCATATGAATTTTATAAATGTTACTCAAATATATATGTTCTATCAAACTATGAACAACAGTGATAAGCAGTTCTGCTGGAGATAGAGACATTTCTTACTTCTTGTGTGTCACTGTTCTCCACTGCCCTTATCTAATCTTATACTTGGTTAACCTCATGCTGCCCCAACCCCCCTACTTACAATGTATGAAACTGAAAGTGAAAATGTGTTGCAAATTCTTAGTAGTAAAGCTCCTCCTCTAGACTAGATCATACTAGGTGTGCGTCTTCCAAGCATCTCTCAGCTGCCTGCTACTCAGAAGAGGAAGACTGTAAGAAGTATTATCCTTTCAACAAACTTTGCATCAGTTAACTGTGAGTACATGAGGAGGAATAATAACAGTATTACTGACCACTATATCAGTTGTACGACCTGGCAATAATTTTGTACAATTGTTTTTAGGAAAAACAATTGTCATTTGGATTGTGAATGCAGAATTAAAAACCTGAGAATGTCAAAGAAGCATCACATTAAATCAGCTGTATTTGAACATTTCACCATCACTCAAGATAGAAAACATTATGTCTGTCAGTGTATGACAAATGATCCAGACGAAAACAAATGCTGTGAAGCCAAGATGAGTGCATATTCAGGCAAAGATAAAAATGCTCCTACCAGAGCTTCTAATCTAAAGAGACATTTACAGCGCTTTCATCCAGAAGTACTGAAAGCAGTGGATGAGAAAGACTGCATCCAAACCAATGAACCAGTGCCTAGCTCTTCCAGCCAAACAAAGGAGCAGAGAACTTTGCAGCCATCAGTTGCAAGATATTTTGTCAGTGACAAAGTTACTGTGACAATGACAGTAGATACATTTAAAAAACAGATCATAGAGCTTGTTGTAAAGGATAGTGTGCCTATTTCATTATTTTCACGACCAGCTTTTATGTGTCTGAATGGGGAAATGGCCCGCAAGCTTGGTGTTTCTCTGGAGAGAGAGAGAGTATTAGAAAATTAGTAATCGAAGAAGCTTTTAAACAAAAGGAAGAACTTAAAAAAACTCTCAAGGGACGCTTTCTGTTTCTTAAAATGGATGCCTGCACACGTCACAGAGTGAACTATTTTGCCATCAATGTCCGATTTGTTTATGACAAAAATGAAATAGTTACCAAGACATTGGCAGTAAAAGACACCAAAGCTCATCACACCAGTGAGTTTCTCCAGGTCTTGGTGGAAAAGGTTCTGCAAGACTATGAACTTAAAAAAGAGCAAGTTCTTTCTGTCGTAACTGACAATGCTTCAAATATGATAAGTACTATTAAGCTAATGAATGAGAGTAATGATGGTGACCAGCAGCTAGAAGAACATTCTGGGTCCACAGACACAGAAATGTTTGAAATAGAGGAACACAGTATTGTAACTGAGGAGCAAACTGAAGTTGCTTCAGATGAACAGCAACATGATAGTTTAGATGATCTTGTTGAAACTGTCAATATGTTCTTTCATTCATCACATGCGCTGTGTTGTGCATACGCTACAGCTGGCTATAAGAGACAGTCTGCAAGAAGGACATGCTGCTGCACTGATTGGCAAGGTGAGAAAATTGGCTACTGTTGCCAGAACCCCTAAAGTTGACTCAATTTTGAAGAGACGTGCTGGAAAAGGGGCAATTATTGATCAAGCCACACGATGGGGCAGTACTTACTTAATGAATCAGCGCTTGGTTGAACTGAAAACCTTTCTTGTAGACATGGCTAACCCTCAACTGACGCTAAATGAAAGTCAGTGGAATCAGGTGACTGAGCTGGAAAAATTGCTAGAGCACCCATTTACAGCGACTAAAAAATTACAAGCAGAGGACTTAACTCCAGGTATTTTCTTAAAGGAGTGGAAGAACCTGATGTTTCGCCTGTCCCAAAGAGGAGGGTTAATTGCAAGTGGCATTGCTACATCAATGAAACGGAGACAGGAGCTACTATTACAAAATAACATTCTTTTGGCAGCTGTTTATGTAGACCCAATGCATCAGATTCTTCTAGATGATCAACAGCTAAGTAAAGGAAAAGAAGCTCTGTTTGAAATATCAGTAAGGATGAAAGGGTTGCAGAACATTCAGGAGGAACAAGAAGAATTTGGTCGTCTTGCCACATCTTCACCCTCATCATCAACTGATGAAGAATTTAATTTCGAAAAATATTTGGATCACAAGGACCGTGCAAAGCGTTCCCGCATAGAAGAAGAGTCATCCCCATCAAGGAACACAGCCAGTACATTTCAGCAGAATTTTTCATGTGCACTAAAAGAAATTGAGAAATTTGACCGTTCATCAAAAATAACAGTGCAACAAGCGATTCCTCTGTATCCTGACATTGTCAGAGATGTTGCCTGAGTGGTTACTGCTTTGCCACCAACACAAGTTAGTGTAGAGAGGTTGTTCTCTGCTCTCAAAATAATTAGATCAGATTTGAGGGTATCCATGAAGGAGGATCTGACAGAGGCAATACTTTTTCTGAGGACAAATTTATAGATTTCTTCTTATTAACTGCATAAAAGTGTTTATTGCATATTTACTTACAGTTTAGAAAAGTTTATAAAAGTTATTTGCTATATTCTAATTGTATTCTAATAAATGTAGTTTTTGCTCTAAGTGGTCTGCTTACTTATATGATGGTGAGAAACTGAATAAGCACGATGTTAATATTTGACAACAGTAAATTTATTGTTACGAATTGGCCATTTATGAAGGAGCCGGAGTCGGAGCCTGATAAAATCCAGGAGTCGGAGTCGCAACTGTGGCTTACCGACTCCACAGCCCTGCTGGAGGCTCCATTATTCTCTATGTGGAGTGCGGGTGGAGGTCGGTGCCGGAGGCTCCATTATTCTCTATGTGGAGTGTGGCTCTGCGGGTGGAGGTCGGTGCCGGAGGCTCCATTATTCTCTATGTGGAGTGTGGCTCTGCGGGTGGAGGTCGGTGCCGGAGGCTCCATTATTCTCTATGTGGAGTGCGGCTCTGCGGGTGGAGGTCGGTGCCGGAGGCTCCATTATTCTCTATGTGGAGTGTGGCTCTGCGGGTGGAGGTCGGTGCCGGAGGCTCCATTATTCTCTATGTGGAGTGCGGCTCTGCGGGTGGAGGTCAGTGCTGGAGGCTCCATTATTCTCTATGTGGAGTGCGGCTCTGCGGGTGGAGGTCGGTGCTGGAGGCTCCATTATTCTCTATGTGGAGTGCGGCTCTGTGGGCGGAGGTCGGTGCTGGAGGCCTGGCTTTGCCTCCTGATGAACCGCTGTTGCGGGGAAACGCGTTGGAGTATTCCATAAATGATAAGTGGCCACTTCATGTACCTATTTGCTCTATGGTTAGGGTATGAAATTGCGGTGGACCTTAATGTCATGGTGTAGTAATTTTTTGTTTTCTATTGTATCTGGGATTGTCTGCAATAGCCGCAGGGCATTTTTACTATTCATCTCTGCACTATTTTGTTATTGTTTGCCTGCCTGTGATACTAGGGACCGGCAGGGCAGTGAGGGACGGCCTTCGCTGAGTGGGGGCGCCAAAAAATCGGGGTTCCTAGGGTGCCAACCTCCACGGTTAGGAAGGTATCAGAAAGGCCTATTGTGGGGCATTGCAGCATCTCAGTTATGGTCTTTTAGTGTGGCATTTGCCATGGTTTCACTGGGAAATTGGTGTTTTTTATATATTAATACATAATAAATGAGTTTTTATAGGGATTACATGTTCACTCTGTATATTATTAATTCCTACAATATTTGAGTGTATAAATAGCACAACCGTGATACCCCTCTGGCTGGCCAAATATGTCAATGAGATACACCAGGGTAACATGGATGCAATTCGCTTTATTGTCTTTGAGGTGGATCCTTCATTAAGATTTGGACAAAAGGGTCTCACTGTGTGTGTGTATGTGTTGTGTGTGTATATATATATATATATATATATATATATGTGTGTGTGTATATATATATAATATAATTTATATTTGTGTATACACCGCTCAAAAAATAAAGGGAACACTTAAACAACAGAATATAACTCTAAGTAAATCAAACTTCTGTGAAATCAAACTGTCCACTTAGGAAGCAACACTGATTGACATTCAATTTCACATGCTGTTATGCAAATGGAATAGAAAACAGATGGAAATTATTGGCAGTTATCAAGACACCCTCAATAAAGGAGTGGTTCTGCAGGTGGGGACCACAGACCACATCTCATTACCAATGGACGTCGGGCACTCAGACCGTCCTCATGGAGTCGGTTTCTAACCGTTTGTGCAGACACATGCACATTTGTGGCCTGCTGGAGGTCATTTTGAAGAGCTCTGACAGTGTTCCTCCTTGCACAAAGGCTGCGGTAGCGGTCCTGCTGGGTTGTTGCCCTCCTACGGCCCCCTCCACGTCTCCTGGTGTACTGGCCTGTCTCCTGGTAGCATATCCAGCCTCTGAACACTATGCTAACAGACACAGCAAACCTTCTTGCCACAGCTTGCATTGATGTGCCATCCTGGATGAGCTGCACTACCTGAGCCACTTGTGTGGGTTGTAGAGTCCATCTCATGCTACCACGAGTGTGAAAGCACGACCAACATTCAAAAGTGACCAAAACATTAGCCAGAAAGCATTGGTACTGAGATGTGGTCTGTGGTCCCCACCTGCAGAACCACTCCTTTATTCAGGGTGTCTAGATAATTGCCAATAATTTCCATCTGTTGTCTATTCCATTTGCACAACAGCATGTGAAATTGATTGTCAATCAGTGTTGCTTCCCAAGTGGACAGTTTGATTTCACAGAAGTTTGATTTTCTTTGAGTTATATTCTGTTTAAGTGTTCCCTTTATTTTTTGAGGAGTTAATATACAATGTGTATATATACCCTGACGAAGAAGCATGTTTTGCCTTTGAAACGCGTAGGTTTTTTGGCCCCAGCTAGGCTCCGTAGCCTTAGCCTGTGAAGTCACACACTGTCAGTGCAGGACAGTGTCAGCCACCATTCAGCCATGCATCCCGGAAGCTACCAGCCAGAGTGGTCCTGGCTCTGCCAGACTTTAATTATTACTTGCACCCCAGTCAGCCGAGCTCATTCACCTCATCCTCCCAACTTGTCACATACCTATCCAGCACCTTTGTGGATCATTCATTGTGATCGGCACAGCATCTTCATTCAGCAGAGTTGGGGTAAGGCCTATTTCACACTTCAGTTTTTTGGCGTCAGTCAAAATCCACCAATTTTTGGAAAAAAAACGGATCAGACAAAAAAGGGGCGGATACGGTTTTTTCCCCCCCATAGACTTACATTAGTGGCGGATCTTGACTGACGGTCGTCCGTCACACCCATTTTTTAACGGTTTCGTCAAAATTTTACCCTCTCCCGGGCGGATGAGACGGACTCTGCAACGTTTTTTTTTTGTTGACTGTCCGCTATTTTTAACTGCGCATGCCCGGAAGCATCGCTCTGGGAACATTTTTAACCCTGAATGCCGTTCCTGGAGCGGGAAAAAGTCTCTCTCGGCACAGGTTCCTTTAAAATTCAGCCTTCGCCGGATCCGTCAAAACAACGGTCCGGTAGCACACGTTGCTGCAAAAACGGTGACCGATCCGTTTTCTGCTATTTTCGCGGATTACAACTGATCTGAAAAACGTATGTGTGAAACAGGCCTAAGTCTGCATAAGTTCTGTTACCGCTCATTAGTGAATCTTGCTGACGTCGTAGATTTGCTGAGATGGTTGTGGATTTTAGGAAAGATCAACATGAGATACTTCCAATCTACATCCATGACGAAGTGGTTCTTAGGGTCACAGAGACCAAATTCTTTGGTGTTATCATCTCTCATGATCTTAAATGGGGGAAAAACGTGGATGCTGTTATAAGAAAAGCACAACAGAGGATGTTCTTCCTGCGTCAGCTGAAAAGATATGGTTTGTCTAAGAATCTGCTGATCTTATTCTTTAATGCTGTCATCAGATCTGTGATTTGTTCCTCTCTGATAGTCTGGTATGGGGGAGCCACTGCGCATGACAAACTCCGCTTACAAAGGACTTTCAGAACAGCAGAGAGAATTATAGGCTCCCCCCTGCCTAAAATCCAGGATCTTTATGATAAGAGTATTCTATCCCACGCATTGAAAATTTCATCCGATCCCTCTCACCCGGGACACTCCTCATTCCAACTACTCCCTTCAGGACGTCGCTTCAGAGTCCCCAAATGCAGCACCAACCGCCATATGAACAGCTTCTATCCACTCTGTTCAACAATTAAATCGTCATGTGTAGACTATATACTGTATCTGTCTTGTTAGATGTTACTTGTTGTATCTGTTGTTATATATTATGCTGCCTCTTTGCCACAAAGAATTCCTTGTATATATGTAATATGTACTTGGCGATAATAGATTTGATTTGTGTCTCCTGCACGCTCTGAGTATCAGGTTTATGTGTGAAAGGCAGGACATTTACTTTCACTTTTAACATTACTGAATCGTCCTATGATATTTGGAGCGCGGTACATATATTTATGATGTTACATCGGCTCATCTTCTCATTCAGGTCTCTACAATATCGGATCCTCTCAGTGAAGATCTTCTATATAAGAGAATTTTCTTGATTTATCCATCAAAGATGGATATGGACAGAGACAAGAAGGCGGAGAGGATATTACACCTCACCCTAGAGATCCTCTTCCGGCTTACTGGAGAGGTGAGAGATCCTGATGATGTCACATT
Organism: Dendrobates tinctorius; assembly: GCF_039654945.1. Lineage (NCBI taxonomy): Eukaryota > Metazoa > Chordata > Amphibia > Anura > Dendrobatidae > Dendrobates > Dendrobates tinctorius. The sequence goes on along the minus strand of NW_027361731.1, from coordinate 4,584,288 downwards.
ACATCATTCTTATCTATGGGAATAACAGATGGACAGATCTGGAGAGGTGAGGACTCTGGAAATGTCTGTAGTGAGATTTATTAATGTGTCTCTCCATAACCAGGATTACACAGTAGTGAAGAAGACCTCTAGTGAGCGCTGTCAGGACCCTGTGTCTGAGGGATGGGGAAGACCCCTGAGCCCAATCACGGGGCCTCAGCCTCACCACCTGATGTATGAAGACATCAATGACCAGAGGATCCTAGAACTCACCTACAAGATGATTGAGCTGCTGACTGGAGAGGTGACACTGCTGGGAATGCTAGGACATTATACAGTAACACTATGAAGGGATCGGGGGATGACGGTATCATTGTATGTGTCAGGTTCCTATAAGGTGTCAGGATGTCTCCGTCTATTTCTCCATGGAGGAGTGGGAGTATTTAGAAGGACACAAAGATCTGTATAAGGACGTCATAGTGGAGGTTCCTCAACCCCTCACATCACCAGGTAATAGAAAGGACTAAATACACACGGCCTATAATTATCTGTATGTAAAGAATTACTTCAGTCCCTGTATGTGTTTCCTCCAGAGCTATCCAGTAAGAGGACAACACCAGAGAGATGTCCCCGTCCTCTTTTTCCACAGGACTGTAAACAAGAAGATCCCAATGTTCCTCAGGATCATCAGGTAGATGGAGAGAAGGTGTCATGAGATCTCCCCTATGATGTGTAGATGGCTGTGAAGGTCTTGTGCTCAGTCTTGTTTTATTCACCAGTATTATATGTTTTATACTTGTGTAATGAGAAGGGTGGAGATGGGAGCAATAGAGCTAATCTCAGTGGGGGAAAAAAGTATTCAGTCAGCCAACAATTGAGCAAGTTCACCCACTTAAAAGGTGAGAGAGGTCTGTAATTGACATCATAGGTAGACCACAACTATGAGAGTCAAAATGAGAAAACAAATCCAGAAAATCACCTGGTCTGATTTGGCTGGATTTATTTTGCAAATTATGCTGGAAAATAAGTATTTGGTTATTAACAAAAGTTCATCTCAATATTTTGTTATATTCTTTGGCAATAAGTGAGGTCAAATGTTTTCTGTAAGTCTTCACAAGGTTGGCACACACTGTTGGTGGTATGTTGGCCCATTCCTCCATGCAGATCTCCTCTAGAGCAGTGATGTTTTGGGCCTTTCTCTGGGCAACATGGACTTTCAAATCCTTCCAAAGGTATTCTATGGAGTTGGGATCTGAGGACTGGCCAGGCCACTCTGGGACCTTCATATGCTTCTTACGAAGCCACTCCTTCGTTGCCCTGATGGTGTGCTTGGGATCATTATCATGCTGAAAGACCCATCCGCTTTTCATCGTCAATGCCCTTGCCGATGAAAGGAGGTTTACGCTCAAAATCTCACTCTACATGGCCCCATTCATTCTTTTATGTACATAGATCAGTCTTCCTCGTCCTTTTGCAGAGAAATAGCCCCAAAGCATGATGTTGCCACCCCCATGCTTTTTTTTTTTTTTTTTTTTTTTTTAATCAGATAAATTATTAACAAAATTCAAGCCAACAGACAATCTCAATATTACCAAGTCCAACAGGGTCACATATTTTCAAATTACTGCTCCTCCCCGCCATTATATTTATGAACAGCAAGTGATCAAGAATACAGCCTTCATTCGGGATCATCTTCTCATCTTCTCTCCACCCATGGTTTTCACAATGTCGCAAATGTTTTTTCGCTCTTTTAGCATAAATACCTTTTTCTATATTTTCAATAAAGTCAGATTGCCTAAAATAAAATTCCTGTAGCATCGGCGGTTCTTCATTTATCCAATGTCTGGCAATTAATTTTTGTGCGATATATAATAATCTAGCTATTGCCAATTTATTTTTCTTTTTAACCTGAATCTCCTCCACGTATCCCAAGATACACATCACAGGGTCCCTCTTAATTCTACAGTTGTTAATTCTGTTGAGAGCGTGTATAACTGTCATCCAGTATGGGTTCAGTTTGGGGCATTGCCATAACATATGGAGGATCCCTGCCCCATCAGCCTGACATTGTGGACACTCAGAAGTCTGTCTCAGTTCAGCCCTATACAGTCTTTCTGGAGTCCTATATACTCTATGGAGCACATATATTTCTGAGAGTCTACCCGGCTCATTCAGTGACAGTTGGGGTATGTATTCCATAATCACCTCCCATTTATCCTCCTCTATCCTCCCCAACTCTTCCTCCCACTTCTCTTTTGCTTTAATCGGGTAATTACTTAAAAAGGTATACATTAAATCCTTATAAATATCCGACACCACAAATTTTGTTCCCCCTCTCCACAGGCATACTCCACCAGTATGTCTTTTTGTATCTCCATATTAACCGTCCTGCTCTGTGTTACGTAGGCATGACTAAGCTATCTATACTGGATGAAAAACCTCCGGTAGCTCATAGTCCTCCTGTAATTTTTCAAAAGGTATTAGTGCTTGCGTTTCCTGTACCTGAAACATGTATTGTATTCCCAGTCTCTTCCAATTTTTGAATTCCCTCATTTTGTCAAACTCCGACAGTGTTTCATTTTGCCATATAGGGGAAAAATTTGTCAAGTGCTCCACTCCCCTAATCTTTTTAATTGCCTCCCAAACCTTATGTATCCGTGCCAGAGTGGTGTAACAATCCCATTTTTCTCTTCGCCACGACAGCACCCACTGAGAGAGGGGATCCGCCCCTAGGAACAGGAAACCTACAGAGAGATAAAAGGGGTGGTCCCTCTCGCTCCCTTAGTTGGTTTCCTGTTCCTAGAAGGAACCCATAGAAAGAAAGAAGCTCGCAAGAGGATACCTGGCCTGGTTGCCGCCTGTACAGCATCCATATGAGCTACAGGGGCCCCAGAGCTGGAGCTGTTCGGGGGAGATCTGATATTCAACTCCCCGCTCAGCTGGTAATGCAGCGTGAGGCCTGGTAATGATGCGACTGGCTCACGTGCGGTGCATAGAGCGGCAGGAGCCGTCACCTATGGAGACTCCCCTTGGGAGACGCAGCATTACGGACCAGAGCGTCCTGGCTTAGGGCAAGAGCACGACTCAGTGTCAAGGCTACTGGCATACCCAAGTATGATGTGGAATGCGGTAAGATGCTGAACGCTGATTCCATACCTGACTCCTGGCGATGGTCAGAGGTATGATCCGGTCCGACAGGGTAGACCAGGAGAGGCCGACCTGGTGCATATGAGAGGCGCAGCACAGCGCAGAAGGCCAGCAGCCGGGGGCTTGGCATGGTTGATGCAGCATATGGCTGGAGTAGAACTGGCTCCGGTCCGACCTGGCGCGTATGAGAAGCGCAGCACGGTGCAGAAGGCCAGCAGCCGGGGGCTTGGCATGGTGATGCAGCATATGGCTGGAGTAGAACTGGCTCCGGTCCGACAGCATAGACCGGGAGAGGCTGACATGGCGCGTATGAGAGGTGCAGCACAGCGCAGAAGGCCAGCAGCCGGGGGCTTGGCATGGTGATGCAGCATATGGCTGGAGTAGAACTGGCTCCGGTCCGACAGCATAGACCGGGAGAGGCTGACATGGCGCGTATGAGAGGCGCAGAAGGCCAGCAGCCGGGGGCTTGGCATGGTGGGCCTGAGTCTCAGAGGAGAGCCGAGGCAGATTGACTCCCCCCTCGGCTGATAATGACGGCGTGAGGCAGGGGCCAGGTGAGGCCATCCTCGCTCACAGATGCAGCACGATATGGCTGGAATGTAACAGGCGTGCATTTGCGCAGAGGGTCTGCAGTTGAAGGCCTTGTATGGCCACGGATAAAAGTGGTAGACGGGAAAGCGAACCACGTCTCAGAACGCCTCGTATGGCGGTGCAAGGTACACACACATGAAGTTGTGGAGGTGCTACCATAGAGCAGCAGAAAGAGTGGACGCTCTAGCCAGAATGGTTCCACGGAAAGAGGTGGTACACGGTGAAGCTGACCACATCTTAGGCTGAGTTTCCACAGCCGGTACCATGTGTTAACCATCAAGGAGATGCGGGGCTGCTCTCTTTAGGTTGCTGCTGAGCAGATGAAGGCCGGGCAATTACCAGAGTGGGAGACCAGCTGAAGATCCCTAATCTGGTTGATTTGTGAAAAAAAAAAAAGTGCACTAACCTCACCCTGCTCCCTGGAGGGGAAGCTCGGTATAGCTAGGCCCTCGGCTTGCAATTGGGGGCTACAGCACCCGGCAGGGGTCAGTGAAGCAGTGTGCAGGAGTTCACTCACTCTTCCTCCTGCTCTCCGAAAGAAGAAAAAAAAAAAAAAGGGTCGGCAGCCATTCCAGTCCGAGTGACTGCTCTCGTAATGGCAGTAGCTGGAAGCCAGGCAAGTACCAGAATGGAATACCAGTCATAGATCCTGGTAAACAGCAGCATACTGGTAGCAGTCCTAGAGGCACACACAATTTCTTGTGCTGAGAGCCTTATGGGGGACTTCAGCAGCGCATTGTCTCCGTGAAGATTGTCAGCTGCGGATCGTTAATTGGCTCCTTCGGGTGAGGTCACTGACATTTGAGAGAGGAGGTTATCTGGAACTCTGAGAGGTGCCCCCTTGAATGTAACTGTGGGCCTGGTCTCTTGTTTAGCACCTTCAAGCGGGGCCGTAAGTCTATCTGTACCCCATGGGGCCTATGTATATCATATGGTATAATAGAGTCTGGATGTATCGTATTACGTCATAGCGCCTCTATGAATCGTACTGCATCAAAGAATACTTCATGGTAATTCATAGTACTTCAGGGTACTTCATGGTGCTTCATAGGGAATAGAAGATTCCAGGATATCTATAAACAGAAATATAGTGAGGAAACACTTAGCTAACCTAAATGAATTCAAGTCTCCAGGTCCAGATGAATTACACCCCAGAGTACTGAAGGAGATAGCAGAAGAAATTTTTGAACCCCTCTCCATGATCTTTGAAAATTCTTGGAGAACAGGAGACGTCCCAGAAGACTGGAGAAGAGCAAATGTTGTTCCTATCTTCAAAAAGGGGAAGAAGGTGGACCCAGGCAACTATAGGCCGGTGAGTCTGACTTCTATACCAGGAAAGATCTTTGAACAAATTATCAAACAACATGTATGTCAGCACCTGGATAACAATGAAGTGATTAAACAGAGTCAGCATGGGTTTGTAACTAAGTCATGTCAGACTAACTTAATTTCCTTCTATGACGGAATCACTGATTGGGTGGATCATGGAAATGCTGTAGATATAGTATATCTTGACTTCAGCAAAGCATTTGACAAAGTATCTCATACAATCCTTATTGAAAAAATGACTAACTATGGAATGGATAAGGCAACTGTTAGGTGGATTCATAACTGGCTTAGTGATCGGACCCAAAGAGTGGTCGTAAATGGCTGCACATCCAGTTGGAAGAATGTCTCAAGTGGGGTACCACAGGGCTCTGTCCTGGGCCCTGTATTGTTCAACATCTTTATCAACGATTTAGATGAAGGAATTGAGGGTAAACTGATTAAATTTGCTGATGACACAAAGCTAGGAGGGATAGCTAATACTAGAGAAGAGAGAGAGAGAGAGGATTCAAAAAGATATAAATAAACTGGAGAAGTGGGCAGCAACTAACAGAATGGTTTTTAACAGGGAAAAATGCAAAGTACTACATCTGGGCAATAAAAATGAAAAAAGCATATACAGAATGGGAGGAATAGGGCTAAGCGACAGCACATGTGAAAAAGACTTGGGTATACTAATAGATCACAGACTGAATATGAGTCAACAGTGTGATGCAGCAGCAAAAAGGCAAATGCAATTCTAGGATGTATTAACAGAAGCATACAGTCTAGATCACGTGAAGTCATTATTTCCCTCTACTCCTCTTTGGTCAGACCTCATCTGGAATATTGTGTCCAGTTTTGGGCACCACATTTTAAAAAAGACATCAACAAACCGGAGCGAGTTCAGAAAAGAGCGACCAGAATGGTGACCGGTCTGCAAACCCTGTCTTATGAGGAAAGGTTGCAGGATTTGGGAATGTTTAGTTTACAAAAGAGAAGACTGAGAGGAGACTTAATAGCTGTCTACAAATATCTAAAGGGCTGTCACATTGTAGAAGGATCAACTTTATTCTCATTTGCACAAGGAAAGACTAGAAGCAATGGGATGAAACTGAATGGGAGGAGACACAGATTAGATATTAGAAAAAACTTTTTGACAGTGTGATCAATGAATGGAACAAGCTGCCACGAGAAGTGGTGAGTTCTCCTTCAATGGAAGTCTTCAAAGAGAGGCTGGACAGACATCTGACTGGGATGATTTAGCAAATCCTGCTTTGAGCAGGGGGTTGGACCAGATGGCCCAGGAGGTCCCTTCCAACTCTGCGATTCTGTGATAGTACGAAAGATATGCAGTGAGGGGTGGACACCACTGTATAAATTACCAAATACTACGGCCCGGTGCAAACATGCGCCAAAGATTAATCAAAAGAAAAAAAAAAAAGGGGAAAAAGCGCAAATAGTGATGCACACGCAGCCAATGATATAATTCATGGTACGTCATATTTGCTTCGTGGTACTTCATGATATGTTATAGTACTTCATAGTACTTCTGGTTGCCTCATAGTGTGCCATAGCTCATCAGATTGCTTCATGGTACTTCATGATAGGTCATAGTACCTTGTGGTACTTCTTGTTGCGCCATAGTACATCATAGTATGTCATAGCGCATAATATTGCTGCATGATACGCCATGGTACTCCATAGTACTTCATGATATGTTTTAGTACGCCATCGTATGTCATAGGACTTCATTGTGCTTCTTGTTGCATCATAGTAAGTCATAGTACTTCATATTACTTCAGGGTACTTCATAGTACTTCATCATATTTAGTATTGCATCATAGTACTTCAGATGGCATAATAGTACTGAATAGTGCTGCATCGTGCATCTTTTTTGTTTCATAATACATATTGCTTCATGGTACTTCATAGTACTGCGTCATACTTTGTATTGCTGCATAGTACTTCAGATTGCATCATAGTGCTTCATATTACTTCATGGTACTTTATAGTACCTTCACAGTACTTCATAGTACTTCATAGTGCTTCATAGTACTTCATGGTACCTCAAGGTACTTCACATTGCTTCAGAGTACTTCATGGTGCTTCATGCTACTTCATAGGGCCTCATATCACTTCAGGATGCTTCATGGTATGATATGGTACCTTCATAGTATGAGGAGGAATACGGTCAAGAACTCTGATATCTACCGCAGAGAGAATCCTGCAGAGAGCCAAAACACACCTGTTGTTCCTATTGACCCGTTTTTGTCAGGGTAATAAACAACTTCAGAGCCTGTTCCTGTTTGCTCTCCATGTCAGAGGAGTGGACAATTCCAGAGCACACCTCCTCAGCCACCCTACCCGGCATCAAGAGGAATGGGTGCTCAGCCGGGGCATCTTCAGGATGATAGCGGCTATATGGGGCATGCCGGAGATGGATCTGTTCGCTACAATAGACAGGTCGAAAGGTTCGCTCCACTGTACAGGGCATGTACTCGACGCCCTTCTAAACCCTTGGACGGTTCACCAGACCCTCCGATGTTATGGTCGCCAGCTGTTACTAGGATGATGAGGTAATAAGGAGCGAGAGTCATCTTAATAGCCGGTGGGGCCAAAAAGCCGTGGGTTTCATGGCTAAGAGCCATGTCATGGGTTCTCCCTCTGGATCAGGACCTGTGCTCACAAAGACCCTGTTACACCCTCAGGTCAAAGGTCTACACCTAACGGCATGTAATTTGAGGGGCAGTTACTGAAGCTAAGCAGATGACTTATTTGGCACCCTCTTGCAGGAAAAACTTTAAACTTTCCATTCAGCAGACCTTTCCGGGGAGGGTCTTTTTCCTTGCCATATTAGAGTTCCGGCAGGAGGGGCGTGAGTTCGGACTTGCAGGTAACACCCTAAAATTCCAAGTTTCGGCTCTGGAGGCCAAGTATAATTATAACTTGAGGGCAAGGAAGGGGTAGCTCGATCTTTCTCTGCTTGCCAGCAAGCAAACCCGGTTAACATTCTTCAAAGACCGCCTTGGGGACCTTAGCTTAGTCCTAGATGTTTTCACACAGGGACCATTCGGGCCCATGCACTTGACCTCAAAGTCTGTTTCATTGAAAGCCGCCTTATTGGTAGCTCTAGTATCGGCAAGGAGGATGCATGATCTCCAGGCCCTGTCAATAGATCATCCTGACAATATTTCAGGGCAGAATAGTGTCAAAGACGGACCCGTCCTACCTCTCTAGAAAGGCTGCTAAATTCCATAGATCCAAAAAATCTACCTTCCCTCTTTCTTATGATAGCCCGGCAACACCAGAGAAGGAAAGATAGCATGGCCTAGACGTAGACGTAAAGGGGGGCCATCTTAGTCTATATAGATAACTCTAGGCTCTGGAGGCAGAGCAGGGCTTTTTTTGTCTTTTTTTTGTCTCTTTCCAGGGTAACAAGAAGTGTGGATCAGAAACGCATTGGCATATTCGGCAAAAAAGGAGAAGGCCCGCCACAGGGCGTGAGGGCACATTCTGCAGGAGCCATATCTTCTTCCCGGGCCGAAAGGACGGATGTCCCAATTGAGCTAATATGTAAGGCCGCAACCTGGTCTTCTCCTTCTGCCTTTTATAATCACTACAGGCTAGATTTGTCTTCTTCCGATGACTTGGCCTTTGGTAGATTTGTCCTTAACACGGTGGGCCCTCCCAGGTGATTTTCTCTTAAAATCTCTCAGTGGGTGCTCTCGTGGCGAAGAGAAAAAGCCGGATTACTTACCGGTAATACTCTTTTGTAGAGCCACGACAGCACTCGCTCACTTCCCTTCCTTGATATATCTACATGTGGTTCACTCTGGTGGGTGAAGGATAGAAGCTGTATATAAATGTGAAATGTAGCAAAAAATATATACTAGAATCGCTTACTGTGCAAATTGACTAAAGCATGTGTGGCGGTTCCTCTTGTTCTCTGTAATCCAACTGAGGGAGCGAGGGGGACCGCCCCTTTTATCTCTCTGTAGGTTTCCTGTTCCTAGGGGCGGATCCCCTCTCTCAGTGGGTGCTGTTGTTGCTCTACAAAAGAGTATTACCGGTAAGTAATCCGTTTTTTTGTAATGTTACCTGCCTCTAGCCCCTAACCCCTCATCTGTTGACAATGAGCTGCTAGATAATCCAAGGATTCGGGAGCGCCAGCCCCCCCCATCCTTGGGTCTCTGCAATATTTGCAGTCTAATCCTCAGCTGTTTTTTCCCCCCATACAAGATCCCTAAATATAGAATTAATGGTAGGGAACTAAATTTTGGGCATCCATATGGGGGCATTGTGCAGCACGTATATCATCTGGGGCATCAGAATCATCTTGATCAAATTTGTTCTTCCCGCTATTGAAAGATGTAATTTACACCACGCCCCTACTTTACTCCTTAACTTACCCAGCAGTGGAATCAAGTTCAGGTCCACATAGCTCAAGAGCGGAAGTGACACCTGAATGCCCAGGTATTTAAACTGTTGCACAACTGCCAACCTACTATCCTCCCCCGATATCAGTAGATCATCACTACTTCCATCCACCGCTAGAATATTGGATTTCTCCCAGTTAATTTCTAATCCTGATATAGTCCCAAATGTCTTAAGAATATTCATCACTCCCTGCAACGAGTCCCCAGGGTCCTTCAAGAAAAGCAACACATCTGCGTACAAGGCTATTTTTTCCTCTACTAGTTCATATATAAACGACCTGACTGAGACCGCTTTCCTAATTGTCTACGCCAGGGGCTCCACTGCCAACGCAAAAAGTAGCGGAGACAGCGGACACCCCTGCCTGGTCTCCCTATGGAGAGTAAATCTTCTAGACGTTTGCCTGTTAACTCTAACCTTGGCAGTCGGGGATGTGTGCAGCAGCCGTATCCACAATATGAAAGTCTTCCCAAATCCAAAGCATCCCAACACCTTCCAAAGATAATGCCATTCAATGCTGTCGAACGCTTTACCCGCATTGAGAGACACCACAACCCTACGACCCCTGTTGTCCGCCGGCAGCTGCAGATTCAAGAAAAACCTACGCAAATTTATCGCTGTAGACTTATTCGGCATATATCCAGACATATCATGGTGGACAAGATCCTGAACCACACTCGCCAGTTGGTTGGCCGGAATCTTAGCTAAAAATTACATCCGCCGTCGGCAACGAAATGGGCCTATAGGACTCTGCCAGTCCTGGGTCTCTACCCTCCTTAGGAATGACCACCACCACCTCCTCTCTCATGGATCAACGGCAGTGCACAATCCCCTAGCGCCTCCTCAAAGACTACCTTCAATCTAGGTGCCATTATCTCAACTAATTGCTTATAGATCTCACCAGTGAGGCTGTCCACCCCTGGGGCCTTATTGTTCGCCATAGACATAATAGCTATTACAATCTCTTCCTGTGTTGTAGGCTCTTTCAGTCTCCTTCTGTCGATCTCCTTGATACTAGAAAGTCCTGCTTCCCAAAGAAACCCCTCCGTATCCACAGATGAGTCCTCTGACTCAGAAGAATACAGCTGCTTATAGAACCGTCTAAACTCCCCCCAAATATCCTCCGTGTCCACTACCTCAGTTCCTTTATCAGTTTTTAATTTTATATACATAAGACGATTCTCTCTGCACCGCCGTCACTACTGATAACAAATGCCCCACTCTTTCACCTGCATCATAAAATTGTGTTTTCTGGAAAGCTCTCCTCCTCTCTGCTCTCATCATTTATGTACTGTATTGCTAACTTCTTCCTGAGCTTCCCTAAGCCTACTCTGACTTTCCACTGATGGGTATGCTATTATCTCCATTTCAGCCCTCTCCAGAGCCTCCATGACTTCCCGGTCTTCTGACCTAGTTTTAGACGTACATCTAGAGATCTCCCGAAACAAGATGCCCCTCAGAAATGTATTCATGGCATCCCACACCACCCGGCTATCAGCAATACCCTCATTAAACTGCCAATACTCTTCCATTTCCCTCTTAATAGTTTTCATATTTATATGTTCAAGCCATAACGGGTGTAACCCCCACCCATCCCCCTGCCTGGTCCTCCCACCTGTCCATCTGATAAACAGCTCTTATGGCTTGTGATCCGAGATCACCCTCGGGAGATATTCCACTCCGCAGACCTTTTGTGTCATTAATTCATTACCCAACGCCATATCGATTCGTGAGAGAGACCCATGGGTCACAGAATAGCAATTGTAACACACTTCACTTTCATTTCTTACCCTCCACAGGTCCATCATTCCAAGCTCTCTCATATAGCTCCCAAATGACATCAATTTCCTGATACCTTTGCCTATTCCCTGTTTGTCTATCCCACCCCTCATCTATAACATTGAAATCACCAATAATCAGCAGTGGTAATCCTGTACCCCGCTTAGATAATTCTAATACCTCCTGAATCTTTTTTCCCAAGGGCGGGGGTGGTATGTACATGGCTGCTATACATAGTGGTTGCTCGTAGATTTTACTGTGAGAGCCAGAAATCTTGCATGTTTTTAGGTGACCAAATACTTTGCAAAATAAATCTTGCCAAATCAGACCAGGTGATTTTCTGGATTTGTTTTCTCTTTTTGACTCTCATAGTTGTGGTCTACCTATGATGTCCAATACAGTCCTCGCTCCTCTTTTTAAGTGGGAGAACTTGCACAATTGGTGGCTGACTAAATACTTTTTTTCTCCACTGTAGATGTGTCTTCTCCATCTATCAGTAACTTTTACAATATTTTTTTCAGGGTGAAGATCTGACCCATAGTAACACTACAGAGACATATGTGAGGAATGATGAGAGGTGTAAAGAGGAGATTCCTGCATATGACTACCCAAGTGAGTAGTAACCACTAAATGCAGGGAAGTCACAGATTCTTCTCAGTCACCGGCTGTGGCTGCTTTATCGATGGTGTAGTCCAGTTGTATCCCAATCATGTGATTACCATTTTGCCTCTAGACCACAACATTCTCCTTCACCAAAAACTGTTAAAATGACTTTGGGCATTGAAAGCCCTTCTATAGGAATAACAACTTTGAAGATCCACCTACCTAAATTAGAAGACATTACCTGGCCAGAGCTGTAAACTTCAAAGCCAAATGACTGCGTACGTAGAATGTGCTGACAAGTTAGAAAATCACTTGCAGAAAAATATTATGATGGGCCTGTAAGAGAATGCGGCGGGTAATGATGCTGTTGGCTTCCTAGATCCCTGATATCTTATTGGATGTATCTACATTCTCTCCATTCTCTGCAGCTGAATGTGCTCATATGGTCCCTACAAGACCAGGTCCAGTCGTTCTGGATAAAATTCACTGTTATTGGCAACATTAAAGGGAACCTGTCATCAGGATTTCGCTAATTAAACTACAGGCATTGTCAAGTTGGCGCCATTACGCTGATTAAAATTATACTTTGGTTGGTGAAAGCTATCTTGTGGTGGTTGTTTAATCGGTATTTGCAGTTTACAGTTAATGATATGCTCGTGCTCCGGGCGGCCTGTTAGCGAGTCATTATTTGGTGATCTGTTCTCATATTCATCCTTATGGGCTTACCTGCATATAATAGTGTTGTCTTTGAAAAAAAATCTTTTTACCTCCAGCAAAATGGCAGAGGCACCTTACCTATTAATTACCGATAGATGATACTGCGTATGCACCACCATCTTGCTGGAGCCAGTTTTTTTTTTTTTTTTTTTTTTTTTTTTTTTTTTTTTTTTTTTTTTTCCCTTTTTATTGCTCCAGTAGCATCTATCTTAAAGCAATGATCTTAATCTGCACAAGTCCCACCCACTGGTGATCAGTGCTTGCGCAGATTGAAAGTATAGCTTGCCCATAGATACTACTGCGCATGTGCCGCCGTTGGCGCCATTTTGTTGGAGCAAAAAATAAATTTTTGGCTCCAGAAAGATGGCGGCGATGCATATACAGTAGCATCTACTGGCAACCTTTTTTCAAAGCCAACACTATTATATGCAGTATTTAAAATAGGAGACAAGTCAATGAAGGATCAGTGACCTGTCAGTTAAGCCCATAAGGATGAATATGAGAAAAGAGCACCAAATAAAGATCTGCTCACAGGCTACCCCGCAGCAGGAGAATCTCATTAACAGAAAACTGGAAATGTAGATTACACAACAATCACAAGATGGATTTCATCAACCAAGGTGTCATTTTAATCAGTATAACGGTGCCAACCTGACAGTGTCTGTAGGTTACTGTGCACAATCCTGATGCAGGTTTGCTTTAGATGTGGCGTGAGGGCCACGAGTGAATTTCCGTACAATAGCAGAATTTCCCTTTATCCTGACTTTCAATTTCTTTCAAAATCAACTAACTTCAAAAAGGATTGAAGTTGATGGCTGTAATATACATTTACAGTGGGAAAAAAAAATATTTGATACCCTGACGATGTTGCAAGTTTTCCCACCTACAAAGAATGAAGAGGTCTGTAATTTTTATCTTCGGTACACTTTAAATGCGAGAGAGTTTAAAAAACAAAAATCCAGAAAATCACATTGTATGCTTTTTACATAATTAATTTGCATTTTATTCATTTTAGTATTTGATACAATAGAAAAACAGAACTTAATATTTGATACAGAAACCTTTGTTTGCAATTACAGAGACCACTCCATTCTTCGTAGGTGGGAAAACTTGCAAAATCGTCAGTGTGTCGTATACTTATTTTCCCCACTGTATTCACGCCTGCAGGGGATGTGTTGGCATGGCTCGAGCCCTGGTTTCATGGATTCACTCCACGTCATAAATTAAATTAGGTTTTCAATCCTAAGGAATTCTTATTACTGTACAGTCTCTCCGGAAATGGAGAAGTTCTCCATTGTCTCTTCCAAATGCCTGAGATCTAAATTTACTAGATGTTCAGTGGTGTGAGATGGGAAGAAGAATAGTCAGATAGCCGGGTCAGAACCAGGAGGGCAGAGAAAATAGAAAATCGGAAGACGCAAGAGTAGTCATTAAGTGGGCCGGGGTCACAACAGGAGGCAAATACACAAGCCGGGAGCTGAGCACAGAGGACTGAACCTGAGAAGAACAAGCCTGTATCTGGCAGCTTCCGACAATATGCTTCAAGCTTTAGTTGGATGTGGTGCTTTCCATTTGGCTGAAGTAGGGAGCAGATTTCTTAAGCTGGACAGCAGGAACATCCAGACTGGATGTAGCTTCAGGTCCCAGGCACCCTAATCTTAGAGGCTGGATAGAGCCTCATCAACCAGAGCTTCTGGCTCTGACCTCTCCTCCATTAACAGCACCGCCTGCAGAATGAATAAAGCGGTGCCTGATGACAGAAGCAGACGTTGCAGGTCCCAGAGAAAATGGGATACATCATTTGCAGAACCCCTAGAATGACATGATGTCAGAAAACCAGAGCAATTGAAATCCAAATAAAGTGACTCCATTTTGGAAATTATAACCCTAAATTAATGAATCTATTGGAGTAGTGACTATTTTGACTCCACAGACACTTTCTGGAAATTAGCACGCACTGGTTGTTTGAGAGTGAAAATTGCACATTTGCCATTTTATTAACCAACACATAGTGCGCAGATTGTGCTCCAGGAGACACACACCATAAATTAAGTGGGTTCTTCTCACTATAGTAATTCCAAGTACATGGATGATAAATGTGGTTTTGGCACACTGCAAGGCTCAGAAATCAGGAGATTTGACTTTGGGAAAGCAAATATTGCTGGACTGGTTTATGGAAGCCATGTTGCTTTCCGAGAGGCTTTTGAGCCACCAATAACATGAAGACCTCTGTATTTCCATTGACAGATGATTAACCTGAGTGGTGACTTGTTTTTTTGTGAGATGAATAGAAGTTATTATTGGTATTGTTTTTGCTTACATAATATTGTCTGGTGGCTTTTTATTTCATATTTTTGAGGCAGAATAAACAGTTGAACACCACGGTCTACTGGTTCATACTATGATATTTACTACTAGACTGAACTGTCATTGTCTTAGTGATTAACTCAATATTTTTACATAGCTTGCCATTTTTTTAGACCGTGTAAGTAGAAATATTCAAAAACATAAATTTCAAGGATATTTTATTCAAAAATAATTAGTTTTATTTTTGGCAGATGACTGTGCCAGGAGATCAGAGGAACAGCTGACCTCTTCAGTTTTTAAATCAGATGATCTTGAGATCCCACAGAATACAATTGCCATTACTCCAGATATACCATCATCCCTTCACAGCAAAGATCTGTCATCTGATCCCATGAAACAGGTCAAATCTTCTGATTCATTACTGACTACTAAGGAAACTCAAAGTCACAAAATAAGCATTAAAAAACAAACTGCTCTTAAAGTAAAGATGCAATTTTCTCGTTCAAAATGTGGAAATAATTTTCCTGTTGAAAAGTCTTTTCTTAAACATCAAAAAAATCTCACAGCGGAGAATAGTTTTTCTTGTTTCAAGTGCGGGAGATGTTTTAACAAGAAATCAAATCTTGTTAGACACCAGAGAACTCACACAAGAGAAAAGGCATTGTCATGTTCAGAGTGTGGAAAATGTTTTAACCATAAATCAAATCTTCTTAGACACCAGAGAATTCACACAGGGGAGAAGCCTTTTTCCTGTTCAGAATGTGGGAAGTGTTTTACACGCAAATCAAATTTTGTTAACCACCACAGAACTCACACAGGAGAGAAGCCATTTTCATGTTCAGAATGTGAGAAATGTTTTCACCATAAAGCACATCTTGTTATTCACCAAATAACTCACACAGGGGAGAAGCCTTTTTCCTGTTCAGAATGTGGGAAATGTTTTACACGCAAATCAGAATTTGTTACCCACCACAGAACTCACACAGGAGAGAAGCCATTTTCATGTTCAGAATGTGAAAAATGTTTTAATCAGAAATCAGACTTGGTTAATCATCAGAGAATTCATACAGGAGAGAAGCCTTTTTTCTGTTCAGAATGTGGGAAATGTTTTAACCAGAAATCTGCTTTGGTTAGGCATCAGAGAATTCACACTGGAGAGAAGCCTTTTTCCTGTTCAGAATGTGAAAAATGTTTTTTGAATAAATATTCTCTTCTTAATCATCAAAGAACTCACATAGGGGAGAAGCCTTTTTCATGTTCTTAACCCTAGAATGCGAACCGGGGGCATTTTAGGCCCCGGCGCTTACTTTGTTGCTATTTTCTGCAAAATTACTTTAGTCAGAATTTTGAAAACTCTAGGTATTCCTCAAGTATGTCATTGTTGGTAATATCCAGTTGTTCATATAATTTTTTTGATAGGCATTTGGTATAACAATGCTTTTTTGGGGAGAACCACACCTGTACGGAATGGGGGCCTTTTAGGCCCCTGCTATTTTTATCATATACTCAACAGTGTTTGTGTCTCAAGTTACTTTATTTGTAGTGAAGGTTGCTGGTGAAGGGGCCAGGGGGGTGGATCATGCCATGTGAGGATATCACATGATTTTGGGAGGAAGTGATAAGGCCATGATATCATCTCAGGTTCTTCTGAACACAGCAATGAGCTGTGTAGAGAGTAAGAGTACCGTTGCACATAGCGACACACCTGCGATCCCGACAACGATACGACCTGGTAAGGATCGCTGGTGCATCGCTAAGAGGTCGCTAGTAAGCTTCAAACAGTCAAATTTACCCAACGACGCAGCAACGATCTCGTCGGGATCTCTGGTGCATCGCTTAGTGTCACACAGCAGCGATTCTGACGACTCCCGCCTGCGTCCATGATTTCTGAGTCGCTAACTAGGTCGCTCGTCGGTTTCAAACACAGCAATGCATGCTGGCCAGCGGGACACAAGCGATCAAAAAATGGCCCAGGACATTCCAGCACGATCAGTGACAAAGCAGTGGGGACCTGGTCGCTGCTAAGTGTCACACGCAATGAGATCGTTGGCAAGATCGCTGTTGCGTCACAAAATCGGTGACGCATCAGCGATCTCGCTTAGTGTGAAGTACCCTTAATGAGGACAGTATACACTGTGAGCTAATTGCTGAAGGACCTGTGATTATGTGATGTTGGGAGGAAGTTTGACTCATTTTCAGTCTTTGTTTCTATAAGAAGCTTGCAAAGGGTAGAGCTTGTGAGCCACAAAAATCCAGAGAATTGTACACCACCTAAAAGAAAGTATAAAATATAAGAGCAGCTCCAGGGCCAGGAGAAAGAAAACGAAAGCGTTGTTTCATTTGTCCAAGAAATTTCCTATCTAAAAAGGGCCACTTAATATGGTGGTTTCCGAAAAGAGCCACTCCTTGGCTGGGTTCTTCCCTGGAGGAAGATCTGGCTAGTCCCGTGTTTGAGACTCTTAAATGAGGCTCTACGGACTTTATTTGCATATTCGTATTTCCCAGGGCGCAATGCACCTAGGATTTCACTGATTGAGCGCCTTTGCCGGCTGCCGCAGTGTTTTCTTTGACTGGTCTCCCTGAGGTCAGTGATTGTTTCGTGATGTTGGTCTACTAGGCATTGCTCCCACCTAGTCAGAATCCTACTCCACACTGATGAGAGGCAACACCCCGATACAGCTGTCTGTGGATGGATACCTTGTCATATCTGTAATCTCGTAAAGAGCTGGATATTGACTTAAAGGGCCACTTAATATGGTGGTAATTATTTCCTTATAGATAGGAAAACTGAGCGATATTGTACCACTTGTGGGGAAAATGTCTGCAAAGAACATTCTTCAGAAAAGATAACGTGGGAAAATTGTTTGAAAGACCAAGAAAATTGAAAAGGAAAAGTTTGAAAAGAAATGTAGCTGCAGTTAGTTTACTCTAGATTTATATACCTTTGTGTGTTTTTGATAGCTTTGTTTGAAATTTGGAAAAAAAAATATTTTTTTATGTTTTCTGCAAAAAATTATAATTAAAATATTGTGCATTATTCATATCTTATTTTGAAATAAACTTGTAAAAGTTATTTATGTGAGTTTCTCCATATGATTTGCCCGGGGAATTAACCCCTTTACCCCCAAGGGTGGTTTGCACGTTCATGACCGGGCCAATTTTTACAATTCTGACCACTGTCCCTTTATAGGGTAGTAACTCTGGAACGCTTCCATGGATCCCAATGATTCTGACATTGTTTTCTCGTGACATATTGTACTAGATGTTAGAGGTAAAATTTAATTGATATAACTTGCGTTTATTTGTGAAAAAAAAAACGGAAATTTGGCAAAAAATTTGAAAATTTTGCAATTTTCCAACTTTGAATTTTTATGCCCTTAAATCACAGAGATATGGCACACAAAAAACTTAAGTAACATTTCCCACGTATTTACTTTACATCAGCTCAATGTAGGGACTAAATATTTTTTTTTTAATTTTTTTTTTTTTAGGAAGTTATAAGGGTTAAAAGTTGACCAGCGATTTCTCATTTTTACAACACTATTTTATTTTTAGGGACCACATCACATTTGAAGTCACTTTGAGGGGTCTATATGATAGAAAATACCCAAAAGTGACACCATTCTAAAAACTGCACCCCTCAAGGTGCTCAAAACCACATTCAAGAAGTTTATTAACCCTTCAGGTGCTTCACGGGAATTTTTTGAATGTTTAAAAAAAAAAATGAACATTTAACTTTTTTCACAAAAAAATTATGTAACGAATGGAAGCGGAGGCAGAGATGGTGAAGGTCACATTCGTTTTTTTATTTTTAAAATGGAACCTCGGGATCATGGTCCGGGGGGCTCCGAAGGGGGCGTAACTAGTGAGCCCCGGGTGCCCGTAGTAAAGCCCCTCAGACAGGACCAGAATGGAATACCCGGAGGACACAGGTGCTACCTCCAGTTAGACCCCGGACACCTGGCAGCTGTCCCAGCGGGAACAAAAGGGATAACAGAAGTGACAGCAGAGTCCGTAATGAAACGGGTCCTGGATCCGGGTAGTTGGTAAGTAGCTGGTTCCAGTGACCTTGACACAGTCCTCGGACTTGGATGGCTGTTGGTGGAACAGGATGGCTTTCGCCCATATGGTTGCAGATATAACCAGGATGATCAGGATACTGATATTCTGTGGAGACAGGTAGCATTAGAGAATGCACAGAGACTGCAGACGCAGCGCAGACAGGTTGGCAAGAGATCCGGATATAGCAATGATTAATACTCGTTGCTCCGGCGCTCTCCCTATGGAGGAGAGGCCAGAAATAGTAGCCATTGCACTGCCATTGGATAATTGCCCTTTTTGAAAAATGCACGCTGTCCCTTTAAGAAGGCAGGAGAGCATGCAGGCGTGCCCTAATAGCTTTAGTTACAGATCTGCCGACAGGACGCCAGGAGGTGGGGGCAGGGGAGGAGAGACCTGAATGCTGAGCAGCAGCATGAGACACGGAACCAGCTGCTGCCTAAGGACAGCGTGCGAGGCACGAGGTGAGTGCCCAGAATGGAGGGCAACGGTAGACCTGGACGCAGCGCCAGGACAGGGAACGGGTGTAGACCTGGGCGGGGCCAGGACAGGGACCGGGTGTAACAAATTACTTCAGGTCCAATTTTGTTTATTTTACCAAGGGTAACAGGAGAAATTGGACTGCAAAAGTTATTGTGCAATTTGTCCTGAGTACGCTGATTCCTGATATGTGGGGGGGGAAACCACTGTTTCGGTGCATGGCAGAGCTCAGAAGGGAAGGAGCGCCATTTGACTTTTTCACTGCAAAATTGGTTGGAATTCAGATCGGACACTTGTCACGGACGATTGTCATGTTTGGAGAGCCCCTGATGTGCCTAAACAGTGGAAACCCCCACAAGTGACCCCATTTTGGAAACTAGACCCCGTAAGGAACTTATCTAGATGTGTGGTGAGCACTTTGAACCCCCAAGTGCTTCACAGAAGTTTATAACGCCCGGGCGTGAAAATAAAAAAAATCATATTTTTTCCACAAACATGATCTTTTAGTCCCCAATGTTTTTATTTTACTAAGGGTAACAGGAGAAATTAGACCACAAAAGTTGTCCAATTTGTCCTGAGTAGGCTGATACCCCATATGTGGGGGTAAACCACTGTTTGGGCGCATGGCAGAGCTTGGAAGGGAAGGAGCACCGTTTGACTTTTTCAACGCAGAATTGGCTGGAATTAATAATTTTTATTTCTATAGTGCCAACATATTCTGCAGCACTTTACATTTCAGAGGGGACTTGTACAGATGATAGACATTACAGCATAACAATAATCACATAGATCATAACAGATACCAAGAGGAATGAGGGCCCTGCTCACAAGCTTACAATCTGTGAGAATTGAGATCAGATGCCATGTTGCGTTTGGTGAGCAGCTGATGTGCCTAAACAGTGGAAACCCCCCCCAATTCTAACTCCAACTGTAACCCCAACACACCCCTAACCCTAATCTCAGCCCTAACCCTAATGGGAAAATGGAAATTAAATACATTTTTTTTTTTTTTTTTTTTTTTTTTAATTTTATTATTTTTCCCTAACTAAGGAGGTGATAAAGGCAGGTTTGATTTACTATTTATGGCGTTTTATTATGTTTGGCAACTGTCATATGCTAAAAGACGCTTTTTATTGTAAAAATAGTTTTTGAATCGCCACATTTTGAGAGCTATAATTTTTCCATATTTTGACCCACCGAGTCATATGAGATCTTATTTTTTGCGGGACGAGTTGACCCTCAGAGCAGTGCAGCACATCGCGCTGCTTTGGGTATCTCAGGGAAACACTGCCCCCTCCCTACCGATGCTTCCCTAATCCCCCGGTACACGACCATGTTTAATCGCAGTGTGCCAGGGGTTAACGTGTCGGGGGCGGTCTGTGACCGCCCCTGACACATAGTGCTGGGTGTCAGTTGTGATAATCAGCTGAAACCCGGCCGTGATCAGCGGCACCCCCCCCCCCCACGGGAGCACTGCTGATCGCTTAGATGTACTATCCCGTCCCCGGTCATATTGGCCCGGGTACCGTGGACGGGATAGTACGTTTCATGTCAGCAAGGGGTTAAAAGGCACCCATTACAAAAAAGTGTAGATTTGTGACGTCACGCATTCTAGGGTAAATGTAGGAGATGCTTTACACGGAAATAAACATCAGAGAGGTCACACATGGTAGAACCCTTTTTCATGTTCAGAATGTTGGATATGTTTCAACAGAAAATTATATTTTTTTTAAAGGGGTTGTCCACTGCTAGGACAAGTCATTCCTTATGTTTGGCCTCGTTAAAATAAAAACATTCAAACTCGTTTTCCGTGCCAGTGCTGATCCAGCGGTGTTAGCACTTGCGTTACCAAGGCTTATGTGAGGTTGTTACATCACACAAGCCCTACGCCCAATCAGCGCCGGCTTCACTGTACCTGTCTTTGGACATATTGAACATCAACAGGAAGCCAGGGCTGCGGCTGCTCTCTGTATTTCTCCTGATGCTCTATTTGTCCAAAGGTGGATACAGTGATGCCAGCAATGATTGGGCACAGGGCTCACAAGAAGCAACAACATCACATGAGCTCTGGGAACACAAGTGCCGACACCGCTGCAACAGCACCGGCATGGGATTTTTGTTTTGAATAGTGGACAACTCCTTTAAATATCAAAAATCACACACCGAGAGAAGTCATTCTCATGCCTAGAATGTGAATTACTGGAAAATCGTATTTTGTTTACCATCAAAAATAGCTCAGACGGAGAGAAACTATTTATGCTATTGGCAAATTGTACAAAATCCTATAACAGACAGTCGTGTAATTATATGAGAAAGGAAAACTACTTTAGAACTTACCGTATTTTTGGGCTATAAGCCACAATTTTAGAAAGAAAAAACCTTACTAATAAGTGAGTGTGCCTTATAGGCTGGAGGCAGCTTCCTGTGACAGAGGCGAACACTGAGACAGTGTCCTTCCTGATCCGTAAGACAACTGTGCTCTCTATTCCAGCCCCAGACTTGTCTAAGGCTACTTTCACACATCCGGCTTTGTGTCTCCGGCGCCGTGCGGCGAAAAGCCGTAGGGGCGGATCCGGGATGTGCCAGAGACACCGGATGATTGTGTGGCCGGAAACGGTGGCGCCCAAATTTAAAAGAGCAGCGCGAGAATCAGTCTCTGTGCATGCGCTCTGAGAAAATCCGGACGGCTACTTTTTGCCGTGTCCGGCAAAAACCGGATGCGCCGCATACCAATCCGGCACGGTGCAGCGGCAATACAACTCTTTGGGACAATACCGGATCCGGTTGTTCCAAATTTCGCCGCATCGCGCCGTGTTCAAAAAGCCGGATGTGTGAAAGCAGCCTAACTGGTGCGGAGCAGGAGAGGAAGCTACCAGGACCTGCACAGATTCTGCTCCTCTTGAGTGAGCAGCTGAAGACCTTCCACCTGACTAGCTCAAGGTCCTTTCAGATCAATCACATGACCTGGAAGGAATTGCAATATGGAGTAATGTATATACAGTGTGTGTGTGTGTGTGTGTATAAAAATGTGCATATGTAGTAGAGCTGTATGTATGTAAGTGTGACTATTTACCCGAGCTGTGTGTATGTAAATGGCCATATATACAAGTGCTGTGTGTATGTAAATGTGCATATGTAGCAGAGCTGTGTGTATGTAAATGTGCATATGTAGCAGAGCTGAGTGTGCATGCACTGTCCATGCAGAAGTGTTGTGTGTGTGTGTGTGTTTATATGTACCCTGTAGATTGTTCATGTTTGTGCTCTAAACCTATGTGTGAATAAAACACATGGTGCAAATAAGTTCAACAATAGATTTATTACTTCCATATTCTACCCTAGTGCATTAAATTTGTAATATTCACTCCCCCACTTAATACCATCAGGGATTTTTTTCTAAACTATGCATTTTTATTTATAAACAAAATGTCAAATATTACATCATAATAACAATAAAATCATTGAACTTCGACATGACATTGTGTTCAGTATAATTCTTTGGTTTCCTGTTTACAACGACACAAGATAACCGTTATACAACACATTGTTGGGGATTATGAGGGAAATAGGGTGTGGTGTAGTGACCACTGTGTCCACTAGGGGGCGCTGTGTGGATGTCCCAGGAGAGTGGATGAATGGCAGAATACGGAATGGCTGTTATGTATCCCAAAGTGGGTGGCTTTGAGATGGAGACTTGCGTGTTGTTCAGCAATGATATTGCTGAGGTGTTGTTTCAATGTGTAAGGGAGAAGTCTCCAGGTAACACGAGAGATGGGCGGGCATGGTTACCTACAAACCCACCCAGGGGGTGTGTTTAAAGCACTGTTGGAAAGAGTGTGTAAATGCTTGAAGGACCTGTGATGAGGTCAGTCGTGACCCGGTGGGCGTGGCTATGGACCATATAATGTGGCCAGGGTAGGTCACAGGTGGTGAATGCTTGGACCCGGTTGGTCCAGTGTGGAAGGTCCCGCTGAGATGGGGCTTCCTGCCTGACAGCACGTGTGGACGCTGTGAGTAATGGCTGCAAGTGCCTGAGAGTTCCCTGGAGGGAATGAATGTCTGCAGTATGGAGAAGCAGCCATGAGAGAACCCTGACGGGTGAGATATAACTGAGGCTGAAAAGCCTGCGTATTGGACATAGCTAACAGAGTGAAGCTCCGTCATGGACGCTATGCTGTTTATATACAGTATTGCTGGTCATGGTTTATGATGTTTAATAAACCGCATGGACTATACTGCTTTATGGAAAACCTGTGCCAGATCTGATTTTGTGGCTGCCAAGCGAGTGATCCCCTACTTAAATGACAGCGCTACCTCACAAGGGTGATGACAATAAATCTGTATTAAAAGTTATATTCTGTGAGATTTCAACATTATATAATCGCAGTGTTCAAACAGACAGCCAAATGTTCATTTTTTGAGAAATTGCAATATATTGTTAGATAAAGATATTATTTTTTCTGATAAGCAATTTGTATTCATCAATGCGATGATTTTCACCAATGGACGGAATTTATGGATCTTCCAATAGCTCGCTACTTTAACTCTTGCTGCAATGATAATATGTACAATCGCTGTATGTATTTCATAGAGGAATATATCCAAGTCGATGGAAAGTAGTGCTTGTTGTTTATTTCTGACTAGATGGTGGCCCGATTCTAACGCATCGGGTATGCTAGAATATGCTGCACGCGCCATCTTCCTCCTCTGTGGTGACGTCACCGCTACCCGGTGTTCGGGCAGTATGGAGATTTCCTTCTGAACAGCATCTGCGTCCTGCCTTAGGCTTGCCACTTGCAGACCGGGGGGTTTTCGCCCTCCTCTGATCAAGTTAAGGCAGGGCACATCGTTGGTGACGTTCCTGTGGAGGATTGCTGCGGGCGCCATCTTCCTCCACCCTCATTGACGTCAGCGGTATCCGGGTCGGTGCTCAAATTATCTTGGATCTTCCTCTCTCACCTTCCTTCGGGATGTCCCTCATGGCCTGAGGGGTCTGCGATCTATTTTGGACTTTTTTTCACCAGGCACACTGCTGTGGACTGCTGTCTCCTCCTGCTCCCTGGCTTCTCCTCCCAGGCTGGTGACATCATCGCTGTCAGAGATATCCGTATCGGTGCTCATATTGTATCGGAACATCTTCTGCTGCCTTCCTTGGAGCTGCCCCTTGAGTGCTGAGGGGTCAGGAATTGGTTGTAACTTCATTTTCATAGGGCACACAGCCCTGGAAGATCTGCTCCGGGACCACTGATTTCTCCTGCTCTCTGGCTTCTCCTCCCCTGCTGGTGACGTCATTCACAGCAGGACTGCGCCTGTCGCTGATTGGTCGCGGCTGGTCGGGCGCGACAAATCGGCGACGCAGGATTTCCTTTACAGACAGACAGAATTAGACGAAAAATAGTAGATTATTAGAATACCACAGATTTAAAATTTTAGATGGTTGATGGCTTCCCATAGACGTCTAACGTTGTTGCCGTTCCACCATACAGTAGAGTTCAAAATAATAGTAGTCTATTAGGACTAACCAGATTAATCACTGATTTTAGTATAAATTATATTACCACATGTCAAACAATTTACCAGTTGGTGCAGAAAATTCTAAGAAAACCACCTGACTTTCATGATCTGCAGGTTTTTGAGTATGTATTAGAATAATTAATTGAAAGGGGGTGTTTTCAAAATAATAGCAGTGAGGAGATCAATTATAGAGGTCCATCATTCTGTGAGGAAACCGATGGGAATCAGGTGGCCCTTATCTAAGGGTGAAGCCAGGACATGTTGTACATGCATTTCTCCTTGAAAGCCTGAGAAATATGGGTCATTCGAGACATTGTTCAGAAGAACTGCATACTTTGATTAAAAAGTTGTTTGGAGAGAGAAAAACTTATAGAGAAGTTCAGACAATGATCGGCTGTTCAGCTAACAGGATCTCTAAAGGCCCCTTTACATTTAGCGATGCACCAGCGATCCCGACCACGATATGACCCGGTCAGGATCGCTGGTGCATTGCTAAATGGTCGCTAGTTAGCTGCCAAACAGGCAGATCTCACAGCGATGTAGTGACGGAGCAGCGGTCGTTACTTACCTTTCAGACTCGGCGATCCTGACGTCCTCCGTCCGCGTCCACGCGTCGCTCGTCGGCACCAGCAGGAGGCCACCGACGAGAAATGGACCCGGCCGATCTCACGCGATCAGCGACAGACAGCGGGGGAGCCGGTCGGTGGTAAGTATCACACATAGCGATATCGCTGCTGCGTCACAAAATTGGTGACGTTTTAGCGATATTGCTAGCGATATCGCTATGTGTAAAGGCCCCTTAAGGCTTTACAAACCAGAGAGATGTGGAAGAAAACGAAAGACGACCATTCGAATGGATGGAAGAATAGCCAGAATGGCAAAGGCTCAGCCAATGATCGGCTCCAGGATGATCTCAGACAGTCTCAAGTTACCTGTGAGTACTGTGACCATTAGAAGACGCCTGTGTGAAGCTAATCTGTTACCAAGAAGTACTTGCAAAGACCCACTGTTAACCCTCCGTCAGGAACCAATTGATCTGATAGGCACAGCTCTTTTTGTTTCATCTCCCCCCTTCTCACCAGATTGTCAGTAAATCCCCCTCCCCACAATATTTTCCTGACTTGATGCTTTACTAAACCTGATCTCACAGTTGTACTGCAGAGACTCAGGAGAGAAGATGTGACTGTGCTGGCTTCTCAGGCACATTGTTCCCGAACACGTCACACTTTATAAGGTTGGTATTTTATGTTTTTAGTCATCACAATTGTTAATTTAGCTTGTTTTATGAATAGATAGTGCAAAGTTTGTGCTTATTTCAGTGAAATAAGTAAGGTTTTCTTAAAAATGAAAGTGCTTCTCAGGCACATTGTCCACTAACACATATTCTATCTCTTGCTTCAGATTATCTTCTGAAATGGAGAGGAAAATGTATGATTTGTCAAAACCCCTTCTTGCTGATGAAGTGAAGATGCTGTTAGATGATGATAATGATGCAGACCCCACATGGCATGAGGATTTAGAAGAAAAAAGTGAGATTGATTCTCATGATAAGGTGGAAGTATGAGAAATTAATTCTGAAACAGAGCAAGATGATGAGAGTGATGAGGATGAAGAAGATATAGAAACATATTACCGTATATGCTCGTGTATAAGCCGACCCCCTAATTTTGCCACAAAAAACTGGGAAAACTTATTGACTCGCGTATAAGCCTAGGGTGGAAAATGCAGCTGCTACTGGTAAATTTCATAAATAAAAATAGATACCAATAAAAGTAAAATTAATTGAGACATCAGTAGGTTAAATGTTTTTGAATATCCATATTGAATAAGGAGCCCCATATAATGCTCCATACAGTTCATGATGGGCCCCATAAGATGCTCCATACAAAATGCAAGTAAAATTAATTGAGACATCAGTAAAGCATCTGGAAAGCAGACACAGAAGGCTTTTTAATTATGAATGTCATAATGCCATAATGCAACCTGCCTGACACATGCAAAAATGATGTGCAATTCTTGCTCTTTGCTCTGCAAATGTGTTTTTTTTTTTTCTGGTGAACCTTTAACATCTAATTCTGAATGAATATGTGTCGAATACCATTTTAAGTACCTTAAACTTAAGTATTTTCTCCTATATTTACTTTTTAACAATAGTTATGTGTTGAAAACTGGGGGCTATTTGGCGGAAGTTGTGAAATGTATGCACTTTTAGAGTTAGCACTTTTATGATAAGTAAATGTTTTTTTTGCACCTGATTATGTGTACTCTCTTTTATTACATCCCTATAAAGGTCACTGATCAATTTTAGAGTACTGAAATTGAGAAAATTAGATATTATAGGCATTTTCCTAGCCTGCGCCTAACAGGCGCTTTGTACCTGAACTCGTTAGTGAAGGCATTGCTTCTGACTGAGGGTTATAATATGACTGTACCTAACTCCACCAAAGCTTCAGATGTTGGAACATAGATGATAATTTGCTTTAAGACTCACTCTGTGTCTCAGCCTTTTGTGAGACTATAGACTCCTTAAAAAAAAATAAGCATGATTGTGAGGAGCTGGCCACTTACTAAAGAGTATTGGACGAATGGACGTACAGTGGAATCCACTGCTTTAAGGGATGCAGACTTTTTCCAACACGGAGCATAGGTTCGGTTGCGTCAACATTTTTGTTGTGTTTTATTAAAGATTTGCTTGATCATCAGTTCAGACTGAGGAATCAATGTTTCTATTCCGTGACAGTAAGCAGAGGAAGGCGTGCAGGCTGGATCTTATGCATACGTAAGCCAAACCCAATTTATAATCAAGGAACTCAATCATTCCATTGTTCTTCCAGCCAGTAATCTTATTGTGTGGATGGGGATTGTAGACCCATGGGGGCCGTCACTAAAAGGGTCTCACGTGCAGTCCCAGGTGAAGGGCTTGTGGAATATTCTAAATTCTTTGAGCTAAAAGCAAATGTTTAAGTGGGTGGGAGGAAATGAAGCCGCATGTTAGTAATGCAGTTGTAGGAGTGACGTTGAGAGGAGAGGATGTAGGCTGGGGTCCTGGAGCCATGGATGGATGACCTATGGAGTTTTGGACATTGGTTGCCGGCTGGGCTGAATCTTCCTGCTACAGTTGATGGACCTGTCTTCTGGATTTCACAAACTTTAGTAATAACTATTGCTCCGGGATACATGGATGTTGGATGTGTTATTTGTCTGCTGGAGGAGCCTGGACAGTGACTGGACAGGGCCAAACAAAAGTTGGGAGACAGTGAGCATCGGTCTGCTAAGGTGGTATGGAGACTACTGGCCCTGGGGAGTGGATCCTGTCTACTGAAGGTAATGTATTTTGGCCATTTACCTGGGTTTCTTGTAAAACCATGGACATAAGGAATAAAAAGCAGCATTGTTAACCTGCATAGGTGATTATTACAACCACAACTTCAGATCCTCACAATGATGAAACTGCCTTACCATTTTAATGGGAAGCAGTCAAATGTGTCCTCAGTGGGATTCTGATAAAACATGGATTCCAGCTAATAAAAAAAAAGAGCAACTAGAGTCTCCCATTTGCTTGAGCGGTTTGAGCTCCTTATCAAACAAAATAAACAATTTGCTTCCCTCCAGGTATACGCAGAGCTGCCTAAAGGCCCCTTTACATTTAGTGATGCACCAGCGATCCCGACAACGATACGACCCGGTCAGGATCGCTGGTGAATCGCTAAATGGTCGCTAGTGAGCTGCCACACAGGCAGATCTCACGTAGCGACGCAGCAGCGGTCATTACTTACCTTTCTGACTCGGCAATCCTGACGTCCTCCCGCCCGCGTCCACGCATCGCTCGTCGGCGCCATCAGGAAGCGCCCGACGAGAAATGGAGCTGCACGATCTCGCGCGATCAGCGACAGACAGCGGGGGAGCCGGTCACACATAGCGATGTCGCTGCTGCATCACAAAATAGGTGACGCTTTAGTGATATCGCTATGTGTAAAGGCCCCTTAACACTAGAAAGGAGCGAAGGTAGTTTCATAGATGAAGTACATGCAAATATTGTGGAATTTCAGGGCACCTACTTATCGAAGGAACCAAGTGAAAGCTTCTATTCTTGGTATTAGATATGGGGCCCCCTCAAGAAAACGACTTAAAATGTCCTACACTAAGGTTAATATATAAGGTGTAGGATAGGGGTAAAAATATCCTGGGGATTGAAAGGTATACAATCTATACTCTTTTATGGCACAAATATAACTTACCAGAGCTACAGAAACTAAAAAATGTGTTATACCGTGATGACTCTGGAGTGGACCCTCAAGGTTGTGGCACCAACCTTCCCTGGGCGAGCTGGCCTAGTGAGGCCCACCCCCTATACAGGGAGTGTCAGGGGCAAGCCCAAGGAGGTAAGATAACACGACTGCTGGAAACAGGTGGCCGGCTCACAGGAGACAGGAAATAGTGTGTTTGCAGGATGCAACGGAAAGTGCAAAGTGTGGCCTCAGGAGTACGCAGGGTATAGAACTGTACAGAGCGTGTACATGGCAGTGCGCTAGATACTGAACTGAGCTAGATACTGAACCGAGAGTACAGAGCAGATCATAAGTATGGAGCATGTGCCAGGAGGCACAGCAGGGCAAAGCACAGAGACAGGGCAAAAGGGCAGATGACCCGAGTACAGCGCGCAGCCAGGCAAGGAACCGACCAATCCAGGAAGCACAACAATAATCAGGCACCTCCCAAATGGGGAGGTAGCCTGATATAGCACATGATCACTTGGACTTCCAGGTCAGGTCCTCCAGGACGTAGAAAGGACGAGACCAGAGGCAGAGCAGAGAAGAGCGCGTGTGCGTGCAGGAGCGCAGCACAACTATGGGACTAAGTGCAAGAGGTGCATGTGCGCACCCGATGAGACCTCCGGAGTGGGCGCGGCCCTGGAAGAGGTGACGTCGGACCCGAGGCCCCACCTCCAGGTGAGAGCGGCGTGACAAAATGTTAGTGAGTGGGAGGATAGAATAGGCATATATGTTTGGTATCACAACTCTTGAGGGATGGATTATTCAAGACCTTGGAACAAATAAAGGCCGATTTTAACCTTCCACATGGGGTGTTTTATCAGTATCTGCAAATGCGTCGTGTATAGTACACAACTTAAAATAAACGCCATACTGATTGATAGACATCCCACAATAGATACCATTCCTACAGCAGTGATATAAAAGGTCTAATATCCCATATTTATAGGCAGTTACTGGCCCGACAGTTAAGACAAAAAGGGAGGAGGATGTGGGTCCCTTATCTGAGGAGCAATGGGAGAATTTTACACCTAAACTTTCCTTGTTCGAGTTACAGAGATTGTACCAAATTCTTCTCATCCATAGGAGATATAGATCCCCTTGTATTTTATTTAAAAATTGGACTATGAATGGATGACACATGCCATAGATGTGGTCACAATGATGCCCACCTGATATGACGTGGGAATATTAGCGACTACTGGAAGGGGGATCGCTCTTGTATTATCTGTATTTGGGATATAACTTCAGTTGGAACCTAAAATCTGTCTCCTAGGAGAGGACATAGACCCAGTCTCCCATATGGCAATAGCTCAAGAATATTATTTTAGCCAGAAAGTTGTTGGCTCTACATTGGATAGACAATTCTCCCCCAACAATAACAGCTAAAATCCAGGATAAATATCCCTCTATGCTTGGAAAGGGAAGCTTATATTAAAGGAACGCTCTCATATACAGTACATATGGGAACAATGGGTAATTACCCCAGGTATTGCTTCAGAAACCCTTCTCAGAAATCCTATACTGGACCGATTCTCCATTTCCTTACAGTAAACTGGGAATTTATATCCTTATACCCAAGGTGTCCACAGATAATAATTGTCTCAGACCACACAATTGCCCCTTCTTAGATCTATTCTTTTTCTTTTGATATCCCAATAGGGAGAAAAATAATCAGTCAGGAAGTGTTCAGATATTTATGTCTGTACAAATGTAAAATTACTATATCCAAAGCATCGTACTATAGAGCAAAATTGGGATTTATCTCATTGTAACCGGTTGTTGTATTGTTTACTGGTTTTTCTTTCTTTTTATTGTTTTTCTCATAATGTTTGTATAAAAAAAGCCAAATGTTGGTAATTCTTTGTGGTGTTCAATTAAAAAGTTCTGACTGAAAAAAGAAAGGAGCTAAAGTTGTGTGTTTTTTTTTTTTTTTCTTCCATGTTCACTAAATGCTAAAACTGACCGCCGATTATGATTTCTCCAATACCGAACGTGTATAGGGTTTTTTTTTATTGTAAGTGGTGAAGAAAAATGGTGCTATTTTCCAAGACCTGTGGTGTCTCCAGTTTTCAAGATCTGGGGCTCAGTGAGGGCTTAATTTTTTGTGTACTGAGCTGACGTTTTTATTAATACCATTTTGGGACAGATACGATGCTTTGATCATTCACCGCTGACCGGCGCTCATAGCAGATCGGCTATGAAAACTACAGAGGTCTCCTGCAGACTCCAGGTTGTCATACCAACCCATCGGCACCCCTTGATGATGTGACGGGTGCCGATAGGCAGAGACGCGCTTCCAGAGTGGCCATGTTAAATGCCGCTGTCGGAGTTTGACAGCAGCATTTAACATGTTAAGAGCTGTGGGAGATTGTGATTCAATCAGTGGCAGGTGGGGCACAAAACAGCTGTTTAGATCAGAGCAGGAGCCCGCATGGAGTGCAGGGACATGACCGATGATGTGTATACAGTTGTGGCCAAAAGTATTGACACCCCTGCAATTCTGTCAGATAATACTCAGTTTCTTCTAGAAAATGATTGCAAACACAAATTATTTGGTATTATTATCTTCATTTAATTTGTTTTAAATGAAAAAACACAAAAAGAATTGTCCTAAAGCCAAATTGGATATAATTCCACACCAAACATAACAAAGAGGGTGGACAAAAGTATTGGCACTGTTCGAAAAATCATGTGATGCTTCTCTAATTTGTGTAATTAACAGCACCTGTAACTTACCTGTGGCACCTAACAGGTGTTGGCAATAACTAAATCACACTTGCAGCCCGTTGACATGAATTAAAGTTGACTCAACCTCTGTCCTGTGTCCTTGTGTGTACCACATTGAGCATGGAGAAAAGAAAGAAGACCCAAGAACTGTCTGAGGACTTGAGAAACCAAATTGTGAGGAAGCATGAGCAATCTCAAGGCTACAAGTCCATCTCCAAAGACCTGAATGTTCCTGTGTCTACCGTGCGCAGTGTCATCAAGAAGTGTAAAGCCCATGGCACTGTGGCTAACCTCCCTAGATGTGGACGGAAAAGAAAAATTGACAAGAGATTTCAACGCAAGATTGTGTGGATATTGGATAAAGAACCTCGACTAACATCCAAACAAGTTCAAGCTGCCCTGCAGTCCGAGGGTACAACAGTGTCAACCCGTACTATCCGTCGGCGTCTGAATGAAAAGGGACTGTATGGTAGGAGACCCAGGAAGACCCCACTTCTTACCCCGAGACATAAAAAAGCCAGGCTGGAGTTTTCCAAAACTTACCTGAAAAAGCCTAAAACGTTTTGGAAGAATGTTCTCTGGTCAGATGAGACAAAAGTAGAGCTTTTTGGGCAAAGGCATAAACATAGAGTTTAAAGGAGAAAAAAATAGGCATTCAAAGAAAAGAACACGGTCCCTACAGTCAAACATGGCGGAGGTTCCCTGATGTTTTGGGGTTGCTTTGCTGGACTGGTTGACCGTGTTCATGGCATTATGAAGTCTGAAGACTACCAACAAATTTTGCAGCATAATGTAGGGCCCAGTGTGAGAAAGCTGGGTCTCCCTCAGAGGTGATAGGTCTTCCAGCAGGACAATGACCCAAAGCACACTTCAAAAAGCACTAGACAATGGTTTGAGAGAAAACACTGGCGACTTCTAAGGTGGCCAGCAATGAGTCCAGACCTGAATCTCATAGAACACCTGTGGAGAGATCTAAAAATGGCAATTTGGAGAAGGCACCCTTCAAATATCAGGGACCTGGAGCAGTTTGCCAAAGAAGAATGGTCTAAAATTCCAGCAGAGCATTGTAAGAAACTCATTGATGGTTACCGGAAGCGGTTGGTGGCAGTTATTTTGGCTAAAGGTTGTGCAACCAAGTACTAAGCTGAGGGTGCCAATACTTTTGTCTGGCCCATTTTGGGAGTTTTGTGTGAAATGATCAATGTTTTGCTTTTTGCTTCATTCTCTTTTGTGTTTTTTCATTAAGACAAATTAAATGAAGATAATAATACCAAAGAATTTGTGTTTGCAATCATTTTCAGGAAGAAACTGAGTATTATCTGACAGAATTGCAGGGGTGTCAATACTTTTGGCCACAACTGTATGTATCATCACTCATTAAGAAGTTAATGTTATCAATATTTTGTGCGGGAAAAGTCCGACCGCAGTTTTACCTTGTGTCAGTTCTACAGTGTGAGAGAGCTGCGGGGTCTGTGACTGAAGCTGGGGGTATAAAGTGTACACAGAGGGGTCCGCATACACAGGGCTCCATACAACTTGTACACACGCGCAGCTCCACTCCCTACACCTTGTACACACGCGCTGCTCGACTCCATACACCTCGTACACGCGCGGCTCCGCTCTGCACACCTCGTACACGCGCGGCTCCGCTCTGCACACCTCGTACACGCGCGGCTCCGCTCTGCACACCTCGTACACGCGCGGCTCCGCTCTGCACACCTCGTACACGCGCGGCTCCGCTCTGCACACCTCGTACACGCGCGGCTCCGCTCTGCACACCTCGTACACGCGCGGCTCCGCTCTGCACACCTCGTACACGCGCGGCTCCGCTCTGCACACCTCGTACACGCGCGGCTCCGCTCTGCACACCTCGTACACGCGCGGCTCCGCTCTGCACACCTCGTACACGCGCGGCTCCGCTCTGCACACCTCGTACACGCGCGGTTCCGCTCTGCACACCTCGTACACGCGCGGTTCCGCTCCGTACACCTAGTACACAAGGCTCCGCTCCGTACACACATGGCTCCGCACACCTCGTACACACGCGGCTCCGCTCCGTACAGCTCGTACACACGCGGCTCCGCTCCGTACACCTCGTACACACGCGGCTCCGCTCCGTACACCTCGTACACACGCGGCTCCGCTCCGTACACCTCGTACACACGCGGCTCCGCTCCGTACACCTCGTACACACGCGGCTCCGCTCCGTACACCTCGTACACACACGGCTCCGCTCCGTACACCTCGTACACACACGGCTCCGCTCCTTACACCTCGTACACGGCTCCGGTCTGTACACCTCGTACACACACGGCTCCGCTCCGTACACCTCGTACACATACGGCTCCGCTCCGTACACCTCGTACACACATGGCTCTGCTCCGTACACCTCGTACACAGGCGGCTCCGCTCCTTACACCTCGTACACACGCGGCTCTGCTCCGTACACCTCGTACACACGCGGCTCCGCTTCTTACACCTCGCGCACACACACGGCTCCGCTCCTTACACCTCGTACACACACGGCTCTGCTACATCCACACTGTAAACCCCTCCTGACCCCACACAAAAACTTCCCCTCATCCAGCACCATGACAACCAGCACAGCAGAATCCTGCATACACTGAGGGCTCTGATCATGTGACCCCTGACTCCTCCCCTCCTGTGACCTCATCACAGGTCCTGTGCGCACAGAGCAGCTGTATATGTGGAGTGCGGCTCTGCGGGTGGAGGTATGTGGACAGGGTCGGTGTCAGCATCTGGGCAAGCGCCGGGGCCCTGAGCAGCAGGGGGTCCACTTGCCGTTGGGGACTCCTGCATGCTATGGGGGCTCGGTGCCTGTGCCTACCCCTCTCTTGCTCAGGGCCCCCGCACTTGCGATACTTGTCTCTCCCCGCGCCACTGCTGCAGCGTCTTCCGCGTCCTCTGAGGCTGGTTTCACATTAGCGCTTTTTAAGCGCACGCACGGCCGGGGGTAGCTCCGCCCCCGAGCCGGCTCTCTGCCCGGCGTGCCCGCCCCTTGATTGTAGCGCCGCCTCCTAGTGCACAGCGGCGCCTGCGATCGGCGCACCCTATCTTTAGCATAGGGTGCGCAGATCGTGCGCAGGCCGTGCGCTAGTTGCGCTTTGACCTGCGCTGCGCACTTTTGACGGTGCGCCGTGCGCGCCAAAATCAAACTTTTCGGATTTTGGCGCGCACGGCGCACCGTAAAAGGTGCGCAGCGCAGGTCAAATCGCAACTAGCGCACGGCCTTCGCACGATCTGCGTTCCCTATGCTAAAGATAGGGTGCGCCGATCGCAGGCGCCGCTGTGCGCTAGGAGGCGGCGCTACAAGCAAGGGGCGGGCACGCCGGGCAGAGAGCCGGCTCGGGGGCGGAGCTACCCCCGGCCGTGCGTGCGCTTAAAAAGCGCTAATGTGAAACCAGCCTGACTGTGATGTTCAGGTCTGTGCACCCTCTGCTCTGGACAGTCACAGTGCAGAGAGCTGGAAGATGCCGATGCTGAGGAGTCCAGAGTAGAGCAGCGAGGAGAGGGGAGGATTTTATTTTTTGTATTCCTTTTTGAAGCATCATATGGGGTCCCTTATATTCTGGAGCATTATATGGGGCTCAATATTCTGTATGGAGCAATATATGGGGCTCAATATTCTGTATGGAGCAATATATGGGGCTCAAAATATTCTGTATGGAGCAATATATGGGGCTCAAAATATTCTGTATGGAGCAATATATGGGGCTCAATATATTCTGTATGGAGCAATATATGGGGCTCAATATATTCTGTATGGAGCAATATATGGGGCTCAATATATTCTGTATGGAGCAATATATGGGGCTCAATATTCTGTATGGAGCAATATATGGGGCTCAATATTCTGCATGGAGCAATATATGGGGCTCAATATTCTGCATGGAGCAATATATGAGGCTCAATATTCTGTATGGAGCAATATATGGGGCTCAATATTCTGCATGGAGCAATATATGGGGCTCAATATTCTGCATGGAGCAATATATGAGGCTCAATATTCTGTATGGAGCAATATATGGGGCTCAATATTCTGTATGGAGGACTATACTGTCCGGTTTCTGAGCTATTGATATCACTCATGTAGTGTTAGAAGTAAATGAAATCTTTGGCATTGTGCTTCTCATAAAATTAATATATTATCAAAAAGTTAATTAATTTCAGGTCTTCAATACAGAAAGTGAACTCATATTATATAGAGTCATTACACACAGAGTGATCTATTTCACGTGTTTATTTCTGTTAATGTTGATGATTATGGCTTACAGCCAATGAAAACCCAAAAGTCATTATCTCAGTAAATTAGAATATTTTATAACTCCAGCTTGAAAAATGATTGTAAAATCCGACATGTTGGCCTACTGAATTGTATGTTCAGTAAATGCACTCAATACTTGGTCGGGGCTCTTTTTGCATCAATGACTGCATCAATGCGGCATGGCATGGAGGCGATCAGCCTGTGGCACTGCTGAGGGATTATGGAAGCCCAGGTTGCTTTGATAGCAGCCTACAGCTCGTCTGCATTGTTGGGTCTGATGTCTCTCGTCTTCCTCTTGACAATACTCCATAGATTCTCTATGGGGTTAAGGTCAGGCGAGTTTGCTGCCAATCAAGCACAGTGATACTGTTGTGTGTAAACCAGGTATTGGTACTTTTGGCAGTGTGGACAGGGGCCCAAGTCCTGCTGTAGAATGACATTTCCATCTCCAAAAATCTTATGGGCAGACGGAAGCATGAAGTGCTCTAAAGTTTCCTGGTAGACGGCTGCGCTGACTTTGGTCTTGGTGAAACACAGTGGACCTACACCAGCAGATGACATGGCTCCCCAAACCATCACTGATGGTGGAAACTTCACGCTAGACCTCCAGCAGCTTGGATTATGTCCTCTCCACTCTTCCTCCAGACTCTCAGACCTTGATTTCCAAATGAAATGCAAAATTTACTGTGATCTGAAAACAACCCCTTGGACCACTGGGCAACAGTCCAGTTCTTTTTCTCCTTGGCGCAGGTAAGACGCTTCTGGTGTTGTCTGTTGGTCATGAGTGGCCTGACACAAGGAATGTGAAACTTGTAACCGGTGTCCTGGATACGTCTGTGTGTGGTGGCTCTTGAAGCAATGACTCCAGCAACAGTCCACTCCTTGTGAATCTCCCCCAAATTTTTGAATGGCCTTTTCTGAACAAAATAACTAGCAAAGCACTACAGGAAGCATCCAGCCCATATAGCAAGATGTTGACAACACAGGTGCAAAATACTAAATAGACAGCCAATTGCCATCTACCCATTCATGGAGGGGGTGACTGCTTAGTACATATTTGCACTATAAAGGCCTGTCTGGTTATTATTATTATTATTATTATTTATTATAGCGACATTTATTCAATGACGCTTTATACTGTATGTGAAAAGGGGTATACATAACAAAAACTAGTTATCTTAAACAATACAAATCACGACTGGTACAGGATGAGAGAGGACCCTGCCCGCGAGGGCTCACAATCTTACAAGGGATGGGTGAGGATACAGTAGAGCTGGTGGTGCAGTGGCTTGGTCGATCGGTGGTTACTGCAGGTTGTAGGCTTGTCGGAAGAGGTAGGTCTTCAGGTTCTTTTTGAATTTTTCGATAGTAGGCGAGAATCTGATATGTTGTGGTAGAGTGTTGGGGAGAAGTCTTGTGTGCGAATGTGGGAAGAGGAGATAAGAGGGGAGTAGAGAAGGAGATATTGTGAGGATTGGAGGTTGCGTGCAGGTAAGTACCAGGAGGCGAGGTCACAGATTTATGGATGACACAGGTTGCGGATGGCTTTGTATGCCATGGTTAGGGTTTTGAATTGGAGTCTTTAGGTAATGGGGAGCCAGTGCAGGGATTGACAGAGGGGAGAGGCTGGGGAACAGGAGGGGGGACAGGTGGTTTAGTCGAGCAGCAGAGTTTAGAATAGATTGGAGAGGTGCGAGAGTGTTAGAAGGGAGTCCACAGAGCAGGAGGTTGCAGTAGTCAAGGCGCGAGATGATGAGGGCATGGACTAGGGTTTTTTCAGATTCTTGGTTGAGGAATGTAAGGATCTGTGAAATGTTTTTGAGTTGAAGTCAGCAGAAAGTGGAAAGGGCTTGGATATGTGGCTTGAAAGCGAGATCAGTGTCAAGGAACCCCAAGGCAGTGAGCTGGTGGGACTGGGAAGAGTGGACAGCCATTTACTTTAATGGATAGGTCCGTTATGGGGATCGAGTGACATGGGGGAAAAATGATGAATTCTATTTTGTCCATATTAAGTTTAAGAAAGCAGAGAAGAAAGATGAGATAGCAGACACACATTGTGGGATTCTGGTTGGTAGGGAGGTTTATCTGGTCCAGAGATGTAGATCTGTGTGTCATCAGCATAGAAGTGATACTAAAAGCCGTGAGATTCTATGAGCTGTCCGAGGCCGAAGGTGTAAATGGAGAAGAGCAAGGGCCCTAGGCCTAACCCTTGCAGGACTCCGACAGATAGGGGGCGAGATGAGGAGGTGGTATGCGAGTGGGAGATGCTGAATGTCCGGTCTGTTAGGTATGACGAGATCCAAGATAGGTCCAAGTCTGTGATGGCAAGAGATGAGTGTATAGTAATAGGGAATGGTCCACTATGCCAAAGGCAGAGGACAGGTCCAGGGGGAGGAGGACAGAGTAGTGTCGCTTAGCGTTGGCGGTTAATAGGTCATTGGTGACTTTTGTTAGAGCAATTTCAGTGGAGTGGTGCGGCCGGAAGCCAGATTGTATGTGGTCGAAGAGGAAGCAAGAAGAGAGGTGGGAGGACAGTTCAAGATGGACATGTTGTTCCAGTAGTTTTGAGGCACAGAGGAGAAGTGATAAAGAGCGAAAGCTAGATACAGAGAATGGGTCAAGAGAGGGATTTTTGAGGATAGGTGTGATTGAGGCATGTTTAATGCTTGAGGGGAAAACACCAGTTAGTGATAGGTTGAAGAGATTGGCTAGGGTTGGTGAGGTTTGGGATGACGTGGGATGGGATTGGGTCAAGTGCACAGGTGGTATGTGATTTTGAGAGTAGAGTGAAGAGTCGATCTTCTGTAATGGTGGAGTTTTGGAGGAGGGCTGAGCAGTTAGGAGAAAGGGCTCTGGGGGTTGTCGACCAAAACTTTCTCTGATGTTATCAATCTTCTGCTTGAAAAATGAGGCAAAGTCTTCAGCTGAGATGAGTGGCCAGGGAGGAGGTGCTGGGGGACAGAAGAGAATTGGAGGTTTTGAATAGCTGTTTAGGGTTGTGAGACAGGGAGGATATGAGAGATAAGAAGTAGGTTTGTTTTGCTGCAGCGAGTGTGGCCTTGAAAGTAGTGAGGGACTGTTTGAATGCGATGAAGCGCTCGTTGGAGTGGGATCTTTTCCATCTCCGCTCAGCAACCCTGGAAGCCCACCTCAGTTCTTTGGTCAGGCTAGTGTACCAGGGCTGTCTGTTGATTTTGCGAGCTTTGGTATGTGTGAGAGGGGCAACTGATTCCAGAGCTGCAGCTATTGTGTTGTTTTATAGAGCGGCAGCGGCATCCGCATTGTGTAGGGAACTTATGTCTGTA
The DNA here is from genome assembly GCF_039654945.1 of Dendrobates tinctorius. Classification (NCBI taxonomy): domain Eukaryota; kingdom Metazoa; phylum Chordata; class Amphibia; order Anura; family Dendrobatidae; genus Dendrobates; species Dendrobates tinctorius. The sequence goes on along the minus strand of NW_027361731.1, from coordinate 4,544,782 downwards.
AAAGGGAGAAGGGATTCAGACAGTGAGTGTACATTGAGGTGTTTATGATTTCTGCGAGGGTGTGCAAGTTTGTGGGGTGTGGATAGTGGACCTGGAGAGGAGAGGGAAGAGAATGTAAGTAGTTTGTGGTCAAAAATATGAAAAAGTTAGAGAGAATGGATAGGGAACAGAGGCAGGTGAAGACGAAGTCCAGTGTGTTTCCATCTTTGTGAGTGGCTGCAGAAGACCATTGATTGAGGCCGAATGAGGAAGTGAGAGAAGTTTAGTGGCAGCTGAGAGGGAAGTGTCAATGGGGATGTTGAAGTCACCCAAGATGATAGTGGGGATGTCAGCAGAAAGGAAATGAAGCATCCAGGTGGTGAAGTGGTTGAAGAAGGTGGTGGCTGTCCCTGGAGGGCAGTAAATGACAGCCAGTTGGAGGGGGAGTAGAGGCGCAGAGAGTGCATCTCAAATGAAGGGAGGGAAACGGAGGGTGGCAGTGGGAATTGGAGTGAAGGAGCAGTTATCTGACAGCAGAAAACCAACTCCTCTGCCATGCTTGCTGCTAGGGCAGGGGGGTGGGAAAGGTGGAATCTAGCATAGGAGAGTGCAGCAGGAGAGGCTGTGTCAGAGGGGGTGTGCCAGGTTTCGGTGATGGCGAGAAAGGAAAGTTGGTTAGTAATGAAAAGATCATGGGTGTAGGAAAGTTTGTTGCAGACAGAGCGAGCGTTCCACAGAGCTCCTGTCAGTGGGACTGGGGAATCAGAGGCTGGACGAATGGTTATAAGTTACAGAAAGTTGTGCTAGAACATGGATGGAAGGTAGAAATGACTGTGGTGGGGAGGACAAGGATTTGGAGAGATATGACCAGCAGTGAGGCGGAGCAGAGAAAGTGTTACCAGGTGGGAGCAGGAAAAGGCATGACGTGGCTTTCTCTGTTTGGAGATAGAGCACTGTATGTTGAGGAACAGTTCTCAGGAGGAGGTGAGATGGATGGAGAGGATTGAAGATGAGATGAACAGTTCCTTAGTAGGTGAAGGGATTATGGGGTTTAGCAGAAAGCGAAGGATTATAGGGGTGAGAGTGAAAACTAACAGAAATATTGTTTACAGTGACTGTATCCAGTTACCTTCAGTTCCCTTATGGTTCAATTCAGGATTAATTCTGAAGCTTCACACTTGTATGATACACACTGCAGACTGGTGTCTTGCAGATGTATAGTTTGCAATATATTTGCTAGAAAGTGCATTGAGTTGTGAAGCAGAGAGGAGTGGTCTGTGCTCATCTTGGTCAGACAATTAAGAATGAGCCAGATGCATATGATCAAGGCAGTGTAATCAAGGTCATAAATAACATTGGGGTAAAGCAGGGGTTAGTTGAAACATACCGAGTGAATGCTAGCAGCAGAGGTAAGAAAAGTCTGTGTGGAAAGTTGGGTGATATACCAAGTGAATGCTAGCAGCAGAAGTTCTCAGTCTATTAGTCATGCCCCTACTATTTGATTAGGCAGGAGCAGCCAAGCCCAGCACATTTGGTTGTGTATACAGGGGTGTTCACACTGGGATGCATTGAGAGAGTGCTGGCCAGCCTGTTATGAATGGGTCACTGAGGAGGAAAAAACAACACAAGCCAAGTCTCAGAAAACCAGAGAGGTTGGTAACTATGCATATTGCAGATCCCTGATCTTACCACACAACTAGCAGCAGTCGTGGAGCGTACCTACGATGATCCTAGACACCTCGTCACAACCGGAGAGCTACATAAGCCTAAAGCAGGAAAAGAGGAAAACTAACAGCCCCAGAGCAGACCCCAAAGGAAAGACAGCCCCCCCACATGTATTGACGGTGAAACGATGAAAACAAACAAAGGCAGAAAAATAGGCTGAGCAAACGATGGGCCCGACTAACTAGAAAGGACAGGAAAGGAAAGACACTGTCTGCAATCTGCCAAAAACCCTACCAAAATAATGTCCAACACTTCTGACAGCAAAATTAACCCTGAAGTCACTAGACTTCTCCCACTATATCAGCACTCTGAAATATTATGAGACAGAGCAAAAAGAGGCCAATCTAATAAGGGACCAAAAGGCAAATACAGATAAATAGGAGTGGAAATTCAGCACAACCCCAGCAGGGGCTGGCTGACCACAAAAAACTGAATTGACCAACGAGCAAGTGTGAACAATAGGAAAAACAAACTTAACTTGAGAAGACTGGAACAGAGCTGAAGTCCAAGACCTCAGAAGCAGACTGAATCACCAGCACCAGGATAGGGCATCGGCTGTCTTATGTCCAGTCTGATACTCCAGAGATCCAATTGTTATCCTCCTCATCAGGTGGCAGATCACTACCAATTAAACCAACCTCACTACCTCCTGTCACCACCAGAGGGAGAACGGAAGGAGAACTCTCAACTGGTGGAGCAGAAAATGAGTTCACAACACCAGCCCACCTAATCAAATAGTAGTAGCGTGACTATTAGGCTGAGAACCAGACACTATGCATTACCTTTATGTAAACAGCGCCCTATATATGCCTTTATTGTGCAAATGTATACTAAGCAGTCACCCCCTCCATGAATGGGTAGGTGGTGAGTGGCTGTCTATTTAGTATTTTGCACCTGTGTTGCCAACATCTTGCTATATGGGCTGGCTGCATCATGTAGAGCATTTATTCAAAGACTTGGGCAGATAAGCAGTGCTGCCTTTTCTAAACAATCCTTTCAAGGCTGCGGTTATCCCAGTTCCTTGTGCACCTTTCTCTACCACATTTTTTCCTTCCGCTCAACTTTCCATTAATATGCTTGGAAACAGCCGTCTGAACAACCAGCAAGTATTGGCTTTTGTTTTTTTATGCCGCTCACTGTGTGAACAGCCAGCTTCTTTAGCAATGATCTTTTGTGGCTTACCCTCCTTGTGGAATGTGTCAATGACTACCTTCTGGACATCTGTCAAATCAGCAGTCTTCCCCATGATTGTGGAGCCTACTGAAACAGGCTAAGGGACCTTTTTAAATGCTTAGGATATGTTTCCATGGTCAGTATCCAGCAGCGCTTTGGATGCAGCACATGTCCGCACCGTCCAAAGCGCTGCCGGCTTTTGACCGCAGGTGATTCCTTATGTGTTCAATGAACCATATGGAATTACCGCATCCTATACATTGTATGTGTGACTTTATCTTGCGGAGGCGGAGCATCTCTGCAAGATAAATAGACATGCTGCCGTCTGGAAAGACGCCCCACATTTCCGGTTACGCAGGGAAGCTGGAGGCATCACTGCATGCATACTGGAGATAGGATTTCATGAAATCCCCTCCACTATGCTGTAACATCTGGCCAATGCGTACAGCCTAAGCGTCCAACCTGCTGCATTTACTGACCGTGGAAACATACCCTTAGGAAGCCTTTGCAGGTGTTTTTTTGTTAATTATTCTAATTTAATGAGATAATGACTTTTGGGTTTTTACTGGCTGTAAGCCATAATCATAAACATTAACAGAAATAAACACTTGAAATAGATCACTCTGTGTGTAATGACTCTATATAATGAATGAGTTTCACTTTTTGTATTGAAGAACTGAAATAAATTAACTTTTTGATGATCTAATTTAGTGAGAAGCACTTGTATATATATGCAAACCGCCCCCATTAACTGGGGTTGGTATGCCTAAGACAATTGAATATAGGGGACTTAAGCATTCCAGAGCTATAACTTCATAAAGTGACAGTGGTCAGAATTGTAAAAATTGGCTTGCTCATTAAGTACAAAATTGGCTCTGTCACTAAGGGGTTAAGGATATTTACAAAATTGATACCGTTGAGGCAGGGATAACAACCTGTGTCCAACCAACCTGTCAATGACAGTCCAACATCTGAACGTACTAGTATATTTTTGACATTTCTAGCACGTTTATATGAGAGCAAAAGTGGATTTCCATATTCTTCTATTCAAGGTAAACACCTACCCAGCATTGGCCAGTGTTTTTTAATAATACCAGAAACCTTGTTGTTTTCCTCACAATAGGTTGTTACCATTAGAATTCTATTAAGATTTTTCTTTTTATTGGATCCATCACAAAGGACAATTTTTTTGTTCCAAAGAGTCAAAATTTTTTTGTAGAGGAATTACCCCAAAAATTTCCTTCCCACTTCTCCAGTAAATTTTTGGGGTAATTCCTCTACAAAAAAATTTTGCTATATCTTTTTAACAAGATTTAATAGTCTCTTCCTCACTAATTATTCTTTTTGTTCGTAAAAACGGACACATCCAAAAATTGAACTTGAGTTTCAGAATGGACCATGGTAAATTTAATGTCCTTGTCTATCTCGTTTAAAGTTATGGAATCAATTCGGATACAGTACCAGTCTAGACGATGAAGACATCGTCTGTGTACCTCCAGCATCTTAACACCTTGGGGAAGTGGTGCGATACATAGATGAGGTCCTCCTCCAACACTGCCATCATCAAATTGGCATAACCTGGAGTCATATTGGCCCCCATTGCAGTCCCTATTTGTTGAATATATAAATCATTTCCAAAAAGAAAATAATTATTATTTATTACTATCGCAAGTAATTTAAGTATGAACTTAATACTTCTGTGGGTATAGTTTGTCCTATTCAATTTTTTTTTAACATCACAAAAGGTATCTACTGTGGCAAATTGACATATAGAGTTTTATAATGTCTAACGAGGCTAATATTACCCTTTCATTCAAGTCAACACCAGATAGTTTACATAGAAAATCTGTCGTATCCTGTATTTAGGAAGAAGTCTCCCTGGCAAGAGGGCCCAAAATCCTGTAAACAAACTCTCCTAAATGGAGAAACACTGAATCACTCCCAGATAATATCGGATGACCAGGAGGGTTAATTAAGGGCTTGTGGATCTTTGGCAAAATATATATTACTGGGGTAACTGGGTTTTCACTCAATAAGTATTTATAAAGATTATCATCTATACTACCCATTTATTTTGCTTTCCCTAAAAATTTTTTGATAATAGCAAAGATATTAAATGTAGGGTCCGCATTCACATCACAATAAACCTCACCATCAGTAAGATGTCATTTAATTCTGTCAAATAAAGTTCAGTATCCATAACAACAACAGCACCACCTTCATCTGCTGACTTTATGGTGATGTCGCCGTCATTAAACCCTTCCCGACATGTGCTGTATATATATGTCACTCAGGGAGCTGCGTTTCCGCATACCGCCATACAGTATATATATATATATATATATGGTGCCGTAACCATGTGGGCTCACACTGAGAGCTGCAGCGATCGAGTGCGGGTGTTGGTTCTATGTGAGAGCTGACACCCTGCAGCAATGTCCACGATCGGTGCTAGCACCGATTGCGGGTGTTTAACCCCTGTGATGCCGAAGTCAATAGTGACATCGAGGGGCATCGCAGATGGAAGGGAGTGAGCTACCTCTGTGCTCCCTTCGGCACAACGCCATGCGATCGCATTATGCTGATAATCTCCATGGTGATGCTGAGCCAACAGATGGCCATAGGGACACATGGCTCCGCTCTGCACACGTCATACACAGCTCTATTTCTTACAACTCGTACCGTACACCTTGTACACACGGCTCCGTTCCATACACCTCGTACACACACGGCTCTGCTTCGTACACCTCATACACACGCTCCGCTCCGTACACCTAGTACACACACGGATCCGCTCTATACATGGCGTACACATGCGGCTCCACTCCATACACATCGTACACACACGACTCCGCTCCGTACACTTAGTTCACACACGGCTACGCTCCGTACACCTCGTACACATACGGCTACACTCCGTACACCTCGTACACACACGGCTCCGTTCCGTACACCTCGTACACACACGGCTACACTCCGTACACCTCGTACACACACGGCTCCGTTCCGTACACCTCGTACACACACGGCTCCGCTCCGTACACCTCGTACCCACACGGCTTCGCTCCGTACACCTCGTACACACACGGCTCCGCTCCGGACACCTCGTACACACGGCTCCGCTCCGTACACCTCGTACACACACGGCTCCGTTCCGTACACCTCGTACACATACGGCTACACTCCGTACACCTCGTACACACACGGCTCCGTTCCGTACACCTCGTACACACACGGCTCCTCTCCGTACACCTCGTACACACACGACTCCGCTCCGTACACCTCGTACACACACGGCTCCGCTCCGTACACCTCGTACACACACGGCTCCTCTCCGTACACCTCGTACACATGGCTCCACTCCGTACACCTCGTACACACACGGCTACACTCCGTACACCTCGTACACACGGCTCCACTCCGTACACCCCGTACACAAGCAGCTCCACTCCATAGACGTCGTACACACACGGCTCCACTCCATAGGCGTCGTACACACATGGCTCCGCTCCGTACACCTCGTACAAACACGGCTCCGCTCTGTACATGTCGTACACACACGGCTCCGTTCCATACATGTCGTACACACACACGGCTCCGTTCCATACATGTCGTACACACACACGGCTCCGGTCCTTACACCTCGTACACACACGGCTCCGCTCCGTACACCTCGTACACACGCGGCTCCGCTCCGTACACCTCGTACACACGCGGCTCCCCTCCGTACACCTCGTACACACACGGCTCCGCTCTGTACACGTTGTACACACACGGCTCCGCTCCGTACACCTCGTAACACACACCGCTCCGGTCGGTACACCTCATACACACACGGCTCTGCTCCGTACACCTCGTACACACACGGCTCTGCTATATCCACACTGTAAACCCCTCCTGACCCCACACACAAACTTCCCCTCATCCAGCACCATGACAACCAGCACAGCAGAGTCCTGCACACACTGAGGCCCCTGATCATGTGACCCCTGACTCCTCCCCTCCTGTGACCTCATCACAGGTCCTGTGCGCACAGAGCAGCCATATATTTGGAGTGGGGGGGACATTAACTCCTTCAGCATTGAGACACTTTTGGAGTTTTTGTTGCCACTTTATAAGTATCATAACATTTCTGTTCTGTTTCCTGTAATAGACACATGCGACCCAACTATGGAAGACAGGAAGTGAGGAAATGGATTATTCTCATAGTACAGGGCCCCTTTTTGGACCCCTGCACAATGTAATGCCCCCATTGTGCCCCTTATGCAGGATGTATGATGGCCCCCACGTAGTATAATGTTCTCACAGTACCACCATCCCCCACACACAGTATAATGTTCCCACAGTACCACCATCTCCCACACACATTATAATGTTCCCACAGTACCACCATCCCACCACACACAGTGTAATGTTCCCACAGTACCACCATCCCACCACACACAGTATAATGTTCCCACAGTACCACCATCTCATCACACACAGTATAATGTTCCCACAGTACCACCATCTCACCACACACAGTATAATGTTCCCACAGTACCACCATCTCACCACACACAGTATAATGTTCCCACAGTACCACATCCCACCACACACAGTATAATGTTCCCACAGTATCACCATCCCCCCACACACAGTATAATGTTCCCACAGTATCACCATTCCACCACACAGTATAATGTTCCCACAGTACCACCATCCCACCACACACAGTATAATGTTCCCACAGTACCACCATCTCACCACACACAGTATAATGCCCCCACAGTACCACCATCCCACCACACACAGTATAATGTTCCCACAGTACCACCATCCCACCACACACAGGATAATGTTCCCACAGTACCACCATCCCACCACACACAGGATAATGTTCCCACAGTACCACCATCCCACCACACACAGGATAATGTTCCCACAGTACCACCATCCCACCACACACAGTATAATGTTCCCACAGTACCACCATCCCACCACACACAGTATAATGTTCCCACAATACCACCATCCCACCACACAGTATAATGTTCCCACAGTATCACCATCCCCCACACACAGTATAATGTTCCCACAGTACCACCATCCCACCACACACAGTATAATGTTCTCATAGTGCCACCATCCCACAACACAGTATAATGTTCTCATAGTGCCACCATCCCACCACACACAGTATAATGTTCCCACAGTGCCACCATCCCCCCACACACAGTATAATGTTCCCACAGTACCACCATCCCACCACATAGTATAATGTTCCCACAGTACCGTCATCACCTCACACACAGTGTAATGTTCCCACAGTACCACCATCCCACCACACACAGTATAATGTTCCCACAGTATCACCATCCCACCACACACAGTATAATGTTGACACAGTACCACCATCCCCCCCAAAGTATAATGTTCCCACAGTACTGCCATCTCCCCACCCACAGTATAATGTTCCCACAATACCACCATCTCCACACACAGTATAATGTTCCCACAGTACCGTCATCACCCCACACACAGTATAATGTTCCCACTGTATCGTCATCACCCCACACACAGTATAATGTTCCCACAGTACCGTCATCCTCCCCACACAGTGTAATGTTCCCACAGTACCACCATCCCACCACACAGTATAATGTTACCACAATACCACCATCTCCACACACAGTATAATTTTCACACAGTACCTCCATTCCCCCGCACAGTATAATGTTCCCACAGTACCGCCATCCCCCCCACACAGTATAATGTTCCCACAATACCACCATCTCCACACACTATAATGTTCCCACAGTACCTCCATCCCCCCACAAAGTATAATGTTCCCACAGTACTACCATCTCCCCACACACAGTATAATGTTCCCACAGTACCCCATCTCCCCCACACAGTATAATGTTCCCACAGTACCACCATCTGCCCCACAGAGTATAATGTTCCCTCAATACCACCATCTCCACACACAGTATAATGTTCTCACAGAACATCCATCCCCCCACACACAGTATAATGTCCCCACAGTATCACCATCCCACCACACACAGTGTAATGTTCTCACAGTACCGCCATCCCCAACACACAGTATAATGTTCTCAAAGTACCGCTATCTCTACCACACAGTATAATGTTCCCACAGTACCGCCATCCACCCACGCACATTATAATGTTCCCACAGTACCGCCATCCCACCACACACATTATAATGTTCCCACAGTACCACCATCCCACCACACAGTATAATGTTCCCACAGTATCACCATCCCACCACACACAGTATAATGTTCCCACAGTACCACCATCCCACCACACAGTATAATGTTCCCACAGTACCACCATCCCACCACACACAGTATAATGTTCCCACAGTACCACTATCTCTACCACACACAGTATAATGTTCCCCCAGTATCACCATCCCCCACACACAGTATAATGTTTCAACAGTACCGTTATCCCAAACATAGTATAATGTTCCCAGCATGATTGTTTTGGAAAAATGGGTGAGACAGACACTCCTTCAAACCTGACCAAGAAAAAGATGGGATAACATGAGTAATAGGAACATGTAATGAGACCATGTAAATCTTTCTTGAGTTCCTCCATGGGTAAAACCTTTTTACAGAGAGATTATCCCAACTGTAAAACCTCAGGACCTGTATATATGCACCTGCACCTGCCCCCTAGATTATGTTGATAATTCCAAGACGGAGTTTAGGAGGAGGGTGGGGGAGCATTTGGGTTATATTCACCATGGCTGGGACACCCCATTAGCGAGACACATGAACAGTGCACATCAAGGTGACACTGGAGGAGATGTCTCCTTTTATATCATTGAGGTGGTTACACCCAATGTGATAGGAGGTGATCACAATAGATGTGTCCTCAAAAAGGAAAGTGAGAGGATTTTTAGACTGGATTCGCTAACTATTAAGGGACTCAATAAGCAAATTTCCTATGCCTGTTTTTTATGAGTACAGCTCCATTCTGGATTACATTTTTGGATTTTATTCTCTACCCATTGCTACTCAGTTCCTTCTGAATGGGGTTCACTTATTGTTGTACTTCATTCAGATATTTGAGCTTCTATATCAGAATTATTTCTTACCAGTTATATCCCACATATACTATTTAGTAACTAACAAGTGTGGTGATCCTTGTGTAGCTCTAATTATACAATAGGGGTCACATTTGACCATTTAGGAACATACTGTGGGCCATCATCCCATATTTTATGTAGTGGTAAAGTAGATCTACATGCCTATTGTATGATGGGAGGATGTGCAATACTGGTTTTTAGTCTCCCATGGAGCTGATATCAGAGATTGGACTTTTCAATATTGGTGGAATGCAATCCAAATTCATTATGGTCTCCGGTGTGGAACGCATGCTTCTGGACATGAGGAGTCGCAGATAGGAGACCGGGATGTACTCCAGTATGGAACGTCCGGGCATGCAAAATCGCAGACTATGCAGTGCGACGTGGAACACATAACTACAGGCATGCGCCATCTCTGATACAAGTGGCGCAGTGGCAATCAGTTTATCTGGCATTTCAGTTTAAAGCACGTCACTTCCAGACAGGCACACAAGGGGATGAACATTACCAGACCTCTAGTGCATGAGAAGTAGTGCAGATGATGATTATTGTAGATAATGGAAAAAACGCAATGTTCCAGCTCCTTGGATGAAATTTAAAAATTGAAAATCCTTTATTGGAAACGTTTAAAACATGAATGCTCCAGAACAGATTAGTAGACAAAAGAAACCAAGCAACGTGTTTCGATCATCTCAGTGACCTTTGGGAGTGGGTTCTTTTTTCAAATATCAGGAATTGTGGGGGCATCATATTAAGTGAAGGGATGTGGGGACTCTCATGCTGAGTGGGCGGCTGGTGGGGGCCATTATACTGAGTGTGGGGCTGTGGTGGACTGTAAGAGCCTCCATACTGAGTGGGGGTCCTTATTTTGTGTAGCAGGTTGTGGTGGCCATAATACTGTGTGAGGTGCTGTGGGGGCTGTCATACTGTGTGGGGTCTGTGGAGGCCACCATACTGTGTGGAAGCCCTCATTCTGAGCTACATGGGCACACAGAAGAACAAATTAATGGTGACGAGTCAGATATGAATAAGTAAGTGAGAAATACAGACCTTTGGTCTATCTGATTGCAGACTTGAATTGATATGGTGTTGTGTGCCAGGAGGGAGACATCAGATGATACATTGTGAAGGAGAGCAAAGATAGAATGTCAATGGAAATCCGGATTCCAGGCAGAGAGCGTAATGGATACATAGCAGGGTGAGGTCCTTATCTCAGGCCAGGAGGCCTATTTAAATGGTATGGAACTTTGGGGGTGGGGGGGGCAGAAGGCCTAATTAAAAAGGATTAAGTTATGAAAGGATTCCTTATCTCAGACTAAAATTTAAAGGGAATCTGTCACCCACTGGGATTTATATGACATTAATATGGGCATACAGGCGTCTCTCTCATTCATCTCCACATTATCTGGTCTGGGCCTGCCAAGTACAACGGCTTCATGCGATCTGCAGAATTGGGGGATATGACTCTGCCAAATATATAAATATAAACTTCCTTCACACCCCCAATGGGGATGGTCTTTGTTGTCCTTTCTCATTCTCGGGTCCTCTACCAGAGGTCTGGGAGATTGAGGGTTCTGCACAGGATCTTAGTTGTTCCCAGCATTGCGCTTTTCTGGACAGAGAGCTCAGATGTTGCTGCTGGGATCTATTGTAGCCATTCTTCCAACTTAGGGTCAGTGCTCCAAGTGCTCCTATCACCACTGGAATCACTGTTGCCTTCACCTTCCACATCTTCTCCAGTTCTCCTTTGAGGCCCTGGTATTTTCCCAGCTTCTCATATTCCTTCTTTCTGATGTTACTGTCACTTGTCACTGCCACATCTATTATCATTGCTGTCTTCTGATCCTTATCTACTATCACAATGTCTTGGTTGGTTAGCCAACACCTGCTTATCCGTCTGGATCTTGAAGTCCCACAGGATTTTAGACTTTCATTCTCCACCACTTTCTCTGGGATCTCCCACCTGTGCTTATGGGGACTTAGCCCATATGCTGTGCAGATGTTCCTGTATACAATTCCCGCTATTTGGTTGTGGCGTTGGGTATATGCTGTTCCTGCTTGCATTTTGCATCCTGTCACTATGTGTTGGACTGTTTCAGAGGTTTCTTTGCATCGTCTGCACCTTTGGTCTTGTCTTGTGTGGTAGATTCCCGCTTCTATGGATCTTGTACTTAGTGCTTGCTCTTGTGCCACTAAGATTAGTGCATCTCTGCTGTCTCGGAGTGCAGCTCTCTCCAGCTATTGGTAGGATTTCTCCATGTGAGCCACCTCCATTATCTGTCGATGGTACATCCCGTGCAGAGGCTTGTCTTGCCATGGCGCTTCATGATACTGTTCTTCCTTCCAGATCTGTTGCTTCCTTAGGCATTTTTTCAGCATCTTATCTTTTGGTGCCATTTTTCTGATATATTCCCGGATACTCCTTGATTCATCCTTGATGGTGGCTTGGATGCTTATCAAGCCTCGGCCACCCTCATTTCTGTTGATATACAATCTTTGGGTGTTAGACTTGGAGTGGAGACCTCCATGCAATGCGAGGAGCTTTCGTGTCTTCACATCTGCAGTTTCCATCTCTTCTTTTGGCCAGCACACAATGCCAGCAGGGTATCTGATAACTGGCAAGGCATATGTATTAGTGGCACAGATTTTATTCTTCCCATTGAGCTGGCTCTTCAGGACCTGTCTTACCCTTTGACGGTATTTGGATGTTGCTGCTTTCCTTGCCTCCTTATTATGATTACCATATCCCTGTGGGATGCCGAGGTACTTGTAGCATGTCTGTACATCTGCTGTGTGCACTGCTGGTAATTCCAATCCATCAGTTTTGACTACCTTGCCTCTCTTTTTTACCAACTGGCCGTAGTGGAGGAGGCTGATGGTTCTTTCACTCTTGAACTTGAATCCATAGCCAGAACTCTGTAATTATCTGACTGAGGGGGTTCAAGCCTATGCAGAACAGCAATGGGGACAGTGCATCTCCTTGGTATATGCAGCATTTGATGATCACTTGTGCTATATATATAGGAAAGCCTAAGGCCAGAAACAAACCCCATAAACCACTGTACATGGAAACTTTAGTATCAGATCATTTCTGGCCGTGGTGTTTGTGCAAACAAAAAAGCTTTTATAAAAGCCTCAAACTTCTGTGTGTGAATCAGACATGAGATCTAACGTGATAGAAGATTACAGTCCATGGAAGACGGTAAACCTTCATATAGACGGCCGGTGGGGATGGAGTCAGTGACGGACTCTGGCCAAATATGTTTCTAGAGCCGTAGTAGAAGATGAAGATGTCGTCCTCATCATGAAGTAGTTATTTCTCCTGTCACGTGTAATGAATATCTCCTGCAGTATTGCTAGTGCCGATTCCAGAGTCGGTAAATGAGACGAGAATTAGCGTTATGGAAGATGAGTCTATGAGAAACGTATTCAGCTGCCGACTTCGAGGAGGAAACTGCTTGTTGTCTCTGGCCTAAATATATAGGTTTTATTAGTAGATGTCAGGAAAAAATGCTGTATGTTGTAAAATAATAAAAATACCATTGGTGTTTGGGTCCCCCCTGTCTCTATATTTTTTGGTCAGTCTTGTGATTCCTACAGCTAATCAGCTGCCGTAGCAGTGAGTAACAAAGCCAGTGATTGGGGGCATGGAGGAGATGTCTTAGTCAGCAATTCAACTTATGTTCCAGTCCATAAAAGATTAAAGAATACAACATCTACACGTTCCATCTCCTCATATGTGTTAAGGGCTGGCGGAACACACCAAATAATAAGATGGTATTTAGGTGCGTTCGCAGCCCGAGGTCCACCGTGCAGAGGTGTTAACTGCTGCTCGGTAATGGCGGACGCGATATGGCGGTTCAATAACGGCACACACGGGGTTAACCTCACCCAAGGTGTACCGATGCGAACTCTTATGACTTAGAGCCGCACTACCGCAAATAGATGCCGTAGCCTGTTTTCGCTCACAGAGCTCGGCAGAGTAAGCGCTAGCGTAACGTCACAGGACTCAGCCCTTAGACAGCAGGACTGGAGTCCCTCTAGACCGCTAGCGCCCGGCACCGCGACTGCGATACCAACAGGGATCAAATAAATGGCGTGTACAAGTGTGCAGATGGCCGGTATGCACTGTGGCCTACAGGCTAGCCACTAGCAGGCGCTGACTCAGACTCTAAACCCTAACAACAGACGTATCAAAGGGTAGGGGTTTCATAATGAGTCAGACACCAGATACATGCATCAATCATCATACACACCAAACTATTTGAGTCTATCTTAGCGCATGGCCGAGCGGTCATGCGAACCTTTTATAGCACAGGCGTCCGTGATCCTCCTTGCTTCTCGGATGGGCCAATCCGAACACGAGCAGGACCTGAGCACATGACCTTTGATCTCCAATGGGAGATCACTCCACAGGCATGCTCAGTGGCCCGACATGAGGACTTAGTCCCTGAAGGATCTTGCTGCTGAGCAGCATGCATTGCCAAAGCTGAACCAGGGGTGGCAGCAGCAAGCAAACCCACGGAGCTGGTCTGGACAGAGCGCTGGGACCGACGAGTTTGCTGAGCAAGCTCCTCTGCGGCTGGGAAGGAATGGGAGACCATCGGAGGCAAGGCTCGGGATTCCCGCTGTGCAGCGCCGGAAATCCGACGCCTAACATTACCCCCCCTCCTAGGGCCCCCTCCTCCCTGAGCCTCGCTCCGCTCAAACTCTGCAATGAGAAGAGGAGTGTGGATATTCTCCACCGGCTCCCAGGTCCGGGCCTCTGGAGCATGACCCTTCCAATCCACCAAGTAAAACTTTTTGCCTTGCATCGCACGATGGCATTGACCTCAAACTCGTCAGACGACAGATCTGATGTTCTGGCAGCTGGCTCAGAAAACCGGGACATGTGAACTGGCTTGAGGAGAGACACATGAAACGTGTCTGAGATAGCCAAGTGTGGTGGAAGGGCTAGACGGTAGACCACAGGATTAATCTGCTCGAGGACCTTGAAAGGACCGATGTAGCGTGGTGCGAACTTAGCGGATTCCACCCGCAGCCTGATGTTACGGGCAGAGAGCCACACTAAGTCGCCAGGGGCAAAGGTCAGAGCAGGGCGCCGGCGGGTATAAGTGGAGGACCTCATTCTCTCCTTGGAGGCCCGGATAGCATCCTGCATGTGGTCCCAAATGTCACGTGCCTCCACCGCCCAGTCTGCCACCCTAGAGTCGGTGGATGACACGGGCATGGGCACGGGGACGCGCGGATGCTGACCGTAATTTAAGAGAAATGGGGTCTGACCGGTGGAATCGGCCACCGCGTTGTTCAAGGCGAACTCCGCCCATGGCAGCAAGGACGCCCAATCATCCTGCCTAGCCGAGACAAAATGTCGCAGATATGTCACCAGGGTCTGGTTGGCTCTCTCCACCAACCCATTCGTCTCGGGATGATAGGCCGAAGAGAGATTTAGCTCAATGCTGAGCAGAGAACAGAGCTCTCTCCAGAACCGAGAAGCAAACTGGGGACCCCGGTCGCTGACAATCTTATCCGGCATGCCGTGTAGGCGGAAAACATGTTTAATGAACAATGCCGCTAGGCCTCGTGCCGACGGTAGCCGAGAGAGTGGTACTAGGTGCACCATCTTGGAGAAATGATCGGTGATCACCCAGATGACGGTGCTGCCACTGGACTTGGGCAGACCCACCACAAAGTCCATACCAACCATCTCCCAGGGCCTGTCCGCAACCGGCAGAGGATAGAGTAACCCAGCGGGCCGCTGCCGAGAGGGCCGATTCTGGGCGCAAGAGACGCACGCCTGAATATAGTCCTTGACGTCACGGGCCATATGCGGCCACCAGTACGTCCTCGCCAGTAGTTCAGTGGTCCGTTTGATCCCGAAATGACCTCCCACTCTGGACGAATGAGCCCACGAGAGGACCTCCGGTCGCAGATGGACAGCGACAAACGTCTTGCCCGGAGGTACAGACTCAAGAGCAACCGGAGCCACGGTCCTCAGGCTCTCCGATGGGACTATCAGTCGAGGCTCCTCCTCCTCCTCTGATGACACCACAGAGCGAGAAAGAGCATCGGCTCGGACGTTCTTCTCCCCGGAGAGAAAATGTAGTGTGAAATGGAATCGGGAGAAGAACAAGGACCATCTGGCCTGACGAGAATTCAGCCGCTGAGCCGTCTGCAAATAGACCAAATTTTTGTGATCGGTGAACACCTGGAAAGGATGGCGAGCCCCCTCCAGGAGATGTCTCCATTCTGAGAAGGCCAGCTTCATTGCTAGCAACTCCCTGTCCCCGATGGAATAATTCCTCTCCGCCAGTGTGAAGGTCTTGGAGAAGAAGAAGCATGGGTGCTTCCGACCTTGCAAGTCCTTCTGGAAAAGGACCGCCCCAGCACCGACGGAGGAGGCATTCACTTCTAGAATGAATGGCTTATCTACATCAGGGCGATGTAGAATGGGAGCGCTAGCAAAATGGGACTTAATGGAGGCGAAAGCCTTGGAGACAGTCTCCGACCACAGTTTGGGGTTCGCACTCTTCTTGGTGAGGGCTACCACGGGTGCAACCAAAGTTGAGAAATGGGGAATGAATTGGCGATAGTAATTTATGAACCCCATAAAGCGCTGCACCGCTTTGAGAGAATGGGGTTCCTGCCAATCCATCACCGCCTGTAGCTTGGCAGGATCCATAGCCAAACCCTGGGCTGAGATGATGTAACCCAGGAAAGGCAAGGATTCCTGCTCAAACACACATTTCTCCAATTTGGCATAGAGGGAGTAGGCCCGCAGGTGATCGAAAACTTTGCGAACATCTCTCCGGTTGGAGTCAATATCTGGAGAAAAAATAAGAATATCATCCAGATAGACTACTACCGAGGTGGCAAGCATATCCCGGAAGATATCGTTCACAAAATCTTGGAAGACGGCTGGGGCGTTACATAGCCCGAAGGGCATCACCAGATATTCATAGTGCCCATCTCTGGTGTTAAATGCCGTCTTCCATTCGTCCCCATCACGGATGCGAATCAGGTTATAGGCTCCCCGCAGATCAAGCTTAGTAAATACTCTCGCTCCTCGTAGCCTATCAAATAGTTCCGATATCAGGGGCAGAGGATACTTGTTCTTAACGGTTATGGCGTTAAGTCCCCTGTAATCGATGCACGGACGTAATTCCCCATTCTTCTTTTGGACAAAGAAGAATCCCGCTCCCGCCGGGGACACCGACTTCCTAATGAATCCCCTTGCCAGATTCTCCCTGATATACTGCGACATGGCCTCTGTCTCTGGGAGAGATAGGGGGTATACTCGACCCCGGGGAGGCTCAGCGCCGGGCAAGAGGTCAATAGGACAGTCGTAAGGGCGGTGCGGCGGAAGGATCTCCGCCGCCTTCTTGGAGAAAACGTCTGCATACTGCCAATATGGCTTGGGAAGCGAGGAGAGATCTGCAGGAACCTCAGAAGTAGCGACCTGAATGCAGTCCCTCAGACACCTACCCTCGCAGGACTTACTCCAAGCGAGGATTTTCCCCGAGGACCAGTCTATGTGGGGAGAGTGGGCCCGTAACCAGGGAACCCCTAGGAGGACCTGGTCGATACCTTCTGGCATCACAAGGAGAGACAGCATCTCCTGATGAGACGGAGACAGTGAGAGTCTCAGTGGAGCCGTTTGGTGGGTGATTAGGGACGGGAGTGTCGCCCCATTCACCACCCTAATGGTGACTGGCTGAGGTAGCAAGACCAGAGGGACTGCGTGTTGTTGAGCGAAGGCAGATGACATAAAGTTGCCCTCCGCTCCAGAGTCCACGCAAACCTCCACCATCAGAGTGGAAGACTCAAACTCTAACGCCCCTTTAAACATGAGCTTGGAGGAGAAATTAGCTGTGTCTAGTAGACCCCCTCCGATAACCACTAGACGGGGGCGTTTCCCGGCCGCTGTGGGCACAGGTTAGCGTGGTGCCCAGTCTGCCGACAACGGAAGCAGACTGGGGGTACCCGCACGGACCGGACCCTGGACCCAGAGCGGGACACCTCCATGGCCTCTGGAGGCTCAGGCGGTGGGCCAAGGGGTTCCAGCGGTCTGGCAAAATTTGGAGCCAACTTATAGCGTTGGCGGGACCTGGAGCGCTCCAACCCTCGCTCAGTGAAGCGAACGTCAATCCGGGTGGAGACTGTAATGAGCTCCTCTAGGGTGGTAGGCACCTCCCTGGTGGCCAGGGCGTCCTTGACATGATCAGCTAGGCCTCTCCAGAATATGGGTATGAGCACCTTATCTGGCCACTCCAGCTCAGAGACCAGAGTTCTGAAGAGGATGGCATACTGGCTGACCAAAGACGAACCCTGAGTTAGCGCCAGCAACTGGAGTGCCGTGTCATGTGTGACCTGAGGTCCCAGGAACACCTGTTTCAGAGAGACCAAGAAGTGGGTGGCACTCTGTACCAGGGGATCCCCACGCTCCCACAGTGGAGTGGCCCATTCCAAGGCCCTGCCCGACAGGAGGGAGATGATAAATCCCACCTTGGCCCGCTCAGAGGGAAATCGTGTAGCCAGCAGCTCTAGGTGAATGGAGCACTGACTCACGAAACCCCTACACGAAGCACTATCCCCTGAGAACTTCTCGGGCAGCGGGAGGCGGGACAAGGTCGGGGCAGGACTGGCCGTGGAGACACGAGCGACAGCCTCTGTAGCTGCCTGAACGGCGACCGAGGTAACAACAGCTGAGGTGGAACGCTCTAGCGCTGCCAACCTACCCTCCAGCTGCTGGATGTACCTATGCAGTCGTTGTTCATCCGCCATTATTGGCCAGACCCTGGCGCTAAGATAATGTTAAGGGCTGGCGGAACACACCAAATAATAAGATGGTATTTAGGTGCGTTCACAGCCCGAGGTCCACCGTGCAGAGGTGTTAACTGCTGCTCGGTAATGGCGGACGCGATATGGCGGTTCAATAACGGCACACACGGGGTTAACCTCACCCAAGGTGTACCGAGGCAAACTCTTATGACTTAGAGCCGCACTACCGCAAATAATAGATGCCGTAGCCTGTTTTCACTCACAGAGCTCGGCAGAGTAAGCGCTAGCGTAACGTCACAGGACTCAGCCCTTAGACAGCAGGACTGGAGTCCCTCTAGACCGCTATCGCCCGGCACCGCGACTGCGATACCAACAGGGATCAAATAAATGGCGTGTACAAGTGTGCAGACGGCCGGTATGCACTGTGGCCTACAGGCTAGCCACTAGCAGGCGCTGACTCAGACTCTAAACCCTAACAACAGACGTATCAAAGGGTAGGGGTTTCATAATGAGTCAGACACCAGATACATGCATCCATCATCATACACACCAAACTATTTGAGTCTATCTTAGCGCATGGCCGAGCAGCCATGCGAACCTTTTATAGCCGCAGGCGTCCGTGATCCTCCTTGCTTCTCGGATGGGCCAATCCGAACACGAGCAGGACCTGAGCACATGACCTTTGATCTCCAATGGGAGATCACTCCACTGGCATGCTCAGTGGCCCGACATGAGGACTTAGTCCCTGAAGGATCTTGCTGCTGAGCAGCATGCATTGCCAAAGCTGAACCAGGGGTGGCAGCAGCAAGCAAACCCACGGAGCTGGTCTGGACAGAGCGCCGGGACCGACGAGTTTGCTGAGCAAGCTCCTCTGCGGCTGGGAAGGAATGGGAGACCATCGGAGGCAAGGCTCGGGATTCCCGCTGTGCAGCGCCAGAAATCCGACGTCTGACAATATGTTTCCTTTGATATTTCCCATAATTGTATTATTATGCAGGATTTTTATGATGTTACGTCAGCTCATCTTCTCATTCAGGTCTCTACAATATCAGATCCTCTCAGTGAAGATCTTTTATATTAAGAACATTTTTCTTATTTACCCATCAAGGATGGATATGAACAGAGAAAAGATGGCGGAGAGGATATTACACCTCACCCTAGAGATCCTCTTCCGGCTTACTGGAGAGGTGAGAGATTCTGATAATGTCACATCATATCATTCCTATCTATGGGAATAACAGATGGACAGAACTGGAGAGGTGAGGACTCTGGAAATGTCTGTAGTGAGACTTATTTATGTGTCTTTATATATCCAGGATTACACAGTAGTGAAGAAGACCTCTAGTGAGCGCTGTCAGGACCCTGTGTCTGAGGGAAGACCTCTGAGTCCAATCTCTGGGCCTCCTCCTCACCCCTTATTACATGAGGACGTCAATGACCAGAAGATTCTAGAACTCATCTACAAGATGACTGAGCTGCTGACTGGAGAGGTGACACTGCTCGGAATGCTGGAAAATTATACAGTAATGTTATGAAGGGATCAGGGGGATGATGGTATCATTGTATATGTCAGGTTCCTATAAGATGTCAGGATGTCATGGTCTATTTATCCAGTGAGGAGTGGGAGTATTTAAAAGAACACAAAGATATATACAAGGACATCATGATGGAAGTTCCCCAGCCCCTCACACCAGGTAATCGACAGGACTAAATGCACACGGCCTATAATTATCTGTATGTAAAGAATGGATTCAGTCCCTGTATGTGTTTCCTCCAGATCTATCCAGTAAGAGGACAAGATTTTCCCGTCCTCTTTTTCCACAGGATTATAAACAAGTAGATGCCAGTGTTCCTCAAAATCATCAGGTAGATGGTGAGAAGGTGTTGTGACTCGTGAGTTCTCCCCAATGATGTGTAGACGGCTGTGAAAGTCTTGTGCTCAGTCTTGTTTTATCCACCCGTATTATATGTTTTATACTTGTGTAATGAGAACGGTGGAGATGGCAGGATTAGAGCTGATCATAGATGTGACTTCTCCATCTGTCTGTGACTTTTATAATATTTGCTTCAGGGTGAAGATCTGACCCAATTTAATACTACAGAGACATATGTGAGGGGTGATGAGTGGTGTAAAGAGGAGATTCCCACATATGACTACCCAGGTGAGTAGTAACCACTAGATGCAGAGAAGTCACAGATTCTTCTCAGACACTGCTTTATCTGTCGTGTAGTCTCGCCGTATCATAATCGTGTGATAACCGTTTTGCCTCTAGACCACAACATTCTCCACCATTTGGAAGTGTTAAAATTACCTTGTGAAATTGTGAAATCCTTTTCTATAGAACGTATAACCTGGAGGATCCACCTACCCCCTGGGATTAGAAGACGCTCACCGTTACCTGCCGAGATCTGTAAACTACAAAGCCAAATGACCGCATACGTAGAATTTGCTGACAAGTTAGAAAATCATTTGAAGAAATATATAATAATGGGCCTGTAATAGAAAGCGGAGGGTAATGATGCTGTTTGCTTCCAAGAACCCTGATATCTTATTGGATGAATCTACCTTCTCTCCCTTCTGTGCTGCTGAATGTGTTCATATGGTCCCTACAAGACCAGACCATAGTCACAGTTCTTGACTACAGTAGTTACTGTGAAACCACTTCCTGCAGACAGTTTTGTTTCTAATCAGGGCCCATTTTTCAAATCTGACATGTCACTTTATGTTGTAATAATCTTGGAATTCTTCACAAAATATAAGCCCCAATTTTTCCAATTTCACAAATGGGAAGAGCAAACAGATGGACCTCACAAATTATTTTACAACTTCTCTTGAATCCGACAATACCCTATATATCAATCAATCAATCAATCAATCAAATTTATTATCGCCAAGTACATATTACATATATACAAGGAATTCTTTGTGGCAAAGAGGCAACATAATATATAACAACAGATACAACAAGTAACATCTAACAAGACAGATACAGTATATAGTCTACACATGACGATTTAATTGTTGAACAGAGAGTGGATAGAAGCTGTTCATATGACGGTTGGTGCTGCATTTGGGGACTCTGAAGCGACGTCCTGAAGGGAGTAGTTGGAATGAGGAGTGTCCCGGGTGAGAGGGATCGGATGAAATTTTCAATGCGTGGGATCGAATACTCTTATCATAAAGATCCTGGATTTTAGGCAGGGGGGAGCCTATAATTCTCTCTGCTGTTCTGAAAGTCCTTTGTAAGCGGAGTTTGTCATGCGCAGTGGCTCCCCCATACCAGACTATCAGAGAGGAACAAATCACAGATCTGATGACAGCATTAAAGAATAAGATCAGCAGATTCTTAGACAAACCATATCTTTTCAGCTGACGCAGGAAGAACATCCTCTGTTGTGCTTTTCTTATAACAGCATCCACGTTTTTCCCCCATTTAAGATCATGAGAGATGATAACACCAAGGAATTTGGTCTCTGTGACCCTAAGAACCACTTCGTCATGGATGTAGATTGGAAGTATCTCATGTTGATCTTTCCTAAAATCCACAACCATCTCAGCAGTTTTTTTAGTGTTGAGTACAAGATTATTGGCTTTACACCAGTCACATATTCTTTCCACCTCACTCCGATACAAGTCTTCAGCATTTCCCCTGATGAGACCAATCAGTGTCATATCATCGGCAAATTTCAAGATTTTTACTGAGTCTGCTGAAGAGATGCAATCATTCGTATAGAGAGAAAACAGTAACGGGGACAAAACACACCCCATACAAACATATATGGTTGTACATTAGTGTCTGGGCACATTTCAGGGTTGAGAAGGGAAAGAGCACCATTTAGCTATTTGATTACAGATCTTACCGGAATAGTTTGCAGACACAATGAAATTGGGAGCAGTGTTTAAGACCACCTGGCAGCTCAAAAGATGGCCACCATGAACAGGCTTGACGCTATCTACTCCATTTTCCAGATCCCAGGGATTGTCTTGCTCATCACCCTTTAACCCCTTTACATGGATCTGGACTTGCATAGAGCCCCCCCCAGGCTTGGGCCACAGTGTTGCCTGCTGTTCGGTGGTGTGAGATGGGGAAGAACAGTAGTCAGGTAGCCGGGACAGAACCAGTAGGGCAGAGAAAATGACAAAATCAGAACACATAAGAGTAGTAGTAGTCAGCAAACAAGCCCGGGTCACAACAGGAAATAAATACACAAGCCGTGAGCTGAGCATATAGGACTGATCCAGAGGAAAACAAGGCTGTATCTGTCAGTTTCCTTCAATAAACTTCAAGGTTTAGTAGAATATGCAGCTTTCATTGACCAGTTTCTATGACAACAAGATTTTGGGAAATAATGAGTGGCCTGACAATGCCTTGGCTCATCCCAAAAATTTTCTTCAACAGCAACATGTTAGGCGGACCCTGTTCCAATTTAGACAAAAATTTCCATCTAAATCTGACTGGTCCTGGCTAGATATCTTGACTAAATTATCGTCTCCGAGATTAAAACTTATTTCCCGTTTATATGCTTGCCTTAGTATCCCTCCTTCTAAGTTGAAGCCTTCTTTCATATATTCCTGGGAATCAGAACTTAAGGTTAGTTTCTCAGAAGAACAAATTTCCCAAATCTTACTCAATGCACGTGGTTTGTCTTGATGTATTCTACTTCAGGAAAATTCCTGTAAAATTCTAAATAGATGGCATATGACTCTGACCAAACTTCATTATATGGATTTATCAGACACCAAAACGTGTTGGAGATGTCCTAGTCAAACTGGTCATCACACTCATATTTTTTGGGATTGCTCAAAACTCAGGCTACCGAAGCTCTGCTATCTTGCCCTGCCCATCCAAAAATTTTAAACCATTGAAACATAGGCTTCTCCCATTACTGGTTAGTGCGGTGAAACATTTGATAGCCATACATTGGAGAGACAAATCTCCTCCCACCCTAGGAGAATGGACCTCTAAGGTAAATCAAATTTCCCTACTTGAAGAACTCACCAGTTGGGAAACACATACCTATGAAATCTATAACAAAATATGATCTCCATGGAAAAAACTTCAAGAGGTAACTCCAATGTAGGGGTCTTACTCACATGGTTAGGTTTAGTATATGGGGGATCTCCCTTGCTCGGATATGACCCCCACTCAACGTGATTTCACAGGTGTCGCCAACTCCCCCATTTTGCCTTCCGACAAATTGTAAACATGGTTCTTGGCTCTGATGTGTGTACCTAACTTTGTTTTTTGTTATACCTGGTTAATATTTTTTCCTCCACCCTTTTTCCTTCCTCATTCACCCTTCTTCCCTTCCCTTTCCCTCCTTACCCTCCCCCGGTTCCCACATCTCCTTTCCTATACTATATCCTACATGTCGGATTATCATAAGATGTTATGTACTTTGATTATACCCTAGACATGTTTGTATCTTTTCTGTGATATACCTAAAATAAAGAATTAAAAAAAAAAAATATGGAGCTTTCCAATTGGCTGAATCAGGGAGCAGATTACTTCAGCTGGACAGCACAGACACCCATACTGCCCGAATAGATGGTACTAATGGTCCTAGGCACCATAATCTTAGTGGCTGGACCTCTCCTACATTGTCCAGAGCTTCTGGTTCCAACGTGTGCTCCTTTACCAGCCCCGCCTGACATTTAAATAAGGATAAGCCTGGTGGCAAAAGCAGACATCGTAGGACCAGATGCCAGAAGAGATATTACACACTGTCTGCAAAAGTGCTAATATGACAAAATTTCAGAAAACCAAAGAAGTAGAAATCCCCATAAAGTGACTCCATTTTGGAAATTATAACCCTCAGAGAATTAATCTATTGGGCTAGTGACCATTTTTGATTCCACAGGCACTTTCTGAAAATTAGCACGCCGTGAATGTGGGAGAAAAAAGTCAAATGTGCCATTTTATTACCCAAAAGACATTGCCCAGATGATGCTCCAGGAGACACACACCATAAATTAAGTGGGTTCTTCTCACTGTAGTAATGCCAAAAACATAAAGATACTAAATGTGGTTTGGGTGCACTGCAAGGCTCAGAAGCGAGGGGGAGATTTAACTTTCGGAGAGTGGTTATTGGTGAATTGGCTTATGGAAGCCATGTTGCTTTTCAAGAGCCTTTCAGCTACTACTAATGTGGAAACCTCTGTTTTTCCACTGACAGATCATGGACCTGAGTGGGGACTTGTTTTTTGTGAGATGAATAGACGTTTTTATTTGTGTTATGTTTGTCTACATAACGTTTATTTGTGGCTTTTTATTCCATATTTGGGAGGCAGAATGAACTGTTGAACACCACGCTCCACTGGTTCATCCTATGAGATTTTCTATTAGACTGTGAACTGTCATTGTCTTGGTGAAGATTTCAATATTTTTACATAACTTGCCATTTCTACAGACAGTTTAAGTAGAAATGTTAAATGACATGCAAAGATATTTTATTCAAAAATAATAATTGGTTTTATTCTTGGCAGATGACTGTACCAGGAGATCAGAAGGACAGCTGACATCTTCAATTTTTAAATCTGATGATCTTGGGATCCCACAGGATACAACTGAAGTGAATGCCATTACTCCAGATATACCATCATTCCTTCACAGCAAAGATCTGTCATCTGATCATTTGAAACAGGTCCTGTCTTCTGATTCTTTAGCAACAACTAAGGAAAATCAGAGTCACAAAATAAGCATTAAAAACGGAAAAACTCCTAAATTAAAGAAGCCATTTTCATGTTCAAAATATAGAAACCAGTTTCCCATTGAAAAGTCTTTTCTTAAACATCCAAAAATTCACACATTGGAGAAAAGATTTTCTTGTTCCAAGTGTAGGAAATTTTTTAAGCACAAGTCCCATCTTGTTAAACACCAAAGAACCCACACAGGGGAGAAGCCTTTTTCATGTTCAGAATGTGGGAAACGTTTTTCCCAGAAATCAGGTTTGGTTAAGCACCAAAGAAGTCACACAGGGGAGAAGCCTTTTTCTTGTTCAGAATGTGGGAAATGTTTTAGCCAGAGATGTAACCTTGTTATACACCAAAGAACCCACACAGGGGAGAAGCCATTTTCATGTTCAGAATGTGGGAAATGTTTTACACAAAAATCAGATTTGATTAACCACCAGAGAACTCACACAGGGGAAAAGCCTTTTTCATGTTCAGAATGTGGGAAATGTTTTAACCATAAATACAGTCTTGTTATACACCAGAGAACTCACATAGGAGGGAAGCCTTTTTCATGTTCAGAATGTAGGAAATTTTTTAACCGGAAAGCACATCTTGATCGCCACCAGAGAACCCACACAGGGGAGAAGCGCTTTTCATGTTCAGAATGTATGAAATGTTTTAATCAGAAATCAGATCTGGATAGGCACCAGAGAGCTCACACAGGGGAGAAGCCTTTTTTCTGTTCAGAATGTCGGAAATGTTTTAATCAGAAATCAGCTTTGGTTAACCACCAGAGAACCCATTCAGGGGAGAAGCCTTTTTCCTGTCCAGAATGTGGGAAATGTTTTATCCAGAAATGCCATGTTGTTGTACACCAAAGAACCCACACAGGGGAGAAACCTTTTTCTTGTTCAGAGTGTGGGAAATGTTTTACACAGAAATCAGATTTAGTTAAGCACCAGAGAACTCACACAGGGGAGAAGCCATTTTCATGTTCAGAATGTGGGAAATGTTTTACCCGTAAACAGCATCTTCATATCCACCAGAGAACCCACTATTCATGCGTTCCACTGCCTGCGTTCCATAATGAAACACTAATGTAACAGACTTTAGACCATTTTTTGTCATACAAGGATAATTAAAAATAGTATAATCCTTTGGTAAATTTTTATTATGTACCCACTAGTAATATTTCACACTCCTCCCATTGAATAGAGATATAGATCGTGGAAAAACAAAATTAATTTATGACAGAAAGGGGGAAACATTTAGGGTATGTGCACATGTTGCGGATTGCTGGGTGTATTTTTCCGCACGAAAACCGCAGCTCTTTGCAGAAAACGCAGGTGCGTTTTTTATTCATTTTTGCCGCAGATTTAATGCGGTTTTTCAGTGCGGTTTTGCCTGCGGATTTGTATGCGTTTTTGTAAGCTAAATAAAGATATGTTATTTAACAAAAAAAAGATTTGTGATGTCATTTCTGTCCTACCTCCTCGTTTACATTTGTCCAACCCACACTCCATTACACACACAGACAGATAGAAAGATAGATCTATAGATAGTTAGATAGACAGATAGAGAGAGATTGATATGGTATAGATGATGGATAGATAAATAGATAAATATGGGATAGATAGATAGATAG
The DNA here is from genome assembly GCF_039654945.1 of Dendrobates tinctorius. Lineage (NCBI taxonomy): Eukaryota > Metazoa > Chordata > Amphibia > Anura > Dendrobatidae > Dendrobates > Dendrobates tinctorius. The sequence goes on along the minus strand of NW_027361731.1, from coordinate 4,517,704 downwards.
ATAGATAGAAAATAGATATATCTATCCATAGATATAGCCTTAGATATTTCTATAGATATTTCCATAGATATATCTATAGCTATATAGCCATGTATATATTTAAAAAAAACTGCGTGGGCTCCCTCGCAAATTTCTGCGCCAGAGGGGGAAAGCCGACGGCTGGGGGCCAATATTTGTAGCCTGGGAAGGGGGTAGGACCCATGGCCCCTTCCCAGGCTATGAATATCATCCTGCAGCCGTCTACATAGCCTTTACTGGCTATTAAAATAGGGGGACCCCCCAAAAAAATGATGTGGGGTCACTATATTTTATAGCCAGAAAGGCTACGCAGACAGCTGCGGGCTAATATTCATAGCCTAGGAAGGGGCCATGGATATTGCCCTCCCCCTGGCTACAAATACCAGCCCGCAGCTGCCCCAGAAATGGTGCATCTACAAGATGCGCCAATTCTGGCACTTAGCCCCTCTCTTCCCACTCCTGTGTAGCAGTGGGATATGGGGTAATGAGGGGTTAATGTCACCTTGCAATTGGAAGGTGACATTAAGCCCGGTTAATAATGGAGAGGTGTCAATAAGACACCTATACATTATTAATCTTATATTAATAAAGGGTTAAAAAACACACACATAAGAATAAAGTATTTTAATGAAATAAAACAACACTTTTCATATTTTTATTCAACTCTCAGATCCAAGCAACACCCTCGGTCTCCTAGAATAAAAAGAAAAAAAATAAACCAACCGTATACTCCCTGTCTGACGCAGTCCAATTAATGACGAGGGTCCCACAACGATCTCCTCTATAGAAAAGTGACATCAGGTGATGTCACTGCTCTATAGGGCCTCCCAGTGATGAACTGACAGGAGACAATTCCTCCTGCAGTGCATCACTGAGGTTACCTGAGTTCAAAGTCTCACTTTGCCGCAATGCTGCGTGAGAATTAGGGTTATGGGACCTCTTTCAGCGGAGGGATACACAGCAGAGGATTACCTCCGCCTGTCATTTCACTCCTGGAGCCCCTGGAGAGCGGTCACATCAGGTGATGTGGCCTCTCTCCACGGCAGATCGTCGTGGGACACTCGTTATTAATTGGACTACGGCGGAAAGGTAAGTATAGGTTGGTTTATTATTTTATTTTTATTTTATTTATTGGCTTTGGGGAATTAGGTAATTGGTGAGTATGCACGCTATGTTATGTGGTTATGTGTTGTATGTTATATGTATGTTCTGTGTGTTATATGTTGTATGTTCTTATGTCTTTTTTTTACATTCGCGGTCTGGTCCGGCGCCTCCCATCATCTAGCGATGACGTTCTCCTCCTTACTTCTGCTGTGGCTCCTGCGCAGGTGTAATTACTCTGCCCTGTTGAGGGTACAGCAGAGTACTGCAGTGCGCAGGCATTGGGAAAGGTCAGAGAGGTCCGGCACCTGTGCACTGCAGTACTTTACTGCTGTAGATAAGCCCCTGATGGCGGTGGCCGCAGCTTATAGGCCAAAAATGAGGTGAGAGATTCCCGTTAAAGGGGCAGCAGACAATGTTTCTGACCAAGGTGAAGAAGATTCTGAATACTCATCTCCCTCAAATAGTCCAAACAAGCAGAGAATAAGAAGGGATTTTAGTGACTCGCCTAATGTAAAGTCATGAACATACCACCGCACGTCAGAAAGAAATCAAGGAGACCCATGAGAGAATATTAGACCAATGGAGAAGAATTTATCAACAGAAAAGTATATAACTGAAACCCTTAAAGCATTTGGCAACTCAATTCAAATAAGCATAGAAAAACCATTTCATGTTATCCACAACTCAATAGAAAATATTAATACAAAACTGGAATTGTACGATAGAAAGATAAATAACATGGAGCAAGCCATAGAATCAACTAATAAGGACCAGAAAGAACTAAGTGAGGAAATAAAAAATCTAAAAGTAAAGATGGCAGATCTGGAGGATCAACACAGAAGAAATCACTGTGTTGAGAAACGTGATGGTGTCTCCACAGTGTTGGATGTTGATCTCCATGAGTTCATTCATCCTCATTTTTCACAGTCTTCTACTAGGCATTGCTCCTACTGGCCAGTTTCCTACTCCACACTGATGAGGGGCAATACCCCGAAACAGCTGTCTCTGGATGGATACCATGTTTTGGCATAGGTGGTTTCCTTCATTGGAGACTGCCCTTCCCGTGATTGTTCCTTCCCGGGGAAAGACCTGGCTAGTCATTGCTTGCGTTGAGAAACATGTGATGGTGTCTCCACGGCTTGTGTATGTTTTTACATATTTCCCATAAGGGATGGAGCATTGCTCTAGAATCACTGCTTTGAGAAACATGTGACGGTGTCTCCGCAGTGTTGGATGTTGATCTCCATGAGTTCATTCATCCTCTTTTTTCACAAAGCAGAAGAAAAAACCTGAAGAAGAGAGTTATCCCGGAGAGTATCACACAATCCAAACTCCAACCTTTCATTCAGGATTTAATAAAGAAAATGATTCCAGATAAGAAGTGGACACAAAGGTGGACAGAATTCATGGACTTCCAAGACCAAAAAACATCATCCCAGTGTTACCAAGGGACGTAATAATGCGTTTTCACTTTTTTCAGACAAAAGAAAAGATCACGGAATACATAAAGGAAAATGACAACCTCCCAGCTCCTTTTGAAAAGATTAAGATATTCTCTGACTTTTCTAAAGAAACACTGGCAGCAAGAAGAGCATTTTGTGATGTCACATCCTTTCTGAGATGAGAAGAGATCCCTACGGATGGGGCTTTCCCACAAAAATCCTCATCCTTCACTAGGGGAAAATCATCCCTATTTACAGAACAGAAGATGCAAAAGAGATACTAAAAATGATTTAAAAGAACTACCGACCTTCAACTAAGGGCAGAGACACATTGGCGTATTTCTCCTGCGATAATCGCATCACACTGAATGGACTGGCCGGCACCTCTCCTGACCTGAGCATGACAGCGTGATGGATTACTATGCAGCTGTCAAGCTCAGGTCAGGAGAGCAGACAGCCAGGGCGAGTTTTAATATGAGACGAAAAATACGACAGCGTGTCTGCCCTAATAGAAGAATTTGCCCTCCAACAGGATGAATTATGAAGCCCAATCTTTAAGATTTATATGCATTTGGGGTCTCACAAGCCCAACCTGTGGTGAAGATTTATAAGGATCCAGGAGCCAACAGATATCCTTTATATTTTCGTCACCGAACATTTATTCTTTTTCCAGGGATAATGCCAGAACTGTGCACCCAGAGGTTGTGAGCCATTTGGTTTCATTTTTTTTAATTTCTTTTCGAACCACCTGGAGTCATTAGAGATAGTGTTAACACATTTCTTTACTCATATATACAAGCAAGGAATATATTGTGGTTGTATTATTTTTTTTTACCATCAGTAATATTAATACATAATAATTTTGCTGTGACAAATGTACTGTTTTGCTTTGTATTCAACTTTTTTTACACAGATTAGGAGTACTTTTCAGCCACCTGAGGACAAAGAGAGATAAAAATGAAAATAAGTTTTTTATCATTAAATGTAAAGAGTTTGAATATCCCAAATAAAAGACATATTATGGAAAGAAATTAAAGAATCCAATGCAGATATAATTGGCTTACAAGAAACTAAATTTGCTCAGGGAAAAAACCCAACAATTCACAAACAAAGACTTTCCACCCATTATATAATCTTGTAACAATAAAAAAAATACAGGAGTCACGCTGATTTATAAAAAAAATGCTATTAATTTTTAAATCATAGACCAAATAATTTTGGTGTGTACAATTGACAATACACTGTACACTATAACCAATATTTATGCGCCTAACAAAGGTCAGATTACATTCTTAAAGTAATAGGAAAAATGAAACAAATTCAAAAAGGGGAAATATTAATATTTGGAGATTTCAATGCAGTTCCAGATGAGAGTATAGACTAAACTTCGACAATAAGAAACCCAAAATCGAATTCAAATAAATGGCTACACAAAGAAGACCTTTATGACATCTTTAAGTGTTTAAACTCAACGTCAAAAGAGTATACATTTTATTCTAATGGGCATAAAATCTTTTCAAGGATTGACCTCTTACTGACCAATATATAGAGTATACATTTTATTCTAATGGGCATAAAATCTTTTCAAGGATTGACCTCTTACTGACCAATATATATACGCTGCAAAAAATTGAAAGAATGAAATAAAATGGAAAAACAATGTAGTATATATAAACTGTATAATAACGACATTGATCTTAAAAAGACAACTAACATTCCAATCTGGGAGAAAGATCTGAACTTCACTCAAGATTCAGAACAATGGGAAAAATCTATTAACCCCTTCACGACCCATGATGCCTACGTAGGCGTCATGAAAAGTCGTGCCCAAATGACCCATGACGCCCCCGTAGGCGTCATGCTATAAATAGCGTTCCTGCGGGTTGGGTGACCGGGGTCACTGAAATGTCACCCGAACCGCAGATCCAGGACAACAATCAGTTAAGCCCGGGGGGTGGCTTTGCACCCACGTGGTTAGGATCGCTCTGATTGGCTGTTAAAAGTGAAACAGCCAATCTGAGCGATAGTAATATTTCATCAATGAAAATTGATGAAATATTACAATCCAGCCATGGCCGATGCTTCACTAGCATCGGACATAGCTGAAGACACTAACATGACCCCCCCCACATGGCTGGCGGGGGCTATCGGCCCCCGCCAAGGACTGATGCAGCGATGGGCCGCTGCCGTCACAATCTACTCCCCCTTCCCTCCTGTCCCCCCGCTGTCCGATCCCCCCTCACCCTCCCCGATACCTCCTATGTTCCGCTCTGCCTCCCGATGTCCCACCGTCCCTCCTACATGGCCGCCGCCATCTTGGAAAATGGCGGGCACATGCACAGTGCGCCCGCCAGCATTTCCCGGCTGCAGATTCATTTTTTTTATTTTGATCACTGTGATAAACTCTCACAGTGATCAAAATAAAAAAAATAAATCACTGCCCCCCCTTATCACCCCCATAGGCAGGCACATGTAATAAAATAAAGAAAATATTTTTATTTTTCAATTTGGGCTAGGGTTAGGGCTAGGGTTGGAATTAGGGTTAGGGTTGGAATTAGGGTTAGAAATAGGGTTAGGGTTGGTATTAGGGTTAGGGTTGGTATTAGGGTTAGGGTTGGAATTAAGGTTAGGGTGGAATTAGGTTTGGGATTAGGGTTAGGGTTGGAATTAGGGTTAGGAATAGGTTAAGGGGTGGGTTGGGGTTGGGATTAGGGAAAGGCTTGTGGTTAGGAGTGTATTGGGGTTAGGGTTGTGATTAGGGTTATGATTAGGGTTGGGATTAGGGTTAGGGGTGTGCTGGGGTTAGGATTGGAGTGAGAATTGAGGGGTTTCCACTGTTTAGGCACATCAGGCGGTCTCCAAACGCAACATGGAGCCACCATTTATTCCAGCCAATTTTGCGTTCAAAAAGTCAAACAGTGTTCCCTCCATTCCAAGCCCCGATGTGTGCCCAAACAGTGGTTTACCCCCACGTATGGGGTATCAGCGTACTCAGGAAAAATTGCACAACAATTTTGGCGGTCTAATTTCTCCTGTTACCCTTGGGAAAATAAAAAATAGGGGGCTAAAAAATTATTTTTGTGGAAAAAAAATTATTTTTTATTTTCACGCCTGGGCGTTATAAAATTCTGTGAAGCACTTGGGGGTTCAAAGTGCTCACCACACATCTAGATAAGTTCCCTGGGGGGGTCTAGTTTCCAGTATGGTGTCACTTGTGGGGGGTTTCTACTGTTTAGGTACATCAGGGGCTCTGCAAACGTAACATTACGCCCGCAGATCATTCCATCAAGTCAGCATTTCAAAACGTCACTACTTCAATTCCATGCCCCAACGTGTGCCCAAGCAGTGGTTCCCCCCCACATATGGGGTACCAGCGTACTCAGGACAAACTGGACAACAACTTTTGGGGTCCAATTTCTCCTGTTACCATTGTGAAAATAAAAATTAGTGGGCTAAAAAATCATCTTTTGAGGAAAAAAAAATATTTTTATTTTCACGACTCTGCGTTGTAAACTTCTGTGAAGCACCTGGAGGTTCAAAGTGCTCACTATGCATCTAGATAAGATCCTTAGGGGGTTTAGTTTCCAAAATGGGGTAATTTGTGGGGGAGCTCCAAAGCTTAGGCATACAGAGGCTCTCCAAACACGACATGGTGTCCGCTAACGATTGGAGCTAATTTTCCATTCAAAAAGTCAAATGGCGCGCCTTCCCTTCTGAGCCCTGCCGTGTGCCCAAACAGTGGTTCCCCCCACATATGGGGTACCAGCGTACTCCGGACAAACTGGACAGCAACTTTTGTGGTCCAATTTATCCTGTTTCCCTTGGGAAAATAAAAATTAGCTTGCTAAAATATAATTTTTGAGGAAATAAAATGATTTTTTTATTTTCTCTGCTTTGTGTTATAATCTTCTGTGAAGCATTTGGGGGTTCAAAGTGCTCACCACACATCTAGATAAGTTCCTTTGGGGGGTCTAGTTTCCAAAATGGGGTCACTTGTGGAGGAGCTCCAATGTTTAGGCACACTGTGACTCTCCAAATGTGACATGGCAACCGCTAAATATTCCAGCATATTTTCCATTCAAAAAGTCAAATGGTGCTCCTTCCATTCTGAGCCCTGCCGTGCGCCCAAACAGTGGTTTATGACCACATATGAGGTATTGATGTACTCAGGAGAAATTGCCCAACAAATTTTAGGTTCCATTTTACCCTGTGGCCCACGTGAAAATGAAAAAAACAGGCTAAAGGAAATTTTTTGTGAAAAAAAGTACTTTTTTTTTACAGATCAATTTGTGAAGCACCTGGGGGGTTCAAAGTGTTCACTATGCATCTAGATAAGTCCCTTGAAGGGTCTGGTTTCCAAAATGGGGTCAGTTGTGGGGGAGCTCCAATGTTTAGGCACTCAGGGACTCTCCAAACGCGACATGGCATCCGCGAAATATTCCAGCATATTTTCCATTCAAAAAGTCAACTGGTGCTCCTTCCATTCTGAGTTCTGCCGTGCGCCCAAACAGTGGTTTATGACCACATATGATGTATCCGTGTACTCAGGAGAAATTGCCCAACAAATTTTAGGATCCATTTTATCCTGTTACCCATGTGAAAATTAAACAATTGATGCTAAAAGAAAATTTTTGTTGGAATAATTGAAATGTCCATTTTTTCCTTCCATGTTGCTTTAGTCCCTGTGAAGCACCTGAAGGGTTAATAATCTTCTTGAATGTAGTTTTGAGTAGCTTGAGGGGTGCAGTTTGTAGAATGGTGTCACTTTTGGGTATTTTCTGCCATATAGACCCCTCAAAGTGACTTCAAATGTGAGGTGGTCCCTAATAAAAATGGTTTTGTAAATTTTGTTGTAAAAATGAGAAATCGCTGGTCAACTTTTAACACTTATAACGTCCTAACAAAAAAAAATTTTGTTTCCAAAATTGTGCTGATGTAAAGTAGACATGTGAGAAATGTTATTTATTAACTATTTTGTGTCACCTAGTTCTCTAGTTTAACAGAATAAAAATTCAAAATTTGAAAATTGCAAAATTTTCATAATTTTCGCCAAATTTCCATTTTTTTCACAAATAAACGCAAATATTATTGACCTAAATTTACCACTATCATGAAGCCCAATATGTCACAAAAAAAATTCTCAGAGTCGCTAGGATGCGTTGAAGCGTTCCTGAGTTATTACCTCATAAAGGGACACTGGTCAGAAATGCAAAAAATGGCCAGGTCATTATGGTCAAAATAGACTGGGTCATGAAGGGGTTAAAACAGTATACAAATCTAATAAGTAGTAAGGGGGCTGGATGTCTCATCAAAAAGAAATCTGACAGGTGCCCTGCCCCCTGTCAAATTGATATCAAAGTGAATTAAATAGATATCATATGTATATTGCAGTGTATTAAAGTGAATTAAATAGGAGATACATTTTCTCGGTATGCTCAATTAATTACAGCTGAGGAGACTTGTTAATATGGCAGCGGTCTCATTTACTGCACCTGCGCGAATTACGTGCAGGTGAAGTGAATCATTCGGCTGATCCTGGTGGCAGATGCGCGACGTATCTACAGCAGAGGAAGCCGGTCACATTAAAGGAGTTTTCCCATGAACGAAAGTTTATTTTAAAAATTGACTGTGACTGACCATGTATGGAACATACCACATCTCCTGGGCAGGTGAGGAAGCAAAACACAATACTGACATTACAGCAGGGGATCTCAGTGGATTAATTTTGTGAGGTAAAATATTTCACTGACTCTTTTTAAAAAATATTTTACCTCACAAAATGTATCCACTGCGATCTTCTGTAATATCAGTATTGTCTTTTGCTTCCTCCCCTGCCCAGGAGCTGTGGTATGTTCTGTACACGGTCAGACACACTCACCCCTGTGTCTGACCGTGTACAGAACATACCACAGCTCCTGGCAGGGGAGGAAGCAAAAGACAATACTGACATTTCAGGAGATCGCAGAGGATACATTTTGTGAGGTAAAAGTATTGTCTTTTGCTTCCTCCCCTGCCCAGGAGCTGTGGTATGTTCGGTACACGGTCAGACATGTGGGAAAACCCCTTTAAAAGCAAATATCAGTGCCAACATGGCTAAAAAGTACATAAATAACAATGAAAGGAAAGCAGCAAAGGCACAATGTTGAAGACAACAAAGGGCAAATGAGACTCTTGAGCAACAGCATCGCTGGGACAAATGCATATAACAATGCATATAAGCGAAGGCGTCAAGTACATGAGTCCCCTGATGCAAAAGTCATTAGATTATCACAAGATGCCATTAGGCAACAGCGCCGCAAACAGAAATTTGCATTCTTAACAACAATACTGTCATGATCCAGGACGGGGTTTCGCTTTGGCCCATCCTGATCAGACTGGGGGTTAATTGTCCTGCCTCTCTCTGGCAGAGGGCGGCTATTTAATGCTCACTGGACCTAGGTCCGGTGTCAGTTATACTCCTGCCCTCGGCTGAGTTAGTTGACCTTGTGCGTACGTGTGCCTCGTGCCTGATATCTTGCTTGCTTGTTTGGTTTTGATCCGGTTCTGTCCCTGTTACGAGTTCTGCCTGCCCCTCTTGTACTGCGCTACCTCTCGTGTATGACTCTCTGCTTGTGACCCAACTTCTCTCTGCTCGTCCCCTTGGTACCACGTCGCCCTCTTGTGTATGACCTTTGGCTTTGTCTGACCACCCTTCTGTTTGTCCCTCCTGTGCCTCATTTGCCCGTACCGTTGTGACCTCTGTTTTGCCTGACTCTGAGTTGTATGGTGTCCTGTCATATCTGAAAGCAGGACGCTATGCCCCGCCCCCTTGCAGTCACATGACCTTAGGTCCTGTGCCAGCTTGCTAATTTCAGTATACGCAGGTCCTGTGCCTCTTTACTTTCCGGCGCTGACTGGATCCTGACACTAATAGTTTGAAGCACGCATTGTCACCTCTGCTGCCCTGCTCCACAGGTATCTTTTAGCACTGTTTCTGTACTCAGGACATGCGCACTGGCTCTGTGAGCGAGTGTAGTGCGGTGTCTCTGACAAATACCATGCTCACAAGATGACCCATTGGAACCAGCAAACCACACCACCGAGTTTAAAACTTCAAGGTGTATGAGGTTATCTAAAGCAGGCATTTTTCCAATACAATAATATAATACATTTTATTTTTATAGCGCCGACATATTCCGCAGCACTTTACATTTCAGAGGGGATTTGTACAGACAATAGACATTACAGCATAACAATAATCACATACAGTAGATTATAACAAATACCAAGAGGAAAGAGGGCCCTGCTCGCAAGCTTACAGTCTATGAGGAAAGAGGGAGACACGAAAGGTGGGTGGTAACAGTTACCCTGATTGTATGGACCAGTCATAATGTTAAGTGTGTAACAGTACAGACACAGAGGGCTAATGGAGGCATAAAGCATGTGGGAACATGGTGCGGGGAACCTGGTTATGGTAAGACTTTTGGCTCTGCCACACAGGGATAGATTAGGTTAATGTGTTGGGGTGGTAGGCCAGTCTGAATAAATGCGTTTTCAGGACACGCTTAAAATTGTGGGGATTGGGGACTAATCGTATTGACCTGGGAAGTGCATTCCAAAGAATTGGCGCGGCACGTGTAAAGTCTTGGAGACGGGAGTGGGAGGTTCTGACTATTGAGGATACTAATCTCAGGTCATCAGCAGAACGGAGGGCGCGGGTAGGGTGGTATACTGAAACAAGGGAGGAGATGTAGGGTGGTGCTGAGCCATGGAGGGCTTTGTGAGTGAGGGTAATAAGTTTATACTGAATTCTGGAGTGGATGGGTAGCCAGTGTAATGACTGGCACAAGGTAGAGGCATCGGTGTAACGATTGGTGAGGAATATGATCCTGGCTGCAGCATTCAAGACAGATTGGAGGGGGGAGAGTTTGGTAAGAGGGAGACCGATTAGAAGAGAGTTACAATAGTCGAGACGAGAATGAATAAGAGAAACAGTAAGAGTTTTTGCAGAGTCAAAGGTAAGAAAAGGTCGAATTCTAGAAATGTTTTTGAGGTGCAGATGACAAGAGCGAGCCAGTGATCGAATGTGGGGGGCAAAGGAAAGCTCGGAATCAAGTATGACCCCAAGACAGCGGGCCTGTTGCTGGGGAGTAATAGTGGAACCACACACAGAAATGGCAATGTCGGGTATAGGTACATTAGTAGAGGGAGGAAACACCAGGAGTTCAGTCTTTGACAGGTTCAGTTTCAGATATAGTGAGGACATGATATTAGACACAGCGTTTAGACAATCGCCGGTGTTTTCTAGAAAGGCTGGCGTGATGTCAGGAGAAGAAGCGTATAATTGGGTGTCATCAGCATAGAGATGGTACTGGAAATCAAATCTACTGATTGTCTGACCAATAGGGGCAGTGTACAAGGAGAAGAGGAGGGGACCTAGAACCGATCCTTGGGGGACCCCAACAGTAAGGGGAAGATGAGAGGAGGAGGAACCGGCAAAAGATACAGTAAAGGAGCGGTCGGAGAGATAGGAGGAGAACCAGGAGAGAACGGTATCCTTGAGGCCAATGGAACGGAGCATAGTGAGGAGGAGCTGATGATCCACAGTGTCGAATGCTGCAGAGAGATCCAAGAGAATTAGCATGGAGTAGTGACCATTTGATTTAGCTGTTAGCAGATCATTAGAGACTTTAATGAGGGCAGTTTCAGTGGAGTGTAAAGAGCGGAAACTGGATTGGAGAGGGTCGAGAAGAGAGTTTTCTGAGAGATAGCGGATAAGACGGGAGTGGACCAGGCGTTCCAGGAGTTTAGAGATGAAGGGAAGATTAGAGACAGGTCTATAGTTAGCGGCACAGTTTTGGTCGAGGGATGGTTTTTTAAGTAGTGGATGTATGATGGCATGCTTAAATGAGAAGGGAAAAATACCAGAAGAGAGAGAGGTTAAATATTTTAGTTAGGTGAGGGGTGACAGCAGGGGAAAGGGACTGAAGGAGCTGTGACGGAAATGGGTCACTGGTGCAAGTAGTTGGGCGAGAAGATGCAAGGAGCCTGCTTACTTCTTCTTCTGTGACTGGTTCAAAATCAGAGAGTGAGTTCGATGCAGTGGGGGGAGGGAGGACAGTGCATGGTATGAGGTGATTGGGAGATAATTTCCTGTCGGATCTGGTCAATTTTTTCTTTGAAGTAATTGGCCAGATCGTCAGCTCGGAGCTCCGTGGTTGGGGCCTGTACTCTTGGATTGAGTAGAGAATGAAAAGTGTCAAAGAGACGTTTCGGGTTATTGGACAGTGAGGTGATGAGGGTGTTGAAATAGGTTTGTTTGGAGAGGTGAAGGGCAGTGTTGTATGTTCTAAGCATAAACTTAAAATGGATGAAATCTTCGGGTAGATTGGATTTTCTCCACAGACGTTCGGCGCACCTGGAGCACCGCTGCAGGAAACGTGTTTGCACCGTGTGCCAGGGTTGTCGCCGTCTGCGTTGTGGTGTTCTATTTATAGGGGGTGCAAATTCATCCAGGGCACTTTGAAGTGTTTCATTGTAATGCTTCAATGCAGAATCAGGACAGGAGAGGGAGGAGATAGGGGCCAATGAAGACTGCAAGTTCTTCATAAGTTTCTGGGTGTTAATGGCCTGTATGTTTCTATAAGTATGGACAGTGGGGGTGACCTGAGCAGCATGGCAGTTCTTGATAGAGAATGAAAGAAGATTGTGGTCAGAGAGCGGGAGAGGGGAGTTTGCAAAATCATCCACTGCACAAAGCCGAGAGAAGACCAAGTCGAGGGAGTTTCCATCTTCATGCGTTGGAGAATTAGTAAGCTGCGAAAGGCCAAATGAGGAGGTTAGAGATAAAAGGTGAGTAGCAGATGGTGAGAGGGGAAGAGCAATGGGGATGTTGAAATCACCCATGATGAGGGTAGGGATGTCACAGGAGAGAAAATGTGGAAGCCAAGTGGCAAAATGATCCAGGAACTGATGGGAGGGGCCGGGAGGACGATACACCACCGCCACTCGCATGGAGAAGGGGGTGTAGAGTCTGACGGCATGGACCTCAAAAGAAGGGAAGACAAGTGAGGGTACTTGAGGGATAACCTGAAAGGTACATTTTGGTGATAGGAGCAGACCAACGCCTCCACCAGCTCTATTGTCTGATCTTGGGGTATGAGAGAAGTGAAGCCCCCCGTATGAAAGAGCAGCAGCAGCGGTAGTGTCTGACTGCTGGATCCAGGTTTCAGTAAGAGCCAGGAGGTTAAGAGAATTAGAAAGGAAAAAGTCATGAATGAAGGAGAGTTTGTTACACACTGAGCGAGAATTCCAAAGTGCACAATTAAGAGAGACAGATGGCATGCAGGGAATATTAATAAGATTAGAGGGGTTTCTGAGTGTAGCAGTCGGGAGGTTTGACTTTCTATAACATGGGGGACCAGGGTTGGGAGCAATGTCTCCTGCGACTAGGAGAAGGAGGATAGAAAGAGTGAGCAGATGGTTAAGTGATTTGTGAGAGCGTCTCTGATGTTGAATGGTGGGACTGACTGGATCTGTGCAGTTTAACAACGTGAAGAGAGCATGAGTGCTATACATAGGAGAGGAAAGAAGCGAGGGGCCAATGTGGATGGAGTGTAGAGAGTTAATGCCAGGGCGGTGGATGTGTGTGAATGCAGCTGCCAGGATTAAAATTACACAAATGCATATGGTATATATTTGTTGTACTCCTAATGTACAGGGAGTAGATGTATATAAGTGTCTTACCTGTCTCCTGCCCTGTCTAACTGTCATGTTATAACTGCCAGTACTTTGATAAACTGTACTTGGATAAAGTGTGCATAAATGCCCCCTGCATAAATGCTATCCCCAAGCTACTTCAGGAACAATGTCCATTGGCCACAGCAAGAAGACTGTCACATGATGCAGAACCACACTGCCTACAGCGACAAGCTGAAATAGAAAGCCAGAGAGATGTGCGAATTCAACAGCTATGACAAATCAATATTCGCTGGCAAATAAGTTACATACAAAAAGAAAGACATGAACTTCAACTGCAAGCAAAAAATGTAATCCATAATGAAAACATAGTTCCAGAACACAGCTATAGTCCCATGAACCATTTATGTCAAAGTTGTCAATCTTTTGAATTTTGGAGCTGAGACGCCTTCCAATGGAAAGTTTAGTCAGTGCTGTCAGAAGGGGAAAGTCCATCTACCCATACTCCAGTCTCCAGAAGAATTCAAAAAGTTGATGGAAGGAGAAAGTGAATTCAGCAAAAATTTAATGGACAATATTCGCAGTATCAACAGATCTTTTGCTTTTGCCTCCATGGGAGCAAGTATTTCACCACCACCTGGATATGGCCCATACTATTTTCGCATACATGGACAGATCTATCATTGATCAGGCACAATACATCCAACAGACAAAGACCAACCAAAATTTGCTCAACTTTAGAAACTGGATACCACCGACGCAAATGAACTCAGACTCAAAAAAAAAGAAAATGAAAAATGTCATCCTACATTGATGAACATTATCACTGAACAACTGAATGCTGTCAATCCATTTGCTGCTGCCTAGCGAATGCTACGCGACTTTGAACAACAAGAACAGATCAAAGCTCATCAAAATGGAACTGTCATGCCAACCATCACAATGGCTATTAAGCAAGATAGGACTTGAGATCCATGGCGATACAACAACCCAACAGTGAGTGAAGTTACAGTTGTCTTTCGCAAAGAAGATGGTGAGCCTCCCTTCAATAGAGACATATTAATTCATTTAAAACCTGATCCACGCAACCCTCTGGCTCCAAAAACACAAAGCATCAGCATTCCCCATAGCAATTTGGATGGTCTGCAGTATCCTATCTTCCTTATGGAGACCAAGGTTGGCATGTTGGTCTAAAACAACAGGGAAATAGTGCCTGAAGAATAACCCAACTTCAGTACAATTGCTTTATATTACCTATTGTATGGTGGCAAACTCACACAGCAATATTTGGTTGATGCATACGTCAAAATCGAGGCAAATCATCTACATTACATCAGAATGCACCAGAAAGATTTAAAAGTGGAAGATTACTGCATCCTACAAGAACATTTACTAAAAACAATTATTGAAGAGGGCATCCCAATTGGAAAGACAGTAATTTTGCCATCATCTTTTGAAGGCAGTCAAAGAAACATGCAACAGCGCTACCAGGATGCTATGTGTACAGTAGCAAAGTATGGTCGATCAGATCTGTTTGTCACCATGACATGATATCCCAAGTGGACTGAGATTACACAAAATTTAAAAGCGTGGCAACGTGTTGAACACACGCCAGACTTGGTGGCATGTGTTTTTAAAATTAAATTTGATTCCCAATTAGTAGACATCAACAATGGCTTATTTGGAGAGGTCACTGCAGCCGTCCATGTCATCGAGTTTCAAAAGCGCGGTCTTCCACAAGCACATATTTTAATAATCCTTTCATCCACTCAATGCCGACTTTTATTCCCCATTGACTTTCTTTGGGGTCGGGTTTCGGACGAAACGCCGACTTTTTTTGCCCTAGTCGGACCAGTTTCATCTGAAACAAATTTTGTCTCATGAAACCCGATCCGACCAGAGACGCTCAACTCTAGTGGGAAGTCTTTTGGTGATTTCAATTTACCACAACCAGCAAACAAAAAAAGTCAGCCTCAAGAGGACTACAGTATGATAAGGAATATGAGTTGACAAAGGCTGCAGAGATGAAAGAAACTCTGAATTGGGAGCAACATTTTGCCTACCAAGCCATAGTTCAAGTTTTACAAGACACCACATTAACACCTAAGTGACACTTTATTGATGGCCCTGGTGGCAGTGGAAAACCTACCTATACCATCTACACACATTATGGACGAGGAGACCTTGGTTGCTTAAACTAGGAAACGGTGCGCTGTCAAATGAACACAACCTTGGAGATGATGTCATATAAATTCCTTCTGACATGCTATGCACTGGCTGTTTAGTGACCGACATCTTTGGACAAAACTTTACCATAAATGTCAATGGCCGACAATGTTAACACTGTAGCATCACATGCAATACTCTGTCCAAAAAATGAGGATGTACACCTTCTCAACTCTCAAATAATGGATCGAATGAGTGGCGAGTACATTGTATATACAAGCGACGATGCTGATGACGATGATGAATGTGAACAGAACCCAGCGGAATTTATAAATTCTCTGACATCATCGGCAATGCCATCACATCGGCTCCAACTTAAAATGGGCAACCTTGTCATGCTACTGCGAAACCTCAATACCAACAAAGGTCTCTGCAATGGAACTTGGATGATTGTCACTGCCTTACACCCCAACATCATGCAAGCTAAAGTGATTACTGGATCAGCCGAAGGGGACATTGGATTTATTCCACACATAGATTTGTGTCCTTCTGACACTGGGTTACCCTTTAAATTAAGAAGATGACAGTTTCCAGTCAAACCTGCATTCGCAAAGACTATTAACAAATTCCAAGGACAGATCCTCAATTGAGTGGGTGTTTATTTACCTGAACCAGCCCATGGACATGGACAGCTATACGTTGCTTTCTCCAGAGTGAAGCAACGCTCCCATATCAGAGTGAAAGTTAATAATGCACCACTTCAAGGAAAGTTGTTATGTAATAGTGATAACATTTTTACAAGGAATGTTGTTTATAAAAATGTTTTAAATCTGTTTAATTTGTAATATGATTAATAGATACCGCGTATGATTTATAGGTAGATGATGGATAAATATCACGTAGATATACATTATAATAAATACATAGATATTTTATATAGATATACATATGACATAGACACAGGTGGATAGATAGATGCACATACACATACAGTCATGGCCAAAAGTATTGCCACCCCTGCAATTCTGTCAGATAATACTCAGTTTCTTCCTGAAAATGATTGCAAACACAAATTCTTTGGTATTATTATCTTCATTTAATTTGTCTTAAATGAAAAAACACAAAAAGAATTGTCCTAAAGCCAAATTGGATATAATTCCACACCAAACATAACAAAGAGGGTGGACAAAAGTATTGGCACTGTTCGAAAAATCATGTGATGCTTCTCTAATTTGTGTAATTAACAGCACCTATAACTTACCTGTGGCACCTAACAGGTGTTGGCAATAACTAAATCACACTTGCAGCCAGTTAACATGGATTAAAGTTGACTCAACCTCTGTCCTGTGTCCTTGTGTGTACCACATTGAGCATGGAGAAAAGAAAGAAGACCAAAGAACTGTCTGAGGACTTGAGAAACCAAATTGTGAGGAAGCATGAGCAATCTCAAGGCTACAAGACCATCTCCAAAGACCTGAATGTTCCTGTGTCTACCGTGTGCAGTGTCATCAAGAAGTTTAAAGCCCATGGCACTGTGGCTAACCTCCCTAGATGTGGACGGAAAAGAAAAATTGACAAGAGATTTCAACGCAAGATTGTGCGGATGTTGGATAAAGAACCTCCACTAACATCCAAACAAGTTCAAGCTGCCCTGCAGTCCAAGGGTACAACGGTGTCAACCCGTACTATCTGTCGGCATCTGAATGAAAAGGGACTGTATGGTAGGAGACCCAGGAAGACTCCACTTCTTACCCCGAGACATAAAAAATCCAGGCTGGAGTTTGCCAAAACTTACCTGAAAAAGCCTAAAACATTTTGGAAGAATGTTCTTTGGTCAGATGAGACAAAAGTAGAGCTTTTAGGGCAAAAGCATCAACATAGAGTTTACAGGAGAAAAAAGAGGCATTCAAAGAAAAGTACATGGTCCCTACAGTCAAACATGGCGGAGGTTCCCTGATGTTTTGGGGTTGCTTTGCTGCCTCTGGCACTGGACTGCTTGACCGTGTGCATGGCATTATGAAGTCTGAAGACTACCAACAAATTTTGCAGCATAATTTAGGGCCCAGTGTGAGAAAGCTGGGTCTACCTCAGAGGTCATGGGTCTTCCAGCAGGACAATATCCCAAAACACACTTCAAAAAGCACTAGAAAATGGATTGAGAGAAAGCACTGGAGACTTCTAAGGTGGCCAGCAATGAGTCTAGACCTGAATCCCATAGAACACCTGTGGAGAGATCTAAAAATGGCAGTTTGGAGAAGGCACCCTTCAAATATCAGGGACCTGGAGTAGTTTGCCAAAGAAGAATGGTCTAAAATTCCAGCAGAGCATTGTAAGAAACTAATTGATGGTTACCGGAAGCGGTTGGTCGCAGTTATTTTGGCTAAAGGTTGTGCAACCAAGTATTAGGCTGAGGGTGCCAATACTTTTGTCTGGCCCATTTTTGGAGTTTTGTGTGAAATGATCAATGCTTTGCTTTTTGCTTCATTCTCTTTTGCGTTTTTTCATTTAAGACAAATTAAATGAAGATAATAATACCAAAGAATTTGTGTTTGCAATCATTTTCAGGAAGAAACTGAATATTATCTGACAGAATTGCAGGGGTGTCAATACTTTTGGCCATGACTGTAGATGCTTCATAGCTATGAGGTAGATATAGATAGATTGTGTGATATATAGACAGATATTTAATATTGTAAGGTGATCACAGGGGAGATATGTGTCATTCAGTTTGTAAAACTTGGTGATACGAACCCGGATTTAATGCTTGATTGTCACAGATGCTGAGAGACTTAAATTAACTTTAACAGGGCTGGGTTTTTAGTGAACAGCTAAAGATATGGGCGGGACGGCTGTTCACCATTTCTCCACCTCAGGGTGTGGTCCATACAGATAGATAGATATAGACATACAGTACATAGATAGCTAGATAGAGATGAGATACATGTACATATGACGTACATTGATAGATGATAGATACATATGTGATACATCGATAATGGAGACATACATAGGTGAGAGATAGATATGACATACATATATTAAATCTAGATTGAGACACATTGAGATTGAGAAAGTGCACAGGGTTGAGAGAGACAGAGCACAGGGTTGAGACAGTTGAGAGTGGTGGTCATGGGGGATTCCCTGTTGAGAGGAACAGAGGCCGCTATCTGCAGACCGGATATAACTTCAAGAGAAATGTGCTGTCTTCCAGGTGCAAAAATTAAAGATGTGTCTGACAGGATATCAGGACTCTTCAGACCTACAGATGACTACCCATTCCTGCTACTACATGTGGGGACAAATGACACCGCAAGAAACGACCTGGAAACCATCTGCAGAGACTTTGAAGACTTAGGCAAGAAAGTGAAAGAACTGGGAGCGCAGGTGGTCTTCTCTTCCATCCTCCCAGTGGATGGCCATGGAACAAGGAGGTGGAATAAGATTCTGCAGGTGAACAACTGGCTACGTCGATGGTGCCGTCAGCAACGATTTGGATTTCTGGATCACGGAGTGAACTACTTATACGATGGACTACTTGCTAGAGATGGGGTGCACCTTATGAAGACTGGAAAGCAGGTATTTGGAAGTCGCCTTGCTACACTTGTAAGGAGAGCTTTAAACTAGAACAACATGGGAAGGGAAGCAAAAGACCAGAAAAAGCCATACACCTGACAAATGCTACTGAGAACTCTGCTATTAGAAGTGGAAAGGAAGAACAAAGACGAAAGAATCTAATTAAAAAAAATATTGGAGAAAGAGAAACCAATCACAAACTAAAATGTTTCTATACTAATGCACAAAGCATGGGCAACAAACAAGGAGAATTGGAACTACTAACACAGGAAAAGAAATATGATGTCATTGGAATCACTGAAACTTGGTGGGACAATACACATGATTGGAATACAAGACTAGAAGGATACAACTTATTTGCAAGAAACAGACTTGATAAACGAGGAGGGGGTGTCGCATTGTATGTTAGAAATGCGTATATCTGCACAGAGATTGAAGCTTCAGAGACTGGGAGGTCTGTGGAAACTGTTTGGGTAAGAATACAAGGACAGAACAATGGAAAGGACACCATTGTAGGCATTTACTACAGGCCGCCTGTGCAAGCTGAAGATATGGATGAACTCTTTATGCATCAAATGGCCAAGTTCTCCAAAAAATATGACATAGTTGTCATGGGAGATTTCAACTATCCAGACATTTGTTGGGAATCTCTCTCAGGCAAAACTAACAGGTCAAGGAAATTCTTATCCTCTCTTGCTGACAACTTTATCTTCCAAAAGGTAAAGGAGAAAACAAGGGGAACTGCTACCTTGGATCTAATCCTTATAAACAGGGAGGAAATGGTTGAGGAGGTAAAAGTGGCTGGGACCCTAGGAGGTAGCGACCATGCTATTTTAGAATTTTGGATAACTAGAGGCGGAAGACCTGTGAAGACTCAGACGTCAAGGTTAGATTTCAGAAAGGCAGATTTTAAGGGATTCAGAAAGAGAATTGGAGGGATCCAATGGCTGGATATCCTTAAAGACAAAAATGCCCAGGAAGGATGGGAAATCTTGAAAAATGAAATTCTCAAAGCACAGTTGTTAACAATTCCAAAAAGAGGGAAGAATAGGAAGCATTTAAGGAAACCAGGATGGATGAACACAGAACTTAAGCACATGCTAAAAAGGAAGAAAAAAATGTTTATAAAATGGAAAGAAGGAGGCATATCTAAAGAAGAATATAATGCTGTCTGCAGAACCTGCAAGGCACAAATCAGATTATCTAAAGCTGAAATTGAATTGAGGCTTGCAAGAGATGTCAAAAGCAATAATAAAGGATTTTGGGGATATGTCAAAAGTAAAAGAAAAGTCAAAGATGCTATAGGATTTTTACAGGATGAAAATGATGAAATGGTAAGACAGGATGTTGAGAAGGCTGAACTTTTAAATTCCTATTTTGCATCTGTTTTCTCTCAGAAAGGAAATGTAACATCAACTGTTTTTCACTGTCCTATTAAGGGAATAGAAGAATCCAGGATATCTATAAACAGAAAGATAGTGAGGAAACACTTAGCTAACCTAAATGTATTCAAGTCTCCAGGTCCAGATGAATTACACCCCAGAGTACTGAAGGAGATAGCAGAAGAAATTTTTGAACCCCTCTCCATAATCTTTGAAAATTCTTGGAGAACAGGAGAAGTGCCAGAAGACTGGAGAAGAGCAAATGTTGTTCCTATCTTCAAAAAGGGGAAGAAGGTGGACCCAGGCAACTATAGGCCGGTGAGTCTGACTTCCATACCAGGAAAGATCTTTGAACAAATTATTAAACAACATGTATGTCAATACCTGGATAAGAATGAAGTGATTAAACAGAGTCAGCATGGGTTTGTAACTAATAAGTCATGTCAGACTAATTTAATTTCCTTCTATGATGGTATTACTGATTGGGTGGATCAAGGAAATGCTGTAGATATAGTATATCTTGACTTCAGCAAAGCATTTGACAAAGTCTCTCATACAATCCTTATTGAAAAAATGACTAAGTATGGAATGGACAAGGCAACTGTTAGGTGGATTCATAACTGGCTTAGTGATCGGACCCAAAGAGTGGTCGTAAATGGCTGCACATCCAGTTGGAAGAATGTCTCAAGTGGGGTACCACAGGGCTCTGTCCTGGGCCCTGTATTGTTCAACATCTTTATCAACGATTTAGATGAAGGAATTGAGGGTAAACTGATTAAATTTGCTGATGACACAAAGCTAGGAGGGATAGCTAATACTAGAGAAGAGAGAGAGAGGATTCAAAAAGATTTAAATAAACTGGAGAAGTGGGCAGCAACTAACAGAATGGTTTTTAACAGGGAGAAATGCAAAGTACTACATCTGGGCAATAAAAATGAAAAAAGCATATATAGAATGGGAGGAATAGGGCTAAGTGACAGCACATGTGAAAAAGACTTGGGTATACTAATAGATCACAGACTGAATATGAGTCAACAGTGTGATGCAGCAGCAAAAAAGGCAAATGCAATTCTAGGATGTATTAACAGAAGCATACAGTCTAGATCACGTGAAGTAATTATTTCCCTCTACTCCTCTTTGGTCAGACCTCATCTGGAATATTGTGTCCAATTTTGGGCACCACATTTTAAAAAAGACATCAACAAACTGGAGCAAGTTCAGAAAAGAGCGACCAGAATGGTGACCGGTCTGCAAACCCTGTCTTATGAGGAAAGGTTGCAGGATTTGGGAATGTTTAGTTTGCAAAAGAGAAGACTGAGAGGAGACTTAATAGCTGTCTACAAATATCCAAAGGGCTGTCACATTGTAGAAGGATCAACTTTATTCTCATTTGCACAAGGAAAGACTAGAAGCAATGGGATGAAGCTGAATGGGAGGAGACACAGATTAGATATTAGAAAAAACTTTTTGACAGTTAGAGTGATCAATGAGTGGAACAGGCTGCCACGAGAAGTGGTGAGTTCTCCTTCAATGGAAGTCTTCAAACAGAGGCTGGACAGACATCTAACTGGGATGATTTAGCGAATCCTGCTTTGAGCAGGGGGTTGGACCAGATGGCCCAGGAGGTCCCTTCCAACTCTACGATTCTATGAAACGGGACACCACATGAGGGGAGAACACAGCACAGGAAGGAGAGAGACAGCATACAAGGGGGATAGCACATTGGGTAGACAGGTCAAAGAAGAGAGCACAGACAGGAGTAGTCAGCACATGGGGAAAGAGAGTGGATAGGTGGGTGAGCACATAGGGGGAGAGATTCTCAATGCTGCAAAGCCTGCCCCTATTGCGACATTACCACCCTTCCAATGCAATAGCATTGGGCCTCCATCTAGTCATACACATCATCTATCCCATAGTCCCATGCCCATATACCCATCACACATCCTCCTTCCCATAGTCCCATGCCCATATACCCATCATACATATCCTCCATCCCATAGACCAGTGCCCATATACTCATCATACATATCCTCCATCCCATAGTCCCGTGCCCATATACCCATGACACATATCCTCCATCCTGTAGTCCCATGCCCATATACCCATCATACATCTTCCATCCCATAGTCCCATGCCCATATACCCATCATACATATCCTCCATCCCATAGACCAGTGCCCATATACTCATCATACATATCCTCCATCCCATAGTCCCATGCCCATATACCCATCATACATATCCTCTATTCCATAGTCCCATGCCCATATACCCATCATACATATCCTCCATCCCATAGACCAGTGCCCATATACTCATCATACATATCCTCCATCCCATAGTCCCGTGCCCATATACCCATCACACATATCCTCCATCCTGTAGTCCCATGCCCATACACCCATCACACAGCCTCCATCCCATAAGTGTATGTGTATCAAGTCACACCCACTCCACATAGCCCCACCCACTCCACATAGCCCTGCCCACTCAGATTGTTCAGTTTTCATAGAATTCAAATTTTCCTGTATATTCATAAGTCTCAGCCAGTGACGAAGCGCAGCTGACAGAATCAGCAGAATCTACATCACAAAAGAGGTGAAAATTACACCAGAAATGTTCTCCAGTGACCCTTGACATTCCTGAAATAATTCATATCATCACTGTGTTGTATATTATGATGACTGTCAGTTGCACTCTTTTAAGATAACTGTCAGTGGCTCTCTCTTTTCTGATGATTGTCGGGTGCACCCTGTTATGATGACTGTCAGTTTTGCTCTGCTATGATGATTGTCGGCTGAGTTTTTTTCCTGATGACTGGCGGTTGTGCTCTGTTATGATGACTGTCGGTGGCACTCTTGTGATGACTGACAGTGGCGCTCCTTTATAGTGATTGTCGGTTGTGCTCTGTTATGTTAACTGTTGGTTTTATTATATCGGTGGCACTCTTTTATGATGACTGTCGGTTGCGCTGTCTTTTATGATGCCTGTCTGTTGCACTCTGTTATGATGACTGTTGGTTGTGCTCTGTTATGACTGTCAGTTGCGCTCTCTTCTATGACTGTCGGTGGCGCTCTGTTATAACGGTCGGTTCTGCTCTGTTATGACGACTGTTGGTTGTGCTCCTTTATGACTGTTAGTTGTGCTCTGTTATGATGATTGTCAGTTGCGCTCTGTTATGATGACTATCGGTTGTGCTCTGTTATGATGACTGTCGGTTGCTCTTTTATGACTGTCGGTTGCGCTCTTTTATGATTGTCGGTTGCGCTCTGTTATGATGACTGTCGGTTGTGCTCTGTTTTGACTGTCGATTGCGCTCTTTTATGATTACTGTCGGTTGTGCTCTTTTATGATGACTGTTAGTTGTGCTCTTTTATGATGACTGTCGGTTGCGCTCTATTATGATGACTGTCGGTGACGCTCTGTTATGGTGACTGTTAGTTGTGCTCTTTTATGATGACTGTCGGTTGTGCTCTTTTATGATGACTGTTAGTTGTGCTCTTTCATGATGACTGTCGGTTGTGCTCTTTTATGATGACTGTTAGTTGTGCTCTATTATGATGACTGTCAGTGGCGCTCTGTTATGGTGACTCGGATATGCTCTGTTATGATGACTGTCAGTTGCGCTCTGTTATGGTGACTGTTGGTTGTGCTCTTGTATGATGACTGTCAGTTGTGCTCTATTATAATGACTGTCGGATGTGCTCTGTTAGGATGACTGTCGGTTGTGCTCTGTTATGACTGTCGATTGCGCTCTTTTATGATGACTGTCGGTTGTGCTCTGTTAGGATGACTGTCGGTTGTGCTCTGTTATGACTGTTGATTGCACTCTGTTATGATGACTGTTAGTTGTGCTCTTTTATGAAGACTGTCGGTTGCGCTCTATTATGATGACTGTCGATGGTGCTCTGTTATGGTGACTCGGATATGCTCTGTTATGATGACTGTCAATTGCACTCTTATGACTGTCAGTTGCTCTGTTATGGTGACTGTCAGTTGCGCTCTGTTATGATGACTGTCGGTTGCACTCTGTTATGACTGTCGGTTGCGCTCTGTTATGATGACTGTCGGTTGGTCTCTGTTATGATTACTGTCGGCGGTGCGCTGTTATGATGACTGTCGGTTGGTCTCTGTTATGATGACTGTCGGTTGCGCTCTGTTATGATGACTGTTGGTTGCGCTCTGTTATGATTACTGTTGGCGGTGCTCTGTTATGATGACTGTCGGTTGGTCTCTGTTATGATGACTGTCGGTTGCGCTCTGTTATGATTACTGTCGGTTGTGCTTTGTTATGATGACTGTCGGTTGGTCTCTGTTATGATGACTGTCAGTTGGTCTCTGTTATGATGACTGTCGGTTGTGCTCTGTTAGGATGACTGTCGGTGGCGCTCTGTTAGGAAGACTGTCGGTTGTGCTCTATTATGATGACTGTCGTTTGCGCTGTTATGATGACTGTCGGTTGTGCTCTGTTATGATGACTGTCGGTTGTGCTCTGTTATGATGACTGTCGGGTGTGCTGTGTTATGGTGACTGTCGGTTGTGCTCTGTAATGATGACTGTCGGTTGCGCTCTGTTATGGTGACTGTCGGTTGTGCTCTGTTATGATGACTGTCGGTGGCGCTCTGTTATGATGACTGTCGGTGGCGCTCTGTTATGATGACTGTCGGTTGCGCTCTGTTATGATGACTTTCGGTTCCGCTCTGTTATGATGACTGTCGGTTGCGCTCTGTTATGATGACTGTCGGTTGCGCTCTGTTATGATGACTGTCGGTTGCGCTCTGTTATGATGACTGTCAGTGGCGCTCTGTTATGATGACTGTCGGCTCTGTTATGATGACTGTCGGTTTCTCTGTTATGATGACTGTCGGTGGCGCTCTGTTATGATGACTGTCGGTTACGCTCTGTTATGGTGACTGTCGGTTGTGCTCTTGTATGATGACTGTCGGTGGCGCTCTGCTATGATGACTGTCGGTTGCACTGTGTTATGGTGACTGTCAGTTGTGCTCTGTTATGGTGACTGTCGGTGGTGCTCTGCTATGATGACTGTCGGTTGCGCTCTGTTATGATGACTGTCGGTGGCGCTCTGTTATGATGACTGTCGGTTACGCTCTGTTATGGTGACTGTCGGTTGTGCTCTGTTATGATGACTGTCGGTGGTGCCCTGTTATGATGACTGTCGGTTACGCTCTGTTATGGTGACTGTCGGTTGTGCTCTGTTATGATGACTGTCGGTTGTGCTCTGTTATGGTGACTGTCGGTGGTGCTCTGCTATGATGACTGTCGGTGGCGCTCTGTTATGATGACTGTCAGCTGCGCTCTGCTATGATGACTGTCGGTTGGTCTCTGTTATGATGACTGTCGGTTGTGCTCTGTTATGATGACTGTCGGCTGCGCTCTGTTATGATGACTGTCGGTGGCGCTCTGTTATGACTGTCGGCTGTGCTCTGTTACGATGACTGTTGGTTGGTCTCTGTTATGATGACTGTCGGTGGTGCTCTGTTATGATGACTGTCGGTGGCGCTCTGTTATGACTGTTGGCTGCGCTCTGTTATGATGACTGTTGGTTGGTCTCTGTTATGATGACTGTCGGTGGCGCTCTGTTATGATGATTGTTGGTTGGTCTCTTGTTATGATGACTGTCGGCTGTGCTCTGTTATGATGACTGTCGGTTGTGCTCTGTTATGATGACTGTCGGCTGCGCTCTGTTATGATGACTGTCGGTGGCGCTCTGTTATGATGACTGTTGGTTGGTCTCTTGTTATGATGACTGTTGGCTGCGCTCTGTTATGATGACTGTCGGTTGTGCTCTGTTATGATGACTGTTGGCTGCGCTCTGTTATGATGACTGTCGGTTGCTCTGTTATGATGACTGTCGGTGGCACTCTGTTATGATGACTGTCGGTTACGCTCTGTTATGGTGACTGTCGGTTGTGCTCTGTTATGATGACTGTCGGTGGTGCCCTGTTATGATGACTGTCGGTTACGCTCTGTTATGGTGACTGTCGGTTGTGCTCTGTTATGATGACTGTCGGTTGTGCTCTGTTATGGTGACTGTCGGTGGTGCTCTGCTATGATGACTGCCGTTGGCGCTCTGTTATGATGACTGTCGGTTGTGCTCTGTTATGATGACTGTCGGCTGCGCTCTGTTATTATGACTGTCGGTGGCGCTCTGTTATGACTGTCGGCTGCGCTCTGTTATGATGACTGTTGGTTGGTCTCTGTTATGATGACTGTCGGTGGTGCTCTGTTATGATGACTGTCGGTGGCGCTCTGTTATGACTGTCGGCTGCGCTCTGTTATGATGACTGTTGGTTGGTCTCTGTTATGATGACTGTCGGTGGCGCTCTGTTATGATGACTGTTGGTTGGTCTCTTGTTATGATGACTGTCGGCTGTGCTCTGTTATGATGACTGTCAGTTGTGCTCTGTTATGATGACTGTCGGCTGCGCTCTGTTATGATGACTGTCGGTGGCGCTCTGTTATGATGACTGTTGGTTGGTCTCTTGTTATGATGACTGTTGGCTGCGCTCTGTTATGATGACTGTCGGTTGTGCTCTGTTATGATGACTGTCGGCTGCGCTTTGTTATGATGACTGTCGGTGGCACTCTGTTATGATGACTGTCGGCTGCGCTCTGTTATGATGACTGTTGGTTGGTCTCTTGTTATGATGACTGTCGGCGGCGCTCTGTTATGATGACTGTCGGCGGCGCTCTGTTATGATGACTGTCGGTGGCGCTCTGTTATGATGACTGTCGGCTGCGCTCTGTTATGATGACTGTTGGTTGGTCTCTTGTTATGATGTCTGTCGGCTGCGCTCTGTTATGATGACTGTCGGCTGCGCTCTGTTATGATGACTGTTGGTTGGTCTCTTGTTATGATGACTGTCGGCGGCGCTCTGTTATGATGACTGTCGGCGGCGCTCTGTTATGATGACTGTCGGCTGCGCTCTGTTATGATGACTGTCGGTGGCGCTCTGTTATGATGACTGTTGGTTGGTCTCTTGTTATGATGACTGTTGGCTGCGCTCTGTTATGATGACTGTCGGTTGTGCTCTGTTATGATGACTGTCGGCTGCGCTCTGTTATGATGACTGTTGGTGGCACTCTGTTATGATGACTGTCGGCTGCGCTCTGTTATGATGACTGTTGGTTGGTCTCTTGTTATGATGACTGTCGGCTGCGCTCTGTTATGATGACTGTTGGCGGCGCTCTGTTATGATGACTGTCGGTTGTGCTCTGTTTTGATGACTGTCGGCTGCGCTCTGTTATGATGACTGTCGGTGGCGCTCTGTTATGATGACTGTCGGCTGTGCTCTGTTATGATGACTGTTGGTTGGTCTCTTGTTATGATGACTGTCGGCGGCGCTCTGTTATGATGACTGTCGGTTGTGCTCTGTTATGATGACTGTCGGCTGCGCTGTGTTATGATGACTGTCGGTGGCACTCTGTTATGATGACTGTCGGCGGCGCTCTGTTATGATGACTGTCGGCGGCGCTCTGTTATGATGACTGTCGGTTGTGCTCTGTTATGATGACTGTCGGCTGCGCTCTGTTATGATGACTGTCGGTGGCGCTCTGTTATGATGACTGTCGGTTGTGCTCTGTTATGATGACTGTCGGTTGTGCTCTGTTATGATGACTGTCGGCTGCACTCTGTTATGATGACTGTCGGTGGCGCTCTGTTATGATGACTGTCGGCTGCGCTCTGTTATGATGACTGTTGGTTGGTCTCTTGTTATGATGACTGTCGGCGGCGCTCTGTTATGATGACGGTTGGTTGGTCTCTTGTTATGATGACTGTCGGCGGCGCTCTGTTATGATGACTGTCGGTTGTGCTCTGTTATGATGACTGTCGGTTGTGCTCTGTTATGATGACTGTCAGCTGCGCTCTGTTATGATGACTGTCGGTGGCGCTCTGTTATGATGACTGTCGGCTGTGCTCTGTTATGATGACTGTTGGTTGGTCTCTTGTTATGATGACTGTCGGCGGCGCTCTGTTATGATGACTGTCGGTTGTGCTCTGTTATGATGACTGTCGGCTGCGCTGTGTTATGATGACTGTCGGTGGCGCTCTGTTATGATGACTGTCGGTTGTGCTCTGTTATGATGACTGTCGGTGGCGCTCTGTTATGATGACTGTCGGCTGCGCTGTGTTATGATGACTGTTGGTTGGTCTCTTGTTATGATGACTGTCGGCGGCGCTCTGTTATGATGACTGTTGGTTGGTCTCTTGTTATGATGACTGTCGGCGGCGCTCTGTTATGATGACTGTCGGTTGTGCTCTGTTATGATGACTGTCGGCTGCGCTCTGTTATGATGACTGTCGGTGGCGCTCTGTTATGATGACTGTCGGCTGCGCTCTGTTATGATGACTGTCGGTTGTGCTCTGTTATGATGACTGTCAGCTGCGCTCTGTTATGATGACTGTCGGCGGCGCTCTGTTATGATGACTGTAGGCGGCGCTCTGTTATGATGACTGTCGGTTGCGCTCTGTTATGATGACTGTCGGTTGTGCTCTGTTATGATGACTGTCAGCTGCGCTCTGTTATGATGACTGTCGGTGGCGCTCTGTTATGATGACTGTCGGTTGTGCTCTATTCTGATGACTGTCGGCGGCGCTCTGTTATGATGACTGTCGGTTGTGCTCTGTTATGATGACTGTCAGCTGCGCTCTGTTATGATGACTGTCGGCGGCGCTCTGTTATGGTGACTGTCGTTTGCGCTCTGTTATGATGACTGTCGGCTGCGCTCTGTTATGATGACTGTCGGCGGCGCTCTGTTATGATGATTGTCGGCGGCGCTCTGTTATGATGACTGTCGGTTGTGCTCTGTTATGATGACTGTCGGCTGCGCTCTGTTATGATGACTGTCGGTGGCGCTCTGTTGTGATGACTGTCTGTTGTGCTCTGTTATGATGACTGTCGGTGGCGCTCTGTTGTGATGACTGTCTGTTGTGCTCTGTTATGATGACTGTCGGTTGCGCTCTGTTATGATGACTGTCGGCTGTGCTCTGTTATGATGACTGTCGGCGGCGCTCTGTTATAATGACTGTCGGCTGCGCTCTGTTATGATGATTGTCGGCGGCGCTCTGTTATGATGACTGTCGGTTGTGCTCTGTTATGATGACTGTCGGCTGCGCTCTGTTATGATGACTGTCGGTGGCGCTCTGTTGTGATGACTGTCTGTTGTGCTCTGTTATGATGACTGTCGGTGGCGCTCTGTTGTGATGACTGTCTGTTGTGCTCTGTTATGATGACTGTCGGTTGCGCTCTGTTATGATGACTGTCGGCTGTGCTCTGTTATGATGACTGTCGGTGGCGCTCTGTTGTGATGACTGTCTGTTGTGCTCTGTTATGATGACTGTCGGTTGCGCTCTGTTATGATGACTGTCGGCTGTGCTCTGTTATGATGACTGTCGGTGGCGCTCTGTTGTGATGACTGTCTGTTGTGCTCTGTTATGATGACTGTCGGCTGTGCTCTGTTATGATGACTGTCGGTGGCGCTCTGTTGTGATGACTGTCTGTTGTGCTCTATTATGATGACTGTCTGTTGTGCTCTGTTATGATGACTGTCGGCTGTGCTCTGTTATGATGACTGTCGGTGGCGCTCTGTTGTGATGACTGTCTGTTGTGCTCTGTTATGATGACTGTCGGCTGTGCTCTGTTATGATGACTGTCGGTGGCGCTCTGTTGTGATGACTGTCTGTTGTGCTCTGTTATGATGACTGTCGGCTGTGCTCTGTTATGATGACTGTCGGCTGTGCTCTGTTATGATGACTGTCGGTGGCGCTCTGTTATGATGACTGTCAGTTGGTCTCTGTTGTGATGACTGTCTGTTGTGCTCTGTTATGATGACTGTCTGTTGTGCTCTGTTATGATGACTGTCGGTGGCGCTCTGTTGTGATGACTGTCTGTTGTGCTCTGTTATGATGACTGTCGGTTGCGCTCTGTTATGATGACTGTCGGCTGTGCTCTGTTATGATGACTGTCTGTTGTGCTCTGTTATGATGACTGTCGGTGGCGCTCTGTTGTGATGACTGTCTGTTGTGCTCTGTTATGATGACTGTCGGTTGCGCTCTGTTATGATGACTGTCGGCTGTGCTCTGTTATGATGACTGTCGGCTGTGCTCTGTTATGATGACTGTCGGTGGCGCTCTGTTGTGATGACTGTCTGTTGTGCTCTGTTATGATGACTGTCGGCTGTGCTCTGTTATGATGACTGTCGGTGGCGCTCTGTTGTGATGACTGTCTGTTGTGCTCTATTATGATGACTGTCTGTTGTGCTCTGTTATGATGACTGTCGGCTGTGCTCTGTTATGATGACTGTCGGTGGCGCTCTGTTGTGATGACTGTCTGTTGTGCTCTGTTATGATGACTGTCGGCTGTGCTCTGTTATGATGACTGTCGGTGGCGCTCTGTTGTGATGACTGTCTGTTGTGCTCTGTTATGATGACTGTCGGCTGTGCTCTGTTATGATGACTGTCGGTGGCGCTCTGTTATGATGACTGTCAGTTGGTCTCTGTTGTGATGACTGTCTGTTGTGCTCTGTTATGATGACTGTCTGTTGTGCTCTGTTATGATGACTGTCGGTGGCGCTCTGTTGTGATGACTGTCTGTTGTGCTCTGTTATGATGACTGTCGGTTGCGCTCTGTTATGATGACTGTCGGCTGTGCTCTGTTATGATGACTGTTGGTGGCGCTCTGTTGTGATGACTGTCTGTTGTGCTCTGTTATGATGACTGTCGGCTGTGCTCTATTATGATGACTGTCTGTTGTGCTCTGTTATGATGACTGTCGGTGGTGCTCTGTTGTGATGACTGTCTGTTGTGCTCTGTTATGATGACTGTCGGTTGCGCTCTGTTATGATGACTGTCGGCTGTGCTCTGTTATGATGACTGTCTGTTGTGCTCTGTTATGATGACTGTCGGTGGCGCTCTGTTGTGATGACTGTCTGTTGTGCTCTGTTATGATGACTGTCGGTTGCGCTCTGTTATGATGACTGTCGGCTGTGCTCTGTTATGATGACTGTCGGTGGCGCTCTGTTGTGATGACTGTCTGTTGTGCTCTGTTATGATGACTGTCGGCTGTGCTCTGTTATGATGACTGTCGGTTGTGCTCTGTTATAATGACTGTCGGCTGCGCTCTATTATGATGACTGTCGGCTGCGCTCTGTTATGATGACTGTTGGTTGCGTTCTGTTATGATGACTGTCGGCTGCGCTCTGTTATCATGACTGTCGCTTGCGCTCTTTTCCGCCTCTCCCCGTGAAGCTCCGCCCACTCCTCACAATGTCGCGGCTGCGGACAGGACAGTGACAGACGGAAAACGTCACATTCTGGTGACACTGAACGATCAGCGCTGAGCGGAATTATTTATATTACTAAAAACCACAATAAAAATGTAAGATTTATAAATCCGGAAGAAAGAAAAGAATTTTGCCAAAATACATAAAATATACAACAGTGTGAAAAAAGAATAATGTCTGACCTGTGATGTCTGCTCTATTAAAACCTTCAGCAGGTCAGTAAAAAAGCCTCAAAAAGCCAGAAGAGGAGGCGAGAATGGCGTCTGTCTGAGGAGCTGAAGGAATCACCTCCGATGTAGTCACCTCAGCACCGAGCTGCCGTCTACAGCGGAGGGGGTAAAATGAGGTCCTCAAAAAATCAACTCTGATCTAGATGCAACCCTGACCCCACACATAAACTTCCCCTCATCCAGCACCATGACAACCAGCACAGCAGAGTCCTGCATACACTGAGGCTCCTGGTCATGTGACCCCTGACTCCTCCCCTCCTGTGACCTCATCACAGGTCCTGTGCGCACAGAGCAGCGGTATATGTGGCAGACGCTCCTGGATCTTCTCCTTTCTGGGCCGGTTCCTCCTGTGAGTCCTATTAACCCTTTCACCCCCCCCTTTTCCTCCTACCTGAGCGGACGTCACGTTATCATTAGTGACGAGCGAATTTGTTCGGAAAACGATCGCCAGGCATAAATTCGGCGCGAATATGGCACATTCGGATTCGTGTTCGGAAGCACGAGCAAAATGTTATAAAATCGGTAACGTTCGGTACAAAGTGCGGGGAAATATTTGCACTTTAGCAACGGATAAGGGTGCATCATGAGCGTGGGGCACGTGTTTGATGAGGGGAGCTCAGAGGCGCGCCGTTCCAGTAAACAGTTTTTTCCCCCTAACTTTATGTGTGCACATGCGGCTAGCCAATCAGGGCGCAGGGAACACCCGCAATGTCCTGACCCAACGGCTTGTGTTATTGGCTGCTGAAATCACATGTCGCTCTCCATATAAAGAGCGGACATCTTGTTTTAGCGCCATTTTGAGACTGTAACAGCGCAGAGAGGCTGCTCCTGACGCCGGCACTGTTAACAGCAAGATTTTAACTAGTTAGTTAGGCGGCTGTATATCGGTGTCCAGTGTGGCTGTAAAATTTACCTTCCCACATTTTTTTTTTTTTAGCTATTACTGAGGTCCACAAAGAAAACCAGCAGGCCACATGTCCTACAAGTGTGGTGTGCACTGCTTCTATTACATAGCATTCTCATTAATATTATTTTAATAGCTAAAGGTGAATCAGCCTGCTGCCTCCCACCTTGTCAAAACTGTCTGCAGACCTAACGCGCCTTAAAAAAATGGTAATATTTTCTGTTGCTGAATGTGATGCAGCCCGTCGTATCCCACGTTATCATTTTGTGACGGTGCTAGAAAGCTGTCTGCGTGATACAGCCCGCTATCTCCAACCTTTTCATTTAGTGGCGTTGAAATTGTTTGGAGCATCTAGTCTTATACGGGCCTTATCGACAGGCCCCCCCCCCCAAAAAAAAAATCTTGTGTTACGAACGTAAATTGTTTGGAGCATCTAGTCTTATACGGGCCTTATCAACAGTCCCCCGCCCCCCCCCCCAAAAAAAATCTTGTGTTACGAACATAAATTGTTTGGAGCATCTAGTCTTATACGGGCCTTATCGACAGCCCCCCGACCCCCCCCCCCAAAAAAAAAAATCTTGTGTTACGAACGTAGCATCTAGTCGAGGGGTCAAGAACCTTATTGGCTGAGAAGAGCCATGACCGCCACATATTTTAAAATATAATTTTGTGAGAGCCAAACAGTATGTTTAGAACTAAAAACATGTAAATGTGTGCATTTTATGTAAGACCAACACTTTTAATGTACAATAAGTCTCTGTTCGGGCACAGACACTTAACACGGACTTCACCAGGAAGTTCAGGTTTGGCTGCCCGAACGCAGGGTGTTTGTCGCGTTGTCATGTGCATGACAGTGTGGCAAACACCGCTTCTGATCAGCGGTGAAATCATCCCTGCCGGTCAGAGAGCCGCGGTTCCCACGCTGTCGGAAGTCAGCGTGAGCGCTCAGCTATGATCGGAGGTATCAAGTTTACCTCTGGTCACTGGTGTCAGCTGATGGGGACTACTGATCCAATCATCAGACACCTGCTGCCACTAATTACAGTGAGAGCAGCAAGTGGTAGTGTTCATCAGCCGCTCCTGTGCTGTAAATAAATGATTTAAAATGAAAACGGCATGGGTTCCCCTGTATTTTTTGCTAAACAGCCAGGCAAAACTCACAACTGTGGGCTGCAACCCTCAGCTGTCAGCTTCAGCAAGGCTAGTTATCAAGAATAGAGGGGTTCTCAAGCTGTTTTTTAAATTACTTAATTTATAAAAAAAACAGCATGGGGTTCCCCCTCACTTTTGACAACTAGTCTTGCTAAACCAGACAGCTTGGGGCTGGTATTCTCAGGCTGGTAAGGGTCCACTTGCCACCGCTATAGGGGAAGTGGGAAGGACCAGACAAATCACCAGAATTGGTGCATCTAATAGATGCGCCTTATCTGGGCAGCTGCAGGCTGCTATTTTTAGGCTGGGGGCCAATATCCATGGTCCCTTACCAGCCTGAGATTACCAGCCCCCAGCTGTCTGCTTTCGCAAGGCTAGTTGTCAAAAATGAGGGGACCCCATGACATTTTTTTAATTATTTAATTAAATAATTGAAAAAACAGCATGTGGACCCCTTTTATTCTTGATAACTAGCCTTGCTGAAGCTGACAGCTGAGAGTTGCAACCCCCAGATGTGAGTTTTGCCTGGCTGGTTAGCAAAAATACAGGGGAACCCTTGTGGTTTTTTTAAAAAAATTTTTATTTACAGTGCAGGAGCAGCTGATGAACACTCCCATCCACCGCTCCTGCTTTCACTGTAATAAGCGGCAGCAGGTGTCTGATGATGGGATCAGTAGTCCCATCAGCTGACACCAATGACCAGAGGTAAACTTAATACCTCCGATCACAGCTGAACACTCCACTCACGCTGTCTTTTGACAGTGTGGGAACTATGGCTCTCTGACTGGTGGGGATGAATTCACCTCCGATCACAGCTGAACACTCACGCTGTGTTTTGACAGTGTGGGAACCGTGGCTCTCTGACTGGTGGGGATGATTTCACCTCCGATCACAGCTGAACACTCAAGCTGTCTTTTGACAGTGTGGGAACCGTGGCTCTCTGACTGGTGGGGATGATTTCACCTCCGATCACAGCTGAACACTCACGCTGTCTTTTGACAGTGTGGGAACCGTGGTTCTCTGACTGGTGGGGATGATTTCACCTCCGATCACAGCGGAACACTCACGCTGTCTTTTGACAGTGTGGAAACCGTGGTTCTCTGACTGGTGGGGATGATTTCACCTCCGATCACAGCGGAACACTCATGCTGTCTTTTGACAGTGTGGGAA
Source organism: Dendrobates tinctorius (assembly GCF_039654945.1). Classification (NCBI taxonomy): domain Eukaryota; kingdom Metazoa; phylum Chordata; class Amphibia; order Anura; family Dendrobatidae; genus Dendrobates; species Dendrobates tinctorius. The sequence goes on along the minus strand of NW_027361731.1, from coordinate 4,482,582 downwards.
CCGTGGCTCTCTGACTGGTGGGGATGATTTCACCTCCGATCACAGCTGAACACTCACGCTGTCTTTTGACAGTGTGGGAACCATGGCTCTCTGACTGGTGGGGATGATTTCACCTCTGATCACAGCTGAACACTCACGCTGTCTTTTGACAGTGTGGGAACCATGGCTCTCTGACTGGTGGGGATGATTTCACCTCCGATCACAGCTGAACACTCACGCTGTCTTTTGACCGTGTGGGAACCGTGGCTCTCTGACTGGTGGGGATGATTTCACCTCCGATCACAGCTGAACACTCACGCTGTCTTTTGACAGTGTGGGAATCGTGGCTCTCTGACTGGTGGGGATGATTTCACCTCCGATCACAGCTGAACACTCACGCTGTCTTTTGACCGTGTGGGAACCGTGGCTCTCTGACTGGTGGGGATGATTTCACCTCCGATCACAGCGGAACACTCACGCTGTCTTTTGACAGTGTGGGAACCGTGGTTCTCTGACTGGTGGGGATGATTTCACCTCCGATCACAGCGGAACACTCATGCTGTCTTTTGACAGTGTGGGAACCGTGGCTCTCTGACTGGTGGGGATGATTTCACCTCCGATCACAGCTGAACACTCACGCTGTCTTTTGACCGTGTGGGAACTATGGCTCTCTGACTGGTGGGGATGAATTCACCTCCGATCACAGCTGAACACTCACGCTGTGTTTTGACAGTGTGGGAACCGTGGCTCTCTGACTGGTGGGGATGATTTCACCTCCGATCACAGCTGAACACTCACGCTGTCTTTTGACAGTGTGGGAACCGTGGCTCTCTGACTGGTGGGGATGATTTCACCTCCGATCACAGCTGAACACTCACGCTGTCTTTTGACAGTGTGGGAACCGTGGTTCTCTGACTGGTGGGGATGATTTCACCTCCGATCACAGCGGAACACTCACGCTGTCTTTTGACAGTGTGGGAACCGTGGTTCTCTGACTGGTGGGGATGATTTCACCTCCGATCACAGCGGAACACTCATGCTGTCTTTTGACAGTGTGGGAACCGTGGCTCTCTGACTGGTGGGGATGATTTCACCTCCGATCACAGCTGAACACTCACGCTGTCTTTTGACAGTGTGGGAACCATGGCTCTCTGACTGGTGGGGATGATTTCACCTCTGATCACAGCTGAACACTCACGCTGTCTTTTGACAGTGTGGGAACCATGGCTCTCTGACTGGTGGGGATGATTTCACCTCCGATCACAGCTGAACACTCACGCTGTCTTTTGACCGTGTGGGAACCGTGGCTCTCTGACTGGTGGGGATGATTTCACCTCCGATCACAGCTGAACACTCACGCTGTCTTTTGACAGTGTGGGAATCGTGGCTCTCTGACTGGTGGGGATGATTTCACCTCCGATCACAGCTGAACACTCACGCTGTCTTTTGACCGTGTGGGAACCGTGGCTCTCTGACTGGTGGGGATGATTTCACCGCTGATCAGACGCGGTGTTTGCCGCGCTGTCATGCAAATGACAGTGCGACAAACATCCGGTGTTCGGGCAGCCGAACCCGAACAGTAACATGGATTTCCTGGTGAAGTCCTTGTTTGGCGTCCATGCCCGAACTGTTTGGGTTCGCCCATCTCTATTGAAGATTTGTCTGAGAGCCAGATGCAGCCATCAAAAGAGCCACATCTGGCTCGTGAGCCTTAGGTTGCCGACCCCTGATCTAGTCAATGTTTTATAGGCCTTATTGACAGGCCCCAAAAATTCTTCTGTTACTAACGTAATACAGTAGGGGACATATCACTTTGAAATTGTTTGGAGCATCTAATCAATGTTATACAGGCCTTATTGACAGGCCCCCTCAAAATTCTTCTGTTACTAACGTAATACAGAAGGGGACATATAACTTTGAAAATGTTTGTAGCATCTAGTCAATGTTATACAGGCTTTATCAACAGGTCCACAAAAATTCTTCTGTTACTAACATCATACAGTATGAGGGCGGGGCGGCACGGTGGCTCAGTGGTTAGCGCTGCAGCCTTGCAGCGCTGAGGTCCTGGGTTCGAATCCCACCAAGGACAACATCTGCAAGGAGTTTGTATGTTCTCCCCGTGTTTGCGTGGGTTTCCTCCGGGTACTCCGGTTTCCTCCCACATTCTAAAGACATACTGATAGGGAATTTAGATAGTGAGCCCCATCGGGGACAGTGATGATAATATGTGCAAACTGTAAAGCGCTGCGGAATATGTTAGCGCTATATAAAAATAAAGATTATTAAAAAAATAAAGATTACAGTAGTGGACATCTCACTTTGAAATTGTTTGCAGCATCTAGTCAATGTTGCACAGGCCTTATCGACGTGCCCTCCAAAAATTAGCATCAACATCAACACCAAAAAAAATCTGTTACAAATAAGATACAGTAGGGGACATCTCACTTTGAATTTTTTTTGGAGCAGATCTTCTTTGTCATACATGTGTCATCGACACTGAAACAATTCATTTAAGAGTCTCAAACACGGGACTAGCCAGATCTTCCTCCAGGGAAGGACCCAGCCAAGGATTGACTCCTTTTGGAAACCACCATTACCACCATATTAAGTGGCCCTTTAAGTCAATATCCAGCTCTTTACGAGTTTACAGATATGACAAGGGAAATACCATACCATATGCATATTTGTATTTCCCAGGGAGCATTGCACCTAGGATTTCACTGATTGAGCGCCTTTGCCGGCTGCCGCAGTGTTTTCTTTGACTGGTCTCCCTGAGGTCAGTGATTGTTTCGTGAGGCTGTGAAAAATGGCATTCTGCGCCACGTCTCGGCGCTGCTGCCACAGTCGCTGCAACATGTGCAGTGTTCAATTCCACGGTGTGGTCATATAGCATATCAACCGGTTAACCGATAGTCTGAAAGATCTCTATACCAACTGAAGTGAAATGGTGGAAGTCAACACGACAGTGGTTTCTGCAGCAGTGTATCGTGGCTGGGACAGAGGAATTGCTATACTATCAGGTTCAGTATGCAAGCCATGCAAGGCACATGTGTAAGGTTGGCTCATCGTAGAGCCGCCACCAGGTTTGCACCGTTATCGCACACTGCCTTTCCTAGCTCCAGGTTGAGTGTAGACTCAATAATAATATTTTTTTTGTTTGGAAGTTGTAAGGGTGAAAACTTGAACAACAGTTTCTCATTTTTACAACAAAATTTGAACAAAAACATTTTTTTAGGGACCACCTCACACTTGAAGTTACTTTGAGGGGCTTATATGACAGAAAATGCCCAAAAGTGGCACCATTCTAAAAACTACACCCCTCAAGGTGCACAAAACCACATTCAAGAAGTTTATTAACCCTTCAGGTGCTTCACAGGAAATAATGGAAAGTGGGAGTAAAAAGTAAACATATAATTTTCTTTCACAAAAATGTTCCTTTAGACCTGTTTTTTTTTTTTTTTTTTACTTTTGCCATGGTAAGGCTAGTTTCACACTAGCGTTTATGAGCGCAGCGACGGCCTGCGCACGGCCGCCGCTAAGTCCCGCCCCTGCCGCGCCTCCGCCGGTAGCTCCGCCCACCGGCGCATGACGCTGCATGCGCCCTGCGTCCCCTATCTTTATCACTGGGGGCGCAGGCCGTGCGCAGTATGCGTTTGGCGGCGCATGCGTCCTTTTGACGGTGCGCCGACCTGCGCCAAACGCATACCGCGCACGGCCTGCGCCCCCAGTGATAAAGATAGGGGACGCAGGGAGCATGCAGCGTCATGCGCCGGTGGGCGGAGCTACCGGCGGGGGCGCGGCAGGGGGCGGGGCTTAGCGGCGGCCGTGCGCAGGCCGTCGCTGCGCTCCAAAACGCTAGTGTGAAACTAGCCTTACAGGAGAAAATGGACCACACAATTTGTTGTGCAATTTCTATTGAGTACTCCGATACCCCATATGTGGGAAAATACTACTGTCTGGGCACACGGCAGGAAAGGAGAACCATTTGACTTTCTGAATGCAAAATTTACTGGAATAATTAGCAAACAACATGTTGCGGTTTGGAGAGCCACTGATGTGCCTAAACATTGGAAACCCCCCACAAGTGACACCATTTTGGAAACTAGACCCCTTTGGGAACTTATCTACCATATATACTCGAGTATAAGCCGAGATTTTCAGCCCATTTTTTAAGACTGAAAGTCCCCCCCCTCTCGGCTTATACTCGAGTCATATACGCCAGGGGGTCGGAGGGGGAGCGGGGGTGTCAGATCATACTCACCTCCTCCTGGTGTGTCTCTGCAGCCCCCCTGCTTCTCCCACGGTCTCTGGCACCTTCCTTCTGCGGTCACGTGGGACCACTCATTAAAGTCATGAATAAGGTACCACATGACCGCTGAAGGAAGGAAGAGCTGCCAGAGAACATGTGAGAAGCGGGGCTGCAGAGACCGCACCAGGAGGGGGTAAGTATATGCGATATTCACCTGTCCCCGTTCCACTGCCACGCGCCGCTCTGTCCTCTGCGTCCTCTTGCTGTGACGTTCAGGTCAGAGGGCGCGATGACTTAGTTAGTGCGTGCCATGCCCTCTGCCTGAACAGTCACTGACAGAGGGACCCGGAAAACAGAGCGGTGCACAGTGGTGGAACAGGGACAGGTGAGTAGCTCAGGTGCCGGGGCCGTGAGCCAGCGGTGACATCGGCACCTGTCCCTCATAGTTCGCTGGTGTCCCCGCCTGCTCAGGACACCGATACCTGGCCCCCAGCGATGAGAGGTGAGCATGTCATTTTTTTATTTGCAGCAGCATATGGGGCCTATTCTATGGAGCATCTTATGGGGCATAATCTATGGAGCATCTTATGGGGCATAATCTATGGAGCATCTTATGGGGCATAATCTATGGAGTATTTTATGGGGCAGCATATGGGGCATAATCTATGGAGCATCTTATGGGGCATAATCTATGGAACATCTTATGGGGCCATAACCTTTATGGAGCAGCATATGGGGCATATTATTCTATGAAGCATCTTATGGGGCCATTATTAACCTTTATGCAGCATTATATGGGGTGCATTTTGTATGGAGCATATTATGGGGCCCATAATGAACTGTATGGAGCATTATATGGGGCTTCTGATTCAATATGGATATTAAAATTATGTAAGGAGCATCTTATGGGGGCATAATCTATGGAGCATCCTATGGGGGCATATTCTATGGAGCATCTTATGGGGCAGCATATTCTATGGAGCATCTTATGGGGCCATAACCTTTATAGAGTAGCATATGGGGCATATTATTCTATGGAGCATCTTATGGGGCCATTATTAACATTTGTACAGCATTATATGGAGTGTATTTTGTATGGAGCATCTTATGGGGCCTATCATGAACTGTATGGAGCATTATATGGGGCTGCTGATTCAATATGGATATTCAAAAACATTTAACCTACTGATGTCTCAATTAATTTTACTTTTATTGGTACCTATTTTTATTTTTGAAATTTACCAGTAGCTGCTGCATTTCCCACCCTTGGCTTATACTTGAGTCAGTAAGTCTCCCCAGTTTTTTGTGGCAAAATTAGGGGGGTCGGCTTATACTTGGGTTGGCTTATACTCGAGTATATACGGTATATGTGTATTAGACATTTTGAACCCCTAGGGTGCTTCACAGAAGTTTGTAATGTTAAGCCGTAAAATAAAAAAATCTTTCCCACAAAAATCCTATTTTAGGTACAAATTTTGTATTTTCACAAGGGTAAAGGCCCTTTTACATTTAGCGATGCACCAGTGATCCGACCAGCGATCCGGTGAGGATCGCTGGTGCATCGCTAAATGATCGCTAGTGAGCTTTCATACAGGCAGACCTCACAGCGATGCAGCAGCGACGCAGCGCACGATACTCACCTTTCACACTCAGCGATCCTGACGTCCTCCCGCCCGCCTCCACGCGTTGCTCGTCGTCACAGCAGGAAGCCCCAGCAGAAAGCTGACGACGAGAAATGGAGCCGCCCAATCTCGCGCGATCAGCGATGGACAGCGGGGGAACCGGTCGGAGGTAAGTATCACACATAGCGATATCGCTAGCAATATCGCTATAACGTCACAAAACCAGTGACGTTTTAGTGATATTGCTAGCGATATTGCTATGTGTAAAACCCCCTTAACAGGAGAAAATGGACCCCAAAATTTGTTGTGCAATTTCTCCTGAGTTCACTGATACACCATATGTGGGCAGAATATACTTTTGAGGCACAGTGCAAAGCTCAGAAGGGAAGTAGCGCCATATTACAGTGAAGATTTTGCTGCACTTGTTTGAGGATGCCATGTTACATTGGCAGAACCCCTGAGGTGCCAGAACAGCAGATCCCTCCATAAGTGACTGCATTTTAAAAACTAAACCTCTCAATGAATTCATGTAGAGATGCAGTGATTATATTGACACCACAGGTGTGTCACAAACTTTTGTAGCATTGGGCAGTGAAGAAAAAATAATTTACATTTTTACCACCAAAACTGTGTATTAGCCCCAAGTTTTACATTTTCACACTGGGAAATGGGTAAAATGGCACAAAAATGTGTCCCACAATTTCTACTGAATGTAGAAATACCCCAAATGTGGCTGTATAGTACTGTTTAGCCATACAGAGAGACTCGGGAAGGACAGAGTGCTGTTTGCCTCCTGAAGCACAGATTTTCCTAGACTAGTTTGCGGATTCCATATAAAAAGCCCCTAAGTCCTAGAGAGCAAAATTCCCCCTCAAGTGACCCCATTTTGGAAATTATACACCTTTGGGAATTTAACTACAGGTGTAGTGACGATTTTGACTCCATGGGTGTTTTCCAGAAACAGGCAGCAGTCGATATTGCTGAGTGAAAATTGCAAACTGCCGTTGTAGTGACCAGTGCATTTCAATCACCAGTACATTATGCCCAGCTCATGCTTCTGGAGACACGCACCTGTAAATTAGGCAGGCTCTCATCCCCATAGATATGCCAAACATGTGGGTTCTAAATGTGGTTTAGGCACACTGGGGCTCAGAAGGGAGGGAGGGATTTGGATTTGGGAGCAGAGAATTTGCTGAATTTCTTTTGGTGAACAAGAAGCCATTTCACTTTGGTGTATCAGCTGATTTCGTGAGTTCATGATCCTAGTGCCTTTACTGTATTCTGCTGTACAGTGCTTTGCAGCAGAGGAAATTGTAAAGCTAAGATGTGTGTTACCCCGTCATTCTAATGTTTGTCACTGTCCCTTGTGTTGTACTATCTGATGTGGAGAGGCTAGCGCCCTTGCCGGACAGTGCACTAGCCAGGGCAGTGTGAGGTGACGGCGAGGGATAAGGTTCCTGACAGCGGTGGTGGGAAAGACCCACTTAGGGCTGTCAGAGACACCGCACTGCACTTGCTCATAGAGCCAGTGCGCGTGTCCTGAGTACAGAAGCAGTGCTAAAAGATACCTGGGGAGCAGGGCAGCAGAGGTGACCATGCGTGCTTCAGGCTAATAGTGTCAGGGTCCAGTCAGCGCTGGAAAGTGAAGAGGCACAGGACCTGCGGACACTGAAACTGAATAGTCTGCACGGGACCTATGGTCATGTGACTGCAAGGGGGCGGGGCTTAGCGTCCTGTATTCAGATAGGACAGGACACCATACAACAACTCAGAGTCAGGCAAAACAGAGGTCACAGCAGTACGGGCAAACGAGGTACAGGAGGGACAAACAGACGGGTAGTCAGACAAAGCCAAAGGTCATACACAAGAGGACGACGTGGTACCAAGGGGACGAGCAGAGAGAAGTCGGGTCACAAGCAGAGAGTCATACACGAGAGGTAGCGCAGTACAAGAGGGACAGGCAGAACTCGTAACAGGGACAGAACCAGATCACAACCGAACAAGCAAGCAAGTTATCAGGCACAAGGCACACGTATACAAGAGGTCACTTAACTCAGCCGAGGGCAGGAGTATAATTGACACCGGACCCAGGTCCAGTGAGCACTAAATAGCCTCCTGCTGCCAGAGAGAGGCAGCACAATTAACCCATAGTCTAACCAGGACGGGTCAAAGCGAAATCCCGTCCTGGATCATGACAGGGCTTTAGGGGAGTGCAGGGTCAGGCTCAGGTTTGATCAGGAGATGACCAGTCCTCATTTCCCTATTGGTAGCGCCTTCCTCGCCCCTTTACCATCCACTTGTGTGTTGTGCAGTCCGCCGACCGACCCCTCCCCCTTTGGGTCGCTATATATATCGCGACACTCTTGTTATTTACCCTGGACCGTGACCTGACTTACACCTTTGTCTCTTCCCTTGGTTATCTACCTATTCTCGGTATTGACCCTGGAACGTCTGACTCTCCTGCCTCGCGGTCTGTTCATGAGTAGTGACTAGCATCACACTCTGGAAACATATTCAGCTGCCGACTCCGAGGAAGAAACTGCTTGTTGCCTGTGTCTAAAATATATAGGTTTTATTAGTAGATGTATAGAAGAAAACTAAATACTGTAAAATAATAAAAACACCATTGCTGCTTGGGTCCCCGCCAGTCTCTGTATTTCCTGGTCATTCCCAACGAACTCTGGATTCCTACAGCCAATAAGTTGCCGAAGTGGTGAGTAACGTAGCCAGTGATTGGGAGCATGGAGGGGATGTCTTAATCAGCAATTCAATTTATCTTCCAGTCTGTAGAAGACTAGAGAATGTAAAAACATCTACACCTTCTAACTCCTGATATGTTTCCCCTTTTTATCTCCAGTAATTGTATTATTACACCAAATTCTAACTACCCATCAAGGATAGATATGGACAGAAACAAGATGGCAGAGAGAATATTACACCTCACCCTAGAGATCCTCTTCCGGCTTACTGGAGAGGTGAGAGATTCTAATGATGTCACATTACACCATTCTTATCTATGGGAATAACAGATGGACAGAACTGGAGAGGTGAGGACTCTGGAAATGTCTGTAGTGAGGTTTATTAATGTGTCTCTCCATAACCAGGATTACACAGTAATGAAGAAGACCTCTAGTGGAAGCTATCAGGACCCTGTGTCAGAGGGATGGGGAAGACCTTTGAGCCCAATCACAGAGCCTCCATCTCACCCCCTGATACATGAGGACATCAATGACCAGAAGATCCTAGAACTCACCTACAAGATGATTGAGCTGCTGACTGGAGAGGTGACACTGCTGGGAATGCTGGGACATTATACAGTAATGCTATGAAGGGATTGGGGAATGACGGTATCATTGTATGTGTCAGGTTCCTATAAGGTGTCAGGATGTCGCTGTCTATTTCTCCATGGAGGAGTGGGAGTATTTAGAAGGACACAGAGATCTGTACACGAATGTCATGATGGAGGTTCCCCAGCCCCTCACATCACCAGGTAAGAGACAGGACTAAATACACTCGGCCTATATATGTATGTAAAGAATGAATTCAGTCCCTGTATGTGTTTCCTCCAGATCTATCCAGTAAGAGGAAAACACCAGAGCGATGTCCCCATCCTCTTTTTCCACAGGACTGTAAAGAAGAAGATCCCAGTGCTCCTCAGGATCATCAGGTAGATGGAGAGAAGGTGTCATGAGATCTCCTCTATGATGTGTAGACGGCTGTGAAGGTCTTGTGCTCAGTCTTGTTTTATCCACCAGTATTATATGTTTCATACTTGTGTAATGAGAACGGTGGAGATTGCAGGATTAGAGCTGATCATAGATGTGACTTCTCCTTCTATGACTTTTACAATATTTGTTTCAGGGTGAAGATCTGACCCAGGCTAATATTACAGAGACATATGTGAGGTGGGATGAGTGGTGTAAAAAGAAGATACCTACAAGTGACTACCCAGGTGAGTAGTAACTAGTGATGAGCGAATTTTTTCAGAAAACCATCGCCAAACATAAATTCAGCACGAATATGGCACATTCGAATTCGTGATTGGAAACACGAGTATAGCATTCTAAATCTTATTTTTTCACTAGCTAAATGTGATACAGCATGCCCTATCCCACTTTGTCATTTTGTGCTGTGGTGACATTGTTCTGTGATTTGAGCTCTTGTGTATGAAGAAATATTTTTGGGGGGCAGTTGCTAGCATGATTCACAATACCATATCTCACTTTGTTATTTAGTGGAGGTGAAATTTAACAGTGTGCATAGCTCATGCACATTAAAAAAATACATAATTTTTTTCTGTTGCTGAATGTGATACAGCCTGCCGTATCCCACTTTGTCATTTTGTGGCGGTGATTTTCTGTTCCTCAGCTGGTCCCATCTGCACCCATGGTTCCAGAGTCCCTACAGTGCCTTCCTGCATTTTTCATCCCTCCTTCGGGCTGTAGCAGGGGGTCAGCTGCTACCTTCTGTAGGTCAACCAAGGAGTAGCATCTTGTGCCACCTCTTTGTCCCTCCTTGGGTGGCAGTTTTTGCCTGCTGCCACTTGTCTGAGCTGGAATTTGGTTGGCTAACTAGTTATGCCCCTCCAGACTTTCAAAGGGATACTGCACAGTGGTTCCACCACCTTGCCCTTTACACTCTCCATCTGCTGGGTTGGTGTGGAGAAACGGGGTCAGTGGGTGCTGTCATCCGCTGGCCCAGCTGCTTTTAGCAAGGCTGCATGAACCAGGGCTCATATCACTGAACACCCGCTGTATCTCCCGGTGAGCAATGCACTACAGACAACACAGGGTTAGGGTAAAACAGTGTGGCAATACTTTATTGAGCTACAACACCCAATAGCAAACAGAACAATCCCAGCAATTACCCCAAGATGGTGCACATTACAGGGTCTCACCCTTCCCTTTCCGCTGACTTGCCAGGATAATGGTAGATGTTATGTACGAGCTCCCAGGGTCGCTACTCCACCTGTGATACGCAAGCAGAGAGGAAGTAATGACAAGCATAGGGAGATAACCGAGAGCAGTCCTGTGTTCTTTCAGCCGAGTCCGAAGTACCCTGAGCTGAGATCCGGAAGAGTGACACCAACCAGAAGAAAATAAGTCTCTTTTGTACCCGAGGCAGGTGATCTATTATTAGATTTACCCAGTGTCCTTCAGTCCACCCTCACAGTCTTTCCCTATCTACCTTTGAAGTCAAAAACTGGTTATAGAATATAGAGTGGCTATTTATATGGATACACCTGGGTGGGCCATTTATAAAGTTGAATCCAAAATGGCCAACTTCAAAATGGCCACCATGGTCACCACCCATCTTGAAAAGTTTTCCCCCTCCCATATACTAATGTGCCACAAACAGGAAGTTGATATCACCAACCATTCCCATTTTATTTAGGTGTATTCATATATATGGCCCACCCTGGTGTATCCATATAAATGGCCCACCCTGTACAATACACAATTAGCATAACAGCACACAATAAACAAAGATAAACTTACACTATGTACAAGTCACTATTACATACTTACACAGTATGTTAAATGGCATGCAAGTCTGTCTTCTTGACCCACCAGACATAAACACTTAAATCCACAAACCAATATACAGATAAAAAGTCAATACTTCTTGGTTTGCATAAACTTGGTTGCCTGGGAAATTAAGATACAATCTGGTTTCTTCACCTTGCTCCCCCATCTTAATTAACCAGACATGATAGGCTTCCAGTCATCCTTCTCTACTTGTCGGGACAGTCCATCGGCATTTCCATGTTCTTTGCCCTATTTATGGGAGACAGAAAAATTCTAGGAATGTAAGGCCAGACTCCATCTGAGTAAACGTCCATTGTACCCAGCAGTCCGATTTAGCCAACTTAAAGGATTATGTTCAGTTGTGACCGTGAATTCTTTGCCATAGAGGTAGGGCTGCAATTTCTATAAGGCCCAGATTATGGCGAAGCATTCTTTTTCTACTGTGGTGTATGCTTTCTCCCGATGCAACAGTTTTCGGGAAACGTAAGTTACCGGGAGTTCCTGACCATCGTTCCCCACTTGACTGAGTACAGCTCCCAATCTGGTGTCTGATGCATCTGTTTGGACAATGAACGGATGGCAGAAGTCAGGAGCAGTCAGGACTGGGCTTTGGGCTAGCTGGGTTTTCAACTGGAGGAATGAAGGCTTGGACTCTGGGGTCCAGATGAGGTTGCGGGCATATCTTTTGGTGGTAAGGTCAGTGAGAGGCTTTGCTACTGTACTGTAATTGGGGATAAACTTTCGATAATAGCATGCGGTCCTTAGAAAGTCGCGTATCTGCTTTTGGTTGTCTGGGCGAGGCCACTGGGTAATGGATTCTACTTTTGCGAGTTCAGGATGAATGCACCCACTTTCTACCCGATGTCCAAGGTATAGTACCTCGGCCATCCCCATTTGGCACTTGTCAGGTCAGATGGTAAGCTGGGCTTTTGCTACCCTCTGCAGCACTTGTGACACATGTTGAAGATGCTCTTCCAAGGTATCACTGAAGATAGCGATGTCATCCAGGTAGGCCTGGACATACCCCTGACATCCCTCTAGTAACTGGTCCACCATCCTTTGGAAGGTAGCTGCGGCATTCTTCATCCCAAAGGGCATGCTGGTAAATTCATAAAGGCCAAAATGGGTGATGAATGCAGACTTCTCTTGAGCCTCTTTTGTGAGTGGGATTTGCCAGTATCCCTTGCTCAAATCGATGGTAGATAAGAACCAAGATCCGCCTAACCTGTCTAGTAGTTCATCCACCTGAGGCATGAGGTACTCATCAGTAATGGTGACCTCATTGAGTCGTCTATAGTCCACACAGAAGCGAATACTCTTGTCTTTCTTAGGCACCAACACTACACTGGCTGCCAATGGGCTATGGAAAGGAACTATGACCCCCATATTCAACATGTCATCCACTTCGGCCTTCATCATTGCCAACACTGGGAGGTGTCACTCGGTAGGCCGGTTGTCTGAGTGGAGTGGCTACCCCTGTGTTGACATGATGCTGGACCAAAAGGGTTCGACCAGGCTGACTCGTGAACAGGGAGCCATATGTTCCAAGCAGTTCTGTAAATTGTTGCTTTTGTGATGGACATCCGCTACCCCCATTCCTCTTTTGGATTCCACCAATAAGTCCGGGATCTGGTCCAGAACTGGATCATCTAAAGGGGGACAACAAACTGCTAGGTTGGTAACTTCCCTTTCCTCAAAAACTTTTAGCCTGTTAACATGATAGGTCCGTTCACGAACACCCTCTCGATCCAAAGCCACAGTGTAGTCAGTCTCACCGCATTTCCTGGTGATGGTGAACGGACCTGTCTACATGGCTTGCAGCTTGGTTTTGCATACTGGAACTAGTACTAGAACTTTCTGTCCACAGGTAAATTCTCACACTTTGGCAGTACTGTTGTAACACTGTCATTGCCTTTCTTGAGCTATTTCTAAATTCCCATGGACTAAGGCCATAAGGTACCTCATCTTCTCCCTAAACTTTTGGACATACTCCAGAATAGGAACCTCTTCTGTGGGAAAAGTGCCCTCCAAACTCTCTCTTACTAGCTCTAACGACCCTCGTACTTTTCTGCCATGCAGCATTCCAAAAGGAGAGAACCCAGAAGAATCGTACGGCACCTCCCGGTAGGCAAACATGAGCTGCTGCAGGTTTTTCCCTCAGTCCCCTCTCTCGGACTCCACATGCCGGCTAATGAGCTACTTGAGCGTTCTATTGAAATGCTCACACAGCCCATTATTTTTGGGGTGGTAGGGGGTGGTACGCATGGGGCAGACACCATGTTTCTCCCAGAGGGTCTGAATCAGCTCGCTTTGGAACTGGGTCCCCTGGTCGGTCAATACCTCCTGTGGAAACCTTACTCGACTAAACATGTCCAGTATAGTTTGAGCCACCTGCTCTGCATCTATGGATGACAGTGCAACGGCCTCCGGATAGCGAGTGGCAAAGTCGACCAGGTTGAGGATGAACCTCTTTCCGCTGCAGCTGGGGATAGCTAAAGGACTCACTAAATCGATGGCAACCCTCTAGAAGGGTGCACTTATCATGGGCATGAATTGGAGTGGGGCACAACAGGGTGCTTCCCCCATCCATTGACAAACCAGGCAAGAGGCTTGGTATTTCTGCACCTCTAGGGCGATCTTTGGACAAAAGAAACTATGCAGTAGTCTGTCCCGGGTCTTTCTCACCCCCATGTGCCCAGCTGCAGGAACATCAAATGCCAAGTGCAGGAGTTGGGTCAGATACTGCTGAGGCACCAAAAGCTGATGGACATGGGTCCAAGGTTTCTCTGGGTTTGATGTGGGCTTTTCCCTATATAGCAGTAGATTCTCCCATTTATACACCTCCCCCTGATTTGTTTCCCCAGGTTGAGCGGCTGCACTGCAGGCAAATTCTAGGGTGGGGTCCGTGAGTTGGGCTTCCCTAAACTCCTTGCGATCTGTCTCCCCCCAGTCAATGGCAACAGTCTGGTCAAGTGTACTCACCGCCGTCAGCTCAGAGGGGGTTGATGGAGGCTTGGAGTGTTGGTTATCCTTGGGATGGGTGGCAGAAAGATCCACATCAGGGTGTTTCTTTGCTTGGCTTCGGGTGATGACAGTAACAAATTGGCTGGACAGTCATTGTCTGAGGTCATTCCCCAAAATAACAGGTGTGGGGAGCCCGTTCATGAGTCCCACTTCAACCTCTCCCTGGTCAGTACCCCCAGTCCAGCTGCACACAGGCTAGAGGGATGTCCGAGCGCTGACCTCCAGCCAAGGAGATGGTCACATTGGCGATGTCACGCTAAGGTAGGCGGAAGAAGGTTAATAGACCCACTGAACCACAGAGAATTCTGTGGAAGCTGAACCCTAAGAACCAGTCAGACAAGGACGTAAGGTTAATGCAGGACTTTATTAGAGATGATAAGGAGAATCCCCAGGGAGGATCCCCCAGACTGAGACACCGAATACCTCCGAGGGAGCACTGGTGAGCGAACCCCTGTACAGGGATTGTCCCAAGACAGCCAGGGAGGCTCAAGTGCGACGGTTCCAAGACCGAAGGGTCAGACCCAAGTGGGATTGAGAAACACAGTGGATGGAAGTGGGAGGTCCAGGAAACTGGAAGAGGGTAACAGCGGGACCGGAAGATACTGCCAGAAACTGAGGGTAGGTGGTGGACGGACAGGACACGGTGCTAGAAGAAAAACACAGAGTGTAAATGCACAGGACAGAATAAACAAAACAAGCAAGCGCAGGACTGGGACCTGAGATGGCAATTTGGAAAACAAGACACAAAAGAAAGGAGGTGCGGACCTTAAATACTCAGATCCCACAGCGATTGGCTGGGAGGACACTTCAGCAAAAAAGGGTGCCCTTGCCCTTTAAATGCTCAGACAGCGGTGCATGCGCACCCTAGGCTTGCTCCCCTGCTACCAGGAAGCAGTGGAGCAGAACAGACACGCTGGACCAACTCTGCAGTCGAAAGGAGCGCCGTGGGAACTTGGACAGGGTGACAAGCTTTGCGGGGACCCAGGGGATATCCACGAACTGGCGGGACCCAATCTCCCTGCACTTTGGAGATGGGACCAGCCGGCCGACATATTACAGTACCCCCTCCCTTATGCCTCCTCTTTTTCAAGCCAGCCAAAAACCTTTGCATAAGACGGGGAGCGTTAATATTCTTTTTTGATTCCCAGGACCTCTCCTCTGGACCAAAACCCTTCCAGTCAACCAAAAACAGCGTCTTGTTCCTTCTCTATTTCATGTCAAGTATGGCCTTGACCTCCAAGACATCGCCAGCAGAGACAGGGGAAGGACGGGTACCAAATCCCGGAAGTAGCGTCCAACGATGATCAGCTTAAGGAGAGAAACATGGAAAGAGTTGTGAATCCGTAAAGATGAGGGCAATTTCAGCAGGCAGCATACTTCATTAATTCTTTGAAGTACCTCAAAGGGACCGATGAACCGAGGAGTCAACTTGTAGGAAGGGACCTTGAGATGAATATGTCTAGAAGAGAGCCATACCTTGTCTCCAGGTTGGAAAGGAGGAGAATCTAGACTTCTCTTGTCTGCATGATTTTTCATCTGTACAGATGCTTGTTCTAATGAGGCCTTGGTATAGGACCAGATCTTGGAGAAGTCCCTAGCCAGATTCTCGGCTGCTGGATTGCTGGATGGAATCTTTAAGGGGGTTGGAGTCCTAGGGTGACATCCATAAACAACGAATGGAGAATTGAAAGAAAGCTCACCAACATAGTTGTTATAAGAGAACTCCACCCATGGCAACAAGGCAACCCAGTGGTGTGCGTTGACAAAGTGTCACACGCAGTTGGTGAGTACCTGATTCACCTGTTCCACCTGGCCATTGGATTGCTGGTGATATGCCGAAGAGAAATCCAGAGAGACATCCAGCTGCTTGCAGAGGGACCGCCAGAACCGGGACACGAACTGCACTTCCCTGCCAGACACAATATGGAGAGGTAACCCGTGAAGATGAAGAACATGTTGAATGAATAATTCCACCAGTTTGGGTGCAGAGGGAAGACCGGACAAAGGGATGAAGTGACCCATCTTGAATTGATCCACCACGACCCATATCAAGGTACAACCGGAAGACACTGGCAAGTCGGTGATGAAATCCATCGCGATATGTCTCCAAGGAGCAGACGGTACGGGGAGAGACAGAAGATGATCAGTGGGAAGCTTTTTAGGAGTCTTATTACGAGCACACGAGGGGCAGGTGGCGGCAAAATCACAGACATCCAGACGCATCTTGGGCCACCAGTGAAATCAGCTGCATGGTCTTTCTCTGCCCTGCATGACCGGCAAGCTTAGAAGAATGCCCTCACTCCAGTACCCGTCTTCTGTCCGAGACTGGGATGAATGTCTTAACCGGATGTGATTGCGACAACCGGACAGGTGCCACAGTGATCATTCTAGACGGATCAATGATGTGGCGAGGTTCCTCCTCCTGGTTGACGGAGATAAAAGACCTGGATAAAGCATCAGCCTTGATGTTTCTCTCAGCTGGACGGAAGTGGAGCTGGAAGTCAAATTGGGTGAAGAACTACAACCATCGAGTTTGACGAGAGTTAAGCCTCGTTAAGTCGACTGCAGGTAGGCCAAGTTCTTATGATTGGTGTAGATAATGACCAGATGAATCGCTCCCTCCAGGAGATAATGCCATTCCTCCAAGGCCAGCCTGACGGCCAACAATTCCCTGTCACCAATGGTGTAGTTGCGTTCACAGGGCGAGAACGCTTTTGAAAAGAGCCTACAGGTTACCATCTTTCCGGAAGGGAGCTTCTGCAGAAGTACGGCATTCACCTCCATGAAGAACTGCTTGTTGACTAGCAGTCTATGGAGAGCAGGAGCAGTAGAGAAGGTTTATTTCAGAGCCAAAATGGAAGATTCTGACTCTGGAGGCCACTCTTTGGGATTGGATCCCTTTCAGGTCAGAGCAGAGAGGGGTTTGGTCAGATCCGAGAAATGTGGGATAAACTGCCGGTAGTAGTTGGCAAACCCTACTAATCTCTGAATAGCCTTGACTCCAACAGGACATGGCCAATTGGGTACAACCAACACCTTCTCAGGATCCATCTTGAGCCCTGTGTCAGAGATGATGTAACCCAGGAAGAGTAGGGAGCTCCATTCGAAGAGTCACTTTTCAAACTTGGCATACAGACAATTCTCTCTCAATCGCAGAAGGACCTGATGGACATTTCTTCTATGAAAAGAGAAATCTGGAGAAAGGACCAATATATTGTCCAGATAGATGACTACACAGATGTAGAGGAGGTCACGGAAGATGTCCTTGACATACTCCTGAAAAACCGCAGGTGCGTTACTTAGGCCAAAAGGCATTACCCAGTATTCATAGTGACCATCACGAGTGTTGAAGGCAGTCTTCCACTCATCGCCGGACAGAATTCTGACAAGATTGTAAGCCCCTCGGAGGTCCAACTTGGTGAAGATCCTGGATCCACTAAGGCGATCGAAGAGCTCTGGAATAAGAGGCAGAAGAAACGTATTCTTCACCGTGATGGCATTCAGGCCCCGATAGTCGATGCACGGACGCAAAGACCCATCCTTCTTCACAAAGAAGAATCCCGCACCAGCAGGGGAGGAGGATTTCTGGATGAACCCCCAAGTCAGGTTCTCTTTGATGTGGTCAGACATAGCTTGAGTCTCGACTGGCAACAGTGGGTAAATCCGGCCTCTGGGAGGAGTCGAACCAGGAATGAAATCAATAAGGCAGTAATATAGCCTGTGCAGTGGTAGAGTCTCCACCTCACATTTGTCAAACACATCCGCAAAGGACCAGTAGGCAGATGGAAACCCAGGATACGACTGACCCCAACAAATGTGTCACGCCTCCGCTCGCGCCGCTGCTCGCGCCGCCGCCCCCCATGTCCCGTCATACTTACCGGGCCGCAGCTTTCCGCCGCGTCCCTGTCCTCTCTCCTGCTCTGGCAGCGGCGCCTGCTCCTTCTCGGGCGTGAGCACACTGCAGGCCTCGCCGCGCACACGCCCTTCGCCCCTTATAGCTCGGCCGCTCCTCCCGGTCCTCTCTATGATCTGGAGAACCCTGACCCGGAAGCACCTCCTCACCTTCCTATATCAGGCCGCCTCTTCCTATTGACACTGCCTGATCGTCACTGGTATTAGTAGTTATTCTGGCCCCATGTTTGCCTTTGTCTTCTGCTCCTTCTGTGTCCTCCTGCAGCCTCCTGTTACCTCCTACCCGTGTTACCTTCTCAGTTTACCTGTGCGCCTCTGTTTCAGCCGTGTCAGCCTGTGTCGCCATTCCGCCAGTGTTCCTGTGTTCCAGCCATGCCACCCTGTGTCTCCATCCTGCTGGCCTTCCTGTGTCCCTGCCGTGTCAGCCTGTGTCTCCGTCCTGCCCGAGTTCCTGTGTTCCAGTCGTGCCTGCCTGTATCTCCGCTCTCTCCGTATTTCCTGCCTCTTGTCTCGCCAGTCTACCCGGCTGTCTTGCCTGCCACCTGTTACGTCTCCCATGTCTGCCCTGGGTACCAGCTGCCGCATTAATAGTTTCCCCTGGGCCTGTCCCTAATGCTCACTGTATAGGGGGTGGTCCACCTGGCCCCCTCGCCCAGGGGAGGTTCGTTGCCGTGGTCCAGTGGGTTCACCTTCGGGTATCCTCACAGCACGATCAGGCCATGGACCCCGCTGGTACCTCAGCAACTGCCCAAAAGGAACTAGTGTTCCTACGGGAGAATCAGGCCTGGATCATAGCCTTCTTGAAGACCATGGAGTCTCGGCTATCAGCATTGCAGCCCTCCGACCCCGGGAATGCGTCCCAGCTGGCCAGCCTCCAGCAGGAGCTCGCCCAGCAACGCAATACCCAGGCTCATATTTTAAATTATATGGCCTTGGTGGATAACCCACTCCTATCTCTCCAGTCCGCCGCCGCTGCCCCTGTTCAGGCTTCTGTTCCACACCCACCGACCCGTTTAGTTAAGCCTCCGCGGTATGGCGGAGACCCCAGATTGTGCCGGGGATTCTTAAATGAGTGCCAATTGCACTTTGAATTGCTGCCTCAGCAATATCCCACAGACCGAGCCAAGGTGGCCTTTGTGGTATCCCACTTGGAGGGCGAAGCGTTGGCCTGGATAAACCCCCTCTGGGAGCGAGACGATCCGTTGGTCTCCCAGCTCTCCACTTTCCTAGAGACCTTTCACAAGGTTTTCGATGAACCTGGACGCCTGGCCTCTACCACCGAGTCTCTTTTTAATCTTCGCCAGGGTACTCTGTCAGTGGGCCAGTATGCCGTTCAGTTTCGCACCCTGTCCTCTGAGCTCGGGTGGAACAATGAGGCCCTGGTGGGAGCATTTTGGCATGGTTTGTCTGCTCGTATCAAGGACGAGCTGGCGGGTCGTGATACACCGACGTCCCTCGAGGATCTCATTTCCCTGGTGACTCGCATTGATTTGCGCTTCCAGGAGCGCTCTCGCGAGTCCGCCAGGGAGAGAAGACTTCCCCCGTTTCTCCGGCAACACGCATTCCTTCCTGCTCGCGATTTGGCTCTACCTCCGTGGCCTCGGCATCCGAACCTATGCAGGTAGATCGTCTCAAGCCGGCAGACCAGCGCCGTCAAGAGAGGCTCGCCCAGGGTATCTGTCTCTACTGCGGCATTGCCTCCCATCTTCTGTGCTCATGTCCGGTGAGGCTGGGTAACGCCTCTGCCTAGGACAGGTAAGAGAGGCCTCCCTAGGTGTTAGTGATACCTCTCTACCCTTGACCCTCTCTGTCCTGTTGAACCTCGGTTCCACCCGCATCTCTGAGGTGGCCTATGTAGATTCTTGAGCCGCTGGGAACTTCATCCAGCTCGAGGCGGTCAAAAAATTGTGGATACCTGTCAGGTCCTTGGAGTCTCCTCAGCAGTTAGCTTTGGTCAACGGCGCTCCCCTGCGGGAGGTCGTTACCTTGGTCACCGAAGAGGTGGAGTTACAGGTCGGAGCCTTGCATCGGGAGAAGATAGCCTTCTTTCTCCTGCCTTCGCTTTCCCATACGCTCCTCTTAGGCCTTCCTTGGTTAAGGACTCATGAACCCATCCTCGATTGGCGGTCTGGGGACATTCTTCGATGGGGTCAATCCTGCCAGTCTACGTGTCTTCTTTCCGTTCAGCCAATCAAACCTCCTAGGACTCGTGTGGTGCCTGCGGACTTGCCTTCGGCCTATTGGTCCTTCGTGGACGTCTTCGACAAGAAGGAGGCAGAGAGCCTGCCCCCGCATCGTCCATATGACTGCCCGATCGATCTCGTACCTGGCTCTACGCCACCCCGGGGCCACATTTACCCTTTGAATCCTCTCCAGTCCCAAGCTATGTCCGAGTACGTCCAGGAAAATTTGGCTAGAGGATTTATTCAGAAGTCTTTCTCTCCTGCAGGCGGAGGCTTCTTTTTTGTCAAGAAGGACGGGTGTTGTGAATTCGCTTTCTGGCCTACCTCTGGTTACTAGTGAAGGTAGTGGAGCTGGTTATATTGACAGAGGGGTTGCGAGTTCTCTTTCTGGGATCCCTCTGGTGGTTACTGGAGGTAATGGAGCTGATCTGATTAAAAGAGGCTTGCCACCTGATAATGAGGAGGATGATTGGAGATCTGGAGTTCTGACTGGATTTTAGACAGCCGACTCCCTCTATCCCTGCTGGTGATTTTTTCCTTCCTCCTGAGGTCTTAGTTTCCAGCTCAGTCCCTGCATGCTCAGCTAAGTGTTCTTTTGCTATTGTTCTCATTTGATCTGGTTTTGTCTATTTCAGTTTTGTGTGGTCAGCCATCTCCGGCTGGGACTGTGCTGAATCTCCATCCATATGTTACTACTTGTGCCAGTTTGTTTTTGTCCCTTATTAGATTGGCCTCTTTTTGCTCTGCTTTCAGAATATACCAGAGTGCTGATATAGTGGGCGAAGTCATGTGACTTCAGTATTTTTCTATCAGACGTGTTGGACATTTTTTGCAGGATTTTTTACGTGATTGCAGACAGTGTCTTTCCTTTCCTGTCCTGTCTAGTTAGTGTGGATCCCATCGTTTGCTCAGTCTATTTTCCTACCTGCATTTGTGTTTTCATCTTGTCTCACCGACAATATATGTTTGGGGGCTATCTATTCCTATGGGGTCTGCTCTGGGGCAGTTTAGATTTCCCCTTTCTTGCTTTAGGCTTATTTAGCTCTCCGGCTGTGTCGAGGCATCTAGGATCATCATAGGTACGCTCCACGGCTACTGCTAGTTGTGTGGATAGGATCAGGGATCTGCAATCCGCTTAGTTACCAACCTCTCTGGTTTTCTGTGGCTTAGCTTGGTCTTGCTCGCCTCCTCGGTGACCCATTCATAACATAATCACCAGCCTAAACCGCAGATTCTAGGGTACTCAAAAGCAGGAGAGAATTGTAAAAAAAAAAAGTGTCAGAATTTTTTTTATATATATATTTTCTCCTCTTTTTCTCTGGGGCCGTAGGAGGATTTTTTTTTTCTTTAATGGAGATTAAGCAATTGTCTGATCGTGTTGAGCAGCTCGCTGCTGAAGTGCGGGGAACTTCCGCCTATCTCACTCAATCATCTGCTGTTGAACCAAAAATCCCTACACCTGATGTGTTTTCTGGGGATCGGTCTAAATTTTTGAATTTTAAGAATAATTGTAAACTATTTCTTGCCTTGAAGCCTAACTCATTGGGGAGCTCTGTGCAGCAGGTAAAAATTGTCATCTTCTTGCTGCACGGCGATCCCCAGGATTGGGCTTTCTCTCTGACACCTGGAGATCCTATTCTGACTAATGTGGACGCATTTTTTCAAGCCTTGGGGTTGTTTTATGATGAACCTAATGCTATTGATCAAGCTGAGAAAACCTTATTGGCATTGAACCAGGGTCAGGATTCTGCAGAGTTATACTGTCAAAAATTCCGAAAGTGAGCGGTCCTTACTAAATGGAGTGACTATGCCCTAGCAGCTCTCTTTCGGAAGGGTTTGGCAGAAACCGTAAAAGATGTTATTGTGGGATTTCCTGTTCCCTCTGGTCTTGACAATTCTATTTCATTAGACATTCAAGTTGATCGGCTTTCACGTGAACGTAAAACTACATGAGAGGCGTTGCCGCCTTTTGAACGAATGTCTGAACCCATGCAATGTGATAGGGTTTTGTCTAGGGTGCAACGAAAGGAGTTTAGAAGGCATAATAAGCTGTGTTTTTTCTGTGGAGACTCCTTTCATACTATTTCTGTCTGCCCTAAATGAGAAAAACGTTTTGCGCACACATTTGCCATGGGCAGTGTACAGCCTAAGTTCCTTTTGGCGATTACCCTGATCTGCTCCTTGTCTACATTTTCCGCTAAGGCTTTTGTAGATTCAGGAGCAGCTTTGAATCTGATGGATTTAGACTTTGCTAAACGTTGTGGTTTTCCCATGATACCCATGCGGACATCTATCCCTTTGAGGGGTATTGATGCTACTCCTTTGGCGGAGAATAAACCCCAGTTTTGGACCCAGGTAATAATGCGGGTCGCCCCAGACCACCAAGAAAATTGTAAATTTTTGGTGTTGCACAATTTGCATGATACTATTGTTCTGTGTTTTCCCTGGTTGCAAACTCATAATCCTGTTTGGGATTGGAAATCTGTGTCTGTGGTGAGTTGGGGTTGTCAGTGTGTTCTTAGTGACACTCCTGTTTTCTCCACCTCTCCCCAGTCTCATGATATTCCTGATTATTTGGCTGATTTTTCTGGTGTATTTAGTGAGAGTAAGTCTATGTCTTTGCCTCCTCATAGGAGTTATGTGCAATTGAGTTAATGCCCGGGTGTAAATTTCCCAAGGGTCGGCTTTTCAACTTATCGGTACCCGAACATGATGCTATGCGATCTTATATCAAGGAGTCTTTGGAGATGGGTCATATCAGACCATCCTCTTCACCTTTAGGTGCTGGGTTTTTTTTTTGTGGCCAAGAAAGATGGTTCATTAAGGCCTTGTATTGACTATCGTTCCCTTAACAAAATCACTGTTAAATATCAGTACACATTACCCCTGTTTTCTGATTTATTTTCCAGAGTTAAAAGTGCCTGCTGGTTTACCAAGCTTGACCTCAGGGGGGTATAATCTTATTCACATCAAGCATGGGGATGAATGGAAGACAGCATTTAATACTCCGGAGGGACATTTTGAGTACCTGGTGATGCCTTTTGGGCTCACTAATGCCCCTTCTGTCTTCCAATCTTTTATGAACGATATTTTCCGGGACTTTGTGGATAAGTTTTTGATCATTTATCTGGATGATATTTTGATCTTTTCCAGTGATTGGGATTCTCATGTGGAACATGTCCGGACTGTGTTCCGGATTCTGAGGGAAAATTCCCTGTATGTTAAGGGATCGAAGTGCCTCTTTGGTGTACAGAGGATTTCATTTTTGGGTTTCATTTTGTCCTCGTCGGCTATTGAAATGGACCCGGCCAAGGTGCAGGCCATTTATGATTGGGTTCAGCATACTTCTTTGAACGCTCTCCAGAAGTTTTTGGGTTTTGCTAATTTCTATCGTAAATTTATAAGTAATTTTTCTGGTATTGTCAAACCACTGACTGATCTGACCAAAAAGGGCGCTGATGTGGTGAATTGGTCTCCATAGGCAGTCTCGGCATTTCAGGAGCTTAAGCGGAGATTCACTTCTGCTCTGGTTCTACAGCAACCTGATGTCTTACTCCCATTTTAGGTGGAGGTAGATGCTTCAGAGATTGGTGCAGGAGCCGTTTTGTCCCAAAAAGATCCGGTGACTTCTAAAATGAATCCCTGTGCCTTCTTTTCTGGAAAATTCTCCCCATCTGAACGTAACTATGACGTGGGGAATCGGGAATTGTTGGCCATGAAATGGGCATTTGAAGAGTGGAGACACTGGTTGGAGGGAGCTAGACATCAAGTTGTGGTCCTCACCGACCACAAGAATTTGATTTATCTTGAATCAGCCAAACGCTTGAATCCTAGACAGGATAAGTGGGCCTTGTTTTTCACGTGTTTTAATTTTGTGGTCTCTTTTCTTCCGGTCACTAAGTGTCATGGTCACGTATGTCAGGACGCAGATGATGCCGCTAACCACCACCGGGGACAGTCAAAACACCTTTGAACTCGACCAAAGTAAAAAAAGTTCACTTTGTGCTTTTAATACCGCCAGATCCAACACTGGATCATGACAGTACCCCCTCCTTAATGAGGGGCCTCTGGACCCTCAAGACCACCCCTCATTAGGGAAACACCTACAGCGGGGACGCCCAGACCCTGAGTTCACCCCACCATTCCCTGACACTTCAGGTTTATGACAAACACCGCTGATATTGGCAATATATGTTCCTTTTGGAGGCACCACTCATCTCCACAGCGCCGACCTGGGGAACGAGTTAATGTATGTGTAGGTTTGCTCAGAGCTGATCAGACTCCATAACACATTTCCACAAGATGTTTTTTGGTGGCACCCATACATGCTCGTTCACACACAGGTCCGGACCAGAACGTTTATTGCACACATACATTTGTCATAACTTGGTGAACTCACTCTGGACTTGACAACAGAGGCGTCCCCCTGTGTCACCACACTCACACCCCCACTATTCCCCAAGGGACACCACCCTCCAACCCCTTCACCATGAGGACTGCGCCTCCTAGGGTTGGTCAATGGCGAGGGCAGAGATTTGTCCCTACTCCCCCGCAGCACACCTGCTGCACACACCAGGAGGAGAAGGGGACCGGGAAATGGAGGAAATATACTCTCGCTGGTCATCTCCACACGACCAGGAGGGCGGCTTCTTCGATGGTATGAAGATTTGGCGTAAAACCCCGCGGACTATCACACCAGTCAGTTCACCACAGGGGCGTACCCCTTCACCTCGGGGAATACCAGGCAGCTCCGTGGGGCACCATTCCTCCCACCTGCCTGGGTGCGCCCGCCTGCATGAACCAGTCCTGCTCCCCAGCAGCGACTCTAGGGGGTTTTAGTACCATAGCCGCAGGAATATGGAGGAAAATATATATATATACTCGCTGGTCGCCTCCACACGACCAGGAGGGGCGGCATCGAAGATTTGGCATGAGCCCCGCGGACTATACACCAATCTACTCCCTACAGGGACGTACCCCTTCACCTCGGGGAATACCAGGCAGCTCCGTGGGGCACCATTCCTCCCACCTGCCTGGGTGTGTCCCCTGTAAGAGCAAGTCCCGCTCCCCAGCAGCGACTCTAGGGGCTTTTGCCAGACCGCAGCCGCCATTTTTGTTTCTCTGGTTATCTGAGCCGAGGCCCCAGACCCTGATAACTGCTGCTGCAGCGGCTTAAACACACCTTGCCGCTCCCCACTGCACCTCAGTGAGGCCCGGCAGTAATTACCACAGGTCTCCACATGGCCAAAGCTCACCAGAAAAAAAAAGTAAGGGCTGGTGATAATGTCATGGTCACGTATGTCAGGACGCAGATGATGCCGCTAACCACCACCGGGGACAGTCAAAACACCTTTGAACTCAACCAAAGTAAAAAAAGTTCACTTTGTGCTTTTAATACCACCAGATCCAACACTGGATCATGACACTAAGAATGTTAAGGTGGACGCCCTTTCTAGGAGTTTCTTTGCTGATTCTCTTATTGTGACCGAGCCTACTACCATTCTAAATGAGGGGGTAGTTCTTTCCGCCATCTCACCTGATTTGAGACGTGCTCTGGAGGAATTTCAGGAGGACAAACCTGAACGTTGCCCTATGGGAATATTGTATGTCCCTGACCAGTGGAGGAAGAGAGTAATGTCTGAAATTCATTGCTCCGCATTGGCTGGTCATCCAGGTATTTTTGGTACCAGAGATTTGGTGAGTCGGTCTTTTTGGTGGCCTGCCTTATCTCGTGATATCAGGAATTTTGTGCAGTCCTGTGGGACTTGTTCTCAGTCCAAACCCTGTTCTCGTTCTAGTGGGTTGTTGATGCCCCTGCCTGTGCCCAAGAGGCCATGGACCCATATCTCATTGGATTTTATTTCCGATCTTCCTGTCTCTCAGAGAATGACTGTTATCTGAGTGATTTGTGATAGATTTTCTAAGATGATCCATCTTGTACCACTCCCAAAGTTGCCATCTTCTTCAGAGTACCTTTGTTTTTACAACAGGTGGTTCCATTGCACGGGATTCCTGAGAACATTGTGTCGGACAGAGGAGTGCCGTTTGTTTCCAGATTTTGGAGAGCTTTTTGTTCCAAACTGGGAATTCAGTTATCTTTCTCCTCTGCATTTCATCCTCAGACCAATGGGCAGACTGAGAGAACAAACCAGACTTTGGAGTCCTATTTGAGATGTTTTATATCTGCTGATCAGGATGACTGGGTCTCATTTTTGCCCTTGGCCGAATTCGCGCTAAACAATAGAGCTAGTTCTGCCACTTTGATGTCACCCTTTTTCTGTAACTTTGGGTTTCATCCTCGATTTTCTTCAGGGCAAGTGGAATCTTCGACCTGCCCAACTGTGGACACTGTGGTAGAGGGAATGCAGCAGATTTGGGACCAAGTGGTGGATAAGTTGTCACTCTCTCAGGAAAAAGCCCAACGGTTTTCCAACTGGCATAGGACCATTGGTCCCCGGTTTAAAGTGGGTGATATGGTTTGGTTGTCATCAAAGAATATTCCTATGAAGGTTGCATCTCCAAAGTTCAAGCCAAGATTCATTGGACCTTATAAGATTTTGGAGATTCTCAATCCTGTTTCTTTTCGATTGGCTCTTCCAGTTACGTTTAAGATCCATAACGTGTTTCATAAATCTCTTTTGAAGAGGTTTGTGGAGCAAGTAGTTCCTATGGCGGCGCCTCCTGACCCTGTATTGGTAAAAGGCAATGTGGAATATGAGTTAAGAACAAAATCCACCGATACCTATCCATTCCCTATAAAGGTCAATATACCATAATATAGGACATAATGTAATACGGACTATCCAACACTCTTACTCCTACAAAAACCACGGAGTTTCAATCCGAAAAATATAAAAAAGTTTTTATTATTTTAAATGTAATCTACAAACAATCACATATAATACAGACAAAGGACAAAAATGTTCACACAGGGCTCATATGCGGTAACCACAAAATCACACCAAATAGCAGAATGGAATAAAGAAATGTATATATAATTTCCCAAAAAGAGTGGGGCTATTGCTTTTGTGCCACGTCCACCAGCAGACACCAATGGGTAAGATTTGTAGTATATATTCCTTTACAGCATCTGTTGTTTAATGATTTATGGGTGATTTACACTTTGTAGGATGCTGTATACAATTTTGGATTGATGTAGGTTGTTTTATTGATCTGGACTGAGGAAATTGCACCTTGCACTTTATTTGAAATACGTGTGATGGTACCATGATATTGGTCACTCTTTTTGGGAAATTATATTACATTTCTTTTTTCCATTCTGCTATTTGGTGTGATTTTGTGGTTACCGCATATGAGCCCTGTATGAACATTTTTGTCCTTTGTCTGTATTATATGTGATTGTTTGTAGATTGCATTTATAATAATAAAAACTTTTTTATATTTTTCGGATTGAAACTCCGTGGTTTTTGTAGGAGTAAAAATGTGGAATATGTTGTAGAGAAAATATTGGATTCTCGTTTGGCTAGACGGAGACTCCAGTACTTGGTCAAATGGAAGGGTTATGGCCAGGAGGATAATTCTTGGGTCTCTGCTTCTGACATTCATGCCGATAGATTGGTTCGTGCTTTTCACCGGGCCCATCCTGATCGGCCTCGTGGCGTGGATGAGGTTTGGTGACCCCTCCTCAAGGGGGGGTACTGTTGTGAATTTGCTTTCTTGCCTACCTCTGGTTACTAGCGAAGGTAGTGGAGCTGGTTATATTGACATAGGGGTCGCGAGTTCTCTTTCTGGGCTCCCTCTGGTGGTTACTGGAGGTAATGGAGCTGATCTGATTAACAGAGACTTGCCACCTGATAATGAGGAGAATGATTGGAGATCTGGAGTTTCTGACTGGATTTACGACAGCCGACTCCCTCTACCCTTGTTGGTGATTTTTTCCTTCCTCCTGATGTTTTAGTTTCCAGCTCAGTCCCTGCATGCTCAGCTAAGTGTTCTTTTGCTATTGTTCTCATTTGATCTGGTTTTGTTTATTTCAGTTTTGTGTGGTCAGCCAGCTCCGGCTGGGGCTGTGCTGAATATCCATCCATATGTTACTACTTGTGCCAGTTTGTTTTTGTCCCTTATTAGATTGGCCTGTTTTTGCTCTGCTTTCAGAATATACCAGAGTGCTGTTATAGTGGGTGAAGTCGTGTGACTTCAGTATTTTTCTATCAGACGTGTTGGAGTTTTTTTGCAGGGTTTTTTGCGTGGTTGCAGACAGTGTCTTTCCTTTCCTGTCCTGTCTAGTTAGTGTGGACCCCATCATTTGCGCAGTCTATTTTCCTACCTGCGTTTGTGTTTTCATTTTGTCTCACCGACAATATATGTTTGGGGGCTAGCTATTCCTTTGGGGTCTGCTCTGGGGCAGTTTAGATTTCCCCTTTCTTGCTTTAGGCTTATTTAGCCCTCCGGCTGTGTCGAGGCATCTAGGATCATCGTAGGTACGCTCCACGGCTACTGCTAGTTGTGTGGATAGGATCAGGGATCTGCAATCTGCTTAGTTACCAACCTCTCTGGTTTTCTGTGGCTTACCTTGGTCTTGCTCTCCTCCTCGGTGACCCATTCATAACAGACGGGTCTCTTCGTCCTTGCAACGACTACCGGGGTTGTTCGATCGGCTGCGGGGGGGCACGAATTTTCACCAAACTAGATCTTTGTGGGGCCTACAATCTCATCCGTATTCGCCCCGGTGATGAGTAGAAGACCACTTTCAACACCAGAGATGGTCATTATGAATATTTGGTCATGCCCTTCGGCTTGTGCAATGCCCCCGCAGTATTCTAGGAATTTGTGAATGATATTTTCCGACACATTCTGTACTCTTGTGTGGTAGGTGGTAAAGTATCTGGACGATATTTTTGTCTTTTCCCCGGATTTGTCTACCCATAGGAAGAGCGTCCGTCTTGTTCTATCGCGCCTGAGGGAGAATCGCCTATATGCCAACCTGGTGAAATGCTCCTTTGAACAAACCTCTCTTCCGTTCCTGGGGTACATCGTTTCCGATTCTGTCTTATGCATGGATCCAGAGAAGGTGTCCACCGTGCTCAACTGGCCACAACCTCACGGAGTCAAGGCAATTCAACGATTTCTGGGTTTTGCAAATTATTACCGGCAGTTCATCCCACATTTTTCTTCTTTGACCGCTCCCATCTTCTCTCTGATTCGTAAGGGAACCAACCCTCACGTCTGGTCCTCAGAGGCCGAAAGATCCTTCCTTGCCCTGAAACAAGCCTTTGCCTCAGCTCTCGTCCTCCATCACCCGGAGACTAACAAACCTTTTATTTTGGAGGTGGATGCCTCTGCCATCGGGGCTAGAGCCGTACTCTCACAGAAATCTCCTGAATGGCTGGTCACCTGCGGCTTCTTCTCAAAGACTTTCTCCACTCCAGAACGGAATTACTCCATAGGTGACAGAGAGCTCTTGGCCATCAAATTGGCGTTGGAGGAATGGCGGTACCTATTGGAGGGAGCTGTACATCCATTTAAGATCTTCATGGACCATAAAAATTTGGCATACATCCAATCGGCACAGAGGCTGAACCCCCGGCAAGCGAGATGGTCCTTATTCTTTGCCCATTTCGATTTTGAACTGCACTTTCATCCGGGTAGTAAGAACCTCAAGGTAGATGCATTGTCCAGATCCTTTCTTGCTGTCGATACGGACGAAGATCCCACGCACATCTTGGACCCTTCCAAAATCATCACGGTGGCACCCCTCAGTCTGTCTACTCTGCCACCTTCGTCCCAGAGACCAACCGGAGGCGAGTCTTGCGCTGGGGACATGCCTCCAAAATTGTAGGCCATGTTAGGTTGAAAAAGACTCTTCCTCTTGTGTTGCGCCAGTATTGGTGGCCTACTCTTCCTCAAGATGTTTGAAGTTTTTTAGCCTCGTGTCCATCCTGTGCCAAAAACAAAGTCCCCAGGCAATTACCTTCCGATCTATTACACCCGCTTCCTGTCCCTTCAGCTCCCTGGCAGCACATTGCTATGGATTTTATTACTGACCTGCCTCGCTCTTCTGGATGCACTGTCATCTTCGTCGTTGTGGATTGATTCTCCAAGATGGCTCATTTCTTCATCCCTCTGCCCGGTTTACCCTCGGCCCCTGAATTGGCGAAGGTTTTTATCCAACATATTTTTCATGCCCATGGCCTGCCTCAACATATTGTCTCGGACAGGGGAGTCCAGTTCACCTCCCGATTTTGGAGAGCGCTCTGCAAATTTATGAACATCACGCTGGATTTTTCCTCCACCTTTCACCCTCAGACCAATGGTCAAACAGAGCATACTAACTAAAGTTTGGTTAATTACCTCCGTCACTTCTCCAACGCTCATCAGAGCGACTGGTCAGACCTACTCCCATGGGCCGAATTTGCGTATAACAATCACGCCAGTGAATCTTCAGCCAAGTCTCCCTTCTATATCGTCTACGGGCAACACCCGGTTCCTCCTGTCTCGGGAGTGCCGGCCGCCGATCTTCTGGCTGGGAAGTTCTCCAGGATCTGGCAGGAGACCTTCACCGGTCTCGAACAAGCGCGTGCTAAGATGAAGAAGCATGCAGACAAGAGGCGCTTGGATCCACCTCTCTACCATCCTGGAGACAGAGTGTGGTTATCCTACAATTTCATCCGCCTTAAGAGTCCTTCGCACAAATTGGGTCCCCGGTATATTGGACCCTTCAAGGTCTTGGCCCGCATCAACAGCGTCTCTTACAAATTGAAGCTTCCCACCTCGCTCCGCATCCTCAATTCGTTCCATGTTTCTCTTCTGAAACCAGTGGTTCTCAACTAATTCCATGCCTCTAGTAACCGCTCTCCACAGCCTGTTTCCTCCGATGATGTCTTTGAGGTTAAAGACATTCTCGCCATGAAAAGGCCTTGGGAGGGGGGCACGTAAGGAGGGGGGTACTGTCACGCCTCTGCTCGCGCCGCTGCCCCCCGTGTCCCGTCATACTTACCGGGCCGCAGCTTCATGGCGCGTCCCCGTCCTCTCTCCTGCTCTGGCAGTGGTGCCTGCTCCTTCACAGGCGCGCGCACACTGCAGGCCTCGCCGTGCACGCGTCCTTCACCCCTTGTAGCTCGGCCGCTCCTCCCTATGAAATGGAGGACCCTGACCCGGAAGCACCTCCTCACCTTCCTATATAAGGCCACCTCTTCCTATTGACGCTGCCTGATCATCACTGGTATAAGTAGTGATTCTGGCCCCATGTTTGCCTTTGTCTTCCGCTCCTTCCGTGTCCTCCTGCAGCCTCCTGTTACCTCCTACTCGTGTTACCTTCTCAGTTTACCTGTGCTCCTCTGTTTCAGCCGTGTCAGCCTGTGTCGTCATCCTGCCAGTGTTCCTGTGTTCCAGCCATGCCACCCTGTGTCTCCATCCTGCTGGTCTTCCTGCGTCCCTGCCGTGTCAGCCTGTGTCTCCGTCCTGCCCGAGTTCCTGTGTTCCAGTCGTGCCTGCCTGTATCTCCGCTCTCTCCGTATTTCCTGCCTCCTGTCTCGCCAGTCTACCCGGCTGTCTTGCCTGCCACCTGTTACATCTCCCGTGCCTGCCCTGGGTACCAGCTGCCGCGGTAATAGTTTCCCCTGGGCCTGTCCTTAATGCTCCCTGTATAGGGGGTGGTCCACTTGGCCCGCTCGCCCAGGGGAGGTTCATTGCCGTGGTCCAATGGGTTCTCCATTGGGTATCCTCACAGCATATCTCCAGTCCGCCAATCCAGAACGGGTTTGTGGGTGCAAAGCCAAGGAAGACCTAGCAGAAATGGAGTAGAAAGGATTGGTAGTACATAGAATGTGATCTTCTCCTTATGAAGGGCCCCAAAACTGAAGTTCCACCTCCTCAGTGATACCTAGCATGGAATCCTGCAAGGGCCTTCTGTCCACGGAAGTAATGCTGCAAGGGAACAACAGGAATCCCGAACCGGTGAGCCCCAGATTGCTGCACAAAATTACCTGCAGAACCAGAATCCAAGTATGCTGTTTCTGAACATCTCCTGCCTCCAGCCAACACCTGTATAGAAACAGTAAGGGGTAGAGAGGGATCACTCTCACCTAGGAAGGCCTCTCTTAGCTGTCCTAGGTGGAGAAGTTTTCCAGCCTCTTGGGACATCAGCGGCAAAAATAGGTAGCATTCCCACAGTATAGGCACAGCTTTTTGGCCAACCTCTCACCACATTTGCATTCATCCAACTTGACGCGGTCAACCTCCATAGGCTCGGAGACCGATGCTGGAGCGGGAGGAGCGGGTTCCAGAAAGACGGAGCTAGACGGAGAAATCGCCTTTTATGGTTCCTCTCCTTGGACCGTTCCTGAAGGCGGAGATCAATTCGAAAGGCGAGAGAAATGAAGTCATCCAAGGTATCGGGCAACTTTCGCACCGCCAATTCATCCTTGATTATCCCGGATAGCCCACGTCAGAAGACTCCAATCAGGGGTTGATCGGTCCACTGTAACTCAAATGCCAGGGTACGGAACTGGATGGCATACTGACCGACCGAGAGAGAACCTTG
The DNA here is from genome assembly GCF_039654945.1 of Dendrobates tinctorius. Classification (NCBI taxonomy): domain Eukaryota; kingdom Metazoa; phylum Chordata; class Amphibia; order Anura; family Dendrobatidae; genus Dendrobates; species Dendrobates tinctorius. Next base: position 4,449,583 of record NW_027361731.1, on the reverse strand, counting down.
CTGTAGGTGGAAGAGAGCCTCCATGGATGACGCCGCCCATCCTGGTTCATCAAAGATCTCGCGGAAGGTGTCCAGGAAGTCTTGGAGATGAGACACAATAGGATCATTCCACTCCAGTAGTGGATTAAAACATGCCAAAGCTTTGCCCTCCAAGTGAGAAGCTAGAAATGCCACTTTGGCTATATCCATTGGATACTGCTGGGACAACAATCGAAAATGCAGCTGACGTTGATTAAGAAATCCTTCACACAATTTGGGATCACCAGTATACCAAGTGGGTTTGCAGAGACAAGGAGCTGGTCTTGATGCAGGCGACAACCACAGAATTGAGCACTGGAACCGCAATTGGAGAAGGAGCGGCAGCTATTTGCATGCTGGTAAGACGCTCTTCCACTGAAGATAAAAAGCTCAGCATCTGGGTCAGGACTGGAGGATACTGCCAGTAACCAAGGGTAGGTGGCGGACGGACAGGACACGGTGCTAGAAGAAAAACAAAGAGTGTAAATGCACAGGACAGAATAAACAGAACAAGCAAGCGCAGGATTGGGACGTGGGGATGGCAATTTGGGAAACAAGACACAAAATTTCCCTGGCACTTCTCAAAGGAAGTGTGGACCTTAAATACTCACAGATCCCACAGCAATTGGCAGGGAGGACAATTCAGGAAAAAAGGGTGCCCTGGCTCTTTAAATGCTCAGACAGCGGTGCATGCTCACCCTATGCTCGCTCCCCTGCAACCAAGAAGCAGGGTAGCATAGGAGACATGCCGGACCATCACTGCAGCCGGAAGGAGCGCCGCGGGAACGTGGACACGGTGAGAATCATTGCGAGGACCCGGGGGATTTCCACGAACCGGTGGGACCCTATATCCCGCTGGCCAAGATATTACAGGCAAACTGGTAGTGTTCAGGTGGGACAATATCTGCGCTGACCAGTGTGATGGAGGACCCAGTGTCCCGATGTCCCTGTGCCTGGATATCACTGACTTTAACTGGCTGGATGTAGCGTAGGAGGTTGACTGGTGTAGGCTGGCCAACACGCTGTGTAGTATGAACCATATATATCACTGCTGCTGGTGTATCCTGGGAATAGCATCCCTCCGACCCTGATGGCTCGTGTTGGCAGATGTTGACCGGGTGAGCAGGCAGATGGGCTCCAGGCATGGGGCCCTGGGAACAATTTTTGGCAATGTGTTCAAGGCGCTTGCATGTAGAACATTGCCGTGGGTTGGGCAACTCACGGATACTGTTGGTAACCCTTGGTCCTGGTGGTCGGTCAAATCTTTGGTTGAAGGGTCTCCTTGGATCAGTGGGCATATCTGGTCTCCAGCAAGGTCGGTTGGCTGTAAATTCATCAGCCAATCGGGCTGCTTACTCTGGAGTGTCAGGCTTCCAGTCAGCTACCCACTCTCGAATCTCTGGGGCCATCTTCTCCATAAGTTGCTCAAGCGTGATCATGTCCCAAAGGCAGCAACAGAGTGGGCAGCCCTACCATCAAGCCAGCGGTTGCAGTGTCTCTGGAGTTGACTGCCAAATTCTACATAGGAGACCCCCTGGAGAGGCAATGTCCGGAACTTGGTGCGTTATCTCTCAGAGTGATGGTAAAAAGTGCCAGCAGGGTGTCCTTAATAGTTCCATAATCCTGGCAGTATTGAGGCCCAAGTGACCGGGCAGCATCCCGTGCCCAACCAGTCAAACTGGTCCACAGGTATTTAGCCCAATCAGCTATGGGCATCTGGTGCATCAGCATTAAAGTCTCAAAATCTTGCAGAAGTTCATCGACTTCTGTGTTGGACTCATTAAACACTGGCACATCTCTGTAGCGGAGCTGCGTTCCTTGTTGGGGGACTACCATAGGGTTAGGGTCCGATGCTGGATGTAGGAACTCCCAAAACTGATTCCATAACACAAGCTCTTTCACTACTTGAGGCTCCAGGTCCCAATGCAACCAACAACTCCTAGATTCGGGCTGCAGCTGACTGGGTAAATTCCAAACCGGCACAGGATCCTGGCTTTGGCAATTCTTCTGAGTCCGTCTCAGCGAGTTTTCGTCATCCATCACAATGTTCTGGGCATCCCAACGAACTAATTCTTTGATCAAATCTGACCGAGTGTCCGTGGTCCGGTATTCAATCCGTCAAAGCTGGCACAGCTCCTGTAGTTGTTGTTTCTTGTTACAGCCATACATCCACTCTGGTCCTCTTCCCAAGGCCGAGTTGGTGGGTTTGAACATTGTGGCGTCCAAAGCCTACTGTGTATGCCTCATCAATGGTCTGCTGGGTCTGTCTGCATGACTCCATGGTTGTGAAGCCCTGGACGGTGCCTACAAACACCAGTCCCCTGCAGCTCCCCTGGTTCCAGTGGGCTGAGTAGTGTTCCACTTGCTGCCACCAACTGTGGAGAAACAGGGTCAGTGGGTGCTGTCGTTCGCTGGCCCAGCTGCCTTTAGCAAGACTGCATGGTCCAGGGCTCATACCACTGAACACCCGCTCTATTTCGAGGTGGGCAATACACTACACAGACAACACTGGGTTAGGGTAAAACAGTGTGGCAATAGTTTATTGAAACACAATACCCAATGGCAAACAGAACAATCCCAGCAATTACCCCAAGATGGTGCACATTACAGGATCTCACCCTTCCCTTCCGCTGACTCGCCAGGATAATGGTAGATTTTATGTTCGAGCTCCCAGAGTCGCTACTCCACCTGTGATACGCAAGTAGAGAGGAGGTAACGACAACAGTAGAGCAGTCCTGTGTTCTTTCAGCCGAGTGCAAAGTACCTTGAGTTGAGATCCTGAAGAGTGACACCAACCAGAAGAAAAGAAGTCTCTTTTATACCCGAGGCAGGTGATCAATTTTTAGATTTACCCAGTGTCCTTCGGTCCACCCTCACAGCCTTTCCCTATCTCCCTTTGAAGTCAACAAACTGGTTATAGAATACAATATACAATTAGCATATCAGCACACAATAAACAAAGATAAACAAACACTATGTACAAGTCAATATTACAGAATTACACAATATGTTAACTGGTATGCAAGTCTGTCTTCTTGACCCACCAGACATAAACACTTAAATCCACAAACCAATATACAGATAAAAAGTAAATTCTTGGGTTGAAAAAACGTGGTTGTCTGGGAAATTAAGATACAAACTAGTTTCTTCACAGTTGGCTGTAGCGGAAGAGGTGTCGGTCTGCTCTATACAAGTTCTACTCTATTGCAATGGATGCCACTTTGTTGGTGACTGCCACTAATTTTTGTTGGCTGGCTGGGTCTCCTTCATTCGTATTGCCTGTAGCAGTAGGCCTCCAAGACAATCAGGCCTCCATTTCCTTGGAGTCAACTACACATGTTACTATCCTTAGATTTTTCTGGTAATAGTAGTCTACGAAATTTATATGATATGTGTGCCACCTGAGTGTGGCTGAGCACGAAAGCACGTTGAGTTGTTGCATGTGGTATCAGGGCTCCCAGCACAGGAGGTCTACATGATCCCTCACCCACCACGTCTTACTGTGACATTCAATTGAAAGCTGTAAATGCTGTCCCTGACCCCGATACCTCATGCCTGGCTGATTGCTGCAGTGCCATGCTACAATTTAAACTGTGAGTAGAATTTAGGCAACTTTCCTGGTGTCTGCCCCTCATTTGATGTGTTTTGGCAGCATTTGAGGCAGTCATAAGGTGTTGTGCATACATTTGTTTTTGCCTCCCATTGACATGAATGGCGTTTGGTTATGTTCAGCAAATATTTGACCAATTAGTCGGCGAATATTACAAATTCGGTGTTCGTAATCCGAACCGAACATTGAAATATTCACTCATCTCTAGTAGTAGCCACTAAAGTCACAGATTCTTTGCAGTCTCGGCTGTGGCTGCTTTATCGGTGGTGTAGTCCGGCGGTATCATAATCATGTGATCACTATTTTGCCTCTAGACCACAACATTCTGCTCCACCAAAAACTGTTCAAATGACTTTGGGTATTGAAAGCCCTTTTCTATAGAACTTACAACCTGGAGCATCCACCTACCCCCTGGGATTAGGAGATGACCCTTACCTGCCCAGATCTGTAAACTACAAAACCAAATGACAGCGAACATAGAATGTGCTGAGTTTTAAAATCACTGATATGATGGGCCTGTAAGAGAAAGCTGAGGGTAATTATGCTGTTGGCTTCCTAGATCCCTGATATCTTATTGGATGAATCTACCTTCTCTCCCTTCTGTGCTGCTGAATGTGCTCATATGGTCCCTACAAGACCAGGTCCAGTCTTTCTGACCAAACTTCGCTTTTATGATCGACAGCATTAAATGTGCAGTGAGGCCAAGTGTGAATTTCTGTACAATAACAGAGTTTCTCTTTATCCTGACTTTTCAATTTCTTTTAAAACCGACTAACTTCAAACAGGATTGCGATAAACTATACAAAAACCATTACACCTGTGCCATGATATATCTCTAAGCTGTGCATGGCTAATGGCTGTAATATGCATTTATTCACACCTGCAGAAGATGTGTTGGCGCGGCTCCAGCCCTGGCTTCATGGATTCACTCCGAGTCATCAATTCCATTATGTTTTCAAACCTAAGGAATTCAGATTACTGCACAATCTCTCCTGAAATGGGGGGTGCTAATACTTTCTCTTCTCTTCTGGTCAGGACTCATAGTAGCTCCAATGGTCCACCATAAATGAGTGCAAGTCCAGTTTAATGTTTGCAGTCTCCTCTCATAAATACGTTCTTGCTGGGGATGTAATACATTTTTATTTTATTTTATGTCTACTGGTTTATAGTTTTTCATTTTGTATGATTTGTTGTGGTATCAGCCTGCCTCACTTTAATAAAAGGTCTCTATTGCCATTTCCAAATGCCTGAGATCTAAATTTAAGACACCTCAGCTCTGCACTATTATAAAAAGTTCTCTATAAATGTCTAGTATTTCTTTTTGAAGCGCATCTGACGTAAAAATTGGCCTACGATAATTTACAGTTTGTGGCTCTTGGCAATCTATTTTCTCCAGAAAGGTTTCACCACTAGTTATTCACCTCACTTTTTTTTTTACGAAGACTGTTCAGCTTGATCATTTCAGCAGGTGTGTTATTATCTATAATAAGTTATTTAACCCAACAACATGGATCTGGACTTACACGAAGATCCATATACTTGGGCCATGGTTTTACCTGCTATTGTGTGGAGTGAGATAGCTGGGGGCAGAGAAAATACAAAATCAGAAGACACAGGAGTAGTCAGTAAATGGGCCGGGGTCACAGCAGGAGACAAATACACAAGCCACGAGCTGAGCACAGACGACTTAACCAGAGGAGAACAACGCTGTATCTGGCAGATTCCGGCCATATGCTTCGAGCTTTAGTAGGGTGTGGTGCTTTCCAATCGGCTGAAGTAGGGAGCAGATTACTCCAGCTTGACATCCACCCATACTACCACACTGGATAGTACTACTGGTCCCAGGTACCCTAATCTTAGTGGCTGAACAGGGCCTGTGCCGCAGAGCTTCTGGTTACGACATCTCCGCCATTACCAGTGCCACCTGCAGAATGAATAAGGCGGTGAGAGAAGCAGATGTTGTAGGAGCAGGTTGCAGAGGAGATGGGACACACCATTTGCAGAAGCCCTAACCCCTTAGTGACAGAGCCAATTTGGTACTTAATGACCAAGCCAATTTTTACAATTCTGACCAGTGTCACTTTGAGGTTATTGCTCTGGAACACTTCAATGTAACCCACTGATTCTGAGACTGTTTTTTTCGTGACATATTGCACTTCATGTTAGTGATAAAATTTCTTCGATATAACTTGCGTTTATTTATGGAAGAAACGGAAATGGAAATTTGGCAACGGTTTTTAATTTTTTTGCAATTTTCAAACTTAAATTTTGTACCCTTAAATCAGAGAATGGTGTCACACGAAATAGTTAATAAATAACATTTCCCACATGTCAACTTACATCAGCACAATTTTGGAAACATATTTTTTTTGTTAGGATGTTATAAAGGTTTAAAGTTAACCAGTGATTTCTCATTTTCCAACAAAATTTACAAAACCATTTAATTTAGGGACCACCTTACATTTGAAGTGAGTTTGGGGGGTCAATATGTAACAGAAAATATCCAAAAGTGACACTATTCTAAAAACTGCACCCCTCAAGGTGCGCAAAACCACATTCAAGAAGTTTGTTAATGTGGTGCCCCTGAGTGTCCAGTCGCCACAGAGGTACTGCACCTCATGAAGAGGTGTGGTATCCCACCCTCAGGTAAGGAGGGAGCACCACCTGGGACTTCAACACCTGCACCCAACAAACACCAGGCAAGCCAGGAAAGGGTGTTGGGAAGTGGGCGAAGTCGTTAGGTGAGTGAGGAAAGGTAGAAGGGGAGGAGCTAAGGAGATGGTGTCATAAGGAGCGTAGCCCATTGGAAAGTCAGTGGGAGGAGTTAGTGGAGAGATAGAGAGAATATTCTAGAAAATCAGTTGGTTACAGGAGAGTGAAGGAGCAAGACGGGAGTAGGAGGAGTGAGGGCCAGAGTGGAGGAAGAAGAGCTGGAGGGAGTTTTGAGGAGGACAGAAGGGGTCCTTGGGGCATGGATAGTGCGGTAGCCATGCATGGGTCCCACTCCAGTTTGGAAGGACCAGGTCACAGTGGGGGTACCGGCCCCTTAGCCCAGTGGAGAAAACACCAGACTCAGCTGGCAAGCCGGAGGCTGAGGGAACTGTAGGTGCCTCAGCCGCATCCACATCAACTCCTTGAAAAGGCAACCATGTAGAGGATCCCGGGGCCTGACCCGCGTCGCCCATTGAGGTCCAAGGCTGCTGGCTTAGGGACACTGCTGTGAAGGTGCTAGGTGAGAAGGAAGGAAAGACCAGCACATGGAGACGACCAGAGAAGGGGAACACAAAAGGGAGTCCTAGAGATGTGTTCCCAAAACTACCTGAGAGTTGGCTGGACCCCTTCCCCGAAGGACACAGTGCTAAGCGGGACACCTGAGTGCACAAGTTAAGGGTGAGTAAAAACCATGAAGCTGCACCTCATTGTGTCACTTGTGTCTTTTGCATCCCATCTGCTTGACACCGCACACACCATCATAGTCACCAACTCGCAAGAAACATCATAGCTGCCCTGGGACACAGATCTGCACGTGGAGAGCTACACCATCTCTGCTGCCGTACCACCGTTCCAGAGGATCTGTATTGCAGTGTCGGCTGTCATTGCCGAATACCACGGGTGGTGTCACGATTTCCCTTTCCCTATCATTTTTTCCTACCCTCATTGAACAACCATCTTTATTGGATGCCCAGGGCCACGGACCGAGTCACTGCCACCATGAAATCCCCTTTAAGGAACCTGATCGGCCCAGTACCAAGTAACCTAAGGCTCCTGCGGGGCGCTCCAACAACCCTTCAGGTGCTTAACGAAAACTAAAGCAATGTGGAATGAAAAAAATGAACATTTTACTTTTTTTCACAAAAAAATTACTTTGGAACCAATATTTTTTTATTTTTACAAGTGTATCAGGAGAAAATGGACCACAAAATTTGTTGTGCAATTTCTCCTGAGTACGCCAAATACCCCGTATTTGGGGGAAAGCCAGTGTTTTGGCGCATGGCAGGGCTCAGAAGGGAGGGAGCACGTTTGACTTTTTGAATGCAAAATTGGCTAGAATCAATGGTGGCACCATGTCGCGTTTGGAGATCCCCTGATGTACCTAAACAGTGGAAACCTTCCAATTCTAACTCTAACCCTAACCACAACACACTCCTAACCCTAATCCCAACTTTAACCATAGCCCTAGCTCCAACACACCCTTAGCTCTAATCCCAACCATAACCCTAACCACAAACCTACCCCTAACACAACCCTAACCGTAATCCCAACCATAACCACAACCCTAACTTTACCCAACCCTAACTCTAGTCCCAACCGTAACTCTAGCCCCAACCCTAACTCTGGCCAAACCCTAACCCTGGCCCCATCCCTAACCTGGCCCCAACCCTAACCCTAAATTTAGCCCAACCCCAACTATAAGCCCAACCTTAACCCCAACCCTAATGGAAAAATGGAAATAAATACTTTTTTTATTTTATTATTTTTACCTAAGGGGGGGATAAAGGGGGGTTGAGTTACTATTTTTTTTATTTTGATCACTGCGATAGACCCTATCACAATGACCAAAATGAACCAACAATTTCCTATTGTTGCTGGGTGCCTGCTGGCAGATCTCAGCGGGCGCACTGCGCATGCGCCCGCCATTTTATTCCCATAAGAAGACGCCGGGGGGATGCAGGAGCATCGGGGGTACCGGGGGAATCAGGGAACCCCATTTCTCTCTCCTCTGATGTGCGATCACGTCAGAGGAGAGAGAAATTAAATAGGAAATCAGACCCTTTTTTTTGCAGTTGCCGTTATTCTGTGAATTTTCCGGAGAAATTCCAACTCTGGGGGGCACTATACACTTATTTCTCAGCGCCGTTAAAAAAAGCAGTGCTGAGGCATAAGTACCTTTAACTGCCGCTGTTAAAAGCCGTATCGGCGGTCATTAAGGGGTTAATGTGACAAAAAGGCAGAAAATCAGAGAAGTAGAATTACTCCATTTTATAAATTATAATCCTCTGTGAATTAATCTATAAGAGTAGTGAATATTTTGACTCAAATGGCGCTTTCTGGAAACATTGGATGTTGGAGAGTGAAAATTGCACATTTACCACTTTATTGCCCAAAGCGTTGTGTCTAGATTGTGCTCCATGAAACACACACACCGTAAATTAAGTGGGTTCCTCTCAATGTATTAATGCAAGATCCATGGATGCTAAGTGTGGTTTGGGCACATTGCAAGGCTCAGAATAGAGGGTAAATTTGACTTTGGGAAGGTGGATATTGCTGGATTGGTTTATGGATGCCATGTTCCTTTTCAAGAGCTTTTGAGCCACTAATAGTGTGGGAACCTCTATTTTTCCATTGGCAAATGATGGACCTGAGTGGGGACTGTTTTTTGTGAGATAAGTAGATGTTTTTATCGGTATCATTTTCACCTACATAACATTGTTTGGTGGCTTTTTATTCCATATTTGTGAGGCAGAATGAACAAACAGTTGAACAGTACACTACTGGTTCATGCTATGAGGTTTTCTGTTAGATTTTGAACTGTCATTGTCTTGGTGAATAATTCAATATTTTTCCATAACCTTTTTACAGGCAATTTAAGTAGAAATGTTAAAAAAAATAAAATTCAATCTATATTTTTTTCTTTGCAGAAGACTGTATCCGGAGATCAGAGGGACAGCTGAAATCTTCAATTTTTAAATCGGATGATCTTGAGATTCTACAAGATACAACTGAAATGAATGCCATAACTCCTGATATACCATCATCCCTTTACAGCAAAGACCTATCATTTGATCTTTTGACACACGTCCTTTCTTATGATTCATTACCAACTACTAATGAAAATCAAAGTCACAAAATAAGCATTAAAAAACTAATTGTTCCTGAAGGAAAGAAGCCATTTTCACATTCAGAATATGGAAATAGTATTCCCCTCGAAAAGTCTTTTCTTAATCAGCAAAAAATTCCTGCAGAAGAGAATAGATTTTCTTGTTCCAAGTGTGAGAAATGTTTTAATCAGAAATCATCTTTTCTTAGTCATCAGAGTAGTCACACAGGAGAGAAGCCATTTTCATGTTCAGAATGTGGTAAATTTTTTACACGGAAATCACATTTTGTTAAGCATCAGAGAACTCACACAGGGGAGAAGCCTTTTTCTTGTTTGGAATGTGGAAAATGTTTTACCCAGAAATGGAATCTTTTTATACACCAAAGAATTCACACAGGGGAGAAGCCTGTTTCATGTTCAGAATGTGGGAAATGTTTTAAACGGAAAGAGCATCTTTATAGCCACCAGAGAACCCACACAGGGGAGAAGCCTTTTTCATGTTCAGAATGTTGGAAATGTTTTAACCATAAATCAGATTTTGTTGTACATCAGAGAACTCACACAGGGGAGAAGCCTTTTTCATGCTCAGAATGTGAGAAATGTTTTGTGAAGAAATCATATCTTCTTAGTCACCAGAGAACCCACACAGGGGAGAAGCCTTTTTCTTGTTCAGAATGTGGGAAACGTTTTAATCAGAAATCGCATCTTAATAGCCATCAGAGAACCCACAAAGGACAGTAGCCTTTTTCATAGTCTTAATGTGGAAAATGTTTTACTCAGAAATCAATGCCTTATAAACATCAGAGAACTCACGGGAGAAGCCTTTTTCATGTTTAAAATGTTGAAATGTTTTTAGCCGAAAATTGTATTTTCTTAAAGGCAACCCCTTATCATTCCTCATGTTTGGCATTATTAAAATAAAAACAATCCTATTCTCCTTCCATGCCAGCGATGTTCCAGTGGTGTCTGCACTCAAGTTCCCAGGGCTCATGTGAGATTGTTACATAACACGAGCCCAGAGCCCAATTAATGCCAGCTTCACTGTTCCCGCTTTCGGATGTATTTAACATGATCAGGAAGCCAGGGCCGAGGCTGCCTGCTCTTCGACTTCTTATTGTTCAATTTGCCTGAAGGTGGAGATAGTGACACCAGAGCTGATTAAGCACAGGGCTCACATGACATAACAACTAATGATGAGCAAGGGTGCTCAGATGAGGAGATAATGCTCGAAAAATAGGTTTAACAGGAGCAACACATGTATGGATTGACTAAGAAACAGACACTCTATGTATGTGTTGCGGCTAGCAAACTGCTGCAAGACATGCGTAATCTAGAAAGATAGCGTGCACTCAAGTCTTAGTAATGAGGTGCAGGTGTAATGGACCAATAGGTCCTATTACCAATAATAATATATTCACCGCACACTCAGAGGAATATAATGCCAACAAGTGTTCATTTTATTATGTACAAAACATGTGGGAGCCAAAAAAGAATATAGAGCACCAGATGGAAGCGATATACATATAACCAGGCTCGGACTGGCCCACCGAGGTATCGTTGGATCCCTTGGTGGGCCCCGCCCCCGAATGTCACTGTCACTCACAGGTCACAGTCACTGGTCGCTTGAGTCGTACCTGTGTTGTGACTGAGTCACTGATGAATCAGATCATCCAGCACCGGCGCCGCCCCGATCACGTCTGCCCGGCCCCTGGCCCGCCCGTACAGTGCGGCACCCGCCTCCGCCATTCGACTCAGCCACACACAGCACAGCATACAGGGCAGGAAAGCAGCGCCGACTCCACCCCTGGTGTCCCTCCTCACGTGACCGCATTGTCTGTGTGCAGCCCGGGAACGCGCGCTGCCTCTGCAGAACCACCTCGGCTGCCTGACTGAGTCTGCATGATCTGATCCAGCCTTGCAATGGGCCCCCCTCTGCCTGGTCTGTGTAGTGGGCCGGGCCCCCTCTGCCAGGGCCTTGTAGTGTGCCCCCCCTACTTGGGCTGTGTAGCGGCCCCCCTCTGCCTGGGCTGTGTAGTGTGCCCCCCTCTGCTTGGGTCATGTATTGGCCCCCCTGTACCGGGCCATGTAGTGGGCCCCCTCTGCCAGGGCCTTGTAGTGTGCCCCCCCTACTTGGGCTGTGTAGCGGCCCCCCTCTGCCTGGGCTGTGTAGTGTGCCCCCCTCTGCTTGGGTCATGTATTGGCCCCCCTCTACCGGGCCATGTAGTGGGCCCCCGCTGCCAGGGCCTTGTAGTGTGTGCCCCCCCTACTTGGGCTGTGTAGCGGCCCCCCTCTGCCTGGGCTGTGTAGTGTGCCCCCCTCTGCTTGGGTCATGTATTGGCCCCCCTCTACCGGGCCATGTAGTGGGCCCCCCTCTGCCAGGGCCTTGTAGTGGGCTGGTGTCCCTCCTCACGTGACCGCGTTGTCTCTGTGTGTGTGCAGCCCGGGACAACGCGTCGCTGCCTCTGCAGAACCACCTCGGCTGCCTGTGACTGCATCCAGCGCTGCTGCCTGCTGCTGCTTCTGCATTAATGTAATGTATGTAAGTAAAAGTGCAGTGCCACCCACACTGCCACCAATGTACAGGAGGACTCAGGAGGAATGCATTGGCATCTAGCGCTGCGCTGGGCCTTGTAATGGGCCCCCCTCTGCCTGGTCTGTGTGGAGGCACTGGTGGGGCCCCTCTCTGCCTGGTCTGACTGTGTGGTGGGCAGGGCCGCTCTCTGCCTGGTCTGTGTGATGGGCCCCCCTCTGCCTGGTCTGTAGTGGGCCGGGCCCCCTCTGCCAGGGCCTTGTAGTGTGCCCCCCCTACTTGGGCTCTGTAGCGGCCCCCCTCTGCCTGGGCTGTGTAGTGTGCCCCCCTCTGCTTGGGTCATTTATTGGCCCCCCTCTACCGGGCCATGTAGTGGGCCCCCCTCTGCCAGGGCCTTGTAGTGGGTCCCTCTCTGCCTGGGCTGTGTAGTGGCCCCCTCTGGTATCATGTCGATGTAGTAAGCTCCGTTCTGGTATCATGTCTATGTTGTAAGCTCCGTTCTGGTATCATGTCTATGTTGTAAGCTCCGTTCTGGTATCATGTCGATGTAGTATCCTCCGTTCTGGTATCGTGTCGATGTAGTAAGCTCCGTTCTGGTATTATGTCGATGTAGTAAGCTCCGTTCTGGTATCATGTCTATGTAGTAAGCTCCGTTCTGGTATCATGTCTATGTAGTAAGCTCCGTTCTGGTATCATGTCTATGTTGTAAGCTCCCTTCTGGTATCATGTCTATGTAGTAAACTCCGTTCTGGTATCATGTCGATGTAGTAACCTCCATTCTGGTATCGTGTCGATGTAGTAACCTCCGTTCTGGTATCATGTCTATGTAGTAAACTCCGTTCTGGTATCGTGTCGATGTAGTAACCTCCGTTCTGGTATCATGTCGATGTAGTAACCTCCGTTCTGGTATCGTGTCGATGTAGTAACCTCCGTTCTGGTATCATGTCTATGTTGTAAGCTCCGTTCTCGTATCATGTCTATGTTGTAAGCTCCGTTCTCGTATCATGTCTATGTTGTAAGCTCCGTTCTCGTATCATGTCTATCTTGTAAGCTCCGTTCTCGTATCACGTCGATGTAGTAACCTCCGTTCAAAATATATATAAAATATAATGATTATTAGACAATGTAACCAGCGGTGTAGATTCCAAAATGGGGTCACTTTTTAACTTCAAAGTAACACAGGTCAGATTTGCAAAAAATGGCCTGGGAATTAAGGTGAAAACAGGCCTGCGGCCCTAATGGATTAAATGAATCGTAGTGCGGAAAGATCTGCAGCATATGAACAACGGTGCAGCTTTTAGTAGAATTAGGATGCTGAAATGATGCAGATTTGGCGTGGGATATACGGCAAAAGAACCCATGGTGTAATTCCGCGGTCTCAAAGCCTAAATGTTGAGTTGTACATTACTGTAGGTGGGCCCCTAAAATTAATTCCCTTGGACCCCTTGGTATATTATAAAGCAATTCACCTTGGCAGATGGTTAAAGGTAGTGTCTTGCTCTGAAGGAGGGGAGGGAGCTGTGTCGACCTGACTTTGTTGGGTCCGAGGGGCTTGCCTTATTTATGGACTAGGGCTAAACCACCGGCTACCCTTAGACTGGATGAGATAACATCTACTACATTGCGTACCAGGAGATTGATGTTGGGGGAGTTACCGGAGGGCACTTTCCCTTCGACATTTACGCCGATTAGCTCGATACCGTTTTTATTGGATTCTGATTTTCAGGATCCCTATAATCTGTGGTTTACCCTCCCTAGAGATACATTGAATAGCTTTTACGGTAATAAAATATTACAGGGAGGAGTTTGGCCATCAAATGCAACGAGTCAACCAACTAACTTTCTCCAGTGCCAGCATATTCGACGCACGCTCATGCAGTTTAGGAAGAAATTCCCGATCAAATCGAACTGGTCCTGGTTAGATATTATGATTAAACTCCCGCTTCCACGGCTAAAAATCTTGTCTCGTATTTACTCACATCTGATCTCTCCAGGAGTGCCTTTTAAGCCCTCATTTATTTACTCCTGGGAGATGGAACTTAATGTTACGTTTACAGGGGAACAAGTATCTAGGATGATATCTAGTGCACGGGGATTCTCCAGGTGTGTTCTTTTGCAAGAAAACTCTTATAAAATCTTGACCAGGTGGCATTGGACTCCCGCGAAGCTCTTTCAGAGGGGTCTTGCTGATAATGATGCTTGTTGGAGATGCCTTAATCCTGGAGGGCATCATACACACATATTTTGGGATTGTCCCAAATTGAGACATTTTTGGGACGGTGTCGAGCTGGTTCTCAAGAATTTACAGCTAATTAAGACCAGTCTCGGGGCGACGGAGGTTCTTCTTTCGTGCCCATCAAAGGATTTTTTACCAAAAAAACATGGCCTACTCCCCTTGATGTTAAGCGCTGCAAAACAACTGATAGCTGTTCATTGGAAAGATGTCGCTCCCCCCACATTGGAGGAGTGGCGTGACAAGATAAATCAGATTTCTTGTCTAGAGGAGCTGTCTAGCTGGGAGGTCTTTAGTCACAAATCTTATGTGTTGACTTGGGCCCCGTGGGCTAGATATCTGAGGGACAACCCTCGAGGAGAGGGATCAGATACTACTTGAACCTCGCTTAGACTTGGTGGCCTTGATTTTTGGGGTGGCTGGTTTCAGGGTTACGTATAAAACTGTTCACCTGCTCTAATTTTATATTACATGCATTTATTGCTAGTGTCAATGCCGACGACTACTTTGTTTTGATGTTATTGTTATTATTTGTTATTATATATCCCTCCTTTCCCTTCCCTTCTTCTTTTTCCTTTTTCCCGCCCACTTTCCCCTCCCCCTCTTGCTTTTTCCCCATTTATTATTTTTTACACCTTGGATGGACGCCTAAACAATCTTTAACCATATGCATTTGTAAAGGGATGATCTGTCTTATGGTGTAGTTGAAACTTGAAAATAAAGAATTTAAAAAAAAAAAAAAATTAATTCCCTTGGTGAGCCCTAGACACCCCAGTCCGACCCTGCATATAACGACGTTTCGGCTCAGCCCGAGCCTTTATCAGTTTATTGCTGCAAATAAAGAAAGATACATCAAAACATATGCAGAGAAAAACAAATGCAGAAAAAACAAAAAAGAGAATATACAACACCATATAAACATCACATTATCCAAATATAATACAGTGATAAAAACACATATATATACATACAAATTATACTGCTTTCATGGAGAACATGGATGTAAGGAACAAGAGCAAAGGCCCAGTAAACTAGTACCATAATAAGTAGAATAAGGGGGAAGAAGAGGGTTACCTGAATCGGGTTTCGGATCTTTGAATAAATAGGAAGAGAACTCCCAAAAGAATAGCCCAAGAAAGACGGCTGAAAGGAATTTGTCAACATCATGGTTAGTAAAATAGATAAAGTTGTAATTGTAGTTACTCTGGTTTTCTAATATGGTTGTCTGTGTGTAGTATTTAGTGCATCAGCATTGTGGGGAAAAGAATACCATCCTTGTAATGAGAAGCCTTATGCTAACCTACTGGTCATAATAACAATAGAAGAGATTAAGCATGTGGTAATGCCATCAGATAGGGCAGTAAGAGTGCTTGCCCACAGAGTGTTAAAATAGTGTAGTTAATAGGGAAATAAATATACACACAAAGTCTAGCTAAATCAGTGCTAGTATCGCACTGAAGTGTATTATGTGCATTGTGCAGGATGTGCACAAAATGACCATTATAAAACAGCGCTCTTATGAGAATGCAAGACGTCACACATTATGTGTGTTGTGCATGATAAGCACAATGTCATCTAGTAGATCGCTATGTAACAGCGCTCTTATGTGAATGTAAGATGTCACTTGAGAGGAGGGGGCCTGTGTCGGTTACCTGTAGCTGTAGTGCTGTAGAGCGGCGCTCCCGCGCCTGGCTGCAATGGCGTCATGCTATACCCCTCGGTATGTGGCTGTATTTATGTAAGAGCCCGGGTGGCCGCATCCGGCCGGAAGTGAAACCCCTGAACCGGAAGTGACGTCGCGCTGTCTTAGTATAGACACTGCGCATGTCTGTGATGGTTGTCAGGGTGATCAGCAGGTTGGCGTCCCTGTAGTTTGTCTAGTAGCGCCGATTAGTGTGTGTATATTGCGTAAAAGCAACCGTATAATTATATAACATGGAGACAGCGTCACCAAATTGCAGGAAAATAGTAGAGTCAAAATAGCTAATATACAGTGGGGCAAAAAAGTATTTAGTCAGTCAGCAATAGTGCAAGTTCCACCACTTAAAAAGATGAGAGGCGTCTGTAATTTACATCATAGGTAGACCTCAACTATGGGAGACAAACTGAGAAAAAAAAATCCAGAAAATCACATTGTCTGTTTTTTTTTCATTTTATTTGCATATTATGGTGGAAAATAAGTATTTGGTCAGAAACAAAATTTCATCTCAATACTTTGTGATATATCCTTTGTTGGCAATGACAGAGGCCAAACGTTTTCTGTAAGTCTTCACAAGGTTGCCACACACTGTTGTTGGTATGTTGGCCCATTCCTCCATGCAGATCTCCTCTAGAGCAGTGATGTTTTTGGCTTTTCGCTTGGCAACACGGACTTTCAACTCCCTCCAAAGGTTTTCTATAGGGTTGAGATCTGGAGACTGGCTAGGCCACTCCAGGACCTTGAAATGCTTTTTACGAAGCCACTCCTTCGTTGCCCTGGCGGTGTGCTTTGGATCATTGTCATGTTGAAAGACCCAGCCACGTTTCATCTTCAATGCCCTTGCTGATGGAAGGAGGTTTGCACTCAAAATCTCATGATACATGGCCCCATTCATTCTTTCATGTACCCGGATCAGTCGTCCTGGCCCCTTTGCAGAGAAACAGCCCCAAAGCATGATGTTTCCACCACCATGCTTTACAGTAGGTATGGTGTTTGATGGATGCAACTCTATTCTTTTTCCTCCAAACACGACAAGTTGTGTTTCTACCAAACAGTTCCAGTTTGGTTTCATCAGACCATAGGACATTCTCCCAAAACTCCTCTGGATCATCCAAATGCTCTCTAGCAAACTTCAGACGGGCCCGGACATGTACAGGCTTAAGCAGTGGGACACGTCTGGCACTGCAGGATCTGAGTCCATGGTGGCGTAGTGTGTTACTTATGGTAGGCCTTGTTACATTGGTCCCAGCTCTCTGCAGTTCATTCACTAGGTCCCCCCGCGTGGTTCTGGGATTTTTGCTCACCGTTCTTGTGATCATTCTGACCCCACGGGGTGGGATTTTGCGTGGAGCACCAGATCGAGGGAGATTATCAGTGGTCTTGTATGTCTTCCATTTTCTAATTATTGCTCCCACAGTTGATTTCTTCACTCCAAGCTGGTTGGCTATTGCAGATTCAGTCTTCCCAGCCTGGTGCAGGGCTACAATTTTGTTTCTGGTGTCCTTTGACAGCTCTTTGGTCTTCACCATAGTGGAGTTTGGAGTCAGACTGTTTGAGGGTGTGCACAGGTGTCTTTTTATACTGATAACAAGTTTAAACAGGTGCCATTTCTACAGGTAATGAGTGGAGGAAAGAGGAGACCCTTAAAGAAGAAGTTACAGGTCTGTGAGAGCCAGAAATCTTGATTGCTTGTTTCTGACCAAATACTTATTTTCCACCATAATATGCAAATAAAATGAAAAAAAAAACAGACAATGTGATTTTCTGGATTTTTTTTTCTCAGTTTGTCTCCCATAGTTGAGGTCTACCTATGATGTAAATTACAGACGCCTCTCATCTTTTTAAGTGGTGGAACTTGCACTATTGCTGACTGACTAAATACTTTTTTGCCCCACTGTATAAGGAGGCACATGGAAAATAATGAACCATAAAAAGAAAAAAAGAAAATAAAATCTGTTAAGGGCAAAAACAGAAAATAATATGAAACAAAATAGATGGTAAAATAAGAAAAATAAAAAATAAAAAGAAGAAAAAATAAAAATAAATCTAAAAATGAAAATAAAAATAAAATGTAGATAAAAATAAATGAAAAAATTGAGCCCAAAAACAACGTTGTTGACCTTGCGCAAATAATTACCTATGCGCTATTCTTTTGGGAGTTCTCTTCCTATTTATTCAAAGATCCGAAACCGGATTCAGGTAACCCTCTTCTTCCCCCTTATTCTACTTATTATGGTACTAGTTTACTGGGCCTTTGCTCTTGTTCCTTACATCCATGTTCTCCATGAAAGCAGTATAATTTGTATGTATATATATGTGTTTTTATCACTGTATTATATTTGGATAATGTGATGTTTATATGGTGTTGTATATTCTCTTTTTTGTTTTTTCTGCATTTGTTTTTCTCTGCATATGTTTTGATGTATCTTTCTTTATTTGCAGTGATAAACTGATAAAGGCTCGGGCTGAGCCGAAACGTCGTTATATGTATATCGCTTCCATCTGGTGCTCTATATTCTTTTTTGGCTCCCACATGTTTTGTACATAATAAAATGAACACTTGTTGGCATTATATTCCTCTGAGTGTGCGGTGAATATATTATTATTTGCAAGACATGCGTACACGGCGACTGAAACCTATTTTTCAAAGACTCCGAAAACACTAGGTTAGCACACAAGCATTGTCGGATGTCTTATTTGAGCATGCTCTGTCATCAATAGTAACAACCTCACATGAGCCCCAGGAACGCAAGTGCTGACACTACTGGAACGTGTTCCGCATGGAACAGTCAATACAAGTGTTTTTATTTTAACAGTACCAAAAATGTGGAATGAGAAGGGTCTGGCCAAGTATTAGACAACCCCTTTAAACATCAAAATTCCCACACAAAGATAAGTTATTATCATATTTAGAATATGAAAAAATGAATTACTGGAAAATCGCATTTTGTTGACCATCAAAAATAATTCTGATGGGGAGAAACTATTTGTTTTGTTGACAAATAGTTAAAAAAAAAAAAGCAGACAGGTGTATAATTAAATGAGAAAGGGAAATTAATTTAGCACTTACTGTGATTTTTGGACTGTAAGGCTATGTGCCCATGATGCGATTTTTAAGCGTTTTTGCCGTGATTTTCGGCGCAAAAACGTTTAAAAATCGTGTACAGAACGCCCCCCCATGCATTCCTATGGCATTCCGCACATGCTGTGCTAATGCTGCGCTTTTTTCCGCGGCGGAAACGCATCGCGGAAAAAATCGCAGCATGGTCATTCTTTTGTGCGGAATCGCAAAGAATTGCCGCGATTCCGCACCCATAGGAATGCATGAGAATCGCTTACTTCCCGCATGTGGCTATGCCCACCATGCGGGAAGCTAAGCGTCTCACGTGCGGTTGGTACCCACGGTGTGGAGGAGAGGAGACTGTCCTCCAGGCCCTGGGTACCATACCCCTGTAAAAAAGGAATAAAAAATAAAAAATCGGGGTATATTTACCTTCCGGCGTCCTGCGCTGCATTCCCGGCCTCAGCGTTCCCAGTAATGCCTTGTGGCAAGGTCCTGTGATGACGTGGTCTCGCGAGATCGCTATAGTAACGCAAGACCAACGTCATCACAGGTCTCGCAAGGCATTACTGGAAACGCTGAGGCCCGGGATGGCAGCGCGGGACGTCGGAAGGTAAATATACCCCGATTTTTTATTTTTTTATCATTTTTCACATTCTATCTTTTACTATTGATGCCGCATAGGCGGCCTCAATAGCAAAAAGCTGCTCACACTTGTCAAACACTATGTTTGACGAGTGTGACCAACCTGTCAATCACTTTCCAAGCGATGCTTCAAATCGCTTGGAAAGTGCTTGAGAAAATCGCGGTAAAATTGCTGTGAAATCGCGCGGAAAAAACTGCGCGATTTCTTGGAAGGAGTCCGGTTTTCAGTGTGCGTTTTAACACGAAACGTGGGCACATAGCCTAAGACACATTTTTATCAAGAAAAAAAATATTGCCAAACTTATCTAACGGATTGGTTCAGAACAGGAGAGGAAGGTACCGGGACCGACAGAGAGTGCATCCTGAGTAAGCAGCTGAAGAACCTTCCACCCGACTACCTCAAGGACCTTTCAGATCACATACTCAATCAAATGACTTGGGAGGAAATGCAAAATGGATTACTGTATATGCAGTATGTATATGTATATGTGCATATGTAGTAGAGCTGTGTTTATGTAGATATTCTTATGTAAGTAGAGCTGTGTGTGTATATAAATATGCGTATGTACACCATGTTCCAAATTATTATCGAAATGATATTTTTTGCTGATTTTCCTAAGTGGCCGGTGCAAATGACAGTCAGTCTAATAAAAGTCTTCACCCGTTAGAGTATACATCGAATTTTATCATAACAGTATAATCTCCAAAATGAATAAAAACTCAAATTGCACTGTTCCAAATTATTAGGCACAGTAGAATTTCTAAACATTTGATATGTTTTCAAGAGCTGAAAATGTTCATTTGTGGAATTTGCAGCATTAGGAGGTCACATTCACTGAACAAAAAAGCTATTTAGCTCCAAAACATCCTAACAGGCCAAGTTACATGTTAACATAGGAACCCTTCTTTGATATCACCTTCACAATTCTTGCATCCATTGAACTTGTGAGTTTTTGGAGAGTTTCTGCTTGGATTTCTTTGCATGAAGTCAGAATAGCCTCCCAGAGCTGCGGTTTTGATGTGAACTAACTCCCTCATAGATCTTTTGCTTGATGATACTCCAAAGGTTCTCTATAGGGTTGAGGTCAGGGGAAGATGGTGGCCACACCATGAGTTTATCTCCTTTTATGCCCATAGCAGCCAATGACTCAGGCTGGTTTCACACTAGCGTTCGATCGCGCAGCGCATCGTGCGCTATCGGGCGCACGCGCAATGTCCCCCTATCTTTAACATGGTGATCGCAGGGTCTTGCGAATGTACGCGCTCTTCAGCGATTAGCATGCGCTGCACATTTTACCGGTGTGTGCCTAGACGCACCGCACGCTACATGTTGCATTTTTTTCCGGTGGCATCGTTAAAAAAATCGCGCGCACACGTGTGCGCTCGGTGTGCACTCAAAAATAGCATTACAGTCTATGTGGTCACTGACGAGCGCTTGGCACCGCGCACGTCAGCGCCTTGTGCGCGCATGCGATTTGAGTAAACAATGTCTAGACACTTGTCTAGAACTCCCCCTAAACAAGCAACATTGTTTTGGAGGAGTGTAGATAAAGCAAGGTGTCTTCAGGGTCACACAATTACTCTACAGACAGCCTTGCAGAGACCAGACAAGCATTCTACAAGAGCCTTCTACCTGTGGATTCAAGCTTCAGGAGCCAAAATGTGAGTATTCTTAAAAACAATGTCTGTGTGTCTTGTACAATTTATAATGTACTAATGTACTTTTTGTTTTGTTTTCAGCATGTCTTCTTCCGGATCGGTGTATTCGCCATCTCGGCAAGAACTGGCCCAAGCTGATCATGAGGTGAGAATCTTGCTGCCTTTTGGTAATTATAGCTGCCTCTAAAAAATGTGTTTTAATTTTTTCTTTCGTTACAGACATCGGACACGGGCACTGAAGAAGTGCGGGAGCGGTCTGAGCGGCAGCGGTCTGAGCGGCAGCGGTCAGAGCTGGAGCAGTCGGAGCGGTCTGAGCGGGAGTCGTCTGAGCGGGAGCCATCTAAGGATTCTGAGCGGGAGCAGCGTAGTCAAGTCGTGGTGAGGAGACGCAATGTGAGTATATATATATTTTTTTCTGTCTTTATTTCTTTTGCTTCTTTTCTGTTTCTTTTTGTATCTTTTCCAAACTTCTAAACATTCTATATTTTTTTTCTAGGTTCCACAGCGGGATGACAAAGAAGTCTACATAGACAACGAGCACCTCATCCACCTCGTTGAGGAGCGCATCCCGTTGTGGGACAGCCGTGACCAGCAGTACAAAGACACAGTGGTGACCCGGCAGCTCTGGAATGAGGTGGCCGCAGCGATGATGGATGGCTGGGACAGCGCCTCTGCAGCTTCAAAAAGGGCGTTCAGTAAATATAAAGATGCTCTGTGATACAGCATTTATTTTTGGACCTGATGGTGCTGATGTGTTTTTTGCAAGATATATTCTTGCATTAAACACACCAATGCCTTGTTGAGAACTGTGATTGGTTTTTGTCTTCAACTGCTGCATTGGTTTTTGGACCTGATGGTGCTGATGTGTTTTTTGCATAATATATTATTTCATTAAACACACCAATGCCTTGTTGAGAACTGTGATTGATTTGTGTCTTCAACTGCTGCAATGTTTTGTGGACCTGATGGTGCTGATGTGTTTTTTGCAAGATATATTCTTGCATTAAACACACCAATGCCTGGTGGAAAACTGTGATTGATTTGTGTCTTCAACTGCTGCATTGTTTTGTGGACCTGACGGTGGTGTTGCATTTTTGGCAAGATATATACTTGCATGAAAAGCACCAATGCCTTGTTGAGAACTGTGATTGATTTGTGTCTTCAACTGCTGCATTGTTTTTTGGACCTGATGGTGCTGATGTGTTTTTGCAAGATATATTCTTGCATTAAACACACCAATGCCTTGTTGAGAACTGTGATTGATTTGTGTCTTCAACTGCTGCATTGTTTTGTGGACCTGATGGTGCTGATGTGGTTTTTGCAAGATATATTCTTGCATTAAACACACCAATGCCTTGTTGAGAACTGTGATTGATTTGTGTCTTCAACTGCTGCATTGTTTTGTGGACCTGACGGTGGTGGTGTTTTTTGGGCAAGATATATTCTTGCATGAAAAGCACCAATGCCTTGTTGAGAACTGTGATTGATTTTTCAACTGCTGTCTTGATTCTGTTTTCAGTCTTGTTCCTGATGATACTGTTGTTTTCGCTGATACATATATTGTAGCAGGAAACATAACAGCGTCCTCCGTCTCAACAGTTACTGCATTGTGTTTAGAATTTTATTGGTGCTGCAGCAGTGACTGTTTTCAAAGTTCAATCAGGTGTTTGGTGAGAATGACGTTAAAGTAGTGCATTTTGAATTTTTTTTTTTTTACCAACAGCGCAAAAAATCCACACACGTTGGCGCTCGATGAAGGACCGCTTCAACACTGATGTTCGTGCTGAGGGACAGGTTCAGAGTGATTCTGCGGCAAGGCGCAGAAGAAAGTACCGCTACCATCGCGAGTTGGCTTTCCTGAGACCGGTCCTTGCCAGCAGAGCGTAAGTTTTTTTTTTTTTTTCGTTTGTTCTTAATATGTGCTTTTCTATTCCACAGCTGATGCTCCTTGTAAGTAGATGATACTAATGTTTTCCCTTTCTTTCCACAGCACTTGGAGCAGCACCCTGCAACCTGTCCCGGGCGTGGTTCTTCATCGATCGATAACAGACCCGCACCAGCCATCCGACAGCCAGGAAGCATCTTGCAGGTCAGCAACACAGGAAGCTGGTCCATCAGGTGTTCCCCTGTCCCAGGTCTCTGTCACTGGTTATGCCGGCACTACCTGCCAGCGGCAGAGTGCCTTGGACAGGAATGTCATGCCCGAGTTCATGCACTTGAGCGAGGCCTTTAATGCCAGCCTCAAGGCGCTGGCTGCCAGAACGGAAAGCAGTTTTTCCCTGATGGAGCGTGGTTTTAACCACATGGAACACCGCTTCCACTCTGTTGACCAGCGCCTTGACCGTCTGGAGGCCGACCTCAACAGACCAGCGCACCATTTTTTCAGTAAAATTGAACAGGGCATGGCAGAACACCTTAGTCCTGAGCAACAGCTGAGTGTGTTACAGGCCTGCAACACTGCTTCCTTGCAGGCTATGCAGCAGAATCGGTAAGTGCAACAGTTAGTGGTGTCATTCCCAACAGTTCCACCGCTGACTCGCTTAACCACACTACCGACTTCTGCTGCATACCACTGCACGGCCAAGTGCATTCCCAGCGAAGCCGGACATCACTACACGACCTCCTCAAGTCTAAGTGCTGCTGGACACTCCTCCACCACCACCACTATGGCAAGCGCTGCTCCTGTATGGAGCACCACCACCGCCACAGCACCACCAGCTTGGAGCCAAACCAACACAGAACCTGCTTGGGCCACCGACACCAGCAGTCAACAGCAAAGGAGCACCGCCAGCACGCCTCAGCAACAGAGCACTGCCAGCACTGCTCATCAAAGGAGCACCGCCAGCACTCCTCATCAAAGGAGCACCGCCAGCACTCCTCATCAAAGGAGCACCGTCAGCACTCCTCATCAAAGGAGCACCGCCAGCACTCATCAAAGGAGCACCGTCAGCACTCCTCATCAAAGGAGCACCGCCAGCACTCCTCATCAAAGGAGCACCGCCAGCACTCCTCATCAAAGGAGCACCGCCAGCACTCCTCATCAAAGGAGCACCGTCAGCACTCCTCATCAAAGGAGCACCGCCAGCACTCCTCATCAAAGGAGCACCGCCACCACGCCTCATCTTCAGAGCACCACCACCAATTGTCCTCCTCGTAGTCCCCCAAGAACTTTGGCTGAGATACCTGATACGCAGCCTCCTTCACGTAGCACCGACCCAACATGCTCCCCTTCTAGGAGCACCGCCACTGCCACTTTGAGCAGCACCGCCACCACAGAGCAGCAAAGGGGTGATCCGCATTACCTATTTTACAGGGCAACGCCACAGTCCACAGTCACCAGGCGATCTACAAAAGAAAGGCGGTCACACGCTGCAAGTAGGTCAGGGCAGGATATGCCTGTGCCAAAAAAGAAGAAGAAAAAAAAAACTTTGTTTATCCATCCACCATCTCCTCCTAATGTGTCTCAACCTGCCTCAATGTCCATTCCAGAGCTCCCTTCCCCGAGTACTTTTGTCGCCCCTTCTCCTAGAACCCCTTCCTCTACCTCCAGTCGTTCCTCGTCTCTCCACACACCCAAAGTATCCCAATCTTCCCCCAAACATCTTTCATAATAAAATTTTTCTTGTTTATTTTTGGTTTCAAAATAAATGTGCACTTGTGCTTTCAAAAAATTGGTATTGGTTTACTGTGTCTATCGCCGACTACACACACTGCGCCGTACACTTAGGGTTTTTGCAAAAACATATATCTCCATTACTGTTTCTTGTGTGAGACTTGTTTCTTGTGTCAGTCTTGGAGATATGTGTGATGTCAACAAACCAAATCTACATGACTTGTCTTTTCAGCAACAGTCTCTACATTCTAGAAATATTGCACATACTCGATCCAGCAGGGTTCCCCAACTCCAGACCTCAAGGTCCAACAAAAGATCATGTTGTATGGAATCCTCTGTTTGAAAATTTTTTAGCACCTGAGCTATGGATTTCATTACAACATGATCTGTTGGTGGACCTTGTGGAGTGGAGTTGGGGAACCCTGCTGGATCTAGTGTGTTCAATATTACTAGAATGTAGAGACTGCTGTGGAAAACACAAGTCATGACTTTCCTTTTCCAGAACAATCTCTACATTGTAGGAATATTGCACAGAGTGCATCAAGCAGGGTTCCCCAACTCCAGGCCTCAAGGTCCAACAAAAGATCATGTTGTATGGAATCCTCTGTTTGAAAAATTATTAGCAACTATGGATTTCATTACAACATGATCTGTTGTTGAACCTTGTGTAGTTGGTGAAGATGTAGATTGGTTTCTTTGACAAAACATATCTCCAAGACTGACACAAGAAACGTCGGTAATCGAGATATCTGGTGTATTGCAAACTGAATAGAGTTGGTTTCCCTAACTACAGAGTTCAAACCAAACCAACATAGCATGTTTTTAGTAATTACATTGGAGTTAAAAAAAAAAATTTAAGCATGATATGTTGGTTGACATTAGGAGTAAATTTTTAAAACCTTTGCTATAGAGGATGGTGTTTAGTGCAAGGTATATCTATTGTTCTCATTTAAAAAATGCAAGGAACTATAGATATACCTTGTAAATAACCACATAATTTATATTGTCACCAACTCAGGAGTATTAGTGAATTCATGATGCACAAAACACAGCATCATAAATTCACTGATACACACGGCTATTTGGTAACGGTATTGGGAGTGTAAAAACAGAGAATGCACTCAGTACAGGTTTTTTTAATTAACAAACGAACAACATGCAAGACAAATTTTTTACACCATTTACTCTTGCCATTCCACCCGTCCTACATCTAAGTTGAAGTATGCCGCAAATTGGTCCCTCATTTGGCCAACTTCAACAGATGACCTGAGAGGGTGCTGTGTAAATTCAGGCAATGGATTAGGATCAACATCATCAAGATCAAAGTTCGGGTGCTCTCGAGAAAGTACAAAGTTATGTAGAACAACACAGGCCTTGACCACCTCATCCACGGTTTCCAGTTTCAGATTAATAGCTGTGCCAAGAATGCGCCATCTAGATACAAGTATACCGAATGCACACTCTACTGTTCTCCTGGCCCTGGTCAGCCTGTAATTGAATATTCTTTTTTGTAGGTCCAAGTCCCGGCTGGAGTAGGGTTTGAGGAGGTGTTGGCACATCTGGAACGCTTCATCACCAACCATTACAAATGGCTATGGCGGACCTTCGGTGTTGGGAAGAGGCCGTGACATGGGGAAATTGAAGTTGTTGCCATACAACCTCCTGCCCATGTCCGATGTCTTAAAAGCCTGGGAGTCATTACCACGGCCAAATGCCCCAATGTCCACCACTGCAATAAACATACAGTCTGCATCCGCAATGGCCAACAGTACAGTAGAAAAGTACTTTTTGTAGTTAAAGAACTCAGAGCCAGTTCTTTTGGGCTTGATAATCCTGATGTGTTTCCCATCCACCGCTCCCAAACAGTTAGGGAAATTGCAGACAGTCCAGAATCTTTCAGCGATGTCCAACCACTTTTCTGTGGTTGGCATGGGCATGAATTCGGGACAAAGAACGTTCCAGAGAGCCCGGCAGGTGTCCGCTACAATTCCAGACAACGTGGAGATTCCAATCCAGTACTGGAAGGGCAGTGACGAGAGGGTCTCTCCAGTAGCCAGGAATCTGTGACACAAAGAAAACAACAAAAATTAATATTTGTGTTTATGTAATTTTTTTACACACGTTACATTAAAAAAAAAAACAAATTCTGCAGCCTTTGTTTCAATACATGCCATCGAAAAATGAATGCAGCTTGTAGTTACCGACATGGCAGAACTGTAATTCTGCCACATTTGGAAGAGTACATGTCACAAGCAAGAAAATTCACCAGACATTGGTTTAGCAAAACTACGTACCTTAATGTGACCATCAGGCGTTCCTCAGGAGTAATCGCACGCCGGAGATGCGTGTCCTGTCTCCAGATGACTTCTTTTACCCGACCAAGCAAATAGTGAAAGGTTTCTTGGGTCATCCGGGTAAAATCCGTAAATTTCTCCGGGTTTGCCTGGAGCTCGCTGTAGAGGTGTGGTACGCTCCACGGCTCTCCCGGAGTTCAATAATGGGATGCATCCACAAACACCGCTGCTGCCGTCTTCGCTGCCTCTCTCTCTCCCTCTGTTCATGGCAAGCAACGGCATAAGCCTGAGCCGTCCTCATGTCCAGATCCAAGTCAAAGTCAAAGCTCTTCCAGCGCAGATCCATGTTTCTCAAGTCAAATGCAAGCAAATGTGAAGAATTCGGGTGTAAACAGGGGCTATATAAAGAATTTCCATAGACACGCCCACTGGTGTCCCATTGGTGGAGTGTGTTGCAAGAATTTTTCAAGGATTTTTTCTCCAGTTTATTGCGCATTAAAAATGCAAACGCATGAAAAACACTTGCAAGCGCATAAAAACGCTGCGATTTTTTGTTCTAATGCGCACAATAAAGCTGCAAAATAACGCAGCGTTTACAAGCGCTTTTGACATGCGTTTCATGTGCGCTCCAAACGCAGCGCAAAAAAACGCTAGTGTGAAAGTAGCCTAAGTTCACCTATTTTGTCTATACTGGCCCTGATGTGGAGATTACCAGCAGGGTCGATATAATTACAACAGGTGGGACCAATTATCTGACACATTCCTCCTTCTTTTGCGGTCAGGTAATCTAATACTATAGTATGCTGGTTAGTAACTATGATTGATTGTCTCTGTATTGTATTAGTTTCATTAAGAACTTCAAGAATCTGGAAAATCTGATCGTCCAGGTAGTCGGTAGCTTCCACTAATTTACCCCACATTTGTGTTATGAACGGGTATATTAGCATACTACGGAATATTTTATTTGTTATCCCCATTTCTACTAGATGCGGCCTACCATTTGGCCGGGGCTTATTGTCTGCAGCCCTTCTATACGAGGTGTGAATTGGAACTGCTACGGTGTCTATTTTACTATGAGGAACTATGAAAGTGGCTGGTGTCAGTTTGGCAAGAGTGCAAACCCCTCTTATGTCCGGGCTCACCCACCTGTAGGCTCGATGTCCGCAAACCAAGAATACTCCTTCAGGGAGAACACAAACGTGACCAGGGGTCTGTATACATTGGTATAAACTCAAAAGTCCTGACATAGGCTTATGGGCACACCAAGTATTATTCATTTGTTTTCCACTTATACCAGATGTACATTTACCCCTTTCTTTCCTTATTATTTTACCCGTAGATGCTCTACAGCCTTCAACACCATCCTGGTACACCATCTCATTAGCCTGTGTTTGATCATGAGTGTATATACGGAAGCAATTATTGTCCTCACCACAGGTATTTGCTCCAGTGTGTTGAAGACTGAACCACAGTCCATCATTGGGAATGGGGTCTGAGTGAGGGATTTCGGTCCTCCTCCTGGTGACCATATTTCCAACGTCTGAATCATATTCCCGCCACCACATTTGTACCTTAGGCCGCGTTATATTAAACTGAAACCAGGGATTAGCGGCCCATCCGATTATGGCCAATGAGGCAGATAAATCATGGGGCACATCTTTTCCCCAAAACCTAGATTGAGTCCAAGTCTCATTGTGTATGCAGTGTGGGGTTAATACCTCCCATGGCTCAAGAGGTAAGGCTAAGTACGGCATAGTCCTCGCAGATACTGGGCTGTGTGTACAGATCCAACAGTCTTTCGGTTTCTGTCCTTCCATGCCCTTTATAAGTAGAGCATGATGCCGAATAAGTTTGTTTTCCCAGTCAGCATTTAAGAGTTTGTCCTGTGTCTCTGTAGAGTGCAGTAACCCTGCCACTGCCAGCAAGGTGATGAGGAGTACAGTCATTCTACTGTTGAAAAGACTTTCTTGCAGTGACTGGCATAGATCTAGGTGGGCTTTCCCTCAAGTTTTACTGAAGTGGATGTGGTTAGCTGGACTTGGAAGGGGCCGTCAACTCGTGGGTCCAGGCTCCTTATCATGTGTCTGCGTATAACCACCCAATCACCTGGATTCAGCTGATGCACATCTGCACTGGCATTAGGATCTGGAATGGATGAGAACACATGTTTATGCACCACATTAAGTCTTTCCTGCAAGGCCTGGACGTAGGCTGTCATAGCACCGTGTTGCATTTGTAGCACCTGTGGGAAGTACAGACCAGTCTTTGCTGCACTACCAAACAGGACTTCAAAAGGGAGACAAGCCTGTCTTTCTATTTGGAGTGCGTCTGACTGGAAAGAGTGCAAGAGGCAAGCACTCTACCCAGCTCTTTCCTGTCTCTGCCATGGCCTTTTGAATTTTCAGTTTAAGTGTCCCATTTAGTCTTTCCACCTTCCCACTACATTGTGGCCTATATGGTGTATGAAATGCTTGCTGTACACCCAGGGCCTGCATGACTTCCCTCATTATTTCTCCCGTGAAGTGTGTACCCCTATCGCTTTCTATGGTTTCTAGGGACACCATACCTGCAGATCAGTTCTTTCATCAGTTTGTCTGCAGTTGTTTTAGCATTTGCACATTTTACCGGATAGGCTTCCGGCCAACCAGAGATGAGATCTACACATACTAGGATATTTGCATACACTCCTACCTTGGTAGCTGTATGTCATCAATCTGCAGTCTCTGAAACGGGTAGAGAGGCCTAGGTGTCGCTTTCTTAGGGACTTTTACTGTTTTACCTGGGTTGTGCTGTGCACAGATGAGGCATGATTGTACAAGTTTTGCGGCTGTGTAACTGTAACCAGGAGCGATCCAGAAGGCATCTACCATGGCACACATGTGACTTTTTGAGGCGTGAGTGGGGCCATGTGTTGCTTGCACCATAATCGGGAACAGGGACTTTGGAAGGCACAACTTATCCTTATTCTCCCATACTCCGTTCGAGTTCAGCTCAGCTCCCAGTCTCCCCCGGTTCCTTCTCTGTTTGGGCAGCCTGTTGCTGGAGAGATTTCAGGACATCTAGGCTCAGTGTGGCTGGAATACGCTGACTCCCCGCCACCGTCCACTGCTCTCTAGGCCGCCTTGTGCTACTTTAGCAGCCTCGTCCGCCCTTCTGTTGCCCTCTACCTACTCGGAGTCACCTTTTGTGTGTGCTTTTACCTTGACAATGCTAACCTGGACTGGTAACATCAATGCCTCCATTAATTGTTTCACCAGCTCTGCATTTTTAATGGGCTTCGAATCTGTGAAAATATTAGCGACTTTACCTGCAGCGGCTCTACATGCCTCAGTGAGTGCCTTCAACTCAGCCTCCTGTGCCGACATTTGAGGAAGGAGTGGTTCAGCTCGAATTACCTCATGTGAGGATACTACTGCATATCCAGTGTAGAATCGTCCATCCTGGTGGTATCTGGAGCCATCTACAAAAAACTCCTCAAAATCTACATTAGGAACAGTTCTATGCAGTAATGTGCATGCGTCATGTCAAAGTATTCTTTCTCACTTGCAAAAAAGGTCAACAATTCCCCCTTTTCTGAATCCACAGGCAGGAGGGTGGCTGGATTCAAAATGTTACACCTTTTGAGGGTGACATACTCAGGAATTAGTAGAGCACATTCAAGTCGGAGTTGTCTGGCCGTAGACAGATGTTTTGGTTGAACTTGTACGAGTATGGAATGGATGTCATGTGGGGAATAAATTGTCAAAGGAGTGAGTTCATAGGGGTCTGGTGACAAACAGTCATAAAGTGGTTGCAACATTTGTGAAGCAGGCCTTATCCAAGGCCTACAGTAGGTCACTAAGCCTAGGAAAGTGCGTAGATGCTGATGTGACCTGTGTAGAGGGAGATTTTGAATTGCCTGTTTCCTGTCTTCAGTCAGGTGTCTGGTACCTTCGGCAATATAATGTCCCAAAAATGTCACCTTTTGTTTGCAATACTGTAATTTGTCACGTCACACCTTGCAACCCTTTTCTGCTAAAAAGAAAACATAGCAAGGAAACTGTGGCTTCCCTGCAGGACCTCTGGTCCAGTCAGAACAGCAAAAGTTAATCCACGTACTGTAATA
The DNA here is from genome assembly GCF_039654945.1 of Dendrobates tinctorius. Classification (NCBI taxonomy): domain Eukaryota; kingdom Metazoa; phylum Chordata; class Amphibia; order Anura; family Dendrobatidae; genus Dendrobates; species Dendrobates tinctorius. The sequence goes on along the minus strand of NW_027361731.1, from coordinate 4,418,298 downwards.
GTACAATCAGCGGATGAGGTGATTGCCACTACTCAAGGATCCCTGCCATCACTGCTGAATAGATGGCAGGGGATTTCTTTCCCCCTTTGTGGGAGGACTGTCCAACAATTGTTTACTTTATGAGTAAAGGAAAAAGATACTGACAGTCAGGGTGCAGGGGTACAGAGAAAAATTCACCTGCTAAATCACTGACTAAAACATTTTGACATCACTGGGATCTGTGACAGTATTGTGTGCGGATCAGGGACGATTGAGGTCACACTCTCTGTAACATCATTAATAGCCCTTAAGTCATGAACCTTTCTGTAAGTGTCAAGGGAACCTTTTGGTCCTTTTCCCTAATGGGATACACAGGGGTGTTGCAGGGGGAAGATATTTCAACCAGAACCCCTGCCTTAGCATACTCTCTAATATCTCTGCTCGGGGCCATTGATTTGGCTAGGCTCAAGGGGTATTGCTTTAAACAAGGAGTGGTTCCTTTTATTATTATTTTTTTTTTTCCTTCAATTCAATCATGACAGTAAATTCATAGGGGTATTGTCACTAACAATAAGTTTTGTAAGTACCACAATTCCAGCACCTCACTTTTTCTATGTCCTTAGGTCCCTTATTACGTCTCCACTTTGTTCCTTGTGCTCCAGCATACACGACAGGTTGTCTTACCGTCCTTGTTTGTTCAACTTCTTTAGCTACCTTAAGGAGGTCTTTCGGATCTACATATCTCCATTCAGGTCTGGCTGTCTGTACTGCGTCTCGTAAGTCTTTGTTCATACCTTCAATGAATGCATTCACCAGTATTCTAACATCAAGTGGGTTTATGCAAATGTACCCCATGTCTGCCCATTTCAGCTGCAACCGTCCAAAGTACATCTCTACACTCTCCTCTTTGCTGTGTCACATTAGTCTGGAGTATAGACTGCTCTGATTGTTCCACTGTAGCCCACTGTTTTAGTGACTCACAGTACGTCTCCCCAGACCGTGCAGATTTATCATCCATGCCCCAAGCCTGATTCTTTGCCACATCTGTGTGTGTCTTAATTATGTGTCCTAGTACGTCACCTGCCTTTAAACTCACCAACCTCTCTAGGTCTGCCCAGGTACGCTTATATGTCTGCTGTACTTCCTTTATGTGTCTGTAAAACGGGAATGGTTGGTCTTCAGGGTCAGGCAACTGCTTCAACAAAGCTAGCTGGTGCTGATAACGCCAGAGGGGCTCCAGGGATAATACACCTGCATCTTTCTTATTCTAGTTGCCCTTCTAGGTCCTGATGCGGTTGGTCACCTGATGTCTACTGTCAGCTTACTCCTCAAAGGTCAATGTCCCCACTACCCACTAACCATACTATTATGTCACTACATATGATCTTGTCTGGATAGGATTTAGTGCAATTTGCTTAGGTCATTAGCACAGGTCACACAAGTAGCTATTCAGTCTGGGTTTGTCTGATTCTGATCACAGTGTTTACAAGTCCATCTGTTTTGTCTGGGTCTCTGGTTAAATTTTGTCAATCAAAACATTCATAATACACTTTCCATACTGCTGCACATTTTCAGACACCATTTATTCACTTGCTATTTTCTTCCCTTGTCTGTGCCTTTTTGTACATCCAAACATTCACACTCTGGTATTTTTTCCTTTTTCAATATTGGTCCCACTTGTTTTACTGCTTCCTTCTCTGTCTTTTACAATTTGCATAGCTGTCTTGGATCCCATTGGGGGCACCGACCGTATACAGAATAAGTTGCCCATGGCTTCAACCTTTTTCTCCCGACAGCTCACCTTTATTCTGAAATGCCCTTCTAGTGTGCCTAACCTTATCTACGGGAGGCCACACGTAGCAAGTCAGAGCGAGCCTGCCAAGGTGTAGCGGGAAGGCTCCTTGCCTCACCCGGTAGACCTACAGGATGTAACGAGAAGGCTCTCTGCCTCTCACCCGTTAGATCAGCTGGCTAGAATAGGAATAGGCCTTTTTCCTTCCAGCCCAGCTCCATGGATTGTGGGAAGGCTGCTTCAACTTAGACAGCTCATCTCTCTTCTGAAATGCCCTTCTGTGTGTCTGGACCTCTGTCTTACAGCCCACACATAGCAAGTCAAAGTGAGCCTGCCAAGGTGTATCCAGAAGGCTCCTTGCCTTCGCCTCTCACCCAAAACAGAAAAACCCGCTGACTAAAGTAAGAAGGCCCAGGTGTGATAGGCTTCTAACCTACTTTATCAGCCATACAGTCGGCTACCTCCTTTGTTAATCCACAATTTGCTATACAAATCAATCACACAACTAGAAGCAGGTTCAAACACATTTATGACCAAACAATCACTTACAATTTCCAAACAATCACTTACAATTTCCTTCTAAATTAAGCACCATATTTTACTTTCAACTTCAACTTACAAATTTCATTCCACTTCAATTAAGTACTGTTGCTTTAAAATGCACAAATCTAATAGCGAGCATTTCAGAACCACAGAGAATCTTGAGCGCAGCAGAGATAAGACAAGAGGAAACCACACAGCGACATCATTCCCCCTCCCATCAGAATGTAGTGTCCTTCACAAAGTAACAGAATGCCTTAGCTCTTTAGACTTAATCAAAATCAATTTCTACAAAAAAAACCTCAAAATCACAGGATTTCATTGTAAGAGCGGGTAACTGTATAATGAAAGGTAACATTCTCTTGACACAAAATGATGTGTGATGATTCTTTCATATGTGCTCATTCAGGGATTTTTTCTTTCACTTTTCAGTTGTCATTTGATTTTACAAAGAGAAGATAACAAAAAATCCCTTATACTCAATTACTCCTCTCTCATCTAATTCAGAGGTTCTCCTAGACATACATACAAGGATTCACACAGCCTACCTATCTTACGCTTTGGATTTGACACCTTAACCGACAGCCGTGTCCACTGACACGCTGAGAACACCAAAGCCAACTTCTTAAACAACAAGAATCAATGAAAACCAAACCAACCAAAAACCACAGCCCTATACAAAATACAGCCTCATGATTTACTGCCAATCCAAAATCACACTGCACAGAGTCTATCCCAGGCTTTGTGCTACACAGTACACCAGTACACAACCAGTTAGTATATTAGTATATTGCCAGAACAGATTAATAGATAATACAGATGACAATTATTATCTTATTACTCTATTATTCAACTCTCATACGGACATACTCACCACTCACTGTTGATGTGGGTTCTTTTGAACCGTGTTGTACAGTCTTACCCAGAGATATGTAGGCATCCTTAAAGAGGCTGCAGATGCAGAATCAATGTAAGAATAAATGTTCTCACCTGCTGCAGCCTGGATTCCGCATATTCAACCTCCCAGGAAGCTCCCACATACGGATTCCAAATAGGCTGGTTTCCACGGTCCCCGTTGGGCGTCAAATCTGTCGTGGCTGCTTTTTGCGCTGACCAAGCGTCAGGTATGCCAGATCACCAGTGAGTCCGGATTAGGCTTTCACCCTTAATTCACAAGCGCTTGGAGACAAAGAGACTCAACACACACGTGCCGTGGTCAAATCACTTTATCTGACGTAATGAAATACAAGGCAATCTTTTATACCATTTACAACAATATGTAATTCTATGGAGCTCATGTGGCCCCCACCATCACCTTCAGGGTCATACCATGTTTACAATGTACCCAGAACATGCTGTGGCTGACTTTTGAGAACATATATGATAAGAAGCATTTTCTCCTTGAAGAGGAGACAGGCAAAACTGCAGCGTCATAAGAATGAATGAAAGGCAAAAGGCAAATGGAGAATTAAAGGAATTTAAAGGGATATAAAAGCAAACCATTAACTCTTCTATATCAGCAGGCGTGGCTGTTTGTAACGGTAAGCTGCGCCTGCCGCTGATTGGTCGTGGCCGCCAGGCCGTGACCAATCAGCGGCGGTCGCAGCGCTCAATGGGGCGGCAGGCCTTGATCTGTAAAAAAGAGAATTAAAATAAAAAAATGTTATTCTCACCTTCCAACCGCCTCCGATCTTCTTTCCACGCTCCCGGCCTTGCTGTCACAGTAATGCCTTGCACCTTAGACCGGAGATGATGTCACTCTCGAGAGGGTGCGACGTCATCAGCGGTGTTTTGCGCAATGCATTACTGGGACCGCGAGGCCGAGCGCTTGGAAAGAAGATCGGAGGCTGTCGGAATGTGAGTATATAACTATTTTTTTTTTAACAGAGACCACGCATACCAGGAAAGGGGGATGAGGGGGACCATGCATACCAGCAATGGGGAGGAGGGAGTGGGACCATGCATGCCAGGAAAGGGGGGTGAGGGTGACCATACATGCCAGCAAAGGGGGGTGAGGGGGACCATGTATACCAGGAAAGGGGGGTGAGGGTGACCATACATACCAGCAAAGGGGGGTGAAGGGACCATGCATACCAGCAATGGGGGGGTGAGGAGGACCATGCATACCAGCAATGGGGGAGGAGGGGGACCATGCATACCAGGAAAGGGGAGTGAGGGTGACCATACATACCAACAAAGGGGGGTGAGGGGGACCATGCATACCAGGAAAGGGGGGTGAGGGTGACCATGCATACCTGGATAAGGGGGTGAGGGTGACCATGCTTACCAGGAAAGGGAGGTGAGGGGACCATGCATGCCAGGAAGGGGGGGTGATGGGACCATGCATACCAGGAAAGGGAGGTGAGGAGGCCATGCATACCAGGAAAGAGGGGTGACGGGACCATGCATACCAGCAAAGGGGGGTGAGGGGGACCATGCATACCAGGAAAGGGGGGTGAGGGTGACCATACATACCAGCAAAGGGGGACACCACAGCAAAGGAAAAAAAAGGTTACTTGTGCATTTTCTCTGTCGTATCCAACCTGGATCATGACAGTACCCTCCCCTTAATGAGGGGCCTCTGGACCCTCAAGACTGCTCTTCATTAGGGAACCACCTACAGCAGGGACGTCCAGATTCAGAGTTCACCCCAACCACTACCTGACACTTCAGGTTAATGACAAATGCACCGCTGGTATAGGCAATGTATGTTCTGGAGGCACCACACATCTCCAAAGCGCCGACCTGGGGAACGAGTTATGTATGTGTAAGTTCGGTATGAGCTGGTAAGACTCCACAACACACTTCCACAGGATGTTTTTTGGTGGCCACCCATACATGCTCGTTCACACACAGATCCGGACCTGAATGTTTATTGCCACACATTTGTTTGTCATAATTCAGAGAACTCATTCTGGGATCGACAACAGAGGCGTCCCCCTGTGTCACCACACTCACACCCCCGCTATTCACCAAGGGAACACCACCCTCCAACCCTTTACACGAGGTCTGCGCCTCCCAGGGTTGGCTACTGGCGAGGGTTGAAATTTGCCCCTACTCCCCCGCAGCGCACCTGCTGTTCACACTGGAGAGGAAGGGGCCTGGGATATGGAGGAAAAATACACTCCTTGTCGCCTTCCTCCACACGACCAGGAGGGGGTGGCTTCTTCGGTGGTATGGAAGATTTGGCATGAGCCCCACGGACTATAACACCAGTCTGCTCACTACCGGGACGTACCCCTTCACCTCGGGGAACCCCAGACAGCACCATGGGGACACCAACTCCACCCACCTGTCTGGGTGCATCCGCCTGTATGAGAAAGTCCCGCTCCCCAGCAGCGACTCTAGGGGGCTTCATTGCCAGCCGCTATTTCATTTTCCGGTTGAGTCAGAGGGAAGGCTCCAGACCATGATTACTGCTGCTGGAACTGCTTACACACCATGCAGCTCCTCACTCACCTCAGTGAGGCCCAGCAGCAAATGCTCACAGGTCTGAACATGGCCCGAGGCTCACCAGAAAAAATGTAGGGTTGGTGATAATGTCACGGCCACGCGCGACTGGACCCAGCACCTCCAGCAGGGCGGATTTAGATGACACGCGTGACCCTGGATACACAGCCTCCAGTGGGGTGAATTTAAATAATAAAACATGCAGCTGGATACGCCGCCTCCAACAGGCGAATTTCGGAAATACACATATGTCTGGAAACCCCGCCTCCAGTAAGGCGAATTTAAACAATCGATCAGGAACCTAAAAACCCTGACTCGTGCTGCACCTAAACCCTCACTAGTGAAGTGGACGGTGCGGAAACTAATCCCACCACTGCACTAAAACACACATAAGGAAAAGAGACAAAACAGGGAAACACCACTTAGCTTTGCTCTGTTGCTACGCTCCCAGCAACAGAGCCCACCACCGGCGTGCATCTTTTCCTCCGACTGTATCCAACACCATAGTGCAGCCTTGGAGCAAACAGAGTCCACTACCTGCGTGCAGCTGTCCAGAAACAGAGTCCAGCATATGAGTCCAGCTTTCCAGCAAAAGAGTCCAGCATCTTGAGTCCAGCTTTCCAGCAATCGAGTCCAGCATCATGAGTGCAGCTCTACACCATAGCTGCCACTCCACCAAGCCATGCAAGAACTCCTTGCTGACACCAAAGCTGCAACTCCACCAAGCCATGCCAGCCCTCCTTGCAGACACCATAGCTGCACTCCAGGACTCTCACTGAGCTGCCCGGGACTCTCCTTCGGCTCCATCCTTCACCCAGGCCTGCTTGTAACTGAGAACTATCACCAACAGTGATTACCACACCTGACACTCTTTTATAGAGCAGTAGAAACAACAAGGCACTCATCAATCAGTTCGTGGAAGGTGCACAAGTAGGGTCTCCAGCCCATATAGTAATAAAAAAAAAACTTGGCACTCAAATGGCGAATAAAGTGAATCTCTGTTTTATTGGCATCCAGATTATATGTACTAAATGTTTTTGATCCAACAGTGGATCTTCATCAGAAATTCTCTAGAGAATGACAGGGAATTCTGTATGTCCTTTTAATATCAATGTATTTCTGGGGTCTTACATGCATACTCTGTATATGAAAATGCTGTCTCATGATAATGATTACCTATAACCTTATTCTTCATAAGAAATTGTACGTGATGGATAAACTGTTTACTGCACCCAGTTGGACATTGAAACTACACGTCCACATATTAGGTAGATACTGGGGCCATGAATACTTAGTAAGACAGGTTAATGAGGCTAATGGAGCTATAACTGTCATGAGGCTAGATTAATGAGAATGATATTGGGGTCTTGTGTAATTTACCCAAGACCTATTAAAGCTTTCAGCACGTCTACACAAATACTAATAATTAACAGCCGAGTACAATCTGATTGGTTAACGAATATGAATATGATTGGTTGGAACCATTTATGCTTACTGTTGAATGATCAATTGTCCAATGAAATGTGATGATGTAATGTTACCGCCTACTCAAATGAGCATATAAGCTACCTAATTAAATCAGGAAAGGGGGAACATCCTGCAGATACATACCCTGTCTCTGTGTGTGTTTGTTCTCCGCTACTCGAGTAGGCCTCAGACCAAAATCTGGCAACCTTCCAGCATATCGATCTCCCATTGAGAGATAAAGATCAAATCACAAACTCATCAAGAACATACATAAAAAAGTAGAAATTAATCTATGTCATAGTTACCCTATTCAGAGAGAATGATAAATCTTATGATGCATAAGAAAAATTGAAATACATAAATCAAGAAAATTTTAGTATGTCAAATAAGCGTATAGTCTCAACTGGATTCCCGAAATTGAATCTTAGGTGCATGTGTTCATTTCTGTATTATTAGGAGCTTCCCCATGTATTCTCTTGTGACTCTTTGGAGCATCGCGTTACCTAGCAACAGACGCGACTGCTCCGGCCACATGATCGCCCCATTCTGACATGCGCAATGTAACCACTATAGCGCAGGCGCAATGTGACAACACCATATGACCACTATTAAACGGTCAGGGGAAGTCCCCACCCCATTCTAAATCCAGCAACACAGAGCGACCTGACATGCGCGATATGCCAGTACCATGTGACCGCTATGACGCGGTCAGGGCTTGATGTGCCAATACCACGTGACCGCTATGACGCGGCCACGGGAGATCCCCGCCGGATTATAAAACCCGGACGCACATTACCAGGCCTGGCGTCCTCCATATAGTGGTACACACCGCACACCAGGGGACACAGGGAGCAGATAATATATTACCCTATTTCCATATCGCGCATTCAGCCATGTTAAGGGCTTATGTTAAGCAACATGTCTATCTTTCTATTACAGCGCCATACAATAAGCGACTTATGTCGCCATACTAAAGCGCAATTTTTCCCCTAAAACTTTGAGATACAGCATTCAGGTAATAAAAGGGATTATTTCATTTCTATTTGGGCTTTTCACGCCACATGGACCACCACTATATGAATAACCACTATATATAATGTGACACTATATGGCCCTCTGTGATGTTTTCTCCTTTTTGTTTCCTCATAGGAGGACCGGCGTTCACGAACCATGTTCTATATGAGCAACATTTTACTCTATCCAGACACGATCTGCACCTAATAACTGGAAACACTTAATATCCTTTAGCTACGTTGTTGTTTTCTCTTTATTCCTTTGGATAGACCTACTGGTTATTTTTCTTAACACCACCTTGCATATACGTTTATGTGAAATTTTTTTCTCACGGAACACATGCACATAAGATTCAATCTCGGGAATCCAGTTGAGACTATACGCTTATTTGACATACTGAAATTTTCTTGATTTATGTATTTCAATTTTTCTTATGCATCATAAGAATTATCATTCTCTCTGAATAGGATAACTATGACATAGATTAATTTCTCCTTTTTTATGTATGTTCTCTAGAGAATTTCTGATGAAGATCCACTGTTGGATCGAAAACGTTTAGTACATATAATCTGGATGCCAATAAACCAGAGATCCACTTTATTCGCCATTTGAGTGCCAAGTTTTTTGACTTCACATGGTCATGATCCATGCTGGATCAGGACTGATTAAAAGCACAGGTAACCTTTATTTTTCTAAGCTGTGCTTAAGGTTGGTTTTTTTGCCCCCGGTGGCCATTAGGATTATTGCACTGAGGTGTCGTTTTTTCTAAGTCTCCCCCCTGTGGTGGTGAGCGCCAATGCACTCTGGTTTCTTAGCTAAGTGCACATGATTAATGCAGGTGTGATTGCTGGCTCTGCTACAAAAGAGTCACAGGTGTTGCAATCAGTGTTGGTGATAGTGTTCATTTCAACCATCCTTGGTGGAGGAAGGAGCTGGAGAGCGTTCCTCACAGCTCTGACAGAGCCTGGTGTGAAAGGAGTCATAGGGGATTTTCTTAGCTCTGACAGAGCTTGATGGCAGCAATTCAGGAGGAGAGCTGCATGCAAGTGCAACAGAGTAAAGCTAAGTGGTGTTTCCCTGTTTGTGTTTTTCCTTAGTGTGCATTAGTGCAGTGGTGGGGCCAGTGCCTGCGCCACCCAGCTCCCTAGCAAGGGATAGGTGTAGGGTGTGCTAGGGCGACGGGTTCGTGATTGGCGCCCGGTGCGGACCCGGCATAGGGAACGTTAGGAGCGTTAGGGACACTGACTCAGGGGAGTGCAGGTCTCCAAGTCCCCTGTCCCTATCGCAGGGCCCACCGTTGTACCTGTTTCCCTACCCCTTGTCTTGTTTTAGTTACCGGCCTGCGAGCCATGTCACACAGGACAATATCACGTGCCGCGTCTTGTTACCGCCCTGCTGGTCGTGTCACACAGGACAGGTCCACGTGACACACATCAAGACATACAGCGCTCTTTACTGGTCCTCTGGAGTCCAGACATTCGCTCAGATTACACCTTAAGGTAACTACCTAACTTGGAGCAATCCAATTCATTTGTGTGTATTTTTTAGGTCACTACAAGCTAAATGGGTTCATTATTAAGTGCAAATTTTAATTATTTATTTATATTTTATTGATCACATTGGTGTTGCATGTTCCTAATTTGCAGCAAGTGTTCCTCTCTCTTTTCTACAGTTACTAGCGCCACTACAGTCTATACTAAATTCTGAAAACGGAGTTCAGTCTAGGACAATTTGGCTGCACTACTAATTGATACTTGTTACAATACCAAGCTAGGGCAGTCTCTATAGGAAGAAAAGCACAATAATTATACTGTATTTTCACATACTTTCTATTCCTGACGGACCGCCACTGGAGTGGCTTATAAATGTACAAAGTACATAGTTTGAAGTCTGGGCTGTGCCTGTATGTGACTAGTTTTCTGACTGTTTCGGATAACATTATACATGATTTTAGGTTTTCTTCCTCTAGTCTCGCTTGAATATAGGTCAATATTAAATAAAGTCTCCTGATGAGTCGTCTTTGGTGAGGATGAAGAAACCCGTAGAAATGAGAAGCTTGAAGAGTGAGTGTGTATATGTCACCTCACCCTATATACTGAAATGTGGGGTACACGTTTTTTCTATTAGACTTCTTTTACATTTACCATGTTTTTGCGGCCCCAATAGATTTCTATGGGGCCGCAAAAATCGGCCCCCAAAAATTCCACGGTGCGCCGTGTGCTGTATGGCAGAGGGCCGTATTTGCAGCCGTGAAAAAAGATCGAGCCTGCTCGATCCTTTTCATGGTGTATGGACACAACCCCCAATGGGGCCGCAAATACAAACGGAAGTTTGCTTTTGCGGTGTACAGTCACTTCCAGTGTTGTGGAACGCTGGTTTTTTTTTCAAAACCACTTCATTAGTATTGGAAAACTGAAAAACGGCGATCTGCAAGTTTTTTGCGGTCGGTTATTGCGGCAGACCGTGAAAATTGTGGCGATACGGCCCACAAAAATGGGCCGCAAAAAACCCGGTAAATGTAAATAAGGCTTGGTCACCTTCTGACTAACCTTCAGGGGGTGAATTATGGGTATAGTTTTACATTTGGAACTAATAAACTTTAGTTTTAGCCTTTTGTCAGCAAACATGAGGAATGATAAGAGACAACGCCTTTAAGAAGATTCAATTTTGGTTAAAACTATTCCAACATTATGAACATAAAAAAGGCTTCTCCCTTGTGTGACATCTCTGATGTTTATTAAAAGTTGATTTCCAAGTAAAATATTTCTCACATTAAGAAAATGAAAAAGACTTCTCCCCTGTGTGACTGCTCTGATGTTTAACAAGAAGCGCTTTCCGGTTAAAACATTTCCCACATTCTGAACAGGAAAAAGGCTTTTCCCCTGTGTGAGTTCTCTGGTGGTTAACATATTGTGATTTATGTGCAAAACATTTCCCACAATCTGAACATGAAAAAGGCTTCTCCCCTGTGTGGGTTCTTTTGTGTTTAACAAAATTTGATTTATGTGTAAAATATTTCCCACATTCTGAACAGAAAAAAGGCTTCTCCCCTGTGTGGATTCTCTGGTGCTTAATACAATCTGATTTATTGTTAAAACATTTCCCACATTCTGAACATGAAAAAGGCTTCTCCCCTGTGTGGATTCTCTGGTGCCTAATACAATCTGATTTACAGTTAAAACATTTCCCACATTCTGAACATAAAAAAGGCTTCTCCCCTGTGTGGATTCTCTGGTGCTTAACACAATCTGATTTATTGTTAAAACATTTCCCACATTCTGAACATGAAAAAGGCTTCTCCCCTGTGTGGATTCTCTGGTGCTTAACACAATCTGATTTATTGTTAAAATATTTCCCACATTCTGAACAGCAAAAAGGCTTCTCTCCTGTGTGAGTTATTTGGTGTGCAACAAGATTTCCTTTCTGGTTAAAACATTTCCCACATTCTGAACAGGAAAAAGGTTTCACTCCTGTGTGAATTCTCTGATGAGTAACAAAATATGATTTACGTGCAAAACATTTCCCACATTCTGAACATGAAAAAGGTTTAACTCCTGTGTGAATTCTCTGATGAGTAACAAAATGTGATTTACGTGCAAAATATTTCCCGCATTCTGAACATAAAAAAGGCTTATCTCCTGTGTGAGTTATTTGGTGTGTAACAAGATTCCCTTTCTGGTTAAAACATTTCCCACATTCTGAACAGGAAAAAGGCTTCTCCCCTGTGTGAATTCTCTGGTGCTTAACATAAGCTGATGTTTTGTTAAAACATTTCCCACATTCTGAACATGAAAAAGGTTTTGCTCCTGTGTGAATTCTCTGGTGAGAAACAAAATGTGATTTACGTGCAAAACATTTCCCACATTCTAAACATGATAAAGGCTTCTCCCCTGTGTGAATTCTCTGGTGAGTAACAAGCTCTGATTTCTGGTTAAAACATTTCCCACATTCTGAACATGAAAAAGGATTCTTCCCTGTGTGAGTTCTCTGGTGGTTAACAAAACCTGATTTCCCTGTAAAATATTTCCCGCATTCTGAACATGAAAATGACTTCTTTGCTTTAGGAGCAGATTGTTTTTTAATGCCTCTTTTGTGACTTTGATTTTCCTTAGTAGTTGGTAATGAATCAGAAGATGGGACCTGTTTCATAGGATCAGATGACAGATCTTTGCTGTGAATAGATGATGGTGTATCTGAAGTAACAGCAATCACTTCAGTTGTATCTTGTAGGATCTCAAGATCATCAGATTTAAAAATTGAAGATGTCAGTTGTCCTTCTGATCTCCAGGTACAGTCATCTGCTAAGATAAAAAACAATTATTTTTTAATAAAATATCCTTGAGTTTTATATTTTTGAACATTTCAACTTAACTGTCCATAAAAATAGCAAGCTATGTAAAAACTTTAATTATTTACCAAGACAATGACAGTTCACAGTCTAATAGAAAATTTTGTTGGATGAACCAGTAGAGCATTGTGTTCAACTGTTCGTTCATTCTGCCTCCCAAATATCAAATAAAAAGAAAAGAAACCAATGTTATGTAGGCAAAAATAATACCAATTCTCATCTCACAAAAAACAAGTCCCCACTCAGCTCCATCATTTGTCAATGGTATAACAGAGGGTCTCACACTATTAGTGGCTCAAAGGCTATTGAATAGCAGCAGGGTTTTTATAAACCATACAGCAATATCCGCTCTCACTTCTGAGTCTTGCAGTGTGCTCACACAACATTTAGGATCCCTGTATTTAGCAATATTATAGTGAGAAGAATCCACTTAATTCATGGTGTGTGTCTAATGGAGCACAATCTGGGCTCTATGTGTTGGGTAATAAAATGGCAAATGTGTAAATTTTCATTCTCCAACATCCACTGTGTGTTAGTTTCTAGAAAGTGGCTGTGGAGTCAAAATATTCACTCCTACACACGTGACCAAAATTGTTGGTACCGCTTGGTTAATGACAGAAAAACCCACAATGGTTACAGATATAACTTGAATCTGACTAAAGTAATAATAAATAAAAACTCTATGAAAATTAACAAAATGAAAGTCAGACATTGCTTTTCAACCATGCTTCCACAGAATTTAAAAAAACATAAAACTCATTCATGAAATAGGCCTGGACAGAAATGATGGCACCCTTAACGTAATATTTTGTTGCACAACCTTTTGAGGCAATCACTGCAATCAAAAGATTCCTGTAACTGTCAATGAGACTTCTGCACCTCTCCACAGGTATTTTTGCCCACTCCTCAAGAGCAAACTGCTCCAGTTGTCCCGTGTTTGAAGGTTCCCTTTTCTGACAGCATGTTTCTTTCCCAAGATGCTCAATAGGATTTAGTTCAGGGCTCATAGAAGGCCACTTCAGAATAGTCCAATGTTTTCTCCTCTTAGCCATTCTTGGGTGTTTTTAGCTGTGTGTTTTGGGTCATTATCATGTTGCAAGAAACATGACCTGCCACTGAGACTGTCTGGGGGTCAATCTCTTGGCAGACTTGATATAGGCCACATTTTTATGATCAGTGATAACTGTGATTACTGTAATGGGGTGGACCGCCCCCTCCAGGAAACACCTCCATTCTTCAAAAGCCAACTTAACCACCAACAATTCCCGATTGCCGACATAATTTCTCTCGGCCGGAGAATTTTTTTTAGAAAAGAAGGCGCACGGCTTTAGATTAGTGAATGTGGAAGGACCCTAAGACAAAACTGCCCCATCTCAGAAGCGTCAACCTCAACAATAAAGGGTCTTGATGGATCGGGTTGTACCAACACAGGAGCTGAAGTAAAACATTTCTTTAGTGTCAGGAAAGAATTTTTTGTAGCCATGGACCAATTTTTCACATCAGCCTCCTTGAGGGTGAGGTCCGTCAAAGACTTTACCACTAGTGATGAGCGAACGTGCTCGCCACTACTCGCCCGAGTATCACGGTACTCGGTGAGCATCGAGCATTTCTGGGATTACTCGGTGAGAACTCGGGTTTTTGGCAGTCTATAGAGACCCAATCATGATGCAGGGATTGCCTGCCAGGCAATGAAAAGCCGCAGCCATCTTTGTTGTGGTCGTGCAGTGATTGGCTGGCCGCACAGCATCATCAGGGGTATAAGAGACCGGACGTCGCCTTTCTCGGCGCATTCAGCTCCGGATTTAGATGGTGTAGGGAGAGCATCTGCTGAGATAGGGTCAGATTTGGGGATTTATTAGTCAGTGTGGGGTCTTCCATCATAAACTACTCAAATCCAGATAAACCAACAATCCTTCTAAGGACTAATTCCGGAGTATATATTGTAGGTTGCAGTGTTAGGTAGGCACGGGATTGTACGTCGCTCTATACATATTAGTGCAAGTCCTGCAGGTGCTTTATGTGTGTATACACATATCTTTGCATACATCAAGAGGGTCCATTCCCTTCCTGTCTGCTGCTACCAATAGGATATATTGCCCTTATATACCTAGTCCCAGGTCTAATTGGCTTGGAAAAAATTTTCGGCCAGGTTAATCAGAGCCTTTTGTTTTCTCCATTTGCTTTTTGACACTGCACAATAAACCCAGATCCTTTTCCTAGCACAGTGTGAAAATCCAGCAATTTTAAAGGAGTTCCAAAAATCACTTTTGAGTGCACAGGTAAATCTTTCATTTTTATGTAGTACGGTAGAGTAGAATTTTTTTTGAGTGTCTTACACAATTTCTTGACACCATTTTGCTGAACCCCCCAAAAAATGCATACAGGCCACATATTTTACAGTGTGGTATATCTGTGACACGCCTCATCCATCCGTCTGCTAAAAATTTTGGTCATTTTAGCAGTAAATTCATTTTTTTTTTGCTGTCTGTCACTGTAGTTATATACAAGACTATTCAGCCTTAAAAAAGCCAAAAATACAGGCCACAG
This sequence comes from Dendrobates tinctorius, assembly GCF_039654945.1. NCBI lineage: Eukaryota > Metazoa > Chordata > Amphibia > Anura > Dendrobatidae > Dendrobates > Dendrobates tinctorius. The sequence continues at coordinate 4,403,161 of NW_027361731.1, read as the reverse complement.
ATTTGTCAGTGTCGTATCTCCGTGCCAGCTTATATATCTGCATGCTCCAAGTTTGGCCATTTTAGGCCTGTTTTTAATTTTTTCCCTGTGTGTCACTATAGTTACATACAGCAGTATTTAGCATAAAAAAGCAAAAAATACAGACCACATATTAGTCAGTGCGGGATCTCCGTGCCAGCTCATATATCTGCGTGCTCTAAGATTGGGCATTTTAGGCCGGTATTCCATTTTTTCTGCTGTCTGTCTCTCTAGTTATATACAGCACTATTTTGCATTGTTTTTTTAAAAAAGGACACATATTTGACAGTGTGGTATATCTGTGACACGCCTCATGCATCCGTGTGCTACAAATGTGTGCATTTTAGGCCTATATATTCTACTGTTTTTGCTGTCTGTTATGGTACTTAATGGCACCAATTGGATAACCAAAAAAACATTTGTAAGTACAGTCCAGATAGTTTAACCCCTTTTTGACATGTGACGTACTATCCCGTCCACGGTACCCGGGCCCCTATGACCAGGGATGGGAAAGTACGTCATCGCGATCAGCGGTGCCCCCGGGGGGAGCGCCGCTGATCACGGCCAGGTGTCAGCTGATTATCACAGCTGGCCCCGGCACTATGTGTCAGGGGCGGTCACGGACCGCCCACGACACATTAACCCCCGTCACACTGCAATCAAACATGATCATAGTGTACTGGAGGATCAGGGAAGCATCGGCAGGGAGAAGGCTCCCTCTGTGCTTCCCTGAGACCCCTGGAGCAGCGCAATGTGCAACGCTGCTTCAGGGGCCTCCTTCTCTGCAGGTCCCCAGGTCCAATATGGCCATGGGGGCCTGCAGGGAGGCGGCTTCCTCAGTGCCTGCAAAGCGCAGGGCTGAGGATAGCCTGTGCAGCGCCTGCCTGATCGCTGATCTGTCGTGACAGATCAGTGATGTGACACATGACAGTGATGTCCCCCCCCCTGGGACAAAGCAATAAAGTAAAAAAAAAAAAGTGGAAAAGTAATTTATAAAAAAAAATCGCTAAATAAAAAAAAATATTCCCTAATAAATTCATTTTTTGGAAATAAAAAAGCCAAAACAATAAAAGTACACATATTTAGTATCATCGCGTCCGTAACGACCCGCCCTATAAAACTGTCCCACTAGTTAACCCCTTAAGTTAACCCATTAAAAACTAAAAATAAAAAACAAAGCAAAAAATAATGCTTTTTCATCATACCGCCAAACAAAAAGTGCAATAACACGCGATCAAAAGAGGGATCTAATTTCTCCACCTACCCTTGGGAACGTAATAAAATTGGGGACTAAAAGATCATGTTTGTGAAAAAATATGATTTTTTAATTTTCACGCCAGGGCGTTATAAACTTCTGAGAAGCACTTGGGGGTTGAAAGTGCTCACCACACATCAAGATAAGTTCCTTGGGGTGTCTAGTTTCCAAAATGTGGTCACTTGTGGGGGGTTTCCACAGTTTAGGTACATCAGGGGCTCTCCAAATGCAACATGACACCTGCAGACCATTAAATCAAAATCTGCATTCCAAAATGTCACTACTTCCCTTCAGAGACCTGACGTGTGCCCATACAGTAGTTTTCTCCCACATATGGGGTATCAGTGCACTCAGGACAAATTGGACAACAACCTTTGGGGTCCAATTTCTCCTCTTACCCTTGGGAAAATAAAAAATTGGGGACTAAAAGATCATGCTTGTGGAAAAAATATGGATTTTATTTTCATGCCCGGGCGTTATAAACTTCTGTGAAGCCCTTGGGGGTTCAAAGTGCTCACCACATATCTAGATAAGTTCCTTGGGGGGTCTAGTTTCCAAAATAGGGTCACTTGTGGGGAGTTTACACTGTTTAGGCACATCAGGAGCTCTCCAAAAGTGACATGGCATCTGATCTGAATTCCAGCCAATTTTGCAGTGAAAAGCTGCCGAGCTCTGCCATGCGCCAAAACAGTGGTTCCCCCCTCATGTCAGGTATCAGCGTACTCAGGACAAATTGCACAATAACTTTTGCAGTATAATTTCTCCTGTTACCCTTGGTAAAATAGAAAAATTGGACCTGAAGTAATTTTTTGTGTGAAAAAGTTAAATGTTCATTTTTTTAAACATTCAAAAAATTCCTGTGAAGCACCTGAAGGGTTAATAAACTTCTTGAATGTGGTTTTGAGTACTTTGAGGGGTGTAGTTTTTAGAATGGTGTCACTTTTGGGTATTTTCTATCATATAGACCTCTCAAAGTGACTTCAAATGTGATGTGGTCCCTAAAAATAAATTGGTGTTGTAAAAATGAGAAATCGCTGGTCAACTTTTAACCCTTATAACTTCCTAACAAAAAAATTTTGGTTCCTAAATTGTGCTGATGTAAAGTAAACATGTGGGAAATATTACTTATTAAGTTTTTTGTGTGCCATATCTCTGTGATTTAAGGGCATAAAAATTCAAAGTTGGATAATTGCGAAATTTTCAAAATTTTCGCCAAATTTCCATTTTTTCACAAATAAACGCAAGTTATATTAATGAAATTTTACCACTAACATGAAGTACAATATGTCATAAGAAAACAATGTCAGAATCACCGGGATCCATGGAAGCATTCCAGAGTTATTACCTCATAAAGGACAGTGGTCAGAATTGTAAAAATTGGCCCGTCATGAAGATGCAAACCACCCTTGGGGGTAAAGGGGTTAAAGTGTGGTTTTCCCGCACACATATCACATACAAGTTCGCTCTCAATTCAGCCACTTGTAGTGAATGTGTATAATATTCTAGTCCATTTACAATGGGCAAGGCACGTGGCAAAGGACGGGAAAGTGGCATGCTGAGGCAGAGGCCGTGGGCAAGCTGAAACTGGGCCACAGAAAACACCCTCATCTTCTCGCTGGACCTTAGTGTCCGAAGTCCTAGGGGACCACAGCAAGACAGCACTATTTAAGCCAGAGCAGTGTGAAAATGTTGTTGGTTGGATAGCAGATAATACTGACAGTTACATGGCCACCACCAGCATCCTGTCTTACACACAGTCAAGTCTGAGTAGCCGTGAAACTGGACCGCACATTCCTCACCCTGATCCTCCTTCCTCCCACCATGAGTGCCTTGAGACAACTGATCCCACACTCGGACACTCCAAAGAGCTGTTCACTTTTCCATTTATAGATTCGGGCCTCTCGCCCGGTCCACTTGAAGCGGGGCAAGATGATATTCTATGTAGCGATGCCCAAATATTTGAGCAGCCTCGGTCCAAAGAGGTGGAAGATGATGAGCCACATTTGCCGGAAAGTCAGTAGTAGGACCAGGGTGCAAAAGTTGTCAGTGTGTTGGATGATATAGTAACTGACCCAACCTGACAGGACATGCAGAACAAGGACAGCCGCACACAGGGGGAAGGAGACGTAGCACCCCTTCAGGCAGGAAGAAGCTGTGTGGTGGTTGCTGACAGGAGGCGGGCAACCATTCCCAGTAACACCAACAAGATGGAAGTTGACAGTCCAACTGTTAGGTCTTCCAGAGTCTGGCTATTTTTTAAAGACTTTTTTAAAAATAAAAAAATTCAGGCCACATATTGAACAGCCTGGTATCGCTGTCAGACGTCTAATGTATTTGTGGCCTACAAATTGTGGCAATTCAGGCCTACATTCCACTGTATTTGCTGTCTGTTACCCTAGTTCTCTACACTATTTTTTGTAAAAATACAGGCTACATATTGAACAGTGTTATCTTGGTAAAAATACTTCTGTTTCAAGTTGTTATGGCTGCTTAATGACTGTCTTAAATGCTCAAACTACTATCACCATCTTCTGCCTAGAGTCAGTCACTGCGCACATAGAAAGTCTGAAGAGCAGCGGGTGAATGCTTGGGTGGCGTTGTACTCTGTGTCTGGATTACGAAGGCAAAATGTTCTAGATTAAATAATGAATGGAAGAGCCGGAGGAAGAGCACCTGGAAGAGCACAGGGTCAGGACTCGCAACTACTGAAGCCTTGTGTTCCTGGTCCCGGATTCAGACAAGCTGTTCTGCCCATTTTGTGCACCTAGATATTTTTAAGTGCTGTTCCAGCTACTGCCAGTAGGTGTCATAAGTTGCCCTTCTCTTTCTTATTCATGTGTTTGGAATTTTCTGTTCCCCGAATGGTTAGTTGTTCAGAACCGCCCCTTCTTGCCTTGGTCAACAACATGTAACCATTTTCCAGCCGTCTCCTGAGTAGCTCGCACCTGCTCAGCTCTTTGCAAAACCATTGCTTATAACAAGCGGATTCCGGTAAGATAATGTAATTATTATGTTATGCATCTGTTAGCTGGCCATAATGCATTCCTCATGATGTTTGCAATGCATGTTCAGCTCCTGTAAAGCTAGTACACTGCATGATAGTTATGCATTCTCCGTTCAGTGAGTGTAAAGCTAGCAGCCATTAGTTGTTAGATATTTCTTTCCCTTTTGCTGCTGTGTATGTTATATTGCGCAGCTCTTAGATAATGCATGATAACAGCATCCTGTATCATTGTTACTGTTGTGATAATACCTTGTATTGCTGTATATTGCCTACCAAGTACTGACATGCTGCATTATATCTGTCTTTTATAGTTTTTATCTGAATCATCCACATTGTGTTCAACAATCTTTGATATCATCTACAACTTTGTACTACTCCTCCTGATCTCATCTACTGTGTTCTACTATACTATCTGTCATCTCCCATTCTTGCCCATATCATCCCTATAAATAATAGACTTAAGCACCCATACAGTCTTGTTTCTGGGAGTGGATGAAAGGATAAGCCGTATGCTCGAATCCACACAGCGTCATACGTAGAAGGCAGAACACAAGCCATCACTTACTAATACTTACCTTGTTGGCATCAAAAAGGAACCCTGCGGGGGGCGGGGTCTGCGTGCTGAAGATGGAGTGTGATTCCAGAGCTCCAGTGACTCCAGACTTACATCGGCTCATATCGGCATTCAGTGGCTTCCTCGACCGCCGTGCAGTGCACCGCCGGCTTCCTAACACCCCCGGGCACATGATGACCCATGGTAGAACACAGAGAAAGGCTTCTCCTCCGCGCCTGCCTGACTTCTTTCTGAGGACTCAGACTGCACCTGCAGCAGGGAAAATGGCAGCAGCTTCCCCTCCCACAGGATCATCTCGTTCCTCCCACAGCTCCCAGGGCTCAGAGAGAGGTGAGACCTCAGCAGATACACATCACAGTAACTCTGCACCTATGACTAGGGGGGACATGAGGGATTTCCTGCCATCTATACGCACTTCTTTAAGGGAGGACATGCAGGACATGTTAAAGGAGATAAGAGAAGTTAACTCATTGGGAGTACGTACAGACCACTTAGAAAACAAGATGTCTGAGTATGTTTCTGTTATCAACGCTCTTGTGGATGAGAATCAAGCCATGAAAGGTAGATTGGCAGGGGCATTTGATAAAATACACGATCTGGAGGACAGATCTAGAAGAAATAATCTTCATATAAGAGGCATCCCAGAGACTATAGGAGATAAAGATCTGGCCCCCTTCCTCCAAAACTATATGCAAGCTGTCCTGCCATCGCTCTCCCCAAGGGACCGGTTAGTTGACAGGGTCCACAGGACGCCCAAACCCAAGCACTTGGATTCGTCTCTCCCCAGGGACACTCTTGCAAGGATACACCTGTATACTACTAAAGAGACCTTTCTGAGACAAATAAGAAATCCTCCTGAGCTTCCTTCTGAGTTTCAGGCACTGAAAGTTTTCCCAGATCTGTCTGCTGCTACGCTGTCTAAGAGGCGGGAATATGCCCACGTCTGCAGAGCCTTAAGGGAGGTCTCCGTGAAATATCGGTGGGGTTTCAATCCTGTGAGGCTTTTCATTACTCATGATGGAAGTACAGTCATATGTTCCTCTCCTAAGCAATTGGAGAAGCTCACAAGCTGGAAGATCCTTTTTTCACCGAGACAAGCTGACACGGGTCGGAAGGTGGCTTCGGAGTGGTCTGTGGCTTGACTGTACTGCATGGTATGAGTCTGGATAACTGGACTCTCCTGCTACGCTTCCTAGTGGGCCTTGGTTCGTGAACTTTTCACTTCCACCCCCCTCGTAGATCCTTGATCTGCGGATCGTCCGAACTGTTCTGGATGTTTATACGAGTGGCTCTCGTATATTTGACAATGTTTTGGTTTCTTATCTTTTTCTTTTTTACTTTTCCTTTCTTTTTTTGTCTGTTCTCTCTTTTATTTTCTTTTTGGCATCCTTTCGGGTCAATACTCTGGCCCGTCTGTAAGTATATCTGCTCCCATTTTTTCTTCCAGGTTTTTTCCTCCCAAATACCCAGGCATCTATGTGCTACAATGGACTCTCTGTATTTGTAGACGTGTCGGTTCTAGCATGCTATATGTGACTATATTAAGTGTGCAGTTCCATTCTGCCGGCAGCACTGTGAACTTCTCGTATCAGTATTACGAGTATACAAATCTTATCCTTGAATGTTAGGGGCCTAAATTCCCCTGAAAAACGCACTATGATGTGGAGGGAGGTGGGGAGGTCACGGGCGGATGTTGTCTGCCTTCAAGAAACACATCTATTGGAAGCCGATAATTTCAGGCTTCGACACCCTCACTTCCCCCACATGTTTTTTGCCAATGGTCAGACCAAAAAGGCTGGTGTGTGCATTATGGTGAAACGTACAATAGCATTTCAATTGTTATCACAATATGCTGACTCCGTAGGTAGATGCTTGACAGTCACTTGCCTGCTAAATGGAGAGGTGCACACATTGACAAATGTATATGGTCCCAATGAAGGCCAACACAAATTTTTGAGAACTACCTTTAATGATATCTCTTTAAAAGCGAAGGGTAGCAATATCATATGTGTTGATTTCAATTTCCCCATGAATGCGGACCTTGACTGCTCTTCAGGAAGGAAGAGAACTAGGAGGGGTTTGAACCTCCTATCCCATGAATTTCACCTACATGATTTTTGGAGATACTCACACGCATCGGAAAGAGATTATACTTTTTATTCTCCTAGGCACTCCACATACTCCCGTATCGACTATTTCTTAATAGATAGTGCGACCCTAAGCAGGTGTCTAAATGCCACTATTGGCCTAATCGCCTGGTCTGACCACGCTCCTGTCTCTCTGACCCTTGCTCTTGCCCACCAGGCTGACCCTGCATTCAGGTGGCGTCTTCATGACTCATTGCTGCTGAGGGGGGAGGTGGTTGATAAGGTTTCCTCGGAGCTGGATGGCTACTTTCAAATAAACTATAATGGGGAGGTCTCTGATGAGACCCTTTGGTCTGCTCACAAAGTGGTGGTTAGGGGGGGGTTCTCCTACAAGCTTCATATTTAAAGAAAAGAAAAGCCAGTAGAGAGGCTCTGCTCTCCCGTTTACATTATTTAGATGCTATTAATAAGGCTGCACATACGCCCTCCGTCTCTGAGGAGATCTCCCAAATTAGATTTAAATTAAGGGAAAATTTCCTATACAAATATGCATACAATATGAGGAAACTTAAAACTAACTTATATGCTACCGGGGACAGGGCGGGAGCGCTTCTAGCTCGCAGAGTTCGTAAACGGGAGGTCATGTCACGAATTGACCACATATTGGATGAGCAAGGTAGAGCCCTTAGGAACCCACAGGACATAGTGCAAGCCTTTGCTCAATATTACACTGCCCTCTATAATTTAAAAGATGATGCCTCCACCCCTCAACCTGACCAAACATCTATTGATGCATACTTAGATTCTGTTAATTTGCCATGTATTACCATTGACCAATTAAATTATTTAAACGCCCCCTTCGCGGCTGCAGAAATTCAGCAGGCGATTAAACAGACTAAACTTCATAAAGCCCCAGGCCCGGATGGCTTAACGAATGATTATTATAGGACCTTTTCTCAGCAATTAACACCATATCTACAGCGTCTGTTCACACACTGGAGAGACGCTGGTACTGTGATGGCCCCTAATTTAGAGGCCACTATTTCCACTATACCAAAACCGGGGAAATCACTCACACATCTCGGAGATTTCAGACCCATTGCTTTGTTAAATTCAGATGTCAAACTGTTTACTAAAATCATAGCATCTAGACAAACTAATTATACCGACTATAGTGTCACCAGATCAGGTGGGCTTTGTTGCAGGACGGGAGACGAAGGATGGCATACGACGTATGTTGAATTTGATTAAAATATCTGAGCTGTCTGGCCAACCCAGTGCATTCCTGTCACTTGATGCTGAAAAAGCTTTTGACAGGGTGCACTGGGGATATTTAAGAGCAGTCCTGAAGAAATTTGGACTGTCGGGCCCTATATTATCCACAATCTGTGCCATGTACTCGACTCCCTGCGCCAGGGTTTTGACGTCTGGCTTCTTGTCCGGCCCGTTCCAGATCACGAACGGTACGAAACAGGGGTGCCCGCTCTCGCCTGTTATTTTTGCGCTGTGCATGGAGCCGCTTGCCGAGCGCATTAGAATGTCGGCGGGCATTTCTGGGATTAGGGTTGGACAGGTGGAGCACAAAGTCGGTCTATAAGCTGATGATGTCATTCTATCCTGTGTAAATTTAGAATCTTCGTTTTCTGCGATTATTTGTGAACTTGGGGAATTTAGCAAGGTCTCATACTATAAACTGAACCCCACAAAATCCCTGTTGTTTCCGGTGGCGGTTCCTTGTGCGGCAAAGACAAGGCTGGAGGCCATTTTTCCATTTAAGTGGATAAGAGAGGGTATTCCATATTTGGGCATTACACTGACGGGTTCTGAGCAGATTGTGGATAGGAACTTTACTGATTTGGAAATACAGCTTAAGAAACAATTGGAGCAGCTTCATGCTGTCCAGACCTCCTGGATTGAAGGATTAATGCCTTTAAGATGATTGTCCTACCTAAAATATTGTACCTACTCCGGTGCATAACAATGATAATCCCTAAAAAAAGAATGATAAGATTACAAACTATGGCATATAGTTATATTTGGTCATATAAAAAGTATATGATCTCCAGGGCCCTAATGTATTTCCCGTATAAAAAAGGGGGACTGGGGGTACCAAACTTGTTAAAGTATCATAAAGCCGCTATAATGACGGGACTGAGAGACTGGTGGCAAGAGGACAGAGACCATAAATGGCTTCAAATAGAAAACTATTATGCTACCGCCAGGTCTACCCGATATATTTTGGAGGCTGAAGCTATTAAAACTACTAAATATTCCTACTAAATATCTATGAAAGCTGCGCTACATCATTGGAGGACAGTGGTCCTATCTCTTATTAAACTATCACGCCACTCCATATCGTTAAAGGCCCTTGAGATGCATATTCCATACCTTAATCTTCAGTCATGGGTTGCTGCCGGAATTGTGAGTCTGGGAGACCTGGTGGGGAGTGGTGGGTTAATCCCGTTTGACCAACTGGCTGCTGAGTTTCCGGCCACCCGGAGGTGTTTTTACCAATACCTACAAATACGTCATATGTTGCATAATTCACCGGACTCGGTTTTTTCAATTCACAACTAAATAACACAGTTAACGGTTATTTTCTGCTGCCTGATTCTGGCCCGAGAGGTATCTCATTATTATATAGAGCCCTGAATGACCCGCCGGATAATACAAAACTGCCCTATATGATCAGGTGGGAGCGGGATCTGGGTTCTCTCTGAACCTGTTGACTGGGAGGAAGGATTGTGTGAAGTTGTACGGGTCTCTTCATGTGTGAACCATCTGGAGCAGTTGAAAAAGACGCACCTGAGATGGTACCAGTTCCCGGTCCGAACGGCACATTTTGGAGCTGGTGGGTCTGGTGAATGCTGGAGAGGGTGTGGGATGAGGGGTACTCTTGAGCATACTTGGTGTTCCTGTCTGGTGCTCCAGCCTTGGTGGAGGGGTGTTGATTTATTGATCTCACAAGTCTTGGGTAACCAGATGACTCTGACCCCAAGCCAGGCCATTTTACACATTGGCCTGAACGAAATTCCTCATATTCTTAGAGGTACGCGGTCACATATTTTGATAGCTGCTAGAGTGTTGACAGCGGCTAGATGGAAAGATCCCACCCCCCCAGAGGTTGCAGGACTAATTGATAGAATTAACACTCACTGCCAGCTTGAACTAGCACTAGCTCACTCGATGACCGCCATAATAAAAAGACAGAACATTTGGCACCCCTGGATACATAGTAGACACTCCACGGTTGCCCCGCTCCAGCCTGCTTAGCCGTATATAATTAAGATGCCGGATATTAGATATTGGATGTTGTTTGTTTTCCTTCCTTTTTGGAATATATTACTGTACTGCAGAACACTGAGACTTATTATGTGTACTTGCTGTTACACATAGTTCTATCGATGCCACTAATGCCTGTTCCTCCCCTCACCCCTTCCCCCCTTCCTTTCCTGTATATCATTTGTCGGTCCCCACTTTCTGCTCCTTATTTTCTCCTCTCGTTCCCCTAGTTTCATATATATGGTGGTTGTAACTATGGTTGTCATTGTTTTGACTTGTTTTCTTGTTCAACCTCAATAAAAATAATTGAGAAAAAAAAAAGGAACCCTGCATTTTCTATAACATAAGCTAGAGATTTTGACATTTTGGCTGTATTTCAAGAGGTGTCAATTGGAGTGCGTGGTGGTCATAGATGTGACTTCTACACCACCACCCGAGCTGCCGCACCCTCGAACTTCTGTCTCTTCCCCATTATCCCACAGAATGTAAGTCCACAAGGACAAGGTCCTCTCCCCTCTTTATCAATCTGTCATTTTAAATTTGTTCACTGTAAACGATATCTATTCCTTTGTATGTAACCCCTTCTCATGTACAGCACCATGGAATTAATGGTGCTATCTAAATAAATAATTATTATAATACTATATGGGTGTTTTTACTAGACAACCCATCCAACATGTTATTGAATCAAAATCTTGTTTTCCTGACAACTCTGTTCAGCTGTGCACAAACTATGTCAAATTGGTAGCTAAACCCTAGTGGGTCTTGGCAGTGTCATGTTGACTACAGTCCCCAGATGTTATCTAGATCCCTAATCTCACCTCTACTTTACCAGCATGATGAATTAATCTGAAAAGGACGTGGTATTGATGGAGCTGTATTCTTGCCAAAGAAAATCAATAAGATCAGTGAGGTGGGTTAGCCACGCACGGAATGGAGAAATAGTAAAGATGACAATTATTTTCACATTTGAGTTAATAGTTAAAATTCCACACTGCCGCTGGGATGAATTCCAGGAGAATGTTGTAGATTCACAGTGGTTTTATTCAACGCGTTTCATGCCCTTATTCAACGCATTTCATGCCCCCTTCATCAGGAAATATAACAGTATATACAGGCAAAAATGGGTAGCATCTAAAAAATTGATTGAAATATTATGGACCACTGTAAAAGAAAGATCCCAACTATTAAAATGTATTGTCTGGATAAAAGTTTCAACTTTATTAGTGGAGTTGTCCCAAATAAAAAATAGGTCATCAATAAATCTTTTATATAAAATAATATTTTTGCACCAATTATCATTCAAAATAAAAATTTCTTTGAAAATCCCTATAATGTATATACTGTGTGGTATTTCCTGATGAAGGAGCATGAGACCCCTGGAACGCATTAAATAAAACCACTGTGAATCTACAGCATTCTCCTGGAATTAATCCCAGCGGCAACGTGAAATTTTAACTACGAATTCCCTTTGTATACAGTATTTCTTCTGGTTGTTGAAGACCTGTGGATCTGCAGCAGCGGCTGTCTATATGCTCTTATCTCATCCTAACCAGGTGAGCAAATTTTGTGGTATGTTCTCTCCTTTGTAACGTGGATAAGAGCCTATTGCGCTCTTTTGTCTCCCCATTTTTTCACATTTGAGTTAAAAACACACTTCACTTTTACAACATTATATTCGGAAGCCTTAAAGAAAAAGATGAATATATTGTGACGCAAATAACGTATATACTCGCGTATAAGCCGAAATTTCAGCCCATTTTTTTGGTCTGAAAGTCCCCCTCTGGGTTTATATGTGAGTCATATACTAGGGGCTCGGCAGGGGTGGGGGGTGTCAGATCATACTGCCCCCCTGGTGCGGTCTCTGCAGCCCCCCCCGCTTCTCCCAGGGTCTTAGGCTTCTTCCTTCTGCGGTCACGCTCACTAAAGTCATGAATATGCGCATATTCATGACTTTAATGAGCAGTACCACGTGATCACTGAAGGAAGGAGCCTGAGACCAGAGAAACTAGGCTGCAGAGACAGCGCCAGGAGGGGATAAGTATATGCTATATTCACCTGTCCCTGCTCCATCACTGCACACTGCACGCTGCTCTGTCCTCCGTGTCCTCTGTCTGTGACGTTCAGGTCAGAGGGCGCAGTGATGCAGTTAGTGCGTGCAGCGCCCTCTGCCTGAATAGTCACTGACAGAGGGACCTGGAAGACAGCGCGTGCAGCGATGGAGCGGGGACAGGCGAATATTGCCAGTGCCGGGGTCCTGAGCCAGTGGTGACACCGGCACCTGGCCCCCAGCAATGAAAGGCAAGTACTCCATTTTTTTTATTTGCAGCAGCATCACATGGGCGCATAATCTATGGAGCATTTTATGAGGCAGCATATTATTATTATGCATTTATATAGCGCCATTTATTCCATGGCGCTTTACATGTGAAAAGAGGAAATATAGACAAGTATAATAAACATGTGTAAGACAAGGGACACACAAGTACATAAGGAGAGGGGACCCGGCCCGCGAGGGCTCACAGTCTACAGGGATTGGTGAGGATACAGTAAGAGAGGGTAGAGCAGGTCGAGCGGTGGTTTAGTAGATCGAGGATCATTACAGGCTGTAGGCTTGTCGGAACAGGTGGGTCTTCAGGTTCTTCTTGAAGGTTTCCGCTGATGGTGAGAGTCTGATGTGTTTCGGCAGAGAGTTCCAGAGTATGGGGGAAGCACGGGAGAAGTCTTGTATGTGGTTGTGGGAAGAAGAGATAAGGGGAGAGTAGAGAAGGAGATCTTGAGATGTTGGAAGGTTGCGTGCGGGTAGGTACCTGGAGACCATGTCACAGATGTATGGAGGAGACAGGTTATGGATGGCTTTGTATGTCATGGTTAGGGTTTGAATTGGAGCCTCTGGGCAATAGGAAGCCAGTGAAGGGCTTGGCATAGGGGGGAGGCTGGGGAATAGCGGGGAGACAGGTGGATTAGTCGGGCAGCAGAATGTAGGATGGAATGGAGTGGTGCCAGAGTGCTAGAGGGGAGGCCAGAGAGTAGGAGGTTGCAATAGTCGAGATGGGAGATGATAAGAGCATGCACTAGTATTTTTGTGGTTTCATGGTTGAGGAATGAGCAGATCCGGGAAATATTTTTGAGTTTGAGGCGGCAGGAGGAGGCAAGGGCTTGGATATGTGGTTTGAAAAAGAGCGCAGAGTCGAGGATCACCCCAAGGCACCGAGCGTGCGGGACTGGAGAAAGCGAGCAGCCATTAACATTGATGGATAGGTCTGGTGGAGAGGTAGAGTGAGATGGGGGAAAGATGATGAATTCTGTTTTGTCCATGTTCAGCTTGAGAAAGCGAGCAGAGAAGGCAGAGATAGCAGACAGACATTATGGGATTTTGGTCAGTAAGGAAGTGAGTTCGGGTCCAGATAGGTAGATCTGCGTGTCATCGGCGTAAAGGTGATACTGCAAACCGTGGGATTTTATGAGCTGTCCCAGCTGAAGGTGTAGATGGAGAATAGTAGGGGTACTAGGACTGAACCTTGAAGAACACCAACAGACAGGGGGCGAGGTGAGGAGGTGGTGTGTGAGAGGGAGACACTAAATGTTCGGTCTGTTAGGTATGATGAGATCCAGGATAGGGCCAAGTCTGTGATGCCAAGAGATGAGAGAATCTGTAGCAGGAGGGAATGGTCCACGGTGTCGAAGGCAGAGGACAGGTCCAGGAGAAGGAGGACAGAGTAGTGTTGCTTGCTCTTGGTGGTTAGTAAGTCATTAGTGACTTTAGTTAGGGCAGTTTCAGTTGAGTGATGCGGTCGGAAGCCAGATTGTAACCGGTCAAAGAGGGAACAGGAGGAGAGGTGGGAGGACAGTTCAAGATAAAACTACTGGAACAGCATGTGTAAGGCGTAAGGGAGAAGAGATATCAGGCAATAGTTAGACACAGAGGATGGGTCAAGGGAGGGCTTTTTGAGGATGGGTGTGATTGAGGCATGTTTGAAGGATGAGGGAAAGACACCATTTGTAAATGAAAGGTTGAAGAGGGGGGCATAATCTATGGAGCAGCACATGGGGCATAATCCATGCATCTTATGGGGCAGCATATGGGGGCATAAACTATGGAGCATTTTATGGGGGTATAATCTATGGAGTATCTTATGGGGTATAATCTATGGAGCATAATCTATGGAGCATTTTATGGGGCAGTATATGGAGTATAATCTATGGAGCATCTTATGGGGCCATAACCTTTGTGGAGCAGCATATGGGGCATATTATTCTATGGAGAATCTTATGGGGCCATTATTAACCTTTGTGCAGCATTATATGGGGTGTATTTTGTATGGAGCATCTTATGGGGCCATCATGAACTGTATGGAGTATTATATGGAGCTCCTGATTCAATATGGATATTCAAAAACATTTAACCTACTGCTGTCTCAATTTTACTTTTATTGGTATCTATTTTTATTTTTGAAATTTACCAGTAGCTGCTGCATTTTCCACCCTAGGCTTATACGCGAGTAAATAAGTTTTCCCATTTTGTTGTGGCAAAATTATGGGGGGGGGGGGGGGTCAGCCTATACACAGGTATATATGGTAGGTATGAATAATTATTATCACCCAAATGATGTTACATAAGTCAGAACCTACACAACCTACCACTGGGGAAATGATTTTCCACCGAAATTTTGAAGTATGAGACTAGTGTCATCTTGTGGATTGATATGAGCCACAAAGTCCTTCAAAGTGACACTGTTCTGGATGTAATGTACAATTTTCTCTTGAAAATTGGAAGAACATGCCTTCTATGATGCTTGCATTAAAGAACTGATTGGCCAGATATGCACGGAATCAGGATGACCGGGCTGCGGGTACCTGTGCTGCGCTGGGTCCAGAACGGTCAAGGCTGCGTCCCCTATTTCCCGGAGTAAGTAATAGGGGAACGGACAGGCCCCATTACCTAAGATGGGGCATGTTTAGACAGGGAACCTGGCTGGAAGGGGAGGTAAAAAAACCCCGCTGTGAGCATCAATTGGGGCAGTGCACTACGCACCCGAAGCGCCGACGCTGCGGCAAACTGCAGCAGACAGACAGACCCGGTGACCTACAGGCAGGGGGTCAGCTTAACACAAAGCGGGCACGACAGCATAGATTTTTGGCGAGGACAAGCAGCGCATAGGAGGCTGAGCAGCGTGCTCCATCCTCTGAGCACTGGCGCTGCAAAGGACTGTTCCAGTTTTCTCGCGCCACTAAAAGTGGTACTGCCATTTAGCGAGGTGTCGTGTGCCCAGTGACCGCCAGAGAGCGAGGTGCCCAGCGCTCCTTGACCGCGAGTACAGCGCACGTGCGCAGTAGAGCCAGGTCATGCCACGTGTTCAGCGTGGATAACCAATAATTATAAGGCAGAGGAAAGACAGAGGACGTTAGTACGGTCAGCAAGTTACTCTCTCAGCAATTTCACAAACTTTTCACTCCTTTTGAGAACCCTCCTGCGCCTCAGGGCCAGGGCGATGGGAGGGTTTGAGAAAACTCTCCCCGAACTTTGCCAGTGTTCCACTGCTGGATTGGATTTGTGTCTGTCTCACTTGTACTCCTTGCTTGGCCAACAAACTGTGACCTCTGCTGCCAGCGTTTTCATATGGGAATTTTTTTTTAATAATTCCGCAAGAAGGGCCCTCAGGTTCTCCAACATTTTAGTACACCTGTCTGCCTCTGGAATAAGAGAAAGTTCTCCTGGTTGCGTGGGTCTAGAAGTGTCACCAATCAGAATTGCCCGTCACCCAAAATTTTGAGAACGTGAGGGTGACGGGAAAAGCAGGTAACAAACTCAGCCATGCGTGCAAGACTGCTAACAGTCAACACTTCCGTGTCCTCACCAAGAGGACGACTGACCCTGCTCTCCTCCTCAGGCCTCCACGACTTTCGACTAACCTCAGTAATATAATTGTAAATACATCATTGTAAATACATCCCTGTAGTTTTTATCTCCCCCACCTCATTGTAGATTGTAAGTTGTCAAGAGCAGGAATTTTTTTTGGGTTTAATTAGTGTTATCGTTGTTACTTAATGTAGATTGTAAGCTGTCAAGAGCAGGGTTGTTTTCTTTTGGTGTAATTACTGGATTATTGTTAGCGTTGTTACTTAGGACTGTTGTGTTTGAAACTGTAAATATGTTTGCGCTACATAAATAACTATAAATATTCATATTAGAACAGAGAAGCAGGAAGGAGACGTTAATTATGGCGTCATTGACGCTCACCGTCTTCTTGGATTCCTCATAGTTTTGGAGGATGGTACATATGTCTGACATCCATGTCCACTACTGAGATCTTATGTGTGAAGTCAGAACTGAATACCGACAACCTTGTTGATGCTGGTAGATTAGTCACCAACTGCCCTCTTCTGCTCATAAATCCTTCCAACATCTGCAGTGTAGAGATCCAACGCCTGGGGCCATCACACACCAGTCGGTGAGCCAGAAGCTGAAAGCGCTACTGAAGCACGACAAGGACGGATGAAGCTTTAGCTGACTTTCTAAAATGGGTATGCATAGTGTTGTACTTTTCCTAGCAGATCTGGCAGCTTCTTGTCGCTTTTCAGAAAAAGTTGACCAATGAGGTTAAGCGCATTAGCTAGGCATGGCACGTGTGTGAGTTCACCTTGCCACAGAGCAGACACCAGGTTCCAGCCATTGTCACACACAACGATGCCTGGCTGTGGGTTCAGCGCTGTCAGCCACAGATCTGCCTGCTCTTTCAGAGCTGTCCACAACTCTTAATTGTGCGATATGTCACCTAAGCATATTAGCTTCAGCACAGCCTCTTGCCGCTTTGATGAGGCAGTGCTGCAGTGCTTCCAGAGTTTGACTGATGTCCTACTTTTGGAGATGGAGGCTGAAGAGGAGGAGGTGCAGGAGCTGTAGACTGTGGGGGCAACCCAGATTGAAGTAGGGCCCGCAATACTCGGGGTTGGGAAGACGTGCACCATACCAAGGTCGGAGTGGGTCCCGGCTTCCACTATGTTAACCCAGTGTGCCCTCAGTGAGATGTACCGTCCCTGACCACAAGCACTTGTCCACACGTTTGTGGTTAGGTGGACTTATCAAGTAACAGCATTGTGGAGGGCACAGGTAATGTTGTGGGACTGTCATGGTTTATTGAGATCTCAGGGTTGGAGATGTAGGGATTAACTTGTAAAGCCTCTCTGTGGATTCTGGGAGGGTTTTTATAGCCTCATGTTAGAGCCGTCCCCTGTCATTTATACTCCAAGTTGAGTGTGCCTGACCCTGTTCTGCCTGTGCTTCATGCCAATACTTGTCTGTCTGGTGTTTGATTCGGTCCTGTTTCGGTTTAAGTCGCTTGCCTGCTGATTTTTTACTTCTGACTATCCTGTGTATGACCCCTGGCTACGTTATTTGACCCCTCTTGAGAATATCCCTCCTGTACCGCACCGCCCGTTCTGTGTGTGACCCTTGGCTATCTTACTTGACCTGTCTCTGTACCTCCCTTCTGTACCTCGCCGCCCGCCCCGTGTTTTGACCTGATTTCGCTTTGACTACTGTTATTCTCTGAGCCACGTTATTCTCTGTACAATTGCGAGCGTCCCTGGAGCTTGCCTGTGGCTCCGCCCACTCCCTATGACGCACGGTCACGTAACCGCAGGTCCTGCGGACCCCGGGCGTCTCACCAACGCTCCGCCCTCCCCGCAGGTCCTACATCCAAGCTCTCGTTACCAGCGCTGCAGGCTCTCACCGCGGTGAGTAGACATTCTGCTGTCCGTTATCCAGCCCTGGTCACCCTAGTGGGAATGCTATCTAGCTGTCAGTGTGATAATCCTGATAGGGACACGTGTGTAATGCTGGGATGGCACACCGTGACAAATAGTCCCGCATGTTCGTGGCCTCGAGGTGATCCACGACTACAACTCACACACATTTCATGGATCCGTACATTCCAAAAAACTTCAAAAATGTTTATGCAAGCCCTCATGATCTCCCGCCTCGACTAGTGCAACCTTCTACGGTCTGGCCTCCCCTCTAGCACCACTCAAATCTATCCTAAACGCTGCTGCCAGTAATCCAACTGTCCCTCCGTTATTCCCCAGCCTCTCCTCTCTGCCAGGCCCTTCACTGCCTCCTATTGCCCATAGGCTACAGTTTAAACCCTAACTATGACATACAAAGCCTTCCAGAACCGGACTCCTCCATACAGCTGTGACATCGTCTCCCATTGTCCAACTGGGTCATGACTTCTTTAATGCTAACCCAGTGTACCATCAGTAAGATGTACCGTCCCTGCCCACAAGCACTTGTCCACGTGTCCGTGGTTAGGTGCATTTTCCCTGTAACAGCATTGTTGGGGGCCCGGGTAATGTTGTGGGACACGTGCTTGCTTGTATAATGTCGTGACGGCAGACTGGGAGAAAGAGTGGCGGGTGGGGACTGAGTACCTTGTTACAGTCATTGCCATCAGGTTGTGGCAAGCTTCCTTATCCTACGAGCCTAAAATGCAACATTTTGAGCACAAACAGACGAGAAATGTGTGGATTTAGTATTGTGGCGTTGGCTGCGTATTTACGCTTGCGTTCCAAGGACTGGGATATGGACAACTGAACGCTGCATTGGGACAAGGACGTGATTGTAAATGGTGCTAGCTGAGTTTGTGTGCAACTACAGATGCAGGACAGGAGGCATCTTTGCATGCACCATGGACATTGACTTGGATGCACAACAGCAGAACATGCAGTGGTATCACTCACAGACACTGTTCACGGAGCATGGTGTTCAACCAACAAAGTTGGGTGCTTTGCTGCCATATGCCTGATCATGCTGGTGGTGGTAAGGCTTTTAGCTTTGCTACCCCTGCTGATACGAGCATGGCCAGTGGTGCAAATGGCCTTTTTGGGGTTATCGGCAGAGTCTTTGAAAAACAACAAGACTGTTAGGGGGACATTCATTGTCTTCCTCTCCCACACCACCTTTTCACCTCGACATCTGTCTTTCTGTGTTCCCCAAGGCTCTGTTCTAGGACCCCTACTCTTCTTCATCTACACCTTCACCAGGGACAGCTGATGTAATTGCATGGTTTGCAATATCATCACTACGCCGATGACACG
The DNA here is from genome assembly GCF_039654945.1 of Dendrobates tinctorius. Taxonomy (NCBI): domain Eukaryota; kingdom Metazoa; phylum Chordata; class Amphibia; order Anura; family Dendrobatidae; genus Dendrobates; species Dendrobates tinctorius. Next base: position 4,383,845 of record NW_027361731.1, on the reverse strand, counting down.
CAGATCTTCCTATCTGTACTTGACATCACCTCCTTACTGACCAAAATCACACATCTTCACGGTATATCATCCTTCTTTTCTGCTCGCTTTCAAAAAGTGGACATGGACAAATCAGAATACATCATCTTTCAAGCATCTTACGCTGAGTAGACATGAGAGCTGTGTGTGCATCTTTTGGTACCACTTTAAGAGGGAAACCGAGCCCTAGAGAAAATGATTTTCCAGACATTCACGGCCTTTTTTGTACATGTTTTGCAGCTGTGATCTTCATCTTCTTGGTGTGGATGTGGTAAATTTCAAAGTCGTCATCAATACCATCATTGTCCATATGTTGCAAAGAGGAAATCTGGTGTTTCCAAGGGTCGTGGTTGTGTCCGTTTAGTGGCATTCCTTTAACAGTGTTCGTTACACTAGTACAAATAATTTTTGATTGCGACATTTGGATATTATTGGTAACATGTATGGATGAAGAAGCTTGTGCCAGTGGTGTGTTTATAGGTACAGACGGTGCACTCCTCTTTAAACTTATTGTTTCACGAGCATCCATCAGTTTGTTTGGTTTTCCTCCAACACCGATCTGCTTTCTCTAATTCAGCATCTCAAGATCATGTTGTATTTGGCCCTTTATACAGACACGTGCGTGTTTGGCAACATATTTTGGATGGGCATTTCTTAGGCAGAGTCTAACATGCGCATCTGTTACACCGATCTTCTGACGGGCATCAAACCGATTATGGTAGTTGATGTTGGCTAAATTACAAATCATTGTAGGCTGTATCCTGGATCTCATACCTCCCATAGCCACTGCTGTTACAGTTCGGTCCATATATATTTGGACAGAGACAACATTTTTCTAATTTTGGTTCTAGACATTACCACAATGAATTTTAAACAAAACAATTCAGATGCAGTTGAAGTTCAGACTTTCAGCTTTCATTTGAGGGTATCAACATTAAAATTGGATGAAGGGTTTAGGAGTTTCAGCTCCTTAACATGTGCCACCCTGTTTTTAAAGGGACCAAAAGTAATTGGACAATTGACTCCAAGGCTATTTCATGGACAGGTGTGGGCAATCCCTTTGTTATGTCATTCTCAATTAAGCGGATAAAAGGCCTGGAGTTGATGTGAGGTGCGGTGCTTGCATTTGGAAGGTTTTGCTGTGAAGGATTCTAGCGGTCAAAGGAGCTCTCCATGCAGGTGAAACAAGCCATCCTTAAAGCTGCAAAAACAGAGAAAACCCATCCGAGAAATTGCTACAACATTAGGAGTGGCAAAATCTACAGTTTGTTACATCCTGAGAAAGAAAGCACTGGTGAATTCATCAATGCAATTCATCAACCAAGTGAACAATACTCTCCAGGAGGTAGGCGTATCAATATCCAAATCTACCATAAAGAGAAGACTGCATGAAAGTAAATACAGAGGGTTCACTGCACGGTGCAAGCCACTCATAAGCATCAAGAATAAAAAGGCTAGACTGGACTTTCCTAAAAACATCTAAAAAATCCAGTACAGTTCTGGAAGAACATTCTTTGGACAGATGAAACCAAGATCAACCTCTACCAGGATGATGGAAAGAGAAAAGTATGGCGAAGGCGTGGTACAGCTCATGATCCAAAGCATACCACATCATCTGTAAAACACGGCGGAGGCAGTGTGATGGCTTGGGCATGCATGGCTGCCAGTGGCACTGGGCCACTACTGTTTATTGATGTGACACAGGACAGAAGCAGCTGAATGGATTCTGAGGTATTCAGAGCCATACTGTGTGCTCAGATCCAGCCAAATGCAGCCAAACTGATTGTCCATCTGTAGTATGAAACGACGACCAATGACCAAAAACATAAAGCCAAAGCAACCCAGGAGTTTATTAAAGCAAAGAAGTGGAATATTCTTGAATGGCCAAGTCAGTCACCTGATCTCAACCCAATTGAGCATGCATTTCACTTGTTAAAGACTAAACTTCAGACAGAAAGGCCCACAAACAAACAGCAACCGAAAACCACGGCAGTAAAGGCATGTCATAGCATCAAAAAGGAGGAAACACAGTGCCTGGTGATGTCCATGACTTCAAGACTTCAGGCAGTCATTGCCAACAAAGGGTTTTCAACCAAGTACTAGAAATGAACATTTTATTTACAATTATTTAATCTGTCCAATTACTTTTGGTCCCTTTAAAAACAGGGAGGCACATGTTAAGGAGCTGAAACTCCTAAACCCTTCATCCAATGTTAATGTGGATACCCTCAAATGAAAGCTGAAAGTCTGAACTTCAACTGCATGTGAATTGTTTTGTTTAAAATTCATTGTGGTAATGTCTAGAACCAAAATTAGAAGAACGTTGTCTCTGTCCAAATATATATTGGCCTAACTGTATTAATCATGTACTTTCCCATTCCTGTCATCAGCATGCCCCTTCTCCTGATCACTTCATCCAATGATTCGTCCGCCATATTTTTACTAAAAACCTGCACCTTCCCAGCAGCAACTGTGTAGGAAACCACGTTACAGTTTTGCAAGGTGTTTATGATGCCCCTAAAAAAAAATAAAAAATTACACACTATGTTGATATTTACCCCCAGGGGGAAATGTTTGTCAGCCCATACACTTAGTGTATGGGCATTCCAAGTCTAGGAGGCCCCGCTCCTTTAAATTGGGCATAGTTTTTAATCAGGCCTTCTGCTACTAGATCACCTGGGTTAACGTGTTCCATGCTGCTACAGCCAGTGTTGATTGCTTAACAAGGGTGGGTGGTTATGCTGGGCGTAAAATACTTGTTATAAAAAAGGTTGAGGTGTACCCCACAAGGGAAAATGTTGGCCAGGCCATACACTTAGTGTATGGGCATTCCAAGTCTAGGAGACCCACTCCTTTAAATCGGGCATAGTTTTTAATCAGGCCTTCCTCCGTGTGTCATCATCCGCCGCCACTAGATCACCTGGGTTAACGTGTTCCCTGCTGCTACAGCCAGAGTCGAATTCCTAATAAGGGTGGGTGGTTTTGCTGGGCGTAAAATACTTGTTATAGAAAAGGTTTAGGTGTACCCCACAGGGGAAAATGCTTGCAAGTCAATACACTTAGTGTATGGTAATTACTAGTGTAGGAGATCCGCTTTTTTAATGGGACTTTTAAATTAAAAAAAAAAAAAAAAAAGAGGCCCTCCTCCATGTTTCTTCCATGGGGGGATTGGGGTTAGTGGGGTGCATATGACTTGGTAGCAGGGCAGGCCTTACTGCCAATGCATAAGAAAAAAAAAAAAAAAAAAAAAAAAAAAAAAAAAAGAGTATGGGATTACGAAATGAATAATGCGAAGTGGATTTTCCTGTGCCCTTCCAGTACGTGGCTTGAAAAGCTTATTAGGGTGCATGTAACTTTGGAGCAAGCCAGGCCTTGTCTTCAATGCAACATTTTTTCAGGAAGCCCTTCTGTACCTCTCGTGAAAGGGATATTGGGGTGCGTCGCAATTCTTGGCAGCCCATCCACTCACTGCATAGGCAATAACAGCATAGGAGACCCACTGTTTAATAATGGTCTATTAAGAAGATTAAGGCTAAGTGCACACGTACCGGAACTCTCGCGGAAATTACAGCGAGAATTCCGGAATTCCATTCCGCGGGAAAATCGCATTTTAAATTCCCGCGATTTTCCCGCGGAAAAACTAGCATTTTGCAAGCGTATTTAGCTTGCAAAATGCTAGTGTTTTCCAAGTGATCTGTAGCATCGCTTGGAGAACTGATTGACAGGTTGGTCACACTCGTCAAACACAGTGTTTGACGAGTGTGACCAACTTTTTACTACTGAGGCCGCCTATGCAGCATCAGTAGTAAAAGATAGAATGTAAAAAAAAATAAAAAATAGTGTTATTCTTACCTTCCGGCGTCTCACGCATCCGTTCCCAGTAATCCTTTGCGAAAATGCCCGCGATGACGTCCGTTCTCGCGGGATCGCGATGACGTCGCGCGAATGACCGCGAGACTTCGCGATCCCGCGAGAACGGACGTCATCGCGGGCATTTTCGCAAAGGCTTACTGGGAACGGATGCGTGGAGAGAGGCGGGAAGGCTGCGCGGGACGCCGGAAGGTAAGAATAACAATATTTTTTATTTTAAATTCTATTTTTTACAGGGATATGGTACCCAAAGCCCGGAGGACAGTCTCCTCTCCTCTGGACCGTGGGTACCATCCGCAATTGTTCTGCTTACTTTCCGCATGGTGTGCACAGCCACATGCGGGAAGTAAGCGGAACAATGCATTCCTATGGGTGCGGGATCGCCGCGATTCCGCAAATTAATGAGCATGCTGCGTTTTTTACCGCAAAGCGATTCCGCCGCGGTAAAAACCGCAGCATTAGCACAGCATTGCGGAATCCCATAGGAATGCATGGGATGCTTATTTTTCGTGGCAAAATCGCGCGGTTAAAACCACCACGGAAAAGCGAAAAAAACGCCACGTGTGAACTCAGCCTAATGCTTTCTGATGCCTCTGTAAAAATAGGCTCTGTGAGTTTCAGAGTCCCTCCTTCATAAATGAAACAAGATGTGTCTGCTTATGTGTCACACACCACGTGGCCAGCTAGGGTTATTAAATGTTACAATGACATTTCCCAGTGAATGCATTTGCATTGGTTGAAAGCAATGCTAAAGTTGCAAAAAACATCAAAAAACGCTGTGTGTGACTATAGCCCAAGTGGTGGAGGGACATTTTTGTTTTGGGTTAATTATTTTGGCTTAGATGAAAGTCATTAACCTGGAAAGGATGTTCCTTAACATATTTCCCAGCAAAATCCATTTTGTTTTGCAGGTTTTTTGGTGTGCCTGTAAAAAGGGTGTTCAACGCTGACAATATTGTTTAGAGCTGTGACCTAGGAGTCAGAAATGCTTCCAGGGGCATTTGCCATGATGTTCCCGTATCATTTGTGCTGTGTTTCCATCACTTTTAGATGTTTTTAGACCTTAAAATGACCCCACGGGGGGGAATCGCGGTAAAAAAAATGCTTGGATCTCCCATAGACTTACATTGGGCTCGTTGTTCTGTCCAAGTACCCGAGTATTCCAATTTGTTCAACCCGATCAATGAGCCCCCAAGCGTTTTAGTGTTCGCTCATCATCATTTACCACCTGTGAAAAACCCTTAATGAACTTCCTATAGAAGTTAGCAAAGCCCAAAAATTGCTGCAATCCCATCAAGTCATGAGGCTGCATCCAATCCGTAATGGCCTGGACCTTTTTAGGATCCATGCGGAATCCCTCCCCTGACACAATTAAACCCAGAAAAGACAGTTCTTGCATAAAAAAAAAAATGAACATTTTTCCAGTTTAGCATATAAATGATTCTCCCTGTCTTCTAAGAACGATGCGCAGATGGTGCAAGTGGGTTTGACTGGCCGCTGAGTACGCTAAAATGTCATCCTGGTAGATGACCAGATAACGCCCAATTAGGTCAGAGAAAATAACATTAATGAAATTTTGAAAAAGTGACAGGAGCGTTCGTGAGACCAAAGCTCATAACTAAGTTTTCCCCTCAGTCAGGAATAATGTTTTCCATTCATCCAATGTCACGTGGACCCATCCTGTGTGACATGACCCGCAGGTCGGTAACTAAAACAACAAGACACGGGGGAAGGGGAAACAGGTTTTTTTTTTAGCGTTTTTGCAGTTTTCTTTACCCATTGACTTGAATGGATGGAGAAAAAAACGCAAATACGCTAGTTGACTTTTCTTGCAGCGTATTTGCTGCAGAAGAGTCAAGGACAGCCGAATGTGATATCACTTGGCTCTGTTACATCTAGATGGTGTCACGTTGACCTGTCCTGTGTGACGCAACCAGCAGGCCGGTAACTGAAACAAGACACGGCACGTGAAACTGTCCTGTGTAACACGGCCCGCAGGCCGGTAACTAAAACAACAAGACACGGGGAAAGGGTAAACAGTTACAACGGTGGACCCTGCGATAGGGAACGGGGACGTGGAGACCTCCTGTACTCCCCTGAGTCAGTGTCCCTCACACTCCTAACGTTCCATATACAGGCTCCTCACCTGTCGCCGAGCCGGAACCTGTCACCCTAGCACACTCTACACCTATCCCTTGTTAGGGAGCTGGGTGGAGCAGGCACTGGCCCCACCGCTGTACTAATACACACATTGTCACTTTCCTCAAACAGGGAAACACCAATTAGCTTTGCTCTGTTGTTAATGCTCCCAGCAACAGAGTCCGACACCTGAGTGCATCATTTCCTCCAACCGGATCCAACACCTGAGTGCAGCTTTCCAGCAACAGAGACCAGCATCTGATTGCAGCTCTCTTCCAGCAACAGAGTCCAGCATCTGAGTGCAGATTTCACCATAGCTGCCACTCCACCAAGCTTTGCAAGAACTCCTCGCTGACACCATAGCTGCCACTCCACCAAGCTTTGCAAGAACTCCTCGCTGACACCATAGCTGCCACTCCAGGATTCTGACTGAGCTGCTCCGGCAGTCCTCTCAAGTTCCTTCCTTCACCAAGGATGGTTGGAAAAGACCAATATCACCAACCGTGAGTGAAACCACCTGCTACACCTTTATAGGCAGGACCCAAGGAATCACCCCTGCTTTATTATCTGGTGCAATAACACTAACCACCACCGGGGGCAAACTAGAACAAAACACACCACTGTGTAATAACCCTAATTGCCACCGGGGGGCAAAACAAACCCTGAGCAAACAGCTCAAAGGAAAGAAAAAAAAAAAAAGGTTACTTATTCAAAACCTGTCATATCCAACCTGGATCATGACATCCCCTTCCCAGACCCTTATAAGGTTATAAGCCCCTCGTAAATCGAGCTTAGAGAACCATTTGGCCCCCATGAGTTGGTTACATAAATCGGGGATCGGGGGAAGAGGGTACGTGTTTTTTACCGTAATTTTGTTGTTTCCGAAAGTCGAGGAACAGCCGCAAACCACCATCTTACTTTTTTACGAAAAAGAACCCCGCTGCCACGGGTGAAACAGAAGAAGTCTGTGACATCTTCAAAGTCCTTCAGGTATTCTGGAATACCCACCAGACCAACAGAAGACACAGATACAGATTTTACAGGGGTGACAAGAGGTACGAGATTACAATATATACCGTTATACTTGCATCCCCACTGAGTGATCTCCCCGTTACCCAATCAATGATAGGATTATGACGTTGAAGCCAAGGCATCCCTAGTACCAGTCCAGCAGGCAAATTATGTAGAACAAAACAACTTAATTTTTCCACATGAGTAAAACCCACTTTCAGAGAAAAAACTTCAGACATGAAACAAATTCGGTCCCAGGTGAGAGGAGACGAGTCAACAGCCTCAATTTTAACAGGATCCTTAAGCCTGACTGTCCCTATCTTATTAAGAGTTACCACCCGGGCATCGATCAGATTAATGGATGAACCGCAGTCAAAGGCGGTGGTCATGACAGGACCAGCAGCAAGTTCCAATTCCACCTGGAGCTAAATTTTAGCAAGTGAAGAAAAATGTACCTGGTAGTCTGGGTAATCTCCTTGATGGTTACCCAGACTTAGGAGTTTCCCGGCGGCTTAGCAAAAGAAGGACGAGCGGGACAGTCCCTTTTCCAATGTCCAGAAGTTCCACAGTAAAAGCATAGTTGGTTGGCTCTGCAGTGTCTTCTCTCTTTCCATCATCGAGATAGCCTCAAACTCCATGGGCTCAGGGACAGACGCAGTGTCACACAGGTTGGAGTATAATGAGGTCTCCTGTTGCATCACTCCTCTAGCATGGAGCCTCTGGTCCACACAGACCGCCTGAGTCATGGCATCCTCCAGGGTATCGAGGGGGGGGGGGGAATGTAGTGCCAGAGCGTCCTGTAAACGGTCGGACAGGATCCTTCAGAACCCCCTCAGGGCAGCATCGTTCCAGGATACTTCAGCGGCCCAGCGCCTAAACTCTGAGCAGAACCATTTGGCTGAGTGCCTCCCCTGTGTCACAATCATCACCTTATCCTCTGCCAGATGCACTCTATCAGGCTCGTCATAAATGTGCCCCAAAGCCTCAAAGAACAGGTTCACCATAGTAACATAGTTAGTAAGGCCGAAAAAAAGACAGTCCATTCAGTTCAGCCTATAAAATTCTGTCAGAATAAATCCCCAGATCTACGTCCTTCTAAAGAACCTAACAATAACTGTAAGATACAATATTGTTACGCTCCAGGAAGACATCCATGCCTCTCTTCAACCCTTCGACTGAGTTTGCCATCACCACCTCCTCAGGCAGGGAATTCCAGATTCTCACTGCCCTAACAGTAAAGAATCCTCTTCTATGTTGGTGGAAAAACCTTTTCTCCTCCAGACGCAGAGAATGCCCCTTGTGACCGTCACCTTCCTTGGTATAAACAGATCCTCGGAGAGATATTTGTATTATCCCCTTATATACTTATACATGGTTATTAGATCGCCCCTCAGTCATCTTTTTTCTAGACTAAATAATCCTAATTTTGCTAATTTCTCTGGGTATTGTAGTTCCTCCATCCCCTTTATTAATTTTGTTGCCCTCCTTTGTACCCGCTCTAGTTCCATTATATCCTTCCTGAGCACCGGTGCCCAAAACTGTACACAGTACTCCATGTGTGGTCTAAGCAGAGATTTGTACAGAGGCAGTATAAAGCTCTCATCATGTGTATCCAGACCTCTCTTTATGCACCCCATGATCCGGTTTGCCTTGGCAGCCGCTGCCTGGCACTGGCTGCTCCAGGTAAGTTTATCATTAACTAGGATCCCAAAGTCCTTCTCCATGTCAGAATTACCCAGTGGTTTACCGTTCAGTGTGTAATGGTGATATTGATTCCTTCTTCCCATGTGTATAACCTTGCAGTTTAACAATGATAAATGTATCTGCCACCTTTCGGCCCAAGTTCCCAACTTATCCAGATCCATCTGCAGCAGAATACCATCTTCTCTTGTGTTGACTGCTTTACATAGTTTTGTATCATCTACAAATATCATTATTTTACTGTATAAACCTTCTACCAGATCGTTAATAAATATGTTGAAGAGAATAGGCCCCAACACTGACCCCTGCGGTACCCCACTGGTCACAGCGACCCAGTTAGAGAATATACCATTTATAACCATCCTCTGCTTTCTATCACTATGCCAGTTACTTACCCATTTACACACATTTTCCCCCAGACCCAGCATTCTCATTTTGTGTACCAACCTCGTGTGGCACAGTATCAAACACTTTGGAAAATTCAAGATATACCACATCCAATGACTCACCTTGGTCCAATCTATAGCTTAGCTCTTCATAAAAACTGATTAGATTGGTGTGACAGGAGCGATTCCTCATAAACCCATGATGATATGGCGTTAAACAGTTATTCTCATTGAGATAATCCAGAATAACATCCCTCAGAAACCCTTCAAATATTTTACCAACAATAGAGGTTAGACTTACTAGCCTATAATTTCCAGGTTCACTTTTAGAGCCCTTTTTGAATATTGGTACCACATTTGCTATGCGCCAGTCCTGTGGAACAGACCCCGTCGCTAAATATAAGAAATAATGGTTTGTCTATTACATTACTTAGTTCTCTTAGTACTTGTGGGTGTATGCCATCCGGACCCAGAGATTTATCAATTTTAATCTCGTTTTGCACCTCTTGGGTTAGATTGGTGACCCTTAATATAGGCTTTTCTTTGTGTCTCGGCATTTCACCTAGCATTTCATTTTCCACCGTGAATACCGTGGAGAAGAAGGAGTTTAATATATTAGCTTTTTCCTCATTATCTACAACCATACTTTCCTCACAATTTTTTAAAGGGCCTACACTTTCACTTTTGATTCTTTTACTTTTGATATAGTTGAAGAACAGCTTGGGATTAGTTTTACTCTCCTTAGCAATGTGCTGCTCTGTTTCCTTTTTGACATACGTTTAGAAGCAGAGGGAGAGAGAGAGCCCATGCCTGTGGAGCCCCCACGTAATAAGGACATAACGATCCCCACTATCTGCCTTTCATTACCAGAAGCTCGGGGACGTAACTCAAAAACAACTTACATCCCTCTTTAAAAACCCTAAACAGTTTTTTATCCCCAGAAAAATTGTCAGGTAACTTTACCAGTGGTTCGGGGTCCACTAGGGACACATCAGTGGAGCCCCCATCCCGAGTCCCCAATTCAACAGGACCCTGTAGAGCACCTGCCACATCTCTCGGCACCTGTTGGTGCTAGTGAACCAGGGCTTGCTTCTCCATGGACAGCTTGTGCATAAGTTGGGAGAGCTCATTAACCTTCTCCGTGAGAGGCCATACCGGATCCATAATAAACTCGCACCTCACCACCTGGAAAAGACTGTACGGTCAGTTATAATGTCAGGAGACAGTCAGTGTGTGCGGTGCATTCACACTAGATAGAGGACAGTACCGAAAAAGACAGATTACCGAGCACACTCTCCAGCGGGTGAGGGACGGAGAAAGTAGCCGGCAGAAGCAACTGTGTGCAGAGACACAGACGAGGACCTGGCGGGTCAAATGACCAGAGCAGGAAGGTCCTAAAGGATAGAACTAGCACTCGTGCGAACTGGGGAGCACAAGGTGGAAAGTAAGAACCGGCAACGCCGGGAGCGGGGTCAGACTAACCAAGGTCAGTAACAGGAGGACAGCACAGGACAAAAGGAATGAGACAAAAACGTAGTCAGGAGACAAGCCGAAGTAAATTACCAAAAAAGCCGAACAACGAGGTACAGAATGAACAGGCAATAGCAAAGTGAGGGACAGACCGAATCAGAACCAGGAGACATACACGCAGTGCAGGCACATGGCACGAACACACAAAACATCAGGCTCAACTTAACTCAGCCGAGGGCAGGAGTATAACTGACAGAGAATCCTAGTCCAGCGTGGGTATAAATATCCCTCCCAGATCCAAAAGGAAGCCACAACAACTAACCCTGAGAAGGCAGTGCATTAACCCTGTCCAAACCATGACAGTTCCTTGAGCTTGAAGTTCACCTTTAATCTGTTTATAAGTTTTTCTCGGCTCTTTTGTTACCATTCGTATTATCCGTTTCTTTGATTTGTCATCAATATTCCTCCTGCGGCCACGTCCAAGGAGGTTGGCTACAGTGCCATGAATATTAAATTTCTGAATAATATGTGCAACTGTAGACACAGTAACATCAAGCTGCTGGTCTTATAAGTTTTACCTTTAACATGTTTGTCTATAATTTTCTTTCTAATCTCCTGAGAACTCTTTCCGTCGCTTCCTCTGGTCCGTGTTGAGTGTGATACACACCATGTCACCAAACAGCACAGTGAGTATCTGTAGCCCTCTATACAGGCCCACTCACTGATTCCAAGATTGTAGACACCTGTGATGATAATTAGTGGACACACCTTGCTTTAACACATCCCTTTTGTCACATTATTTTCAGGGGGACCATGATTTCTGTCCAGGCCTATTTCATAAGTTTTATTTTTTTTTAAATTCTGTGGAAGCATGGTTGAAAAGCAATGTGTGACTTTCATTTGTTTGTTTCCATAGATTTTTTATTATTACTTTTGTCAGATTCAAGTTATTTCTGTCACCATTATGGGTTTTTCTGTCATTAAACGAGCGCTACCAACAATTTTGACCACAGGTGTATGCTGATTACATTGATACCTGGTGATGAAATTTGTCTTGTAGTTGTTTAATCTTTATTTGTGGTTTTCAGTTAATGAGATTCTCGTGCTCTAGGGGGGCTGCGGGAGGGTTTTATGTGGTTCTCTGCTTACATATTCATCTGTATTAGCTTATGACAGGTCCCTGATCCTTCTGTGATTATAATTATAATACGAATGGTAACAAAAGAGCCCAGAAAAACTTCTAAACAAATTAAAGGTGAACTTCAAGCTCAAGGAACATCAGTGTCAGATCGCACCATCCGTCATTGTATGAGCCAAAGAAGACTTCATGAGAGACAACCAAGGAGGACACCATTGTTGGGGAAAAAAAAAAAATATATCATAAAAAAGCCAGACTGGAATTTGCCAAACTACATGTTGGCAAGCCACAAAGCTTCTAGGAGAATGTCCTATGGACAGATGAGACAAAAAAAATGGAACTTTTCGCAAGGCATATCAGCACTATTTTCACAGATGAAAAAAATGAAGCATATCAAGAAAAGAACACTGTCCCTACTGTGAAACATGGAGGAGGCTCTTTAATGTTCTGGGAATGGTTTGCGGCATCTGGCACAGGGTGTCTATATTCTCTGCAGGGTACAATGAATTGTCAAGACTATCAAGGGATTTTAGAGAGAAATGTGCTGCCCATTGTCAGAAAGCTTGGTCTCAGTTGCAGGTCATGGGTCTTGCAACATGATAATGACCCAAAACACAGCTAAAAACAACTAAGAATGGCTAAAAGGAAAACATTGGACTATTCTGAAGTGCCCTTCTATGAGCCCTGACCTAAATCCTATTGAGCATATTTGGAAAAAGCTGAAACATGCCATCTATATATAAACAGCTTATGGCTGTGCAATTAGAAAAGTATCCTATCACAGCCAAAGTAAAGAGGGAAAGAGATGTGGGTCCCCCATCTGAGGAACAATGGAAAGAGGTGCTAGATCTAGTTCCTAACTTATCCTTGTCTGCATCACAGACTGTCCCAAATCTTTCTTATTCATAGAGCATACAAGACCTCCAGTATTCTATTTAAAATTGGTATAAGAGTGGACAACATGTGCCTAAGATGCGGGAAAAACGACGCTCACCTAATGCATATGATGTGGGAGTATGTAAGCATTGGGAATTATTGGAAGGGGGTAGTTGACTTGATAAAATCTAGGTTTGGAATCCATATTTCGTTTGAACCCAGAATCTGCATACTTGGTCTGTTGGAGGGGGGCTGGATTTGGATTCCCCTATAGCTATCTCTCGAGTGCCATTTCAAGCTAGAAAACTATTAGCACTACACTGGGTAGAAAAATCCCCCCAAACGATAGAAGAATTAAAATACAAACTAAATATCTTATGTATGGAAAGGGGAACATATATTAAAAGAAACGCCCACAAAAAAATGTATAAAGATATGGGAACAATGGCTATCTACTCTTGGGATTGTATCGGAAAGCCTTCTCAGAAACACTATGATAGATCGTCTGTACATTTCAGTCATAAACCTGTATGCAATGAATAAAACAATTATCAATGTAAATCAAAATGAATATCCCATGGGAGGTCTGGATTTGGAATGATACTCAAAATCAAAGTGGAAAATCAAATTTCAGGCTGATCCAACGTCAGTGGAAATGCCTCACGACAAGGAAAAGATGCTCAGTATTGCGTGTGGCCTTCACGTGCCTGTATGACCTCTCTACTGTACAAAGGCTTGGCATGCTCCTGATGAGGCGGCGGATGGTCTTCTGAGGGATCTCCTCCCAGACCTGGACAAAAGCATCCGCCAACTACTGGACAGTCTGTGGTTTAAAGTGACGTTAGAGGATGGAGCGAGACATGATGTCCCAGATGTGCTCAAATCGGATTCAGGTCTGGGGAATGGGCGGGCCTGTCCATAGCTTCAATGCCTTCATCTTGCAGGAACTGCTGACACACTCCAGCCACATGAGGTCTGGCATTGTCCTGCATTAGGAGGAACCCTGGGCCAACCGCGCTAGCATATGGTCTCACAAAAGGTCTGAGGATCTCATCTCGGTACCTAATGGCAGTCAGGCTACCTCTGGCGAGCACATGAGCTCCAAAAAAAATGCCACCCCACACCATTACTGACCCACTGCCAAACCGGTCATGCTGAAGAAAGTTGCAGGCAGCAGATCACTCCACGGCGTTTCCAGACTCTGTCACATGTGCTCATCGTGAACCTGCTTTCATCCGTGAAGAGCACAGAGCGCCACTGGCGAATTTGCCAATCCTGGTGTTCTGTGGCAAATGACAAGCGTCCTGCACTTTGTTGGGCTGTGAGCACAACCCCCATCTGTGGACGTCGGGTCCTTAGATCATCCTCATGGAGTCGGTTTCTAACCGTTTGTGCAGACACATGCACATTTGTGGCTTGTTGGAGGTCATTTTGCAGGGTTCTGGCAGTGCTCCTTCTGTTCCTCCTTGCACAAAGGCGGAGGTAGGGGTCCTGCTGCTGGGTTGTTGCCCCCCTACGGCCCCCTCCACGTCTCCTGGTAGGACCTCCAGCCTCTGCTGACAGACACAGAAAACCTTCTTGCCACAGCTCGCATTGATTTGCCATCCTGGATGAGCTGCACCACATGAGCCACTTGGGTGGTTGCAGAGTCCATCTCATGCTACCACAAGTGTGAAAGCACAACCAACATTCAAAAGTGACCAAAACATCAGCCAGAAAGCATTGGTACTAAGATGTGGTCTGTGGTCCTCCCCTGCAGAACCACTCCTTTATTGAGGGTGTCTTGATAATTGCTAATAATTTCCATCTGTTGTCTATTTGATTTGCACAACAGCATGTGAAATTGATTGTTAATCAGTGTTGCTTCCTGAGTGGACAGTTTGATTTCACAGAAGCTTGATTTACTTGGAGTTATATTCTGTTGTTTAAGTGTTCCCTTTATTTTTTGAGCAGTGTATATTACAGCCATCAGCCAGGCACAGCTTAGCGATAAATCATGGCACAGGTGTAATGTTTTCCCTGTAGTTCATCACAATCCTCCCTGAAATTAGTTAGTTTTAATACAAATTGAAAAGTCAGGATAAAGGGAAACTCTGTTGCTATTGTACAGAAATTAACACTTGGCCTCACTGTACATTTAATGTTGTCGATCATAAAAGCGAAGTTTGGCCAGAAAGACTGGACCTGGTCTTGTAGGGACCATATGAGCACATTCAGCAGCACAGAAGGGAGATAAGGGAGATTCATCCAATAAGATATCAGGGTTCCAAGAAGCCAACAGCATCATTACCCTCTTCTTTATCGCAGAGGTCCATCATAATACTTTTTTTTTTTTTTAAGTGATTTTCTAACTTGTCGGCACATTCTACGTACGCTGTCATTTGACTTTGTAGTTTACAGATCTGGGCAGGTAATGGTCAGCGTCTTCTAACCCATGGTACGGTAGGTGGATCTTCCATTTGGAAGGTTCTATAGAAAAGGGCTTTCAGTGCCCAAAGTCATTAGAACAGTTTTGGGAGAAGGAGAAGGTTGTGGTATTGAGGCCAAATGGTGGTCACAAGATTGTGATATGACCAGACTTCACCATAGATAAAATAGCTACAGCCGCTGACTGAGAAGAATCTGTTACTTCTCTGCATTTACTGGTTACTACTCACCTGGGTAGTCATATCTAGGAATCTCCTCTTTACACTGCTCATCACCCCTCACATATGTCTCTGTAGTATTAATATGGGTCAGATCTTCACCCTTAAACAAATATTGTAAAAGTCAAAGACAGATGGAGAAGTCACATCTATGATCAGCTCTAATCCTGCCATCCCCGCCATTCTTATTTCACAAGTATAAAACATATAATACTGGTGGATAAAACAAGACTGAGCACAAGACCTTCACAGCGGTCTAGACAACATAGGGGAGATCTCAAGGTACCTTCTCTCCATCTACCTGATGATCCTGAGGAACATTGGGATCTTCTTGTTTACAGTCCTGTGGAAGAAGAGGACGGGGACATCCCTCTGGTGTTGTCATCTTACTGGATAGAACTGGAGGAAACATATACAGGGACTGAATTCATTCTTTACATACAGATAATTATAGGCCATGTGTATTTAGTCCTGTCTATTACCTGGTGATGTGAGGGGCTGGGGAACCTCCATTATGACGTCCTTGTACAGATCTTTGTGTCCTTCTAAATACTCCCACTCCTCCATGGAGAAATAGACAGAGACATCCTGACACCTTAAAGGAACCTGACACATACAATGATACCATCATCCCCCCGATCCCTTCATAGCGTACTGCATAATGTCCCAGCATTCCTAGCAGTGTCACCTCTCCAGTCAGCAGCTCAATCATCTTGTAGGCGAGTTCTAGGATCTTCTGGTCATTGATGTTCTCATACATCAGAGGGTGAGGTGGAGGACCCGTGATTGGGCTCAGGGGTCTTCCCAATCCCTCAGACACAGGGTCCTGACAGCGCTCACTAGAGGTCTTCTTCACTACTGTGTAATCCTGGTTATGGAGAGACACATTAATAAATCTCACTACAGACATTTCCAGAGTCTTCACCTCTCCAGGTCTGTCCATCTGTTATTCCCATAGATAAGAATGATGTAATGTGACGTCATCAGAATCTCTCACCTCTCCAGTAAGCCGGAAGAGGATCTCTAGGGTGAGGTGTAATATCCTCTCCGCCATCTTGTCTCTGTCCATATCCATCTTTGATGGGTAAATCAGGAAAACGTTCTTATGTAGAAGATCTTCACTGAGAGGATCAGATATTGTAGAGACCTGAATGAGAAGAAGATGAGCCGATGGAACATCGTAAAAATCCTGTGTAATAATACAATTACTGGAGATAATAAGGGAAACATAAGAGGAAATTATTTTACAGTATTTAGTTTTCTTCCCTGACATCTACTAATAAAACCTATATATTTAGGCCACAGACAACAAGCAGTTTCTTCCTCGGAGTCGGCAGCTGAATACGTTCCTCATAGACTCATCTTCCATAACGCTAATTCTCGTCTCATTACCGACACTGGAATCGGCATTAGCAATACTGCAGGAGATATTCATTACACGTGACAGGAGAAATAACTCCTTCATGATGAGGACGACATCTTCATCTTCTACTACAGCTCTAGAAACATATTTGGCCAGAGTCGGTCACTGACTCCATCCCCACCGGCCGTCTATATGAAGGTTTCCCGTCTTCCCCGCACTGTAATCTTCTATCACGTTAGATCTCAGGTCTGATTCACACACAGAAGTTTGAGGCTTTTAGAAAAGATTTTTTGTTTCCACAAAGACAGCGGACAGAAATTATCTGATCCCAAAGTCTCCATGTACAGCGATTTATGGGGTTTATTTCTGGCCTTAGGCTTTCCTATATTACAGGAAAAACACCAGAAAAAAAGCAGATATAAAAATGTTTCTAAAGAAAATTGGCTCCAACAATTCTTGTAAAAAGAAAAATAACATGGAAAAAGCAGAAGACACATTTTATTTTTTCACACAATAAACAATTGTTTAAAAAAAATTACCTCTTTTGGGCCCCAGAACATAGATATATACCGCAGGGACGGCATAGGAGCGGCTGCAACAAAACCCTGGCAGTTTAACCACTTGCTGTTGCCAAATGCAAACATGGCATCTCAGAAGGTGGGACAGAGTCCGGCTGAATGCCCCTCCGCCCCCAAGTACTCGATAGTATGGGGCGGCCTAGTTACTACGATACTTACACGCCTAATAATGGTGTCTGGCCTGCAATGTATGAAGGTCTATTAGGCCGGGCCAGAGGCAGCGTCCAATAAGTTTCTTGTTAAGTGATGTCAGTGCTAGTCACTGAGGCTGCGCAGACTCCCCTCCTGACCTGTGGTGAACTGACAGCGTGTTTAAATGTTCAGAAACTTTCCCACTCTAATGAGTTCATCTCCGGTCAGGCGGGGAGGCTGCGCAAGCAGCTTTTCCTTCATTCCGCTGCGGTTTACAGCCAGGTGCATTAGCACCGCTCCTGGTTGTAAACTATTTAACCCCCTTGAGATTGATTGCAGCGTGGGACTTGACTGTATGGCGGACAGGTTTAGGATATTGTTGCTTTTTTATTTTGGATTTTTTTTTTTTACTGGAGAACGCTGGCTTCAATTGGATTGGGAGTGTAATAAAGTTGGAAAAAATGTGTGTTTATTTCATTAAGTCTTTATTCTTAATTTCTATGTTTTGTTAACCCTTTCATACTATTGGATTAATAATAGATAGGTGTCTTATTGACACCTCTCCGTTATTAACCAGGCTTAAGGTCACCTTACAATAGCAAGATGACATTAACCCCTTATTACCCCATATGCCACCACTACAGGGCAATGGGAAGAGAGAGGATAAGTGCCGGAATTGGCGCATCTTACAGATGCACTTTTTCTGGGGTGGCTGGGGGCAGATTTTTTTTTAGCTGGGGGGGGGCAATAACCATGGTCCCTCTCTAGGCTATTAATATCTGCCCTCAGTCACTGTCTTTCCCTCTGTGGTGGAGAAAATTGCACGGGAGCCCACGCAAGTTTTTTCCTTGAATTAATCCTTTAATTTAACACCTACTGCTCCAAAATTTTACAAACACACTGCTAACATTATTAGTAAGGGACATATATAGATCGAACGGATATGCAATGGTTTACTGTATGCAAATTATGTGTCATATCCTGTTGGGTTCTGAAATGATTTTACAAAAGTCGACAAATGAATTATCACTGTATGCATGTATGTATATCTATCTATCTATCTAATATATAAAGCTCAAAGTGTGTGTGTGTGTGTGTGTGTGTGTGTGTGTGTGTGTCCGGGATAGGCATCCACACCGTCGCAGCTACAGCCAGAAAATTTGGCACAGTCACACGTCTGGACCCCGAGAGCATCCTAAGCTATGTTGTGAGGTGAAATTTTAACCCCGCGCGTTCCAATTCACCAAACAATTTTGTCCCTATCTACATACTGGGGAAAAAATGTGTGCGTGTCAAGCCCCGCCCCTCATTATGATGTCATAATGCCCCTATCTACATACTGGGGAAACAGTGTGTGCGTATCAAGCCCCGCCCACTCATTATGATGTCATAATGGTTGCCATGGCGACGCTGATGTCATCATAGGTTGCAAGCCCCGCCGCTCATTATGATGTCATAATGGTTGACTATGGGATGGAGGATGTGTGATGGGTATATGGGCACTGGACTATGGGATGGAGGATATGTATGACAGGTATATGGGCACGGGACTATGGGATGGAGGATGTGTGATGGGCATATGGGCACTGGACTATGGGATGGAGGATATATATGACGGGTATATGGGCACGGGACTATGAGATGAAGGATGTGTGATGGGTATAAGGGCATGGGACTATGGGATGGAGGATATGTATGATGGGTATATTGGCACGGGCCTATGGGATGGTGGATATGTATGATGGGTATATGGGCACGGGACTATGGGATGGAGGATAATTATAATTTGTTATAACTAACTACAGTTAGTTACTATGGATCCCTGAAGAGCACATGGCGGTAGGCTTTGGACCTGGTGAGGCCAGTGTGTTGGGAGATCCTGGGAGTAGGATTGGATCCCTGAATAGCACCCGGTGAGGCCTAGGTGTTGGACGAATGAGTCCTGAATAGCACCCAGACAGGCCACGTGTCTTTGTGGAGTCGGAAGGCATTGTGTTGGGGGAGCTACCCTCCGTCTGTGGATTTTGGACTGTCGGTACTGCACAGGACACAAGGACGGTGAACCCAGTTCGGCAGCATCCCCAGGAACCAGTGCTGACGGGGGAAATAACTATGTGTTTAGGCTATAGAGCCTGTGTGCTGGACATGGCGCAGCCTGTGTGACCACAGGGCTGAGAGAGCGGAGCTCTATTATGAACATTCATCTGTCTGATGAAACACTGTTGCCTTTTCTTCACGTTCCTCAGCGGTTTATGACTGCAATATAAACCGTATGGACTGTTTATGTGAAAAACCTGTGCCTGACCATATTTATTCGCTGCCAAGTGAGTGTCCCCCAACACCAACAGTAAGCACTGCTTTACAAATATATGTGTGTGTATATATATATATATATATATATATATATATATATATATCATATAGCATACCCTAAAACTAATATTTTATTAATAAAAAACCCACCAGGGTTACACCACAAGTGAACACAAAAGACAAAACAAAAAAAGTGTCCAAAAGTAAATATATTAAAATGATTTGTGGGGAATGTCCTAGGAGTCCCTATTGAGGTAACCTATTTACACCTTCCTGACCGCGGAGGTTGGCACCCTAGGGGGAACGTTGTGGCGCCCCCGCTCAACAATGGCTGTCCCTAGGGGCCCTATTGTACCCTAGCACCACTAATGAAGTCCCTTCCCCGATGCTAAGGGAACCTCTACCAAATAACAGAGACAAACCTACGATGAGGGGGACCCTAGAACCCACAAAATGTTACACATAAAAAGGAACACATGAATAGATAGGCCTATGGGGAGACAGTGCTGTCTTGACTCATATCATCGGTGGAGGCTCGATAGTACTTTACCACACTAGGACACTAGTAAGGTTGCTATCGAGCCTCCTGATGATCCCAGAGGGGTGAAACGCGTCGAGGCGTATCTAGGCTATGGGGAGGCTGTTGGAGTATACGATGAGTATCCCATTTTTATTTTGAGCTTTCCACCGATGATATGTTCTATCCGCTTTTTGATAATATGATGAGATCTGAAAACTGATGGTGTGGGCATAAGCTCTACATGTGTTTTTCGACCCTGGCTAAGTTTATTAATCATGATGACCTATGAGGATGTGGTATTTTGGACTATACATATACATGTCTGTGAAGCAATACACATGCTGCGATAATTAGGTGGATTGACACATACTGTTTGCAGCTGATGAGTCATGATGTATTGTACTTTTGTCATATTTATATGCCTGAGCCATGAGTCAAGACAGCACTATTTTATTAATAAAATATTAGTTTTAGGGTATGCTATATGATTTCTACTTGAGACCCTTTAGTATTTAAATTGATATATATATATATATATATATATATATATATATATATATATATATATATATATATACACACACACACACAAACACCTATTCTATGTGTATACATGTATTCTATCATGTCAGTGTGATTTTACAATAGTTGCATATGAATTGCCGACTTTTCAAAGGACGCCGGTGAGTAAAAATTGGACAGCACTCGCATGGTGCCAGTGCTGTTCGATTTTTTTTCTCACACCAATTCACTTGCATTGGCGAGTCTCGTCAGAGAATCGCAGCAATATGCAGCATGCTGCATTTTTTTTTCTCATTCCAATTTCGGCTGAGAAAAATATCGCAAATGAGATGTCACTTATTGAATAACACCGGTCCGAGTGCAATACGATTTTTTTTTTTTTTTTTATCAGATTGCACTCGTTCGTATTTCTTGCCAGTGAGTACGAGCCCTTAGTATTACAATGACAGGCAGTGATGGTACTCAGCACTACAGTAGTACAGTGCATCACTGGAGCAATCAGAGGCTTGCATGTTGTATGATTTAATCAGAGGGGTTTAAATAAGGTTAAAAATTGTTTAAAATGAAAAAAAAAACATTTTTGGCAACAAGAAATATCCATCACTATATTGAAAACAGAGTCACTGCGCAATGTTAGTCAAGTTATATCAATAAAAAAATTTTTTTATATCCTATTCACTAGTAGATAGAAATCACAGGTCTGACAGCAAAAACTGGAATTGGACCCCACAAAGGAAATATATATGCCCGGACCAGATGGTATAGAGATGAATGAGGGAGACCAAAATCCAAAAATAAACTTTCCTTTACTTAACAAGAACTTGATGAGAAGTATATACATCAGCTAGGAAGCTCTACACTTTATGAATGCTTCTTCTGCATTATGCAGAGACAGGAACTATCCGGTTACATGTGGCGGTGCATAACTTTTGTTATAAGACACAATAGTCCAGCAAACTGAGCTAAGAACCTCACCCTGCTCGTTGTCTCCGCTATTCTCTCTGCCGGCAATCCAGATTCTCACTGCCATTATAACTTTGCTTTCCTTCAGAACGTACTATCTGATGTCTTCCTCCTGGCACACAACACCATATCAAATCAGGACTGTAACCAGCTAGACCAAAGGTCTGTATTTCTCACTTATTCATCCCTATCTGACTCATCACAAGCAATTTGTTCTCCTGTGTGCCCATGTAGCTCAGTATGAGCGCTCCCTCACAGTATGATGGCCCCTACTGCACCTCACACAGTATTATGGCCACCACAACCTGCTACAGAAAATAAGGACCCAAAGTCAGTATGGAGGCATTTACAGTCCACCACAGCCCCTTACTCGGTATAATGACCCCTACCAGCCACACATTCAATATGAGAGTCCCAACAGCTCTTCTCTTAATATGTTGCCCTCACAATTCCTGATATAAAAAAAAAAAAAAAAAAAAAAAAAAAACACACACACACACACACACACACACACACACACACACACACACACACACACACACACACACACACACACACACCCCTGATCCCGAGGTGAACTGCTCCAGTCTGTGCACTGTGAGTACTGAGGCTCCATACTACAGGTGTGATGTAGTGATGTCATTGTACCTGCAGTGCACGGAGTCTCAGACTCACAGGCGAAGGCTGAATGGTGGATCAGGAGCTTTCAACACTCAGATTCTCTTTTCTATTCAATAGTATCACCGTCATGGGAGCGTGGATATCCCTGAAATTGTGATGATGGGAAGGAGAGGGTGACCAATACCAAACCCCATGAGCCCTCTCAATTCATGGGCATCATAGCAACCTAGTGGACTACTGTTATGGAAGCTACGCCCCTGCCTATCCAACTAATGTATGGTACACATCTCATAGGTCCTGAGCTCATTAGAATCTGCACCAAGAATGAGGCTAAGTGAGCATTTCTTAACTAGCTGTGAGGTTGTCGGTGGGGTGGATGCAGTAGCGTAGCTACCGGGGGGGCTCAGGGCAGAGGGGGCGGTGGCCCCGGGCCCCGCACTCTGAGGGGGACCACCGAACTACGCTACTGTATCGACGTGCACAGCGCGCCCATACAGTTACATTCTATGGCAGAGCAGGGAGAATCGATCTTCCTACTCTGCCGCCCAGCCGCTATGGGCCCCCAAGAAGGCGGTGGGGGCCCCCGGTGCCAGCAGTGAGCCCCCCACCTCACAGCCAGCAATGTCGTCCTGGGCTATTCTGTGCACACAGGACCTGTGATGAGGTCACAGGAGGGGCGGAGTCAGTGGTCACATGATCAGGGGCTTCAGTGGATGCAGGTCAGGACTCTGCTGTGCTGGTTGTCATGGTGCTGGATGAGGCGAAGTAAGTTTCTGTGTGGGGTCAGGAGGGGTTTACAGGGTGGATGTAGCAGAGCTGTGTGTGTATGAGATGTACAGAGCGGAGCCGTGTGTGTAGGTGTATGGAGCAGAGATATGCATGTATGAGGTGTACGGAGGAGCGGAGCCTTGCATGTAAGGAGCAGAGCCGCGTGTGTACAACGTGTACGGAGCAGAGCCGCATGTGTACAGCATGTACGGAGCAGAGCCACATGTGTATAGGGGATATCAGGTGCAGTAATAGGGACACATACGGCAGCAGCGGCTCAGCATTGGGGTATCAGGTGCAGTAATAGGGACATATACGGCAGCAGCGGCTCAGTATTGGGGTATCAGGTGCAGTAATAGGGACACATACGGCAGCAGCGGCTCAGCATTGGGGTATCAGGTGCAGTAATAGGGACACATACGGCAGCGGCTCAGTATTGGGGTATCGGGTGCAGTAATAGGGGCACATATGGCAGCGGCGGCTCAGCATTGGGGTATCAGGTGCAGTAATAGGGACACATACGGCAGCGGAGGCTCAGCATTGGGGTATCAGGTGCAGTAATAGGGACACATACAGCAGCAGTGGCTCAGCATTGGGGTATCAGCAGGATGAGGGGTTTGTGCAGGTTGGGGATACATGGTGATGGAGCTGGAATATGAGAAGTGAAACATATCGTTGTTGTATTCTTTGTAGCAGAGTCCTGGCTGGAGGAGTTGTCATGTCAGTCTGGGCCAGATGGAAAAGACGTGAAAAGTGACCGATTCCATCAGAAAGAACGTCAGCGGTAAGACACCAACTATACCTGTGCAGTAATCACATATGTTTTGTAGGACTGGTATTTACTACTGACCATATGGCGGTAATATCCATGTTGGTCTTTATATAGGGATTATTTTCAGTAACAGCGCTGTCATCTCCTACATCCACTATTAGGGTGCGTCACCGAGTTGTAATCAAAGTTATCTGGTTAGGGACCCACTCAGAAGTTTCGCCCCCCTGAACCAAAACCCTAGCTACACCTCTGGGAGGATGGTATCATATTGTGCATATAGGGGGCACTACTGTGGGAACATCAGAAAATGGGAGAAGGCAGTACTGTGGAAACATTATCCTTCGTGTATGGGAACATGCTATTGTGGGAACATTATACTATGTAGGGGAGATGGTGGTACTGTGGCAACATTATACTGCGTGTGGGGGGGATGATGGTACTGTGGGAATATTGTACTGTGAGGAAAGACTGATGATTCTGTGACAATTTTACTGTATACTGTGTGGGGGAATGGCGTTGCCGTGGGAACATTATACTGTGTGGGGTGGGATGGTGATACTGTGGGAACATTATACTGTGTGTGGTGGGATGGTGGTACTGTGGGAACATTATACTGTGTGTGGTGGGATGGTGGTACTGTGGGAACATTATACTGTGTGTGGTGGGATGGTGATACTGTGGGAACATTATACTGTGTGTGGTGGGATGGTGATACTGTGGGAACATTATACTGTGTGTGGTTGGATGGTGGTACTGTGGGAACATTACACTGTGTGGAGGGAACTTCGGTACTGTGAGATTATACTATGTGTGGGGGTATAGCGATACTGTGGAAATATCTTTTGTGTGAGAAATGCCAGTACTGTAGAAATTTTATACTGTGTGAGGGGCATCATATATACTACATAAGGGGTGTATAAAGGTGTAACATAAGAGCAAATCCTCAGGGCTGTGCAGTATTTGTACAAAAAGACTGCCATCTGCCGTCCAGACAGGACTCTACGGAATCAATGGGAAGAGGGAGAGTTTCAGGAAGAAAGAGTCTAGATGGTACACCAGGTCAGTTGACCTTGATGACACAGTTTACTGTTATTATAAAGGCCATAGACCCAAAGCCAGAACAGACTTGGTGCCAATGAAGAATGTAAGGTACCAGGCCATGGTAAAGTGCCCGAGGCAGCTGGTTGTGGCGGCAGAGCCCAGGCGAGCCCAGATTCCAGACTATGCCGGCCAAGGCCTGAGAACCAGACCTGCACTGGTCAAGACCCGGAGCCCAGACTATGCCTGTCAAGGCCCAAGAACCTGACCTGTGCTGGTCAAGACCCAGAGTCCAGACTGTGCCAGGCAAGTGCAGAGTCCCAGCTCTTATTACTTCTGGTACAAGAGACGGATGTGCCAGTGATCTGTGAGTAGATTACGCTCAGTAGTATACACCTACAGTGAAGAGCAGGAGGCGCGAGTGAGCCAGGCCATTTTTTCCAGCACTGACATCAGTACAGGTGTTGGTCCAGGGTACTATAACAGACATTGTGAAAGCTGGCTGAATTGAATGCGGCCCAGCGAGCCTTGAGCCTATATTGGTTACTTCCGGTTTGTCTGTGTGTTGTATCCGGTCACCTGCTTACAGGGCATAATGGGGGCATTACACTGTGTGTGGCCAAGAAAGGGCCCCTGTACTAGGAGAACAATCCGCTTCCTCCCTTCCTGACTTCCATAGTTGGGTCGCTTGTATCTATTACAGGAAACAGAACAGAAACGTTATGATTCTTATAAAGTGGCAACAAAGACCCCAAAAGAGTCTCCGTACTGAAGGGGTTAATGTCCCCTGTGCTCAGTGAGGTGTGTGCACACGCTGCGGAATGCTCTGCAGATAGACCTGTGGTTTATCTGCGGATTACCCTGCGGTTTATCACCTCTACAATGGAGCAAATGGCAAACCGCTGCGGAATCCGCAGAAAGAATTGACATGTCATTTCTTTCTGCGGATTGAAAACCACAGCAAAACCGTGCGGAAAAATGTGCACCGTGTGCACTGCGGTTTTCGTTTTCCATAGGTTATAATGCTACTGTACACCACAGCAGAAACTGCTGTGGTTCTGCAGAGCCAAAACTGCTGCGGATCCACAGCAGAATCCGCAGAGTGTGCATACACCCTAATGGGGAATCTCCAGCACCGACCTCCACCCGCAGAGCCGCACTCCACATAGAGAATAATGGAGCCTCCAGCACCGACCTCCACCCGCAGAGCCGCACTCCACAGAGAATAGCTTAGTTACTCACCGATAACGGTGTTTCTCGGAACCCATGACAGCACCACGGAGAGAGGGGGTCCGCCCATCAAGGACAGGAACCTACAGACAAAAGAGCGGCACCTCTCCTCCGCCCCCAGTTGGTTACAGAGCATCAGAGGGTCTCCCGGTTAGTTAATAACAAAAGTATATACATAACATTATAATTTGCATACTTATAGAGAAACCTCGTGACTAAGAACACACTCTACACACATTAAATCGTGCTCACCGCACACGTGAAAAAAAGGGGGGGAATTAAGCGGGTGCTGTCATGGGTTCCGAGAAACACCGTTATCGGTGAGTAACTAAGCTATTCTCCCTCACCCATGACAGCACCACGGAGAGAATTTCAGAGATTGGTAGCTTAGGGAGGGACCACCGCCTGAAGGACCCTTCTCCCGAAGGTCAGGTCAGACGCAGAGGCTAGATCTAGGCGATAGTGTTTGAAAAAGGTAGAAGGTGTTGACCAGGTGGCCGCCTTACAGATCTGTTCTATCGATACCTCTGATCTTTCTGCCCATGAGGTCGCCATTGCTCTTGTAGAGTGGGCTTTTAGACCCTCCGGGATGGTATTCCCGCTGCATGAGTATGCCAGGGCAATCGCGTCTCTTATCCATCTTGCCAGGGTACTTTTGGACGCCCCGAGCCCCTTACGAGGTCCCTGGAAACACACAAAGAGAGATCCTTCCTTCCTACATCCCTTGGTGGCCTCTAGGTAATGCACTAAGCACCTCTTCACATCTAATGTGTGAAATTTCTCCTCTCCTCTATTCGTAGGGTTTGGGCAGAAGGAAGGAAGGACTACCTCCTGTGATCTATGGAAGTGTGTTGCTACCTTGGGCAAATATGCAGGGTCAGGTTTCAATATAATTCTATCCTCCATAATTTTAATGAATGGGGGTATTGCCGATAAGGCTTGAATGTCACTTACTCTGCGGGCCGATGTTAGGGCCACTAGCAGTATCGTTTTTAATGATAGGGTCTTTAGTGGAGCTGACTGAATAGGCTCGAATGGGGGTCCTGTTAGGGCTGACAACACTAAGTTCAGATCCCATGATGGTACTTTCTGGGTAGCTATTGGTCTAGACCTGGCTGCGGCCCTCATAAACCGTGCCACCCAAGGGTCGCTCGCTACCTCCTGATTATAGAGGGCGCCCAGGGCCGCTACCTGTACCCTCAGTGTGTTAGTCGCTAGTCCCTGTTCTAACCCTCTTTGGAGGAATTCCAGGATTTTATCCATTTGTATTCCATCCTGAACCTTTGCCCCCGAACTGGATAGGAATTTTCTCCAGGTTCTACCATAGGCTTTGATTGTAACTGGTTTTCTACTTTTTTGTAACGTGGAAATTAGATTTTCTGAAAATCCTTTCCCCCTCAGCAGTGACCTTTCAAATTCCATGCTGTTAAATGGAGGTTCACTGCTTGGGGGTGTAGCACAGGGCCCTGTGATAGAAGGTCGGGGAGATCTGGTAGAACCCAGGGGTCGGTTACTGACATTATTCTGAGCCATGAAAACCATGTTCTTTTTGGCCAGAAAGGGGCTATAAGTATTACCCGAGCCCCCTCTTCCCTGACTTTCCTTATCACCGCCGGAAGGAGAATGGTCGGTGGGAAGGCATACAGTAAACCCCGTGTCCATGGGAGCATAAATGCGTCCAGGGTGTGAGGATTCCCTTTGGGATTCAGAGAACAGAATATTTCCACTTTTTTGTTTTTGTGGTCTGCAAATAAGTCTATGTCTGGGGTTCCCCACATTTCCACAATCTTCTGAAAAACGGACTGATTTAGAGTCCACTCCCCCTGATGTAGTTGGGTACGGCTCAGAAAGTCTGCCGTTTGGTTCTCTACTCCCCGTATATGTAGCGCCGATAGGGACAGTAAGTTTTTCTCTGCCAACCCGAATATCTCGAAGGATGCCTCCATTAACGTTCTGGACCTGGTTCCCCCCTGGTGGTTTATATAGGCCACTGTTACTCGGTTGTCCGAGAATATCCGGACATGATGGCCTTTTAATGCTGGCAAAAAGTGACTCAAGGCATAATTTACTGCTAGCAGTTCTTTTTGATTCGAGGAGGCTTTTAGTTCTTGACTTCTCCATCCCCCTTGAGCCACGCTGATGCCCATGTGTGCTCCCCAACCCACAGGACTGGCGTCGGTGGTAATTACATGTGTGATTTTGGCCTCCCAGGGGATCCCTTTGGACAAGTTGTTTTTGTCCTCCCACCAGGCTAGGGAAAGAATAGTTTTTGAACCTAGCGTAATATGATGTTCCAAGCGGTCTCCTAAGGTCCGCTGGTTGGTCAGGATATCCCATTGCAGATCCCTCATATGTATTTGTGCCCACTGGACCGCCGGCAAGCATGCAGAGAGGGACCCTAACAGGGACATTGCTCGTCTTAGTGTCATAGAGGGGTTTTGCCTCGCTTTTTGTACTATATGAATAATTCTGTCCCTTTTGTGATCTGGCAAGTAACATACTTGGATGTTTGAATCCAGTGTCAGGCCTAGGAACTCCTGGACTCTCTTTGGTTCCAGCCTTGACTTTTTCAGGTTCAGAAGCCACCCGAGGTTTTTTAGAGTGCTCATCACTCGGTCCCTCTGTTCTGTGCATTTCTGGCCTGAGTTGCTCGCTATTAAAAAGTCGTCCAAATAAGGCACTATCAGAACATCCTGTTCTCTTATGTGAGCCATCATCTCTGCCACCAATTTCGTAAAGACCCGTGGAGCCACTGAGATCCCAAATGGCAGGGCCTTGTATTGGAATTCTCTTATTTCTCCTGCTATCGAGACTGCTAGCCTGAGGTATTGCCTGGATTCTTTGTGAATAGGGACATGGTAGTAGGCATCGCTGAGGTCTAGGACCACCATAAAACATTGCGGAAAGAGAATTTTGATGGTCGATTTGATCGATTCCATCTTGAATTTTTCGTTCTTGATATAGCAATTCAGTTTTTTTAAATTTATGATGGTGCGGAAGGTGCCGTCTGGTTTGGTTACCAGGAAGAGAGGCGAGTAGAACCCCCTGCCTCTCTCCTGTGGGGGAACCTCCTGTAGGACTTTTTTGTCCAACATACTCAGAACCTCCCTTTCGAGGGCGTCCTGTTCGTTTTTTGACGACCTTATCAGGGTAATTATGTATTTTTGCGGCGGGAGAGAATAAAAGTTTATCCTTAATCCCGATCTTACAAGATTTATCAGCCAGGGATTGTTGGATATTTTCTCCCAGGCTGGGAGGAAAAACCTTAGTCTCCCTCCCACCCTGGGCCCACAGTCACTTGGCGGGTTTTTTATCCCGGGACGAGTTACCGAAGATGAACCCCCTGTCCCTTCTTCTGTCTTACCATTTTTGGTCTCTCGGGGGTCTCCTCTGGAAGAACTTTCTGTTCCGAAAGGACCGTTTAAAGCCTGTGGCGGTCACAGGTCCTAAGTTTGGGAAGCCTTTCTTTTTGTCACCCGCCTTTTCGAGGATGTCATCCAAGGTTTCCCCGAAGAGGAATTTTCCTTCACAGGGAATGGCGCATAATTTTATTTTTGTCTGGAGATCCCCAGGCCAACATTTTAACCATAAAGCTCGTCTAGCTGCATTCGACAAGGCTGCTGTTTTAGATGACAATCTTATCGAATCAGCCGAAGAGTCGGCCAGGTAGGCTGCCGCCCCTCTTATCATTGGCAAGGATTCCAGGATTTTATCTCTGGGAACCCCTTCCCTTATCTGTCTCTCCAATTGGTCTATCCATACCATAAGAGCTCTGGAGGTACAGGTTGCCCCTACCGCCGGCCTGATGTTTCCCCCTGCTGATTCCCAGGTGCCCTTAAGTAGGGTATCCGCTTTTTTATCCAACGGGTCTTTCAGGGTACCCATATCTTCAAAGGGGAGTGCAAACTTTCTTGAAGCTTTGGCTATCGCCACATCTAGTTTGGGGGCCTTATCCCATGATGTGGATGCTTCCTCCTCAAATGGGTACTTCCTTTTGATGGAAGGAACTGTGGAGCTTTTCCTATCCGGTTTTTCCCATTCTTTATCTATGAGGCCTTGGACGTTCTTATTTAACGGAAATACCTTCCGTTTTTTTTGACTCAGTCCCCCGAACATAATGTCCTGGACTGATCTATCAGTCCGGGGTTCTTCCACCCCCATAGTGGATCTTACCGCCTTTACTAAGGCATCCACTTCGTCCAGGGGGAAACAATGACGACCTTCCGTCTCCTCATCGGAGGATGACGAGTCGGTATTTACAGTATGGGAGGTGACTTCCCCTGACGATAAGCTGTCAGATTGGGAGTCTATCACCACGTCCCCCTTCCTTCCCTTCCTTTCCCGTTTTCTGGATGAAAGGGCACTCTGAATTTCTGCGCGGATTACCGCCCTTAGGTCTGCGGCATGATCCGGGGTTTCACCGCCGAGGACCTCCTGTATACAGGAGTCACACAATTTTTTCTCCCAGGGCGTTGGTAATGGTTTCCCACAGGTGGGGCATTCCCTGTTCTTGGTCTTTTCTTTCTTCTTTCCCTGATAAGGGAAAGAAGTCTATTACAATGGGGAACATTCACGAAGATCCACTTACCCCTCATGCGCGGTTGCAGGTACCGGTTCTGGAAGTGGATCCAAATCCCTCACTGGGCGATCCACGGCAGGTGACTTGCTCCTTGCAGTAGACTGTTGCGTGGAGTGGCTGCTGGACCTGCTCCCCCGTCCGTCTTTATCCTTTTGGCGGCGCTGGTGATGCTGCCTTTGTTGCTGCTGCTGCTGCTGCTTAGGCTGCTGTAGCTGGTCGCTATCCATCGCGCCTGAACGCTTCCAGCTCTGAGGCTGCTTTAGCGTTCCCAATTTGAATAAGCCGCCCTGGCGTCACCTGTCTTCCCGGCCTGCACCGCTCTTCCCCCGGGGAGTGCGTACTGCGCATGTGCCGACCGCGGGGACCCGGAAGTTCCTCATTCTACTTCCGGGGCAGCGCCATCTTGGTACACCTGTGTACCCAGCGCTGCCCCTATCCGGCGTCCCTCGGCCCCTACTCCTCCCGGAGCGGCGGCCCGGTCCTCCCCGCCCGCTCACCCTGGACAGCCCCTCAGCTGCAGCGGTGGCGGCTTCGGCAACCGACCCCGCCGCGACAGGGGCCTTCCCGCTGTCTGACCGCGGACGGGGCGGTCCCGGATCTTCAACTCCCGGTAAGCGCTGCGCTCTTGCTGCCGTGGTTCACCCGTCAAGGACAGGAACCCAACTGGGGGCGGAGGAGAGGTGCCGCTCTTTTGTCTGTAGGTTCCTGTCCTTGATGGGCGGACCCCCTCTCTCCGTGGTGCTGTCATGGGTGAGGGAGAATAATGGAGCCTCCAGCACCGACCTCCACCCGCACTCCACATAGAGAATAATGGAGCCTCCAGCACCGACCTCCACCCGCAGAGCTGCACTCCACATAGAGAATAATGGAGCCTCCAGCACCGACCTCCACCCGCAGAGCCGCACTCCACATAGAGAATAATGGAGCCTCCAGCACCGACCTCCACCCGCAGAGCCGCACTCCACATAGAGAATAATGGAGCCTCCAGCACCGACCTCCACCCGCAGAGCCGCACTCCACATAGAGAATAATGGTGCCTCCAGCACCGACCTCCACCCGCAGAGCCGCACTCCACATAGAGAATAATGGAGCCTCCGGCACCAACCTCCACCCGCAGAGCCGCACTCCACATAGAGAATAATGGAGCCTCCGGCACCGACCTCCACCCGCAGAGCCGCACTCCACATAGAGAATAATGGAGCCTCCGGCACCGACCTCCACCCGCAGAGCCGCACTCCACATAGAGAATAATGGAGCCTCCAGCACTTACCTCCACCCGCAGAGCCACACTCCACATAGAGAATAATGGAGCCTCCAGCACCTACCTCCACCCGCAGAGCCTCACTCCACATAGAGAATAATGGAGCCTCCGGCACCGACCTCCACCCGCAGAGCCGCACTCCACATAGAGAATAATGGAGCCTCCAGCACTTACCTCCACCCGCAGAGCCACACTCCACATAGAGAATAATGGAGCCTCCAGCACCTACCTCCACCCGCAGAGCCTCACTCCACATAGAGAATAATGGAGCCTCCAGCACCGACCTCCACCCGCAGAGCCGCACTCCACATAGAGAATAATGGAGCCTCCAGCACCGACCTCCACCCGCAGAGCCACACTCCACATAGAGAATAATGGAGCCTCCGGCACCGACCTCCACCCGCAGAGCCGCACTCCACATAGAGAATAATGGAGCCTCCAGCACCTACCTCCACCCGCAGAGCCGCACTCCACATAGAGAATAATGGAGCCTCCAGCACCGACCTCCACCCGCAGAGCCGCACTCCACATAGAGAATAATGGAGCCTCCAGCACCGACCTCCACCCGCAGAGCCACACTCCACATAGAGAATAATGGAGCCTCCAGCACCGACCTCCACCCGCAGAGCCGCACTCCACATAGAGAATAATGGAGCCTCCAGCACCTACCTCCACCCGCAGAGCCGCACTCCACATAGAGAATAATGGAGCCTCCAGCACCGACCTCCACCCGCAGGGCCGCACTCCACATAGAGAATAATGGAGCCTCCAGCACCGACCTCCACCCGCAGAGCCACACTCCACATAGAGAATAATGGAGCCTCCAGCACCTACCTCCACCCGCAGAGCCTCACTCCACATAGAGAATAATGGAGCCTCCGGCACCGACCTCCACCCGCAGAGCCGCACTCCACATAGAGAATAATGGAGCCTCCAGCACTTACCTCCACCCGCAGAGCCACACTCCACATAGAGAATAATGGAGCCTCCAGCACCTACCTCCACCCGCAGAGCCTCACTCCACATAGAGAATAATGGAGCCTCCAGCACCGACCTCCACCCGCAGAGCCGCACTCCACATAGAGAATAATGGAGCCTCCAGCACCGACCTCCACCCGCAGAGCCACACTCCACATAGAGAATAATGGAGCCTCCGGCACCGACCTCCACCCGCAGAGCCGCACTCCACATAGAGAATAATGGAGCCTCCAGCACTTACCTCCACCCGCAGAGCCACACTCCACATAGAGAATAATGGAGCCTCCAGCACCTACCTCCACCCGCAGAGCCTCACTCCACATAGAGAATAATGGAGCCTCCAGCACCGACCTCCACCCGCAGAGCCGCACTCCACATAGAGAATAATGGAGCCTCCAGCACCGACCTCCACCCGCAGAGCCACACTCCACATAGAGAATAATGGAGCCTCCGGCACCGACCTCCACCCGCAGAGCCGCACTCCACATAGAGAATAATGGAGCCTCCAGCACCTACCTCCACCCGCAGAGCCGCACTCCACATAGAGAATAATGGAGCCTCCAGCACCGACCTCCACCCGCAGAGCCGCACTCCACATAGAGAATAATGGAGCCTCCAGCACCGACCTCCACCCGCAGAGCCACACTCCACATAGAGAATAATGGAGCCTCCAGCACCGACCTCCACCCGCAGAGCCGCACTCCACATAGAGAATAATGGAGCCTCCAGCACCTACCTCCACCCGCAGAGCCGCACTCCACATAGAGAATAATGGAGCCTCCAGCACCGACCTCCACCCGCAGGGCCGCACTCCACATAGAGAATAATGGAGCCTCCAGCACCGACCTCCACCCGCAGAGCCACACTCCACATAGAGAATAATGGAGCCTCCAGCACCGACCTCCACCCGCAGAGCCGCACTCCACATAGAGAATAATGGAGCCTCCAGCACCTACCTCCACCCGCAGAGCCGCACTCCACACAGAGAATAATGGAGCCTCCAGCACCGACCTCCACCCGCAGAGCCGCACTCCACATAGAGAATAATGGAGCCTCCAGCACCTACCTCCACCCGCAGAACCGCACTCCACATAGAGAATAATGGAGCCTCCAGCACCGACCTCCACCCGCAGAGCCGCACTCCACATATATGGCTGCTCTGTGCGCACAGGACCTGTGATGAGGTCACAGGAGGGGAGGAGTCAGGGGTCACATGATCAGGAGCCTCAGTGTGTGCAGGACTCTGCTGTGCTGGTTGTCATGGTGTTGGATGAGGGGAAGTTTATGTGTGGGGTCAGGAGGGGTTTACAGGGTGGATGTAGCGAAGCAGTGTGTGTACGAGGTGTACGGAGCGGAGTCACGTATACACGAACTGTTCGGAGCGGATCCTCTTGTGTACGGGGTGTACGGAGCGGAGCCATGTGTGTACTGTTAGAATCTGTTTAGTTTGTGGCTATCCGCCATTTTCTTGTGGTGTTCTGGCTAATGATCTTTTTCCTAGGGTGCTGGGTTTGTCTTGGGTCAGGTGATTGTATCACTCTTCATTTCCCAGACACTGTCTCCCATTCCTTGCTGGACACCAGTGTTAATCCGCTTGAGTTCTGGCTTAATGCTTTGCCTTCTGTGTGTGTAATTTGTGCAGTGCTGGGACCTCTGGTTCCGCTAGTCATTGTTTCTGTATTCCGTTGGTTTCTGCAGCCTTCTCTGTGCTATCTATTAGGAGATCACCTGTTTTTGTGCCCAGTCTTTAGATCTTTCAGGGACCCCCTTCTCCCTATCTATAGCTCTTCACTTGAGAATAACCTAGGATCGTCGGTGGGTCTATTCACAAGGAATGGGTCGCCCACTCCATCGTAGGGTATAAGCCTAGTCATAGTGTTAGGAACGGCGGAACGCACTAAATAAATAAAGTGCGTTCGCCGCTCTGGGTTCACCGTGCAGTAGGTGTTAAAACCGCTGCTAAACAATGGCAGACACGCTATATGGCGGTATAATGCGCTCTGGTTCAACATCACCCGATGTGCGCAGAGCGGACTCTGTTAACTCACAGAGGCGCTGTAACATAAACAAACACCGAGCCTGTTAGACTCACAAGTCTCAGACAAATTGCACGCACAGTATCAGGTCACAGGACACTGTTCCAAGACAGGGGACGGTGTCCATCTAGACCTACTGTGTGTGCGGCATCGCTGCTGCGGACGCCAGTAAGTGCTGCTACATGCAGCGCGGCGGCAGACACAGTCGCTAAGCGATGGTGCCTTGAGAGATGTGACACCACCGGACGCTAGTGTAGAGGTGCGGTGTGCACAGTGGTCTATGGCTTGCCACTGA
The DNA here is from genome assembly GCF_039654945.1 of Dendrobates tinctorius. NCBI lineage: Eukaryota > Metazoa > Chordata > Amphibia > Anura > Dendrobatidae > Dendrobates > Dendrobates tinctorius. The sequence goes on along the minus strand of NW_027361731.1, from coordinate 4,348,622 downwards.
CTGGCGCGGACTCTAACTATAGTTCCCTATCCACATGTGTAATATCAGAGGGAGGGGAATCTTAATGAGTCAGTCACCAGAATCATACATCCATCACCAGTCACACATCTAGCAAGAAGAGTGTATACTAGCGCATGGCCGAAAGGCCATGCGGCCCTTTTATAGCCATGCGCTGCCGGGACCTTCCAGATCTCTGAGATGGACCAATCAGATCAGGAGAAGGACCTGAGCACGTGACTCCCGACCTCCAATGGGAGATCGTCTCATGAGCATGCTCAGAGGAGCGGCAGAGGGATTTAGCCTGAGGAGTAACTTGCTGCGAAGCAGTATGTGAGGCTCTGGACTCCTGCTGTGTAGCCGCAGGAATCTGACGCCTAACACATAGTGCAGGGTCAGTTTGCCCCTTCTATCCTAGTCCTGTGTTATAGATCCGTAACAGTTTGTCCAGCCCCCCCCCCCCCAAAAAAAAAAAAACCCTCCCGGATTTCTGCAGGATGAACAGCGTTCAAGATCTTGCTCAACGCCTGCAAGGGTTAACGTTGGAAGTTGCCAGCTTACAACAGCACACGAGTAATTGCCCTGGAGTCCGCTCTGAAGAACCTAATGTGGGTTTACCTGAATGTTTTTCTGGTAAACAGCAGGAATTTTTTTAATTGAAAAATGCATGTTTACTTTATTTTTGGCTTAGACCCAGGTCTTCAGGGGCTGAATTACAGCGTGTGGGGATTATTATGTCCTTATTGCGAGGTGAGACACAAGTTTGGGCATTTTCACTGCATCTGGATGACCCTTGTTTGATGTCAGTAGAAGCGTTTTTTTCTGCTATGGTGTTGATATATGACGATCCTGATCGGGTCGCCACAGCAGAGTCAGAACTCAGGAGGCTGAAACGGTTCTAGCGACGCTGAGAGATATCGTATCCAGTTCAGACGATGGTCTGCAGTAGTCAGCTGGAATGATCCAGCACTCAGGAGTCAGTTTTTAGCAGATTTGAATGACAGGGTAAAAGATTTACTCATTGCATATCCTGCACCTGCTACGCTGGAAGCTGCTATGCAGTTAGCTATCCAGGTGGATAGAAGATTGAGAGGTAGGCAGAATGAGGAGAAGGCTTCAATTTTGCTGGACCCTGTCTCTCAGGAGAGCCCCGTTGACTGTGGGGAAACCATGCAACTTGGGGCGATGTCCTCTCGTTCCCAGGAAAGGGAGAGAAGGTTCTCTGAGGGCCTATGCCTTTATTGTGGTAAGGCTGACCATTTTATTAAGCAATGTGAAGGATGCATAAGCAAGGAAAAGAGAAAAAAGAAGGTCAGAGTAACCCTCCCGCTCGTATTGCATTTTTTTGGTCCACAGGAGTTTCTTTTTCTGATAGTTCTACCTGTCGTGGTCATTCTATTGATTTTCAAGTAATGGTGGACTGTGGATCCGCACTTAATTTGATTGATCAACAATTTCTAGAAAAGTATAAGATTGAGTCTGTACCTTATCATCCCCTTTTCCTGTAGTGGCGATTGATAACACTCCGGTAGAGCAAGGGTGCGTTTCTCAAAAGGTCACCGGGTTTCCACTCACTGTGAATATGGAACACCAGGAATCCTTAGATTTGTTTGTACTTGATAAATTGCCTTTTCCAGTTGTCCTGGGGATACCTTGGTTAAAAATGCACAATCCTGTACTGGACTGGCCGTCAAGTAGAATCATAGAATCGTAGAGTAGGAAGGGACCTCTGTTGTGAGTTCATTTTCCCCTTCACTACTGAGGCCAGAGGAACTCCCTCTTCTGGTGAAGAAAGGTAGTGAGCCTGATTGTCAAACACCTGGGGCTGATGATGATGACTGGCTGAGTGGAGTTAATGACTGGATATAAGGCTGCCGACGCCCTTCTGGCCTGCGGGTGATTTCTCTGTGGACTTCTAGGAAACCAGTCTGATTCCTGCTCATCTAAAGCTAAGATTTCTGCTTTGCCTTTTTGCATTAGTGTTTTGTTTTCCTTGCTTTTCTGGATTCTGCCATTCCCTGCTGGGGTGAGCTCAATCTCCTTTTGCCTGTTGCTCTGTCTTCAGAATATTCCTGAGTACTGACATAGCCTTTTTGAAGCCTAGCGTCTTCAGGGCCTTTTTTTACTGTCAGTTTGTTGGCTCTTATTTTCATAGGGTTTTTTCATGGATTGCAGACAGCAGCCTTCCTGTCCTTTCCTATCTAAGCTAGCTTGGGCCCCATCTTTGCTCAGTCTATCTTTCTGTCTGTGTTTTGTTCTTTCTTCTTGATTCACTGTCATTATATGTGGGGGGCTGCCTTTTGCTTTGGGGTCTGCTCTGGGGCAGTTTAGATTTCCCTTTCTGTCTTTAGGCTATGTAGTCCTCCGGCTGTGATCGAGGGGCCTAGGGCATCGTAGGAGCCCCCCACGGCTACTGCTAGTTGTGTTGATAGGTTCAGGGGTCTGCAATCCGATAGCTGCCAACTTCTCTGGTTTTCTGGACTTAGCTAGCATTTCTATTTTTGCCTCCTACGGTGACTCAATCATAACAGAATCACCCGCCATACCGCAGATCCTAGGGTACTCAATTGCAGGAAAGAATTGTATAAAAAAAAAAAAAAAAAAAAAGTGTGTATATTTTTTCCTCTATATCTCTGAGGCCGTAGGGGGAATTTTTTTTCTCTCAATGGAGATAAAGCAATTGTCTGATCGTGTGGAGCAGCTCACTGCGGAAGTGCGGGGAATTTCCGCCTACCTTGCTCATTCACATGCTGCTGAACCAAAGATTCCTACACCTGATGTATTTTTTGGGGATCGGTCTAAATTTTTGAATTTCAAAAATAATTGTAAATTATTTTTTGCCTTGAAGCCTAACTCGTCAGGGAGCTCCGTGCAGCAGGTTAAAATTGTCATCTCTTTGCTGCGTGGCGATCCCCAGGATTGGGCGTTTTCTTTGAAACCAGATGATCCTATTCTGACTAATGTGAACGCATTTTTTCAGGCCTTGGGGTTGTTATATGACGAACCTAATGCCATTGATCAGGCTGAAAAGACCCTGCTGGCATTGAACCAGGGTCGTGATTCTGCAGAATTGTAATGTCAAAAATTCCGAAAGTGGGCAGTACTTACTACCTGGAATGATAATGCCTTGGCTGCTCTCTTTCGGAAGGGGTTGTCAGAAGCCGTAAAAGATACTATGGTGGGATTTCCTGTTCCCTCTGGTCTTGACGATTCTATGTCTTTAGCCATTCAGGTTGATCGGCGTTTGCGCAAACGCAGAGCTGCACGAGAGGTGTTGCCACCTGTTGAACAGATGTCTGAACCTATGCAATGTGATAGAGTTTTTTCCAGAGAGCAGCGTCAGGAGTTCAGAAGGCGTAATAAGTTGTGTTTTTTCTGTGGAGATGCCTCACATATTATTTCTGTCTGTCCTAAACGCGAGAAACGCCTTGCACACACGTTTTCTGTTGGTGGTGTTCAACCTAAGTTTCTTCTGGCTATTACTCTGATCTGCTCCCTGTCCACATTTTCCGCCAAGGCTTTTGTGGATTCGGGAGCAGCTCTAAACCTAATGGACTTGGATTTTGCTAAACGTTGTGGATTTCCGATGACACCTCTGCAGACGCCTATCCCTTTGAGGGGGATTGATGCTACTCCTTTGGCTAAAAATAAACCTCAGTTTTGGACCCAGGTGGTAATGCGGGTCGCCCCAGACCATCAAGAAAATTGCAGGTTTTTGGTGTTACATAATCTGCATGATACTATTGTTCTGGGGATTCCCTGGTTACAAATTCATAATCCAGTTTTGTATTGGAAATCTGTGTCTGTGGTGAGTTGGGGTTGTCGGTGTGCCTTTAGTGAGGCTCCGGTGTTTTCTACCTCTCCTCAGCCGCATGATGTTCCTGATTATTTGGCGGACTTTTATGATGTATTTAGTGAGAATGAGTCTGCGTCTCTGCCTCCTCATAGGAGTTATGACTGTGCAATTGAACTGAGCCCGGGGTGTAAATTTCCCAAGGGTCGGCTCTTCAATTTATCTGTACCCGAGCACGAGGCTATGCGATCCTATATTAAGGAGGCGTTGGAGAAGGGTCATATTAGACCATCCTCGTCACCCTTAGGTGCCGGTTTTTTTTTTGTAGCCAAAAAGGATGGATCATTAAGACCTTGTATTGATTATCGTGCTCTCAACAAAATTACTGTTAAATATCAGTATCCGTTACCCCTTATTTCTGATCTATTCTCCAGAGTTAAAGGTGCTTGCTGGTTTACCAAGCTTGACCTCAGGGGGCGTATAATCTTATTCGCATTAAGCATGGGGATGAATGGAAGACGGCGTTTAATACTCCGGAGGGACATTTTGAGTACCTGGTGATGCCTTTTGGGCTCACTAATGCCCCTTCTGTCTTCCAGTGCTTCATGAACGATATTTTCCGAGATTTTGTCGATAAATTTTTGATTATATATCTGGATGATATTTTGATCTTCTCCAAGGATTGGGATTCTCATGTGGAACATATTCGGACTGTGTTCCGGATCTTGAGGGAGAATTCCCTGTATGTCAAAGGATCTAAATGCCTTTTTGGAGTACAGAGGATTTCTTTTTTGGGATTTATTTTGTCCCCGTCAACTATTGAAATGGACCCGGCCAAGGTACAGGCCATTTACGATTGGGTTCAGCCCACTTCTTTGAAGGCCCTCCAGAAGTTTTTGGGTTTTGCTAATTTTTATCGGAAATTTATAGCAAAATTTTCTAGTATTGCCAAGCCATTGACTGATTTGACTAAGAAGGGTGCTGATGTGTTAAATTGGTCTCCGGAGGCTGTTTCTTCCTTTCAGGAGCTGAAGCGAAGATTCACCTCCTCCCCGGTTTTGCGGCAACCTGATGTCTCACTTCCGTTCCAGGTAGAGGTGGATGCTTCTGAGATTGGTGCAGGAGCTGTTTTGTCCCAAAAGGATCCTGTAACATCTAAAATGAATCCCTGTGCTTTCTTTTCCCGAAAGTTCTCTCCATCTGAACGTAACTATGATGTGGGGAATCGGGAACTGTTAGCCATGAAATGGGCATTTGAGGAGTGGAGACATTGGTTGGAGGGAGCTAAGCATCAAGTCGTGGTCCTCACTGACCACAAGAATTTGATTTACCTAGAATCGGCTAAGCGCTTGAACCCTAGACAGGCTAGATGGGCCTTGTTTTTTACACGTTTTGATTTTGTGGTTTCTTTTCTTCCTGGAACTAAGAATGTCAAGGCTGACACCCTCTCTAGGAGCTTCTTTGCTGATTCTCCTGTGGTGACCAAGCCTGCTACCATCTTAGGCGAAGGGGTAGTTCTTTCTGCCATCTCGCCCGATTTGAGACGTGCTCTGGAAGAGTTCCAGGAGGACAAACCTGAGCGTTGTCCCAGTGGAAAGTTGTATGTTCCTGACCAGTGGAAGAAGAGAGTGATGTCTGAAGTTCATTGCTCTGCTTTGGCTGGTCATCCAGGTATTTTTGGTACTAGAGATCTGGTGAGTCGGTCTTTTTGGTGGCCCTCCTTGTCTCGTGATGTCAGGAATTTTGTGCAGTCCTGTGGGACGTGCTCCCGGTCTAAATCGTGTTCTCGCTCTAGTGGATTGTTGATGCCTTTGCCTGTCCCCAAGAGGCCATGGACCCATATTTCAATGGATTTCATCTCTGATATGCCTGTCTCTCAAAGGATGACTGTTATTTGGGTGATTTGTGATAGGTTCTCTAAGATGGTTCATCTTGTACCACTCCCTAAGTTGCCGTCTTCCTCTGAATTGGTGCCCCTGTTTTTACAACAGGTGGTTCGCTTGCACGGGATTCCTGAGAACATTGTATCTGACAGAGGAGTCCAGTTTGTGTCTAGATTTTGGAGAACTTTCTGTTCCAAGCTGGGAATTCAGTTGTCCTTCTCCTCTGCTTTTCACCCTCAGACCAATGGGCAGACAGAGAGAACAAACCAGACCTTGGAGTCATATTTGAGATGTTTTATTTCTGCTGATCAAGATGATTGGGTTTCATTTTTGCCCTTGGCCGAATTTGCTTTAAATAATAGAGCTAGTTCTGCCACTTTGATGTCACCTTTTTTTTGTAACTTTGGGTTTCATCCTCAAATTTTCTTCAGGGCAGGTGGAGCCCTCTGCCTGCCCAGGTGTTGACACTGTGGTGGAGAGAATGCACCAGATCTGGGACCAAGTGGTGGATAAGTTATCTCTCTCCCAGGAAAAGGCCCAGCGGTTTTCCAACCGACATAGGACCATTGGTCCCCAGTTTAAGGTTGGTGATATGGTGTGGTTATCATCAAAAAATATTGCTATGAAGGTGGCTTCTCCTAAGTTTAAGCCTAGATTTATTGGACCTTACAAGATTTTGGAGATTATTAATCCGGTCTCTTTTCGTTTGGCTCTTCCTGTCACATTTAAAATCCATAATGTGTTCCATAAATCTTTGTTGAAGAGGTTTGTTGAACCTGTTGTTCCGGGGGTTGCACCTCCAGACCATGTATTGGTTGAAGGTAACATGGAATATGAGGTAGAGAAAGTACTGGATTCCCGTCTGGCTAGACGGAGACTCCATTATTTGGTTAAGTGGAAGGGTTATGGTCAGGAGGATAATTCCTGGGTCTCTGCCTCTGATATTCATGCCAAAAGATTGGTGCGTGCCTTTCATCGGGCTCACCCTGATCGCCCTGGTGGCGTGGTTGAGGGTTCGGTGACCCCTCCTCAAGGGGGAGGTACTGTTGTGAGTTCATTTTCCCCTTCACTACTGAGGCCCGAGGAACTCCCTCTTCTGGTGAAGAAAGGTAGTGAGCCTGATTGTCAAACACCTGGGGCTGATGATGATGACTGGCTGAGTGGAGTTAATGACTGGATATAAGGCTGCCGACGCCCTTCTGGCCTGCGGGTGATTTCTCTGTGGACTTCTAGGAAACCAGTCTGATTCCTGCTCATCTAAAGCTAAGATTTCTGCTTTGCCTTTTTGCATTAGTGTTTTGTTTTCCTTGCTTTTCTGGATTCTTCCATTCCCTGCTGGGGTGAGCTGAATCTCCTTTTGCCTGTTGCTCTGTCTTCAGAATATTCCTGAGTACTGACATAGCCTTTTTGAAGCCTAGCGTCTTCAGGGCCTTTTTTTACTGTCAGTTTGTTGGCTCTTATTTTCATAGGGTTTTTTCACGGATTGCAGACAGCAGCCTTCCTGTCCTTTCCTATCTAAGCTAGCTTGGGCCCCATCTTTGCTCAGTCTATCTTTCTATCTGTGTTTTGTTCTTTCTTCTTGCTTCACCGTCATTATATGTGGGGGGCTGCCTTTTGCTTTGGGGTCTGCTCTGGGGCAGTTTAGATTTCCCTTTCTGTCTTTAGGCTATGTAGTCCTCTGGCTGTGATCGAGGGGCCTAGGGCATCGTAGGAGCCCCCCACGGCTACTGTTAGTTGTGTTGATAGGTTCAGGGGTCTGCAATCCGATAGCTGCCAACTTCTCTGGTTTTCTGGACTTAGCTAGCATTTCTATTTTTGCCTCCTACAGTGACTCAATCATAACAGACCTCCTGGGCTATCTGGTCCAACCTCCTGCTCAAAGCAGGATTCGCTAAATCATCCCAGACAGATGTCTGTCCAGCCTCTGAAGACTTCTATTGAAGGGGAACTCACCACCTATCGTGGCAACCTGTTCCACTCATTGATCACTCTGTCAAAAAATATTTTCTAACATGTAATCTGTGTCTCCTTCCATTCAGTTTCATCCCATTGCTTCTAGTCTTTCCTTGTGCTAATGAGAATAAAGATGATCCTTCTGCAATGTGACAGCCCTTGAGATATTTGTAGACAGTTATTAAGTCTCCTCTCAGTCTTCTCTTTTGCAGGCTAAAAATTCCCTACTCCTGCAACCTTTCCTCATAAGACAGGGTTTGCAGACCGGTCACCATTCTGGTCGCTCTTTTGTGAACTTGCTCCAGTTTGTTGATGTCTTTTTTAAAATGTGGCACCCAAAACTGGACACAGTATTCCAGATGAGATCTGACCAAAGAGGAGTAGAGGGCAATAGTGACTTCACGTGATCTAGACTGTATGCTTCTGTTAATAGATCCTTGAATTGCATTTGCCTTTTTTGCTGCTGCATCACACTGTTGACTCGTTTTCGGTCTGTGCTCTATTAGTATACCCAAATCTTTTTCACATGTGCTGTTGCTTAGCCCTATTCCTCCCATTCTGTATATGCTTTTTTCATTTTTATTGCCCAGATGTAGTACTTTGCATTTTTCCCTGCTAAAAACCATTCTGTTAGTTGCTGCCCACTGCTCCAGTTTATTTATATCTTTTTGAAACCCCTCTCTTCTCTAGTATTAGCTATCCCTCCTAGCTTTGTGTCATCAGCAAATTTAATCAGTTTACCCTCAATTCCTTCATCTAAATCGTTGATAAAGATGTTGAACAATACAGGGCCCAGGACAGAGCCCTGTGGTACCCCACTTGAGACATTCTTCCAACTGGATGTGCAGCCATTTACGACCACTCTTTGGGTCCGATCACTAAGCTAGTTATGAATCCACCTAACAGTTGCCTTGTCCATTCCATACTTAGTCATTTTTTCAATAAGGATTGTGTGAGATACTTTGTCAAATGCTTTGCTGAAGTCAAGATATTCTATATCTACAGCATTTCCCTGATCCACTCAATCAGTGACTCTGTCATAGAAGGAAATTAAGTTAGTCTGACATGCTAATTCTCTTGGATCTCTCTGCAGCATTCGACACTGTGGATCATCAGCTCCTCCTCACTATGCTCCGTTCCATTGGCCTCAAGGACACCGTTCTCTCCTGGTTCTCCTCCTATCTCTCCGACCGCTCCTTTACTGTTTCTTTTGCCGGTTCCTCCTCCTCTCACCTTCCTCTTACTGTTGGGGTTCCTCAAGGATCGGTTCTAGGCCCCCTCCTCTTCTCCTTGTACACTGCCCCTATTGGTCAAACAATCAGTAGATTTGGTTTCCAGTACCATCTCTATGCTGATGACACCCAATTATACGCTTCTTCTCCTGACATCATGCCAGCCTTTCTAGAAAACACTGGCGATTGTCTAAACGCTGTGTCTAATATCATGTCCTCACTATATCTGAAACTGAACCTATCAAAGACTGAACTCCTTGTGTTTCCTCCCGCTACTAATGTACCTACACCCGACATTGCCATTTCCGTCTGTGGTTCCACTATTACTCCCCAGCAACATGCCCGCTGTCTTGGGGTCATACTTGATTCCGAGCTTTCCTTTGCCCCCCACATTCGATCACTGGCTCGCTCTTGTCATCTGCACCTCAAAAACATTTCTAGAATTCGACCTTTTCTTACTTTTGACTCTGCAAAAACTCTTACTGTTTCTCTTATTCATTCTCGTCTCGACTATTGTAACTCTCTTCTAATCGGTCTCCCTCTTACAAAACTCTCCCCTCTCCAATCTGTCTTGAATGCTGCAGCCAGGATCATATTCCTCACCAATCGTTACACCGATGCCTCTACCTTGTGCCAGTCATTACACTGGCTACCCATCCACTCCAGAATTCAGTATAAACTTATTACCCTCACCCACAAAGCCCTCCATGGCTCAGCACCACCCTACATCTCCTCCCTTGTTTCAGTATACCACCCTACCCGCGCCCTCCGTTCTGCTGATGACCTGAGGTTAGTATCCTCAATAGTCAGAACCTCCCACTCCCGTCTCCAAGACTTTACACGTGCCGCGCCAATTCTTTGGAATGCACTTCCCAGGTCAATACGATTAGTCCCCAGTCCCCACAATTTTAAGCGTGTCCTGAAAACGCATTTATTCAGACTGGCCTATCGCCTCAACACATTAACCTAACCTATCCCTGTGTGGCAGAGCCAAAAATTTTACCATAACCAGGTTCCCAGCATCATGTTCCCACATGCTTTATTCATCCATTAGCCCTCTGTGTCTGTACTGTTACACACTTAACATTATGGCTGGTCCATACAATCAGGGCAACTGTTACCACCCACCTTTCGTGTCTACCTCTTTCCTCATAGACTGTAAGCTTGCGAGCAGGGCCCTCACTCCTCTTGGTATTTGTTATAATCTACTGTATGTGATTATTGTTATGCTGTAATGTCTATTGTCTGTACAAATCCCCTCTGAAATGTAAAGTGCTGCGGAATATGTCGGCGCTATAAAAATAAAATTTATTATTATTATTATTAGTTACAAGCCCATGCTGACTCTGTTTAATCACTTCATTATCACTTCATTCTTATCCAGGTACTGACATACATGTTGTTTAATAATTTGTTCAAAGATCTTTCCTGGTATAGAAGTCAGACTCACCGGCCTATAGTTGCCTGGGTCCACCTTCTTCCCCTTTTTGAAGATAGGAACAACATTTGCTCTTCTCCAGTCTTCTGGGACTTCTCCTGTTCTCCATGAACTTTCAAAGATTATGGAGAGGGGTTCAAACATTTCTTCTGCTATCTCCTTCAGTACTCTGGGGTGTAATTCATCTGGACCTGGAGACTTGAATTCATTTAGGTTATCTAAGTGTTTACTCACCATATTTCTGTTTATAGTTATCCTGGATTCTTCTATTCCCTTAGTAGGACAGTAAAGAATAGTTGATGTTACATTTCCTTTCTGAGAGAAAACAGATGCAAAATAGGAATTTAAAAGTTCGGCTTTCTCAACATCCTGTCTTGCCATTTCATCATTTTCATCCTGTAAAAATCCTATAGCATCTTTGACTTTTCTTTTACTTTTGACATATCCCCAAAATCCTTTATTATTGCTTTTGGCATCTCTTGCAAGCCTCAATTCATTGTCAGCTTTAATAATCTGATTCATGCCCTGCAGGTTCTGCAGACAGCATTATATTCTTCTTTAGATATGCCTCCCTCTTTCCATTTTATAAACATTTCTTTCTTCCTTTTTAGCATGTGCTTAAGTTCTGTGTTCATCCATCCTGGTTTCCATAAATGATTCCTATTTTTCCCTCTTTTCGGAATTGTTAACTATTGTGCTTTGAGAATTTCATTTTTCAAGATTTCCCATCCTTCCTGGACATTTTTGTCCTTAAGGATATGGATATCCAGTCATTGGATCCCTCCAATTCTCTTTCTAAATCCCTTAAAATCAGCCTTTCTGAAATCTAACCTTGACGTCTGAGTCTTCACAGGTCTTCCTCCTCTCGTTATCCAAAATTCTAAAAATAAAGTACGATAAGATCCTGGGGTCAGGGGTGTTAAGAGAAATGTTGCGATGTACACATTGCTGCTGTTGTGAAGAGTGAGTTACCTGAAGCCATTCAGGAATTCTGGAAAGTATTTTCAGAAGTTGAGTCACAAGCTCTACCGCCTCATAGAGATTACGATTGCACTATTGAGTTCGTCCCAGGTGCGACTCTCCCTAAAAGTCATTTATTTAATCTGGCGATTCCCGAGAGGGAGGCCTTATAGGAATACCTGCAGACTAGTCATGCTGCAGGTCATAAAAAAAGATGGGGGTCTTAGGCCGTGTCTTATTTCAGGGAGATTAATAAGATCACTGTGCGCAATCCTTACCCCTTGCCGCTAATTCCGGATTTGTTTAACCAATTAGTTGGAGCCAAGTGGTTCTCTGAGATCGATCTCCGTGGGGGATATAATTTGCTGTGGGTAAAAGAAGGCGATGAATGGAAGACAGCCTTTAATACCCCGGAAGATCATTTTGAGTGTCTAGTAATGCCTTTCGGCCTTACAAATGCTCCGGCGTTCTTTCAAAATTTCATCAATGACATTCTGAGGCCCTTGATAGTTAGGAGTGTTATTGTTTATTTGGATGATATTTTGATCTACTTGCCTGATCTGGAGTCGCATTGGCAGAGAGTCCGCGAGGTTCTGCAGATTCTGAGAGAAAACACACTCTTTGCTAAACTGAAGAAATGCGAGTTTGCGGTACAGAAAATTAGTTTTTTTGGGGTACTTTGTTTCCAGTGAGGGGTTTGAGATGGACCCGGTGAAGATTCAGGCGGTGTTGGAGTCGCCTAGACCTGAATGCTTGAAGTCGATTCAGAGATTCTTGGGGTTTGCAAATTATTATAGAAAATTCATAAAGAATTTTTCTGTTATCGCTAAACCCTTACTGATCTTACTAAGAAGGGTTCCAGTACTGTCCAATGGTCTCCTGAGGCTGGTAAGACTTTTGAGCATTTCAATGAGAGGTTTAGTTCTGCTCCTGTTTTGATCCAGACAGATGAGACTAAGCCCTTTCTGGTAGAGGTGGATGCCTCATCAGTAGGAGTGGGGGCTGTTCTGTCACAGGAAGGAGAGGATGGGGTGCATCCCTGTGCGTTCTTTTCTAAGAAATTTTCGGAGGCGGAGCTCAACTACGATGTTGGGAACCGAGAATTGCTGGCTATTAAGCTTGCGTTTGAGCACTGGCAACATTTTTTGGAGGGTGCTAGACATCCTATGCAAGTCTTTACTGATCATAAGAATCTGATCTATCTGGATGCTGCTAAATGTTTGAATGCCTGTCAAGCTAGGTGGGCATTGTTTTTTGCCCGGTTCCATTTCTCTGTGACATATATCCCTGGGACAAAGAATGTTAAAGCTAATGCTTTGTCTCGAAGTTTCTCCCCAGCGGTTAATACTGAAAAGGAGGAAACTATTCTGCAGAGAGGGGTGGTGGTGGCAGCATTAGGTTCTGAGTTGGAAAATAGCATTCTTAAAGCCCAGAATGCGGCACCAACTAAAACTCCGTATGGGAAATTATTTGTGCCTAAAACCCTGAGGAGAGCTTTGTTTATAGAATGTCATGAGGTTCGTTTGCCAGATCATCCAGGGATTGCCAAAACTAGAAAGTCAATTGGTCGGAGATTCTGGTGGCCGAGGTGGCTAAGAGAAATCGTCAAATGTGTGCGTCAGTGTACCGTGTGTGCTTGGTCTAAGGCTTATCATGCTCCGGCTGCAGGGTCACTTTGCCCTTTAGAGGTTCCTAGTTCTCCATGGACGCATCTTGCGATGGATTTTATCACCGATCTGCCAGTCTCTGAGGGTTTTTCTGTCATCTGGTTGTAGTGGACCGGTTTAGTAAGGTGTGTCATCTGGTCCCGTTCAATAAATTACCCTGCGCTAAGACACTTGCCAGGGCATTTGTGAAGGAGATTGTCACGCTCCATGATGTTCCCATGGACATTGTCTCTGATAGGGGACCATAGTTTGTGGCTCGCTTTTGGCGTGCCTTTTGTGACAGACTTAAGGTTCATTTGTCATTTTCATCGGGTTATCATCCAGAGCCCAATGGACAGACCGAGAGGAAGAACCAGGACGTTGAGCAGTTTTTGAGATGTTTTGTAGCAATCAGGAGACGTGGTCGGAATATCTACCATTAACTGAGATTGCTCTCAATAATCATATGTCTTCTTCGGCTGGGTGTTCTCCTTTTTTTGTTGTACTGGGAAGCATCCATTCTTGGGTCCTTTTTCTAGGATTGGGGCGGCGGTGCCTGAGGAGATTTTTACTGGAAATTTGGAAAGGGTTTGGACCAGTGTGCGCCATAATCTGAAACAGGCTAATAGGATGTCTAAGAAATATTTTGACAACAGAAGAAGGGAGGTGAAGTTTGTTGTTGGGGACATGGTTTGGTTGTCCTCTAGGAATCTGCGCTTGAAGATCCCTTCTAAAAATTTGGGGCCTAAGTTTGTGGGACCCTTCAAAGTGGTTCAGATTGTCAACTCGGCAGCGGTGAGTTTAGACATTCCTTCGTCCTGGAAAATTAATTCAGTTTTTCATGTATCTTTGCTGAAGAAAGTTGACGTGCCAGATAAGGTGGTCATGCTGTCTGCTCCTTCATTTGATGAGGACTGTGAGTTTGAGTTGAGATTTCATGCATTCTTGATTCCAGGTGGCACAGAAGAGGGTTACAGTATCTCGTGTCCTGGAAGGGTTTCGATCCTGAGGACAATTCCTGGGTGAAAGCTGTGGACATCTCAGCCTCAAGGTTCTTTAAGGCTTTTCACAGGAGATTTCCGAATAAGGCCCGGCCTAGAGGATCCGGGGGATCCTCATTAAAGGGGAGGTACTGTTAGAATCTGTTTAGTTTGTGACTATCCGCCATTTTCTTGTGGTGTTTTGGCTGCTGGTCTTTTTCCTCTGGTGCTGGGTTTGTCTTGGGTCAGGTGATTGTATCACTCTTTATTACCCGGCACCTGCCTCCCAGTCCTTACTGGACACCAGTGTTAATCCGCTTGAGTTCTGGCTTGGTGCTTTGCATTGCCTTCTGTGTGTGTAATTTGTGCAGTGCTGGGACCTTTGGTTCCGCTAGTCATTGTTTCTGTATTCCTTTGGTTTCTGCAGCCTTCTCTGTGCTATCTATTAGGAGGTGACCTTTTTTGTGCCCAGTCCTTAGATCATTCAGGGACCCCCTTCCCCCCATCTATAGGTCTTCGCTTGAGATTAACCTAGGATCCTCTGTGGGTCTATTCGCAAGGAATGGGTTGCCCACTCCATCGTAGGGTTTCAGCCTAGTCATAGTGCAGGGTCATTTTTACCCATCTAACCTAGTCCTGTGTTGCAGATCCGTAGCGTACGATGTGTACGGAGCGGAACCATGTGTGTACGACGTGTACGGAGAGGAGCCGCGTGTGTACAAGGTGTACAGAGCGGAGCAGCTTGTGTAGGTGCAGTTGTACGGAGAGGAGTCAGGCAGTGTGTGTGTACAGAGCAGAGCTTTGTGTAGGAAGTAGTGTGTGTGCGTAGCCGAGCTGCGTGTGTATGAAGGGTAGCTCTGTATGCAGAGTGGAGCTGTGCGTGCGACGTGTTTGTGCCGTGTGTTCGGATTGGAGCCGTGTGTGTATGATGTGTACGGAGCGGAGCCGTGACTATAATCACACATCACAAATTTCACAATATCACAGGCCGGGAAGGTAATGAGAACTGCCCGCTGTGATCTTTGGAGCAAACTTCTCTCTGCTGCCCCCTATCATCCAGACAATTACATGATTGACCAACAAATAACAGAGGAGGGCCTCAGGCTGTTTGCACTAACAGACAGTTATCGTAAAACTAGCAGTGAGCGTATGGTATACACACCTCTGGATTCCAACACATAGAGTATGTATATATCCCTGTACTATCACCACTATCTCCCCGATAACCTCAGACTACTCACCGCCACCACCAGTCATTTTTGCAGGCTGACTAGAGGCCTGGTTCTGGTTGTAGTAGCATTTGGCTGCGAGGCACGGTTACAGAACAAAAGGAACAGAACTATTACATTTTTTAGTTAATCCAAAGGGAGGTGGTGTTTATGGAAAATATACAAAAGATTTTACAAAAGGAACAAGCAATACACATATACAGTTACAGACAATAAAAGAGATAAACAGAAGAAACTTACTGCGCCAATCGCAGAGATAAGTCAACTAGCGGATGGAAGCAATCCTGTAGAAAGCATCTGGTAACTGGATCAACCTTACACTGACATGAATCTTCCTCAGCATCGAACACAGATCATAATTTGCCTTGATCTTTTATCAGCCCCTGAGGTGTCAGGAACACTGCACTGCACTTGCTCACTGAGCCAGTGCGCGTGTCCTGAGTACAAAAACAGTGCTCAAAGATACCTGTGGAGCAGGGCAGCAGCGGTGACGATGCGTCCTTCAGGACCTGAAGCACATGACTGCTGGGGGCATGGCCTAAGCTCCACAGAGCTAGGAGCTGCAGGGAAACTCCTAGAAAAGTAACTACGGGACAAGTTACCAAGGGGCATAGACAGAGATGTAAAACAGATCAAGCCGGGTCAAAGCATGAGATAGCAGGACAGTACCAAAGGGTTAACCAGAGCAGATAGTCAGGACGTAGCAATAGATCAGAAAACCAGAACGGGCAATAGACGGTACAATAGGGGCAAACTGTAAAGGAGTAATAATAGCCAAGCCAGGAGGTCAGAACCAGAGAAGACAATAATACCAAAACGTGAGACAGAGAACTGAGTGAGGGGACGGACCGGGTCATACATGGGAATCAAACAAGCAATGCAGCATCCACACACACCAGGGGGGTCATACACACAGCCAGAATAACAGTATAGCTGACAAGGAATCCTAGTCTGGAGTGAGTATAAATACCCCTCCTAGATCCAAAGAGAGGCCGGCAAAAGTTAACCCTGTGAGAACAGGACACTAACCATGACAGTACCCCCCTCTTAATGGGGGGCCACTGGACCCCCAGGTTTCTCAGGGTATCTGGCACGAAAAGCCCGCACCAGTTGATCAGCGTGCACCGAACTGGCCAGAACCCATGACCGATCCGCAATGGAATATCCCTTCCAATGAATAAGGTACTGAAGTCTCCGGCGCACCCACCGTGAATCAATGATGCGCCCTACCTCATACTCCAGATGACCCTCTACCAACACTGGTGGAGCCACAGATGAGGGATCTTCTCTAACTGTCCCCACAGGTTTAATAGGGACCTGTGGAAGACGTTAGATATTTTGAAGGAGGTGGGCAACTGTAATCTGTATGTCACCGGGTTGATCACCTCTACAATTTTGTATGGGCCAATAAATTTTGGGCCCAACTTCATAGAGGGTATTTTAAGTTTGATGTTACGGGTGGATAACCAGACTTTTCCACCCAATGTTAACGCAGGACCCAACCGCCTCCTCCTGTCCGCAAAATGTTTATACTTCTTCTGGACTTTGGAGATGTTCCCCTGCACCTCCCTCCAGAGGGTTTTTAACTGTTGTACCATCCCCTCGGCACCAGGGCAATCCGAATCCAAACGGGAAAATTCCCCAAACTGCGGAACAAACCCATAATTGACCTGAAAGGGAGACTTTCCGGTAGACTGATTAATACGACAGTTGATTGCAAATTCTGCCATGGGCAATACCTCACACCAGTCTTCCTGTCTGGAGGAGGCCAGGCATCTCAGAATCTGCTCCAACGACTGGTTGGTGTGTTCAGTCTGTCCATTGGATTCCGGGTGATAGGCAGAGGAGAATGACAACGTGACCCCCAACTTTATACAAAACGCTCTCCAAAACTTGGCCACAAATTGCACACCCCTGTCCGACACCATGTTCACGGGCACTCCATGCAATCGAACAATGTTCTGTATAAACAAGCGGGCCAAGGTTTCAGCAGATGGTAACGCAGGTAATGACACAAAGTGGGCTTGCTTAGAAAATCTATCAACCACTACCCATACCACTGAGTTGCCCTTAGAAGATGGAAGATTAGTGATAAAGTCCATGGACAGGTGTGTCCATGGTTTATCCGGAATTGGCAAAGGCACCAATTCCCCGGCCGGCCGGACCTGAGAACTTTTAGAGCGCGCGCACACCCCACAAGTATTTACAAACCTTTTTATATCAGTACCCATAGAGGGCCACCAAAAACCCCTAGCTACTGCCCCCCGGGTAGCTGCAATACCAGGGTGTGCACTTATCACAGAATCATGAAATTCTTGAAGGAGTGTGAGACGGAATTGTTCGGGTACAAACAATTTACCTGGGGGTTTATCCCTTGGAGCTTGTGCTTGTGCTTCCAGAATCTCTCTCTGTAACTCAGAGGAGATTTCAGCTACAACCACTCCCGGGTGAAGAATGGAGGAAGGAGTGTTATGATTGAGTCACCGTAGGAGGCAAAAATAGAAATGCTAGCTAAGTCCAAAAAACCAGAGAAGTTGGCAGCTATCGGATTGCAGACCCCTGAACCTATCAACACAACTAGCAGTAGCCGTGGGGGGCTCCTATGATGCCCTAGGCCCCTCGATCACAGCCGGAGGACTACATAGCCTAAAGACAGAAAGGGAAATCTAAACTGCCCCAGAGCAGACCCCAAAGCAAAAGACAGCCCCCCACATATAATGACGGTGAAGCAAGAAGAAAGAACAAAACACAGACAGAAAGATAGACTGAGCAAAGATGGGGCCCAAGCTAGCTTAGATAGGAAAGGACAGGAAGGCTGCTGTCTGCAATCCGTGAAAAAATCTTGTAAGGTCCAATAAATCTAAGCTTAAACTTAGGAGAAGCCACCTTCATAGCAATATTTTTTGATGATAACCACACCATATCACCAACCTTAAACTGGGGACCAATGGTCCTATGTCAGTTGGAAAACCGCTGGTCCTTTTCCTGGGAGAGAGATAACTTATCCACCACTTGGTCCCAGATCTGGTGCATTCTCTCCACCACAGTGTCAACACCTGGGCAGGCAGAGGGCTCCACCTGCCCTGAAGAAAATCGAGGATGAAACCCAAAGTTACAAAAAAAAGGTGACATCAAAGTGGCAGAACTAGCTCTATTATTTAAAGCAAATTCGGCCAAGGGCAAAAATGAAACCCAATCATCCTGATCAGCAGAAATAAAACATCTCAAATATGACTCCAAGGTCTGGTTTGTTCTCTCTGTCTGCTCATTGGTCTGAGGGTGAAAAGCAGAGGAGAAGGACAACTGAATTCCCAGCTTGGAACAGAAAGTTCTCCAAAATCTAGACACAAACTGGACTCCTCTGTCAGATACAATGTTCTCAGGAATCCTGTGCAAGCGAACCACCTGTTGTAAAAACAGGGGCACCAATTCAGAGGAAGACGGCAACTTAGGGAGTGGTACAAGATGAACCATCTTAGAGAACCTATCACAAATCACCCAAATAACAGTCATCCTTTGAGAGACAGGCATATCAGAGATGAAATCCATTGAAATATGGGTCCATGGCCTCTTGGGGACAGGCAAAGGCATCAACAATCCACTAGAGCGAGAACACGATTTAGACCGGGAGCACGTCCCACAGGACTGCACAAAATTCCTGACATCACGAGACAAGGAGGGCCACCAAAAAGACCGACTCACCAGATCTCTAGTACCAAAAATACCTGGATGACCAGCCAAAGCAGAGCAATGAACTTCAGACATCACTCTCTTCTTCCACTGGTCAGGAACATACAACTTTCCACTGGGACAACGCTCAGGTTTGTCCTCCTGGAACTCTTCCAGAGCACGTCTCAAATCGGGCGAGATGGCAGAAAGAACTACCCCTTCGCCTAAGATGGTAGCAGGCTTGGTCACCACAGGAGAATCAGCAAAGAAGCTCCTAGAGAGGGCGTCAGCCTTGACATTCTTAGTTCCAGGAAGAAAAGAAACCACAAAATCAAAACGTGTAAAAAACAAGGCCCATCTAGCCTGTCTAGGGTTCAAGCGCTTAGCCGACTCTAGGTAAATCAAATTCTTGTGGTCAGTGAGGACCACGACTTGATGCTTAGCTCCCTCCAACCAATGTCTCCACTCCTCAAATGCCCATTTCATGGCTAACAGTTCCCGATTCCCCACATCATAGTTACGTTCAGATGGAGAGAACTTTCGGGAAAAGAAAGCACAGGGATTCATTTTAGATGTTACAGGATCCTTTTGGGACAAAACAGCTCCTGCACCAATCTCAGAAGCATCCACCTCTACCTGGAACGGAAGTGAGACATCAGGTTGCCGCAAAACCGGGGAGGAGGTGAATCTTCGCTTCAGCTCCTGAAAGGAAGAAACAGCCTCCGGAGACCAATTTAACACATCAGCACCCTTCTTAGTCAAATCAGTCAATGGCTTGGCAATACTAGAAAATTTTGCTATAAATTTCCGATAAAAATTAGCAAAACCCAAAAACTTCTGGAGGGCCTTCAAAGAAGTGGGCTGAACCCAATCGTAAATGGCCTGTACCTTGGCCGGGTCCATTTCAATAGTTGACGGGGACAAAATAAATCCCAAAAAAGAAATCCTCTGTACTCCAAAAAGGCATTTAGATCCTTTGACATACAGGGAATTCTCCCTCAAGATCCGGAACACAGTCCGAATATGTTCCACATGAGAATCCCAATCCTTGGAGAAGATCAAAATATCATCCAGATAGATAATCAAAAATTTATCGACAAAATCTCGGAAAATATCGTTCATGAAGCACTGGAAGACAGAAGGGGCATTAGTGAGCCCAAAAGGCATCACCAGGTACTCAAAATGTCCCTCCGGAGTTATAAACGCCGTCTTCCATTCATCCCCATGCTTAATGCGAATAAGATTATACGCCCCCCTGAGGTCAAGCTTGGTAAACCAGCAAGCACCTTTAACTCTGGAGAATAGATCAGAAATAAGGGGTAACGGATACTGATATTTAACAGTAATTTTGTTGAGAGCACGATAATCAATACAAGGTCTTAATGATCCATCCTTTTTGGCTACAAAAAAAAAAACGGCACCTAAGGGTGACGAGGATGGTCTAATATGACCTTTCTCCAACGCCTCCTTAATATAGGATCGCATAGCCTCGTTGTCGGGTACAGATAAATTGAAGAGCCGACCCTTGGGAAATTTACACCCCGGGCTCAGTTCAATTGCACAGTCATAACTCCTATGAGGAGGCAGAGACGCAGACTCATTCTCACTAAATACATCATAAAAGTCCGCCAAATAATCAGGAACATCATGCGGCTGAGGAGAGGTGGAAAACACCGGAGCCTCACTAAAGGCACACCGACAACCCCAACTCACCACAGACACAGATTTCCAATCCAAAACTGGATTATGAATTTGTAACCAGGGAAACCCCAGAACAATAGTATCATGCAGATTATGTAACACCAAAAACCTGCAATTTTCTTGATGGTCTGGGGCGACCCGCATTACCACCTGGGTCCAAAACTGAGGTTTATTTTTAGCCAAAGGAGTAGCATCAATCCCCCTCAAAGGGATAGGCGTCTGCAGAGGTGTCATCGGAAATCCACAACGTTTAGCAAAATCCAAGTCCATTAGGTTTAGAGCTGCTCCCGAATCCACAAAAGCCTTGGCGGAAAATGTGGACAGGGAGCAGATTAGAGTAATAGCCAGAAGAAACTTAGGTTGAACACCACCAACAGAAAACGTGTGTGCAAGGCGTTTCTCGCGTTTAGGACAGACAGAAATAATATGTGAGGCATCTCCACAGAAAAAACACAACTTATTACGCCTTCTGAACTCCTGACGCTGCTCTCTGGAAAAAACTCTATTACATTGCATAGGTTCAGACATCTGTTCAACAGGTGGCAACTAGAGTTGAGCGACTTTTGGTTTTTTAGGGTCGCGTTTCGTTTCGTGAAACCCGACTTTTCCAAAAGTCGGGTCGAGCAAGATCGTCCGATTATAGGGAAAAGTCGGGGTCGTCCCGAAACACGAAACCCAATGTAAGTCAATGGGGAATAAAAGTCGGCAGTGAGAGGAGGACAGGAAACACACCTACAGTGCCCATTTGAATGCCAAAAGCATCAATTCTTCTTTCTTAAGCTTGTCAACCTTAATTAACTTCATAATACAAGTTACGCACTGAAAAATGGGGGTTATTTGGCTACAAACTGTGGGGGGGGGGGCTGGCTCCAGGTTTTCATGTGCCCTGGGCGAAAGAGCGCCCCTTTAACACATACCACAACTCATCATGCTCCGATACGGCAGAGAAATAGCGGTATAGTCCAATGAAAAATACCTCACTTTTTACATCTCATGACGAGGCCCATCTATTTCTCCATACAGAATCATTGGTCCCATATAATGTTTGAAACAGTATATGATGAGCTCCACATAATGCTACAGTATATGTTGGTCCCCATGGATGAAGCTCCACTGTCTTATGGGCCCAAATAATGCTCCAAACATAATGGGCCTGTGGCAGGGCTAAGGGTCGTGTAATTGATGGGAGATATGTGCCTCATAAATGGCTTGTCTCTATAATGTAAGGCATAAGTAAAGCGTACCAGATATTATTATTGTGGTTGTTTGAAGGACCTGTGGTGAGGTCACAGTCAGGTGACCAGTCAGCTGCTGAGTTTGTGGGTGTGGCTACAGCCTTATAATAGGGCCTGCTCCTGAACCAGGGAGTTGTGTGTGGGGAGGACTAAGCCTCCCATGTGTGCTGAGACTCCTGCTCTGAGTCTTCAACTACGGACATTTTGTGTTATTTTGCCTGAGCTAAAAGGCTATTTGTTTGGTGTTACGTTGCCTTGTGCGTTTATGCCGTGAATAAACCGCAAGCACTGTTGAAGAACCTGTCTCATATTTGTCTCCCGCTGCACCTAAGCGAGCCACATCCCCACAATTGGTGGTACACGTGCGGGCAGCGGTCTCAGCAGAGACTTGAGACAGTTGCTGCATGTCCTGGGTGAAGTTTGCAGCGGGGCAACAAGTACTGCCGGGAATCATGGAGGACCTGCTGAAACACCTGGTCCAGTCCCAGGCACTGCAGCAGGAAACCAACAAGCTGTTGTTACAGCAGATCCAGCAAGGCCAGCAGGAGCAGCGGCAGCAGTTCCAGCAGAGCCAGCAGGAACAACGGCAGCAGATGCAGCTTCTGGCAACCGCCATCCAGGAGGGCAGGACGAGCGCCCCAACCCCAGGTCGGGCTGATGCCACCGACGTCAAGAAGGCGGTAAGACGCGCATTACAGAAAATGACCCCTGAGGATGATGTTGAGGCCTTCCTGACGGTGTTTGAAAGGGTGGCTGAGAGGGAAAAACTTCAGCCAGAGCGGTGGGCGGAGGTACTGGCCCCATACCTAACGGGGGAGCCCCAGAAGGCGTACTTTGACCTGACGGTACAAGATGCCAGAGAGTATCCCAAATTAAAAGCGGAAATTCTCGCCCGCTTGGGGGTAACAATGACTACCAGGGCACAGAGAGTGCATCGTTGGGCCTATCACCGGGACAAACCCCCGCGCTCCCAAATGTTTGACCTGTTGCACCTGGTCCAGAAATGGCTGCAGCCAGAGTCGGCTTCCCCGGCACAGATGGTAGAGCGAGTTGTGATGGATCGGTTTGTGCATTCTCTGCCGAGACCTCTACAGACTTGGGTTGCCCAGGGTGATCCCCAAAATGCTGATGAACTGGTTGGGCTGGTCGAGAGATACCAGGGGATGGAAGGTTCCCTGGGGAAGCAGCCCATTCCGTATTGGGGGTCCCAGCAGGGGGCGGAGTCACAAAAAGGCGTGGTGCGTCCAAGGTCAAAAGGGGTGGGGGAGGCGGTGCCCAAGGTCCTCTCGGGTGTTATTTGCTGGAAATGTCATGAGCCAGGACATATAGCGGCCCGTTATCCCCAGACCACCGAGCAGATGGACTGCAGCATGGGACGCCGTAGTTCATACTACGCATATCCAGCTTGCAGTGTGAACTCGCTACCTAACAAGGGGCCACAAGCGTGTCCCGTGAAGGTGAACGGTCGAGCAGCAATGGCGCTTCTGGACTTCGGGAGCTTGGTGACCCTTGTGAGGGCCAGTTTTCCTCTAAACATACTCCCGGGTAAAAAGATTGGTGTTCGGTGCATACATGGCGATGCAAAGGACTACCCTATGGCTAGGGTGAAGATTGAAACGGCGCATGGCACCGAGTCGCATGAAGTTGGTGTTGTTCGAGACTTGTTGCATCCCATAATTATTGGCCGGGATTTCTGTCTGTTTTGGGATCTGTGGGGGAGGGGTTCTGAGTGTGCTAGCAAGAGCAGGGAACCAATCCAACCCACTGAGGTATCGCCACCACCAGAGGCAGACGACTTTCCTTTATGTGTCCTTGTTGGGGATGAAGAGGAAGGGTCCCCTGTACCTGACATCCCGGAGTTAGGGGTGGCCGGGGAGAATTTTGGGACTGCCCAACATAGGGACCCCACACTAAGGGAAGCCTTTAACAATGTCACCGTCATTAATGGGGTTGCACAAGAGCCAGGAGCAGACACAAGGTTTCCCCATTTTATGTTGAGTGGGGAATTGTTGTACCGGGTCACGAAAATAAGGGAGGAGGTGGCAGAGCAGTTAATAGTACCAGGCCCCTATAGACGAAAAGTGTTGGACATGGCCCATTCACACATCTTGGGGGGACACCTGGGGGTGGAAAAAACCCAGGAACGGGTTGTACAGAGGTTCTATTGGCCTGGGTGTCACCAGGAAATAGTAAACTATTGCAGGTAATGCCCGACATGTCAGTTAACTGCCCCCACATCTCATTTTCGGAACCCTCTTGTGCCACTGCCCATTATTGAGGTGCCATTTGAGAGAATTGCCATGGACTTGGTCGGTCCCTTAGTTAAATCAGCTCGGGGGCATCAGTATATATTAGTCATCCTGGACTATGCCACACGCTATCCTGAGGCCATTCCCCTGAGAAACTCCTCCGCGAAGAGTATAGCCCGTGAGCTGGTCCATGTGTTTTCCCGGACGGGTTTGCCGAAGGAGATCCTGACCGACCAGGGGACACCTTTTATGAGCAAAGTGATGAGAGAATTGTGCAGAGTCTTGCAAATTTCCCAGTTAGGGACTTCAGTGTACCATCCGCAGTCAGATGGCCTTGTTGAGAGGTTTAACAAGACACTGAAGAGCATGCTGAGAAAAGTCATAGAGGAAGATGGTAGAGACTGGGATTGTCTCCTACCGTATTTACTGTTTTCTATCCGTGAAGTTCCCCAGGCCTCCACGGGGTTCTCCCCCTTCGAGCTTCTGTACGGCCGGCATCCACGAGGTCTCCTAGATATAGCCAAGGAAACCTGGGAAGCCGAAGTCACGCCCCACAGAAGCGTCATTGAGCATGTGGCACTGATGCAGCAGGGTTGCGAAGGTGATGCCCATTGTTAAAGAACATCTCCGCCAGGCACAAGAGGCTCAGGCCAGGGTCTACAACCGGTCAGCCAGAGTGAGGCAGTTCAATCCGGGAGACCGAGTTCTCGTGCTAATCCCGACGGTGGAAAGTAAGTTCTTGGCCAAGTGGCAAGGGCCATATGAGGTGGTGGAGAAGCTGGGAGACGTAAACTACAAGATCCACCAACCCGGAAGACGGAAGCCATACCAGGTTTACCATATTAACCTTATCAAGCCATGGCAAGATAGAGAGCCAGGGGTAACTCCGTGCTTGCTGGGCAACCTAGAAGGGGAGGTTGGAGCCATTACCATAGCGGAGACTCTGTAGAAGGCCCAGAAACAGCAGTGCCGGGAGTTACTCCAGAAAAACCGCGACCTGTTCTCAGAGTTACCGGGGAGCACGAAGGTGGTGGAGCACGAAATTCTGACCGAGCCACATGTGCGGGTGAACGTGAAACCCTATCGTATTCCTGAGGCCCGGCGAGAGGTAATCTCCAAGGAGGTGCAGCGTATGGTGAAGCTCGGGGTCATTGAGGAATCCAAGAGCGGCTGATCGAGCCCGATTGTCCTGGTCCCAAAACCTGATGGTGAATGGAGGTTCTGCAACGATTACCGAAAGCTGAATGAGGTCTCCAAGTTCGACGCTTATCCCATGCCACGCGTTGATGAGCTCATCGAGAGGCTTGGACCGGCCAGATACATAACCACTTTGGATCTGACAAAGGGATATTGGCAGATTCCCATGGCACAGGAAGCCAAGGAGAAGACGGCATTCTCCACACCAGACGGGTGCTTCCAGTATGTCCGGATGCCGTTTGGCCTACAGGGAGCTCCAGCAACCTTCCAGAGGGCGATGGATAGAATCCTTGCGCCTCATAAGCTATATGCTGCCGCATATCTAGATGATATCGTCATCTTTACCCCGGACTGGGAGACTCACCTGGAGAAGGTCCAAGCAGTGTTTGATGCTCTAAGAGAGGCGGGGTTTACAATAAACCCGAAGAAGTGTGCCTTGGGGAGAGAAGAAGCCAAGTACCTCGGATATGTAGTGGGGCGTGGCGAGATCAAACCCCAAATCAATAAAGTGGAAGCAATTCAGACATGGCCGAGACCTCTGTCAAAGAAGCAAGTTAAAGCTTTCCTGGGGATTGTGGGATATTACAGGAGGTTCATACCAAACTTCGCCACAATGGCTGCACCTCTAACTGATCTGCTTAAGGGGACGAAGTCAGTGATGGTCAGCTGGTCCGAAGAAGCAGAGTCAGCCTTCCAAGAAATGAAGGGAGCTCTTTGCAAGCAACCCGTTTTGGTGGCCCCAGACTTTAAACGTGAATTTGTCCTCCAGACAGATGCCTCAGATGTCGGGATAGGAGCAGTCTTCTCCCAAGAGATACGTGGGGAGGAGCATCCTGTTCTCTACTTGAGTAGGAAGTTGACTCCTTGTGAGAGAAATTACTCAGTTGTAGAGAAGGAGTGTTTGGCCATAAAATGGGCAGTGGACACATTACGGTACTACCTGGTGGGACGGAAGTTTAGATTAATATCCGACCATGCCCCACTCAGGTGGATGAGGGAAACAAAGGGCAAGAATGCTAGGGTCACCCGCTGGTTCTTAGCCCTACAAGACTTCAGCTTCCATGTAGAGCATAGGGCCGGGAAGCTACATGGGAATGCCGATGCCCTCTCCAGAATCCCTTGCCTGGTAGGTGAAAGTGCCAAGCCCCACGGCTTTAGGCAGAGGGGGGAGGTATGTGGCAGGGCTAAGGGTCGTGTAATTGATGGGAGATATGTGCCTCATAAATGGCTTGTCTCTATAATGTAAGGCATAAGTAAAGCGTACCAGATATTATTATTGTGGTTGTTTGAAGGACCTGTGGTGAGGTCACAGGTGACCAGTCAGCTGCTGAGTTTGTGGGTGTGGCTACAGCCTTATAATGGGGCCTGCTCCTGAACCAGGGAGTTGTGTGTGGGGAGGACTAAGCCTCCCATGTGTGCTGAGACTCCTGCTCTGAGTCTACAACTACGGACATTTTGTGTTATTTTGCCTGAGCTAAAAGGCTATTTGTTTGGTGTTACGTTGCCTTGTGCGTTTGTGCCGTGAATAAACCGCAAGCACTGTTGAAGAACCTGTCTCATATTTGTCTCCCGCTGCACCTAAGCGAGCCACATCCCCACAGGCCCCATTTCTAATGCTCTAGTGTATAATGGGCCCTGTAAATGCTGCTCCAGTGTCTGATGTCCACCTTTGGAATGTTCCAGTGTATGGTGGGCCCCATCTATCATTCTCCAGAGTATAGTGCTCCCCAAAAATTGCTGTCCCAACATTGAAAACAATCAAATAAGTCTCCTCGCTAGGGAATCCCTGTACTTGTCTGGACAGGTGCTGTAGCTTGCTTAACAGCTCGCCAGCCGTTCTCACGCCCAGTATGGATTACACGTGATTGCACCAAGGTGAGAAAGGGTACCGTATCCCCAGATAACATGTATGGATAGCGTACACATTCAAAATATATGTCTCAGGAGGCAGGCTCAGACGGTGTTAGGCCCAGTATGGATTGCACGTGATTGCACAAAGGTTAGAAAGGGTACCGTATCACCGGATAACATGTATGGATAGCGTACACATTCAAAATATATGTCTATACAGCATGAGGCAGGCTCAGACGGTGTTAGGCCCAGTATGGATTGCACGTGATTGCACAAAGGTTAGAAAGGGTACCGTATCCCCGGATAACATGTATGGATAGCGTACACATTCAAAATATATGTCTATACAGCATGAGGCAGGCTCAGACGGTTTTAGGCCCAGTAAGGATTGCACGTGATTGCACAAAGGTTAGAAAGGGTACCGTTTCCCCAGATAACATGTATGGATAGCGTACACATTCAAAATATATGTCTATACAGCATGAGGCAGGCTCAGACGGTGTTAGGCCCAGTATGGATTGCACGTGATTGCACAAAGGTTAGAAAGGGTACCGTATCACCGGATAACATGTATGGATAGCGTACACATTCAAAATATATGTCTATACAGCATGAGGCAGGCTCAGACGGTGTTAGGCCCAGTATGGATTGCACGTGATTGCACAAAGGTTAGAAAGGGTACCGTATCCCCGGATAACATGTATGGATAGCGTACACATTCAAAATATATGTCTATACAGCATGAGGCAGGCTCAGACGGTGTTAGGCCCAGTAAGGATTGCACGTGATTGCACAAAGGTTAGAAAGGGTACCGTTTCCCCAGATAACATGTATGGATAGCGTACACATTCAAAATATATGTCTATACAGCATGAGGCAGGCTCAGACGGTGTTAGGCCCAGTATGGATTGCACGTGATTGCACAAAGGTTAGAAAGGGTACCGTATCACCGGATAACATGTATGGATAGCGTACACATTCAAAATATATGTCTATACAGCATGAGGCAGGCTCAGACGGTGTTAGGCCCAGTATGGATTGCACGTGATTGCATAAATGTTAGAAAGGGTACCGTATCCCCGGATAACATGTATGGATAGCGTACACATTCAAAATATATGTCTATACATCAGGAGGCAGGCTCAGACGGTGTCAGGCACAGTATGGATTTGACGGCCCAGATTACACAGCGGAGGAGCAGGGAGAGGTAAAGATTGCAAATGCTGGGGCCCTGCCCAAGCAAGGGGGGCCCACTCGTGGGCGTCGGTACTGGCACTGGGCCCCTCATAGTACAGCGGTGTGTCTGACGGCGGGTGTGCACCACCCCCGTCAGAGACACTTGATTGCACTATGAGGGACCCTGTGCCAGTGCCCGCGCCCAAGAGTCGGCCTACCCACCTGTCCAGGGCAACGGCACTCGCACGGTGTCGTGCGCTAGGTGGTGACCCCGGCCATGGGGGGGGAGGCAGCACAGTTAGGGAGTTTTAGAAAGTGGCATATGTTGATGTTGGACATTCAGCTGATGCAAAAGGCGAAATAGGTGAAGTACCAGGAAGAGGTGGACCAAAGCAAGCCATTTTTCTGTCACCCTATGTGTCATCAGGGGAAGGTGGGACAAAATCCTTGGAAACCCATGCGTGGTTCATTTTAATGAAGGTTAGATCATCCACATTTTGGGTTGACAGACGGGTCCTTTTTTCTGTCAGGATTGATCCAGCTGCACTGAAGACTCTTTCCGATAGCACACTTGCAGCTGGGCAAGCGAGCTCCTGTAAGGCATATTGGGCCAATTCAGGCCAGGTGTCCAGTTTAGCGGCCCAATAGTCAAAGGGGAATGACCTGTGTGGGAGAACATCGATATGGGAGGAAAAGTAGTTTGTAACCATAGTTGACAACTGCTGTCTCCTGTCACTTTCCATCGATGCAGTATTACCAGTTGTGTGAGCGGTATTTGAAAAATCAGTCCACAACATTGTCATGAAACCCCTGTCTCCAACGCCACTTCTGCTGTGTGCACCACGAACACCTCTGCCAAGCTGCCCCCGGCCCGTACGGCTCGTGTGAGAACCATCACCGCTGCTGTGTGCTGGGAATGCCTCAAGCAACCGATTTACCAGAGTTGCTTGTTTATTAGCCAATATTAGGTCAAGGTTCTCCTGTGGCATGATGTTTTGTAATTTGCCTTTATAGCGTGGATCCAGGATGCTGGCCAACCAGTAGTCGTCATCGTTCATCATTTTGGCAATGCGGGGGTCCCTTTTTAGGATCCGCAAGGCATAATCTGACATGTGGGCCAATGTTCCCGGTGTCAATGATGCACTGCGAGTGCTGGGTGGAGGAGCACTTTCTGGCAAATCCACATCCCTCCAGTCACGCACAAACCCTGTACCAGACCTTGCCACGCCAACATTTTCACTTGCCCCACGAGATGCATCCTCCTCCCCTAAGTAATCATCCCCATCATCCTCCTCCTCCTCCTCCTCTTCTTCCTCCACCTCGTCCAGGAGAGGTCCCTGAGCAGACAATGGCTGAATGTCATCAAGGATTCCCTCCTCCTCTTCCTCCTCATCAACATTGGCTGCAGACGCCTGCTCCTTAAGGTGCGTCAAAGTTTGCATGAGCAGACGCATAAGTGGGATGCTCATGCTTAGGATGGCGTCGTCTGCGCTTACCAGCCGTGTGCATTCCTCAAAACACTGAAGGACTTTACA
The DNA here is from genome assembly GCF_039654945.1 of Dendrobates tinctorius. NCBI lineage: Eukaryota > Metazoa > Chordata > Amphibia > Anura > Dendrobatidae > Dendrobates > Dendrobates tinctorius. The sequence continues at coordinate 4,318,898 of NW_027361731.1, read as the reverse complement.
AAGGTCTTTCAGCTTCGACCACTGCACACCTGTCAACTCCATGTCTGCTCTCAAAGTGCCTGGCCGTGTATCCTCCCACAAATGCATTATGGCCTGCCTCTGCTCGCACAGCCGCTCCACCATATGCAGGGTGGAGTTCCACCTTGTTGCAATGTCGATAATGAGGCAGTGGTTGGGAAGGTGGAGCAATCGCTGCAGCTTCTGCATACGAACGGAGTGTACAGGCGACCGGCGGATGTGCGCGCACAGTCTTCGCACCTTCTGGAGCAGGGCTGTTAACTCAGGATAATTTTTGAGGAAGCACTGCACCACCAGGTTCAAGGTGTGAGCCAAGCAAGGTATGTGGCTGAGTTTTGAAAGGGCTATGGCTGCCACAAAATTACGGCCGTTATCACTAACTACATTGCCTGCCTCAAGATGTACACTGCCCAGCCATGACTCAGTTTGTCGCTTCAAGTACTCGGCCAGCACCTCGGCGGTATGTCTGTCGCCCAAACACATCATCTGCAACACAGCCTGCTGACACTTTCCACTAGCTGCTCGATAGGGGGACACATCGTGTGCAACAGTGGCAGCTGCAGATGGAGTGCTCGTACGACTGCGCTCTGTGGACGAGCTTTCGCTTCTGGAGGAGGAGGAGGAGGAGGAGGAGGAGGAGGGTGGAACGCCTACAGCCAACTGTTTCCTATACCGTGGGCTAGGCAGCACTGTCCCACCACCGCTGTCCCCTGTGGACCCTGCATCCACCACATTAACCCAGTGCGCAGTGATGGACACGTAACGGCCCTGGCCATGCCGACTGGACCATGCATCAGTTGTGAGGTGCACCTTTCCGCTCACTGACTGCTTGAGTGCATGGACAATGCGGTTTTTCACATGATGGTGGAGGGCTGGGATGGCTTTGCGAGAGAAGAAGTGGCGACTGGGTAGGTCATAGCGTGGTACTGCATAGGCCATGAGTTCGCGGAAAGCTATGCTTTCCACCAACCGAAAGGGCATCATCTCAAACGAGATTAGTTTGGCAATGTGGGCGTTCAAACCCAGTGTACGCGGATGAGAGACTGAGTACTTTCTTGACCTACTCATAGTGTCTGGGAGGGTGAGCTGGACTTGAGAGCTGCATATGGTGGAAGTAGCGGTGGACAGGGCGGACTGAGAGAGGGTTGATGATGGTGATGGAGTTGGTGTTCTTTCTGATGGCCTAGAATCAGTCTTTCGTTGATATAACAGTGGGATTCCCTGACTGCTGTGGCCTTGCAACGACACCTCAACATTTGCTGCTGTGCTAACCGGTGGGCTTACAGTGGGGGAAACAATGTAGCGTTGATGACTACCTTCGTTGTGGTCAGTTGCACATGTGGCACTTGAGGTTTGGTGTTGTGTCCACGCTTGCAAGTGCATGCTGGTTAAATGTCTAAGCATGCAACTGGTATTCAAATTTTTCAGATTTTTCCCTCGGCTAAAGGTCTTTGCGCACTTCTTACAGATAACCTTGGCCTGATCATGAGGATTTTGTTCAAAAAAGTGCCACACTGCACTCTTCCTACTTTGGCAGACATTTTGCGGCCTAGCACGCTGTGATCTTTTGACCCTCTGGACAAGCTGTCCAGCAACTCTTTTGATGTTTGGAACCTGTCTTTGGAGTGCTACGGGCCTGCCAGATAACAGCTGTTGCGATGTCGATGTCTGCTGTGGATGCTCCTCATCTGAGCTATTGGAAGCAGCACCCTCTTCCCCCAATGGATGCCAATCTGGGTCAACAACTGGGTCATCCATCACCTCCTCTTCTATGTCATGTGCACCTTCCTCTGTGTCACCGTGTATGGTGGTATAGTGTGCGGGAAGGGGCACCTGAGTCTCATCAGGGTCAGAATCTGGCTCTGTACACTGCGAGGACAATGTAGTGCTCTGAGTGAATGTACCAGCAGAATCATCCATCAGCGGCTGTGCATCAGTGCACTCCATGTCAGATTCATCTTGGCCTGGGTAATTCACCATTTCACTTGATAATCCAGGCATGGTATGTGAAAACAGCTCCATGGAGTAATCAGTAGTATGGCCTGCGTCATCCTTCAATCTTGGTTGGGGTGAAGGACACAAGGAAAGGTGTGGTTCATGAACATGAGCTTCCAATGACGACTCAGTGCTTTTACTTTTTACAACTGAAGAAGAGGAGGCGATAGAGCTGGAGGCTGAGTCAGCAATGTAAGACAAAACTTTTTCCTGATGCTCTGGCTTTAAAAGCGGTTTGCCAACTCCTAGAAAACTAAGCGTTCGAGGCCTTATGTAGCCAGATGATGACGCAGGCTCAACACCTCCTGCATTCGGTCCTATTTTGCTCTTGCCACTACCAGCAACACCAACACCATCATTACCAGCTGCCAACCCCCGCCCAATTCCACGGCCTCTTCCACCAGCCTTCCTCATTTTTGGTAGAAATGTAGACAAAATCCAACAAACTATATAGTATGTAAAACAAGGTACAAGGTGTCTATAGGACAGGGGAGATTTTGAATGTCTGCACACACTTTTGGACACTGGACACTTTTGGATTGTGTGAGGCCCAATGAATATCTGAGCGCTATGTGACAGGCTCGATGGCACAGCTGTGACCTAAGTGATTAGAGGATAAGTGAGATTTTGAATCTCTGCACACACTTTTGGACACTGGACACTTTTGGATTGTGTGAGGCCCAATGAATATCTGAGCGCTATGTGACAGGCTCGATGGCACAGCTGTGACCTAAGTGACTAGAGGAAAAGTGAGATTTTGAATCTCTGCACACACTTTTGGACACTGGACACTTTTGGATTGTGTGAGGCCCAATGAATATCTGAGCGCTATGTGACAGGCTCGATGGCACAGCTGTGACCTAAGTGACTAGAGGATAAGTGAGATTTTGAATCTCTGCACACACTTTTGGACACTGGACACTTTTGGATTGTGTGAGGCCCAATGAATATCTGAGCGCTATGTGACAGGCTCGATGGCACAGCTGTGACCTAAGTGACTAGAGGATAAGTGAGATTTTGAATGTCTGCACACACTTTTGGACACTGGACACTTATGGATTGTGTGAGGCCCAATGAATATCTGAGCGCTATGTGACAGGCTCGATGGCACAGCTGTGACCTAAGTGACTAGAGGATAAGTGAGATTTTGAATCTCTGCACACACTTTTGGACACTGGACACTTTTGGATTGTGTGAGGCCCAATGAATATCTGAGCGCTATGTGACAGGCTCGATGGCACAGCTGTGACCTAAGTGACTAGAGGATAAGTGAGATTTTGAATGTCTGCACACACTTTTGGACACTGGACACTTTTGGATTGTGTGAGGCCCAATGAATATCTGAGCGCTATGTGACAGGCTCGATGGCACAGCTGTGACCTAAGTGACGAGAGGATAAGTGAGATTTTGAATGTCTGCACACACTTTTGGACACTGGACACTTTTGGATTGTGTGAGGCCCAATGAATATCTGAGCGCTATGTGACAGGCTCGATGGCACAGCTGTGACCAAAGTGACTAGAGGATAAAGGAGATTGGATTGCTTTTAAAAAAGCAGTTTGCGGAGCAGTGGGTAAACAGCAATGCCAGTGTCACGTCTCCGTCAGATTTGGGGCCTGCTGTTCCGGTCGCAGCCACTAGGAGGCGCCGGGCCGCCACTTCACCGTCAGACTCGGGGACGGCTGTTCCTGCCTCGGCCACTGGGAGGCGCCGTGGTTCTATTACGTCGCCGTCAGACTCAGGGCCTATGGTCCCAGCTTTAGCCACTAGGAGGCGCCGGTCTGTCACGTCACCGTTGGATTCGAGGCCTGCTGTTCCGGTCACGGCCACTAGGAGGCGCCAGACCGCCACTTCACTGTCAGACTCGGGGACGGCTGTTCCTGCCTCGGCCACTGGGAGGCGCCGTGGTCCGCCCGTGAGTTATGGTGGTGACAGAGAAGTGGCTCCTGCGCAGGCATCTGGTGGGCGCAGGCTCCGCTCCTCTGTCAGTCATCAGGGGGTTACTGCAACTCCATCTGGCCTGGTCCTGGGGGCGGCCCTAATGACATCACCAGTCCAGGAACCTGTGAGGGATGACCTGATCCCTCAAATACCTTGGGACAGGTCTTGCAAGCCGCCGGATATATTCTTGGTTCCCCTGTGTGTTACTTAGTGATTGATTTCTGTTTGACTCTGACCTCAGCCTGGATTTCTGACCCCTCTTTTGCCTGACGATTCTGTACTTCTGCTACTCTCCTGGTTTGTGACCTTGGCCTGGATATTCTGACTCTGCTACTTCCTAACGATTCTGTACCTCTGCCGCCCTCCTGGTTTTTGACTCTGACCTTGGCCTGAAATTGACTCTGCTATTGCCTGCCATTTTTGTACTTCACTCTGACGACCGTCCTGCTCTGGCCACTGCTCCTATTCAGACAGTACCTCCTGGGCTCTGTTGTAAATCCAGATCCCTGTATAGGGGTAAAGGGTATCAGTGTTTCTCGGGGTGTTGCCTGGCTGCAGCCCAGAACCGCAGACGGACGTTACAGCCAGCCTGTCAGGAAGCCTTAAAAGGCAGCCCAACAACCAACACCACTGATACACCACTATATAGCCTCCCCTTGCACTGCACACACAGTGACTGGTGTGTTGTGCAGGCCAAATTGCTATCAGCAGCAGAAGCAGTTTTTTTTTCTTCTCAGCAGGACAAAAAAAAAAAATTGGGATTGCTTAAGCAGTTTGAGGCCCAATGAATATCTGAGCGCTATGTGACAGGCTCGATGGCGCAGCTGTGACCAAAGTGACTAGAGGATAAGGGAGATTGGATTGCTTTTAAAAAAGCAGTTTGCGGAGCAGTGGGTAAACAGCAATGCCAGCCTGTCAGGAAGCCTTAGAAGGCAGCCCAACAACCAACACCACTGATACACCACTATATAGCCTCCCCTTGCACTGCACACACAGTGACTGGTGTGTTGTGCAGGCCAAATCGCTAGCAGCAGAAGCAGTTTTTTTGTCTTCTTCCCTGCCTAACGCTCTCCCTACATGCCCTTTTATACCCCCTGTGACGCCCACCAAAGCAAGCCAATCACTTGCATGCCCTTCTGAAAGATGGTGGTGACCCGTGCCTATGTCATCACGTTGCCCACAGTGTCCGTGGATCCTGATTGGCTGAAAAAGAGCGCAAAACAAACTTTTGAAACGCGACTTTGGCGCGTAAGTCGCCGACCTCGTGGCCGACCTCATCCTAGGGTCGGGTTTCGTTTCATGAAACCCGACTTTGCCAAAAGTCGGCGACTTTTGAATTTTTTCGACCCGTTTCGCTCAACTCTAGTGGCAACACCTCTCGTGCAGCTCTGCGTTCGCGCAAATGCCGATCAACCTGAATGGCTAAAGACATAGAATCGTCAAGACCAGAGGGAACAGGAAATCCCACCATAGTATCTTTTACGGCTTCTGACAACCCCTTCCGAAAGAGAGCAGCCAAGGCATTATCATTCCAGGTAGTAAGTACTGCCCACTTTCGGAATTTTTGACATTACAATTCTGCAGAATCACGACCCTGGTTCAATGCCAGCAGGGTCTTTTCAGCCTGATCAATGGCATTAGGTTCGTCATACAACAACCCCAAGGCCTGAAAAAATGCGTTCACATTAGTCAGAGTAGGATCATCTGGTTTCAAAGAAAACGCCCAATCCTGGGGATCGCCACGCAGCAAAGAGATGACAATTTTAACCTGCTGCGCGGTGCTCCCTGACGAGTTAGGCTTCAAGGCAAAAAATAATTTACAGTTATTTTTGAAATTCAAAAATTTAGACCGATCCCCAAAAAATACATCAGGTGTAGGAATCTTTGGTTCAGCAGCATGTGAATGAGCAAGGTAGGCGGAAATTCCCCGCACTTCCGCAGCGAGCTGCTCCACACGATCAGACAATTGCTTTATCTCCATTGAGAGAAAAAAAAATTCCCCCTACGGCCTCAGAGATATAGAGGAAAAAATATACACACTTTTTTTTTATTTTTTTTTATACAATTCTTTCCTGCAATTGAGTACCCTAGGATTTGCGGTATGGCGGGTGATTCTGTTATGATTGAGTCACCGTAGGAGGCAAAAATAGAAATGCTAGCTAAGTCCAGAAAACCAGAGAAGTTGGCAGCTATCGGATTGCAGACCCCTGAACCTATCAACACAACTAGCAGTAGCCGTGGGGGGCTCCTACGATGCCCTAGGCCCCTCGGTCACAGCCGGAGGACTACATAGCCTAAAGACAGAAAGGGAAATCTAAACTGCCCCAGAGCAGACCCCAAAGCAAAAGGCAGCCCCCCACCTATAATGACGGTGAAGCAAGAAGAAAGAACAAAACACAGGCAGAAAGATAGACTGAGCAAAGATGGGGCCCAAGCTAGCTTAGATAGGAAAGGACAGGAAGGCTGCTGTCTGCAATCCGTGAAAATCCCTATGAAAATAAGAGCCAACAAACTGACAGTAAAAAAGGCCCTGAAGACGCTAGGCTTCAAAAAGGCTATGTCAGTACTCAGGAATATTCTGAAAGCAGAGCAACAGGCAAAAGGAGATTGAGCTCACCCCAGCAGGGAATGGCAGAATCCAGAAAAGCAAGGAAAACAAAACACTAATGCAAAAAGGCAAAGCAGAAATCTTAGCTTTAGATGAGCAGGAATCAGACTGGTTTCCTAGAAGTCCACAGAGAAATCACCCGCAGGCCAGAAGGGCGTCGGCAGCCTTATATCCAGTCATTAACTCCACTCAGCCAGTCATCATCATCAGCACCAGGTGTTTGACAATCAGGCTCACTACCTTTCTTCACCAGAAGAGGGAGTTCCTCGGGCCTCAGTAGTGAAGGGGAAAATGAACTCACAACAAAGGAGGTTCTGGAGGGGACACAGAATCAAAACTTCGGGATAAGGCATCCTCCTTTACATTTTTAGACCCTGGTCGAAACGTGATGGTAAAATGATATTGAGAAAAAAAAAAGTGCCCACCGAGCCTGTCTGGGGGCGTGACCTAAGCTCCACAGAGCTAGGAGCTGCAGGGAAACTCCTAGAAAGGTAACTACGGGACAAGTTACCAAGGGGCATAGACAGGGACGTAAACCAGATCACGCCGGGTCAAAGCACGAGATAGCAGGACATTACCAAAGGGTTAGACAGCGAATAGTCAGGACGTAGCAATAGATCAGAAAACCAGAACGGGCAATAGACGGTACAATAGGGACAAACTGTAAAGGAGTAATACTAGCCAAGCCAGGAGGTCAGAACCAGAGAAGACAATAATACCAAAACGTGAGACAGAGAACTGAGTGAGGGGAGGGACCGGGTCATACACGGGAATCAAACAAGCAATGCAGTATCCACGCACACCAGGGGGGTCAGACACACAGCCAGAATAACTGTATAGCTGACAGGGAATCCTAGTCTGGAGTGAGTATAACCATGACATGAGTTACACACACGCATCTCCCCCTTCCCCCGTGATTACCTAGTAATGGTTCTTCGTCTGGGATCGTTCATGAAGGACACGACTCTTTGATGTCAATGGGAGCCACTCACCACTGGGAGCTGAGCCAGATTTTTTTTTCTTTCCCTGCTGTTTGCTTAACTTCTTCCTGCCTGACTGGGGGCCGGGAGGAGTGGAGGAGGAGACTTAGGCTGTGTGCACACGTTGTAGATTTAGATGTGGATCTGCAGCATTTTTGGCCTCATGGATTCGCATCAAATCCACAGCCAATGTTAATCTATGGGAAATGGAGATTTGTTGTGCACACGCTGCGAAAAAATCAGCGCAGATTTGCAGCGTTATTTTTTCCGCAGCATGTCAATTCTTTTTGCGCATTTGCAGCATTTCTGCACACATTGAGTCAGGCACATCCGCATCAAAACCGCAGGTGTAAAAAAGATCTGCAGATTTGCTGCGGATGTGGGTGCGAGAAATGCTGCAGATCGGGAGGAGGGAAGTGTGTGGGTGGTGATTCCGTGCGTCTATGTGTGCGGTGGTCTGCATGTAGTGTGGGTGCCGGTGTCAGTGTGAATCTGTGTGTGTGGGTCTGCGGGGCTTTGTGCAGGCAGGCATCGTCCGGTGGGACTACTTGTCCCATCCAGCGATGCCTGCTACAGTGACAGTGATTGACACATTAGCCAATGATGGGAAATTAGTTGCCCCATCATCCTGCTAATATGTGGAATGTTAAAAAAAACACACATACAGTAAACATATAGTACATACTTACCATATATATCTAATACCCGAAGCCATTGATCATCTGCAAATAAAATTAAAATGAAAAACCAACAATATATTCCGTGTCCGACGTAATTCAATTAATAACGATTGCCCCACAACGTTCTCCCGTGGAGAGCTGTCACATCAGCTGATGCTACCGCTCTCCAGGGGCTCCGGTGATACAATGACGGAGATAATCCTCCACATTGTATCACTCCGCCGCCAACAGGTTACCTGAGTTCATCCTGTCACTTTGTGGCACTATAGCGTGAGAATTTTCTCACGCTGTAGTGCCGTAAAGCGAGAGGCTTAACTCCGATGACACACTGCCGGAGGGTTATCTCCAGTTAATGTGTCATTGGAGGCCATATAGAGAGGTCACATCTGCTGATAGTGGACAGCTTTATAGTGGAGATCATTGTGGGACAATCGTTATTAATGGGATTACATTGGACAGGGAGTATTTGTGTTTGTTTATTATTTTAAATTTTTTACAGGAGATCGATGGCTTCGGGGAATTAGATGTGGAGTAAAAATTATGAAAAACTGTGTAGTGTTTTATTTAAATAAAATACTTTTTCTGGGTGTCTTTTTTTTAACCCATTAATAGCTATAGGATTAGTAATGGATAGGCATCTTATTGGTGCCTTTCCATTATTAACCGGGCTTAATGTCACCTTACAATCAGAGGTGACATTAACCCCTTATTACACCATATGCCACCGCTACACTGCAATGGGAAGAGAGCGGCTAAGTGCCGGAATTGGCGCATCTTAGAGATGCGCCATTTCTGGGGCGGCTCGTAGCTGGTGTTAAAAAAAGATTAAATTAAAATGATATTGCGTTAGGCCGGGGTCACACTTGCGAGAAACTCGCACGAGTCTCGTACCTCAGTACCCGGTACTGCCGCCGGCACTCGGGACCGGAGTGTGCAGCTGTATGTATTTCTATGCAGCAGAACCCTCCGGTCCAAGTGCCGGCGGCAGTGCCGGGTACTGAGGTACGAGACTCGTGCGAGTTTCTCGCAAGTGTGACCCCGACCAAATGCAGATTTTTTATATCTATAGATATATCTATCCCATATCTATCTGTGTGTGTAAACATTATTCTTCAATGGAGTATATAAAATAAGAGGTTGGACAAGGAAATTAGATGACAACTCTTTTTTTTTTGTTAAATAATAGATGTTTATTTAGCTTTCAAAAACGTGTGGATTTTTACCTTCGTTTTCTGCCAAGAGACGCAGATTCTGTGCAGAAAATTCCGCAGACAAGTCTGCAACCTGTGCACATACTCATAAACTTCCCTCATCCAGCACCATGATAACCAGCACAGCAGAGTCCTGCACACACTGAGGCCCTGATCATGTGACCCCTGACTCCTCCCCTCCTGTGACCTCATCACAGGTCCTGTGCGCACAGAGCAGCCATATATGTGGAGTGCGGCTCTGCGGGTGGAGGTCGGTGCTGGAGGCTCCATTATTCTCTATGTAGAGTGCGGCTCTGCGGGTGGAGGTCGGTGCTGGAGGCTCCATTATTCTCTATGTGGAGTGCGGCTCTGCGGGTGGAGGTTGGTGCTGGAGTCTCCATTATTCTCTATGTGGAGTGCGGCTCTGCGGGTGGAGGTCGGTGCTGGAGGCTCCATTATTCTCTATGTGGAGTGCGGCTCTGCGGGTGGAGGTAAGTGCTGGAGGCTCCATTATTCTCTATGTGGAGTGTGGGTGGAGGTCGGTGCTGGAGGCTCCATTATTCTCTATGTGGAGTGCGGCTCTGCGGGTGGAGGTCGGTGCTGGAGGCTCCATTATTCTCTATGTGGAGTGCGGCTCTGTGGGTGGAGGTCGGTGCTGGAGGCTCCATTATTCTCTATGTGGAGTGCGGCTCTGCGGGTGGAGGTAGGTGCTGGAGGCTCCATTATTCTCTGTGGAGTGCGGCTCTGCGGGTGGAGGTCAGTGCCGGAGGCTCCATTATTCTCTGTGGAGTGCGGCTCTGCGGGTGGAGGTCGGTGCTGGAGGCTCCATTATTCTCTATGTGGAGTGTGGCTCTGCGGGTGGAGGTCAGTGCTGGAGGCTCCATTATTCTCTATGTGGAGTGCGGCTCTGCGGGTGGAGGTCGGTGCTGGAGGCTCCATTATTCTCTATGTGGAGTGCGGGTGGAGGTAGGTGCTGGAGGCTCCATTATTCTCTATGTGGAGTGCGGCTCTGCGGGTGGAGGTCGGTGCTGGAGGCTCCATTATTCTCTATGTGGAGTGCGGCTCTGCGGGTGGAGGTAGGTGCTGGAGGCTCCATTATTCTCTATGTGGAGTGCGGCTCTGCGGGTGGAGGTCGGTGCTGGAGGCTCCATTATTCTCTATGTGGAGTGCGGCTCTGCGGGTGGAGGTCGGTGCTGGAGGCTCCATTATTCTCTATGTGGAGTGCGGCTCTGCGGGTGGAGGTCGGTGCTGGAGGCTCCATTATTCTCTATGTGGAGTGCGGCTCTGCGGGTGGAGGTCGGTGCTGGAGGCTCCATTATTCTCTATGTGGAGTGCGGCTCTGCGGGTGGAGGTAAGTGCTGGAGGCTCCATTATTCTCTATGTGGAGTGCGGCTCTGCGGGTGGAGGTAAGTGCTGGAGGCTCCATTATTCTCTATGTGGAGTGCGGCTCTGCGGGTGGAGGTCGGTGCTGGAGGCTCCATTATTCTCTATGTGGAGTGCGGCTCTGCGGGTGGAGGTCGGTGCTGGAGGCTCCATTATTCTCTATGTGGGGTGCGGCTCTGCGGGTGGAGGTCGGTGCTGGAGGCTCCATTATTCTCTATGTGGAGTGCGGCTCTGCGGGTGGAGGTCGGTGCTGGAGGCTCCATTATTCTCTATGTGGAGTGTGGCTCTGCGGGTGGAGGTCGGTGCTGGAGGCTCCATTATTCTCTATGTGGAGTGTGGCTCTGCGGGTGGAGGTAAGTGCTGGAGGCTCCATTATTCTCTATGTGGAGTGCGGCTCTGCGGGTGGAGGTAAGTGCTGGAGGCTCCATTATTCTCTATGTGGAGTGCGGTTCTGCGGGTGGAGGTCGGTGCTGGAGGCTCCATTATTCTCTATGTGGGGTGCGGCTCTGCGGGTGGAGGTCGGTGCTGGAGGCTCCATTATTCTCTATGTGGAGTGCGGCTCTGCGGGTGGAGGTCGGTGCTGGAGGCTCCATTATTCTCTATGTGGAGTGTGGCTCTGCGGGTGGAGGTCGGTGCTGGAGGCTCCACATCAGAACTGTAGCAGGTAAAGACTCCAATATCCACAGGTGTCCCTTCTAATTGGGGGGAACTATCACCTCTAATAAACCTCGGACAGTTGTGACAAACACGGGAAAGTGCCCCTTTATGGAGGTGACAGAAAGTCTGTTTAGTCTCTTTAGCTTCATATTATCAGCTCTAATCCAATGGTGAGAGAGCGATTTACCCTGAGGAGTCACAAATTGTGGGTTTGTTATAAAATGTTATATTTAGGGGTTTTGTGTCTTCTCCTTTTAAGATTCACATAGATGAAAACGACCCATCTATGAAAGACAGGAGCCAAGGAAACATGTATCACTCTCATAGTACGAGGCCTCCACACACAGTATTGTCGGGAAACCTTCATATAGACGGCCGGTGGGGATGGAGTCAGTGATGGACTCTGGCCAAATCTGTTCCTAGAGCCGTAGTAGAAGATGAAGATGTCGTCCTCATCATGAAGTAGTTATTTCTCCTGTCACGTGTAATGAATATCTCCTGCAGTATTGCTAATGCCGATTCCAGTGTCGGGAAATGAGACGAGAATTAGCGTTATGGAAGATGAGTCTATGAGGAACGTATTCAGCTGCCGACTCCGAGGAAGAAACTGCTTGTTGTCTGTGGACTAAATACAGTCATATGTAAAAGTTTGGGCACCCCTATTAATGTTAACCTTTTTTCTTTATAACAATTTTGGTTTTTGCAACAGCTATTTCAGTTTTATATATCTAATAACTGATGGACACAGTTATATTTCTGGATTCAAATGAGGTTTCTTGTACTAACAGAAAATGTGCAATCTGCATTTAAACAAAATTTGACCGGTGCAAAAGTATGGGCACCCTTATCATTTTCTTGATTTGAACACTCCTAACTACTTTTTACTGACTTCCTGAAGCACTAAATTGGTTTTGTAACCTCATTGAGCTTTGATCTTCACAGCCAGGTGTATCAAATCATGAGAAAAGGTATTTAAGGTGGCCACTTGCAAGTAGTTCTCCTATTTGATTCTCCTATGAAGAGTGGCATCATGGGCTCCTCAAAACAACTCTCAAATTATCTGGAAACAAAGATTATTCAACATAGCTTTTCAGGGGAAGGATACAAAAAGTTGTCTCAGAGATTTAACCTGTCAGTTTCCACTGTGAGGAACATAGTAAGGAAATGGAAGAACACAGGTACAGTTCTTGTTAAGCCCAGAAGTGGCAGGCCAAGAAAAATATCAGAAAGGCAGAGAAGAAGAATGGTGAGAACAGTCAAGGACAATCCACAGACCACCTCCAAAGACCTGCAGCATCATCTTGCTGCAGATGGTGTCACTGGGCATCGGTCAACAATACAGCTCATGCATAACGCCTTTTTGTATGACCAAACAACTCAATCTTTGTTTCATCAGTCCACAGGACCTTCTTCCAAAATGTAACTGGCTTGTCCAAATGTGCTTTTGCATACCTCAGGCGACTCTGTTTGTGGCGTGCTTGCAGAAACGGCTTCTGTCGCATCACTCTCCCATACAGCTTCTCCTTGTGCAAAGTGCGCTGTATTGTTGACCGATGCACAGTGACACCATCTGCAGCAAGATGATGCTGCAGGTCTTTGGAGGTGGTCTGTGGATTGTCCTTGACTGTTCTCACCATTCTTCTTCTCTGCCTTTCTGATATTTTTCTTGGCCTGCCACTTCTGGGCTTAACAAGAACTGTACCTGTGTTCTTCCATTTCCTTACTATGTTCCTCACAGTGGAAACTGACAGGTTAAATCTCTGAGACAACTTTATGTATCCTTCCCCTGAAAAGCTATGTTGAATAATCTTTGTTTTCAGATCATTTGAGAGTTGTTTTGAGGAGCCCATGATGCCACTCTTCATAGGAGAATCAAATAGGAGAACTACTTGCAAGTGGCCACCTTAAATACCTTTTCTCATGATTTGATACACCTGGCTATGAAGATCAAAGCTCAATGAGGTTACAAAACCAATTTAGTGCTTCAGGAAGTCAGTAAAAAGTAGTTAGGAGTGTTCAAATCAAGAAAATGATAAGGGTGCCCATACTTTTGCACCGGTCAAATTTTGTTTAAATGCAGATTGCACATTTTCTGTTAGTACAATAAACCTCATTTGAATCCAGAAATATAACTGAGTCCATCAGTTATTAGATATATGAAACTGAAATACCTGTTGCAAAAAACAAAATTGTTATAAAGAAAAAAGGTTAACATTAATAGGGGTGCCTAAACTTTTACATATGACTGTATATAGGTTTTATTAGTAGATGTAAAGAAGGAAACTAAATACTGTAAAATAATAAATCTCATATGTTTCCCTTATTATCTCCAGTAATTGTATTATTACACAGGATTTTTATGATGTTACATCGGCTCATCTTCTTCTCATTCAGGTCTCTACAATATCGGTTCCTCTCAGTGAAGATCTTGTAAGAGCAGTTTTCTGAATTAATCAACAAGAATGGATTTGGACAGAGACAAGATGGCGGAGAGGATATTACACCTCACCCTAGAGATCCTCTTCCGGCTTACTGGAGAGGTGAGAGATCCTGATGACGTCACATTACATCATTCTTATCTATGGGAATAACAGATGGACAGAACTGGAGATGTGAGGACTCTGGAAATGTCTGTAGTGAGATTTATTAATGTGTCTCTCCATAACCAGGATTACACAGTGGTGAAGAAGACCCCTAGTGAGCGCTGTCAGGACCCTGTGTCTGAGGGATGCGGAAGACCCCTGAGCCCAATCACGGGTCCTCCACCTCACCCCCTGATACATGAGGACATCAATGACCAGAAGATCCTAGAACTCATCTACAAGATGATTGAGCTGCTGACTGGAGAGGTGACACTAAGGGGAATGTTGGGACATTACACAGTAACGCTATGGAGGGATCGGGGCATGACAGTATCATTGTATGTGTCAGGTTCCTATAAGGTGTCAGGATGTCGCTGTCTATTTCTCCATGGAGGAGTGGGAGTATTTAGAAGGACACAGAGATCTGTACACGAATGTCATGATGGAGGTTCCCCAGCCCCTCACATCACCAGGTAATAGACAGGACTAAATACACACGGCCTATAATTATCTGTATGTAAAGAATGAATTCAGTCCCTGTATGTGTTTCCTCCAGATCTATCCAGTAAGAGGACAACACCACAAAGATGTCCCCATCCTCCTCCACCACAGGACTATAAACAAGAAGATCCCAGTGTTTATGAGAATCATCAGGTAGATGGAGAGAAGGTGTCATGAGATCTCCCCTATGATGTGTAGACGGCTGTGAAGGTCTTGTGCTCAGTCTTGTTTTATCCACCAGTATTATATGTTTTATACTTGTATATATGTAAAAACTCAGGAGGGCACTACTGAAATAAGATATGCGGATCAACCAGCAGTCAGTATAAACACAAACTGAGAAAATGGAGAAAAAGCTACTGACCAAAATGCAGGGATCACTGCAAAATTACAAATTTTATTGGTAACAAAAAGACAACATCCATGTTGTTACGTGGATGTTGTATTTTTGTTACCAATAAAATTTGTAATTTTGCAGTGATCCCTGCATTTTGGTCAGATTTTTCTCCATTTTCTCATGTTTTATACTTGTATAATGAGAACGGTGGATATGGCAGGATTAGAGCTGATCATAGATGGGACTTCTCCATCTGTCTAAGACTTTTACAATATTTGTTTCAGGGTGAAGATCTGACCCATATTAACACTACAGAGACATATGTGAGGGGTGATGAGCGGTGTAAAGAGGAGATTACTACATATAACCGGTCAGGTGAGTAGTAACCACTAAATATAGAGAAGTCAGAGATTCTTCTCAGTCACTAGCTGTGGCTGCTTTATCGGTGGTGTAGTCCGGCCATATCACAATCGTGAGATCAGCATTTTGCGGCTAGACCACAACATTCTCCTCCACCCAAAACAGTTCAAATGACATTGAAAGCCCTTTTCTATAGAAGTTAAAACCTGGAGGATCCAATTACGACCTGGGATCAGAAGACGCTGATCATTACCTGCCCAAGTCTGTAAACTAAAAAGCCAAATGACGGCATACGTAGAATATCCTGACAAGCTAGAAAATCACTTGAAGAAAAATATTAAGATGGGTCTCTAAAAGCCAAATACATGAATGTTGAATGTGGTTTGGGCAGACTGCAAGGCTCAGAAGTGAGGGAAAGATTTCATTTTGCGAGAGCGGATATTGCTGAATTGGTTTGGTTTATGGAAGTCATGTTGCTTTTCAAGAGCCTTTGAGCCACTAATAATGTGTAAACCTCTGTATTTCCTCTGGCAGATGATGTACCTGAGTGGGGCTTGTTTTTTGTGAGATGGGTATAAGTTTTTATTGTTATTTTCACCTACGTTTGGGAGGCAGAATGAGCAAACAGTTGAACACCACGCTCTACTGGTTCATGCTATGAGGTTTTCTATCAGACTGTGAAATGTCATTGTCTTGGTGAATAATTAAACTTTTGTTTTATCATAACTTGCATTTTTAAAGATAGATTAAGTAGACATGTTAAAAAATATACATTTCAAGGATTTTATTCAAAAATAATAATTGGTTTTATTCTTGGCAGATGACTGTACCAAGAGATCAGGGGGACAGCTGACATCTTCAATTGTTAAATCGGATAGTCTTGAGATTACACAGGATACAATTGAAGTGAATGCCATTACTCCAGATATACCATCATCCCTACACAGCAAAGATCTACCATCGGATCCTTTGAAACAGGTCCTGTCTTCTGATTCATTACCGACCCCTGAGGAAAATGAAGATCACAAAATAAGCATTAAAAAACAAACTGATAAAGCTAAGAAGCCATTTTCACGCTCTGAATATGTAAATAGTTTTCCCCTCACAAAGTCTCTTAAATATCAAAAAATTCACACAGCGGAGAAAAGATTTTCTTGTTCAAAGTGTGGGAAAAGTTTTAACCAGAAATCACACCTTGTTACACATCAGAGGACACACACAGGGGAGAAGCCGTTTTCCAGTTCAGAATGTGGAAAATGCTTTAAACAGAAGTCAAGTCTTATCACACATCAGAGAAATCACAGAAGTGAGAAGCCATTTTCATGTTCAGAATGTGGGAAATGTTTTAACCAGAAATCAAATCTTCTCACACATCAGAAAACTCACACAGGGGAGAAGCCATTTTCATGTTCAGAATGTGGGAAATGTTTTAACAGGAAAGCACATCTTGATAGGCACCATAAAACTCACACAGGGGAGAAGCCTTTTTCATGTTCAGAATGTGGAAAACGTTTTAACCAGATATCAAATCTTATCACACATCAGAAAAGTCACACAGGGGAGAAGCTATTTTCCTGTTCAGTATGTGGAAAATGTTTTAAACAGAAATCAAGTCTTATCACACATCAGAGAAATCACACAAGTGAGAAGCCATTTTCATGTTCAGAATGTGGAAAATGTTTTAACCAGAAATCAAATCTTATCACACATCATAGAACTCACACTGAGGAGAAGCCTTTTTCATGTTCCGAATGTGGGAAATGTTTTAACCATAAATCAAATCTTATCACACATCAGAGAACTCACACAGGGGAAAAGCCATTTTCCTGTTCAGAATGTGGGAAATGTTTTAACATTAAAGCATGTCTTGATAACCACCATAGAACCCACACAGGGGAGAAGCCTTTTTCCTGTTCAGAATGTGGGAAATGTTTTAACCAGAAATCACATCTTGTGACACACCAGAGAAATCACACAAGTGAGAAGCCATTTTCATGTTCCGAATGTGGAAAATGTTTTAACCATAAATCAAATCTTATCACACATCAGAGAACTCACACAGGGGAAAAGCCATTTTCCTGTTCAGAATGTGAGAAGTGTTTTAACAGTAAAGCAGGTCTTGATAGCCACCATAGAACCCACACAGGGGAGTAGCCTTTTTCATGTTCAGAATGTGGGAAATGTTTTAACCAGAATACACATCTTGATAGCCACCATAGAACTCACACAGGGGAGAAGCTTTTTACTCTGTCGCCTCATTGGGGGACACAGAACCATGGGTGTTATGCTGCTGTCCACTAGGAGGCGACACTATGCATAATCTGAAAAAGATTAACTATGGCTCCTCCTCTGCAGTATACACCCCTGGACGGCGTCCGCCTTCTCCAGTTTTTGCTTAGTGTCGCATAGGAGGCACACCTAAAGAATTTTTTTCTCTTTTTCACTCCGTTTTTTTTCCGGATGACAGATGAAGAAAAGTGGGTCTCCTGTGAGACTCCCGGCGTGGCTCCTTCCTCGGCCCCCAGTTATGGGGTGCCCGGTTGAAGTTGAGATGACTGTTCCCCATGTCGCTCCTTCCCCAGTCCTGGTTCGAAGTCGAGACCCCCCCTCCTTCCCCAATTCCTTTTGGTCTTGGGTTGAGGTCGAGGCGAGGAAGAAGCCCCCCTCTGGGGGAATTAGGTTGAGACGCCTCAGGTATGGTCTGTACCACGGCAATCTGCAGCTCACAGTATCCAGGGACCCCAGCCCAGCTGCGGGATCCTGTCGGGGCCGGGGGAGAGTGCGGGCAGGCATGGCACATACAGACACATGGCTCCCTGCGCCCCTGTCTCTGCGGCAGCACCAGCTCCATGGCGTCTCAGGGGGACCCCTCACAGGGCCCCGCTTCCAATGGTGGCCCCACCGCTATCCTGCCTTTCAATCCGGGGGGGTCCGGTTCAGATCTGACCCCCTCCCGGACTTCCGCGCCGGCCTGGAGCCCTTTCTGGGCATCGGTAACTAATTTAGGCCGCGGCTTCGGCCTAGCTGAGGTCGCCGCCTCCTCTCCGCCCCCCGGTCCGCCCCCCTGGTGACAAATATGACACTCTACAGTGTCATAGAAGGGGCGGATTGAGACGGTGCGTTTTTACACATCTCTGCGTGCTCTTTCTCAGCTCTCCGCCCCCTTCTCCCTCCTCATCCTCTCGGCAGCCATTTCCTCTGCAGGCATCAGCAGCACCACGCCAGCCAGTCTCCGGGGGGCACAGGACTGTGGATCTTCGGCACTGGATCTAGGGGAACGCTGGTGGGGTAAGATCACAGCTCGGGTTTTTTACTCGGCTGTGAATCCGGATTCCCTATAAGGCTCTCTTATAGGTTTTTTTTCCCTGCATAGCCACCCCTGTAGGTCCCTCTCATAGCCAGCCCTTCCACACTCCGTGCACTATGCCGGGCTCAAGGTCCAAGAGAACCAGGCAGGACTGCTTTTATGCATTCTGCATAGCCTGCAAAACCACTCTCCCCAGTGGCAGCACGTACCCGCACTGTCGGGACTGTATCCAGAATACTGGGTCAGAACCCCAAGAGGCTCCTACCAATGCTTCAGCGGCTGCTACCACACCGGAATGGGCTACCCAGATGTCGCAGTCTATGACGCACTCCATAGATAACCTAACCTCCACATAGCTCCAGGCTCTGCAGGGTCATGTCTCGGCTATGAGCGTTACCCAGCAAAGGGACAGCTTCACTCAGGGACAGGCCGTTTCTGGCTCTCCCAGACGTAAGCACGCCCACACGTCGCGTTCCTCTGCGTCATCCCATAGCACACGGTCATCCCCCTCTAGGGAGAGACATCGTAGTTCCAGGTCACCTAGACCGTCCCCTACCAGAGACAGACAACGCAGATCTCCATAGCGATCCCTGACGACAGAAGGCCTTCGCCCCAGCTCGCCCACCAAGGAACGCCTCGGCGATACGCAGGATTCGGAAGGCATCTGTGACTCCAACAACGAAACGGAGCGGTCTCAGGTCCCTTGTCCCCCTAGCAATACAGCGCTAGTTGAGGACATAATCTCTTCCATCCATCGGGTGCTGGACATTTCCGATCCAACCCCGGAAGCCCCAGAACACAAGATTTGCTTTGAAGGTGTTCTGAAACCACCTAAGGTCTTCTCTAACCACCCGGAATTTCAGGCGATCCTTACTAAGCAGTTTTCGCAGCCTGAGAAGAAATTCACCAATCGCAAATATTTGGAGGCTAGGTACCCCTTCCCACAAAAGGACACCAAGGAGTGGACAGGTCCACCCGAAGTGGACCTCCCAGTCTCTAGACTAGCAGCACAGACCCTCCTATCACTGCCAGATAGCTCAACCCTCAGGGACGCTGCAGACCGGCAAGTAGAACGCATGGCTCGTTCAATTTTCGAAGCTGCAGGGGCCTCCCTGGCTCCCGCGTTCGCTTCAATATGGGCGGCTAAGGCCATTCTGGCTTGGGCCAAAAAATTGCAAACTGGCCACCAAGCTTCAAACCCTGAGCTGTCGGACCAAGCGGTTCAAATAGCAGTGGTAGCAGATTACATGCTTCATGCAGCCCTGGATTCGGCAAGAGGTGTAGCGGGGATAGCATCAAACGCCATCACGATTCGGCGTATCCTCTGGCTGCGGGAATGGAAAGCGGATGCGGCCTCAAAGAAGTCCCTCACGCATCTCCCGTATCTCAGTGGACGGCTTTTTGGTGAAAAGTTGGACACAATGATATCCAAAGCCATTGGGGGTAAGAGTACCTCTCTCCCTCAACTAAAACCTAAACGCACGTTCAAACGGCGTAACCAAACACGATTCCGATCCTTTCGGAATTCTTCAGGCTGGTCCGCCTCGCGTCCAGCACTGAATCGTAACCGCTCTCCACGCAGGGTCAACCCACGGGCAGCGAAGAGGCCAGACAGTAACTGGCAGTCGAAAACAGGCCAGGTGAAGCCCAAAGGAGGAAAACCTCAGAATTTCTCCTCATCATGACTCACGAACTCCGGAAGACACCCCACCCGTAGGCGGACGACTTCTACTCTTTTAGCAAGTCTGGCTGCATATTACAGAAGACAGGTGGGTCAGGGAAATAGTGTCATCCGGATACAAGATAGAGTTCACTTCCAGTCCACCGAACCGGTTCTTCCTCTCTGTTCCACCAAAACCGCCAGAAAAGGCTTGTGCTTTCCACCAAGCGGTTTCCTCTCTCCCTCAAGCAGGAGTCGTAGTACCGGTTCCCGTGGCCGAACATTTCCGAGGGTTCTACTCCAATCTATTCGTAGTCCCCAAGAAAGGAGGCAGCGTCTGGCCCATACTAGACCTAAAACAACTCAACAAGTATGTACGAGTTCGTCACTTTCGCATGGAGTCTCTTCGGTCCATCATTGCGTCCATGGAGCAAGGACAATATCTCGCCTCCATACACATACAGGACGCATACCTGCAAATACCGATTGCTCCCGCCCATCAGAGATTTCTCAGGTTCGCAGTCGACCAGGACCACTACCAGTTCGTGGCTCTCCCGTTCGGACTCGCCACGGCTCCCAGAACATTTACCAAGGTCATGGCTGCCACCATGGACGTTCTACACTCCAGAGGCATAGTAGTCGTTCCATACCTGGATGACTTTCTCATCAAGGCTTCCACCTTCAAGGACTGCGAGGTCAGCGTCTCAATCACAATCGACACTCTAAGTCGCCTGGGCTGGTTAGTCAACTTGCAAAAGTCATCGACTACCCCGAGTCAGTCTCTGACCTTCCTGGGGATGCTATTCGACACCTCCAGGGGTCTGGTGCTCCTTCCCAGAGACAAGGCACTGGCTCTCCGTCTAGGAGTTCGCATACTCCTCTGCAATCCCCCCCGATCTCTCCGGTTTGCCATGAGAGTCCTCGGCAGGATGGCAGCAGCAATGGAGGCGGTACCATTTGCCCAGTTTCACCTCTGGCCTCTTCAACTAGCCATCCTCAAGTCCTGGGACAGGAATCCTTTCTTCCTCGACAGGGAGTTCCGGCTAACATCGGCAACCAGGAGGTCCCTGCACTGGTGGCTCAAGCCAACCTCACTGGCAATGGGAAAATCCTTTCTCTCAGGTCAATGGAAGGTCCTGACCACCGACGCGGGCCTGACAGGTTGGGGTGCGGTGCACTTACATCACAAGGCACAGGGCAAGTGGTCACCAGTGGAAGCGAACATGCCCATCAACATCTTGGAAATTCGGGCCATCTTCCTGGCATTGAGAGCCTTTCGTCACTTACTGGCAGCCTCTAATATTAGAGTACAGTCGGACAATGCCACTGCAGTGGCATATGTAAACCACCAAGGCAGGACCCGCAGTACCCAGGCGATGAGAGAAGTGGCACATATCCTCCATTGGGTGGAAGACACGGGGTCAGTACTCTCTGCGGTCCACATTCCGGGTGTGGACAACTGGGAAGCCGACTTCCTAAGCAGACAAGGAATGGACTCGGGAGAGTGGTCTCTCCATCCCGAAATCTTTCGACAGATCTGCCATCGCTGGGGGACCCCGGACTTGGACCTAATGGCATCCCATCTCAATGCCAAGGTCTCCAACTTCATGGCCAGGACTCGCGATCCGTGGTTGCTCGCAGCAGATGCACTGGTTCAGGACTAGACCCAGTTCCAGCTTCTGTACATCTTTCCACCTCTCCCCCTGATATCCAGAGTCGTGAGGAAAATCAAACACGAGGGAGTTCCAATCATCCTGATCGCGCCAGACTGGCCCAGACGTACATGGTACGCCGACGTCGTACAACATACAGCAGACGTCCCGTGGTGTCTCCCCGACCGTCCCGATCTTCTGTCACAAGGCCCGTTCTACCACCAGAACTCAGGGGCTCTCAATTTGACAGCGTGGCCCTTGAGACCTGGGTTCTAACCCAGGCAGGACTCTCAACGGACGTCATTAGAACTATGATCAGGGCACGGAAGCCAGCCTCCGCCAAGATTTATTACCATACCTGGAGAGCTTTCTTCACCTGGTGCAAATCTCGCGGCCAGATTCCACTCCCTTATTCCCTCCCAAAAGTCCTTGGCTTTCTCCAATCGGGCCTGGACGCCAGGCTAACCCTGGGCTCGCTTAAGAGCCAGGTGTCAGCGCTCTGTGCTTTTTCAGAGGCGCATCACTAACAAACCGCAAGTTAGGACCTTTCTCTAAGGGGTTTCCCGATTGGTTCCCCCTACAGACGTCCACTAGAAACGTGGGACCTCAACCTGGTCCTGACAGCATTGCAGGCACCACCTTTTGAACCCCTTAAGGAAGTCCCACTCCGCATTCTATCACAGAAGGTGGTTTTTCTGGTGGCAGTCACCTCGCTTCGCAGGGTGTCTGAATTGTCAGCACTCTCCTGCAGACAGCCCTTCCTAGCCTTTCACCAGGACAAGGTGGTACTCCGTACAGTCCCATCCTTCCTTCCGAAGGTTGTGTCAAACTTCCACCTCAATGAGGAAATTTCACTGCCATCCCTTTGCCCTGTTCCGGTTCATAGAGTGGAGAAAGCTCTGCATACGCTTGACCTCGTCAGGGCATTGCGTATATACGTGTCTAGGACTGCGCCCTTCCGGAAGTCTGATTCCCTTTTCCTTCTTCCGGAAGGCGTTCGCAAGGGTTTGCAGGCTTCCAAAGCTACACTTGCCAGGTGGATCAAGTCCACCATACAAGAGGCTTACCGCCTCAACAATTCTCCTCTTGCGGCTGGTATCACGGCACACTCTACGCGGGCAGTAGGGGCCTCCTGGGCCATTCGGCACCAGGCTTCGGCACAACAGGTGTGTAAGACGGACACTTGGACAAGCTTACACACGTTTACAAAACACTACAGAGTTCATACCCAATCCTCAGCGGATGTGAGCCTGGGTAGACAGGTTCTGCAGGTGGCAGTGCCCCAAGTTTAGGGACCTGTCTGCACAATATTCGTCCATTGCTTCCCACCCTGGGACTGCTTTAGGACGTCCCATGGTTCTGTGTCCCCCAATGTGGCGACAGAGTAAAGGAGATTTTTGTGTACTCACCGTAAAATCTCTTTCTCTTAGCCTCTAATTGGGGGACACAGGTCCCACCCTGTTGCCCTTACGGGACGTTGTTACGGTTGAGTTTTCATATTGTTCTTTGAGCTCGTACATGGTAGCCTTATTACAGGCATAGTTATGTTATTTCTGTTAACTTCCTCCTAATGCTTTTGCACAAAACTGGAGAAGGCTGACGCCGTCCAGGGGTGTATACTGCAGAGGAGGAGCCATAGTTAATCTTTTTCAGATTATGCATAGTGTCGCCTCCTAGAGGACAGCAGCATAACACCCATGGTTCTGTGTCCCCCCCCCCCCCCCAATTAGAGGCGAGATTTTACGGTGAGTACACAAAAATCTCCTTTTCATCTTCAGACTGTTGTTTTAACCGAAAATTGTACCTTTCTCATTTCTCATGTTTTGTCTCTTTAAAAAAAAAAAAAAACACTTATACTCTCCTTCCATGGTGTTGCGATTCTTGTTCCCGCATTTCTTTTCAAATCTTCCCACTCCGGTGCCATTACTGCCTCAGCTTGGAAAAAGAAGCACTCTTAACCCTCATAATGCAAGACAGCTCAAGCCTGTAAGTCCTGCAATTTCTACTTTCTTAATGTCGGTCTCACAAGAAAACAGCTCCACAAATTTACTTGTGCTCTCACTGAAGCCCACATACCGAGCAATGTTTGCTTCACAGGGGAATTTACCTCCCCTCCTCCCAAGCCACAGGGGATTCTGATATGGGGAACGCCATAATTGATTTGTATATCATATTGCATCTATCCCTAATAAACAAGATATGGAGCAATATATACAAAGGCTGGAGACCACTTACAAAACTGAAATATGTTCCCTCACTTCTAGTCTGTCACAGTTTACTGACCAGCTACAGAGATTAGAGGATTAAAGCGCTACACCAAAAAATGGAGTTCCAGGCAGAGAATAATAAAAAAAGTATCACTTTTTTTATATCAAATTTTCCCGTCTCCCATGAGAGAGGGGATCCGCCCAGTCAGGAAAGGAACTCTACTGAAGATAAAAGGGGCGGTACCTCTCCCTCGCTTCAGTTGGGTGTCCTGTCCTGACAGGGACCCGTGTACAGAAGATCACGTACCTACCCCTCTCTCGTGCCAGCGTGGAAGAACAGGCAGGGTCCTGGGCGCTGTGCGTCGGGAGAGGGAAGCGCCGTCCGCGGGTCCCCGGGGGCTCAGCGTCCGAGCGGGCGCAGTAGCAGCACGGCCTGGGGTCCTGGGGCTCTGCCGTGGCTGCCGCACCGCCCTCTCCCCCTCTGCTGCGTCCTGGAGCACGGAGAAAGCAGCATCAGGAGCGGCCACTTCCAGGTTGCGCCCCTCTGACGTCACACGCAGGGCACGCTGGGAAGGGGCGTGCCCGCGTAACGTTGGGAGGCGGCGCCAGGATCCAAGATGGCGGCACCCATAGGGAAAAACGCCGGCCGGCAAGATAAGATCCCGGCGGCATGGCGGGGGGGAGGGGCTGTGGGGGTAACCGGAGGAGGCGGAGAGTGCTGTGGATCTCCCTTACATAAGGGGGATGACCACAGAAGATGCACTTATGCCCATGGCTTCATGATGGAAGTGGGGCAAGATGAGCAGCAGCAGCGTCAGCAGCAGCGTCAGCAGCAGCAAGAGCTCTCGCCAGATGCCAGGCCGGGCTGCCAGCATACCAGGAGCAGCCGCTCGAGTGATGGGAGCGGCAGTCGTAAACGCGACCGGCATGAATCTGAGACGTCCAGAAGAAACGTCATGAGTGCATCTGAGGAGCCTCCGAGATCGGTACCCCTGATTGACAGCGGTGGTGAGTGATCTACGTGAATGTCACCCTTATGGTAACGGGGTTCCATTTTTCTCTGTTTGATCACTAGGGGTCAAGGAAGGCCAGCAGCAAAACCAAAAATAGAGAATGCACCCTATGCAAACACCCGCTGGCAGATCAGTGGCAGAAAGACCTCTGCGCTGACTGTATAAATAAAACTATACAGGAGGAAACCCCTGGTTTGGTAACCAGCCTTAAGGCGTTAATACAGCATGAGGTGAAAGGTTCCCTAAAGGCAGCCCTTAAAAAGAAGGATAAAAGAGGTCATAGAAGGGATTCTGATTCAGAGGCCTCGCCAGGGCAGAAGGGGCGGGAAAGATCCTTGTCCCACTCCACCTCCTCTTCCTCTACTCAGTCCTCAGAATCCTCCTCGGACAGCGATATAGGCGGCCGTCCATGTTTCCCAACAGAGGATGTGGAAAAGCTCGTCAAAGCTATTAGGGCTACAATGGGCCTTAAGGAGGAAAAGACTCCTAAATCATTGGAGGATATGATGTTCGGAGGATTGGAGGAAAGGAAAAAAACATACCTTCCCTGTAAATGATAAAATAAAGGCCCTAATTGACACTGAATGGAAAAAAACCTGAGAGGTGAGGGGGCTTGCCTTCTACGTCAAAAAGAAGGTACCCTTTTGAACAAAAGGATTCAGAGACCTGGGAAAGTCCCAAAAATTGATGGGGCCGTAGCCAAATCCTCAAAAAAGGTATCACTACCATTAGAGGACTCGGGCATGTTGAAAGACCCGCTTGATAAAAAAAGCAGATGGTTTCTTAAAACATATCTGGGAAGCTTCGGCAGGTGGATTAAAGCCAGCGATAGCTGGTACCTGTACCGCTCGTGCCCTCGTGGTCTGGCTACAACAAATAGAAGACCAGATCAGGGATAGAGTTCGTAGGGACGAAATTCTGTCTAATCTGACACTGGTACACGGAGCAGCGGCTTTCCTAGCGGATTCCTCTGCAGATTCCGCAAGATTGACTGCTAGAGCAGCAAGCCTGTCAAATGCAGCAAGACGAACCCTGTGGCTTAAAGGGTGTCCCGGAGATTTACCATCAAAACATAGGTTATGTTCCATTCCATGCGATGGCCAATTCCACTTCTGAAAAAAACTAGAAGAGATTTTGGAACATGCGGGGGATAGGAAGAAAAGCTTTCCCCGATTTCCGGGAGAACCTAAAAAGCAGCCCTTTTGGAGGAGGAGATTTAACAGGGGTCGTCCCCCGGGAGATAGGAAAAAAAAACTGGGACTTTAAAGAAAGAAGAGGATCAGGCAATATGTTTAAAGGGTCCTCCACTTCCTCCAAAAAATCTCCCCAATGACATCGGGCCGGAGGTAGGGGGAAGGCTTTCTCTCTTCCTTTCCGCCTGGGCAAATATCTCCCCCAGTACATGGGTCCTAAACATAATAAAGGACGGTTTAAAAATAAAACTCATCCGTCCGCCCAGGCATACCTTCACAATGACACCCAGAAGGAAAGCCCAAGAGTAACAGCTGACCCTGGAGACGGAAGTCTTTGGACTAGTGAAAAAACAAGTCCTACAGGAAGTCCCAGTGCAAGAAGAAGGAAGGGGGTTCTACTCCCCCCCCCCCCCCCCCCCTCTACTTAATACAAAAACCAGATGGCTCTTGGAGAACCATTGTCAACCTGAGGAGACTCAATCAGTGGGTAGACAATTGCTCCTTCAAAATGGAGTCAATCAACACTGCCACAAAGATCCTGTTCCAGCATTGCCTCATGGCAGTGATAGACTTAAAAGATGCCTACTATCACATCCCACTTCATCGGGAGTATCAAAAATATTTGAGAGTAGTGCTCTATGTCCAGGGGCAGGTGAAACACTGCCAATATGCAGCCCTTCCGTTTGGCCTGTCTACAGCCCCCAGAGTATTCACCAAAGTGATGGCCGAAGTAATGTCTTTTCTTCGTTCCAGGGACATAGTGATCGTCCCATACCTAGATGACTTTCTTGTAATAGGGAGGTCGGAGTCCCACTGCGCACATCAAGTGAAGGAAGTGATAGCAATTCTAGTAGGACTAGGATGCATAGTAAACATCCCCAAGTCAAGGATAACCCCAGTAAAAGAGCAATCATTCCTAGGGTTGATATTGGACTCCGAGCAACAACGCTGCCTCCTACCAGAGAGCAAAGTGACCAAGATAAGAGGCCTAGCTCGCACAGCAATACAAAGACCAAATATGACACTGAGGAACGCAATGTCCCTTTTAGGCTCATTGACATTATGCATACCCGCAGTAGCATGGGCGCAGTACCACTTAAGGCAACTACAGTGGGAAGTTCTGTCAGCACAGAAACAATTAAAAGGGCATTTAGAAGTCAAACTACGCGTATGTCTCTCAGTGGCTGTAAGAGATTACCTGCTCTGGTGGACTGTAGAAAAGAATCTAACAGCTGGTGTCCCGTGGCAAAAACCAGTCGAGGACATCATAGAATTATAGAATTGTAGACTTGGAAGGGACCTCCTGGGCCATCTGGTCCAACCCCCTGCTCAAAGCAGGATTCGCTAAATCATCCCAGTCAGATGTCTGTCCAGCCTCTGTTTGAAGACATCATTACAACAGACGCGAGTGCCACAGGATGGGGAGCACACCTGAGATCCCACTCAATACAGGGGACCTGGTCCTCGCTAGAAAAGGATCACGATTCAAATGTAAAAGAACTAT
The DNA here is from genome assembly GCF_039654945.1 of Dendrobates tinctorius. NCBI lineage: Eukaryota > Metazoa > Chordata > Amphibia > Anura > Dendrobatidae > Dendrobates > Dendrobates tinctorius. Next base: position 4,291,130 of record NW_027361731.1, on the reverse strand, counting down.
TGGCAGTAGAAAAAGCCGTGAAACATTTCCTTCCTTTACTTCGGGGCCGCCACACCCGAGTCATGACGGACAATCAGGCAGTAGTAGCCTACGTCAATCACCAGGGGGGAACGAGATCTCGGGGCTCATGCAAATATTGGATCTACTCTTCCAGCTAGCAGAACAACATCTCTTATCCATCACAGCACTGCACATAAAGGGGATAGAAAATATACAGGCAGACTTCCTGAGTCGCAGGTACCTAAGACAAGGGGAATGGTCCCTAAACCCCCAAGTCTTCCAACAAATAGTTCAGGCCTGGGGCAAACCAAAAATAGACCTGTTCGCTACCACACACAACCGGAAGGTCAGGAAGTTCTGCTCACTAAATCCAAGGGAAAACCCCTTCGCAGTAGATGCCCTACAAATACCCTGGAAGTTCATCCTGGCCTATGCATTTCCCCCGATAACAATGATCCCAGTAGTGGTCAGGAAAATCAGGGAGGATCAAGCGAGAATAATTCTTATAGCACCGTTTTTGGCCGAGGAGACCTTGGTTCTCCCTTCTGAGACTCATGTCGGTGACAGATCCATGGATATTACCGGAGATTCCAGACCTGCTTTCCCAGGGACCAGTGGTCCACTCTCAGGTGAAGGGCTGCCATCTAGCAGCCTGGAATTTGAGAGGGCGCTACTGAGTCGCCAGGGATTCTCTCCAGGGTTAGTCTCCACCCTGTTGAAAAGAAGGAAACCTATAACATCCCAAATCTACGGTAGAACGTGGAAAAAGTTCCTAGACTTCCTGGGGGAACCCTTGGGGGATGTAGCGCCAGTGGGACCTATCCTAGAATTCTTAGTCGGGGCTGCAACTGGGGTTAGCCACTAACACACTCAAAGTCCAAGTCTCAGCTTTGGGGGCCCTATACAACTGCAACTTAGCAGCCAATAGGTGGGTGTCCCGATTTCATAAAGTCCTGTGGCAGGTCAAGGCTGGTCATTATCCCAAAGATACCACCCTGGGACCTCAACCTAGTCTTAGAGGCCTCAACCAAAGATCCCTTTGAACCACTACTAGAGCTGTCACCAAAGCTACTTACACTTAAAACTGTCTTACTGGTAGCCTTAACATCAGCCCGAAGAGTGAACGACCTACAAGCTCTATCTATATGTCCTCCATATACACAAATCTTGGATGACCGAGTGGTTCTAAGACCAGACCCGGCCTATCTCCCCAAGGTAGTCCAAAAGTTTCATAGGACTCAGGAGATCTCCTTGCCATCTTTCTGTAACAATCCTAGAAACCCTGGGGAGCAAAAGTTCCATACATTAGATGTAAGAAGAGCCATAGTACAATGTATGTCAGTAACTAGTCAGTGGAGGAAAGATCAGTCCCTTTTTGTAGCCTTTCAGGGTAGTAGAAAAGGGCACTGGGTAGCTAAGAGTACCATTGCCAGATGGATCAGGGAGGCCATTATGTTATCCTACTCCGCAAGTGGCGCTCCGGTTCCAGAAGGCATCAAGGCTCACTCCACCAGAGCCGTGGCTACCTCCTGGGCAGAGAAGGCTGAGGTATCGATTGAACAAATTTGTAAAGCCGCTACTTGGTCCTCACCTTCCACCTTTTTTATGCACTACCGACTTGATCTGTCTTCCTCTACTGACCTAACCTTTGGTAGAAGGGTGCTGCAAGCGGTGGTCCCTCCCTAAGGTGTCTTATTCTACAAAAGTCTCGTGTGCCGTCATGGGAGATGGGAAAACAGCAAGGTTACTTACCGGTAGCCGGTTTTTCTGGAGCCCATGACGGCACCTGTATATTGCCCCCCTCTTTCACTCCTTTGGTGTGCACTATAGTTTGGGTGCTTTTTTTAGTTAGATATAATGTGGTGATAGTTTTACCATGTGTACTAACCCAGGGGGACCTCTCATGCTCTGTAAACCAACTGAAGCGAGGGAGAGGTACCGCCCCTTTTATCTTCAGTAGGGCTCCTGTCCTGACTGGGCGGATCCCCTCTCTCATGTGTGCCGTCATGGGCTCCGAAAAAACCGGCTACCGGTAAGTAACCTTGGTGTTTTGTACATATGTAACAACCAAGTAAAAAAAAAAACTAACAAATCTTCCTTTAATTACATAGATCCAGGGCATGTAAAAAAATGTGTTGCACATAAGCCACCTTAAGGGGTGGCATGAGGCTCCTGGGCACAACAGTATTACTTATGGGTAAGCACTAATAAGCATGCTTTATGGTAATATATGGTTGTCCTCTGAATAAACGCTGGGCTGTATACAGATTGAGGGTTAATTCCCATTATATGAAACTTAATGCCTGCGGTTTTTTGAGGACATATACCGTATTTTTCGGACTATAAGACGCACCAGACCATAAGACGCACCCCAAATTTTCAGAAGGAAAATAGGGCGAAAAAAATTAATGCGTCAAATAGAGGTCTGGCTTACAGTCCTAATTCAGCTTACCAGGGGAAATCGGTAGCGCTGGTGGAGCGTGGTCACAGAGGGTGTTCGGTGGTCCGGCGATGATATGACTCCCATCCCAGACTGATATGACAGGATCTGCGGTGGTCATGGTGCGGTGGCCGCCGCCGACATTTTCTGAAAGCCCGGAGCTCCCGCACATCCCTTGCTGTGAAGCGGTGGGCTTTCCGGAAAATCCCATCCCAGGCTGGTGCAGCAGGTTCATCGGTGCTCAGTGGTGCGGGGCTCCGCTGACATTTTGTGAAAGCCCGGAGCCCCACACATCCCCACTGCCACAATGTGGTGGCCTCCGGGAAAATGGCCGCCGGGTTGACGCATGCGCAGATTGAGATCTCGGCACCGAGATCTCGTTGCCGAAATCCTAATCTGCGCACGCGCCGCTTCTGGCAGCCAATTTCGCGGAAGTCACCCATCACAGCAATGAAAGTGCAGAGGCTCCAGGCTTTCAGAAAATGTCGACGGTGTCCCCACACCACTGCACACCACCGAATCCTGCCGCACCAGCTTGGGATGGGAGTGTGATTATCACCCCGCAGCGTCGGACCGCCACAGAATCGCCCGACTCCTGCTGCCGCCACACTACTTGTGAGTATATTCTGACTATAAGACGCACCCCCATTTTCCCAAAAAAAATTTCGGGAAAAAAGTGCGTCTTATAATCCAAAAAATACAGTAATTTTCTCATATGTTATTAGTTTGTGGGATTTTCATGTCAAGATTGTAATACAATTTTATGGCTTATGTGCAATACATTTTTTTTACATGCCCTGGACCTATGTAATTAAAGGAAGATTTGTTAGGGTTTTTTACTTGTTTGTTACATATGTACAAAATTTGATATAATAAAAGTGATACTTTTTTATTCTCTGTATGGAACTCCATTTTTTGGTGTAGCGATTTGTTATCTGGAGTATACAATCTTAGTCCATTTTTTTATGTATTTTGGGGTTGAGATTTTTTTGTTTATATATCAATGGATTTTACATTGATATACCCTATTTTCCTCTTGTTGGGAATTGTATTAGAGATTAGAGGATGATGTTGTTCAAGTTTTGGACCATCAAAATGCTTAGAAACAAACACTTGATCTTCACAGCTAGCAAATAAACAGTCTGTTCATAATGGTTGATGACCTAGAAAATTACAATAATATCTGGATAAGGGGTATACCTGAAAGCATCAATACACAAGTGATTATGCAAACACTGTGGACATTATTCAATAATATCCTTGGTGATCTTATTGATAAGGAGCTGGAGATTGATAGGACGCACCGTACACTAGACAATCATGGCTCAGATTCTGAGAGTCCAATAGACATTATCTGTCACACATTTTTTCAATGTAAATGAGCCCGTTATGAGGAAAACAAGAGGGTTGGGTCTTTTTGATTTCAATGTAAAATGCATACAATTGCTCACAGATCCTTTCTGAATGACACTTTCTAAAAGAAGGGTTTTCTGCCTCTTCCTAATGACTGCGAATTCCAAGCGTTTTTATTATCAGCTTCTTAGATAAATGTATAATTCGTACTCGCACCACCAGGCGTCCGCAGATAGTTTTAACTCGACCACCACTACAACTGTAGAAAGACCAGGAGAAACAATGCTGTTTTCTTCCAAAATCTTGTACTAGTTTACAATGAACAGTAGGTAAAAAGGAGTAATCTGTACAGGGCAGTACACATGCATCTAAAGTAATAGCTGCTGTAGAGAAAAACTGAAGAAGGAAGCAGCAAGCTAATACAGAGCTCAACTACAGCAGGGACAATCTTCACAAAGTCTAGTTCTACCTAGAAACAACAGGGAATTTTGCTGATTGGAGTAAAAGCCTCAACACAGCGAATATTACATTCGTGGGACACAACACTCCCCGTCTGAAATCGTCAGATTTCATAAGTCTTTATACAACGTAAGGAGTCGACTCTGTCCCTCGACATCATGAAACCTGCAATGAGCAGAGAGAAGGAAAAACAATGCAACAATAATAGAGTAATCAAGTCCATACTTGCAGTAAAACGTAGTCCTTGAATGAAAAAATGGAAAAATGAATCCAATACAAAACCCATCTTTGGATTGGGGAAGCCACAACATGCCAACTCTTCCACCAACCCAACAGTAGACGTTCAGTCCACAAGGGGAAGTTCAAAGTTCAGTTGGACGCTGATATTCCTGTATCCTAGCACGGCAGTAGTATGCGAAGATATGCTCCCTGCTGAGTTGGGTCTTTTTGATTTCAATGTAAAATGCATACAATTGCTCACAGATCATTTCTGAATGACACTTTCTCAAAGAAGGGTTGTCTGCCTCTTCCTAATGACTGCAAATTCCAAGCGTTCTAATTATCAGCTTCTTAGAAAATTGCATAACTTGTACTAACACCACCAGGCATCCGCTACTGCAACTGTAGAAAGACCAGGAGAAACGATGCTCTTTTCTTCCAAAATCATGTATTAGTTTACAATGAACAGTAGGTTAAAAGAAGTAATCTGTACAGGGCAGTACACATGCATCTAGAGTAATGGCTGCTGTAGAGTAAAACTGAGAAGGGAGAAGCAACCTAATACAGAGCTCAACTACAGGAGGAACATAGGGACAACCGTCACACAGTCTAATTCTACCTAGCAACAACAGGGAATTTTGCTGATTGGAGGAAAAAACTCCACACAGAGAATATACATTACAGGTTGTTCCCATTCGTGGGACACAACAAAGGATATTGAAACCATTAAATACCCTCTGTGAAAATGGCTTGATGTATTCCTCGGGCTACACATTCCAGCTGTATATTTTCAAAGATCCAAGCCACATGAGAACATTCTGTGATGCCCTGGACATTCCCAGAATCCATATATCTTACTGGCCACCTGCTCCTTGTGTTGGATATCTCCATAATCTATACGTCTTACACGCTGAGAGGTAGACGTTACTATCTACCATCTGCACTCCCTCCTGGCTCTTCATCTTTCTCTCCTTTTTCCCTTTCCCTCTCCCTTTTTTCCATATGATATGGCACAACTGAAAACGTTCTCATTGTCTGTCAGATGAATGAATGTTACAGAGAAAATAGCTCCAGTGTTTTATCAGATGCAGAAACTACACGGACATTGTCTCTCTCTTCAGGAGACCCTCTTTAGGGGCGATCATACACCTCAGTTACTAGCAGATATTATTCATCTTGGAGCCACAGTACAAATGCTGTCTCGAGGTCTAAGGTGCTGAGTATGGGCCGACACAAATCACTGCCGCAGACTATGTTAGAAACACTGACACGGAGGAGAGGTGTGTGTCTGATAACATTTCTGTCTCCTCCAAATTGTCGCCTTTGGCAATCTTCTATCTCTCTCAATGTCACCAAATTAAGACATGCTGCAAATACTTGAACAATTTAAAATATTTTGCAGAGGGCATAATCATAATTGGAGGAGACTCTAATTTTGTTTTGGATTCTTCTGACTCCGGCGTCCCTGGGTCGGAATCAGAAATATAAATCACTAACAAAAGCTTTGTTAAACGTGCTCCGATCTCTCCAACTGGTCGATGTATGGAGGATGCTACATCCAGATGTAAAGGGTCATAGGTAGTATTCTCCTATATAGCCCTTTTCTTACTTTGCCATACTTGCTTACATGGCAACCTACATCTCAGAACCTGCTATATGCCCAGATCATGCTCCTGTATACTGTAATCTGACTGTACCGGACTCCACCAAGGCTTCAGATGTTGGATCGGAAATGATAATCTGCTGAAAGACTCACTCTGTGTCTCAGACCTTCATTAGACTGTAGATTCCTTCAGATCTATGAGCATGATGACACTGCCTTACCATTTGAATTGGAAGCACTCAAATGCATACTCAGGATACTTAGAAAGCATGGATCCAGGGTAAGAAAAAAAGAGAGCAGCTCAAGTCTCCCATTTGCTTCTCTCCATATATACGCTGATCTGCTTAACGCTAGAAAGGAGCTAAGATAGTTTCATGGATGGGGTACAGGCAAATATTGTGCAATTTCAGGGCACCTACTTTCGGAAGGAACCAACTGGAAGCTTCCATTCTCGGTAATAGATATGGCACCTTCTCGAGAAAATGACTCAAACTGTCCTACACTAAATTTAATATATAAGGTGTGTGATAGGAGTAAAAATATTCTGGAGAATAGAAAGTACAGAAACTATATTCCTTTATGGCACAACTCTAACTTACCAGACTCGAGCTACAGAATCCAAAAAATGTTAGTGAGTGGGAGGATAGGGGTATGTGTTTGGTATCACAAATCTTGAGGGATGGACTATTCAAGAGCTTTGAACAAATAAAGGCCAATTTAAACCTTCCGTATAGGGTCCCCTATCAGTATCTGTAAATACGTCATGTGTATAGTACACTATCTAGAATAAAAGCCATACTGATTTATAGATATCTCACAATAGATACTGTTCCTACAGCGGTGGATAAAATAGGTCTAATATCCCTTATTTGTAGGCAGTTATTGGACCTACGTTTGATAGTTAAGACAAAATGGGAGGAGGATGTGGGTCCCTTATCTGAGGAGCAATGGGGGAATATGCTGTATTTGACACCTAAACTTTACATGTCGGAGTCACAAAGAATGTCCCAAATTCCTCAAAGTCCCATATGGCAATAACTCAAGAATATTATTCTAGCCAGAAAATTGTTGGCTCTTCATTGGATAGACCGTTCTCCCCCCCCCCCCAATAATATCAGAACTAAAATCCAGGATAAAGCCAAAAAATGAAGAAAAATGCAGCACTTGTGGAATCCATTAAAAAACCATAGTCCTTTATTGAATTAGTTGGACAAGGTCAGCATGAGGGCTAGGTGCGTGAACAATATACAGGGAAAAAGTCTACAGCTGTTTCGCGTTATACACGCTTCAACAGGTCCAGATAATTTGCTGCGGATTAAAGAAGGCGATGAATGGAAGGCAGCCTTTAATACCCCAGAAAGTCATTTTGAGTGCCTAGTAAAGCCTTTCAGCCTTACAAGTGCTCCGGCGTTTTTTCAAAATTTCATCAACAACATTCTGAGGCCGTAAATCGGTAGGAGTGTTATCGTTTATTTGGATGATATTTTGATCTACTCGCCCGATCTGGAGTCGTATTGGCAAAGAGTCCGCGAGGTTCTGCAGATTCTGAGAGAAAACACAATCTTTGCTAAACTAGAGAAATGCGAGTTTGCGGTACAGAAAATTAGCTTCTTGGGGTACATTGTTTCCAGTGATGGGTTTGAGACGGACCTGATAAAGGTTCAGGTGGTATTGCAGTGGCCTAGACCTGAATGCTCAATTCAGAGATTCTTGGGGTTTGCTAATTATTACAGAAAAGACATAAAGAATTTTTCTGCTATCACCAAACCCCTTACTGATCTGACTAAGAAGGGTGCCAATACTGTCCAATGGTCCCCTGAGGCTGTTAAGGCCTTTGAGCTTCTCAAGGAGAAGTTTAGCTCTGCTCCTGTTTTGATCCTGACAGACGAGACTAAGCCCTTTCTGGTAGAGGTGAATGCCTCATCAGTAGGAGTGGGGGCTGTTATGTCACAGGAGGGAGAGGATGGGGTACATCCCTGTGCATTCTTTTCTAAGAAATTTTCAGAGGCGGAGCTCAACTACGATGTTGGGAACCGAGAATTGCTGGCTATTAAGCTTGCGTTTGAGCATTGGTGACATTTTTTGGAGGGTGCTAGACATCCTATACAAGTCTTTACTGATTATAAGAATCTGATCTATCTGGATGCTGCTAAATGTTTGAATGCTCGTCAAGCTAGGTGGGCATTGTTTTTTGCCTGGTTCCATTTTTCTGTGACATATATCCCTGGGACAAAGAATGTTAAAGCTGATGCTTTGTCCCGAAGTTAATACTGAAAAGGAGGAATCTATTCTGCAGAAAGGGGTGGTGGTGGCAGCTTTAGGTTCTGAGTTGGAAAATAGCGTTCTTAAAGCCCAGGATGCGGCACCAACTAACACTCCGTATGGGGAGTGATTTGTGCCTAAAGCCCTGAGGAGTGCTTTGTTTACGGAATGTCATGAGTCTTGTTTGGTGGGTCATCCAGGGATTGCCAAAACTAGAAAGTTGATCGGTCATAGTTTCTGGTGGCCGGGGTGGCTAAGAGAAATTGTCAAGTGGGTGCGTCAGTGTACTGTGTGCGCTAGGTCTAAGGATTCTCATGGTCCAGTGGCAGGGTTGCTGTGCCCGTTAGAGGTTCCTAGTTCCCCCATGGACGCATCTTGCAATGGTTTTTATCACCGACCTGCCGGTCTCTGAGGTTTTTTCTGTCATCTGGGTTGTGGTGGACCGGTTTAGTAAGATGTGTCATCTGGTCCCGTTCAATAAATTACCCTGCGCTAAGACACTTGCCAGGGCATTTGTGAAAGAGATTGTCAGACTCCAAGGTATCCCCATGGACATTGTCTACGATAGGGGACCACAGTTTGTGGCTCGATTTTTGGCGTGCCTTTTGTAACAGACTTAAGGTTCATTTTGTCATTTTCATCTGGTTATCATCCGGAGTCCAATGGACAGACTGAGAGGAAGAACCAGGACGTTGAGCAATTTTTGAGATGTTTTGTAGCAGATCAGGAGATGTAGTCGGAATATCTACCATTAGCTGAGTTTGCCCTCAATAATCATACGTGTTCTTCGGCTGGGTGTTCTCATTTTTTTGTTTTACTGGGAAGCATCCATCTTTCGGTCCTTTTTCTAGGATTGGGGCAGCAGTGCCTGAGGAGGAGAGTTTTTCTGGAAATTTGGAAAGGGTATGTACCAGTGTGTGTCATAATGTGAATCAGGCTAATAGGAGGTCTAAGAAATATTTTGACAAGAGAAGAAGGGAGACGAGTTGGGGCCAAAGTTTGTAGGACCCTTCAAAGTGGTTCAGATTGTCAACTCGGCAGCGGTCATCTTGGACATTCCTTTGTCCTGGAAAATTAATTCAGTTTTTCATGTATCTTTGCTGAAGAAAGTTGACACGCCAGATAAGGTGGCTATGCCATCTGCTCCTCCAATTGATGAGGACTGTGAGTTTGAGATTTCACGCATTCTTGATTCCAGGTGGCACAGAGGAGGCTTACAGTATCTCGTGTCCTGGAAGGGTTTCGGCCCCGAGGATAATTCCTGGGTGAAAGCTGTGGACGTCTCAGCCTCATGATTACTTAAGACTTTTCACAGGAGATTTCTGAATAAGGCTCGGCCTAGAGGATCTAGGGGATCCTCGTTAAAGGGGAGGTACTGTTAGAATCTGTTTAGTTTGTGACTATCCGCCATTTTCTTGTAGTGTTCTGGCTGCTGGTTTTTTTTTCCTCTGGTGCTGGGTTTGTCTTGGGTCACGTGATTGGTATCACTTTTTATTAACCTGCACCTGTCTGCCATTCCCTGCTGGACAACAGTGTTAATTCGCTTGAGTTCTGGCTTGGAGCTTTGCTTTGCCTTCTGTGTGTTTAATTAGTGCAGTGCTGAGACCTCTGGTTCTGCTAGTCTTAGTTTCTGTTTTCAGTTTGTTTCTGCAGCCTTCTCTTTGTTTTCTGCTAGGAGGTGACCTGTTTTTGTACCCAGTCCTTAGATCTTTCAGGGACACCCTTCCCCCTATCTATAGGTCTTCGCTAGGATCGTCGGTGGGTCTATTCGCAGGAATGGGTCGCCCACTCCATCATAGGGTATCAACCTAGTCAAAGTGCAGGGTCGGTTTTCCCCCCCTCCTATCCTGTTCCTGTGCCGCAGAACTGTAACAGCTGTTTCACAACATCACAAAGAACATGATCCATGTTCCCTGTGGGAATCTCAACAAAAATTATCCCTGCATGGTTGATGGCAGGTGTTCAAAGAATTACCCACGAAACCTGGTCGAAGAAACACAAACTGGACAAGATGGATATCCAGTCTACCGAAGAAGAAAACAAGGGGATGGTGGTTTCATAGCGAAGCTCAAAATGCAGGTTGGATAATCACCCCAAGAGATAGAAATGACAAGTGGGTGGTGCCTGACAATCCTCTGCTCTCAAAAATTTTCCAGGCTCACATCAACGTCGAATCTTGCCACTATGTGAAATCAATCAAGTACATATGAAAATATGTCTACAAAGGAAGTGATCAAGCAGTGTTTGATGTCCAGAAAAATTGACTCATTGATGAAATAGAGGCATTCTAGATGGGCAGGTACATCAGCAGCAATGAAGCTGTTTGGAAAATACTAGGGTTCTCCATTCATGAGCGCTACTCACCAGGTATGCATCCTAGTGTTTATTTAGAACATGGATAGAGGATTTACTCTGACCCAGCGAACTTGATCCAGCAGCTTCTCACACCACCCTCTTGGCATTTTTTTGAACTTTGTCAACAAGATACATTTGAAAAACAATACAATATTCTACTGTGATCTACCAAAGTATTACACTTGGAACACATCCTTAAAAACACTGGACCAGAGGAAACAGGGGCTTGATGTTGAAGGCCATCCAGGGGTAAAAGCAAATGATACTCTTGGTTGCGTCTAGACTATTCATCCGCCATATGCAGAGTGCTTCTACCTGCACATGTTACTTCATGTTGTCAAGGGTCCAACATCATTTTCTGACTTGAAGACTGTCGAAGGCCATGTTCTGTATATGAGATTGCTTTCTTAGTCCTGTATATAAGATTGCTTTCTTAGTTTTGTATATAAGATTGCTTTCTTAGTTCTGCATATAAGATTGCTTTATTAGTTCTGTATATAAGATGGCTTTTTTAGTTCTGTATATGATTGCTTTCTTAGTCCTGTATATAAGATTGCTTTCTTAGTTTTCTTTCTTAGTTCTGTATATAAGATTGCTTTGTTAGTTTATTATTTCTTATTATCTATAAGGCACCATTGAATCCATGGTGCTGTATATGAGAAGGGATAACATACAAATTACAGATATCACTTACAGTAAACAAACTAACAATGACAGACTGATATAGAGGGGAGAGAGGACCCTGCCCTTTCGGGCTTACATTCTACAGTGTGATGGGGAAGGAAACAGTAGGTTGGGGGGTTGCAGCAGCTCCAGTGATTGTGAGGCGGTAGCTCCAGCAGTGGTGAGGAGGCAGCAGGGATCATTGCAGGCTCTAAGCTTTCATGAAGAGGTGGGTTTTCAGGTTCCGTCTGAAGGATCTGAGTGTGGTTGATCGTCGGACTTGTTGGGGCAAAGAATTCCAGAGGATGGGGGATATACGGGAGAAGTCTTGGAGGCGGTTGGGTGAGGAAGAGCGAATAAGTGTGGAGGAGAGAAGGAGGTCTTGGGAGGACCGGAGATTACGTGAGGGTAGATACCGGGAGATTAGTTCAGAGACATATGGAAGAGACAGGTTACCGATGGCCTTGTAGATCAGTATTAGTAATTTGAATTGGATACACTGATGGAATGGGAGCCAGTGAAGAGATTTGCAGAGGGGAGAAGTGGAGGAGTAGCGAGGAGAGAGGTGGATTAGTTGGGCGGCAGAGTTAAGGATGGACTGGAGAGGTGCGAGGATGTTAGCAGGGAGGCCACAGAAAAGGCTGTTGCAGTAGTTGAGGCGGGATATAATGAGGACATGTACAAGCATTTTAGTAGATTGAGGGTTGAAGAAGGGATGGATTCTGGAAAGATTTTTGAGCTGGAGGCGACAGGAGGTAGAAAGAGCTTGTATGTGCAGTTTGAAGGACAGGACAGAGTCAAGGGTTACTCTGAGGCAGTGGACCTCTGGTAAGGGGGAAAGAGTGATGTCTAGAGTTGAGCGAAACAGGTCGGTCAGATTCAAAAGTCGCCGACTTTCGCCAAAGTCGGGTTTCATGAAACGAAACCCGACCACAGTGTGAAGTCGGCCATGAGGTCTGCGACCCAAGCGCCAAAGTCGTGTTTCGCCGAATGCTTGCACGTGACTTTTTTCAGCCAATGAGAGAAGCGTAGCGGGAGTGGGAGAGAGGGAAGAGAGAGAGATTTCGCCGCCTCTAGGGTTAAAATTCATTCCAGGTGTGTTTACAGTCCTCCACTCACTGCCAACTTTTCTCTCCTTTGACTTGCATTGGGTTTCGTGTTTCATGACTTTTCCCTATAATCGGCCGATTTCGTTCGACTCGACTTTGGAGAAAAGTCGGGTTTCATGAAACCCGACTACCCTAAAAAAGGCAACGTCGCTCATCTCTAGTGATGTCGTAATTTGTTATAGATAGGTCAGGTAAGGAAGATCTGTGAGATGGAGGAAAGATGATCAGTTCAGATTTGTCCACATTGAGTTTGAGGCAGAGGGAGGAGAAGGATATGGCTGATAGACACTCCGGGAGTCTGGACAGCAGAGAGGTGACGTCTGGGCCAGAGAGGTAGAACTGAGTGTCATCAGCATACAGGTGGTACTGGAATCCGTGGGACTTTGAGTTGCCCCAGGCCAAGGGTATAGATTGAGAAGAGTAGGGGTCCTAGATCAGAGCCTTGGGGATTCTAACAGAGAGAGTGTGGGATGAGGAGGTAGTGTGGGAGTGGAAGACACTGAATGTGCGGTTGGAAAGGTATGAGGAGATCCAGGATAGGGCAAGGTCCTTGATGCCAAAGGAGGAGAGGATCTGTAGTAGGTGGCAGTGATCAACTGTGTCGAAAGTAGAGGAAAAGTCTAGAAGGAGGAGTATAGAGTATTGTCTGTTAGCTTTGGCTGTAAGTAGGTCGTTAGTAATTTTGGTCAGGACAGTCTCAGTGGAATGATGGGGACGGAAACCAGATTGTAGATTGTCAAAGAGCAAGTTAGATGAGAGGTGGGAGGAAAGTTCAGCATGGACGTGCTGCTCCAGGAGTTTGGAAGCGAATGGGAGCAGCGATATTGGGCGATTGCTGGAATGTTCTGTATAAAAGATTGCTTTCTTAGTTCTCTATATAATACTCTAATGTGAATGCGCCCTTAGCCGGACTCTTAATATAGTCTGTGAAGGCTGCCCTCCCTGGAAGAGGTTATACATGAGATGTCGGCATTTTAGCTCCTGGTATGGAGTCGATAGCACAATCATATGCCGCCATATAGTAAACGTCCGGTAACTGGTGATAATTCCCTCATGTGTGGGGTCTATTTGTCTCCAGAGAAATCACACGTTACATTCCACACATAACACTGTGTAGAAAAGGGGGCGCGGGGGAATAATGGCGGGAAGGTCACTGAGGAGAAGTCTCCATTTAGCGTCTGCACTCCGGAGATCATGTGACCCCTGACTCCTCCCCCCTGTGACCTCATCACAGGTCCTGTGCGCACAGAGCAGCCGTATATGTGGAGTGTGGCTCTGCGGGTGGAGGTAGGTGCTGGAGGCTCCATTATTCTCTGTGGAGTGTGGCTCTGCGGGTGGAGGTCGGTGCTGGAGGCTCCATTATTCTCTATGTGGAGTGCGGCTCTGCGGTTGGAGGTAAGTGCCGGAGGCTCCATTATTCTCTATGTGGAGTGCGGCTCTGAGGGTGGAGGTCGGTGCTGGAGATTTCCCATTACTGGCGCATTAATACTAGAAATATATTGCACAGGGAATATCACAGCCAATTCCCACAAGAAGAATCCAGGAAACATCGGCTCACCTCATTCAGTTCTCTACAATATCAGATCCTGTCAGTGAAGATCTTCTATATAAGAGAATTTTCCTGATTTACCCATCAAGGATGGATATGGACAGAGGCAAGATGGCGGAGAGGATATTACATCTCACCCTAGAGATCCTCTTCCGGCTTACTGGAGAGGTGAGAGATTCTGATGACGTCACATTATATCATTGTTATCTATGGGAATATACAGATGGACAGAACTGGAGAGGTGAGGACTCTGGAAATGTCTGTAGTGAGATTTATTAATGTGTCTCTCCATAACCAGGAGTACACAGTAGTGAAGAAGACCTCTAGTGATCGCTGCCAGGACCCTGTGTCTGAGGGAAGACCCCTGAGCCCAATCACGGGACCTCCACCTCACCCCCTGATGTATGAGGACATCAATGACCAGAAGATCCTAGAACTCATCTACAAGATGATTGAGCTGCTGACTGGAGAGGTGACACTGCTGGGAATGCTGGGATATTATACAGTATGAAGGGATCGGGGGATGACGGTATCATTGTATGTGTCAGGTTCCTATAAGATGTCAGGATGTCGCTGTCTATTTCTCCATGGAGGAGTGGGAGTATTTAGAAGGACACAAAGATATGTACAAGGACGTCATGATGGAGGTTCCCCAACCCCTCACATCACCAGGTAATAGACAGGACTGAATACACACGGCCTATAATTATCTGTAAGTAAAGAATGAATTCAGTCCCTGTATGTGTTTCCTCCAGATCTATCCAGTAAGAGGACAACACCAGAGATATGTCCCCATCCTCTTCTTCCACAGGACTGTAAGCAAGAAGATCCCAATGTTCCTCAGGATCATCAGGTAGATGGAGAGAAGGTGTCATGAGATCTCCCCTATGATGTGTAGACGGCTGTGAACGTTTTGTGCTCAGTCTTGTTTTATCCACCAGTATTATATGTCTTATACTTTTATTATTATTGATTCTGTCACGCTCGCGCCTTGGCTCATTGGCACGAGCCGGGGGGTTGTGGTCCCTCTGTGCCACAAACCAGACTACCCTGGAAGGGGCATGACTATGACAGCTACCTCGGTCTTCGCTGGAGCCTCTGATGGTGAGGTCAGGCTTGTGCAGCAGGTAGCTGCCAGGTTCTACTCCAGGGTGGTGTCTGGCTGTGACTGCTGATCCCACTCGGGGACAAGGCACTTGGACAGGTGCGACCGACAGGCAGGCAAGTAGACACGGCAGGCACGCCTGAGATACAGGGCAGGCGGGCACGGCTTGAGACACAGGGCATGCGGGCATGGATTGAGACACACTGGCACAGCTTTGAGGCACTGGCAAGCAGGCACGGCTTTGAGGCACAGGGCAGGAGAGACATAGGGCAGGCAGGAGTGGTATATGCAGAAACAGGTAGAGACCTGTTCACACAGCGGGTGCCTGTACTGATACAGGCAGGAAGGAGTGGAATATGAAGGAACAGGTTTGGACCTGTTCACACAGCGGGTGCAGGTATGGATACAGGAAGGAAGGAGTGGAATAGGAAGGAACAGGTTTTGGACCTGTTCACACAGGAGGTGCAGTTATGGGTACAGTGAAGAGAAAACAGCTGCACTCTGGGAAATTTTGATTTTCAATGCAAAAATTTTTTTATTGAAGACACCACAGGGGAATAGTGCGTTGAGGTAACGTTTCGACCCTATGTCGGGTCTTTTTCAAACCTCACTAAAGTGCCATATGTAAAAGTCCGGTCTGGCAGGGACCAGGCAGAGGTCCTGAGATGAGCTGGAAGCGTGGGGCAGCAAGCGCCATCTGTGGTGGTACACAGCTTTCCTGAACAGATGGGTTTTCAGGTTCCGTCTGAAGGATACGAGTGTGGTTGATAGTCGGACTTGTTGGGGCAAAGAATTCCAGAGGATGGGGGATATTTGGGAGAAGTCTTGAAGGCGGTTGGGTGAGGAGAGAATAAGTGTGGAGGAGAGAAGAAGGTCTTGAGAGGATCGGAGATTAAGTGAGGGAAGATATCGGGAGATTAGTTCAGAGATATATGGGGGAGACAGGTTATAGATGGCCTTGTAGGTCAGTATTAGTAATTTGAATTGGATACGCTGATGGAATGGGAGCCAGTGAAGAGATCTGCAGAGAGGAGAAGCAGAGGAGGAGAGAGATGAATTAGTCGGGCGGCAGAGTTAAGGATGGATTGAAGAGGTGTGAGGGTGTTAGCAGGGAGGCCACAGAAAAGGATGTTGCAATAGTCGAGGCAGGAGATGATGAGGGCATGTACAAGCATTTTAGTAGAATGAGGGTTGAGGAAGGGACAGATTCTGGAAATATTTTTTAGCTGGAGGCGACAGGAGGTGGAGAGAGCTTGGATGTGCGGTTTGAAGGATAGAGTCAATGGTTACTCCGAGGCAGCGGACCTCTGGTACGGGGGAAAGCGTGATGTCGTCACTTGTTGTAGATAGATCGGGTAAGGAAGATCTGTGAGATGGGGGAAAGATGATCAGTTCAGGTTTGTACACATTGAGTTTGAGGAAGCGAGAGGAGAAGGAGGATATGGCTGATAGACACTCCGGGATTCCGGACAGCAGAGAGGTGATGTCTGGGCCAGAGAGGTAGATCTGAGTGTCATCAGCATAAAGGTGGTACTGGAATCCATGGGACTTTATGAGTTGCCCCAGGACAAGTGTATAGATTGAGAAGAGTAGGGGTCCTAGAACAGAGCCTTGGGGGACTCCAACAGAGAGAGTGTGGGATGAGGAGGTAGTGTGGGAGTGGGAGACGCTGAATGTGCGGTTGGAAAAGTATGAGGAGATCCAGGATAGGGCAAGGTCTTTGATGCCAAAGGAGGAGAGGATCTTTAGTAGGAGGCAGTGGTCAACTGTGTCAAAAGCAGAGGACAGGTCTCGAAGTAGGAGTATAGAGTATTGTCCGTTAGCTTTGGCTGTAAGTAGGTCGTTGGTAATTTTGGTCAGAACTTTCTCAGTGGAATGATGGGGACGGAATCTAGATTGTAGATTATCAAAGAGCAAGTTAGATGAGAGGTAGGAGGAAAGTTCAGTGTGGACGTGCTGCTCCAGGAGTTTAGAAGCGAATGCAAGCAGCGATATTGGGTGATAGCTGGACATGGCTGTTGGGTCGAGGGTTGGCTTTTTAAGGATAGGCATGATTGTGGCATGTTTGAAAGCAGAAGGGAAGGTACCAGAAGATAGTGATAGATTGAAGAGGTGGGTTAGGGATGGGATAAGAGTGGTGGTGATGTTGGGGAGGAGGTGGGATGAGATAGGGTCAAGTGCACAAGTGGTGAGGTGTGATTTAGAGAGATGATGAGCAAGAGCCTCTTCAGTGATGTTAGATAGGGAGTTTATGGGGTTTGGGCATTGGTCTGGCGTGCAAAGGGTTGTGGTGGTTGAGCAATAAAGACTTGCCGTGTTTGGTCTATCTTGTTTTTGAAGTCTGCGGCAAAGTACTCGGCAGAGATTAGGGAAGATGGAGGGGGCAGTGGTGGGCGGAGGATGGAGTTAAAAGTATTGAACAACTGTTTGGGGTTGTGGGATAAGGAAGATACAAGGGATGTAAAGCAGGCCTGTTTAGCAGAGGTGAGGAAAGATTTGAATGCGAGTGTTTCCTTTTTGAGTGCAGTGAAGTCGCCTTGCGAATGTGTTTTCTTCCAGCACCGTTCAGCAATTCTGGATGATTGCCAAAGCTTTTTAGTGGTGTTATTGTGCCAGGATTGTCTATTGATTTGTCGCACTCTGTTATGGATGACAGGGGCGAAAGAGTCGATGGCTGATGCAAGAGTGGCATTGTAGAAACTAGTATCAGTGTCGTGGAGTGAAGCTATGGAGGACAGTGGTAGAATAGAGTCAGAGAGTGTCTAGATGTGCAAGGTTTTTGCAGGGGTGTGCATATTGCTGGACATGGGTGACAGGTGAGGAGAAAGTGAGTTGATGGTGGTCAGATAGAGGGAGAGGGGAGGTTGTGAAGTTAGATGGGGAGCAGAGACGGGTGAAGACCAGGTTTAATGTGTGGCCGTCTGTGTGGGTGGCTGAGGAGGACCAATGAGTAAGTCCTAAAGATGAAGTAAGAGACAGGAGTTTGGAGGCTGCTGACTGGTGGGTGTCAATGGGGATGTTGAAATCGCCTATGATGATGGTGGGAATGTCAGCAGAGAGAAAGTGAAGGAGCCAGGTGGAGAATTGGTCAATAAAGGCAGTGGTAGGGCCTGGAGGTCGGTAAATGATGGCCACTTGGAGGTTGGAGGGGGAGTAGATAAGGACAGAGTGGACTTCAAAAGAGGGGAGGGTTAGGGATGGAAGAGGTGGGATTGGGTTGAAGGTGCAGTTGGAAGAAAGGAGAAGGACCACTCCTTCACCATGTCTGTTGCCAGGGCGAGGAATGTGGGTGAAGTGGAGTCCACTCTCGCATAGCGCAGCAGGGGAGGCGGTGTCAAAGTGTGTCAGCCATGTTTCGGTGAGGCCAAAGAAGGAAAAAGTACGAGACATAAAGAGGTCGTAAATAACATGGAGTTTATTGCGGACGGAACGGGCATTCCAGAGTGATCCCGAGAGTGGGAGCAGGGTGGTGGTTGTCAAGGGCACAGATTTAAGGTGGGAAAGATTTCTGGTGTTTGTATTGGGTTGGGAAAGATAGAAGGGGATAATAATGGGAAGTATGAGCTGTGGGCGTACGGGATTAGGAGATATGTTGCCAGCAGTGAGGAGAAGCTGAGAGAGGGAGAGCAGGTGGGAGAAGGAGAGTGGGCGGCTTGTTTTGTATTTTATTAGGAGAGCTCTGAAGTCGAGGAGTAGGTCAGCAGAGGAGTTCAGGTGGGGTGGCAAGAGGGAAGGCGAGATTAATATTTGGTTAGCGGGTGCTGGGGTTTGCGGATAGCGAAGGAGTGAGGAGTAATGGAGCCAAAACTGATAGAGCGTATGTCAGCATGGTGAGAGTAAGTTTGAAGGCAAAAGAAATGTAGTACATGTAAACACAGGGGGTAGTCGTACCTTCTGCTCACTTCTAGCATATTTCTGATGTTGTCCTTAAAAAAGACATCATTGCAAAAGACAAAATACTTGCATAATGAGAATGGTGGAGATGGCAGGATTAGAGCTGATCATATATGTGACTTCTCCATCTCTCTGTGACTTTTACAATATTTGTTCCAGGGTGAAGATTTGACCCATATTAATACTACAGAGACATATGTGAGAGGAGATTCCTACATATGGCTACCCAGGTGAGTAGTAACCACTAAATGCAGAGAAGTCACAGAATTACCTTGAGAAATTGTGAAAGCCCTTTTCTTTAGAAACTAGCTTGGCCTGTGCGAAATTTTCGCACATTGCTCTTCGTGGGCACAGGCAATTTCAGAAAAAGCTAGCTGGTCAAATGTAAATGTATTTCATGAGCTGATGAACACAGACAGGTATTTATATATGTAGATTAGTAATACAATAAATTGTTTTGATAAGTAGAGGCCAAAAAATGTTTTCCAGTTGAGGGTGCCACCTGCAGGTGATTGTGTCTTTCTGCAGGTTTATGAAAATTAATGTTTAAACTGTATTTAGTGATAAAATCGTGAATGTGTGGTTTGTTTGGCTGTTTTCTTGCTGAAGGGAGCAAGTTTACCTTTCAAATGGTGTATCATATGTGTGTGTGGGGCGAAGTAATCCCCAAAAAAAGCAGTGCATGTATACGAATGTGTTGATAGTGTGCTTTGGGGTACTGTGGTGCCACTTGCAGGTCATTTTTCCTTACTCCAGGTTTATGAAAATGAATGTGTAAACTATATTTTGTGATGAAATCGTGGATGTGTGGTTTGTTTGGCTATTTTCTTGCTGAAGGGGGCAAGTTTTCCTTTCAAATGGTGTATCATTTGTTTGTGGGTGCAGTATGAACGGGGACACAAAGGAATCACCGAAAAACAGTGTTTAGAAATAATAGAATAGATTACAAGCTGGAGGATCCACTTGTGAGCATGTTGCGGGATGCAGTGATGGACAGTAGACAGAGCAAGGATTAACGTATTTTAACAAGGTTATACTCCACACACGGAGGTAAACAGTTAAACAGGAGTAATACAGGTAATATGAAACAAAAGGGTATGCGGTTTGGAATTGCAGGAAATAATGGCAATTGTAGTTCTTAAGATGTAAGTTATCCGATCAGATGACTTCCTGACTGTAGAGTCCACAAAACAAGCGATGGTGCCAACAACGGTCAGTGCAGGGTTGGTCCGGTAAGGTCCTGAAGACGACATCTAGCCCAGTCCTGCTGGCAGCGATTAGTCTCTGATGTCTCCTGTGGGATCCTTGGTGCAGGGGTTGCGGTGGGGGGGTAAGGCACAGGCCACAGCACTATCGGAACCCAATGTGGCCAGGGTACAGTTCCTGGTCACACACCTGGTCCTTCTTATGCAGCACGCGCACAGTACTCACGGACCTGGAGAGTTTGGCACCATGCTTTACGGGAGTCAATGGGCACACTGCAAGCCTCTGCTCCCAGTTTCTGAGGGTGGCAGCAGGGATGCCCGGGTGCAGGCCTGCGCTGCTATGATGCTCGAGGGACGGGGCACTCGCTTCCCCTGCTGTGCACTGTCTCTTCCCGCCATGTCTGCCTGTTTCCACGTGCACTTTTGCTTTTTAGCCTCAGACACACCCCCTGCTGCCAAGTGCAAAGGTTGGTCCAGTTCCTTAAGCTTTCCCCCAGACAACAGAGGAAACAGGCCCGACAGTTCCGGACCCGGCACAAGAAAGGTACCCCTGGCCTTCTGCTTACACTCCCCCTCTCCTTTTGCTCGCTATTCCACGGGTGAGGGCTCCTGCAGTAACCACTAACATTCTTCCATTTTCTGGATGATTCACTGCCAAATAAATTGGTCCTGATTGAATCTGTTGGGGGGTATTGCAGCTGTTGATCGTTCGGTGCGGCGTAAGTCAGTTTGAGTAGTGGAATCATGTTGGGTAGTAGAATTAGGTTGAGTGGGCAAGGACGGAGATGCGCCCAAGTCCAAAGGAGCAGCCATTTCAGGAGCCTGTTCCTCTCCTGGGCCAAGAGATGGCGGGTCGAGAAATTCTTCCTCATCATCATCAACAGCTGCAGGCGGTGATACCTCAGGTATACTTTGCATGTCCTCCATTTTGTCAGGATCCCTTGACAGGCAAGGACGTAGTATATTCTGATGAACGACCTGAGTGGGAGCATCTTCTTTTCCCTCAAGTTGGACTTCATAGACGGGACCTTCAGAGCTCATTCTCGATACGGGTTCTCCCATCGGAACTGCAACGTGCCTCAGGGGCATTTGTCTTGGACTAATACACGGTCTCCGGCCTTGAGAGCTGTCCCTCGTAGGGAAGTCACTTCAGGATGTTCAAGTTCCTGAAACTTGGTCTGCACGAGCCAATGTAGCGTTTGCAAACGGTGACAATGTTCTCGATCCCAGGTGGACATCCCCGTCCACGGGAATTCCTCCTCTGGTTTCAACTCCAGCTCAGTGATCTATCACCCCAGTTGGCCAAACAGCATGGTGTATGGGGTGTATCCAGTGGTGCGATGTACTCTGTTATTGTACACCCAAACTAGTTCAGCCAGAAACTCAGGCCAGCAAACTTTTCTGTCTTCCTCTAACATCCTTAACATTTGGATCAAGGTTCTATTGAACCGTTCACAGGTCCCATTTCCTTGGGGATGGTAAGGCGTCGTCCGAGATTTCTCAGTCTGATACATGCGATACAGTTCTTCCATCACTCGCCCCTGGAAACAGGCGCCTTGGTCAGAGTGAATTGGAACTTATGGTAGAACTTATCAGTCTGCAGGGGACTTGATTGAAGGGGTCACTCTTCTCCAACGTTGGCGCCGAATCCCCAGCAGCGCTTGTCGTCTGAGGTACTCTGTATCCTGTGCCTTTAACAAAGTCCAGCCGGGGTATGTGGGGTTACTGTGGGAGCCAGAGGGGTATGAGACTGATGATATCCCCTATGCTCCAAGTCCTTCTCTTTTACTCCGTAGCGGTGCTTCCTCACCAGAATCAGGGGCTCTGCATTAACACAAAGGTCACCGGACCTTCGTACGTGGTACAGTCTCTAAGCAAGTCACAGCTCTGTTACTGAGCGCAGTCTCTTTGCAGGGAAACGTCTTGTCACTGAACACAGTCTCTCTGCAGGGAAGCATCTTGTCACTGAGCACAGTCTCTTTGCAGGGAAGCATCTTATCACAGGGAGGAGTGCGCAACCTTCCTGACGCTGCAGTACCCAGCATCACGTACTCATGGTCAGCAGTCTTTGTCCGCGGTCTCTCTGACTCTGGCGGCTATATCGGAGTTCTCTCTCCGTCTGTGGCAGTGTAGGGTCAGAGGGCCGAGCTTGGGGGGTGGTCCCTCTTCTTACCGCGCAGAGACGAAACAGAGACAAGATGGAGGCAAGTTCAGGGTGCAACAGGTCCAAGCTTTATTCTCTGGCCGTCCACTTGACAGCCTCCACAGTATACCGCACTTCAAAGCAATACACTTTACTTTGCTTCGCTTGTCGGCCCTCCGTTTCCAGAGCCGCTTCTCACACCGTACTTTATACTAGGGACGTGTCTGCACACACCGTCCCCTCACTCGTCGACGCTCCTGACAGGTCCGTCACTGTGGCCGCCTTAGGCCCATAAACCAACAGCGCTTCTACTGATCAGTCGTCGTGTCAAATACGGTGTCTCACACCCAGTGCCTCGTCCCTTCTGCGGTTCTTCCTGTCAGGACCACCCCTGACGTTCTCTCTCCTCAGTCCCCCTTGTTTAGATTCTCCTCACAGCACACAGACTGTCGCAGTCCTCCTGTCACTGGAGCTCCCCCTGGAGACTGGAACCTTCTGGAACCCTCCCTCAGTATTTATAGCTCTCCCGGTCCCCTGTCACTGTAACCCCGCCCCCCATGACCAACGGTTTCTAAAGCCCTAAGCTGATGTCAAGTCCTTTGCTCACACTCCTCCCTGCCATCTAATGGTCAACCCAAGGTACTGCACGTCCACTACACTTTCCTAGCTGTTTCCCCACTGTAATAACTGACACCTACCTACACTGTGCAAACCTTTCCTTCTCTCTGACTAGTCCGTCCGTCAGGTCACCTTCCCTACACTCTCCCTTCCTTTGTCCATTGTCATCCTTGACAATCATCATCCCTGCCTTCGTCGTTCTGAAGCTACACCTACATTCTGTTGTCGGACCAGCTGTTGAGCCAAACCCACTATCTGCGGGGGCCGAACCATACTGGGAGCACTATGCTCTGAGCAGCCTACTGCTACTCACCAGCGCGCACGCCACATGACGTCTTTCAAATTGGGCTAGGTACACCCATATTCTCTCTATGGCGTGTACCTTCGCCTACTCTCCCCTACTGTCACCTTCCACTATTCGGTACTCCATGATCGAGGTCTCTTACCTTCCAGATCATTACCAGCGCCCGCCTTCCTCCTTCAGGGGTGTCCGTGGTGTTGGGGACCTGACCTAGGACGGCTGTCTTTCTCACGTCTTCCAACTCATTTTCCCTTCTTTCAATTACATGTCATGGTCGGCGTCCCGGTCTCCCAGACCTCCTCAACTCTTAGATCCCTACCGGATCTCACACTTTCCTTTGGTCCCACAGACCTTCCCTTACCCGGACCTGTTGCATTTTACTTTGGCATATTATACATTAAACAACTTTATAACAGCACAAGTACCCATTTTTATATTTTTTTTTTCGTTTTCTTTTGCTCATTTTAAAACCAACATAATACAACATAACATTGCAGATCCCCTCTCGTCCTCCCCCCTTCCTTGGACCAGGACACTCCTCCGCTTTTCCGTATTCCCGTTCTGTAAGGCAAACATATTTACGTTAAACAACAAAAACCCAATGAATAATAACGGCAAAAACTCAGATTAGAATCCATAAACAACAAGAATAAGTATAAATTGCCCAAAAATTAACACTTTTATTGAATACAAAAATACAGAGATAAAAATTACACACAAGGGTGACTGCTATCCAAAGCAGGAGCCATATTGCACTAGTGCCCGTTTAACCAAATGTAAATACAGATATGGAACAATTACAAATATTGATCAGAGAGTGGCATGTACTTTGCTACATCTAGCTGAATAGCCAAAAGAGAACAGCGCAAATGTTACTGAACTCACAGTACTTTCCACAGTGGGTATACACACAACCACTCCGTGATCACGTATCAATTACTAAAAGAGCCCAGCTATGAGCAATATGTGTGAGGCAAATACACAAACATACTAACAATATGGTAAGGACACTTACAAGATATAAGTAATGGCGCTGGCTTCCCACTCGCCCCAACGCGCGTTTCGCTTCTTCGGCAGGAGGCGTGTCTAACGGCTAGATGGGTGGGTGTTAAATATACTGGACGGCCAATCAAAAGTTAGCAACATATGCACGTCACTAGATTGACATGCAATCCGACCCCATTACGTATCACTGCTTCCTGTCTTCATGGCGCATGTGCCGCTGGCGTCACACTCCCTATAAGGAGACCACGGATGGGAGGACCCGGACCAGAAGCGGCGGCGCGTCGTCAAGACGACCGCGCAAGCGCACTACTTTCCCATTGTCCGCCCGTCAAAGGTCGGAGTTTGAACGAGCCGGACATGCGCACTCCACAGAGCAGTTAAAGCAGATATTGTATCATCTCTAGGGAAGCTCTAAAAAAGCCAAAATATGATATAAATGAGATGTCAATACATTAGCATAGCCAATAGTACAATACAAAAGTAATATATACAAAAAAATATATATACAAAACCAAAATACTGCAATATACAAAAGTAGACTACAATCTAGTAAAATAAATCATTTAACCATACTGTAATGTACATAATATTATATACAGTATACTGTAGTAGAAATTCTTGAACGATGCAGAAAATTCTTCAAGAGATCCCTACTTAGCACGTCCCACTTCAAGAGGATGATTCAATGAAAAGAGAGGTCAGATGAAAATCTTTATAAACTAAAATCAAATACATTAAATATTAAAACAGAATAAAAAACACTAATTGTGGACATACAAACCCAACCACATACAAGACCCACATATAGTATTATAAAAAGGAACTGAAACATATTTACATACGAACATTTCTATGTTCCTTGTACGTAAACATATTTACGTACAAGGAACATAGAAAGAAGAAAGAAAGAGAGAAAAATAGTTGCATCAGATAAACATCAACAAAACATATTTTTTTCAAATGCAACTGTCCTTATAACCTGCTGCAAACTCCTGACAGTTCAATCCGCCTTCTAGCAGTCAGTAGTGAGGGACCCCACAGCCGTGGAGTTCCGGGAATACTGAGGGTGTCCATTCAAGTCCTCTTTACAGGGGTTCGCTTCCTTCGGGCTCCGCTAGCACTGCCACCACATAATACCCGCGGGGGCAGTACTCTTTATAGTAGGAAACCCAGTCCCCTTCCTTAAGCGCCCGACCATGCTGTATGGAGGCCACATTCACATATACCTTCTGGCCGGTTGTGTCACGGATGAAGCCGTACCCCCTGTCGACGGTGTATACCAGCCGTCCCCGTGATCTCTGCACCGCCATGCCAGCCTCCCCCTTTGAGTGGAGCAGACTTTCTTCTGTTTGATCACCTCCGCGACCCAAACGGAGGGTGCCGTGCCAGTCCCAGAGTCCGGTGGGCCGGACTTCGCTGTAAAAGCGCGTGGGGCAGAGGCGGCCGATGATATCTACGGCCCAGCAGCCGCTGGGGCCGGGTGGCGGATGGGGACAGCCGGGTCCTTGACAGGCCCTGTAACTCCAGCCCTCAAACAGGCCGCAGCCGGTTCTAACGCTGGCATAACCGCGGCCGCAGGGTAGGCCACATCCAATTCTTCCAGCAGGGCCGAAATGACGGCCGGTTCTGGTGATGGAACTTTTTCCGGCCGAGGGAGCACAGCCGTGTCTTCCGCAAACGAGCTCCGGCCTGATGACTCCGGGCGGGATGGCCCAGGGACGGGGGCAGGGCCCTTACTCAACTCTGCATATACCATAGGGCCCTCTGCAGCCAGACCTTCCGGTATGCTGGAGACTGCTTGCTGTGGCAGAATGATAGGGGCCGCTTGTGAAGCCGCCGGCAGAGCCGGGGGAATTCTCACCTTCCCCGGCGCCGCGGTCTCCACCACGTCACCACGCGGCTCCTCCCGCAGTCTCTCTGCTCTCCAACTCGGTGTTCAGCGGGCCTAGCCTCCAGGCTCAGGAGCTCCATGGGGTAGTTCTCCGCCGGTATCAATGGCGGCCGCTCCTTCTGGCTCCGCACGGGCTCAGCACCAGCTCCGCTTCTTGTCCAGGGACCCGAGGATGACGTGTTCTCTCGCCGCCATCGCCACTCCAGGCGGCCGATGCCCCGACACCCGCAGCGTCTCATACCGTCCGGTGGGCAGTAATCAAATGGCGCCAAGCAGCCGCACCCCAGCTTTCCCGTGGGGTGGGGCGTCGGCAGGCCTTTCCACCCATCTGCCAGGGTCCAGTACATGGGAGCGTCGGCCTCCGGGCACATCCTGCTGTCCACGGGGGTACGTTGGAGGGGGTCCCAGTCCATTCAACACGACTGCAAACACCCGGACCTCTCCCCTGCGCTGTAGTAATGCCTGATGCTGCCCCGGATCTTCTGTCAGCTCCACTGAGTCACCACAGCTCTCCCAATTTGTAATCCACAGGTAAGCCAGTTGTAATCCACAGTTAATCCAAGCAGCACAGTCCAAGTTCTTTAAGGCAGGCCTGCCGCAGAAGATGATGTATTAGCGGCGGCGATCCTGCCGACTACGCCAAATGTAGGGTAGGAGGGCCGAGCTGGGGGGTGGTCCCTCTTCTTACCGCGCAGAGACGAAACAGAGACAAGATGGAGGCAAGTTCAGGGTGCAACAGGTCCAAGCTTTATTCTCTGGCCGTCCACTTGACAGCCTCCACAGTATACCGCACTTCAAAGCAATACACTTTACTTGTCGGCCCTCCGTTTCCAGAGCCGCTTCTCACACCGTACTTTATACTAGGGACGTGTCTGCACACACCGTCCCCTCCTCACTCGTCGACGCTCCTGACAGGTCCATCACTGTGGCCGCCTTAGGCACGTAAACCAACAGCGATTCCACTGATCAGTCGTCGTGTCAAATACGGTGTCTCACACCCAGTGCCTCGTCCCTTCTGCAGTTCTTCCTGTCAGGACCACCCCCCTGATGTTCATTCTCCTCACAGCACACAGACTGTCGCAGTCCTCCTGTCACTGGAGCTCCCCCAGGGGGACTGGAACCTTCTGGAACCCTCCCTCAGTATTTATAGCTCCCCATGACCAACGGTTTCTAAAGCCCTAAGCTGATGTCAAGTCCTTTGCGCACACTCCTCCCTGCCATCTAATGGTCAACCCAAGGTACTGCATGTCCACTACACTTTCCTAGCTGTTTCCCCACTGTAATAACTGACACCTACCTACACTGTGCAAACCTTTCCTTCTTCACTCTGACTAGTCCGTCCGTCCGTCAGGTCACCTTCCCTACATCAGCGTCCTCCCCTGTCTGTTGTCTGCTCAGCGCTGAAGAAAGCCCGTGCGCTTTTCCCGCTCTCAGCTCACCTCCCTTCCTGTTCCTGACTGCTGAACAGGCTGCTTTTGTGTCCCCCCGGGGAACCTGCTGCCCTGGTTCTGGGCACGGAGCAGAGGAGGCAACCCTCCATCGGCTCTTCCTGTACTTCACCCCCTTACACAAGAAAGGTCAGAGTAGTTCTGAAGCCACCCCTTTGTTATTTTAGCTGTGTGCTTAGGGTCATTGTCTTGTTGAAAGGTGAACCTTCGGCCAAGTCTGAGGTCCAGAGCACTCTGGAAGAGGTTTTCATCCAGAATTTCTCTGTACTTGGCTGCATTCATGTTTCCTTCAATTGCAACCAGTCATCCTGTTCCTGCAGCTGAAAAACACCCCATAGCATGATGCTGCCACCACCATATTTCACTGTTGGGATTGTATTGGGCAGGTGGTGAGCAGTGCCTGGTTTTCTCCACACATACTGCTTAGAATTATCACCAAAAAATTCTATCTTCATATCATCAGACCAGAGAATCTTATTTCTCATAGCGAGTCCTTCATGTGTTTTTGTTTTTAGCAAACTCTATGCAGTCTTTCATATTTCTTGCACTGAGACGAGGTTTCCATCAGGCCACTCTGCCGTAAAGGCCCAACTGGTGGAGGGCTACAGTGATAGTTGACTGTGTGGAACTTTCTCCCATCTTCCTACTACATCTGTGGAGCTCAGCCACAGTGATCTTGGGGTTGTTCTTTACCTCTCACCAAGGCTCTTCTCCCATGATTGCTCAGTTTGGCTGGCTAGCCAGGTCTAGGAAGACTTCTGGTGGTCCCAAACTTCTTCCATTTAAGGATTATGGAGGCCACTGTGCTCTTAGGAACCTTGAGTACTGCAGAAATTCTTATGTAACCTTTGCCAGATCTGTGCATTGCCTCAATTCTGTCTCTGAGCTCCTCGGCCAGTTCCTTTTGACCTCATGATTTTCATTCGATCTGACATGCACTGTGAGCTTGTCGGGATCCCTCAGATTACTCTTTCATCTGAAGGACCGATGTTCTTAGGTGTGAAGCACCATATGTCTCTAATCAATTGCTCCGTCGAGAAGGATAACACAGACACGGCTGTATGATACCACTCGGGATGCCTCCAAGACGCCTCTGGCTTATCAGTTAGGCTTCCGTCTTTTATAGTAAAGAATTTAAACATTTTACAGACATGCGCAGTACAAATGATTTTACAACTTGTTTTCGACAAAGAAAGTCATTTAGGCGAAAAAGCAGAGGTATTTGACCTTGGTTCACAAGGGAGATGTCTGAGACATCTCCTCGAAGAACAGATAAGGTTTTAAACAAGAGAATGCAACATAGACAGAACTCAATTTAACTCCTTCAGTTCCTATCATTCCCCCCTTTGACATCTTCATTTTCCACAATCTGGAACACTGGATCCTGCAACAACAGTGGATAGTGGCTCGTTCACCAGGTACTATCCCAGGCCGACGGGTTGCCCAAGGGAGACAGGTCTTCTACCTTCTCCATCCCCCAGATACTGAAGCCACGTCCATCATTGCAAGAGTACGCTCCTTCATGCCAGAAATGAGATGTCAATCTAGGACTCAAAGGAATAATAGTTAAATTCTTGTTGTTTACAGTCAAACTTCCTTATCTATTTCTACATCTTTTCTTGCATACAGAGATACACCAAAAAACAAGTTTCAATAGCACATATATTACGAAGATACAAACAACAATACGTAATAGACTTAGTATAATCCCAGTTATCCAGCCTCCAATACCCTTAAACCAATTAGCTGGATTAAGAAAGGAGAATGTATCTGACCACCAACTATCCTTAGTACGATCATTGTCTTTATCGTACTGATCTCTAAGTTTTTGAACATCCTCTATTTTCAATTTTAACTTTATAATGCTGTTGGGATCTATATAATGACAGCAAGCTGGTCCGATGACTTGACACATACCTCCTTGCGCTGCAGTTAAATAATCTAGTACTATGGTATGCTGATTAGTGGCTATGATGAGCTGATTTTGGACAGCAACGGTGGTGTTCAATATATCCAATATATCCCATATTTGGTCATCTAAGTAATCTGTAGCCCTGACTAATTTATCCCACATTTGAGTAATCATAGGATAAATAAAAATAGAACTGACAATTTTATTAGCCACACTCATCTGCACTATATGTGGTCTCCCAGAGAGGCGAGGTGTATTGTCAGCAGCTCTTTTGTACAACGTGTGTTTAGGTATGCTCTGAGTATTCAACTGGTCATTCGGAATAACAAAGGTAGCTGGAGTCAAACGACCCAGAGTACAAGCACCTCTTACCCCTACTGGCAACCATTTATATGCATTGTCTCCACATATCCAGTACATGTCACTAGGTAGGTCCCATAGGGCTGAATGTTGTAATACCAGTCTATGAACTAAATCTATGAACGCAGATACATTCTGAAGCATACACCAATTTGGAAGTTGTCCTTAAGGGCTACAATACCCTACATCGGGATTTCCACAGGTGGGAGTTCCTTTCTCATATCCAGATGACTCGTTGCAAGGTATATTACTCTTATGCTTTGTTAACTCCTGTGGCTAGTTTGCAATGCGATGCGTGGATCCAGGTTGGTCGTCCTTCCAACTTAACAGAAGTAGGCGTTGTTAGGAGTACTTAGTAAGGTCCTTGATATCAGGGTTCAAGGGTCTTTCTGGAGTGTTTCTTGACATATACGTAATCACCAGGTTGTAGACAATGAGTTCCTTCCACACTATCTGGATCTGGAGTGGAAGAGAAAACTAGAGAATGCATTTGAGTTAAATGCTTTTGCAACTGGATTACATAACTTGTCAAATTATCCACATTGAGTGTTAAGACCTGTGGGTAGTACAACCCTGTGTTCGGTGGTCTTCCAAACAGTATCTCGAAGGGTGACAGTTTAGTTTTCCCCGTGGGTGTGTACCTTACTGAGAATAATGCTAATGGGAGACACTCTGGCCATGGTCTATGGGTTTGTTCCATGGTTTTCTGTATTTTCAATTTTAGTGTCCCGTTCATTCTCTCTACCTTCCCTGAACTCTGTGGGTGGTAGGGTGTATGAAATGCTTGTTCTACACCTATCATTTGCATTACATTTTGCATTACCTCAGCAGTAAAGTGTGTACCTCTGTCTGATTCAATTGTTTCAGGGACACCGAATCGTGGTACTAGTTCCATCACCAGTGTCTTTGCAGTGGCTCGAGCTGTAGCCGTTTTCACCGGGTAGGCCTCTGGCCATCCAGAGAAGAGATCTACACATACTAGGATATTTGCATACACTCCTACCTTGGTAGCTGTATGTCGTCAATCTGCCGTCTCTGAAATGGGTAGAGAGGCCTAGGTGTCGCTTTCTTAGGGACTTTTACTGTTTTACCTGGGTTGTGCTGTGCACAGATGAGGCATGATTGTACAAGTTTCGCGGCTGCGCAACTGAAGCCAGGAGCGATCCAGAAGGCATCTACCATGGCACACATGTGACTTTTTGAGGTGTGATTGGGGCCATGTGCTGCTTGCGCCATGATTGGGAACAGGGACTTTGGTGGGCACATTTTATCCTTATTCTCCCATACTCCATTTGAGTTCAGCTCAGCTCCCAGTCTCCCCCGGTGTACCTTCTCTGTTTGGGCAGCCTTTTGCTGGAGGGATTTCAGGACATCTAGACCCAATGTGGCTGGAATACGCTGACTCCCCGCCACCGTCCACTGCTCTCTCTAGGCCGCCTTGTGCTATTTTAGCAGACTCGTTCGCCCTTCTATTGCCCTCTACCTCCACGGAGTCACCTTTGTGTGTGCTTTTACCTTGACAATGCCAACCTGGACTGGTAACATCAATGCCTCCATCAATTGTTTCACCAGCTCTGCATTTTTAATGGGCTTCGAATCTGTGAAAATATTAGCGACTTTACCTGCAGCGGCTCTACACGCCTCAGTGAGTGCCTTCAACTCTGCCTCCTGCGCCGACATGTGAGGAGAGAGTGGTTCCGCTCGGATTACCTCATGTGAGGATACTACTGCATATCCAGTGTAGAATCGTCCATCCTGGTGGTATCTGGGGCCATCTACAAAAAAGAAACTCAAAGTCTGCATTAGGAACAGGTTTTTCATGAATGTGTGCAAACCCAACTGTCTCCTGACTCATCAGTTCTATGCAGACATGTTCATGCGTCATGTCAAAGTATCCTTCCTCACTTGCCAATACGGTCACCAATTCCCCCTTTTCTGAATCCACAGGCAGGAGGGTGGCTGGATTCAGAACGTTACATCTTTTGAGGAGTGACATACTGAGGAATTAGTAGAGCACACTCAAGTCGGAGCTGTCTGGCCATAGACAGATGTTTTGGTTGAACTTGTAGGAGTATGGCATGGATGTCATGTGGGGAATAGATTGTCAAAAGAAACGTCAGTGTCATCTCACATGCCTTCCCTATTACGTCTCCACTTTTTTCCTTGTGCTCCAGCATACATGACAGGTCGTTTTATTGTCCTTGTTTGCTCAATTTCTTTAGCTACCTTAAGGAGGTCTTTCGGATCTACATGTCTCCATTCAGGTCTGGCTGTCTGTACTGCGTCTCGTAAGTCTTTGTTCATACCGTCAATGAATGCATTCACCAGTATTCTAACATCAAGTGGGTTTATGCAAATGTACCCCATGTCTGCCCATTTCAGCTGTAACCGTCCAAGGTATATCTCTACACTCTCTCCTCTTTGCTGTGTCACATTAGTCAGGAGTACAGACTGCTCTGATTGTTCCACTGCAGCCCATTGTCTTAGTGACTCACAGTACGTCTCCCCAGATCGTGCAGATTTATCATCCATGCCCCAAGCCTGATTCTTTGTCACATCTGTGTGTGTCTTAATTATATGATCTAGTGCGTCACCTGCCTTTAAACTCACCAACCTCTCTAGGTCTGCCCAGGTACACTTATATGTCTGCTGTACTTCCTTTATGTGTCTGTAAAACGGGAATGGTTGGTCTTCAGGGGCAGGCAGCTGCTTCAGCAAAGCTAGCTGGTCAGAGGGGCTCCAGGGATAATACACCTGTATCTTTCTTATTCTAGTCACACTTCTAGGTCCTGATGGGGTTGGCCGTCTGATGTCTACTGTCAGCTTACTCCTCAAGGGCCAATGTCCCCACTACCCACTATCCACACTATTATGTCAGCTTCTTATGATCTAGTCTGGATAGGATTTAGTGCAATTCTCTTAGGTCAGTAGCACAGGTCACACAAGTAGCTATTCAGTCTGGATTTGTCTGAGTCTGACCACAGTGTTTACAAGTCCATCTGTTTTGTCTGGGTCTCTGGTTACACTTTGTCAATCAAACATTCATAATACACCTCCCATACTGCTGCACATTCTCAAGCATCATTTATTCACTTGCTATTTTCTTCCCTTGTCTGTGCCTTTTTGTACATCCAAACATTCACACTCTGGTATTTTTGCCTTTTTCAATATTTGTCCCACTTGTTTTACTGCTTCCTTCCTTCTCTGTCTTTTGTAATTTGACACAATTTGCTATACAAATCAATCACACAACTAGAAGCAGGTTCAAACACATTAATGACCAAACAATCACTTACAATTCCCTTCTAAATTAGGCACCAT
Organism: Dendrobates tinctorius; assembly: GCF_039654945.1. Taxonomy (NCBI): domain Eukaryota; kingdom Metazoa; phylum Chordata; class Amphibia; order Anura; family Dendrobatidae; genus Dendrobates; species Dendrobates tinctorius. The sequence continues at coordinate 4,257,915 of NW_027361731.1, read as the reverse complement.
ATCTTACTTTTAACTTCCAATCTTCAATTAAGTACTGTTGCTTTAAAATGCACAAATCTTTCAGCGCGTACCTTACGGATAGAATTACAGAGAATTTTGAGCACAGCTCACACTCAGCAGAGATAAGAGCGAAGGGAGAAGAAAAACTGCGCAGCGCCATCCTTCCCCCCCTCCCATCAGAATGCAGCGTCGTCCTTCACAGAATTCTGTAGTTCTTTAGACTTATCAAAATCAATTTCTACAAAGAAACTCAAAATCACGGGATTTCACTGTAAGGGCAGATAACTGTATAATGAGATTAACCATGCCTTGCCCTTTTTCTGGCCAAATGCATTCAGGAAACTTTACAATGTAATGCCACATATAACACGAACTATATCGTTACTCAATTCATTCAGTCTCAGATGTAGATTTGAAATATCTAGAACGCATCTGTCCGGGATTCCACCACAACTAGAAAGGTCACAAATCTCTTGACACAAAAATGATGTGTGATGATTCATTCATACGTGCTCATTCACTGATTTTTTTTTTTTTTTTTTTTATACTCAATTACTCATCTCTCATCTTATTCAGAGGTTCTCATAGACATATATACAAGGATTCACACAGCCTGCCTATCTTGCACTTTGGATTTGATTAATACTTTTTCCAGGTTCTTTGCTGCACTACTTCCATATCTATCCTCAATTATATCACATAACCGATTTCCTTCTTCAGGTGTCTTTCCCTGACTGTTCCCCCATCTTATCTTTTATTCTTATCCTGTCTCTCTTGTTGTCTTCCTGTTAGTCCCCTGCCTTAGGTGGTGTATTGGGTAAGCTCAAGACTAGGCTCTACTATACCTCGTTACCTTCTTCCTAAGGTGCTAACAGGCTAAATGGAGTGTCTGTTCCTCGGTGTACTACGTGTTTCGTGTACTTATATGCTATGTAGCATCCGAACAGAAATACTCCCACAACACACAGGATTGTAAATAAAGTGTCCATCTACTGGGGTTCTTCAGTCATATCCTGTCACAGGCTCATTTCACGGTCCTGTGCTCATTCGGTCACACTCTTATCTGTCACAAGGTTTATTCGTAAAGGGTGTTTATTTAAGCTTAGGCGGTGACCTCCCCGAAAGGACGCTGTCACATGACCCAGTTAGGCAATATCACCACTCTTTGAACGAATACCTACTGTGCAGCTTATTTGTCTACTTTCCACAGTCCTTCAAATCAAAGTAGCCATTCAACAACCTCCTCTATTCCTAGTGCGGAACCGTCTATTGTGAAAAACTTGTCCGTCCGGGCTGCGCAGTATGAACTGTTCACCCAGCCTTATATTCCGTAATGTCAGACCTCTCCCATTTTGATTTGCATCAGCTCTTTTTCTAAAAATAGCTGTGCACAGACAGAACCTACAGTAACCTCTCATTCGAGCAGAAATTACATATGCGTGTCACACCCGATTTCCTCAGAGTTCTTATATGGACCTGATTTTACGGCCCCCTCCTCTACTAGATTCCCCTTTATACGGACCTTAGTTATAATGATAGATTATGAAGAGCAGAGAAGAGAAAAATTGATCTCTTACCTGGCCAGGTCTTTAGGTCTGCTGTTCACAATTTCATCAGTAACTGGAGTGGTCTGTAGATCGGGTAGTCTTGGAGAGGTGCCTATATCAGGTCCCTGTTTCGGGCGCCAGGAAACTGTCGGGATCCCTCAGATTACTCTTTCATCTGAAGGACCGATGTTCTTAGGTGTGAAGCACCATATGTCTCTAATCAATTGCTCCGTCGAGAAGGATAACACAGACACGGCTGTATGATACCACTCGGGATGCCTCCAAGACGCCTCTGGCTTATCAGTTAGGCTTCCGTCTTTTATAGTAAAGAATTTAAACATTTTACAGACATGCGCAGTACAAATGATTTTACAACTTGTTTTCGACAAAGAAAGTCATTTAGGCGAAAAAGCAGAGGTATTTGACCTTGGTTCACAAGGGAGATGTCTGAGACATCTCCTCGAAGAACAGATAAGGTTTTAAACAAGAGAATGCAACATAGACAGAACTCAATTTAACTCCTTCAGTTCCTATCAAGCTCTTATATAGACAGGTGTGCACCTTTACAAATCAAGTCCTATCAGTTTAATTAAACACAGCTGGACTCCAATGAAGGAGTAGAACCATCTTAAGGAGGATCACAAGGAAATGGACAGCATTTGACTTAAATATGAGTGTCTGAACATAGGGTCTGAATACTTCTGACCATGTGATATTTCAGTTTTTCTTTTGTAATACATTTTCAAAAATTTCTACATTTTTTCAGTCAAGATGGGGTGCAGAGTGTACTGTACATTAATGAGAAAAAAATGAACTTTTTTAATTTACCATATGGCTGCAATGAAACAAAGAGTGAAAAATTTAAAGAGGTCTGAATGCTTTCCGTACCCACTGTACATGGATACTAAATGTGGTTTGGGCATACTGCAAGGCTCAGAAGCAAGGGGGAGATTTGATTTTGGGTGTGCGGATATTGGTGGATTGGTTTATGGAAGTCATGTTGCTTTTCAAGAGCCTTTGAGCCACTAATGTGTAAAACTCTGTTTTTCCCTTGACAGATGGTGGACTTGAGTGGGGACTTTTTTTTTTCCCAGGACGAGTAGAAGTTTTTATTGGTATCATTTTCATCTGCATAACGTTGGTGGCTTTTTATTCCAATAGGTGTGAGGCAGAATGAACAAACAGTTGAACACCACGGTCTACTAGGTCATGCTATTAGGTTTTCCATTAGTCTGTGAACTGTCATTGTCTTCGTGAATAATCCAATATTTTTACATTACTTATAGGGATGAGCAATCATGCTCGGTGACGCTCAGCTATCACTCGTGTATATGAGTGCTCGGACGTGCTCGTTACTCAACGAGCATTGGGCGTTGCTCAGTTTCAAATTCAAATTCCCACCCTGCTTGTTTGACACCTGTTACATAACCCATAGGCATGAGGGGATTGTCTCAGAGTCACTGTAATGTGGTAGCCATCTTGGCAATTGCATTACTGTGTTTGGCTGACATCAGGCATTATAAAAGAACAGGTGCCGCCCGGCTTGGCATACTGACGCCATTGCACAACTCTGTGATACTTTGTATTAAGATAGAGTGCTTGTCTAGGCCTGTGTGTACAGTATAATGAATCAGAGTCCTGTAGTGTTGATACTGGAGCTGAAGCTGAACCATTATAATAACAGCCCTTCTAAGGGCTAATTGTTTGCTTTACTGTTTGTATCATTAACATCCTGCATTTAATCTAGGGAGGGAAAGAGATCCAGGATTAGGGAGAGTGGCAGAATACAGTCTGTAGAAAGGGATTATGGCTGTGCAGTTGCTCGGAAAATATATAGCCACAACATTTTTTTTTGGTGTGAAAAAATTGAATATATTGTATGATCCATTGAGTATTATTTGCCTTGTGGTACATTTTGGTGTTATAAAACGCTCCAAAAAAGTGTTGAAATTTATTTCTGGACTAAACTCACGCATACAGTATTCTGTGGTCTGGGGTACATTTTTTTTTATCTAACACTCCAAACAAGCGATAAAAATTTTTTCTAGGTTAAATTTCTCATATATACACTATTCCGTGGTGTGAGGTAAATTTCTTTGATATATAACACTCAAAAAGCATTAAAAAAATTAGTTGGGTCAAATTTCTCACCCATTCACTATTTCGTGGTCTAGGGTACAATTATGTGGTATATAACACTCAAAAAGAGTGTTTAATAGTTTTTGCTGTATTCAATTAGTCATCCATACAGTGTAACGTGCTTAGTGGGTGACAAAGACGGCAGACCACACAAGACTCCTGAGGGAGTGACCAGAGGGACACTGGATTCAGAGGAAGCTGGCGCAACAGCAGAGGTGGCAGGAGCTTGTGGTCTGGATCCGGTCAATTTCCTGGAACCACCAAGGCCCGAACCCAGGACACATCCTTTACCCCTGGGGTTCTTACAGACTGAGGATGGGAGAGCCAGGATCCAGTAGCTGGTAAGCGGACTGTGGGGCTTTGGCTGGTCGAAAGAGACAAAGAAGTGAGCCATGACCAGGTTTGAAGAAATCTTATCGGGCCCGCTAGCTGCAATGTACCAAGAGTTGGCATCCCGGGGTGTGGTCATTACTTACGACCGTCAGGGGAGAAGGGGGTACATTAAAGAGTTTTGGGACCCATCATCATATCTTTTGCAACCGTTGGGCATTAGAGACGGAAAAGTTGCCTCAAAGGCTGCAAGAGCCTACTGCTGGAACCAGAGTTACGTTCCTCAAAATGGAGGGACAACATCGCTGGAATGCAGTGGGCGTGATATCAAAAGGAAGTTAGCATGATGAATCCTTCTTAAGGAATGAATGGGCCTGGGAGAGGTTCTTTGATGCGGCTTGAGACATGGCTACTACAATCCTCTAGAGAGCGTTCTATCCTTGGGGTTCCCTACCTCCTTTGCAGGAGCAGCCAATGGTGTTTTTCTATACGTTGGAGGCTACAGCACTAGTGGAATCCAGGTCACATCACAGGCACCTGGGAATCAGGCTTCAGGAAACAGAGGGAGGCAGTCCACCCAGCCTTCCGAGGAAGGTAAAGAAGAAGTGGATACCTGAAGAGGATTACTGTATTATCCTCCTTTTAATTTTTTACTGGCTGTGTACTTTGTGCAAAGCTTTTATGAGTGTAGGAGTATAGCAATTACATTTTAAAATATTTCAATGAGGCCCAAAAGTTATTGCCTTTCAGGGGTTTATGGATGACAGTTCTGATAATTTTTTCCTTTATGAGTGTATAAGTACATAAACTACACTTTCAAAATATTTAGTTCCCAATTTTATTTATGGGTAGTTATCCATACAGTTTAAGTCAGTTATTGCTACTTTATGGTGGTAAGTAAATCTCCAAAAAAGCGTTAAAAAATTTGGCTGGGTTAAATTTCTCACCCGTACACTATTCCGTGGTGTGGGGTAAATTTTTGTGATATCTAACCCTCTAAGAAAGCGTTAAAAAATGTATCCGTTTTCAATTACCCATGAATAGAGTGTTCTTGGGTACTTTTATTGGTACAGTGGGGAAAAAAGTATTTAGTCAGCCACCAATTGTGCATGTTCTCCCACTTAAAAAGATGAGAGAGGCCTGTAATTGACTTCATAAGTAGACCACAACTATGAGAGTCAAAATGAGAAAACAAATCCAAAAAATCAGCTTGTATGATTTGGCAAGTTTTATTTTTCAAATTATGGTGGAAAATAAGTATTTAGTCATTAACAAAAGTTCATCTCAAAATTTTGTTAGCAATGACCGAGGTCAAGTGTTTTCTGTATGTATTCACAAGGTTGGCACACACTGGTTGGTGGTAAGTTGGCCCATTCCTCCATGCAGATCTCCTCTAGAGCAATGATGCTTTGGGCCTGTCACTTCGCAACATAGACTTTCAAATCCCTCCAAAGGTTTTCAATGGGGTTGAGATCTGGAGACTGGCTAGGCCACTCCAGGACCTTCATATGCTTCTTACGAAGCCACTCATTTGTTGCCTTGGCGGTGTGCTTGGGATCATTATCATGCTGAAAGACCCATCCACGTTTCATCTTCAATGGCCTTGCTGATGGAAGCAGGTTGGCACTCAAAATCTCACAATACATGGCCCCATTCATTCTTTCATGTACATGGATCAGTCGTCCTGGTCCCTTTTCAGAGAAACAGTCCTAAAGCATGATTTTGCCACACCCATGCTTCACAGTAGATATGGTGTTCTTTAGATGCAACTCAGCATTCTGTCTCCTCCAAACACGCAGAGTTTTTTGTTTCTACCAAACAGTTCTCCTTTGGTTTCATCAGACCATATCACATTCTCTCAATACTCTTCTGGATAATCCAAATGCTCTCTAGCAAACTTCAGAAGGGCCTGGACATGTACTGGCTTAAAGGGAATCTATCACCCCTTTTTTCGAATATGAGCTGCCGGCACCGCCATCAGGGGCTTATCTACAGCATTCTGTAATGCTGTAGATAAGCCCCAATGTTACCTGAAAGATAAGAAAAAAGCTAGATTATATTCACCCCAAAGTCAGTTTCGGTCCAATGGGTGTCGCCGTCCTGTCCGGCGCCTCCCATCTTCCTACGATGCCGTCCTCTTTCCTACCTGTCGTGGCTCCTGCGCAGGTGCACTGCTCTGCCCTATTGAGGGCAGAGCAGAGTACTGCAGTGCGCAGGCGCTGGGAAAGGTTAGAGCGGTCCGGCGCCTGCGCACTGCAGTATTCTGCTCTGCCCTCAACAGGGCAGAGCAGTGCGCCTGCGCTGGAGCCATGATAGGAAGTAAAGAAGAGGACGGCATCATATGAAGATGGGAGGCGCCGGACTGGACGGCGACACCCATCGGACCGAAATGGATGCCGGGGTGAGTATAATCTAACTTTTTTTTTTTCTTTCAGGTTACATCAGTGGATTATCTACAGCATTACAGAATGCTGTAGATAAGCCCCTGATGGCGGTGCCGGCAGCTCATATTTGGAAAAAAAGGCTGACAGATTCCCTATTAGCAGGGGGACATGTCTGTCACTGAAGGATCTGAGTCCCTGGCGGTGTAGTGTTACTGATGATAGCCTTTGTTACGGTGGTCCCAGCTCTATGCAGGTCATTCACTAGGTCCCCCTGTGTGGTTCTGGGATTTTTTTCTCACCATTCTTGTGATCATTTAGAACCCAAGGGGTGAGATCTTGTGTGGAGCCCCAGATCCAGGGATTACCAGTGGTCTTGTATGTCTTCCATTTTCTTGTTATTGCTCCCACAGTTGATTTCATCACACGAAGCTGCTTGCCTATTGCAGATTCAGTCTTCCTAGCCTGGTGCAGGGCTACTATTTTGTTTCTGGTGTACTTCGGCAGCTCTTTGGTCTTCAACATCGTAGAGTTTGGAGTGTGACTGCTTGAGTTTGTGGACAGGTGTCTTTTATAATGATAACAAGTTCAAACAGGTGCCATTGCTACAGGTAATGAGTTGAGAACAGAGGAGCCTTTTAAAGAAGAAGTTACAGGTCTGTGAGAGCCAGAAATCTTGCATGTTTTTAGGTGACCAAATACTTATTTTCCACCATAATTTGCAAAAATAAATCTTGCCAAATCAGACAAGGTGATTTTTTTTGGATTTGTTTTCTTGTTTTGACTCTCATAGTTGTGGTCTACAGGCCTCTCTCATATTTTTAAGTGGGAGAACTTGCACAATTTGTGGCTGACCAAATACTTTTTTTTCCCCACTGTATATAATCCTCAAAAAATTGATTCAAAATGTATCAATATTATATTGCTCATTCATAGTGGATTTCGGTGACCTATAACTCTCCCAAAAATTGTTCAAAAATGTATTGGCATTATATTGTTGATTCCATAGAGTATTATGTTTTCTTGGGTCCTCTTCGGTGGTATCTTACCCTCAAAAAAATTGTTAAAAAATCAGTATTCTATTGCTCATCCATAGAGTATTACATGTTCTGGGGTTCATTTCATTGGTATTTTAACACTCACAAAAAGCATTGTAAAATTATTCTTGATTGAGTAACTCACCCATACTTTATTACGTGCTCTGTGGTACATTTCAGTGGTAAATAACTCTTCAAAAAAGCATTGAAAAATTTGCTTGGATTCAATTACTGATCCATACTATATTCCCTGGTCTGTGGTACATTTAGTTAGTATATAACACTACAAAAAAAAGCAGTGAGAAATTTGTTTGGATTGAATTACTCATTCATACAGTATTATGTGCTTTCTGTTACATTTCAGTGTTATATAAAAATCCCCAAAAGCCTTGAAAAAATGTTTATGCATGCATTCAGTGATTCATCCATACACTCTAACGAGGTTCTCATAATATTTTACTGGTATATTAAATTCTAAAATAATAACCCTTCCAAAACAATTTATGGATTCAATTAGTCATGCATAGAGAATTACGTGCTTTCTTTTACATTTTGGTGGTATATTAAACTCTAAAAAAAAAAAAAAACCTTCAAAAATGTTTTATGGATTCAATGATTCATCCATACACTGTAACGTGGTTTTTGATACACTTTGCCGGTGTATTAAACTACAAAAAAAAAAAAAAAAACTTTTTATGTATGTTCTCCCCATGTTTGCGTGGGGTTCCTCTGGGCACTCTGGTTTCCTCCCACACTCCAAAGACATACTGATAGGGAATTTAGATTGTGAGCTCCATCAGGGACAGTGATGATAATGTGTGCAAACTGTAAAGTGCTGCGGAATATGTTAGCGCTATATAAAAGATTATTATTATTAAAAAACACTTTTGGCCTCGTACAGTTCACAAAATATTTTTGGTAAAAAATTGATTATTGTAATATACTGTAGAACCTGTATTGTGTGAAACTTCGTTGGTTTGAAATAAAAAAACAAAATTTGGCCTGCTACAGGTGTACACTTTCTTAATATTTTAATGAGGCCGTCCAGTTTTTGCCTTCAAGGGTGTATAGATGACCCTGCTTTGTAATTTTTGACATGCTTTGTATTGTGCAGAACTTTTATGAGTAGAGTAGTACCACAACTATACTTTGCTACCAATATTTGAAAGAAAAAAAAACCAAAAATGGATACCAGAGCGATATTAACAATTCAATAATTTTATTGGTATACTGTATATAAAATAAAATCACATAACCACACAAGATAGTTAAAAAAGAATAAATATAAAGGGGAATGACACCTTAGTGCCACGTCAGTTTAGGAATGTGAGGCAAGGTCTACATAAACACTTGAAGTAAAGTTAGAACATGTTAAAAAAAAAAAAAAAAAAAAAAGTCAGATGAAATCCGTCTAGTACGTGAGAGGAATCGCATATATAAAAAAAATGCAAGTACCAAAATCAAATGATCCATAAAAAATATATATATATATATAACTTCAATCCAATCAATTGGCATAAAACACTGCACAGATTAGTAATGATAGATAAAAAAGTAAAATTTAAAAATAAAGTGCGTAGTGCTTTATAACATAAATAGAAAAAAATAAATATATAACATGAATTGTAAGGTGTCTAATGCCACAGTATATAGACAAATAACATTTTCAGGTGAATATCCATGGTGGCATATAATTATTTACATAAAGTGAATAGTGCCATAATATATGAATAAATCATATCCCATAATAAGAATACAGCATTTCATAAAATTATAAATATTGCCCACAACAGACCAATAAGTAACGATAAGAAAATAATGATGAAAGACCTGCAAAACAGACCTGCACAAAATGTGGAAGTCCTCTATGCGCGTTTCGCTTAATGCTTCTTCGGGGGGCTTACTATACGGATTTCATCTGACTTTTTTTTTTTACATGTTCTAACTTTTACTTCAGGTGTAGACCGTGCCTCACATTCCTGCATTGACGTGTTACTAGGGTGTCGATCTCCTTTTATATTTATTCTTTTTTAACTATCTTTTGTGTGATTATGTGATTTTTATTTTATACATACCAATAAAATTTTTGTATGGTTAATATCACTCTGGTATCCATTTTTTAGGGTTTTTCTGATATTAATTTATGGATGAGCTTTTTTACATATGCCCCTTTGTTTGGTTAATTAATTTTTGACAGAGGTAGTACAGTTAGTGCTTTCATGGGTGCATGGATGACCCTGTTTGTAATTTTTGGGAGGCTTTGCACTGTGCAGAACTTTTATGAGTGGATGAGTACCACAACTGTACTTACAATTCCTTGCAAAAGTATTTAGCCCCCTGGAACTTTTCAACCTTTTCCCACATATCATGCTTCAAACATAAAGATACCAAATGTAAATTTTTGGTGTAGAATCAACAACAAGTGGAACACAATTGTGAAGTTGAACAAAATTTACTGGTTATTTTATATTTTTGTGAAAATGCAAAAACTGAAAAGTGGGGCATGCAATATTATTCAGCCCCTTTACTTTCAGTGCAGGAAACTCACTCGAGAAGTTAATTGTGGATCTCTGAATGATCCAATGTTGTCCTAAATGACTAATGATGATAAATATCCACCTGTGTGTAATCAAGTCTCTGTATAATGCACCTGCTCTCTGATAGTCTCAGGGTCCTGTTTGAATCACTGAGAGCATCATGAAGACCAAGGAACACAACAGGCAGGTCCGTGATACTGTTGTGGAGAAGTTTAAAGCCGGATTTGGATACAAAATGATTTTCCAAAACTTTAAACATCCCAAGGAGCACTGTGCAAGCGATCATATTGAAATGGACGGAGTATCATACCAACTGCAAATCTACCAAGACCCGGTCGTCCCTTCTAAATTTTCATCTCAAACAAGGAGAAGACTGATCAGAGATGCAGCCAAAAGAGGCCCATGATCACTCTGGATGAACTGCAGAGATCTACAGCTGAGGTGGTACAGCCTGTCCATAGGCCAACAATCAGTCATACACTGCACAAATCTGGCCTTTATGGAAGAGTGGCAAGAAGAAAGCAATTTCTCAAAGATATCCATAAAAAGTGTTGTTTAAAGTTTGCAACAAGCCACCTAGGAGACACACGAAACATGTGGAAGAAGGTGCTCTTGTCAGATGAAACCAAAATCAAAGGGACGGAAATTTGTCTTTCAACAAGACAATGATCCCAAACATAAAGCAAAATCTACAATGGAATGGTTCACAAATAAACGTATCCAGGTGTTAGAATGGCCAAGTCAAAGTCCAGACCTGAATCCAATCGAGAATCTCTGGAAATAGCTGAAAACTGTTGTTTACAAACGATAAACCTCACTGAGCTCGAGCTGTTTGCCAAGGAAGAATGGGCAAGAATTTCTGTCTCTCGATGTACAAAACAGATAGACATACCCCAAGCGACTTGCAGCTGTAATTGCAGCAAAAGGTGACGCAGCAAAGTATTAAGTTAAAGTCCCCAAATCCTTTTCCAGTTCTGTGGGCCCAAATATACTCCCATTTAATATATACTAAATGGTGGCCTGATTCTAACGCATCAGGTATTCTAGAATATGGCCAATTCACATCCCATAGAATATGCCCCATATGCTGCCCCATAGAATATGCCGCCATATGCTGCTCCACAGATTATGCTGTCATATGCTGCTCCATAGAATATGCCCCCATATACTGCCCCATAGAATATGCCCCCATATGCTGCCCCCAAAAGATGTTCCATATATTATACCCCCATATGCTGCTGATGCAAAAAAAAATGCCATATTCACCTCTCCTGCTCAGGACCCGGCACCTGAGTTATTCACCTGTCCGGGGTCCATTGCTGCTCACCGCTGTCTGACGCTTCCTGTGTCAGTGACTGTTCAGCCAGCAGAGGGCGCAGCGCGCACTAACCACGTCACCCTGCCCTCTGCTGGCTAAATGTCACTGACACAGGACGCAGCAGACAGCAGTGAGTGAGCAGCGATGGACCGAGGGACAGGTGAATATCGCCCTACTTACCCCCTTCTGGCGCGGTCTCTGCAGCCCCATTTCTCCATGGTCTCCCTGCCTTCAGCGGTCATGTGATACCACTCATTACACTCATGAATATGCGCATATTCATGAGATTAATGAGCGGTACCACGTGACCGCTGAAGGCAGGAAGGGAGACCATGGAGAAGCAGTCTGATTCCTGCTTCCCAAAGATAAGTTTTTGCTCTGCTATTGAACTTATTAGTTTTGTTTTGTTTACCTTGTTTTTTGGAGTTCAGCCATCCCCGGTCGGGGGTGTGCTGAGTTCCATTTTTGTCTCTGATCAGTTTGTCTCTTTGCTCTGTCTTCAGAATTTACCTGAGTGCTGATATAGTCTTTTTGAAGTCCTAGCGACTTCAGGGCCTGTTTTTCCTATCAGACGGTTGGGACATTTTTTGGTAGGGTTTTTTTTTAAGCATTGCAGACAGCAGCTTTTCTATCCTGTCCTTTTTAGTTAGCTTGGGCCCCATCGTTTGCTCAACCTATCTTTCTATCTGTGTTAGTGTTTCCATCTTGCTTCACCGTCATTATATGTTGGGGGCTGCCTATTGCTTTGAGGTCTGCTCTGGGGCAGTTTAGATTTCCCCTTTCTTTCTTTGGGCCTATTTAGTTCTCTGGCTGTGATCGAGGGGTCTAGGGCATCGTAGGAACCCCCCACGGCTACTGTTAGTTGCTGTGGATAGGATCAGGGGTCTGCAATCCGATAGCTACCAACCTCTCCGGTTTTCTGGACTTAGCTTGTATTTTTGTTTTTTCCTCCTTCGGTGACTCATTCATAACACATTTCTAGAATTCGACCTTTTCTTACTTTTGATTCTAAAAAAACTCTGACTGTTTCTCTTATTCATTCTCTTCTTGACTATTATAACTCCCTTCTAATCGGTCTCCCTCTTACCAAACTCTCCCCCCTCCAATCTGTCTTGAATGCAGCTGCCAGGATCATATTCCTCGCCAATCGTTACACCGATGCCTCTACCTTGTGCCAGTCATTACACTGGCTACCCATCCAATCCAGAATCCAGTACAAACTTATTACCCTCACCCACAAAGCTCTTCATTGCTCAGCACCATCCTACATCTCCCTTGTTTCAGTATACCATCCTACTCGTGCCCTCCGTTCTGCTGATGACCTGAGGTTGGCATCCTCAATAATCAGAACCTCCCACTCCCGTCTTCAAGACTATACACGTGCTGCGCAAATTTTTTGAAATGCACTTCCCAGGTCAATACGATTAGTCCCCAATCTCCACAATTTTAAGCGTGCCCTGAAAACGCATTTATTCAGACTGGCCTACTGCCTCAACACAGTAACCTAATCTATCCCTGTGTGGCACAGCCAAAAGTTTTTTTTACCATAACCAGGTTCCACGCATCATGTTCCCACATGCTTTATGCATCCATTAGCCCTCTGTATCTGTACTGTTACACACTTAACAGTTGCCCTGATTGTATGGACCAGCCATAATGTTACCACCCACCTTTCGTGTCTACCTCTTAGCTCATAGACTGTAAGCTTGCAAACAGGGCCCTCATTCCTCTTGGTATTTGTTATAATCTATATGATTATTGTTATGCTGTAATGTATATTGTCTGTACAAGTCCCCTCTGAAATGTAAAGTGCTGCGAAATAAGTCAGCGCTATAGAAATAAAATTTATTATTATTTATTATTAATGTGGATTTTACGGAGATGCACACCCCTCCACCTTTTTTTTTAATCTTTCCTGTCCTTTCTAAATGTAGTGTAACCCTCTGTTTGTCACCCAGTCATGGGTTTCGTCAAGCCAGGTTTCCGTAATGCCCACCACATCGTATTCTGTGACTGTCATAAGAGTCTCCAGTTCATTCATTTTGTTTGCTATACTTCTTGCATTTGCCAGCAGACATTTAACCCTTTCCTGAAATATGACGTACTATCCCGTCCATGTGACCTGGGCCTTAATGCCCATGGACAGAATAGTACGTCATAGCGATCAGCTGCGCTCACGGGGGGAACGCAGCTGATCGCGGCTGGGTGTCAGCTGATTATCACAGCTGACACCAGGCACTATGTGCCAGGATCAGTCTCTGACCGCTCCTACTCCACACTGATGAGGGGCAATACCCCGAAACAGCTGTCTGTGGATGGATACCGTGCTTTGGCATAGGTGGTTTCCTTCATTGGAGACTGCCCTTCCCGTGGTTGTTCCTTCCCGGTGAAAGACCTGGCTAGTCATTGCTTGCGTTGAGAAACATGTGATGGTGTCTCCGCGGCTTCTGTTTTTGCATCATTAACCCCTGGCACACTGCGATCAAACATGATCACAGTGTTCCGGGGGGTATAGTGAAGCATCGCGCAGGGAGAGGGCTCCCTGCATGCTTCCCTGAGACCCTTGGAATAACGTGATGTGCTCGCGTTGTTCTGAGGGCCTCCTCCCTGCAGGCCCCCAGATCCAAGATGGCTGTGGGGTCCTTTCGGGTCCTGCAGGGAAGGGGATTCTCAGCACCTGCGGAGAGCAGGCGCTGAGAAGCCTCCTACACTGCCTGTCAGATCACTGATCTGACACAGTGCAGTGCAAAGTGCCAGATCAGCGATCTGACACTATATAGTAATGTCCCACCCTGGGACTAAGTAAAAAAGTATATGTAAAAAAAAAAAAAAAAAGTGTAAAAATATTTTTTTTTTTTAAATTCCTAAATAAAGGAAAAAAATATTCCCCAATAAATTCATTTATTTTTGTAAATAAAAAAAAAGTACACATATTTAGTATCGCCACATCCGTAACTACCCACCCTATAAAACTGTCCCACTAGTTAACTCCTTTAGTGAACCCCTTAAAAAAAGTCAAAAATAATGCTTTATCATCATACCGCCCAACACAAAGTGCAATAACATGGGCTGAAAATATTATATTCTTATTTTTTAAATCCTGTTTAAATTTTGCCTTATATAAAACTAATTGTACAGGAAAGAATATTTCTTGACATTTATTTTCATGTAAACTATAGTTTCTTGTTAATTTTGAATGTTTTATTGTTAGTCCTTAAAGTGGAGTAAAAGTGTGACACCATTGTTCTCAGCAGCAATCTGGGAGTCGGATATGCTTCCAGGGGTCTCCCCTATGCTGTTCTACTTCTGTTCAGCACTTTATCCATCCATTTTGACATTTTCACTATCCTGTAGACTTCTTTGCAGGGTCTGCCTGAAAAATGCTCAGATTTCACATTGACTCCCATTATACGGTGGGTATGGAAAGTATTCAGACCCCTTTTAAATTTTTCACTCTTTCACTGTGCTCTTAGGAACCTTGAGTACATGATGTGACTTAAATATGAGTGTCTTAGCAAAGGGTCTGAATACTTATGGCCATGTGATATTTCAGTATTTTTTTTTTATTATAAATTTGCAGAAATTTCTACATTTCTTTTTTTTTTTTTTTTTTTTCAGTTAAGATTGGGTGCAGAGTGTACATTAATGAGAAAAATGAACTTTTTTGAATTTACCAAATGGCTGCAAAGAAACAAAGAGTGAAAAATGTAAAGGGGTCTGACTATCCTACTTTCCGTACTAGTTACTCGAAATGGGCATTTGAGCTTTAGGAATTGCTCGATTCGAGTAACGAGCATCTGAGCATTTTAACGCTCGCTCATCTCTAATAACTTGCTATTTTTACAGTTTAAGTAGAAATGATAAAAAATCTAAAGGATATTTTAAAAATAATAATTGGTTTTATTCTTGGCAGATGACAGTACCAGGAGATCAGAGGGACAGCTGACATTTTCAATTTTTAAATCAGATGATCTTGAGATCCCACAAGATACAACTGAAGTGAATTCGATTACTCCAGATATACCATCATCCCTTCACAGCAAAGGTCAATCATCTGATCCATTGAAACAGGTCCTGTATTCTGATTCATTGCCGACTACTAAGGAAAATCAAAGTGGCAAAATAAGCATTAAAAACGTAACTGCTCTTATCGCAGAGAAGCCGTTTTCACATTCAGAATATGGGAATAGTTTTCCCCTCGAAAAGTCTTTTCTTAAACCTCAAATAATTCATACAACAGAGAACAGATTTTCTTGTTCCAAATGTGGGAAATGTTTCAACCAGAAATCAGACCTTCTTAGTCACCAGAGAAGTCACACAGGGGAGAAGTCATTTTTATGTTCAGAATGTGGAAAAATCTTTACACATAAATCAAATTTTGTTAGTCACCAGAGAACTCACACAGGGGAGAAGCCTTTTTCCTGTTCAGAATGTGCAAAATGTTTTAACCAGAAATCAAATCTTGTTATGCACCAGAGAATTCACACAGGGGAGAAACCATTTTCATGTTCAGAATGTGGGAAATGTTTTAGCCGTAAATCAGATTTTGTTAAGCACCAAAGAACCCACTCATGGGAGAAGCCTTTTTCATGTTCAGAATGTGAGAAATGTTTTCACCGCGAATCAGATTTTGTTAAACACCAGAGAACCCACACAGGGGAGAAGCCTTTTTCTTGTTCAGATTGTGGGAAATCTTTTAAATACAAATGTGATTATGTTAACCACCAGAGAACTCACACAGGGGAGAAGCCATTTTCCTGTTCAGAATGTGGGAAATGTTTTAACAAAAATTGGAATCTTGTTTTACACCAAAGAACTCACACAGGGGAGAAGCCTTTTTCATGTTCAGAATGTGGGAAATGTTTTAATCAGAAATCTGATTTGGTTAAGCACCAAAGAACCCACACAGGATAGTAGTCTTTTTCCTGTTCAGAATGTGAGAAATATTTTAATAAGAAATTAAATCTTGTTTTACACCAACAAACTCACACAGGAAAGAAGCTTTTTTTCCTGTTAACAATGTGGAAAATATTTTACAAAGAAATCAAATTGTGTTAAGTACCAGAGAACCCACATATGGGAGAATTAAACCAAAAAACTATTCCACATAGTCAGGTGGAAGAGCCTCTAGACCAATTAATTAAACCAAGAAAAACCAAAACAATTAAAAAAAAAAAAAATAAATAAAATTCAAAAAAAATTTGTCAGTACCTCGTTCTGAATAGTGCAGATTAGAACTTAGCCACTACATATCCTATTCAGACTTGGGTAATTTAACCCTGATAGGCCTTTACTTGTATCAGACTGGCATTTTCATTACTGATCTAGTTACGGTGTCCTGTGTGGTGGATTCAGAGGAGTGCTTCCGCCCCCCTTTTTTGTCTGGGGTGTGTTTACAATTTATTGGGTCACATAATGTATAAATGATTATTGTGAACATGTTTATCTTTATCATTGGACTCCGGAAAATCTCTCTCCCTTTTTTCCCTTCTCCTACCTTCATGTGTGCGTACCCAGACACTCTTTTTGTCACATTGTTTATGCTTAAATAAATTTTGTATTATTCTTGAAATCATTTTGAGCTTCTATTTTTTGATGTTTACGATTACATTTTGAGCATTTAATCATATTAATATATATGACTAACATGTGAGCATGCTCAGTTAACACATATGGGAGAAGCCTTTTTTTCTGTTCAGAAAGTAGAAAATGATTTGTGAAGAATTCATCTTTTCTTAGAAATCAGAGCAGTTACATAGGGGAGAAGCCTTTTCATGTTGGAAATATTTTATAATTTACACAGAAATCTACTCTTAATAAACATCAGTGTGTCACGATTGCTCTGCTCAGTGTGTCTTGGATCCGGTGACTGATAGCTTAGTCTTCCAATCTGGTGCAGGGGTTTGTTGAGCTGTCGATGTTTTGATGGATATATTTCAGCTGTAAATTCTATGTCTGGGAGGTGCCAAACGTCTTTCAGATGTTTTCTGTTCCACGAGATTATCTAGCTACTTAGGTGACATGTCAGTCCCAGATCTGCAAGACGTAGCATCTGCTCAGTGGTTTGCCTTGTATTTCTGTGCACTATTTGTTGATCTTTTGCTGCCTGAACTTTGCACTGATCCGCTATCTCCCTGGTATTCTGACCTGTGTGTTATCAGGTGATCAATCTTATCCAGATAGTCCAGGGAGCACCAGAAGCTAGAATCTTTACAGTCCCAGTTTTCTAGTACTATAAGTTGCTTCTCAAAGCTCTCCGCTACTGACTGTAGTTATGACTTCGGTACTTTCTGACTTTCAGTTGGTCTCTCACAAACCAGTAGTGGCTCATCCTGATGTTTTTTTTATGTGAAAAAGACCAAACAAGGGTATTCAGGGAGAGCTGTAGACTGTTTACCTTACAACCTCGGTCTCTGAGGGAGTAGTCCTAGTGGGTAGGATAATCATGTCCCTACTGCGAGGAAAAACTCAAAGTTGGGCATTTTTTTTGTCCCAGAAAGGTCTTCAGTTGACACCTTTTTTGACGCCTTAGGGATGATCTATGATGAACTAAACAGAATCAAGATCGCGGAGTCAAAGATCATGAACCTGACACAGTGGGGCTGCACTGTTGAAGACTCTAGTTCTGAGTTTCGGCAATGGTCCACTGAAGTGCTGTGGAATGATGCAGTTCTGAGATGCTAGTTCCACAGAGGCCTCTCAGATATTCTGAAAGATCCACCTTGTTCCTTTGGGGGAGGCCATGACAAAGGCCATTCAAATCGATTGAAGAATTCATGAGACATGTGATGAGCGGCAGAACGTTTCAGTCATTCTTCTCAAGTCCATCCACCTACTTGAGGCGGAACCAATAGAGGTTGGAGCTGCCAGCTCTCGGGCTGTTGAGAAGAGACATTTCCTTAAAGGAAAGGTGCCATTAAAAAAAAAAATTCAACAATTGAAAAAATGTAATGTACTAATGTTTTAATTTGTTAAAAAATGCATATTGATATCCTTTAGAGGATTCTGGGCACATTGCGCTCCTGTACATTGATACAAGTTATTTTTCAAGGTGATATACAGATGTATCTTAAAAGATAATGACAAAAATAGGGACTTTTTTTTTTTAATCCTCCCATATACTGTAGTATAATGCACTCCCCATAGTCCTCCGCACAGTATACTGCACTCCCCATAGTCCTTTATATAGTATAATACAATCCCCGTAGTCATCTATACAGTATAATGCACTCCTTATAGTCATCCATATAGTATAATGCACTTCCCATAGTTATCCATATGGAATAATGCACTCCCCATAGTTCTTCATTTAGTATACTTCATTCCCTGTAGTCATAATTATAGTATAATTCACTTCCCATAGTTATACATACAGTATTATGCACCCCATAGCCTCCCCTACAGTATTTTTTGTGCCCTGAGCTAATGATGATACCATTTTGGGGGAGATTGTGACATTTACAGTACCTACCAGGTTAATTAATTTTTTATTTTAATAGTGTGACAAATATTGGAGATATAATTTCATGTCAATCATTTGTATCTTGTTTGGCCTGGTATTATAAACCCCCCCTTCAGTGCAGAACAAAGAACACCTAGTAGTAGCTGAGAGGTCACATGTCCAAAGCCTGTGAGTGACAGATCTCACACCTTGAGCAGCTCAGCTCAGAACAAAAGGCTTGGTGGTCATGAGGTCTAAACTGCTTTGATGAGTCAGTTATCTATATATATAATTGTCTTATCATGTCTGTCTGCAACAGAAATCGCGGGTCGCCGACTGTTCGCGGCCGCCAGGCCGCAACCAATCAGCGAAGGCGCAGCTGTTTGTAGCGGTAAGCTGCGCCTGTCGCTGATTGCCGTGACCAATCAGCGGCAGGCGCAGTCCTTAATCTGTAAAAAAGAGAACTAAAATTTAAAAAAAGGTTATTCTCACCTTCCGACGGCCTCCTGTCTTCTTTCCACGCGCCCGGCCTCTTGTTCCCGGTAATGCTTTGCGGCTTAGATCGCTGATGACGTCACTCTCGCGAAAGCGAGAAAGAAGACTGATGTCATCAGCGGTCTAAGCCGCAAAGCATTACTGGGAACGCGAGGCCGTCGGAAGGGGAGAATAACTTTTTTTTTTTTTTTTACATGCTAGAGGGCCGCGGCAGTGATTGGTCGCGGCTACAGGGCCGCGTTGCTGATTGGTCGCAGACAGAGGGCTGCGACGCTGATTGGTCGCGGCTACACGGAAAGGGGGGTGAGGGAACCATGCATACCAGGATTGGGGGGTGAGGGGACCATGCATACCCCGAAAGGGGGGTAAGAGGACCATGCATACCAGGATTGGGGGGTGAGGGGACCATGCATATCAGGAAAGAGGGTGAGGGAACCATGCATACCAGGATAGGGGGGTGAGGAGATCATGCATACCAGGAAAGTGGGTTGAGGATACCATGCATACCATGATTGGGGGGGTGAGGGGACCATGCATACCAGGAAAGGGGGTGACGGTGAGCATACAGTTGTGGCCAAAAGTATTGACACCCCTGCAATTCTGTCAGATAATACTCAGTTTCTTCCTGAAAATGATTGCAAACACAAATTCTTTGGTAGTATTTTCAGGAATAAACTGAGTATTATCTGACAGAATTGCAGGGCTGTCAATACTTTTGGCCACAACTGTACATACCAGGATTGGGGTGTGAGAGGACCATGCATACCAGCAAAGGGGGGTGACGGGACCAGGCATACCAGGATAGGGGGGTGTTGGGACCATGCATTCCAGGATTGGGGGGTGAGAGGACCATGCATACCAGGATTGGGGGGTGAGGGGACCATGCATACCAGGATTGGGGGGAGAGAGGACCATGCATTCCAGGATTGGGGGGGGGGGAGGACACTGCATACCCCAAAAGGGGGTAAGAGGACCATGCATACCAGGAAAGAGGGGAAAGAGGACCATGCATACCAGGATTGGGGGGTGAGGGGACCATGCATACCAGGATTGGGGGGTGAGAGGACCATGCATACCAGGATTGGGGGGTGAGAGGACCATGCATTCCAGGATTGGGGGGTCAGGGGACCATGCATACCAGGATAGGGGGTTGAGGGGTAGCATGCATATCAGGACTGGGGGTGAGAGAACCATACATATCAGGATTGGGGGTGAGAGGACCATACATATCAGGATTGGGGGTGCATTATTGCATTATTATTAAATCTTCAAAAATAAACTGCATATATATTCTAGAATACCCGATGCTTTAGAATCGGGCCACTATCTAGTGATTTAATAAACAGAATAAGAGGTTATCTAACCTCCTGGTCACATATCCGTTACATTTTCTTGATCTCTGGACCAGACAGAATGCCTTCTAGAGTCCAGTACCCACGCGTATGGTGACACATAGAACAGCTACTAGAAGCCAGTTAGCGAATGCATGCTTGGTCTTAATGTGAAGCAGGGGCCCGGCCGAATCCGATGGTGCTATGACTGTACAAAAAGGAGTTATGATCTTTCATAGATTTTTGGAGATTTAGTTGCGAACCTCCAAGGGAGGTGATTCAGGTTCAGGCCAGAGTGCAGGAGGGGAGTGACCCAAAGGGAATAAAAGCTTGTGTAAGGCCATTTGGTCTCTCTCTCGCTCTCTCTCTTATTCACACAGTGTACGTCAAAAGGGGGGGCCATGTCGAGTAACATGCTATGAAGGACCTAGAACCCAGCTGGCTGCCCATGCCCCCTACAGCCCAGCGTACACATGATTGAACATAATCCATCTGCTTATATCTTTTGTCCTTCACTATTGCATAGATACTGCAATAGATAGGGATTTAAACATAACATTTATTAGGCTCATTAAAAGGAAAAAACAAAACCTAAAATGGTTCAAAAGCAAGACTTATTTCACCAACTATTAAAAGTGGCGCAAAAGCCAGACCTGCTTCCCACACTTGCAGGTCAAACAAACTGTCAATATAGAAAATTGGTTGCTTATGTCAGTACCACTGACATGGAAAACATTTGCATATAGGGCCTGACATAACCTGGTCAGAATGTGCTATAACGCAACATACCAGACAAACGTAGAGCTCGAGTCTGATTCAGGTTTCTCATTTGCACAAGGAAAGACTAGAAGCAATGGGATGAAACTGAATGGGAGGAGACACAGATTAGATA
Organism: Dendrobates tinctorius; assembly: GCF_039654945.1. Taxonomy (NCBI): domain Eukaryota; kingdom Metazoa; phylum Chordata; class Amphibia; order Anura; family Dendrobatidae; genus Dendrobates; species Dendrobates tinctorius. Next base: position 4,236,467 of record NW_027361731.1, on the reverse strand, counting down.
TTAGAAAAAACTTTTTGACAGTTAGTGATCAATGAGTGGAACAAGCTGCCACGAGAAGTGGTGAGTTCTCCTTCAATGGAAGTCTTCAAACAGAGGCTGGACAGACATCTGACTGGGATGATTTAGCGAATCCTGCTTTGAGCAGGGGTTTGGACCAGATGGCCCAGGAGGTCCCTTCCAACTCTACGATTCTATGATTCTATGAATAAAGGATTTTGGGGATATGTCAAAAGTAAAAGAAGAGTCAAAGATGCTATAGGATTTTTACAGGATGAAAATGATGAAATGGTAAGACAGGATGTTGAGAAGGCCGAACTTTTAAATTCCTATTTTGCATCTGTTTTCTCTCAGAAAGGAAATGTAACATCAACTGTACTTCACTGTCCTATTAAGGGAATAGAAGAATTCAGGATATTTATAAACAGAAAGCTAGTGAGGGAACACTTAGCTAACCTAAATGAATTCAAGTCTCCAGGTCCATATGAATTACACCCCAGAGTACTGAAGGAGATAGCAGAAGAAATTTTTGAACCCCTCTCCATAATCTTTGAAAATTCATGGAGAACAGGAGAAGTCCCAGAAGACTGGAGAAGAGCAAATGTTGTTCCTATCTTCAAAAAGGGGAAGAAGGTGGACCCAGGCAACTATAGGCCGGTGAGTCTGACTTCTATACCAGGAAAGATATTTGAACAAATTATTAAACAACATGTATGTCAGTACCTGGATAAGAATGAAGTGATTAAACAGAGTCAGCATGGGTTTGTAACTAATAAGTCATGTCAGACTAACTTAATTTCCTTCTATGACAGAATCACGGATTGGTTGGATCAGGGAAATGCTGTAGATATAGTATATTATATCTTGACTTCAGCAAAGCATTTGACAAAGTCTCTCATACAATCCTTATTGAAAAAATGACTAAGTATGGAATGGACAAGGCAACTGTTAGGTGGATTCATAACTGGCTTAGTGATTGGACCCAAAGAGTGGTTGTAAATGACTGCACATCCAGTTGGAAGAATGTCTCAAGTGGGGTACCACAGGGCTCTGTCCTGGGTCCTGTATTGTTCAACATCTTTATCAACGATTTAGATGAAGGAATTGAGGGTAAACTGATTAAATTTGCTGATGATACAAAGCTAGGAGGGATAGCTAATACTAGAGAAGAGAGAGAGAAGATTCAGAAAGATATAAATAAACTGGAGAAGTGGGCAGCAACTAACAGAATGGTTTTTAACAGGTAAAAATGCAAAGTACTACATCTGGGCAATAAAAATGAAAAAAGCATATATAGAATGGGAGGAATAGGGCTAAGTGACAGCACATGTGAAAAAGACTTGGGTATACTAATAGATCACAGACTGAATATGTCAACAGTGTGATGCAGCAGCAAAAAAGGCAAATGCAATTCTAGGATGTATTAACAGAAGCATACAGTCTAGATCACGTGAAGTCATTATTGCCCTCTACTCCTCTTTGGTCAGACCTCATCTGGAATACTGTGTCCAGTTTTGGCCGCCACATTTTAACCCCTTCGCACCCGAGCCTGTTTTTGCCTTCGTGACCGGGCCAATTTTTTCAATTCTGACCAGTGTCACTTTATGAGGTCATAACTCTAGAACGCTTCAACGGATCCTACTGATTCTGACATTGTTTTCTCATGACATATTGTACTCCATGATGGTGGTAAAAATTTTTAGATATGATCTGCACTTATTTGTTAAAAAAAAATCAAAATTTGGCAAAAATTTAGAAAATTTTGCAATTTTCAAACTTTTAATTTTTATGCCCTTAAATCAGAGAGTGATATCGCACAAAATAGTTAATAAATAACATTTCCCACATGTCTACTTTACATCTGCACAATTTTGGAAACATAATTTTTTTTTTTTAGGAAGTTATAAGGGTTAAAAGTTGACCAGCGATTTCTCATTTTTACAACAAAATTTGCAACACCATTTTTTTTAGGGACCACCTCACATTTGAAGTGAGTTTGGGGGGTCAATATGACAGAAAATACCCAAAATTGACACCATTCTAAAAACTGCACCTCTCAATGTACTCAAAACCACATTCAAGAAGTTTATTAACCCTTCAGGTGCTTCACATGAATGAATGGAATATGGAAGGAAAAAATAAACATTTAACTTTTTTTCACAAACATTTTACTTCAAAACCATTTTTTTTTTATTTTCACAAGTGTAAAAAGAGAAAATGAACCACTAAATTTTTTGTGCAATTTCTCCCGAATACGCCAATACCCCGTATGTGGGGCTAAACCACTGTTTGAGCACACGGCAGAGCTCAGAACGGAAGGAGTGCCGTTTGACTTTTTCAATGCAGAATTGGCTGGAATTGAGATCGGATGCCATGTCGCATTTGGAGAGCCCCTGATGTACCTAAACAGTGGAAACCCCCCACAAGTGACCCCATTTTGGAAATTAGACCCCCCCAGGGACTTATCTAGATGTGTGGTGAGCACTTTGAACCCCCAAGTGTTTCACTAAAGTTTATAATGTAGAGGCGTGAAAATAAAAAAAAATCATTTTTTTTCCACAAAAATGATCTTTTAGCCCCCAATTTTTATTTTCACAAGGGTAACGGGAGAAATTGGACCCTAAGAGTTGTTGTCCAATTTGTCCTGAGTACGCTGGTACCCCATATGTGGGAGAAAACTACTGTTTGGGCACACGGTGGGGCTCGGAAGGGAGGTAGTGACGTTCTGAAATGCAGACTTTGATGGAATGGTCTGCGGGCGTCATATTGCATTTACAGAGCCCCTGATGTACCTAAACAGTGGAAACCCCCAATTCTAATTCTAACCCTAACCCCAACACACCCCTAACCCTAATCTCAGCCCTAACCATAACCCTAACCACAAACCTAACACCAACACACCCATAACCTTAATCCCAGCCCTAGCCCTAGCCCCTGCATTTTTTTTTTTTTTACTTTTTTTTTTATTTTTGTCACAAGATCGCTGCCCTGTGATCTGACTCATAGTAACGCCACTTCACCTCTGATCATCTGTCAGTGTGAGATCAGAGGAGAAGCAGCGTTACTATGTGACAAGATCGCTGCCTGGGACATAATAACGCGACTTCTCCTCTGATCTCACAATGACAGATGATCAGAGGTGAAGCAGCGTTACTGTGTGACAAGATCGCTGCCTGGCACAGCTGTGCCAGGCAGCGATCAGCTGTGCCAGGCAGCGATCTAGTCACACAATAACGCTGCTTCACCTTTGATCAGCTGTCAGTGTTAGATCAGAGGGAGAAGCCGCGTTACAATGAGGGAGATCGCCGGGAAACAAGCAGCTTTCCCAGCGATCGCTCCCATTGGCTGATGTGACGCTGACGTCATCGGGACCTGAACCAATCAGGTCTCGATGACGTCGGGGGTCCCAGCATGCATTGCGCACCGGGATCCCCGCGTTGGAAGGTATGTGGGGGTCCCGGGGGGCACAAAACCGCCGACAGTAGATAAATGTCGGCGCTGCACAAAGCCCAGCAAGCACCAACATTTATCTACTGTGGGCGGTCGTGAAGAGGTTAAAAAAGACATCAACAAACTGCAGCAAGTTCAGAAAAGAGCGACCAGAATGGTGACCGGTCTGCAAACCCTGTCTTATGAGGAAAGGTTGCAGGATTTGGGAATGTTTAGCTTGCAGAAGAGAAGACTGAGAGGAGACTTAATGGCTGTCTGCAAATATCTCAAGGGCTGTCACATTGTAGAAGGATCATCTTTATTCTCATTTACACAAGGAAAGACTAGAAGCAATGGGATGAAACTGAATGGGAGGAGACACAGATTAGATATTAGAAAAAACTTTTTGACAGGGTGATCAATGAGTGGAACAGGCTGCCACGAGAGGTGGTGAGTTCTCCTTCAATGGAAGTCTTCAAACAGAGGCTGGACAGACATCTGTCTGGGATGATTTAGCGAATCCTGCTTTGAACAGGGGGTTGGACCAGATGGCCCAGGAGGTCCCTTCCAACTCTACGATTCTAGGTTCTTATAAAAGGTAGAACAAACAAACAATGAACTTCAATGGATTGATCTCACCCAATTCAGGCTGACAAAGGACCTCTGACAAATCGATAGTCCTGTGTGGTTTTAGACATCATGGTGCTGTAGATCTAGGCACATTCAAAGGCTATTTGAGGGTGTCAGTAGGGAACAATAACTGCCTACCAACGCATTTCATCCCTCATGGGACTCATCAGGAGACGTGGTACTAACATAGGTAGCCAATCTTCTATACTGGCAGTTTGTTTGACCTACAAGTGTGGGAAGCAGGTCTGCCTTTTGAACCACTTTTAACCCCTTTTCCCCCAAGGGTGGTTTGCACGTTAATGACCGGGCCAATTTTTACAAATCTGACCACTGTCCCTTTATGAGGTAATAACTCTGAAACGCTTTCATGGATCCCGGTGATTCTGACAATGTTTTCTCATGACATATTATACTTCTTGTTATTGGCAAAATTTCATTGATATAACTTGCGTTTATTTGTGAAAAAAATGGAAATTTGGCGAAAATTTTGAAAATTTTCCAACTTTGAATTTTTATGCCCTTAAATCACAGAGATATGGCACAGAAAAAACTTGATAAGTAACATTTCCCACATGTTTGTTTACTTAAACACAATTTTGGAACCAACATTTTTATTTTGTTAGGAAGTTATAAGGGTTAAAAGTTGACCAGTGATTACTCATTTTTGCAACACCATTTTATTTTTATGGACCACATCACATTTGAAGCCACTTTGAGGGGTCTATATGATAGAAAATACCCAAAAGTGACACCATTCTAAAAACTGCACCCCTTAAGGTGCTCAAAACCACATTCAAGAAGTTTATTAACCCTAAATTTTTTGAATGTTTAAAAACAGAATGAACATTTAACTTTTTTTCACAAAAAAATTACTTCAGGTCCTATTTTTTATTTTACCAAGGGCAACAAGAGAAATTGGACTGGAAAAGTTATTGTGCAATTTGTCCGGAGTACGTTGATACCTGATATGTGGGGTGAACCACTGTTTCGGCGCATGGCAGAGCTCCGAAGGGATGGAGCGCCATTTGACTTTTTCAATGCAAAATTGGCTGGAATTCAGATCGGACGACATGTCACGTTTGGAGAGCCCCTGATGTGCCTAAACAGTGGAAACCCCCCACAAGTGACCCCATTTTGGAAGCTAGACCCCCCCCAAGGAACTTATCTAGATATGTGGTGAGAACTTTGAACCCACAAGGGCTTCACAGAAGTTTATAACGTACAGCAGTACAATTAAAAAATCATATTTCTTCCACAAAAATGATCTTTTCACCCCCAATTTTTATTTTCCCAAGGGTAACTGGACCATAAAAGTTATTGTGCAATTTGTCCTGAGTATGCTGATACCCCATATGTGGGTATAAACGACTATTTGGGCGCATGGCAGAGCTCGGAAGGGAAGCAGCGCCATTTGACTTTTTTGGCTGGAATTGAGATCGGACGCCATGTCGCGTTTGGAAAGCCCCTGATGTGCCAAAACAGTGGAAACCTCCCACAAATGACACCATTTTGGAAATTAGACCCCCCCCATGGAACTTATCTAGATGTGTGGCGAGAACTTTGAACCCCCAAGGGCTTCACAGAAGTTTATAACGTACAGCCGTACAAAAAAATCATATTTTTTCCACAAAAAGGTCTGGAGTTGGGGAACCCTGGCGTAGAGCCATACAAATAAAAAAATCATATTTTTTTCCAACAAAAATGATCTTTTAGTCCCCAATTTTTTTATTTTCCCAAGGGTAACAGGAGAAATTGTTGTTCTGCAATTTGTCCTGAGTAGGCTGATACCCCATATGTGGGGATAAAACACTATTTGGGCGCATGGCAGAGCTTGGTAGGGAAGGAGCACCGTTTGACTTTTTCAACGCAGAATTGGCTGGAATTGAGATCAGACGCCATGTTGCATTTGGAGAACCCCTGATGTGTCCAAACAGTGGAAACTTCCCACTTCTAACTCCAACCCTAACCCCAATACACCTCTAACCCTAATCTCAGCCCTAGCCCTAACTCTAACCCTAGCCCTAACCCTAATGGGAAAATGGAATTAAATACATTTTTTAAAATTTTATTATTTTTCCCTAACTAAGGGGGTGATAACGGGGGTTTGATTTACGGCGAGTTTTTATGTTTGGCAGCTGTCACACGCTAAAGGACGCTTTTTATTGTAAAAATAGTTTTTGCACCACCACATATTGAGAGCTGTAATTTTTCCATATTTTGACCCACCGAGTCATGTGAGGTCTTATTTTTGCGGGACGAATTGACGTTTTTATTGGTACCATTTATGGGTACGTGACATTTTTTGATTGCTTTTTATTCCGATTTTTGGGACGCAGAATGAACAAACACCGGCATTTCATGAATTTCTTTTGGGGGGAGGGTGCGTTTACACCGTTTTGCATGCGGTAAAATTGATAAAGCGGTTTTATTCTTCAGGTCAGTACGGTTACAGCGATACCTCATTTATGCCATTTTTTAATGTTTTGTCGCTTTTATGTAATGAAAACAATTTTATATAAAAAATAATTATTTTTGCATCGCTTTATTCTGCGAGCTATAACTTTTTTTAAAAAATTTTCGCTGATGACGCTGTGTGGCGGCTCGTTTTTTTGCGGGACAAGATGACGTTTTCAGCGGTACCATGGTTATTTATATCCGTCTTTTTGATCGCGAGTTATTGCACTTTTTGTTCAGCGGTATGATAATAAAGCATTATTTTTTGCTTTGTTTTTTATTTTTATTTTTTAAGGGGTTCGCTAAAGGGGTTAACTAATGGGACAGTTTTATAGGGTGGGTCATTACGGACGTGGCGATACTAAATATGTGTACTTTTATTGTTGTTTTTTATTTCCAAAAAATGAATTAGGGAATTTTTTTTTTTTATAAATTGTTTTTACCCTTTTTTTTTTTTTTTAAACTTTATTACATTGTCCCGGGGGGGACATCACTGTCATGTGTCAGATCGCTGATCTGACACGTCACACAGCGCTGTGATAGATCAGCGATCTGACACAGGCGCTGCACAGGCTTCCTCATTCCTTGCTCTGCAGGCAGTGAGGAAGCCGCCTCCCTGCAGGCCCCCGAAGGTCCCTGCCGCCATATTGGATTCGGGGACCTGTAGGGAAGGAGGCCCCCCAGAGCAGCGCAGCACATCGCTATGCACTGGGGGTCGCAGGGAAGCACGGAGGGAGCCCCCTCCCTGCCGATGCTTCCCTAAACCCCCCGGTACACTGCGATTGTGTTTGATCGCAGTATGCTAGGGGTTAATGTGTCGGGGGCAGTCTGACCGCCCCTGACACATAGTGCCATCAGCTGTGATAATCAGCTGACACCCGGCCGCGATCAGCGGCGCTCCCCCCGTGAGCGCCGCTGATCGCGATGACATACTATCCCGTCCCCGGTCATAGGGGCCCGGATGTCAGGAAGGGGTTAATAATTTGCTGAAAGAAGTCTTGCTTTTGTACCATTTTAGGTTATGTTTTTTCCTTTTAATGGTCCTATTAAATGTTTATGTTTTAATCCCTATCTATTGCTGTAGCTATACTACATAATTTGGGTCTACTATCCTTTTGGTTGGGCAACTTAAATTCTTCTATTGCTATGACTACCACTATTGTATTTGCCTATCTAATCATTGTAGATCTATAACCATTGTGTATATAGTGGGCTGGTTTCTGGCCCGATATAACCCCGTTAACGGACCAGGTGTACATCGATTGTGGAACTGGTGAAAGTCCTACCAAACTGACTATGTCCTGTGACATGGGCATCCTAACCTGTTAAGATTATGGGTGATTGTGATGCCACATCAGCGCCGGCGTGGGCCTTATCCTCTCAATCCCTGTGCCTCGCTGGGCCCCTTCTGGACAGGCGGCTGTCTGTAAAATTGTACCTATCTGTCCTTATGTGTCCCCGGGGGGATGGAACGTGACATTATGGAAGTGGCGAGACCGCATTACGTAATCCATCTGACATAATAGCGACATCAGGTGGGGAGGCGAGGTGCGGATTCTTAGCAAGCCTTTTGTTCTGAGCTTAGCTTCTCAAGGTGTGAGATCTGTCACTCACAGACTTTTGACTCTTGACCCCCCTGCTGCTGCTAGGTGTTCTTTTACATTGCACTGAAGGGGTTTTTAGAATCCCAAACGCGATAAAAATCATTGACATGAAATTATAACTCCAATATTCATCACAAATATGTAATGACCGGAAGTCCGAATAAGATCCAGTGGGTCACAAACCGAGACTGAGGCAGAAATCCCAAAAGAGTCTCTTTACTCAAACAGCAGATAAAGTAGAACTCAGTATGTGGAAGAAACAAATTGAATACCCTTATCCAGTACACTCACTCAGCTGAAGTCACTATGCCAATCCAAGGTTCCCTGAAGAGTGTATTACACAGGGATTTGAAATAAGTTTACCTATCAGAAAGGTCAATTCAGGTGCTCAGGGAACAGGTGTAAATCGAATGTAGTGATATCAAGGGACCCCCTGGAATGGCACACTGAGTATAACCTACACAAATCTACAATAACAATCTATATATATAAAATTGAATGTGATTGAATGTGTGTGTGTATCACCAACCAATCACGAAGCATCTTTCATTTCACCAGAGCTGTTTAAAAGAAGCTGAGCTGTGATTGGTTGTTATGAGCAACAGTTATCTCACTCGACAAAACCTCAGCAGACACTGACATGGTGGGAGAAATCTTGCATCCCCGGGAACATAAGCTCCCAGCCATTGTCTGCCCCCCCAGAAAGGAGCAGAAAGCACGACAGAAATGAATCACCCTCTCCCTGCCCATATCCCCATCACGCATCCTCCATCCCATAGGCACATCTTCCCTCTTAAAAGGATCATTGGGGGAAGAGTCTTGAGGAGATCATTTGCATATTCCCAGTGCCTTCTGGGATAAGTGAAGAGTCTCCACGAGCTCAACGATCACTGGGTTTTGGCCGTTGCAGCTGAAAAGAGGAAATCGGAAAAACCGCGCGCCTTTCGGCGTGCGAATTTTGGCTCATCTTTCATCATTTTTAGGAAATCTCAAGATGGAAGAGGCCAGGAGCCATTTGGTGAGCTGCATTTCTTGCTACATGTTCACAGATTTACCAGTGGAAAAGCCAAACTTCACATGCCACAAATGCAAGCTTGTGTCCCTGTTGGAGGAAAAGTTGCAAAATCTCGAAGAGAGGTTAGCTACGTTGAAGATCATTAAGGAAGGTGAAGAGTTCTTGGACAGAGCAGAATTATCTCTTCATGTTACAGAAAGAGAAGAAATTCGAAGTGCACCTGAAGAAACAGAGGAATGGAGACATGTGACCCAGAGAAGCAGGAGGATCAGGAGGCAGTCAGCACCCATACTGCTCAGAAACCAGTACCAGGCTCTCACGCAGGAAAACTATGAAGAAATACATCAGGGTAAGACTTTGCCAACAAACAGCAACCTTGTACGCCTTCAGAGTCCTCCTGGATGGAGAAAGAAAAATGTTGTGAAGAAGAAACGGAGAGTGGTGGTCATGGGGGATTCCCTGTTGAGAGGAACAGAGGCCGCTATCTGCAGACCGGATATAACTACAAGAGAAATGTGCTGTCTTCCAGGTGCAAAAATTAAACTTGTGTCTGACAGAATATCTGGACTCTTCAGACCTACAGATGACTACCCATTCCTGCTACTACATGTGGGGACAAATGACACCGCAAGAAACGACCTGGAAACCATCTGCAGAGACTTTGAAGACTTAGGCAAGAAAGTGAAAGAACTGGGAGCGCAGGTGGTCTTCTCTTCCATCCTCCCAGTGGATGGCCATGGAACAAGGAGGTGGAATAAGATTCTGCAGGTGAACAACTGGCTACGTCGATGATGCCGTCAGCAACGATTTGGATATCTGGATCACGGAGTGAACTACTTATACGATAGACTACTTGCTAGAGATGGGGTGCACCTTACGAAGACTGGAAAGCATGTATTTGGAAGTCGCCTTGCTACACTTGTAAGGAGAGCTTTAAACTAGAACAACGTGGGAAGGGAAGCAAAAGACCAGAAAAAGCCATGGAAAGTGCTCCCCTCCATATGCCTCTTTATGTTGTTTTTACTTGATGGTAAGAAGATTTTATATTTTCAATAAAGCAATTCTTATTTTATCTCCTGGAGACGCTGGAAAATCTTTTTCTATGTTGTGCATGCACTATACACCCGGGTCAGGGTGTTTCCGTGCGTCGGAGGTGTGATAAGGAGTGAAGAGGGGTAAGCAGAAATTTTCCTTTTGTGCAGAAAAAGCCATACACCTGACAAATGCTATTGAGAACTCTGCTGTTAGAAGTGGAAAGGAAGAACAAAGACGAAAGAATCTAATTAATAAAAATATTGGAGAAAGAGAAACCAATCACAAACTAAAATGTTTCTATACTAATGCACAAAGCATGGGCAACAAACAAGGAGAATTGGAACTACTGACACAGGAAAAGAAATATGATGTCATTGGAATCACTGAAACTTGGTGGGACAATACACATGATTGGAATACAAGACTAGAAGGATACAACTTATTTGCAAGAAACAGACTTGATAAACGAGGAGGGGGTGTCGCATTGTATGTTAGAAACGCGTATATCTGCACAGAGATTGAAGCTTCAGAGACTGTGAGTTCTGTGGAAACTGTTTGGGTAAGAATACAAGGACAGAACAACGGAAAGGACACCATTGTAGGCATTTACTACAGGCCGCCTGTGCAAGCTGAAGATATGGATGAACTCTTTATGCATCAAATGGCCAAGTTCTCCAAAAAATATGACATAGTTGTCATGGGAGATTTCAACTATCCAGACATTTGTTGGGAATCTCTCTCAGGCAAAACTAACAGGTCAAGGAAATTCTTATCCTCTCTTGCTGACAACTTTATCTTCCAAAAGGTAGGGGAGAAAACAAGGGGAACTGCTACCTTGGATCTAATCCTTATAAACAGGGAGGAAATGGTTGAGGAGGTAAAAGTGGCTGGGACCCTAGGAGGTAGCGACCATGCTATTTTAGAATTTTGGATAACTAGAAGCGGAAGACCTGTGAAGACTCAGACGTCAAGGTTAGATTTCAGAAAGGCAGATTTTAAGGGATTCAGAAAGAGAATTGGAGGGATCCAATGGCTGGATATCCTTAAAGACAAAAATGTCCAGGAAGGATGGGAAATCTTGAAAAATGAAATTCTCAAAGCACAGTTGTTAACAATTCCGAAAAGAGGGAAGAATAGGAAGCATTTAAGGAAACCAGGATGGATGAACACAGAACTTAAGCACATGCTAAAACGGAAGAAAAAAATGTTTATAAAATGGAAAGAGGGAGGCATATCTAAAGAAGAATATAATGCTGTCTGCAGAACCTGCAGGGCACAAATCAGATTACCTAAAGCTGAAAATGAATTGAGGCTTGCAAGAGATGTCAAAAGCAATAATAAAGGATTTTGGGGATATGTCAAAAGTAAAGAAAAGTCAAAGATGCTATAGGATTTTTACAGGATAAAAATTATGAAATGGTAAGACAGGATGTTGAGAAGGCTTAACTTTTAAATTCCTATTTTGCATCTGTTTTCTCTCAGAAAGGAAATGTAACATCAACTGTTATTCACTGTCCTATTAAGGGAATAGAAGAATCCAGGATATCTATAAACAGAAAGATAGTGAGGAAACACTTAGCTAACCTAAATGAATTCAAGTCTCCAGGTCCAGATGAATTACACCCCAGAGTACTGAAGGAGATAGCAGAAGAAATTTTTGAACCCCTCTCCATAATCTTTGAAAATTCTTGGAGAACAGGAGAAGTGCCAGAAGACTGGAGAAGAGCAAATGTTGTTCCTATCTTCAAAAAGGGGAAGAAGGTGGACCCAGGCAACTATAGGCCGGTGAGTCTGACTTCTATACCAGGAAAGATCTTTGAACAAATTATTAAACAACATGTATGTCAATACCTGGATAAGAATGAAGTGATTAAACAGAGTCAGCATGGGTTTGTAACTAATAAGTCATGTCAGACTAACTTAATTTCCTTCTATGATGGTATCACTGATTGGGTGGATCAAGGAAATGCCGTAGATATAGTATTTCTTGACTTCAGCAAAGCATTTGACAAAGTCTCTCATACAATCCTTATTGAAAAAATGACTAAGTATGGAATGGACAAGGCAACTGTTAGGTGGATTCATAACTGGCTTAGTGATCGGACCCAAAGAGTGGTCGTAAATGGCTGCACATCCAGTTGGAAGAATGTCTCAAGTGGGGTACCACAGGGCTCTGTCCTGGGTCCTGTATTGTTCAACATCTTTATCAACGATTTAGATGAAGGAATTGAGGGTAAACTGATTAAATTTGCTGATGACACAAAGCTAGGAGGGATAGCTAATACTAGAGAAGAGAGAGAGGATTCAAAAAGATTTAAATAAACTGGAGCAGTGGGCAGCAACTAACAGAATGGTTTTTAACAGGGAGAAATGCAAAGTACTACATCTGGGCAATAAAAATGAAAAAAGCATATATAGAATGGGAGGAATAGGGCTAAGCAACAGCACATGTGAAAAAGACTTGGGCATGCTAATAGATCACAGACTGAATATGAGTCAACAGTGTGATGCAGCAGCAAAAAAGGCAAATGCAATTCTAGGATGTATTAACAGAAGCATACAGTCTAGATCACGTGAAGTCATTATTTCCCTCTACTCCTCTTTGGTCAGACCTCATCTGGAATATTGTGTCCAGTTTTGGGCACTACATTTTAAAAAAGACATCAACAAACTGGAGCAAGTTCAGAAAAGAGCGACCAGAATGGTGACTGGTCTGCAAACCCTGTCTTATGAGGAAAGGTTGCAGGATTTGGGAATGTTTAGTTTGCAAAAGAGAAGACTGAGAGGAGACTTAATAGCTGTCTACAAATATCTAAAGGGCTGTCACATTGTAGAAGGATCAACTTTATTCTCATTTGCACAAGGAACGACTAGTAGCAATGGGATGAAACTGAATGGGAGGAGACACAGATTAGATATTAGAAAAAACTTTTTGACAGAGTGATCAATGAGTGGAACAGGCTGCCACGAGAAGTGGTGAGTTCTCCTTCAATGGAAGTCTTCAAACAGAGGCTGGACAGACATCTGACTGGGATGATTTAGCGAATCCTGCTTTGAGCAGGGGGTTGGACCAGATGGCCCAGGAGGTCCCTTCCAACTCTACGATTCTATGATTCTAAGTCAGGGCAAATCCATCCAGCACTTTGGTTTTGACCCCAGACCTCTCTTAAAGGGATCCCCGATATGTAAGTCAGGGCAATTGCCTTCAATTGCTCTGGTACTGACCCCAGGCTTTCTTAAAGGGATCTCCTGTATGGAAGTTGGGGCAAATCCCTCAGCGCTCTGATTCTGACCCCAGTATTCTATTAAAGGCATCTTAGGTATGCAAGTCAGGGCAAATCCACTCAGTGCTTGGGTTCTGACCCCAGTCTCTCTTAAAGGGATCATTGGTATGGAAGTTAGGGCAATTCCACTAAGCACTCTGGTTCTGACCCCAGTCTCTCTTAAAGGGATCCCTGGTATAGAAAGGAGGGCAAATCCACTCTCTTCTGATTCTGACCCCAGGCCCCTCTTAAAGGGATCTCCGGAATGGAAGTTAGGGTAAATCCCTCAGCACTCTGATTCTCACCCCAGGCTTCTATTAACCCCTTTCTGACATCTGACGTACTATCCCGTCCATGGTACCCGAGCCCCTATGACCGGGGACGGGGTAGTAGTCATCGCGATCAGCGGCACCCCGGGGGGGGCACTGCTGATCGCGCCCAGGTGTCAGCTGATTATCACAACTGACACCCGGCATTATGTGTCAGGGGCAGTCACGGACCACACCCGGCACGTTAACCCCTGGCACACTGCGATCAAACATGCTCCCTCCGTGCTTCCCTGAGACCACCGGAGCAGCGCGATGTGCAGCACTGCTCTGATGGTCTCCTTCCCTGCACGCCCCCGGATCCAATATGGCTGCGGGGGCCTGCAGGGAGGCGACTTCCACAGTGCCTGCAGAGAGCAGGGCTGAGGAAGACTGCAGCGCCTGTCAGATCGCTGATCTGACACAGCGATGTGTGAAGTGTCAGATCAGCGATCTGACACTTCACAGTAATGTCCCCCCCCGTGACAAAGTAATAAAGTTAAAAAAAGTGTAGAAAAAAAAAATCACTAAATAAAAAAAAAATAAATAATCCCTAATAAATTCATTTTTTAGAAAATAAAAAACCCCCGAACAATAAAAGTACACATATTTAGTATCTGCGCATCTGTAACAACCTGCCCTATAAAACTGTCCCACTAGTCAACCCCTTTAGTGAACCCCTTAAAAAAATAAAAATAAACACAGCAAAAAATGCTTTATCATCATACCACCAAACAAAAAGTGCAATAACGCGCGATCAAAAAGACGGATATAAATAACCATGGTACCGCTGAAAACGTCAAATTGTCCCACAAAAAATGAGCTGCCATACAACATCCAAATGACAGAAAAAACTGACGGCACATCTAGAACTAGTCTGAATAGGTGCATACCAAAAAACAGCTTACATATCAAATAAAGAAATGGTTGCACCCAATTGCATTAAGGCATATCAAATATGAAATATATGAAGTCCGAATAGCATAATGACTTTTGTAATCTAGAAAAAGCATATGAGATACTTAGCACAAAATTTGGCCAAAAGATGTGAGCCTATTCACCAACATCAAGGTGATCTCATTGAACGGGTCTCTATTCTAACTGCCTACTGTGAACTAACCTCTGGATAATAACGTGGTAAAGCCTGTATTTATAGGAAGATAGGAACCAAAATGTGATTGGATGTAATTAAAATCATAGCCTGATGAAGGGCAGAGTGCTCAGTCTTTTGGCCAAATTTTTTGCTAAGTATCATATGTTTTTTATAGATTACAAAAGCTATTATGCTATTCGTACTTCATATATTTCATATTTGATATGCCTTAATGCAATTGGATGCAACCATTTCCTTATTTGATATGCCATACAACATCAGCGAAAAAATTAAAAAGTTATAGCTCGCAGAATAAAGCAATGTAAAAATAATTATTTTTTTATATAAAATTGTTTTTATTGCATAAAAGCACCAAAACATAAAAGACATAAATGAGGTATCGCTGTAACCGTACTGACCCGAAGAATAAAACCGCTTTATCAATTTTACCGCACGTGGAACGGTGTAAACGCACCCCCCCCAAAAGAAATTCATGAAATGCTGGTTTTTGTTCATTCTGCGTCCCAAAAATCGGAATAAATGCGATCAAAAAATGTCACATGCCTGAAAATGGTACCAATAAAAATGTCAACTCGTCCCGCAAAAAATAAGACCTCACATGACTCTGTGGGTGAAAATATGTAAAAATTATAGCTCTCAATATGTGGTGATGCAAAAACTATTTTTACACTAAAAAGCATCTTTTAGTGAATGACAGCTGCCAAACATAAAAACCACCATAAATAGTAAATCAAACCCCATTAGGGCTAGGGCTGAGATTAGGGTTAGGGGTGTGTTGGAGTTAGAATTGAGGGGTTTCCACTGTTCAGGCACATCAGGTGCTCTCCAAATGCAACATGGCGTCTGATCACAATTTTAGCCAATTCTGCGCTGAAAAAGTCAAACGGTGCTCCTTCCCTTCCAAGCTCTGCCATGCGCCCAAACAGTGTTTTACCCCCACATATGGAGTATCAGCCTACTCAGGACAAATTGCAGAACAACAATTTCTCCTGTTACCCTTGGGAAAATAAAAAATCGGGGGCAAAAATATCATTTTTGTTGGAAAAAAATATGATTTTTTTATTTGTATGGCTCTACGCCAGGGTTCCCCAACTCCAGACCTCAAGGCCCACCAACAGGTCATGTTTTCAGGATTTCCTTTGTATTGCACAGGTGATGCAATTATCACCTGAGCAATATTAAGGAAATCCTGAAAACATGATCTATTGTTGGGCCTTGAGGACTGGAGTTGGGGAACCCTGCTCTACGCTATAAACTTCTGTGAAGCACTTGGGAGTTCAAAGTGCTCACCACACATCTAGATAAGCTCCTTGAGGTGTCTAGTTTCCAAAATGGGGTCACTTGTTGGGAGTTTCAACAGTTTAGGCACATCAGGGGCTCTCCAAAGGCAACATGACACCCGCAGAACAATCCATAAAAGTCTGCATTCCAAAACGTCACTACTTCCCTTCTTAGCCTCGACATGTGCCCATACAGTAGTTTTCTCCCACACATGGGATATCAGCGTACTCAGGACAAATTGGACAACAACTTTTGGGGTCCAATTTCTCCTCTTACCCTTGACAAAATAAAAAAATTGGGGACTAAAACATCATGTTTGTGGAAAAAATGTTTTTTTTATTTTCACGCCTGGGCGTTATAAACTTCTGTGAAGCACTTGGGGGTTCAAAGTGCTCACCACACATCTAGATAAGTTCCTTGGGGGGCTTAGTTTCCAAAATGGTGTCATTTGTGGGGGTTTCCACTGTTTTGGCACATCAGGGGCTTTCCAAACGCGACATGGCGTCCGATCTAAATTCCAGCCAAATGTCAAATGGCGCTGCTTCCTGTCAGCGTCGGGATTTTTTCTTCTAGTCACCAACCTCGGGTAAAGCTCACTTAGAGCTTCTCTTACCTAGGATCCTAGGAGTGGAGAAATAAAAAGAGAGACACAGGTGGCTTGTCTTTCAAGTTAATCTCATCCTTTATTAAGATGGGTGCATCTTTTATAGGATCACAGAAGAGGAAATGAACAAATATGGATACTTCAGTAATGTTGTGTAACAATTCAAAATGGTGGATAGCTTGGCAAGAACAATAGTTATATAACAGAAATGTCAAAGTATATCATGTGTTATAAGATATATTTGAGTGTGAGAGGAGTACGTGGGTTTTATGGCATTTCCCTTATGTCAATTTAACAATTCGTGGAACCATATCCGTTAGTACTTTTTTTGGCCAGATAAATATTTGGCCTTGACATTCTGAGAATAAGAGGGGAATTTGGAACTGACCACTTGGCAGAATTCACTAACCACGTAGACAGATAACAAAATAGTGTCATAGGTTATAAGTTGTTTTTTAGTTATTTTCTGATTTTTAGAGAACTACGATTAACCATTTCTTTAACAACTCCCCTCTTTTTATTATCTGTCTACCTGTTCTGTCTGTCCTTGCCTTCATCCCGAGGCCTGCAAGATAACCCTACTTCACAAAATACACGGCTTGTCCTATGTATATCATGAGATCCCAGTCCTGCTGTGTATCCATTCAGATTATACCTGTAAATCAGACCTCCTTCCCCTATTTCTATCCTACTTATTGCCCTATCACAGAGTAATACAGACTCTATCAAGGGGAGTTATATTTGTATACGGTAATGAGATATTCATAATTACTGTAATACAGGGTAACATATTTTTATATATGTATTAGTATATTTAGTGTATTTATATCTTTATTCATAAGTAAATATTAAATCATTTAAAGTCCATAGTGTATATAATCTTCATCGTGGTAGTTCTTTGTAGAGTCTTTGTTTTTTCTCAAACCAGTGGTTTTCCACAATGCATACAATCAGCCAGGTCCACTGAAGTTTGCTTGTTGCAGAATATACATTCACGCTGAACAGAGGTTATGAAGGTTGTCATCGCTTTTGTTTGATTGATCTTTGAATCGACCTCAATTTTAGCACTACGTTTACCTGGAAAACATTTACAATTAGAACCAAGAATTTTCTTTGAGTAAAACAAATAGTCTTATCATTACTGCAAGAACCAATATCACAAAAACTGCTTGAATTAAAAAATGAATTATTCCCGATATCCATCCGCCTATCCCTTTAAACAGAATCAAATGATTTAACCATGCAAGCCATTCAGGGAGGGGCAGGTCTTCCAAGGCATTAACCTTCTGTATTTCTTCATTTATTAGCCTAGCTTGTTCTATATCATGAGTAACTCTCATCAGTCCGGATGGATCGATATAATGACAGCATGCAGGTCCCACCACCTGACAGAATCCCTCTTGAGATGCTGTAAGATAGTCAAGCACCATAGAGTGTTGGTTAGTTATAACAATGAGCTGTCTCATATATGCAGATTCAACATTGATGGCATCAAATATATACTCCCGTTACATTATCAAAGATGTCACCCAATTCTTCTATCATTTGAGCATTCCTTAGAGTTCCAAACATAACTCCCAAAGGACTAGTGAGAACCATCCCAGTCTTAAGGTACCATGGGGTGTGCATTAAATGCTTGGGTGGTTGTGGAGAGGGTGCACTACGTTTTGCTATCATGTGACCAGGGACATTTTTATAAGGGAAATCATTCTCATTCCATACCCCGGTGGCTGGCTCTAACTTGGCCAGTGTACATGCATCTTCAGCTCCTTTAGGAATCCATCTATATGCATTACTTCCACAGACTATATAAACTCCCTTTGGTAATTCAAACTGAAATTCATTAAGGAAGGCTATTGCTATTGAAACCAACCGGGTAGTGTCAGTGTAAAGGCACCAAGAGTCATTTAAATCGGTAGTCACTGCCCTATAATATCGTAATGGCTGACATTCTTGTTCTGTATTAAGGCTTATGGACATTTCAGCTGCTCCATCTCCATACTGTTCTTCTCTAGTTTCTTCATCTACATAAACCGCTTCCCTTGCTGTACATTGTGCTGTATTACCATAAAGGAAGAAATGATTCCTTGTCCAATTAGTATCATGTAGGAATCGCTCTAAACACACTTGGTCATTACAAATTTGCTTATCTCCCAGAGAAAAAGGGGTTTTTACCAGGGCTGTGGAGTCGGAGGTGGAGTCGGTGCTCATTTTGGTGGAGTTGGAGTCGGTATAAAATGGACCGACTCCGACAATATATAATAAATTGGGTACAGTAATTCAATGCAGGATGTGCTGAATATTTTTTCATAGGAGTTTGGGAAAGTTATGAAATGTCCTATAAATGGCTGTTCTATTCCTGATGTAAGGCTACATTCACACACCGCGTTTTTCCTGTGTTTTTTGAGGATACGTTTTTCAGCTGCAAAAGCTGATCATCTTTTTAAAAAACTGCATCACCTGAAAGGTTTTTGAGCTCATAGATAATGTTTTCAATAGCAAAAGCAGATTAGAAATCTGCTCTATTTATCCATATCTGTCTATCCATATCGTATCTGTACCAAAAAGAATGAAAACCGGGTAGTACACCAATATATATTCTGTTCTATCTAAATATCTTGATTATTGGATCATAAAAATGATTAAATGTCTGAGGTTCACATTGTACTACAATAAATTTTTCACTTAAATATAAGCAATATGTGTGGGAGTCTGAGTCGTGGAGTCGGAGTAAGGGAAATTGAGGAGTCGGAGTCGCAGGTTTGGCTTACCGACACCACAGCCCTGGTGAAAAGATCATTTTTATGGAAAAAATATGATTGTTTAATTTACGGCTGTACGTTATAAACTTCTGTGAAGCCCTTGGGGGTTCAAAGTTCTCACCACACATCTAAATAAGTTCCTTGGGGGATCTAGTTTCCAAAATGGTGTCATTTGTGTGGGGTTTCCACTGTTTTGGCACATCAAGGGCTCTCCAAACTTGACATGGCGTCCGATCTGAATTCCAGCCAATTTTGCATTGAAAAAGTCAAACGGAGCTTCTTCCCTTCTGAGCTCTGCCATGCACCGAAACAGTGGTTCCCCCCCACATAGCAGGTATCAGCGTACTCAGGACAAATTGCACAGTAACTTTTCCAGTCCAATTTTTCCTGTTAACCTTGGCAAAATAAAAAAAATTGGCCCTGAAGTAATTTTTTTGTGTGAAAAAGTTAAATGTTCATTTTTTAAACATTCAAAAAATTCCTGTGAAGCACCTGAAGGGTTAATAAACTTCTTGAATCTGGTTTTGAGCACCTTGAGGGGTGCAGTTTTTAGAATGGTGTCACTTTTGGGTATTTTCTATCATATAGACCCCTCAAAGTGACTTCAAATGTGATGTGGTCCCTAAAAATAAAATGGTGTTGTAAAAATGAGAAGTCAACTTTTAACCCTTATAACTTCCTAACAAAAAAAATTTTTGTTCCCAAATTGTGCTGATGTAAAGTAAACATGTGGGAAATGTTACTTATTACAGTCATATGTAAAAGTTTGGGCACCCCTATTAATGTTAACCTTTTTTCTTTATGACAATTTTGGTTTTTGCAACAGCTATTTCAGTTTCAGATATCTAATAACTGATGGACTCAGTTATATTTCTGGATTCAAATGAGGTTTATTGTACTAACAGAAAATGTGCAATCTGTTTTTTAACAAAATTTGACCGGTGCAAAAGTATGGGCACCTCAACATAAAAGTGACATTAATATTTTGTAGATCCTCCTTTTGCAAAAATAACAGCCTCTAGTCGCTTCCTGTAGCTATTAATGAGTTCCTGGATGAAGGTATTTGTGACCATTCCTGTTTACAAAACAATTCCAGTTCAGTTAAGTTTGATGATCGCCGAGCATGGACAGCCTGCTTCAAATCATCCCACAGATGTTCAATGATATTCAGGTCTGGGGACTGGGATGGTCATTCCAGAACATTGTAATTGTTCCTCTGCATGAATGGCTGAGTAGATTTGGAGCGGTGTTTTGGATCATTGTCTTGCTGAAATATCCATCCCCTGCGTAACTTCAACTTTGTCACTGATTCTTGCACATTATTGTCAAGAATCTGCTGATACTGAGTTGAATCCATGCGACCCTCAACTTTAACAAGATTCCCGGTGCCGGCATTGGCCACACAGCCGCAAAGCATGATGGAACCCCCACCGACTTTTACTGTGGGTAGCAAGTGTTTTTCTCAGAATGCTGTGTTTTTTAGCCTCCATGCATAACGCCTTTTTGTATGACCAAACAACTCAATCTTTGTTTCAAATGTAACTGGCTTGTCCAAATGTGCTTTTGCATACCTCAGGCGACTGTTTGTGGCGTGCTTGCAGAAACGGCTTCTTTAGCATCACTCTCCCATACAGCTTCTCCTTGTGCAAAGTGCGCTGTATTGTTGACCGATGCACAGTGACACCATCTGCAGCAAGATGATGCTGCAGGTCTCTGGAGGTGGCCTGTGGATTGTCCTTGACTGTTCTCACCATTCTTCTTCTCTGCCTTTCTGATATTTTTCTTGGCCTGCCACTTCTGGGCTTAACAAGAACTGTACCTGTGTTCTTCCATTTCCTTACTATGTTCCTCACAGTGGAAACTGACAGGTTAAATCTCTGAGACAACTTTTTGTATGCTTCCCCTGAAAAGCTATGTTGAATAATCTTTGTTTTCAGATCATTTGAGAGTTGTTTTGAGGAGCCCATGATGCCACTCTTCATAGGAGAATCAAAAAGGAGAACTACTTGCAAGTGGCCACCTTAAATACCTTTTCTCATGATTTGATACACCTGGCTATGAAGTTCAAAGCTCAATGAGATTACAAAACCAATTTAGTGCTTCAGGAAGTCAGTAAAAAGTAGTGAGGAGTGTTCAAATCAAGAAAATGATAAGGGTGCCCATACTTTTGCACCGGTCAAATTTTGTTTAAATGCAGATTGCACATTTTCTGTTAGTACAATAAACCTCATTTGAATCCAGAAATATAACTGAGTCCATCAGTTATTAGATATATGAAACTGAAATAGCTGTTGCAAAAACCAAAACTGTTATAAAGAAAAAAGGTTAACATTAATAGGGGTGCCCAAACTTTAACATATGACTGTAAGTTTTTTGTGTGCCATATCTCTGTGATTTAAGGGCATAAAAATTCAAAGTTGGAAAATTGCGAAATTTTCAAAATTTTCGCCACATTTCTGTTTTTTTCACAAATAAACGCAAGTTATATGAATGAAATTTTACCACTAACATGAAGTACAATATGTCACGAGAAAACAATGTCAAAATCACTGGGATCCATGGAAGCGTTCCAGAGTTATGATCTCATAAAGGGACAGTGGTCAGAATAGTAAAAATTGGCCCAGTCATTAACGTGCAAACCACCCTTAGGGGTAAAGGGGTTAAAGGGATCATTGGTATGGAAGTCAGGGCAAGTCCACTCAGCGCTCTGGTTCTGACGCCATGCCTCTCTTAAAGGGATCCACGGTATGGAAGTTAGGACCGTTTCACTCATGGTTCTCGCCGAAGTCTGACGGGATGATGTGGGATATTAGGGGTAGTAGTCTGGTGGCTCTGATGGAATGATGTGGAATATTAGGGGTAGTAGTGTGGTGGCTCTGACGGGATGATGTGGGATATTAGTGGTAGTAGTCCAGCGGCTGTGACGGGATGATGTGGGATATTAGTGGTAGTTGTCCGGTGGCTCTGGCTGACTGGTCTATGTGGGATATTAGGGGTAGTAGTCCAGTGGCTCTGATGAGATGATGTGGGATATTAGTGGTAGTAGTCCGGTAGCTCTGACTGATGGGATGATGTGGGATATTAGAGGAAGTAGTCCGGTGGGATATTATAGTGAATGTGGCTATGCGGACTGGGCGGGGCTCTACACTCAGCTTTATATATATAGATATCATAATTTGTTATAACTAACTGTAGTTAGTTACTATGCCCGGGCTCTTCAGCTAGTACATATAAATATAATTCAAAGGTCCTTAAGCGCCTCAACTAGGGATACCTGGGTATCTAGGACTATGGTACCTTTAACCTGAGTCTCCTCTTAGGCATATAGATTGCATAGGCTGCAGCCAGTCCCAAATCTTCGGCACCAATCAGTTGCAGCAGCACAAGGTTCCTCATCTTGTTGGCCGAGGCCGAGCACAAACACCAGGGACTTGTAGTTCTGTAGCCTCAAGATGCCATCTCTCCTTCTGTAGTCTTCACAAATTCTCCTAGAAGCAATATGCCTGTTTCTGTATAAAATGTCTGTCTAATATTGCTTCTCAGCTCATCACAACAGGGATTCCACAGAGCTCCACAGTCACACAGCTCTCAGGAACTCTCAATCTTTGTTCCACAGCAAGGTCTCAGGCTCCCAAGATGAATGGTTGTAGTACACAGTCTCTTACAGCGTTCAATCTCTTTGTTTCTTACAAGATACTCCACACACAGTGTCTCTCAGGGCATTCTCTCATTCTCTTCTGGAAGCTTCCCTTACAGCTCTAGACAGCTGACATTAGGCCCCACCCCCCAGCACACACAGAGACCCTTGCACTGGCAGCACCTGCTCTTAGCTGCAGCAGGCAAACACAGCGTCCTAGTGCTCTCCTGGTGTAATCACAGTTCACCCTCTTACATGCCGCCCCACTAGAGGTTGGCGTCCCCAACATGGCTCCCCACTCAAAGTCATCCACTGGGGCGGGATTCCTGATCAGTTAGTTCTCCTGAGGCCTACTCCAACAGGCTCAGCCCCAGAGGGAGCGGAAACCTCTTCCGTGGAGTTGTCAGAGGGCGCAAGTGAAGTTGCCTCCTCCTGCAGCACCGGTGTGCTGTGACATAGCGTCAGGACCAAGCAGCTGACCAGATGCTCTCTCCTCAGCAGGATCCACCACATTCTCAACAATCTCGTCACATGGGGACAGATTGGTCAGAGGAGACAAGTAAGGCACGGGAGAAGGTACACCATCAAATTCAAGATCATTAAGAGTACCCATCCTTTGGGACGCGGTCTCTGGCTCCATGGGAATGGGAGCTAAATCTTCAAACCAGCACCGTTGTAGCATGTTACGTGCAAATTACAGGTTGGCCCCCCTGTCCCCACCAGCTCGACCTCGTACACTGGAATTTCAGGATTCACTTGTTTTTTTTTTATCAGATACGGAGTTGCCTCCTATCAGTCCCTCAGCTTTCCTGACCATCATTTTGGCCTCACCAACACTCTTATTTCCCGGAGAAAACAGCTCTGCTTGCATGGGTCGCGTGTACCTATGGGACACCTGCCGAAGGTGTTCACCCACCACCTGATGCACCACCCTCAACTGCCGCCGGTGTTCTCGTACCCATTCGGATGCAGTCCAAGGGGGATTGGTGGAGGGATTCGGCATGTTCAAATCCTCAATGTTCTGGGCCGGGCTTCACAAACATCAACATATGTGGTAAATAGCCAGTAGTACTGTGTACTCTATTATTGTAGGCCCACATCAACTTGGGGAGATACTCAGGCCAGCGTGTATGCTGTTGACCCTCTAATGTTCTCAACATTTGCAACAGGGTCTGATTAAAATGCTCACATGCCCCGTTACCCTGGGGGTGATAAGGCGTTGTTCTCGAATGTTCGATACCATACAGCTGATGCAGCTCCTTCGTCAGCATCCCCTGGAAGCATGCCCCTTGATCCGAGTGTATTGTCTGCGGACACCCAAACAATTGGAAGAAATGTCGACACACTGCCTCAGCTGCCGACTTTGCCATCTGGTCTCTTGTCGGCACAGCTACAGCATACTTGGTAAAGTGATCTGTCATTACCAGGCAATAGGAGTACCCCGACACAGAGTACCCTATCAAAATGTAGTCAATCATGAGTAGCTCTAGTTGTGAGGAAGTCTTAATAGACCATGTGGAAGCCCGCTGCTCAGGGTTTTTGCTGAGCCCAAAGACCCGACACTGCCAACATGCGTCTACCACCATCCCTCCCAACTCAGGGCAATAGAGGACTCGCTGCAACCACTGAAGTGTATTTTCACTTTCAAAGTGAGCCCCCTTCAGATGCGCCTCGTGAGAAACCATCGGAGCCATCTACACAAATTATCAAGTGGTAAGGTGCTGCAGCTCAGATGGTAGGTACACCTTACGATGCAAAAGGCCCCGTTCCACACACAACTTGTCCCATTGTCGCAGTAGTTACATTCCTTCCGTGGACAGTTGAGCCTTGACCTCTGCACTGGGCCAGGTCTCGTTTTGTACCCAACGGTGCACAAGTGTAATGTCCAGGCACTCATCCTGGACCTTTGCCCAATCTGAGGGAGTTTTACCAAGGACACAGGGCATCCCGGTGGCCACCCCACTTGAGTGTACCAAACTTTGGAAGATAAATATCTGCCCCAAGGCCAGAGTTTCAGCGTCCTCAAGTTGGTCATCAACATCTTCCCCCGAGGACCCAAGGGGTACCCTTGACAATGCATCTGCATTTTTTCGGCCAGAGCAGAATTTAATGCGATAGTTGAACTTGGCAAGGCGGGCAACCCACTGCTGCTCCAATGCTCCCAGTTTTGCATTCTCTAAGTGAGCCAGCGGGTTGTTATCTGTCATGACTAGCACCTCAGTTCCTGTTAGTTACTTGGCAAAGCAACAGAAAAGGGGTGTCAAACTGGGCATACGCCAACAACGGGGCACTCGTTAGGACGGTTTTCACTTCATCAAATGCTGCTGGGGTCCCCATTGATTGGGGCGGTTTCGAGTACCCAGCGCTGTCCCTCTTAAAAGTGTGTTTAGGGGACCCACCACTTGTGAGAATTTAGACACAAACCACTAATAGTATCCTGCTAGGCTCAGGAAGGCCCGCACTTCTTGCAGGTCACGAGGAGGCGGACACTCTTGTCCATTGTTCATTATTCCAGACAAATCTGCAATCCAAAAACCAAACAGTGATTCTTCCCTCCAGAGCCGCGGAAGAAAGATCTTCTGCCCCATTCTGGGGGTCGCCTCATTCTCGAGCAATTACTTTATAAATTGTGCATCGTCCTATAATATATTCCTGCCCACAGCGCCCCCATCCAGTGAGTGTTTGAGAAAGGTTATTACACCGAAACGTCACAATGTTCATATCCAAGAAGCACAATCACATTTATCATTGCTGCACACTGTACGACATCAATGGAGGGAGCAGCAGAGACTCTTATTACTGGATCCCACTCCACTCCACTCGCTCCTCACACTCAGCAAGTGTCTGCACTGCGGACTATATACCTGAAGCATTATACATGGCTCCACTCTGCGCAGCATACACTCACTATATCTGTTATATACAGTCTGCTCTGTACACCTCGAACACACACGGCTCTGCTACATTCACACTGTAAACCCATCCTGACCCCACACATAAACTTCACCTCATCCAGCACCATGACAACCAGCACAGCAGAGTCCTGCATACACTGAGGCCCCTGATCATGTGACCCCTGACTCCTCCCCTCCTGTGACCTCATCACAGGTCCTGTGCGCATAGAGCAGCCGTATATGTGGAGAGCGGCTCTGCGGGTGGTTGAGCCTAGAGTGTATGGGCTCCTTCCAGGTGACTGACTGCAGCTATACAGTCTAGCCGGCTCACTACTGAAGGTGCTAGACTGTATGGGCTCCTTCCAGGTATATATTCTTGAAGATAGCAGACATTATGGGCTGCTACCTGGACCTGACTGCAGCCCATACATGACACTAGAATGTATGTGCTCCTTCAAGGTATAAATTATTAATGCCAGCCGAATATATGGGCTCCTTCCAGGTCCTAACTGCATCCCATACAGTCTAGCTGGCTCACTACTGAAGATGCTAGACTGTATGGGCTCCTTCTAGGTCTATATTATTGTAGACTAACATCCAAACAAGTTCAAGCTGCCCTGCAGTCCGAGGGAACAACAGTGTCAACCCATACTATCCGTCGGCATCTGAATGAAAAGGGACTATATGGTAGGAGACCCAGGAAGACCCCACTTCTTACCCCGAGACATAAAAAAGCCAGGCTGGATTTTGCCAAAACTTACCTGAAAAGCCTAAAATGTTTTGGAAGAATGTTCTCTGGTCAGATGAGACAAAAGTAGAGCTTTTTCGGCAAAGGCATCAACATAGAGTTTACAGGAGAAAAAAGAGGCATTCAAAGAAAAGAACAAGGTCCCTACAGTCAAACATGGCGGAAGTTCCCTGATGTTTTGGGGTTGCTTTGCTGCCTCTGGCACTGGACTGCTTGACCGTGTGCATGGCTTTATGAAGTCTGAAGACTACCAACAAATTTTGCAGCATAATGTAGGGCCCAGTGTGAGAAAGCTGGGTCTCCCTCAGAGGTCATGGGTCTTCCAGCAGGACAATGACCCAAAACACACTTCAAAAAGCATTAGAAAATGGTTTGAGAGAAAGCACTGGAGACTTCTAAGGTGGCCAGCAATGAGTCCAGACCTGAATCCCATAGAACACCTGTGGAGAGATCTAAAAATGGCAGTTTGGAGAAGGCACCCTTCAAATATCAGGGACCTGGAGCAGTTTGCCAAAGAAGAATGGTCTAGAATTCCAGCAGAGCATTGTAAGAAACTCATTGATGGTTACCGGAAGCGGTTGGTCGCAGTTATTTTGGCTAAAGGTTGTGCAACCAAGTATTAGGCTGAGGTTGCCAATACTTTTGTCTGGCCCATTTTTGGAGTTTTGTGTGAAATGATCAATGTTTTGCTTTTTGCTTCATTCTCTTTTGTGTTTTTTCATTTAAGACAAATTAAATGAAGATAATAATACCAAAGAATTTGTGTTTGCAATCATTTTCAGGAAGAAACTGAGTATTATCTGACAGAATTGCAGGGGTGTCAATACTTTTGGCAACAACTGTACACACATTGTTTTTCCCTTTGGTTTTGCTTGCTTTTATGGCCAGTGTGAACATGCTTTTTACATCATGCATGTCATTCAATTCTACTCCAGTTCAGTTTTTTTGTTTTTTCTTCAGCATTTTTGTATTTAGTACAAATAGGGTGCGGCCTCCTTTCTACTGAGCTTTGTAGTTCACTTATAGTCCCTCTGCAGCTGGGTGTCCGTTTGGGACCCAGAGACTCTGCCACTATTCACACTAGGTAGGTTTTAACCGTTAGTGTACTGTCTCAAATGGGTACACCTTGCCGTGGTGGGACAGCTTTATACTTTTTTGATCAAAATAGTGTTTACCAAGTACCCTGTTATTTAATGCACTTGCTTTTTTACTTATTTATTTTCATTAGGGTATATACACACATTGTTTTTTCCTTTTGGTTATGTAGGCCAAAGCGTTGAGTCTTTAGAAGCCTCACATGCAAATTTGGTGGAGGCCTCTACCATTTTAAGATAGCAAATGATCCAACATCACCATCAGATTAATACAGTATTATTGGCCCTGGAAGATCAAGAGAATAGAAGCAGAAGAAAGAGTATGCGTTTTAAAGGAATTCCGGAGACCTTTACCTCTGAGTCCCTGGGAAAGGTTACTAAAGAAATTTTTGCTTCAATACTAGGATAAAGAAGTGCAGATACTATCATCATTGAGAGAGTGCACAGAGCCCTTAGACCCAGTTCGAAATCATCGGATCCTTCCAGAGATGTCATATGCAGATTGCTGAGTTTTGTAGATTAGACAGCGATTCTGACTGAAGCCAGAGAAAAAGCAGCTCTCAGCTATGGTGACTCCCCCATTCTCTTGTTCCAGGACATCTCCCCAAGTACTCTAGCTAAAAGAAGAAAGATGAAGCCATTTATAGATATCTTGAGGTCCAATAAGCTAAATTATAGATGGCTTTTTCCCTTTGGCCTTGGAGTATTTAAAGATGGCAAGCTGATTACCATACAAACCCATGAAGACCTTGACAAAACATGGGAGACCATGAAGGTACCACCTATTGCGATACCTTCATGGATGCCAATGGACACGGGCTGGGAAATTACAAAGACCGGAATAATGGTCCACCTTGAGGAAAAGAAATTTCTTGTAAGAATGATGAAGGTACTATGGAATCTGATTGCGTGGGATAAAACGAAACTGGGACCAAAATTGAGACAAATAAACTATATTAACAAAGCAAAGAGTATAACACAAAGTAACAGAGTAATTCCAGAAATTAAAGTGCAAACAGCACAAACAGAAATGTCCAGCAAATATGCTAGCGGAGCGTGACCGCTAATACAAGCCAGTCCAGAATTTATATGCGGCAAGAGTGCGACCTGCACTTATACGTGGTAGTCCAGGAATATGCTAACAGTGAAGCCGACACTTTTCAAGAAAGTCCAGATATATGCAGATGATGAACAACAAGGAGAAGGGTTTCCTAGTGTACTTCTTTTAGGGCTGAAAAAGTCTCGCTAAAGTCCAGCACCGCACAGACACAGTTTGAGGAGTGAATACTCACATAATAATAATGACAAAGTCCTTATGGATCACAACAGTTACAGAGATGTGTACTCTCTTTAGAAGCCTGGCCAATAGGTAAGCACAACCAGGATCAGGAAGCCGCACAGAGAACTGAAGGCAGCTGGAAGTAATGAGGCAGAGCACAGAGTAAATGAACAGCAGTTGGAACACCAGAAGTGAGTCAGGAGGAAGCTCAGAAGCTACCAGCAACAAAATACTCAGGTAAGGAGTCTTTCCTGACCCGGGCTTAAATAACAGGACTGATAGGAAGTTGAAGGACAGGGTGAAATACCCGAGTCCATCTTGGGCGAAGGCAAAACGGGCTCCATGGAACATCCGGAAACCGTACATTACTCCCACCTTAGAAGCGGCCTCAGGACAATCCATGACCAGGTTTCTCAGGATATTTTCGATGAAACAGAGCAATCTTTTGCAGAGCACAGATATTACTCACAGGCTTCCAAGAGTTCACCTCAGTCGAATAGCCCTGCCACTTAATGAGGTACTGCAGCTGATTCCTGTGTATTCTTGAGTCCAGAATCTCCACCACTAATTGTTCTTGCCCGTCCACCAACACAGGCCTGAAAAGTATTCGGAGATACAGGTTTTAATAAGGAGACAGAAAACAGGATGTACCTTCATGGTTCTTGGTAACTTCAGACGGCAGGCAACGGCGCTCAAGATACCAGAGATCTTGAATGGACCGGTGATTTTTTTGTCCCAGTTTCTGTGAGGGAACATTCAATTTCAAATTCTTAGTGGATAACTACACAGAGTCTCCTACCTTGAACATGCGTGCAGGTCTCCGGAACCTATCGGCTGATTTTTTGTATCTCTCCTGTACAGTAGAAAGCGATTCCTTCAGAGTTTCCAGATTTTGCTTCATCACCACCAAGCTGTCATCTACTGCAGGCACCGAAGCATCGATCAGAGATCTGGGAAAAATACTAGGATGATAACTCAGATTGGCAAAGAAGGGTGTAACTTTAGTAGGTGTGCTCTGCAAGTTATTAGAAGAGAACTCTGCTAGAGGAACCAACTCCTACCAGTCATCTTGCTAGTGGCTGATATAGCACTGAAGATACTGCTCCAGAGTCTGATTAGTCTGCTCTGTATGCCCATTAGTCTGAGGATGATACGCTGAAGAGAGACACATTGATACCAAGCGCAGAACAAAATCCCTTCCAGAATCTGGAGGTAAACTGCACTCCCCAATCAGAGATGATTTCATCTGGAACTCCATGCAGTCGGAACACATTCTGAATGACCAGATCTACCGTCTGAGGAAAGACAGTACAAGGAATGAAGTGGACAGCTTTATTAAG
This sequence comes from Dendrobates tinctorius, assembly GCF_039654945.1. Classification (NCBI taxonomy): domain Eukaryota; kingdom Metazoa; phylum Chordata; class Amphibia; order Anura; family Dendrobatidae; genus Dendrobates; species Dendrobates tinctorius. Next base: position 4,205,982 of record NW_027361731.1, on the reverse strand, counting down.
GCAATATACTACAACCAGGATAAAATTCTTTACCTCAGAGGTGGGCAATTGAACTATAAAGTACATAGAAATAGATGCCAAAGGGTGAGAAGGAACAGGTAGTGGTTGCAGTAATCCAGTAGGTGCAGGCTTCCGAAACCTATCAGCAGATCTTTTTTTATATCTCTCCTGTGCAGTAGATAGCGATTCCTTCAGGGTTTCCAGATTCTGTCTCATTGCCGCCAACCTTTCATGAATTGCAAGCACCGGTGCATCGATGGAGGATTTGGGAAGAATACTGGGATTATAACCCAAGTTGGCAAAGAAAGGTGTTACCTTAGTAGATGGACTCGGAGAGTTGTAACAAAATTCTGCTAACGGAAGCAACTCCAACCAGTCATCCTGCAAATGGCTGATATAGTATTGAAGATGCTGTTCCAGAGTCTGAATAGTTTGCTCCATCTGTCCATTAGTCTGAGGATGATATGCAGAAGACAGACAAATATTAACACCAAGCGCAGAACAGAATCCCTTCCAGAACCTGGACGTAAACTGCACTCCCCAATCAGAGATGACTTCGTCCGGAACTCTATGCAGCCGGAACACATTCTGGATGACCAGATCTACCGTCTCTATGGCTGAGGGAAGACCAGTACAAGGGATGAAGTAGGCAGCTTTAGTAAGGCGATCTATAACCACCAGAATGGAATTCTTTCTCCCACAGGTGGGCAATTCTACCATAAAGTCCATCAAAATAGATGTCCAAGGGCGAGAGGGGGTGGGTAGTGGTTGTAGCAATCCAGTAAGTGATACACGAGGAGTCTTAAAGCGTGTACATACCTCACAAGAGAGAACGTAGCTCTTCACGTCCTTCAGACAGGTAGGCCACCAAAAGAAATGGCTCAGGAACTCCTGCGTCTTCTGTACCCCCTCGATGACCAGCCAACTTGGAGTCATGGACAAACTTGAGGACCTACAACTTTATGGCCTCCGGAACACATAAACGTCGATCCCAGACCCACATACCGTTCTTGAGAACCAAGTTCACATTATCAGTCGGGTTAGCAAGAAATGGGTCAGCATCGTAGGCCTCCTTAATAGTCTTCCACAAGTCCTTATTCTGGATGACTCCGACAAAGTTGCCATCTGACAAAATGGTCTTGGACAGGGTCGCAGGTACGGAATCTGTGGCATGGATTCGGGACAAAGCATCCGCTTTCCCAGTATGTGAACCTCGGCGGTACTAAATGACAAAATGAAATTGATTCACTAATAAACTCCAACAATCCTGACATGGAGAAAGACAACTAGCAGATCTAAGAAATTCCAGGTTGCGATGAAACCTGAGCACAACTTGTTCTGCTGCGCCCTGCAGATGGTGCCTTCATTCCTTAAATGCAGCGATAATGGCTAGAAGCTATTTATCTCCCATATCATAATTCTTCTCCGCAGCAGAAAGTAAGACCTTTCTCTCCTGTTCTTTGCGAGAGGATGGCCCCCAGAGCACAATGCGAAGCATCCACTTCCACGATGAAAGGATGTGCTGGGTTAGGATGAATCAACACAGGTGCAGAAGTGAAACGGGACTTAAGACAATCAAAAGCCTCTTGAGCTTGTGTAGACCACAAGAAAGTCTTCTTTTTCTTAGTTGCGTTATAGGTCGAACAATCTCAGAGAAATTATGAATATATCGTCTATAAAAGTTAGCAAACCCGATAAAATGTTTTATCTCCTGGACCTTCTTTGGTGCGGGCCATTCAACAATAGCCTGGATCTTACTTACCTCCATGATATGTCCCTGTGATAAGATGAAATAACCCAGAAATTGAATCTCTGTGTGATGGAACTCACATTTCTCAGGTTTCTGTAGGGATGATTCTCTTTCAGGCATCTTAAAACAGTTGTAACATGCTCTTGATGTTCCTGCAATGAATTGGAAAAAATGAAAATATCGTCCAGATAGATAATTTTTTCGTAATCTAACAGATCTCTAAAAATGTCATTAGCCAAGTGTTGGAAGGTTGCCAAAGAGTTGCAGAGACCAAAAGGCATCACAAGGTACTCAAAGTGCCCATAACGACATCTAAATGCCTCCTTCCATTCATCCCCAGAGCAGATCCGAATCAGGTTATAAGCTCCTCGAAGATCCAACTTAGAGAAGATTTTAGCATGATGTACTCTTTCAAGCAGTTCAGGAATTAACAGCAAAGGATAACGGTTCCGAATGGTTACCTTGTTGAGCTCCCGGTCTAAGAGTTCCATCCTTCTTTTTTATGAAAAAGATGGGTCCTCCTGCCGGTGATGAGGACGGGTGAATGAAACCCTTAGCCAGATTGTCATCAATGTATTCTTTTAAGGCCTGCAGCTCCAGAGCTGCTAGTGGGTAGACATTTTTAAATGGAATAGCTGTCCCCAGAAGTAGTTCAATAGGACAATCATAAGGTATGTGGGGTGGATGCTGATCTGCCATTTTCTTATCAAAAATATCAGAAAATTAATTATAAATGGATGGTAACATAGATACCTTAGTGGTACATTCCATATCCCGAGATCTTGCCTGACTTGTAACTAGTGTGTCCTTTGTTGGAAAAGTGATCTCTTTTGTCTCCCAGTTGATGATTGGGTTCTGTGACTGCAGTCAGGGAATTCTTAGAATTAAAGGAAAATGTGGTGAAGAAATTAGCATAAAGGAAAGCATTTCCTGAAGATTGAGTTCTATGAAAAGCTCCAGAGGTACTGTCTCCTGATCCACCGGCCCTGAAACTAGAGGGGTACCATCCACTATTTCCATGGTTACTGGGTGGTTCTCTGTTGAATCTGTATGCCATGTTCTTTGGCAAAGGTTAGGTTCAAAAAGTTACCTCCCTCCCTAGAATCTACCATGGCTGCACAGGAGATCCATTGTCCCGACAACAAGATCTTAATGGGGAGGGAACAGTGTGTATCTCTATCCTTCCCTACTTTAGGAGAGGCAGTCACCGATAGAGAATGAAAGACAGCATTCAAAGAAGAATTGGACCCAGAAACAACAGATTCAGCATCCTGATCCTCATACTCCCCTACCGGGGCTAGTACCTTGCAAGGCCACTTGGAACAGTTAAGAAAATGGTCTGATTGACTGCAGTAGAAACACAAAGTCTCATGGAAGCGATGTTCCCTGCACTCATTATTCTTACGCCGCTGTAAAGAATCCACTTGCATGGGAACTAGTTCCACTTCCCATAAGGATTTGTCTGCAGGTTCTTTAGGAGAAAGGGGAAAGTTAGTGACATGATTAGAGGCTGCAAATTTCTCCTGTCTAAGCTCAGTAATATGGATGTCAATGTGCACACAATGCTGTAAGAACGCCTCTAACTCTTGAGGAGCATCTGCATGGGCTTATTCGTCTTTAACCATACTAGATAGTCCCCTCCTAAAAAGTTCCACACTGTGCACGGCTGCACTATGCTCTACACACATGGCTCTGCACTGTACTCTACACATATAGCTCTGCACTGTGCACTACAAAACTCTGGACGGGGTTAAATAAATGAGATTTCGGCATTTTAGCTCCAGGTATGGAGGCGATAGCACCAGGGCTGTGGAGTTGGTGCTCATTTTGGTGGAGTCGGAGTTGGTATAAAATGGACCGACTCCGACTCCTAAAATATATAATAAATTGGGTACATTAATTCAATGCAGGATGTGCTGAATATTTTTTCATAGGAATTTGGGAAAGTTATGGACCATCATTTATTTTACAACAGGACAATGACCCCAAACACCTCCAGGCTGTGTAAGGGCTATTTGACCAAGAAGGAGAGTGATGGGGTGCTACGCCAAATGACCCCCACAGTCACCAGACCTGAACCCAATCGAGATGGTTTGGGGTGAGCAGGACCGCAGAGTGAAGGCAAAAGGGCCAACAAGTGCTAAGCATCTCTGGGAACTCCTTCAAGACTGTTGGAAAACCATTTCCGGTGACTACCTCTTGAAGCTCATCAAGAGAATGCCAAGAGTGTGCAAAGCAGTAATCAAAGCAAAAGGTGGCTACTTTGAAGAACCTAAAATATAAGACATATTTTCAGTTGTTTCACACTTTTTTGTTAATTATATAATTCCACTTGTGTTAATTCATAGTTTTGATGCCTTCAGAGTGAATCTACAATTTTCATAGTCATGAAAATAAAGGAAACTCTTTGAATGAGAAGGTGTGTCCAAACTTTCGGTCTGTACTGTATATATGTAATCAATATTAAATAGTGTATTACATATTTACAATTTATTACAGTTTTTTGTGTTCTAAAGTTGTATTCCAATAAATAGATATTATGTTCTATCTAAATATCTTGATTATTGGATCATAGAAGTGATTAAATGTCTGATGTTCACATTGTACTACAATAAATTTTTCACTTAAATATAAGCAATATGTGTGGGAGTCGGAGTCGGAGTCGGTGTAAGGGAAATTGAGGAGTCGGAGTCGCAGGTTTGGGTTACCGACTCCACAGCCTGGATAGCACAATCATATGGCGCCATATAGTAGACGTCCGGTAGCTGGTGATAATTCCCTCATGTGTGGGGTCTATTTCCCTCCAGAGAAATCACACGTTACATTCCACACACAACACTGTGTAGAAAAGGCGGCGCGGGGGAATTGTGCCAGTAGTGAGGGGGAATAATGGCGGGAAGGTCACTGACTGAGGAGAAGTCTCCATGTCTGCACTCCGGAGATCATGTGACCCCTGACTCCTCCCCTCCTGTGACCTCATCACAGGTCCTGTGCGCACAGAGCAGCCATATATGTGGAGTGCGGCTCTGCTGGTGGAGGTAGGTGCTGGAGGCTCCATTATTCTCTATGTGGAGTGCGGCTCTGCGGGTGGAGGTCGGTGCCGGAGGCTCCATTATTCTCTATGTGGAGTGTGGCTCTACGGGTGGAGGTGGGTGCTGGAGGCTCCATTATTCTCTATGTGGAGTGCGGCTCTGCGGGTGGAGGTCGGTGCCGGAGGCTCCATTATTCTCTATGTGGAGTGCGGCTCTGCGGGTGGAGGTCAGTACCTGAGGCTCCATTATTCTCTATGTGGAGTGCGGCTCTGCGGGTGGAGGTCGGTGCTGGAGGCTCCATTATTCTCTATGTGGAGTGTGGCTCTGCGGGTGGAGGTCGGTGCTGGAGGCTCCATTATTCTCTATGTGGAGTGTGGCTCTGCGGGTGGAGGTCGGTGCCGGAGGCTCCATTATTCTCTATGTGGAGTACGGCTCTGCGGGTGGAGGTCAGGACCTGAGGCTCCATTATTCTCTATGTGGAGTGCGGCTCTGCGGGTGGAGGTCGGTGCTGGAGACTCCATTATTCTCTATGTGGAGTGTGGCTCTGCGGATGGAGGTTGGTGCTGGAGGCTCCATTATTCTCTATGTGGAGTGTGGCTCTGCGGGTGGAGGTCGGTGCCGGAGGCTCCATTATTCTCTATGTGGAGTGTGGCTCTGCGGGTGGAGGTCGGTGCTGGAGGCTCCATTATTCTCTATGTGGAGTGCGGCTCTGCGGGTGGAGGTCGGTGCTGGAGGCTCCATTATTCTCTATGTGGAGTGCGGCTCTGCGGGTGGAGGTCGGTGCTGGAGGCTCCATTATTCTCTATGTGGAGTGCGGCTCTGCGGGTGGAGGTCGGTGCTGGAGGCTCCATTATTCTCTATGTGGAGTTCGGCTCTGCGGGTGGAGGTAGGTGCTGGAGGCTCGATTATTCTCTATGTGGAGTGTGGGTGGAGGTCGGTGCTGGAGGCTCCATTATTCTCTATGTGGAGTGTGGTTCTGTGGGTGGAAGTAGGTGCCGGAGGCTCCATTATTCTCTATGTGGAGTGCGGCTCTGCGGGTGGAGGTCGGTGCTGGAGGCTCCATTATTCTCTATGTGGAGTGTGGCTCTGCGGGTGGAGGTAGGTGCCGGAGGCTCCATTATTCTCAATGTGGAGTGTGGGTGGAGGTCGGTGCTGGAGGCTCCATTATTCTCTATGTGGAGTGCGGCTCTGCGGGTGGATGTCGGTGCTGGAGGCTCCATTATTCTCTATGTGGAGTGTGGCTCTGCGGGTGGAGGTCGGTGCCGGAGGCTCCATTCTCTATGTGGAGTGCGGCTCTGCGGGTGGAGGTCGGTGCCGGAGGCTCCATTATTCTCTATGTGGAGTGTGGCTCTGCGGATGGAGGTTGGTGCTGGAGGCTCCATTATTCTCTATGTGGAGTGTGGCTCTGCGGGTGGAGGTCGGTGCCGGAGGCTCCATTATTCTCTATGTGGAGTGTGGCTCTGCGGGTGGAGGTCGGTGCTGGAGGCTCCATTATTCTCTATGTGGAGTGTGGCTCTGCGGGTGGAGGTCGGTGCCGGAGGCTCCATTATTCTCTATGTGGAGTGTGGCTCTGCGGATGGAGGTTGGTGCTGGAGGCTCCATTATTCTCTATGTGGAGTGTGGCTCTGCGGGTGGAGGTCGGTGCCGGAGGCTCCATTATTCTCTATGTGGAGTGTGGCTCTGCGGGTGGAGGTCGGTGCTGGAGGCTCCATTATTCTCTATGTGGAGTGCGGCTCTGCGGGTGGAGGTCGGTGCTGGAGGCTCCATTATTCTCTATGTGGAGTGCGGCTCTGCGGGTGGAGGTCGGTGCTGGAGGCTCCATTATTCTCTATGTGGAGTGCGGCTCTGCGGGTGGAGGTCGGTGCTGGAGGCTCCATTATTCTCTATGTGGAGTTCGGCTCTGCGGGTGGAGGTAGGTGCCGGAGGCTCGATTATTCTCTATGTGGAGTGTGGGTGGAGGTCGGTGCTGGAGGCTCCATTATTCTCTATGTGGAGTGTGGTTCTGTGGGTGGAGGTAGGTGCCGGAGGCTCCATTATTCTCTATGTGGAGTGCGGCTCTGCGGGTGGAGGTCGGTGCTGGAGGCTCCATTATTCTCTATGTGGAGTGTGGCTCTGCGGGTGGAGGTAGGTGCCGGAGGCTCCATTATTCTCTATGTGGAGTGTGGGTGGAGGTCGGTGCTGGAGGCTCCATTATTCTCTATGTGGAGTGCAGCTCTGCGGGTGGAGGTCGGTGCTGGAGGCTCCATTATTCTCTATGTGGAGTGTGGCTCTGCGGGTGGAGGTCGGTGCCGGAGGCTCCATTCTCTATGTGGAGTGCGGCTCTGCGGGTGGAGGTCGGTGCCGGAGGCTCCATTATTCTCTATGTGGAGTGTGGCTCTGCGGGTGGAGGTCGGTGCTGGAGGCTCCATTATTCTCTATGTGGAGTTCGGCTCTGCGGGTGGAGGTAGGTGCCGGAGGCTCGATTATTCTCTATGTGGAGTGTGGGTGGAGGTCGGTGCTGGAGGCTCCATTATTCTCTATGTGGAGTGTGGTTCTGTGGGTGGAGGTAGGTGCCGGAGGCTCCATTATTCTCTATGTGGAGTGCGGCTCTGCGGGTGGAAGTCGGTGCTGGAGGCTCCATTATTCTCTATGTGGAGTGTGGCTCTGCGGGTGGAGGTAGGTGCCGGAGGCTCCATTATTCTCTATGTGGAGTGTGGGTGGAGGTCGGTGCTGGAGGCTCCATTATTCTCTATGTGGAGTGCGGCTCTGCGGGTGGAGGTCGGTGCTGGAGGCTCCATTATTCTCTATGTGGAGTGTGGCTCTGCGGGTGGAGGTCGGTGCCGGAGGCTCCATTCTCTATGTGGATTGTGGCTCTGCGGGTGGAGGTCGGTGCTGGAGGCTCCATTATTCTCTATGTGGAGTGTGGCTCTGCGGGTGGAGGTCGGTGCTGGAGGCTCCATTATTCTCTATGTGGAGTGTGGCTCTGCGGGTGGAGGTCGGTGCTGGAGGCTCCATTATTCTCTATGTGGAGTGCGGCTCTGCGGGTGGAGGTAGGTGCCGGAGGCTCCATTATTCTCTATGTGGAGTGCGGCTCTGCGGGTGGAGGTCAGTACCTGAAGCTCCATTATTCTCTATGTGGAGTGCGGCTCTGCGGGTGGAGGTCGGTGCTGGAGGCTCCATTATTCTCTATGTGGAGTGTGGCTCTGCGGGTGGAGGTCGGTGCCGGAGGCTCCATTATTCTCTATGTGGAGTGCGGCTCTGCGGGTGGAGGTCGGTGCCGGAGGCTCCATTATTCTCAATGTGGAGTGTGGGTGGAGGTCGGTGCTGGAGGCTCCATTATTCTCTATGTGGAGTGCGGCTCTGCGGGTGGAGGTCGGTGCTGGAGGCTCCATTATTCTCTATGTGGAGTGCGGCTCTGCGGGTGGAGGTCGGTGCTGGAGGCTCCATTATTCTCTATGTGGAGTGTGGCTCTGCGGGTGGAGGTCGGTGCCGGAGGCTCCATTATTCTCTATGTGGAGTGCGGCTCTGCGGGTGGAGGTCGGTGCTGGAGGCCCCATTATTCTCTATGTGGAGTGTGGCTCTGCGGGTGGAGGTCGGTGCTGGAGGCTCCATTATTCTCTATGTGGAGTGTGGCTCTGCGGGTGGAGGTCGGTGCTGGAGGCTCCATTATTCTCTATGTGGAGTGTGGCTCTGCGGGTGGAGGTCGGTGCTGGAGGCTCCATTATTCTCTATGTGGAGAGTGGCTCTGCGGGTGGAGGTCGGTGCCGGAGGCTCCATTATTCTCTATGTGGAGTGTTGCTCTGCCGGTGGAGGTCGGTGCTGGAGGCTCCATTATTCTCTATGTGGAGTGCGGCTCTGCGGGTGGAGGTCGGTGCTGGAGGCTCCATTATTCTCTATGTGGAGTGCGGCTCTGCGGGTGGAGGTCGGTGCTGGAGGCTCCATTATTCTCTATGTGGAGTGCGGCTCTGCGGGTGGAGGTAGGTGCCGGAGGCTCGATTATTCTCTATGTGGAGTGTGGGTGGAGGTCGGTGCTGGAGGCTCCATTATTCTCTATGTGGAGTGTGGCTCTGCGGGTGGAGGTAGGTGCCGGAGGCTCCATTATTCTCTATGTGGAGTGTGGGTGGAGGTCGGTGCTGGAGGCTCCATTATTCTCTATGTGGAGTGAGGCTCTGCGGGTGGAGGTAAGTGCTGGAGGCTCCATAATTCTCTATGTGGAGTGCGGCTCTGCGGGTGGAGGTCGGTGCTGGAAGCTCCATTATTCTCTATGTGGAGTGCGGCTCTGCGGGTGGAGGTCGGTGCTGGAGGCTCCATTATTCTCTATGTGGAGTGTGGCTCTGCGGGTGGAGGTAGGTGCCGGAGGCTCCATTATTCTCTATGTGGAGTGCGGCTCTGCGGGTGGAGGTCAGTACCTGAGGCTCCATTATTCTCTATGTGGAGTGCGGCTCTGCGGGTGGAGGTCGGTGCTGGAGGCTCCATTATTCTCTATGTGGAGTGTGGCTCTGCGGGTGGAGGTCGGTGCTGGAGGCTCCATTATTCTCTATGTGGAGTGTGGCTCTGCAGGTGGAGGTCGGTGCTGGAGGCTCCATTATTCTCTATGTGGAGTGCGGCTCTGCGGGTGGAGGTAGGTGCCGGAGGCTCGATTATTCTCTATGTGGAGTGTGGGTGGAGGTCGGTGCTGGAGGCTCCATTATTCTCTATGTGGAATGCAGCTCTGCGGGTGGAGGTCGGTGCTGGAGGCTCCATTATTCTCTATGTGGAGTGCGGCTCTGCGGGTGGAGGTCGGTGCTGGAGGCTCCATTATTCTCTATGTGGAGTGCGGCTCTGCGGGTGGAGGTCGGTGCTGGAGGCTCCATTATTCTCTATGTGGAGTGCGGCTCTGCGGGTGGAGGTCGGTGCTGGAGGCTCCATTATTCTCTATGTGGAGTGCGGCTCTGCGGGTGGAGGTAGGTGCCGGAGGCTCGATTATTCTCTATGTGGAGTGTGGGTGGAGGTCGGTGCTGGAGGCTCCATTATTCTCTATGTGGAGTGTGGCTCTGCGGGTGGAGGTAGGTGCCGGAGGCTCCATTATTCTCTATGTGGAGTGTGGGTGGAGGTCGGTGCTGGAGGCTCCATTATTCTCTATGTGGAGTGAGGCTCTGCGGGTGGAGGTAAGTGCTGGAGGCTCCATTATTCTCTATGTGGAGTGCGGCTCTGCGGGTGGAGGTCGGTGCTGGAAGCTCCATTATTCTCTATGTGGAGTGCGGCTCTGCGGGTGGAGGTCGGTGCTGGAGGCTCCATTATTCTCTATGTGGAGTGCGGCTCTGCGGGTGGAGGTCGGTGCTGGAGGCTCCATTATTCTCTATGTGGAGTGTGGCTCTGCGGGTGGAGGTAGGTGCCGGAGGCTCCATTATTCTCTATGTGGAGTGCGGCTCTGCGGGTGGAGGTCAGTACCTGAGGCTCCATTATTCTCTATGTGGAGTGCGGCTCTGCGGGTGGAGGTCGGTGCCTGAGGCTCCATTATTCTCTATGTGGAGTGCGGCTCTGCGGGTGGAGGTCAGTACCTGAGGCTCCATTATTCTCTATGTGGAGTGTGGCTCTGCGGGTGGAGGTTGGTGCTGGAGGCTCCATTATTCTCTATGTGGAGTGTGGCTCTGCGGGTGGAGGTCGGTGCTGGAGGCTCCATTATTCTCTATGTGGAGTGCGGCTCTGCGGGTGGAGGTCGATGCTGGAGGCTCCATTATTCTCCATGTGGAGTGTGGCTCTGCGGATGGAGGTTGGTGCTGGAGGCTCCATTATTCTCTATGTGGAGTGTGGCTCTGCGGGTGGAGGTCGGTGCCGGAGGCTCCATTATTCTCTATGTGGAGTGTGGCTCTGCGGGTGGAGGTCGGTGCTGGAGGCTCCATTATTCTCTATGTGGAGTGTGGCTCTGCGGGTGGAGGTCGGTGCCGGAGGCTCCATTATTCTCTATGTGGAGTGTGGCTCTGCGGGTGGAGGTCGGTGCTGGAGGCTCCATTATTCTCTATGTGGAGTGCGGCTCTGCGGGTGGAGGTCGGTGCTGGAGGCTCCATTATTCTCTATGTGGAGTGCGGCTCTGCGGGTGGAGGTCGGTGCTGGAGGCTCCATTATTCTCTATGTGAAGTGCGGCTCTGCGGGTGGAGGTCGGTGCTGGAGGCTCCATTATTCTCTATGTGGAGTTCGGCTCTGCGGGTGGAGGTAGGTGCCGGAGGCTCGATTATTCTCTATGTGGAGTGTGGGTGGAGGTCGGTGCTGGAGGCTCCATTATTCTCTATGTGGAGTGTGGTTCTGTGGGTGGAGGTAGGTGCCGGAGGCTCCATTATTCTCTATGTGGAGTGCGGCTCTGCGGGTGGAGGTCGGTGCTGGAGGCTCCATTATTCTCTATGTGGAGTGTGGCTCTGCGGGTGGAGGTAGGTGCCGGAGGCTCCATTATTCTCAATGTGGAGTGTGGGTGGAGGTCGGTGCTGGAGGCTCCATTATTCTCTATGTGGAGTGCGGCTCTGCGGGTGGAGGTCGGTGCTGGAGGCTCCATTATTCTCTATGTGGAGTGTGGCTCTGCCGGTGGAGGTCGGTGCCGGAGGCTCCATTCTCTATGTGGAGTGCGGCTCTGCGGGTGGAGGTCGGTGCCGGAGGCTCCATTATTCTCTATGTGGAGTGTGGCTCTGCGGATGGAGGTTGGTGCTGGAGGCTCCATTATTCTCTATGTGGAGTGTGGCTCTGCGGGTGGAGGTCGGTGCCGGAGGCTCCATTATTCTCTATGTGGAGTGTGGCTCGGCGGGTGGAGGTCGGTGCTGGAGGCTCCATTATTCTCTATGTGGAGTGTGGCTCTGCGGGTGGAGGTCGGTGCCGGAGGCTCCATTATTCTCTATGTGGAGTGTGGCTCTGCGGATGGAGGTTGGTGCTGGAGGCTCCATTATTCTCTATGTGGAGTGTGGCTCTGCGGGTGGAGGTCGGTGCCGGAGGCTCCATTATTCTCTATGTGGAGTGTGGCTCTGCGGGTGGAGGTCGGTGCTGGAGGCTCCATTATTCTCTATGTGGAGTGCGGCTCTGCGGGTGGAGGTCGGTGCTGGAGGCTCCATTATTCTCTATGTGGAGTGCGGCTCTGCGGGTGGAGGTCGGTGCTGGAGGCTCCATTATTCTCTATGTGGAGTGCGGCTCTGCGGGTGGAGGTCGGTGCTGGAGGCTCCATTATTCTCTATGTGGAGTTCGGCTCTGCGGGTGGAGGTAGGTGCCGGAGGCTCGATTATTCTCTATGTGGAGTGTGGGTGGAGGTCGGTGCTGGAGGCTCCATTATTCTCTATGTGGAGTGTGGTTCTGTGGGTGGAGGTAGGTGCCGGAGGCTCCATTATTCTCTATGTGGAGTGCGGCTCTGCGGGTGGAGGTCGGTGCTGGAGGCTCCATTATTCTCTATGTGGAGTGTGGCTCTGCGGGTGGAGGTAGGTGCCGGAGGCTCCATTATTCTCTATGTGGAGTGTGGGTGGAGGTCGGTGCTGGAGGCTCCATTATTCTCTATGTGGAGTGCAGCTCTGCGGGTGGAGGTCGGTGCTGGAGGCTCCATTATTCTCTATGTGGAGTGTGGCTCTGCGGGTGGAGGTCGGTGCCGGAGGCTCCATTCTCTATGTGGAGTGCGGCTCTGCGGGTGGAGGTCGGTGCCGGAGGCTCCATTATTCTCTATGTGGAGTGTGGCTCTGCGGGTGGAGGTCGGTGCTGGAGGCTCCATTATTCTCTATGTGGAGTTCGGCTCTGCGGGTGGAGGTAGGTGCCGGAGGCTCGATTATTCTCTATGTGGAGTGTGGGTGGAGGTCGGTGCTGGAGGCTCCATTATTCTCTATGTGGAGTGTGGTTCTGTGGGTGGAGGTAGGTGCCGGAGGCTCCATTATTCTCTATGTGGAGTGCGGCTCTGCGGGTGGAGGTCGGTGCTGGAGGCTCCATTATTCTCTATGTGGAGTGTGGCTCTGTGGGTGGAGGTAGGTGCCGGAGGCTCCATTATTCTCTATGTGGAGTGTGGGTGGAGGTCGGTGCTGGAGGCTCCATTATTCTCTATGTGGAGTGCGGCTCTGCGGGTGGAGGTCGGTGCTGGAGGCTCCATTATTCTCTATGTGGAGTGTGGCTCTGCGGGTGGAGGTCGGTGCCGGAGGCTCCATTCTCTATGTGGATTGTGGCTCTGCGGGTGGAGGTCGGTGCTGGAGGCTCCATTATTCTCTATGTGGAGTGTGGCTCTGCGGGTGGAGGTCGGTGCTGGAGGCTCCATTATTCTTTATGTGGAGTGTGGCTCTGCGGGTGGAGGTCGGTGCTGGAGGCTCCATTATTCTCTATGTGGAGTGCGGCTCTGCGGGTGGAGGTAGGTGCCGGAGGCTCCATTATTCTCTATGTGGAGTGCGGCTCTGCGGGTGGAGGTCAGTACCTGAAGCTCCATTATTCTCTATGTGGAGTGCGGCTCTGCGGGTGGAGGTTGGTGCTGGAGGCTCCATTATTCTCTATGTGGAGTGTGGCTCTGCGGGTGGAGGTCGGTGCCGGAGGCTCCATTATTCTCTATGTGGAGTGCGGCTCTGCGGGTGGAGGTCGGTGCCGGAGGCTCCATTATTCTCAATGTGGAGTGTGGGTGGAGGTCGGTGCTGGAGGCTCCATTATTCTCTATGTAGAGTGCGGCTCTGCGGGTGGAGGTCAGTGCTGGAGGCTCCATTATTCTCTATGTGGAGTGCGGCTCTGCGGGTGGAGGTCGGTGCTGGAGGCTCCATTATTCTCTATGTGGAGTGTGGCTCTGCGGGTGGAGGTCGGTGCCGGAGGCTTCATTATTCTCTATGTGGAGTGCGGCTCTGCGGGTGGAGGTCGGTGCTGGAGGCCCCATTATTCTCTATGTGGAGTGTGGCTCTGCGGGTGGAGGTCGGTGCTGGAGGCTCCATTATTCTCTATGTGGAGTGTGGCTCTGCGGGTGGAGGTCGGTGCTGGAGGCTCCATTATTCTCTATGTGGAGTGTGGCTCTGCGGGTGGAGGTCGGTGCTGGAGGCTCCATTATTCTCTATGTGGAGTGTGGCTCTGCGGGTGGAGGTCGGTGCTGGAGGCTCCATTATTCTCTATGTGGAGTGTGGCTCTGCGGGTGGAGGTCGGTGCCGGAGGCTCCATTATTCTCTATGTGGAGTGTTGCTCTGCTGGTGGAGGTCGGTGCTGGAGGCTCCATTATTCTCTATGTGGAGTGCGGCTCTGCGGGTGGAGGTCGGTGCTGGAGGCTCCATTATTCTCTATGTGGAGTGTGGCTCTGCGGGTGGAGGTAGGTGCCGGAGGCTCCATTATTCTCTATGTGGAGTGTGGCTCTGCGGGTGGAGGTCGGTGCTGGAGGCTCCATTATTCTCTATGTGGAGTGTGGCTCTGCAGGTGGAGGTCGGTGCTGGAGGCTCCATTATTCTCTATGTGGAGTGCGGCTCTGCGGGTGGAGGTAGGTGCCGGAGGCTCGATTATTCTCTATGTGGAGTGTGGGTGGAGGTCGGTGCTGGAGGCTCCATTATTCTCTATGTGGAGTGTGGTTCTGTGGGTGGAGGTAGGTGCCGGAGGCTCCATTATTCTCTATGTGGAATGCGGCTCTGCGGGTGGAGGTCGGTGCTGGAGGCTCCATTATTCTCTATGTGGAGTGCGGCTCTGCGGGTGGAGGTCGGTGCTGGAGGCTCCATTATTCTCTATGTGGAGTGCGGCTCTGCGGGTGGAGGTCGGTGCTGGAGGCTCCATTATTCTCTATGTGGAGTGCGGCTCTGCGGGTGGAGGTAGGTGCCGGAGGCTCGATTATTCTCTATGTGGAGTGTGGGTGGAGGTCGGTGCTGGAGGCTCCATTATTCTCTATGTGGAGTGTGGCTCTGCGGGTGGAGGTAGGTGCCGGAGGCTCCATTATTCTCTATGTGGAGTGTGGGTGGAGGTCGGTGCTGGAGGCTCCATTATTCTCTATGTGGAGTGAGGCTCTGCGGGTGGAGGTAAGTGCTGGAGGCTCCATTATTCTCTATGTGGAGTGCGGCTCTGCGGGTGGAGGTCGGTGCTGGAAGCTCCATTATTCTCTATGTGGAGTGTGGCTCTGCGGGTGGAGGTCGGTGCTGGAGGCTCCATTATTCTCTATGTGGAGTGCGGCTCTGCGGGTGGAGGTCGGTGCTGGAGGCTCCATTATTCTCTATGTGGAGTGTGGCTCTGCGGGTGGAGGTAGGTGCCGGAGGCTCCATTATTCTCTATGTGGAGTGCGGCTCTGCGGGTGGAGGTCAGTACCTGAGGCTCCATTATTCTCTATGTGGAGTGCGGCTCTGCGGGTGGATGTCGGTGCCTGAGGCTCCATTATTCTCTATGTGGAGTGCGGCTCTGCGGGTGGAGGTCAGTACCTGAGGCTCCATTATTCTCTATGTGGAGTGCGGCTCTGCGGGTGGAGGTCGGTGCTGGAGGCTCCATTATTCTCTATGTGGAGTGTGGCTCTGCGGGTGGAGGTTGGTGCTGGAGGCTCCATTATTCTCTATGTGGAGTGTGGCTCTGCGGGTGGAGGTCGGTGCTGGAGGCTCCATTATTCTCTATGTGGAGTGTGGCTCTGCGGGTGGAGGTCGGTGCTGGAGGCTCCATTATTCTCTATGTGGAGTGTGGCTCTGCGGGTGGAGGTCGGTGCTGGAGGCTCCATTATTCTCTATGTGGAGTGTGGCTCTGCGGGTGGAGGTCGGTGCCGGAGGCTCCATTATTCTCTATGTGGAGTGTTGCTCTGCTGGTGGAGGTCGGTGCTGGAGGCTCCATTATTCTCTATGTGGAGTGCGGCTCTGCGGGTGGAGGTCGGTGCTGGAGGCTCCATTATTCTCTATGTGGAGTGTGGCTCTGCGGGTGGAGGTAGGTGCCGGAGGCTCCATTATTCTCTATGTGGAGTGTGGCTCTGCGGGTGGAGATCGGTGCTGGAGGCTCCATTATTCTCTATGTGGAGTGTGGCTCTGCAGGTGGAGGTCGGTGCTGGAGGCTCCATTATTCTCTATGTGGAGTGCGGCTCTGCGGGTGGAGGTAGGTGCCGGAGGCTCGATTATTCTCTATGTGGAGTGTGGGTGGAGGTCGGTGCTGGAGGCTCCATTATTCTCTATGTGGAGTGTGGTTCTGTGGGTGGAGGTAGGTGCCGGAGGCTCCATTATTCTCTATGTGGAGTGCGGCTCTGCGGGTGGAGGTCGGTGCTGGAGGCTCCATTATTCTCTATGTGGAGTGCGGCTCTGCGGGTGGAGGTCGGTGCTGGAGGCTCCATTATTCTCTATGTGGAGTATGGCTCTGCGGGTGGAGGTAGGTGCCGGAGGCTCGATTATTCTCTATGTGGAGTGTGGGTGGAGGTCGGTGCTGGAGGCTCCATTATTCTCTATGTGGAGTGTGGCTCTGCGGGTGGAGGTAGGTGCCGGAGGCTCCATTATTCTCTATGTGGAGTGTGGGTGGAGGTCGGTGCTGGAGGCTCCATTATTCTCTATGTGGAGTGAGGCTCTGCGGGTGGAGGTAAGTGCTGGAGGCTCCATTATTCTCTATGTGGAGTGCGGCTCTGCGGGTGGAGGTCGGTGCTGGAAGCTCCATTATTCTCTATGTGGAGTGCGGCTCTGCGGGTGGAGGTCGGTGCTGGAGGCTCCATTATTCTCTATGTGGAGTGCGGCTCTGCGGGTGGAGGTCGGTGCTGGAGGCTCCATTATTCTCTATGTGGAGTGTGGCTCTGCGGGTGGAGGTAGGTGCCGGAGGCTCCATTATTCTCTATGTGGAGTGCGGCTCTGCGGGTGGAGGTCAGTACCTGAGGCTCCATTATTCTCTATGTGGAGTGCGGCTCTGCGGGTGGATGTCGGTGCCTGAGGCTCCATTATTCTCTATGTGGAGTGCGGCTCTGCGGGTGGAGGTCAGTACCTGAGGCTCCATTATTCTCTATGTGGAGTGCGGCTCTGCGGGTGGAGGTCGGTGCTGGAGGCTCCATTATTCTCTATGTGGAGTGTGGCTCTGCGGGTGGAGGTAGGTGCCGGAGGCTCCATTATTCTCTATGTGGAGTGCGGCTCTGCGGGTGGAGGTCAGTACCTGAGGCTCCATTATTCTCTATGTGGAGTGCGGCTCTGCGGGTGGATGTCGGTGCCTGAGGCTCCATTATTCTCTATGTGGAGTGCGGCTCTGCGGGTGGAGGTCAGTACCTGAGGCTCCATTATTCTCTATGTGGAGTGCGGCTCTGCGGGTGGAGGTCGGTGCTGGAGGCTCCATTATTCTCTATGTGGAGTGCGGCTCTGCGGGTGGAGGTCGGTGCTGGAGGCTCCATTATTCTCTATGTGGAGTGCGGCTCTGCGGGTGGAGGTCGGTGCTGGAGGCTCCATTATTCTCTATGTGGAGTTCGGCTCTGCGGGTGGAGGTAGGTGCCGGAGGCTCGATTATTCTCTATGTGGAGTGTGGGTGGAGGTCGGTGCTGGAGGCTCCATTATTCTCTATGTGGAGTGTGGTTCTGTGGGTGGAGGTAGGTGCCGGAGGCTCCATTATTCTCTATGTGGAGTGCGGCTCTGCGGGTGGAGGTCGGTGCTGGAGGCTCCATTATTCTCTATGTGGAGTGTGGCTCTGCGGGTGGAGGTAGGTGCCGGAGGCTCCATTATTCTCTATGTGGAGTGTGGGTGGAGGTCGGTGCTGGAGGCTCCATTATTCTCTATGTGGAGTGCAGCTCTGCGGGTGGAGGTCGGTGCTGGAGGCTCCATTATTCTCTATGTGGAGTGTGGCTCTGCGGGTGGAGGTCGGTGCCGGAGGCTCCATTCTCTATGTGGAGTGCGGCTCTGCGGGTGGAGGTCGGTGCCGGAGGCTCCATTATTCTCTATGTGGAGTGTGGCTCTGCGGGTGGAGGTCGGTGCTGGAGGCTCCATTATTCTCTATGTGGAGTTCGGCTCTGCGGGTGGAGGTAGGTGCCGGAGGCTCGATTATTCTCTATGTGGAGTGTGGGTGGAGGTCGGTGCTGGAGGCTCCATTATTCTCTATGTGGAGTGTGGTTCTGTGGGTGGAGGTAGGTGCCGGAGGCTCCATTATTCTCTATGTGGAGTGCGGCTCTGCGGGTGGAAGTCGGTGCTGGAGGCTCCATTATTCTCTATGTGGAGTGTGGCTCTGCGGGTGGAGGTAGGTGCCGGAGGCTCCATTATTCTCTATGTGGAGTGTGGGTGGAGGTCGGTGCTGGAGGCTCCATTATTCTCTATGTGGAGTGCGGCTCTGCGGGTGGAGGTCGGTGCTGGAGGCTCCATTATTCTCTATGTGGAGTGTGGCTCTGCGGGTGGAGGTCGGTGCCGGAGGCTCCATTCTCTATGTGGATTGTGGCTCTGCGGGTGGAGGTCGGTGCTGGAGGCTCCATTATTCTCTATGTGGAGTGTGGCTCTGCGGGTGGAGGTCGGTGCTGGAGGCTCCATTATTCTCTATGTGGAGTGTGGCTCTGCGGGTGGAGGTCGGTGCTGGAGGCTCCATTATTCTCTATGTGGAGTGCGGCTCTGCGGGTGGAGGTAGGTGCCGGAGGCTCCATTATTCTCTATGTGGAGTGCGGCTCTGCGGGTGGAGGTCAGTACCTGAAGCTCCATTATTCTCTATGTGGAGTGCGGCTCTGCGGGTGGAGGTCGGTGCTGGAGGCTCCATTATTCTCTATGTGGAGTGTGGCTCTGCGGGTGGAGGTCGGTGCCGGAGGCTCCATTATTCTCTATGTGGAGTGCGGCTCTGCGGGTGGAGGTCGGTGCCGGAGGCTCCATTATTCTCAATGTGGAGTGTGGGTGGAGGTCGGTGCTGGAGGCTCCATTATTCTCTATGTGGAGTGCGGCTCTGCGGGTGGAGGTCGGTGCTGGAGGCTCCATTATTCTCTATGTGGAGTGCGGCTCTGCGGGTGGAGGTCGGTGCTGGAGGCTCCATTATTCTCTATGTGGAGTGTGGCTCTGCGGGTGGAGGTCGGTGCCGGAGGCTCCATTATTCTCTATGTGGAGTGCGGCTCTGCGGGTGGAGGTCGGTGCTGGAGGCCCCATTATTCTCTATGTGGAGTGTGGCTCTGCGGGTGGAGGTCGGTGCTGGAGGCTCCATTATTCTCTATGTGGAGTGTGGCTCTGCGGGTGGAGGTCGGTGCTGGAGGCTCCATTATTCTCTATGTGGAGTGTGGCTCTGCGGGTGGAGGTCGGTGCTGGAGGCTCCATTATTCTCTATGTGGAGAGTGGCTCTGCGGGTGGAGGTCGGTGCCGGAGGCTCCATTATTCTCTATGTGGAGTGTTGCTCTGCCGGTGGAGGTCGGTGCTGGAGGCTCCATTATTCTCTATGTGGAGTGCGGCTCTGCGGGTGGAGGTCGGTGCTGGAGGCTCCATTATTCTCTATGTGGAGTGCGGCTCTGCGGGTGGAGGTCGGTGCTGGAGGCTCCATTATTCTCTATGTGGAGTGCGGCTCTGCGGGTGGAGGTAGGTGCCGGAGGCTCGATTATTCTCTATGTGGAGTGTGGGTGGAGGTCGGTGCTGGAGGCTCCATTATTCTCTATGTGGAGTGTGGCTCTGCGGGTGGAGGTAGGTGCCGGAGGCTCCATTATTCTCTATGTGGAGTGTGGGTGGAGGTCGGTGCTGGAGGCTCCATTATTCTCTATGTGGAGTGAGGCTCTGCGGGTGGAGGTAAGTGCTGGAGGCTCCATAATTCTCTATGTGGAGTGCGGCTCTGCGGGTGGAGGTCGGTGCTGGAAGCTCCATTATTCTCTATGTGGAGTGCGGCTCTGCGGGTGGAGGTCGGTGCTGGAGGCTCCATTATTCTCTATGTGGAGTGTGGCTCTGCGGGTGGAGGTAGGTGCCGGAGGCTCCATTATTCTCTATGTGGAGTGCGGCTCTGCGGGTGGAGGTCAGTACCTGAGGCTCCATTATTCTCTATGTGGAGTGCGGCTCTGCGGGTGGAGGTCGGTGCTGGAGGCTCCATTATTCTCTATGTGGAGTGTGGCTCTGCGGGTGGAGGTCGGTGCTGGAGGCTCCATTATTCTCTATGTGGAGTGTGGCTCTGCAGGTGGAGGTCGGTGCTGGAGGCTCCATTATTCTCTATGTGGAGTGCGGCTCTGCGGGTGGAGGTAGGTGCCGGAGGCTCGATTATTCTCTATGTGGAGTGTGGGTGGAGGTCGGTGCTGGAGGCTCCATTATTCTCTATGTGGAATGCAGCTCTGCGGGTGGAGGTCGGTGCTGGAGGCTCCATTATTCTCTATGTGGAGTGCGGCTCTGCGGGTGGAGGTCGGTGCTGGAGGCTCCATTATTCTCTATGTGGAGTGCGGCTCTGCGGGTGGAGGTCGGTGCTGGAGGCTCCATTATTCTCTATGTGGAGTGCGGCTCTGCGGGTGGAGGTCGGTGCTGGAGGCTCCATTATTCTCTATGTGGAGTGCGGCTCTGCGGGTGGAGGTAGGTGCCGGAGGCTCGATTATTCTCTATGTGGAGTGTGGGTGGAGGTCGGTGCTGGAGGCTCCATTATTCTCTATGTGGAGTGTGGCTCTGCGGGTGGAGGTAGGTGCCGGAGGCTCCATTATTCTCTATGTGGAGTGTGGGTGGAGGTCGGTGCTGGAGGCTCCATTATTCTCTATGTGGAGTGAGGCTCTGCGGGTGGAGGTAAGTGCTGGAGGCTCCATTATTCTCTATGTGGAGTGCGGCTCTGCGGGTGGAGGTCGGTGCTGGAAGCTCCATTATTCTCTATGTGGAGTGCGGCTCTGCGGGTGGAGGTCGGTGCTGGAGGCTCCATTATTCTCTATGTGGAGTGCGGCTCTGCGGGTGGAGGTCGGTGCTGGAGGCTCCATTATTCTCTATGTGGAGTGTGGCTCTGCGGGTGGAGGTAGGTGCCGGAGGCTCCATTATTCTCTATGTGGAGTGCGGCTCTGCGGGTGGAGGTCAGTACCTGAGGCTCCATTATTCTCTATGTGGAGTGCGGCTCTGCGGGTGGAGGTCGGTGCCTGAGGCTCCATTATTCTCTATGTGGAGTGCGGCTCTGCGGGTGGAGGTCAGTACCTGAGGCTCCATTATTCTCTATGTGGAGTGTGGCTCTGCGGGTGGAGGTTGGTGCTGGAGGCTCCATTATTCTCTATGTGGAGTGTGGCTCTGCGGGTGGAGGTCGGTGCTGGAGGCTCCATTATTCTCTATGTGGAGTGCGGCTCTGCGGGTGGAGGTCGATGCTGGAGGCTCCATTATTCTCCATGTGGAGTGTGGCTCTGCGGATGGAGGTTGGTGCTGGAGGCTCCATTATTCTCTATGTGGAGTGTGGCTCTGCGGGTGGAGGTCGGTGCCGGAGGCTCCATTATTCTCTATGTGGAGTGTGGCTCTGCGGGTGGAGGTCGGTGCTGGAGGCTCCATTATTCTCTATGTGGAGTGTGGCTCTGCGGGTGGAGGTCGGTGCCGGAGGCTCCATTATTCTCTATGTGGAGTGTGGCTCTGCGGGTGGAGGTCGGTGCTGGAGGCTCCATTATTCTCTATGTGGAGTGCGGCTCTGCGGGTGGAGGTCGGTGCTGGAGGCTCCATTATTCTCTATGTGGAGTGCGGCTCTGCGGGTGGAGGTCGGTGCTGGAGGCTCCATTATTCTCTATGTGAAGTGCGGCTCTGCGGGTGGAGGTCGGTGCTGGAGGCTCCATTATTCTCTATGTGGAGTTCGGCTCTGCGGGTGGAGGTAGGTGCCGGAGGCTCGATTATTCTCTATGTGGAGTGTGGGTGGAGGTCGGTGCTGGAGGCTCCATTATTCTCTATGTGGAGTGTGGTTCTGTGGGTGGAGGTAGGTGCCGGAGGCTCCATTATTCTCTATGTGGAGTGCGGCTCTGCGGGTGGAGGTCGGTGCTGGAGGCTCCATTATTCTCTATGTGGAGTGTGGCTCTGCGGGTGGAGGTAGGTGCCGGAGGCTCCATTATTCTCAATGTGGAGTGTGGGTGGAGGTCGGTGCTGGAGGCTCCATTATTCTCTATGTGGAGTGCGGCTCTGCGGGTGGAGGTCGGTGCTGGAGGCTCCATTATTCTCTATGTGGAGTGTGGCTCTGCCGGTGGAGGTCGGTGCCGGAGGCTCCATTCTCTATGTGGAGTGCGGCTCTGCGGGTGGAGGTCGGTGCCGGAGGCTCCATTATTCTCTATGTGGAGTGTGGCTCTGCGGATGGAGGTTGGTGCTGGAGGCTCCATTATTCTCTATGTGGAGTGTGGCTCTGCGGGTGGAGGTCGGTGCCGGAGGCTCCATTATTCTCTATGTGGAGTGTGGCTCGGCGGGTGGAGGTCGGTGCTGGAGGCTCCATTATTCTCTATGTGGAGTGTGGCTCTGCGGGTGGAGGTCGGTGCCGGAGGCTCCATTATTCTCTATGTGGAGTGTGGCTCTGCGGATGGAGGTTGGTGCTGGAGGCTCCATTATTCTCTATGTGGAGTGTGGCTCTGCGGGTGGAGGTCGGTGCCGGAGGCTCCATTATTCTCTATGTGGAGTGTGGCTCTGCGGGTGGAGGTCGGTGCTGGAGGCTCCATTATTCTCTATGTGGAGTGCGGCTCTGCGGGTGGAGGTCGGTGCTGGAGGCTCCATTATTCTCTATGTGGAGTGCGGCTCTGCGGGTGGAGGTCGGTGCTGGAGGCTCCATTATTCTCTATGTGGAGTGCGGCTCTGCGGGTGGAGGTCGGTGCTGGAGGCTCCATTATTCTCTATGTGGAGTTCGGCTCTGCGGGTGGAGGTAGGTGCCGGAGGCTCGATTATTCTCTATGTGGAGTGTGGGTGGAGGTCGGTGCTGGAGGCTCCATTATTCTCTATGTGGAGTGTGGTTCTGTGGGTGGAGGTAGGTGCCGGAGGCTCCATTATTCTCTATGTGGAGTGCGGCTCTGCGGGTGGAGGTCGGTGCTGGAGGCTCCATTATTCTCTATGTGGAGTGTGGCTCTGCGGGTGGAGGTAGGTGCCGGAGGCTCCATTATTCTCTATGTGGAGTGTGGGTGGAGGTCGGTGCTGGAGGCTCCATTATTCTCTATGTGGAGTGCAGCTCTGCGGGTGGAGGTCGGTGCTGGAGGCTCCATTATTCTCTATGTGGAGTGTGGCTCTGCGGGTGGAGGTCGGTGCCGGAGGCTCCATTCTCTATGTGGAGTGCGGCTCTGCGGGTGGAGGTCGGTGCCGGAGGCTCCATTATTCTCTATGTGGAGTGTGGCTCTGCGGGTGGAGGTCGGTGCTGGAGGCTCCATTATTCTCTATGTGGAGTTCGGCTCTGCGGGTGGAGGTAGGTGCCGGAGGCTCGATTATTCTCTATGTGGAGTGTGGGTGGAGGTCGGTGCTGGAGGCTCCATTATTCTCTATGTGGAGTGTGGTTCTGTGGGTGGAGGTAGGTGCCGGAGGCTCCATTATTCTCTATGTGGAGTGCGGCTCTGCGGGTGGAGGTCGGTGCTGGAGGCTCCATTATTCTCTATGTGGAGTGTGGCTCTGTGGGTGGAGGTAGGTGCCGGAGGCTCCATTATTCTCTATGTGGAGTGTGGGTGGAGGTCGGTGCTGGAGGCTCCATTATTCTCTATGTGGAGTGCGGCTCTGCGGGTGGAGGTCGGTGCTGGAGGCTCCATTATTCTCTATGTGGAGTGTGGCTCTGCGGGTGGAGGTCGGTGCCGGAGGCTCCATTCTCTATGTGGATTGTGGCTCTGCGGGTGGAGGTCGGTGCTGGAGGCTCCATTATTCTCTATGTGGAGTGTGGCTCTGCGGGTGGAGGTCGGTGCTGGAGGCTCCATTATTCTTTATGTGGAGTGTGGCTCTGCGGGTGGAGGTCGGTGCTGGAGGCTCCATTATTCTCTATGTGGAGTGCGGCTCTGCGGGTGGAGGTAGGTGCCGGAGGCTCCATTATTCTCTATGTGGAGTGCGGCTCTGCGGGTGGAGGTCAGTACCTGAAGCTCCATTATTCTCTATGTGGAGTGCGGCTCTGCGGGTGGAGGTTGGTGCTGGAGGCTCCATTATTCTCTATGTGGAGTGTGGCTCTGCGGGTGGAGGTCGGTGCCGGAGGCTCCATTATTCTCTATGTGGAGTGCGGCTCTGCGGGTGGAGGTCGGTGCCGGAGGCTCCATTATTCTCAATGTGGAGTGTGGGTGGAGGTCGGTGCTGGAGGCTCCATTATTCTCTATGTAGAGTGCGGCTCTGCGGGTGGAGGTCAGTGCTGGAGGCTCCATTATTCTCTATGTGGAGTGCGGCTCTGCGGGTGGAGGTCGGTGCTGGAGGCTCCATTATTCTCTATGTGGAGTGTGGCTCTGCGGGTGGAGGTCGGTGCCGGAGGCTTCATTATTCTCTATGTGGAGTGCGGCTCTGCGGGTGGAGGTCGGTGCTGGAGGCCCCATTATTCTCTATGTGGAGTGTGGCTCTGCGGGTGGAGGTCGGTGCTGGAGGCTCCATTATTCTCTATGTGGAGTGTGGCTCTGCGGGTGGAGGTCGGTGCTGGAGGCTCCATTATTCTCTATGTGGAGTGTGGCTCTGCGGGTGGAGGTCGGTGCTGGAGGCTCCATTATTCTCTATGTGGAGTGTGGCTCTGCGGGTGGAGGTCGGTGCTGGAGGCTCCATTATTCTCTATGTGGAGTGTGGCTCTGCGGGTGGAGGTCGGTGCCGGAGGCTCCATTATTCTCTATGTGGAGTGTTGCTCTGCTGGTGGAGGTCGGTGCTGGAGGCTCCATTATTCTCTATGTGGAGTGCGGCTCTGCGGGTGGAGGTCGGTGCTGGAGGCTCCATTATTCTCTATGTGGAGTGTGGCTCTGCGGGTGGAGGTAGGTGCCGGAGGCTCCATTATTCTCTATGTGGAGTGTGGCTCTGCGGGTGGAGGTCGGTGCTGGAGGCTCCATTATTCTCTATGTGGAGTGTGGCTCTGCAGGTGGAGGTCGGTGCTGGAGGCTCCATTATTCTCTATGTGGAGTGCGGCTCTGCGGGTGGAGGTAGGTGCCGGAGGCTCGATTATTCTCTATGTGGAGTGTGGGTGGAGGTCGGTGCTGGAGGCTCCATTATTCTCTATGTGGAGTGTGGTTCTGTGGGTGGAGGTAGGTGCCGGAGGCTCCATTATTCTCTATGTGGAATGCGGCTCTGCGGGTGGAGGTCGGTGCTGGAGGCTCCATTATTCTCTATGTGGAGTGCGGCTCTGCGGGTGGAGGTCGGTGCTGGAGGCTCCATTATTCTCTATGTGGAGTGCGGCTCTGCGGGTGGAGGTCGGTGCTGGAGGCTCCATTATTCTCTATGTGGAGTGCGGCTCTGCGGGTGGAGGTAGGTGCCGGAGGCTCGATTATTCTCTATGTGGAGTGTGGGTGGAGGTCGGTGCTGGAGGCTCCATTATTCTCTATGTGGAGTGTGGCTCTGCGGGTGGAGGTAGGTGCCGGAGGCTCCATTATTCTCTATGTGGAGTGTGGGTGGAGGTCGGTGCTGGAGGCTCCATTATTCTCTATGTGGAGTGAGGCTCTGCGGGTGGAGGTAAGTGCTGGAGGCTCCATTATTCTCTATGTGGAGTGCGGCTCTGCGGGTGGAGGTCGGTGCTGGAAGCTCCATTATTCTCTATGTGGAGTGTGGCTCTGCGGGTGGAGGTCGGTGCTGGAGGCTCCATTATTCTCTATGTGGAGTGCGGCTCTGCGGGTGGAGGTCGGTGCTGGAGGCTCCATTATTCTCTATGTGGAGTGTGGCTCTGCGGGTGGAGGTAGGTGCCGGAGGCTCCATTATTCTCTATGTGGAGTGCGGCTCTGCGGGTGGAGGTCAGTACCTGAGGCTCCATTATTCTCTATGTGGAGTGCGGCTCTGCGGGTGGATGTCGGTGCCTGAGGCTCCATTATTCTCTATGTGGAGTGCGGCTCTGCGGGTGGAGGTCAGTACCTGAGGCTCCATTATTCTCTATGTGGAGTGCGGCTCTGCGGGTGGAGGTCGGTGCTGGAGGCTCCATTATTCTCTATGTGGAGTGTGGCTCTGCGGGTGGAGGTTGGTGCTGGAGGCTCCATTATTCTCTATGTGGAGTGTGGCTCTGCGGGTGGAGGTCGGTGCTGGAGGCTCCATTATTCTCTATGTGGAGTGTGGCTCTGCGGGTGGAGGTCGGTGCTGGAGGCTCCATTATTCTCTATGTGGAGTGTGGCTCTGCGGGTGGAGGTCGGTGCTGGAGGCTCCATTATTCTCTATGTGGAGTGTGGCTCTGCGGGTGGAGGTCGGTGCCGGAGGCTCCATTATTCTCTATGTGGAGTGTTGCTCTGCTGGTGGAGGTCGGTGCTGGAGGCTCCATTATTCTCTATGTGGAGTGCGGCTCTGCGGGTGGAGGTCGGTGCTGGAGGCTCCATTATTCTCTATGTGGAGTGTGGCTCTGCGGGTGGAGGTAGGTGCCGGAGGCTCCATTATTCTCTATGTGGAGTGTGGCTCTGCGGGTGGAGATCGGTGCTGGAGGCTCCATTATTCTCTATGTGGAGTGTGGCTCTGCAGGTGGAGGTCGGTGCTGGAGGCTCCATTATTCTCTATGTGGAGTGCGGCTCTGCGGGTGGAGGTAGGTGCCGGAGGCTCGATTATTCTCTATGTGGAGTGTGGGTGGAGGTCGGTGCTGGAGGCTCCATTATTCTCTATGTGGAGTGTGGTTCTGTGGGTGGAGGTAGGTGCCGGAGGCTCCATTATTCTCTATGTGGAGTGCGGCTCTGCGGGTGGAGGTCGGTGCTGGAGGCTCCATTATTCTCTATGTGGAGTGCGGCTCTGCGGGTGGAGGTCGGTGCTGGAGGCTCCATTATTCTCTATGTGGAGTATGGCTCTGCGGGTGGAGGTAGGTGCCGGAGGCTCGATTATTCTCTATGTGGAGTGTGGGTGGAGGTCGGTGCTGGAGGCTCCATTATTCTCTATGTGGAGTGTGGCTCTGCGGGTGGAGGTAGGTGCCGGAGGCTCCATTATTCTCTATGTGGAGTGTGGGTGGAGGTCGGTGCTGGAGGCTCCATTATTCTCTATGTGGAGTGAGGCTCTGCGGGTGGAGGTAAGTGCTGGAGGCTCCATTATTCTCTATGTGGAGTGCGGCTCTGCGGGTGGAGGTCGGTGCTGGAAGCTCCATTATTCTCTATGTGGAGTGCGGCTCTGCGGGTGGAGGTCGGTGCTGGAGGCTCCATTATTCTCTATGTGGAGTGCGGCTCTGCGGGTGGAGGTCGGTGCTGGAGGCTCCATTATTCTCTATGTGGAGTGTGGCTCTGCGGGTGGAGGTAGGTGCCGGAGGCTCCATTATTCTCTATGTGGAGTGCGGCTCTGCGGGTGGAGGTCAGTACCTGAGGCTCCATTATTCTCTATGTGGAGTGCGGCTCTGCGGGTGGATGTCGGTGCCTGAGGCTCCATTATTCTCTATGTGGAGTGCGGCTCTGCGGGTGGAGGTCAGTACCTGAGGCTCCATTATTCTCTATGTGGAGTGCGGCTCTGCGGGTGGAGGTCGGTGCTGGAGGCTCCATTATTCTCTATGTGGAGTGTGGCTCTGCGGGTGGAGGTAGGTGCCGGAGGCTCCATTATTCTCTATGTGGAGTGTGGGTGGAGGTCGGTGCTGGAGGCTCCATTATTCTCTATGTGGAGTGCGGCTCTGCGGGTGGAGGTCGGTGCTGGAGGCTCCATTATTCTCTATGTGGAGTGCGGCTCTGCGGGTGAAGGTCGGTGCTGGAGGCTCCATTATTCTCTATGTGGAGTGCGGCTCTGCGGGTGGAGGTAGGTGCCGGAGGCTCCATTATTCTCTATGTGGAGTGTGGGTGGAGGTCGGTGCTGGAGGCTCCATTATTCTCTATGTGGAGTGCGGCTCTGCGGGTGGAGGTCGGTGCTGGAGGCTCCATTATTCTCTATGTGGAGTGCGGCTCTGCGGGTGGAGGTCGGTGCTGGAGGCTCCATTATTCTCTATGTGGAGTGTGGCTCTGCGGGTGGAGGTCGGTGCCGGAGGCTCCATTATTCTCTATGTGGAGTGCGGCTCTGCGGGTGGAGGTCGGTGCCGGAGGCTCCATTATTCTCTATGTGGAGTGTGGCTCTGCGGGTGGAGGTCGGTGCTGGAGGCTCCATTATTCTCTATGTGGAGTGTGGCTCTGCGGGTGGAGGTCGGTGCTGGAGGCTCCATTATTCTCTATGTGGAGTGTGGCTCTGCGGGTGGAGGTCGGTGCTGGAGGCTCCATTATTCTCTATGTGGAGTGCGGCTCTGCGGGTGGAGGTCGGTGCTGGAGGCTCCATTATTCTCTATGTGGAGTGCGGCTCTGCGGGTGGAGGTCGGTGCTGGAGGCTCCATTATTCTCTATGTGGAGTGTGGCTCTGCGGGTGGAGGTCGGTGCCGGAGGCTCCATTATTCTCTATGTGGAGTGCCGCTCTGCGGGTGGAGGTCAGTACCTGAGGCTCCATTATTCTCTATGTGGAGTGCGGCTCTGCGGGTGGAGGTCGGTGCTGGAGGCTCCATTATTCTCTATGTGGAGTGTGGCTCTGCGGGTGGAGGTCGGTGCTGGAGGCTCCATTATTCTCTATGTGGAGTGCGGCTCTGCGGGTGGAGGTCGGTGCTGGAGGCACCATTATTCTCTATGTGGAGTGCGGCTCTGCGGGTGGAGGTCGGTGCTGGAGGCTCCATTATTCTCTATGTGGAGTGTGGCTCTGCGGGTGGAGGTCGGTGCTGGAGGCTCCATTATTCTCTATGTGGAGTGTGGCTCTGCGGGTGGAGGTCGGTGCCGGAGGCTCCATTATTCTCTATGTGGAGTGTGGGTGGAGGTCGGTGCTGGAGGCTCCATTATTCTCTATGTGGAGTGCGGCTCTGCGGGTGGAGGTCGGTGCTGGAGGCTCCATTTTTCTCTATGTGGAGTGTGGCTCTGCGGGTGGAGGTCGGTGCCGGAGGCTCCATTATTCTCTATGTGGAGTGCGGCTCTGCGGGTGGAGGTCGGTGCCGGAAGCTCCATTATTCTCTATGTGGAGTGTGGCTCTGCGGGTGGAGGTCGGTGCTGGAGGCTCCATTATTCTCTATGTGGAGTGTGGCTCTGCGGGTGGAGGTCTGTGCTGGAGGCTCCATTATTCTCTATGTGGAGTGTGGCTCTGCGGGTGGAGGTCGGTGCTGGAGGCTCCATTATTCTCTATGTGGAGTGTGGCTCTGCGGGTGGAGGTCGGTGCTGGAGGCTCCATTATTCTCTATGTGGAGTGCGGCTCTGCGGGTGGAGGTAGGTGCCGGAGGCTCCATTATTCTCTATGTGGAGTGCGGCTCTGCGGGTGGAGGTCAGTACCTGAGGCTCCATTATTCTCTATGTGGAGGTCGGTGCTGGAGGCTCCATTATTCTCTATGTGGAGTGTGGCTCTGCGGGTGGAGGTCGGTGCCGGAGGCTCCATTATTCTCTATGTGGAGTGCGGCTCTGCGGGTGGAGGTCGGTGCTGGAGGCTCCATTATTCTCTATGTGGAGTGCGGCTCTGCGGGTGGAGGTCGGTGCTGGAGGCTCCATTATTCTCTATGTGGAGTGCGGCTCTGCGGGTGGAGGTCGGTGCTGGAGGCTCCATTATTCTCTAAGTGGAGTGCGGCTCTGCGGGTGGAGGTCGGTGCTGGAGGCTCCATTATTCTCTATGTGGAGTGCGGCTCTGCGGGTGGAGGTAGGTGCCGGAGGCTCGATTATTCTCTATGTGGAGTGTGGGTGGAGGTCGGTGCTGGAGGCTCCATTATTCTCTATGTGGAGTGTGGTTCTGTGGGTGGAGGTAGGTGCCGGAGGCTCCATTATTCTCTATGTGGAGTGCGGCTCTGCGGGTGGAGGTCAGTGCTGGAGGCTCCATTATTCTCTATGTGGAGTGTGGCTCTGCGGGTGGAGGTAGGTGCCGGAGGCTCCCTTATTCTCTATGTGGAGTGTGGGTGGAGGTCGGTGCTGGAGGCTCCATTATTCTCTATGTGGAGTGAGGCTCTGCGGGTGGAGGTAAGTGCTGGAGGCTCCATTATTCTCTATGTGGAGTGCGGCTCTGCGGGTGGAGGTCGGTGCTGGAGGCTCCATTACTCTCTATGTGGAGTGCGGCTCTGCGGGTGGAGGTCGGTGCTGGAGGCTCCATTATTCTCTATGTGGAGTGCGGCTCTGCGGGTGGAGGTCGGTGCTGGAGGCTCCATTATTCTCTATGTGGAGTGTGGCTCTGCGGGTGGAGGTAGGTGCCGGAGGCTCCATTATTCTCTATGTGGAGTGCGGCTATGCGGGTGGAGGTCAGTACCTGAGGCTCCATTATTCTCTATGTGGAGTGCGGCTCTGCGGGTGGAGGTCGGTGCTGGAGGCTCCATTATTCTCTATGTGGAGTGTGGCTCTGCGGGTGGAGGTCGGTGCTGGAGGCTCCATTATTCTCTATGTGGAGTGTGGCTCTGCGGGTGGAGGTCGGTGCCGGAGGCTCCATTATTCTCTATGTGGAGTGCGGCTCTGCGGGTGGAGGTTGGTGCCGGAGGCTCCATTATTCTCTATGTGGAGTGTGGCTCTGCGGGTGGAGGTCGGTGCTGGATGCTCCATTATTCTCTATGTGGAGTGTGGCTCTGCGGGTGGAGGTCGGTGCTGGAGGCTCCATTATTCTCTATGTGGAGTGTGGCTCTGCGGGTGGAGGTCGGTGCTGGAGGCTCCATTATTCTCTATGTGGAGTGTGGCTCTGCGGGTGGAGGTCGGTGCTGGAGGCTCCATTATTCTCTATGTGGAGTGCGGCTCTGCGAGTGGAGGTAGGTGCCGGAGGCTCCATTATTCTCTATGTGGAGTGCGGCTCTGCGGGTGGAGGTCAGTTCCTGAGGCTCCATTATTCTCTATGTGGAGTGCGGCTCTGCGGGTGGAGGTCGGTGCTGGAGGCTCCATTATTCTCTATGTGGAGTGCGGCTCTGCCGGTGGAGGTAGGTGCCGGAGGCTCCATTATTCTCTATGTGGAGTGCGGCTCTGCGGGTGGAGGTCAGTACCTGAGGCTCCATTATTCTCTATGTGGAGTGCGGCTCTGCGGGTGGAGGTCTGTGCTGGAGGCTCCATTATTCTCTATGTGGAGTGTGGCTCTGCGGGTGAAGGTCGGTGCTGGAGGCTCCATTATTCTCTATGTGGAGTGTGGCTCTGCGGGTGGAGGTCGGTGCCGGAGGCTCCATTATTCTCTATGTGTAGTGCGGCTCTGCGGGTGGAGGTCAGTTCCTGAGGCTCCATTATTCTCTATGTGGAGTGCGGCTCTGCGGGTGGAGGTCGGTGCTGGAGGCTCCATTATTCTCTATGTGGAGTGTGGCTCTGCGGGTGGAGGTCGGTGCCGGAGGCTCCATTATTCTCTATGTGGAGTGTGGCTCTCCGGGTGGAGGTCGGTGCTGGAGGCTCCATTATTCTCTATGTGGAGTGCGGCTCTGCGGGTGGAGGTCGGTGCCTGAGGCTCCATTATTCTCTATGTGGAGTGCGGCTCTGCGGGTGGAGGTCGGTGCTGGAGGCTCCATTATTCTCTATGTGGAGTGTGGCTCTGCGGGTGGAGGTCGGTGCTGGAGGCTCCATTATTCTCTATGTGGAGTGTGTGGAGTGCGGCTCTGCGGGTGGAGGTCGGTGCTGGAGGCTCCATTATTCTCTATGTGGAGTGCGGCTCTGCGGGTGGAGGTCGGTGCTGGAGGCTCCATTATTCTCTAAGTGGAGTGCGGCTCTGCGGGTGGAGGTCGGTGCTGGAGGCTCCATTATTCTCTATGTGGAGTGCGGCTCTGCGGGTGGAGGTAGGTGCCGGAGGCTCGATTATTCTCTATGTGGAGTGTGGGTGGAGGTCGGTGCTGGAGGCTCCATTATTCTCTATGTGGAGTGTGGTTCTGTGGGTGGAGGTAGGTGCCGGAGGCTCCATTATTCTCTATGTGGAGTGCGGCTCTGCGGGTGGAGGTCAGTGCTGGAGGCTCCATTATTCTCTATGTGGAGTGTGGCTCTGCGGGTGGAGGTAGGTGCCGGAGGCTCCCTTATTCTCTATGTGGAGTGTGGGTGGAGGTCGGTGCTGGAGGCTCCATTATTCTCTATGTGGAGTGAGGCTCTGCGGGTGGAGGTAAGTGCTGGAGGCTCCATTATTCTCTATGTGGAGTGCGGCTCTGCGGGTTCAGGTCGGTGCTGGAGGCTCCATTATTCTCTATGTGGAGTGCGGCTCTGCGGGTGGAGGTCGGTGCAGGAGGCTCCATTATTCTCTATGTGGAGTGTGGCTCTGCGGGTGGAGGTAGGTGCCGGAGGCTCCATTATTCTCTATGTGGAGTGCGGCTCTGCGGGTGGAGGTCAGTACCTGAGGCTCCATTATTCTCTATGTGGAGTGCGGCTCTGCGGGTGGAGGTCGGTGCTGGAGGCTCCATTATTCTCTATGTGGAGTGTGGCTCTGCGGGTGGAGGTCGGTGCTGGAGGCTCCATTATTCTCTATGTGGAGTGTGGCTCTGCGGGTGGAGGTAGGTGCCGGAGGCTCCATTATTCTCTATGTGGAGTGCGGCTCTGCGGGTGGAGGTCAGTACCTGAGGCTCCATTATTCTCTATGTGGAGTGCGGCTCTGCGGGTGGAGGTCGGTGCTGGAGGCTCCATTATTCTCTATGTGGAGTGTGGCTCTGCGGGTGGAGGTCGGTGCTGGAGGCTCCATTATTCTCTATGTGGAGTGTGGCTCTGAGGGTGGAGGTCGGTGCCGGAGGCTCCATTATTCTCTATGTGGAGTGTGGCTCTGCGGGTGGAGGTCAGTACCTGAGGCTCCATTATTCTCTATGTGGAGTGCGGCTCTGCGGGTGGAGGTCGGTGCTGGAGGCTCCATTATTCTCTATGTGGAGTGTGGCTCTGCGGGTGGAGGTCGGTGCTGGAGGCTCCATTATTCTCTATGTGGAGTGTGGCTCTGCGGGTGGAGTTCGGTGCCGGAGGCTCCATTATTCTCTATGTGGAGTGTGGCTCTGCGGGTGGAGGTCGGTGCTGGAGGCTCCATTATTCTCTATGTGGAGTGCGGCTCTGCGGGTGGAGGTCGGTGCTGGAGGCTCCATTATTCTCTATGTGGAGTGCGGCTCTGCGGGTGGAGGTCGGTGCTGGAGGCTCCATTATTCTCTATGTGGAGTGCGGCTCTGCGGGTGAAGGTCGGTGCTGGAGGCTCCATTATTCTCTATGTGGAGTGCGTCTCTGCGGGTGGAGGTCGGTGCCGTAGGCTCCATTATTCTCTATGTGGAATGCGGCTCTGCGGGTGGAGGTCGGTGCTGGAGGCTCCATTATTCTCTATGTGGAGTGAGGCTCTGCGGGTGGAGGTAGGTGCCGGAGGCTCCATTATTCTCTATGTGGAGTGTGGGTGGAGGTCGGTGCTGGAGGCTCCATTATTCTCTATGTGGAGTGTGGCTCTGCGGGTGGAGGTCGGTGCTGGAGGCTCCATTATTCTCTATGTGGACTGTGGGTGGAGGTCGGTGCTGGAGGCTCCATTATTCTCTATGTGGAGTGCGGCTCTGCGGGTGGAGGTCGGTGCTGGAGGCTCCATTATTCTCTATGTGGAGTGTGGCTCTGCGGGTGGAGGTCAGTACCTGAGGCTCCATTATTCTCTCTGTGGAGTGCGGCTCTGCGGGTGGAGGTCGGTGCTGGAGGCTCCATTATTCTCTATGTGGAGTCTGGCTCTGCGGGTGGAGGTCGGTGCTGGAGGCTCCATTATTCTCTATGTGGAGTGTGGCTCTGAGGGTGGAGGTCGGTGCCGGAGGCTCCATTATTCTCTATGTGAAGTGCGGCTCTGCGGGTGGAGGTCAGTACCTGAGGCTCCATTATTCTCTATGTGGAGTGCGGCTCTGCGGGTGGAGGTCGGTGCTGGAGGCTCCATTATTCTCTATGTGGAGTGTGGCTCTGCGGGTGGAGGTCGGTGCTGGAGGCTCCATTATTCTCTATGTGGAGTGTGGCTCTGCGGGTGGAGTTCGGTGCCGGAGGCTCCATTATTCTCTATGTGGAGTGTGGCTCTGCGGGTGGAGGTCGGTGCTGGCGGCTCCATTATTCTCTATGTGGAGTGCGGCTCTGCGGGTGGAGGTCGGTGCTGGAGGCTCCATTATTCTCTATGTGGAGTGCGGCTCTGCGGGTGGAGGTCGGTGCTGGAGGCTCCATTATTCTCTATGTGGAGTGCGGCTCTGCGGGTGAAGGTCGGTGCTGGAGGCTCCATTATTCTCTATGTGGAGTGCGTCTCTGCGGGTGGAGGTCGGTGCCGTAGGCTCCATTATTCTCTATGTGGAGTGCGGCTCTGCGGGTGGAGGTCGGTGCTGGAGGCTCCATTATTCTCTATGTGGAGTGTGGCTCTGCGGGTGGAGGTAGGTGCCGGAGGCTCCATTATTCTCTATGTGGACTGTGGGTGGAGGTCGGTGCTGGAGGCTCCATTATTCTCTATGTGGAGTGTGGGTGGAGGTTGGTGCTGGAGGCTCCATTATTCTCTATGTGGAGTGTGGCTCTGCGGGTGGAGGTCGGTGCTGGAGGCTCCATTATTCTCTATGTGGACTGTGGGTGGAGGTCGGTGCTGGAGGCTCCATTATTCTCTATGTGGAGTGCGGCTCTGCGGGTAGAGGTCGGTGCTGGAGGTTCCATTATTCTCTATGTGGAGTGCGGCTCTGCGGGTGGAGGTAGGTGCCGGAGGCTCCATTATTCTCTATGTGGAGTGTGGGTGGAGGTCGGTGCTGGAGGCTCCATTATTCTCTATGTGGAGTGTGGCTCTGCGGGTGGAGGTCGGTGCCGGAGGCTCCATTATTCTCTATGTGGAGTGTGGCTCTGCGGGTGGAGGTCGGTGCTGGAGGCTCCATTATTCTCTATGTGGAGTGTGGCTCTGCGGGTGGAGGTCGGTGCCGGAGGCTCCATTATTCTCTATGTGGAGTGCGGCTCTGCGGGTGGAGGTCAGTACCTGAGGCTCCATTATTCTCTATGTGGAGTGCGGCTCTGCGGGTGGAGGTCAGTACCTGAGGCTCCATTATTCTCTATGTGGAGTGCGGCTCTGCGGGTGGAGGACGGTGCTGGAGGCTCCTTTATTCTCTATGTAGAGTGCGGCTCTGCGGGTGGAGGACGGTGCTGGAGGCTCCATTATTCTCTATGTAGAGTGTGGCTCTGCGTGTGGAGGTCGGTGCTGGAGGCTCCATTATTCTCTTATGTGGAGTGCGGCTCTGCATGTGGAGGTCGGTGCTGGAGGCTCCATTATTCTCTATGTGGAGTGTAGCTGTGCGGGTGGAGGTCGGTGCCGGAGGCTCCATTATTCTCTATGTGGAGTGCGTCTCTTCGGGTGGAGGTCGGTGTTGGAGGCTCCATTATTCTTTATGTGGAATGCGGCTCTGCGGGTGGAGGTCGGTGCTGGAGGCTTCATTATTCTCTATGTGGAGTGCGGCTCTGCGGGTGGAGGTCGGTGCTGGAGGCTTCATTATTCTCTTTGTGGAGGTCTGTGCTGGAGGCTCCATTATTCTCTATGTGGAGGTCGGTGCCGGAGGCTCCATTATTCTCTATGTGGAGTGCGGCTCTGCGGGTGGAGGTCAGTACCTGAGGCTCCATTATTCTCTATGTGGAGTGCGGCTCTGCGGGTGGAGGTCAGTACCTGAGGCTCCATTATTCTCTATGTGGAGTGCGGCTCTGCGGGTGGAGGACGGTGCTGGAGGCTCCATTATTCTCTATGTAGAGTGCGGCTCTGCGGGTGGAGGACGGTGCTGGAGGCTCCATTATTCTCTATGTAGAGTGTGGCTCTGCGTGTGGAGGTCGGTGCTGGAGGCTCCATTATTCTCTTATGTGGAGTGCGGCTCTGCATGTGGAGGTCGGTGCTGGAGGCTCCATTATTCTCTATGTGGAGTGTAGCTGTGCGGGTGGAGGTCGGTGCCGGAGGCTCCATTATTCTCTATGTGGAGTGCGGCTCTTCGGGTGGAGGTCGGTGTTGGAGGCTCCATTATTCTTTATGTGGAATGCGGCTCTGCGGGTGGAGGTCGGTGCTGGAGGCTTCATTATTCTCTATGTGGAGTGCGGCTCTGCGGGTGGAGGTCGGTGCTGGAGGCTTCATTATTCTCTTTGTGGAGGTCTGTGCTGGAGGCTCCATTATTCTCTATGTGGAGGTCGGTGCCGTAGGCTCCATTATTCTCTATGTGGAGTGCGGCTCTTCGGGTGGAGGTCGGTGCTGGAGGCTCCATTATTCTCTATGTGGAGTGCGGCTCTGCGGGTGGAGGTCGGTGCTGGAGGCTCCATTATTCTCTATGTGGAGTGCGGCTCTGCGGGTGGAGGTCGGTGCTGGAGGCTCCATTATTCTCTATGTGGAGTGCGGCTCTGCGGGTGGAGGTAGGTGCTGGAGGCTCCATTATTCTCTATGTGGAGTGCGGCTCTGCGGGTGGAGGTAGGTGCTGGAGGCTCCATTATTCTCTATGTGGAGTGCGGCTCTGCGGGTGGAGGACGGTGCTGGAGGCTCCATTATTCTCTATGTAGAGTGCGGCTCTGCGTGTGGAGGTCGATGCTGGAGGCTCCATTATTCTCTTATGTGGAGTGCGGCTCTGCGGGTGGAGGTAGGTGCTGGAGGCTCCATTATTCTCTATGTGGAGTGTAGCTGTGCGGGTGGAGGACTGTGCTGGAGGCTCCATTATTCTCTATAATGGAGGTCGGTGCCGGAGGCTCCATTATTCTCTATGTGGATTGCGGCTCTTCGGGTGGAGGTCGGTGTTGGAGGCTCCATTATTCTCTATGTGGAATGCGGCTCTGCGGGTGGAGGTCGGTGCTGGAGGCTTCATTATTCTCTATGTGGAGTGCGGCTCTGCGGGTGGAGGTCGGTGCTGGAGGCTTCATTATTCTCTATGTGGAGGTCGGTGCCGGAGGCTCCATTATTCTCTATGTGGAGTCCGGCTCTGCGGGTGGAGGTCGGGGCCGGAGGCTCCATTATTCTCTATGTGGAGTGCGGCTCTGCGGGTGGAGGTCGGTGCCGGAGGCTCCATTATTCTCTATGTGGAGTGCGGCTCTGCGGGTGAAGGTCGGTGCCGGAGGCTCCATTATTCTCTATGTGGAGTGTGGCTCTGCGGGTGGAGGTCGGTGCTGGAGATTCCCCATTCCTGAGGGGGGTTTAACCCCTTCAGCATGGAGACTTGGTGTTTTTGCTGCCATTTTATAAGAATCATTGCGTTTCTGTTCTGTTTCCTGTAATAGACACATACGACCCAACTATGGAAGACAGGAATTGAGGAAATGGATTGTTCTCATAGTACAGGGCCCCTTTCTTGCCCCCTCACAGTATAATGCCCCCATTATGCCCCTTATGCAGTATATATGATGCCCCCACACAGTGTAATTCCCCCATTATGCCCCTTATGCAGTATATATGATGCGCCCCACACAGTGTAATGCCCCCATTATGCCCCTTATGCAGTATATATGATGACCCCACACAGTGTAATGCCCCCATTATGCCCCTTATGCAGTATATATGATGCCCCCACACAGTGTAATGATCCATTATGCCCCTTATGCAGTATATATGATGACCCCACACAGTGTAATGCCCCCATTATGCCCCTTATGCAGTATATATGATGCGCCCCACACAGTGTAATGCCCCCATTATGCCCCTTATGCAGTATATATGATGACCCCACACAGTGTAATGCCCCCATTATGCCCCTTATGCAGTATATATGATGACACCACACAGTGTAATGCCCCCATTATGCCCCTTATGCAGTATATATGAAGCCTCCACACAGTGTAATGCCTCCATTATGCCCCTTATGCAGTATATATGATGCCCCCACACAGTGTAATGCCCCCATTATGCCTCTTATGCAGTATATATGATGCCCCCACAAAGTATAATGCTCCCATTATGCCCCTTATGCAGTACAGTTGTGGCCAAATGTATTGACACCCCTGCAATTTTGTCAGATAATACTCAGTTTCTTCCTGAAAATTATTTGCAAACACAAATTCTTTGGTATTATCTTCATTTAATTTGTCTTAACTGAAAAAAAAACAGAGAGAATTGTCCTAAAGCCAAATTGGATATAATTCCACACCAAACATAAAAAAGAGGGTGGACAAAAGTATTGGCACTGTTCGAAAAATCATGTGATGCTTCTCTAATTTGTGTAATTAACAGCACCTGTAACTTACCTGTGGCACCTAACAGATGTTGGCAATAACTAAATCACACTTGCAGCCAGTTGACATGGATTAAAGTTGACTCAACCTCTGTCCTGTGTCCTTGTGTGTACTACATTGAGCATGGAGAAAAGAAAGAAGACCAAAGAACTGTCTGAGGACTTGAGAAACCAAATTGTGAGGAAGCATGAGCAATCTCAAGGCTACAAGTCCATCTCCAAAGACCTGAATGTTCCTGTGTCTACCGTGCGCAGTGTCATCAAGAAGTTTAAAGCCCATGGCACTGTGGCTAACCTCCCTAGATGTGGACGGAAAAGAAAAATTGACAAGAGATTTCAACGCAAGATTGTGCGGATGTTGGATAAAGAACCTCGACTAACATCCAAACAAGTTCAACCTGCCGTGCAGTTCGAGGGTACAACAGTGTCAACCCGTACTATCCGTCGGTGTCTGAATGAAAAGGGACTGTATGGTAGGAGACCCAGGAAGACCCCACTTCTTACCCCGAGACATAAAAAAGCCAGGCTGGAGTTTGCCAAAACTTACCTGAAAAAGCCTAAAACGTTTTGGAAGAATGTTCACTGGTCAGATGAGACAAAAGTAGAGCTGCTTGGGCAAAGGCATCAACATAGAGTTTCCTGGAGAAAAAAGAGGCATTCAAAGAAAAAAACACGGTCCCTACAGTCAAACATGGCGGAGGTTCCCTGATGCTTTTGGGGTTGCTTTGCTGCCTCTGGCACTGGACTGCTTGACCGTGTGCATGGCATTATGAAGTCTGAAGACTACCAACAAATTTTGCAGCATAATGTAGGGCCGAGTGTGAGAAAGCTGGGTCTCCCTCAGAGGTCATGGGTCTTCTAGCAGGACAATGACCCAAAACACACTTCAAAAAGCACTAGAAAATGGTTTGAGAGAAAGCACTGGAGACTTCTAAGGTGGCCAGCAATGAGTCCAGACCTGAATCCCATAGAACACCTGTGGAGAGATCTAAAAATGGCAGTTTGGAGAAGGCACCCTTCAAATATCAGGGCCCTGGAGCAGTTTGCCAAAGAAGAATGGTCTGAAATTCCAGCAGAGCATTGTAAGAAACTCATTGATGGTTACCGGAAGCGGTTGGTCGCAGTTATTTTGGCTAAAGGTTGTGCAACCAAGTATTAGGCTGAGGGTGCCAATACTTTTGTCTGGCCCATTTTTGGAGTTTTGTGTGAAATGATCAATGTTTTGCTTTTTGCTTCATTCTCTTTTGTGTTTTTTCATTTAAGACAAATTAAATGAAGATAATACCAAAGAATTTGTGTTTGCAATCATTTTCAGGAAGAAACTGAGTATTTGACAAAATTGCAGGGGTGTCAATACTTTTGGCCACAACTGTTTATATGATGCCCCCCACACAGTGTAATGCTCCCATTATGCCCCTTATGCAGTATATATGATGCCCCCCACACAGTAAAATGCCCAAATTATGCCCCTTATGCAGTAATAATAATAAAAATAAACTTTATTTCTATAGCGCCGACATATTCCGCAGCACTTTACATTTCAGAGGGGACTTGTACAGACAATATACATTACAGCATAACAATAATCACATAGATCATAACAGATACCAAGAGGAATGAGGGCCCTGCTCGCAAGCTTACAATCTATGAGGGAAAAAAGGGGAGACACGAAAGGTGGGTGGTAACAATTGCCCTGATTGTGTGAACCAGCCATAATGTTAAGTTTGTAACAGTACAGACACAGAGGGCTAATGGATGCATAAAGCATGTGGGAACATGATGTGGGAAACCTGGTTATGGTAAAACTTTTGACTGTGCCACACAGGGATAGATTAGGTTAATGTGTTGAGGCGGTAGGCCAGTCTGAATAAATGAGTTTTCAGGGCACGCTTAAAATTGTGGGGATTGGGGACTAATCGTATTGACCTGGGAAGTGCATTCCAAAGAATTGGCGCAGCACGTGTATAGTCTTGAAGACGGGAGTGGGAGGTTCTGATTATTGTGGATGCTAACCTCAGGTCATCAGCAGAATGGAGGGCACGGGTAGGATGGTATACTGAAACAAGGGAGGAGATGTAGGGTGGTGCTGAGCGATGAAGAGCTTTGTGGGTGAGGGTAATAAGTTTGTACTGAATTCTGGAGTGGATGGGTAGCCAGTGTAATGACTGGCACAAGGTAGAGGCATCGGTGTAACTATTGGCGAGGAATATGATCCTTGTAGCAGCATTCAAGACAGGTTGGAGGGGGGAGAGTTTGGTAAGAGGGAGGCCAATTAGAAGGGAGTTACAATAGTCGAGACGAGAATGAATAAGAGAAACAGTAAGAGTTTTTGCGAAGTCAAAAGTAAGAAAAGGTCGAATTCTAGAAATGTTTTTGAGGTGCAGATAACAAGAGCGAGCCAGTAATCGTATGTGGGGGACAAAGGAAAGCTCGGAGTCAAGTATGACCCCAAGACAGCGGGCATGTTGCTGGGGAGTAATAGTGGAACCACACACGGAGATGGCAATGTCGGGTATAGGTACATTAGTAGCGGGCGGAAACACAAGGAGATCAGTCTTTGACAGGTTCAGTTTCAGATATAGTGAGGACATGATGTTAGACACAGCGTTTAGACAGTCGCTGGTGTTTTCTAGAAAGGCAGGCGTGATGTCAGGAGAAGATGCATATATGATGCCCCCACACAGTGTAATGCCCCCATTATGCCCCTTATGCAGTAAATATGATGCCCCCCACACAGTATGATGCCCCCATTATGTCCCTTATGCAGTATATATGATGCCCCCACGCAGTATAATGCCTCCATAATGCCCCTGTAAGAAGGTGACCGGATACAACACACAGACAAACCGGAAGTAACCAATATAATTATTTATTTCCCAGATAATGGGAATTCTGATCACTATGGCAACAGTGAATAATGCAAAACAGGGTGATTACGAGGTGAAATATACAATATCAGATATACAATGAATTCTCTGGTCACTCTCACTGTAATAGCAGCCTCTAACCAAATGTTACTTTAGCTACTGACAAGGGTGATTTTCCTGACACATATAGTTGACAACACCATCTCTTCTGCGAACACAGGCCATAGTGAGGTCTCCACCTTTTCCTGTTAGGTCACAAGTCGTCCTAAAAAAGTCTGTCATGGCTCACTGAGCCGCCTTCACTTCAACTAGCTTTCGCCTTGTCTTTTGTACTACCCTGAACCAACACCTGTACTGACATCAGTGCTGGAAGCAATGGCCCGGCTCACTCTCACCTCCTGCTCTTTACTGCAGGCGTATACTACTGAGCAGAATCTCCTCACAGATCACTGGCACATCTGTCTCTTGTGCCAGAAGTAATAAGAGCTGGGACTCTGCTGTCTGGACTCTGAGTCTTGACCGGTGCAGGTCAGGTTCTCAGGCCTTGACAGACATAGTCTGGACTCCGGGTCTTGACTAGTGCAGGTCTGGTTCTCGGGCCTTGGCTGGCATAGTCTGGACTCTGGGACTCATCTGGTGCCACCTGGGTTCTGCCACCAAAACCATCTGCCTCGGGCACTTTAACATGGCCTGGTACCTCAGATTCTTCACTGGTACCCATTTCCTTACTTGGCACTAGATCTGTTCTGGCTTTGGTGATATTGCCTTTATAATAACGGTAAACTGCGTCATCAAGATCACCTGACCTGATGTACCATGTAGACTCTTTCTTCCTGAAACTCTCCCTCTTCCCATTGATTCCATAGGGTCCCGTCTGGACAGTAGATAGCAGTCTTTTTGTACAAATGTCGCACAGCCCTGAGGATTTGTTCTTATGACACACCTTTTTACACCCCTTATGCAGTATGTATGATGCCCCTCAAACAGTATGACGTTTCCACAGTACTAGCATCTCTCTCACAAAAGATATTTCCACAGTATCGCCATATCCCCACAGGTAGTATAATCTCACAGTACCGAAGTTCCCTCCATAAACAGTATAATCTTCTCGCAGTACCAACATCCCACCACACACAGTATAATCTTCTCATGGTACTGCCATTCTCTCCACACAGTCACATTTGTTATCTTGCCTGAACAAGGAGCTTCTGTGCTCTGAAAGCTTGCAAACATTATTTTCTGGTTGGCCAATAAAGGTATCACTCTGAGAATACTTTTGTCATCATTGGGTGGAAAAGTTTTCACATTGATTTTTCTAGCTAACACGGTACCACAATATAATTTATTATTGTACATCATCTCCACACCGTATAATGTTTCCATAGTACTATCATCCCACCACACACAGTGTAATGTTTCCACAGTATCGCCTACTTGCACAATATGATACCATCCACACCACCGACAACCTCACAGGTAATTAACAAATACTCACTTAGCCTCATTCTTGGTGCAGATACTAATGAACCCAGGATCTATGAGATATTTACCACACGATAGTTGGATAGGCAGAGTGTATCATCCATAACGGTAGCCCACTCGGTCCCTATGATGCCCATGAATTAAGAGGGCTTGTGGGGTTTGGTATTGGTCAACCTCTCCTTCCCATCATAATAATTTCAGATATATCCACACTTCCATGACGGTGATACCATTGTTGCAACTCTCATACTGAATGTGTGGCTGATAGTGGTCATTATACTGAGTAAGGGGTTGTGGTGGACTGTATATGCCTCCATACTGACTTTGAGTCCTTATTTTCTGTAGCAGGTTGTGGTGGCCATAATACTGTGTGAGGTGCAGTAGGGGCCATCATACTGTGTGGGAGCGCTCATACTGAGCTACATGGGCACACAGGAGAACGAATTCCTTGTGATGAGTCAGATAAATAAGTGAGAAATACAGACCTTTGGTCTAGCTGGTTACAGTCCTGAATTGATATGGTGTTGTGTGCCAGGAGGAAGACATCAGATGGTACGTTCTGAAGGAAAGCAAAGATAAAATGGCAGTGAGAATCTGGATTGCCGGCAGAGAGAATAGTGGAAACAAAGAGTAGGGTGAGGTCCTTAGCTCAGGTTTGCTGGACTATTTGGCTTATAACAAAAGTTATGTACCGCCACATGTAACTGGAATGTTCCTGACTGCAAAATGCAGAAGAAGCATTCATAAAGTTTAGTGCCTCCTATCTCATGTATATACTTCTCATCAAGTTCTTGTTAAGTAAAGGAAAGTTTATTTTTTAACTTTTGGTATCCCTCATTCATCTCTATACCATCTGGTCCAGGCCTGCCAAGTACAACAGCAGCATGCGGTCTGCAGAGCTGGGAGATAAGACTTCACCAAATATATATATATATATATATACACTAGCTGAAGAGCCCGGTGCTGCCCGGGCATAGTAACTAACTGTGGTTAGTTATAACAAAGTCCCATGCCCATACACCCATCATGAATATCCTCCATCCCATAGTCCCGTGCCCATATACCCATCATACATATCTGCTATCCCATAGTCCCATGCCCATATACCCGTCATACAGCCAGCCAGAATTTTTGAAGTGGAGTTGAATGTTTGGAAAAACCTTTGCTTTCAACTCCTCAATGGAAGTCACAATGCAACAAAAGTTGCTTGGGAAGGTGATCTGTCCAGTGGTTGAGTTTACTGGTGCCTTGCCATCTCCAATAGTCAACAGCTGGCTCGAAAACAGTCCAGCAGAAACATCGCCTGTCATGTAGACCCTCATGTTTGTGTTCAGTGACATTTTCTTTACTTTTCTCCAAAGGTACGATGCTTTGAGACAGGCATTGAGTTCGTCTGCAGGGGTTGATCTTGGAATAACAGGTAGTGTTTGGCGGAAGTCACCTGCCAAAACAACAACTATTCCTCCCATGATATATTTGTTGCTACGCAGG
The DNA here is from genome assembly GCF_039654945.1 of Dendrobates tinctorius. NCBI lineage: Eukaryota > Metazoa > Chordata > Amphibia > Anura > Dendrobatidae > Dendrobates > Dendrobates tinctorius. Next base: position 4,162,480 of record NW_027361731.1, on the reverse strand, counting down.
TCTTGCAACAGTCTGTCCACTGCTTCCAGAGCCCTTTTGTGTGACATGGTGCATTCATCCCAAATGATGGCACTGCATTTTTGAAGCAATTTGTCCAGTCCAGATCCCTTGGCAATATTACACACGGGGCTGTCACTATGAGACAGGTTAAGTGGTAGTTTGAATGTCGAATGTGCTGTCCTGCCACCTTTTAAAAGCATAGCTGCAATTCCAGAAGATGCCACTGCAAGTGCAATCTTTTTTTGTTGTCGAAATTTTGCCAGGAGCAAGTTGATTACATATGTCTTTCCTGTTCCACCTGGAGCATCAAGGATGACAATCCCACCTTTGTTGGTTTCACTGAAACTTAAAATGTTATAGGCGTCCCTTTCATCTGGTACCAATATTGGCTCGTTCTGAGACACAAATGCTGTCAGTTCATCAATATTGTAGTTTGTTTCTATGAAAATCTCCCTACACATTTGGATGCCTTCAGGATTTCTTATTGGAGCAGGCAAACCAAGCAACTGTAAGGATTTTCCTGACATTGCTATGCACTGATCTTCAAGGAGCATTAAAGTTTAATTGAACATTGAACATTTCCTCAGTGAAGTTGATGAGTTGCTGTGGATTTTCCCTTCTAATCTGCATGAGGATGTCCTCTCTGAGATCATTTTTGTACTTTGTCCAAATCTCAAGAGGATTTGAAATTCTACAGGTTGTTAGAATAATAGCAAAGAGGTGTCTTAGTCGCTTTGGGGTTTGTGTGGCTGCTGCTTCACTGAGGGTCATGTCCCAGTGTCCATCATTTTCCAGAAGTCCTTTTCTTTGGCAAGCTTCCCTGAATGTTTCACACACATGGCCTCCGACGGTCTTCAGGTCAGAAAATGATGTAGGGCCTTTGACAACATGAAGTAACATGTGCAGGTAGAAGCACTCTGCATTTGACGGATGAACAGTGTAGACGCGACCAAGAGTATCAGTTGCTTTCACCCCTGGATAGCCTTAAATATCAAGCCCCATTTCCTCCGTTCCAGTGTTTTTCTGGAGGCATTCCAAGTGTAGTACTTTGGTAAATCACAGTAGAGAATTGTTTTTGCAAAAAGGTCTTGTTGACACAGCTCAAAAAATGCCAAGAGGGTGGTATTAGGTGGTGTTAGGAGCTGCTGCTGCAAGTTTGCTGGGTTAAAGTAAATTCTCTGTCCATTTTCCAAGTGCACACTCAGATGCACAACTGGTGGGTAGCGCTCATGAATGGAGAATCCTAGTATTCTCCAAACAGCTTCATTGCTGCTTATGTACCTGCCCATCTGGAATGCCTCCACTTCATCAATAATAGGTCCATTTTTCTGCAGTTCAAAAACTTCCTTTGTGGACATATTTATAGATATACTTGATTGATTTAACAGAGTGGCAAGATTCGACATTTATGTGGGCCTGGAAGATTTTTGACAGCAAAGGGTTGTAAGGCACTACCCACCTGTTGTCAATTTCTATCTCTTGCAGTGATGATCCAACACGCATTTTGAGCTTTGCTGTGAAACCACCATCCCCTGGCTTTCTTCTTCGGTAGACTGGATATCCATCTTGTCCTGTTTGGGTTTCTTGGACCAGGGATCGTGGGTAATGCTTTGAACACCTGCCATCATTCATACAGGGAGAATTTTTGTTGAGACTCCTACACAGACCATGGATCATGTTTTTTGTGATGGTGTCAAACAGCAATGGGTCAGTCTGAAGGTCTGGCAATTCGGCACTGATGATATTGTCAAATTCGGAAGGCTATATTTTTTTGGTTCAGCCAGATCAAGATGTGGGCATGAGGAAGGCCTCTTTTTTGCCATTCAACTGAATACATCCAGCACTGCGTCTCACCATAAATATGTGATTTTGTGATGAGATTAGTCATTTTTGAAAGTTTCTGTTTGAAAACCCGAGCAATAAGGTCATGGCGATTCACTGTTTTTTGGCCCGGCAACAGGTGGCCTCCAATTTCCTCCCAGGCAGGATTGCAAGTAAAGGTGATGAAAAGATCTGGACGGCCATACTTTCTCACATAAGTCATTGCATCCTGTGTGTATTCATGCATGTGTCGTGGGCTTCCAGTGACAGTTGATGGAAGAATAACCATTTTCCCCAACTCTTTTAGATCAGCATCATTTGCAACAGCATCTCTAAGGTGAATATATTCTTCTGCCCTGAGCTTCTTTTGATTTAGTCGGATGTATAATAGATGTTCACTCTCAATCTTTGCATACATGTCAACAATAAATTGGTGAAAGAGGTGTTTGCATTTTAAGATGTGATTTTCCTCTGCAAATCTTGTCATGATCCTATATGCATAGAAGTCCATGGCAGACACTTTTTTTCCTGAAGGGTTGCCTGTTGTAGGATCTGTCTGAGGTATTCCAAAGTGATAGCCATCCTGTTCCTGCCAAAAGATGATTGGATATTGCAGTGCATCATAGGACCTGTGAGTTTCTGCTACTCGTTGCAAACTATTGTTCCTTTTCTGTAGCACAAAGTCACGGAAAATCATTACCTACAATCAAGATGGCAACCTCATCAAATGTGGGAGCATTGAAACGTCACTGATGTTCACCTTGTGGTGTTTTGTCAGCTCGAATGACAACCTTCGTCATTTGGCATGCATTCAAGTGCAGTCTTGAAAAGTTGAACATATGGATTGTTGGAGTGAAGGAACTGCTGCAAAATAGTGACAATATCAAGGCGAGTGTTAGGAATTAAAGAGCATCTCTGCTGAGCCTCTGCTTCTGCATTTCCCATGAAGAAGAGTTGAAGAAATTGAGGTTCTTCTCCTTGTAATGGAAGCAGTGAGCCAATTGAGTGGTAAACCTGTCCTTGAACTTTAAATATCGACATAAATCCTGTTGTAAACATTTCTTTTGTTGCACAAAATGATGTCATTTGGAAGCAGGAGTTGTACTTCCTGATGTTGTCCAAGAAATGCTTTGATATTGTACTGGTACCTGTCATCAGAGACTTTAGGGGATCTGGTGGTGACAGGAGAGGTGGAAGTTTTATCTTGCCATTTGCACTGCATAAACCTGGTGGTTCATCTTTCCATTTCAGAGCACTGCAGTACATGCAGACCACATCCATTTTTCCTATCTGAACTGTAGGATTATCCTGATAGTTTGTGTGACTGGTAACAAAAGGCAGCATGTTTCAAATCTCCAACCATTTCCTGTGCCCTGGTGGAAGAAATAGCAATTCTCCTAGTGGCAAGTAGGCCTTCTCTCTGCTGAGATGACTCATTGGCCCTTGAGGAAGCAGCTCTTGTTTTCATGTCTGCAAGCCTCGCTTCCCTCTCCTCAGAAAGTTCACTGGCCCTTGAGGAAGCAGCTCTTGTTTTCATGTCTGCAAGCCTCGCTTCCCTCTCCTCAGAAAGTTCACTGGCCCTTGAGGAAGCAGCTCTTGTTTTCATGTCTGCAAGCCTCGCTTCCCTCTCCTCAGAAAGTTCACTGGCCCTTGAGGAAGCAGCTCTTGTTTTCATGTCTGCAAGCCTCGCTTCCCTCTCCTCAGAAAGTTCATTGGCCCTTGAGGAAGCAGCTCTTGTTTTCATGTCTGCAAGCCTCGCTTCCCTCTCCTCAGAAAGTTCACTGGCCCTTGAGGAAGCAGCTCTTGTTTTCATGTCTGCAAGCCTCGCTTCCCTCTCCTCAGAAAGTTCACTGGCCCTTGAGGAAGCAGCTCTTGTTTTCATGTCTGCAAGCCTCGCTTCCCTCTCCTCAGAAAGTTCATTGGCCCTTGAGGAAGCAGCTCTTGTTTTCATGTCTGCAAGCCTCGCTTCCCTCTCCTCAGAAAGTTCACTGGCCCTTGAGGAAGCAGCTCTTGTTTTCATGTCTGCAAGCCTCGCTTCCCTCTCCTCAGAAAGTTCACTGGCCCTTGAGGAAGCAGCTCTTGTTTTCATGTCTGCAAGCCTCGCTTCCCTCTCCTCAGAAAGTTCACTGGCCCTTGAGGAAGCAGCTCTTGTTTTCATGTCTGCAAGCCTCGCTTCCCTCTCCTCAGAAAGTTCACTGGCCCTTGAGGAAGCAGCTCTTGTTTTCATGTCTGCAAGCCTCGCTTCCCTCTCCTCAGAAAGTTCACTGGCCCTTGAGGAAGCAGCTCTTGTTTTCATGTCTGCAAGCCTCGCTTCCCTCTCCTCAGAAAGTTCACTGGCCCTTGAGGAAGCAGCTCTTGTTTTCATGTCGGCAAGCCTCGCTTCCCTCTCCTCAGAAAGTTCATTGGCCCTTGAGGAAGCAGCTCTTCTCTTTTCTGCAAGCCTCGCTTCCCTCTCCTCAAAGTTCATTGGCTCATGAGGAAGCAGTGGCTATTCTCATGTGTGTCAGCCTTGTTTCTCGGTCTTCACATTTTTCATTGGCCCGTAATGCAGCTTTTCTTTTTGCATCAGCTGACCTTCGTTCCATGGACTTCCTTTTCTGATGAGGCATTATTGTTTTAAAAATCTATTATACCCACAGCCCATATACCCATCACACATCCTCCATTCCATAGTCAACCATTATGACATCATAATGAGCGGTGGGGCTTGCAACCTATGATGAATCAGTGTCGCCATGGCAACAATTGACATCATAACGAGGGGCGGGGCTTGATACGCACAAACTTTTTCCCCATTATGTAGATAGGAGCATTATGACTTCATAATTAGGGGCGGGGCTTGACACGCACACACTTTTTCCCCATTATGTAGATAGAGGCAAAATTGTTTGGTGAATTGGAACGTGCAGGGTTAAAATTTCGCCTCACAACATAGCTTAGGACGCTCTCGGGGTCCAGATGTGTGACTGTGCCAAATTTTGTGGCCGTAGCTGCGATGGTGCGGATGCCAATCCCGGACATACACACATACATATACATACATACATACACACTTTGAGCTTTATATATTAGTCGATGGGAGGTTTGTGATGCACAGATGGCTTGTCTCTGTGATGTAGCCTGGAGTGTTTCTCTAGTGCATTAAAGCACTAGGAGGTTAATATGTTGCACCTGGATCTAGGCTGCGGGTAGTCATGAGAGACGTGCAGGTCTGGCTACCCACATACCTCACTTCTGGGTGTGTTTACAGCCTATACTGTATAATGGAGGCTGTTGTTTGGCACATGGTCTGTGTGTTGGGAGGGAGAAGTCCTCCTGTGTGTGTTTGGCTCCAGACCGAACCTGAAGTACTGGACATTATCCCATCCTGTGTGCCCACATGCTTGGCGGAGCGGAGCCCTGCTATGGACATTTATACTTTGTTTTGCCTGATCTAAAGGCTGTTTATTTTCTGTTTGTGCTTCTGGGGTTTATGAAGCAATAAATCCACATGAACTTTTAAAGGAACGTGCCTCCTGTTGTCCTCCCGTTGCACCTGAGTGAATACAACCCCTTTTAATATATATATTTATTTTATCCTTTGGGGGTCCAATTCCAGCTATTGCTGTGATTTCTATCTACACCGTGTATAGGATATTAGAATATGGTAAAATTGTTATGAGCGTAACTTAACTAACATTGTGCAGTGACTCTGTTTTCCATATAGTGAAAGATATTTCTTGTTACTAAAACTCTGATTTTTTTTCACGTTTAACCCTTTTTTTAAACAACTCTTATCGGTGCGATCATGCAACATACAAGCCTCTGATGGCTCCGGTGATGCACTGTACTACTGTAGTGCCGTGTATCATCACTGTCTGTCAGTGTAATACTAACGGCCCCATACACATGAGAAGTGTTGGCTGAACGGTCATTTGGCAGACGGCTATCTCTCCCGACTCCCCCATACACCCAAATATTCCAGCTTTCCTGTGGTCTGTATGAGAGAGTCGCCTCCAGACTCCTCTAGAGGAGGATTATCTACAGGAAGAACAAACAAATTATCCTCTGAAATTCAGGATGCCAGATCCTTCTCTGCCCTGACATCATCTGTCGGGAGGACCCCAAATACATTATATAGTTGCTCAAACTCCCCAAAATCAGTGATTTCATGTAACTTTAGTCTAAAGTGTAATGGTAATCATTTCATTCAACTCCTGCACTGACCACCCATCTTGCATGTGTTCACTCTATTCTATGTCAGCAAGCATTTTGTACTGGTAATCATTTCAAACTCCTTAGCTATAATTCATCTGTTACAATACGATACGATACACTTTATTGATCCCAAGGGAAATTATGGTATTACAGCAACGTTACAAACAGCATTGCAACATTACAAACAGCATTACATAAAGTAATTCCTAGACACAGATCTTCCACATGACTAACCACATTACGTAACAAACAAATTTGTGTAAGTGCAGGTTCTTAAATCTCTGATCATTGCTATTAGTGCACCAGCCATAGGTCATTGTCATCTTTCACCCTTGGGAAATTGTTATATTTCCCCATAGCAGTAGGCACATACGATTTCCTGAATTTCTCCTTCTTGCACCTTAGTAGGATTAGATGGCTGCTGAATGTGCTCTTCTGTTTAAAGAACAGCTCGTATAGTGGGTGTGCATTATTGTTCATTATAGCCCTACACTTCTTCTGAATCCTATCTTCCACTACCTCCTCAAGAGTCAAGATGGAGTCCAACAGGCGCGCTTGCCTTCTTGATAAGTTTGAGCTTATTTGCGTCAGCTACTCGCACAGTACAGCAAATGATAGCAAAAATTACCTGTGCTTCCGTAAAAAGTACAGTCTGCTCATTTCCTTCTTGTAAGCCTTCACCGTATGACACCTCCAATCAAGTTTGCTGTCAAGGTGGACCCCCAAATATTTGTAGCTCTCAACCATCTCCACCTCCTGGCCAGCAGTAGTGATCGGTAAGTAATCATCCTTTTTCCTTTTATAACTCACCACCATCTCCTTGGTTTTCTTCATATTTAGTTCTAGACAGTTATTCTGGCACCAGTCTGCAAAGTCAGAAACCACCCTTCTATATTCTTCTTCCCCCCGGTCCCCCACAATGCCCCCAACAATCAATGAGTCATCTGAGAATTTTTGGAGGTGACAGAGATCTGATTTAATATTGCAAGAGCTGTATACAATGTGAAGAGGAAGGGCGACAGCGCTGTACCCTGAGGAGCTCCAACACTGCTCCGCACACTGCCAGATACCACCTCTCCCATCCTTACAAACTGCGGACTGTCCGTTAGGTAGTCGCTTATCCAATTCACCATCCTCTCATCTACCGCCTTATCAGTCAACTTATTTCGTAATAAGGGCGGCTGTAAGTTATTGAAAGCACTGCATTTCCCTCATTGTCCAAGAATGAATGTACTGTATGTAGCAGAGAAATTACCGCATCATCCACCCCCAATCTCTGCTGGTATGCAAACTGTATGGGGTCAGTGTAGGCCCACACCCTCGGACACAAATAGGCAAGTACTATTCTTTCCAATGACTTCATAGCATGCGATGTTAAGGCCACTGGGCGATAGTCGTGTAGGGAAGTCGGAAAAGTTTTCTTGGGAGCCGGCACCAGGCAGGTGGTCTTCCACAGCATTGGTACTCTCTGTAATTGGAGTTTCCTGTTAAACAGGAGTTGGAAGACATTACACAGTTGGTTTGCGCATGCTCTAAGGTCTCGTGGACTGTGGCCATCAGGCCCAGCTGCTTTGCCAATGACTAGGTTACTAAACTGTTTCCTCACATCGCTTGAGGAGACAGAGAGAGCAGTTTATCCCCCAAAGTCAATTCCTTCTGATTGTTCCCCTGCTCCATCCCCTATTCTGTTGAAAAACTCGTTCATTTCATTAGCCATGGGCAGATGGACTTACCCACTCTCTGGCCTTGCCATAAACCCAGTTAATTGCTTCATGCCTGACCACACCTCTATGGAATTGTGTGACAATTTATTTTCTAGTTTAATTCGGAACGCCTCATTACATTGTTCTCAGTACTTACTGTTGTATATCCGTGGGTGGGGGTCACTGTAGATGTTATCTTGGGAGAGGTGTCATAGCATAGAGATGGAATCAGAACTAGCATCTTTGATCATCTATTCCACACCAGGATGTGTTGAGCAGCTGTTTCTAATTTATAACAAACAGCTCCCACAATCCCTCTCTTGTCCCTGTATTGGGACCTATACATTTAGAAACATTCTGTGGGGTGCACGCATTCAGCAGAGCATCACATTAGCTAAGCATCAAGCAAAAGCAGTTATTCCATGGCAGGTAGTCAGGGCAGGAGTCAGGTAAAACACACTTGGCTCTCCCTTTTAACTATTTGATTTATTTCTATCCTCATGTGTTCTCTTGCCATCCACATTCACCGCCCCATCCCCCTCCAGCATGACTCATACACATCAGCCCTTCTATACTTCCCTCTCCCATGTACAGCTCCCATGCACTTCTCACCTTCCTGAAAAACCTCAGCCCATCTTGCCCAAACACATTGCAGAAAAAAACTTCTTACAATTCCAATAACTACTTGCTCTTTATCTTCCTACTCCTACTGATTTTGAGGGACTTCTCCCCCAACCCTGGTCCATCATCCCCCAACTTCAACCCCTACCCTACCTCATATCAAAACCATACTAATCTTATTAATATTACTTGCACTCCCTCATCTCCTTCTTTTAATTGTGCCCTCTGGAATCCACAGTCTGCTTGTAACAAGCTTCCTTTCCTGCGCAATTACTTTCTGACCAACTCTCTGAATCTGTTGGCCCTCACTGAAACCTGGATCCATGATTCTGACATTGTCTCCCCTGCTGCCATTTCCCATGGTGGCTTACAATTCTCCCATTCCCTCGAGACCCACAAACAGACTTGGTGGTGGAGTTGGCATATTCCTGTCTCCACAATGCACCTTCCAAGTCATCCCCCCAGTTCCATCACTCTCATTCCCTTCTTTTGAGGTCTACACCATCAGGCTCTTCCGTCCTCTCTCCCTCAGAGTAGCGGTCATATACCGCCCCCCAGGCTCATTCTCCCACCTCATTGACCATTTATCAGCCTGGCTTCCACATTTCATGTCCTCAGAACTACCAACCCTTATAATAGGGGACTTCAACATCCCCATTAACAGCCCCACTTCCATATCTGCATCCCAACTTCTAACACTAGCCACTCTCAGCTCTCAACCTCTGAGACACACAAGGATGGTAACACCCTTGACCTGGTGTTTGTCCAGCTTTGTTCAATCTCCTACCTAAATAACTCACCGCTTCCCCTCTCTGACCACAACATTCTCTCCTTCTCACTCACAAATCCTCGCCCACCCCAGCACACTCCTACCTACCACACATTCAGAAATCTACAAGCCATTAACCCTCCTATACTTTCAGACTCACTACACTCATCACTGTCCCCAATCTCCTCCTCCTGATCTGGCTGTTCATCACTACAATAACATTCTCAGAAGCATGCTTGACCAAGTAGCGCCCCTCACCTTCAGAACCTCCAAACACAGAGTAAAACAGTCCTGGCTCACATCGCAAACTCGACTTCTCCAGCGATGCTCTAGGAGTGCTGAACGCTTGTGGAGGAAAACCCACACACCACAAGACTTCATCCACTTCAAATTTATGTTTAGAACCTATAACTCTGCCCTTCACCTCACCAAACAGACCTACTTCACCATCCTGATCTCACTATCCAACAACCCTAAGAAACTTTTTGACACCACAAGCCCCTATCACAGTCATTTGTGCTCATGACCTGGCCTCCCACTTTATAGAGAAAATAAATAACATCCGTCAGGAAATCCGCTCCCAACCACCAATTGCTGTGACTCTGATCTCTCCCTGCATTTCCCTTGGCTCACTCTCCACATTTGATCCCATCACAGAAGAAGAAGTCTCCCAACTTCTCTCTTCTCGTCCAACTACATGCACTACATTCCCTCAAATCTCCTCCAGTCTCTCTCTCCGGTCGTCACAACTCCCCTAACTGCAATCTTTAATCTCTCTCTTTCCTTCGGCATTTTCCCATCCTCCTTCTAACACTATCTTTACTCCAATATTAAAGAAACCCGCTCTCGACCCATCCTGCAAAAACAACTACAGACCAGTCTCCAATCTCCCCTTCAGCTCTAAAATCTTGGAGCGCCTAGTCTACTCCCGCCTTCTCCACTCACTCCCTCCTAGACCCTTCATAATCCGGCTTATGCCCCCTTCATTCAACTGAAACTGCAGTCATCAAAGTTACCAATGACCTTCTGACAGCAAAATGTAACAGTGACCACTCTGCTCATTCTTCTCAACCTTTCTGCAGCTTTTGACACTGTTGACCACCGTCTCCTACTCTCTAGGCTCCAGTCACTATGCATTAAGAACACTGCCCTCTCCTGGTTCTCTTCCTATCTTTCTGACCGCTTCTTCAGTGTTTTGTTCACTGGCTCCACTTCATCTCCTCTTCCTCTAACTGTCGGGGTACCTCAGGTCTCTGTCCTTGGCCCCCTTCTCTTCTCTCTCTAGATGGCCCCAATTGGACAGACCATCAGCAGATTTGGCTTTTAGTACCTTCTTTATGCTGATAACACACAATTATACACTTCATCCCTTGATCTTACTCCCACTGTTCTTTGGGTGGCAACCAAAATAACACCCCAGCAGTAGGCGCGCTGTCTGGGTATTATGTTTGACACCAATGTTTGCCCACTCTTGCTGCTTACACCTAAAGAACATCTCTAGAATCTGTTGACCGATGCACAGTGACACCATCTGCAGCAAGATGATGCTGCAGGTCTTTGGAGGTGGTCTGTGGATTGTCCTTGACTGTTCTCACCATTCTTCTTCTCTGCCTTTCTGATATTTTTCTTGGCCTGCCACTTCTGGGCTTAAGAACTGTACCTGTGTTCTTCCATTTCCTTACTATGTTCCTCACAGTGGAAACTGACAGGTTAAATCTCTGAGACAACTTTTTGTATCCTTCCCCTGAAAAGCTATGTTGAATAATCTTGGTTTTCAGATCATTTGAGAGTTGTTTTGAGGAGCCCATGATGCCACTCTTCATAGGAGAATCAAATAGGAGAACTACTTGCAAGTGGCCTCTTTAAATACCTTTTCTCATGATTTGATACACCTGGCTATGAAGTTCAAAGCTCAATGAGGTTACAAAACCAATTTAGTGCTTCAGGAAGTCAGTAAAAAGTAGTTAGGAGTGTTCAAATCAAGAAAATGATAAGGGTGCCCATACTTTTGCACCGGTCAAATTTTGTTTAAATGCAGATTGCACATTTTCTGTTAGTACAATAAACCTCATTTGAATCCAGAAATATAACTGAGTCCATCAGTTATTAGACATATGAAACTGAAATACCTGTTGCAAAAAACAAAATTGTTATAAAGAAAAAAGGTTATCATTAATAGGGGTGCCCAAACTTTTACATATGACTGTATGTTTCTAGAGCCGTAGTAGAAGATGAAGATGTCGTCCTCATCATGAAGTAGTTATTTCTCCTGTCACGTGTAATGAATATCTCCTGCAGTATTGCTAATGCCGATTCCAGTGTCGGTAATGAGACGAGAATTAGCGTTATGGAAGATGAGTCTATGAGAAACGTATTCAGCTGCCGACTCCGAGGAGGAAACTGCTTGTTGTCTGTGGCCTAAATATATAGGTTTTATTAGTAGATGTAAAGAAGAAAACTAAATACTGTAAAGTAATAAATCTCCTCATATGTTTCACTTATTATCTCCAGTAATTGTATTATTACACAGGATTTTTACGATGTTACATCGGCTCATCTTCTTCTCATTCAGGTCTCTACAATATCGGATCCTCTCAGTGAAGATCTTCTATATAAGAGAATTTTCCTGATTTACCCATCAAAGATGGATATGGACAGAGACAAGATGGCGGAGAGGATATTACACCTCACCCTAGAGATCCTCTACCATCTTACTGGAGAGGTGAGAGATTCTGATGACGTCACATTACATCATTCTTATCTATGGGAATAACAGATGGACAGATCTGGAGAGGTGAGGACTCTGGAAATGTCTGTAGTGAAATTCATTAATGTGTCTCTCCATAACCAGGATTACACAGTGGTGAAGAAGACCTCTAGTGAGCGCTGTCAGGACCCTGTGTCTGAGGGATGGGGAAGAACCCTGAGCCCAATCACAGGGCCACCGCCTCGCCCCCTGATACATGAGGACATCAATGACCAGAAGATCCTAGAACTCACCTACAAGATGATTGAGCTGCTGACTGGAGAGGTGACACTACTGGGAATGTTGGGACATTACACAGTAACGCTATGAAGGGATCGGGGGGATGATTGTATCATTGTATGTGTCAGGTTCCTATAAGGTGTCAGGATGTCGCTGTCTATTTCTCCATGGAGGAGTGGGAGTATTTAGAAGGAAACAAAAATCTGTACAAGGACGTCATGATGGAGGTTCCCCAGCCCCTCACATCACCAGGTAATAGACAGGACTAAATACACATGGTCTATAATTATCTGTATATAAAGAATGAATTCAGTCCCTGTATGTGTTTCCTCCAGATACATCCAGTAAGAGGACAACACCAGAGAGATGTCCCCGTCCTCTTCTTCCACAGGATTGTAAACAAGAAGATCCCAATGTTCCTCGGGATCATCAGGTAGATGGAAAGAAGGTGTCATGAGATCCCCCCTATGATGTGTAGACGGCTGTGAAGGTCTTGTGCTCAATCTTGTTTTATCCACCAGTATTATATGTTTTATACTTGTGTAATGATACCGGTGGGGATGGCAGGATTAGAGCTGATCATAGATGGGACTTCTCCATCTGTCTGTGACTTTTACAATATTTGTTTCAGGGTGAAGATCTGACCCATATTAATACTACAGAGACATATGTGAGGGGTGATGAGCGGTGTAAAGAGGAGATTCCTACATATGACTACCCAGGTGAGTAGTAACCACTAAATGCAGAGAAGTCACAGACTCTTCTCAGTCACCGGCTGTGGCTGCTTTATCGGTCGTTTAGTCCGGTCGTATCACAATTGTGTGATCACCATTTTGCCTCCAGACCACAACATTCTCCTTCGCCCAAAACTGTTCAAATGAGTTTGATACAGGAAAGATATATACATGGGTTGGACAAAATAATGGAAACACCTGGAAACATCAACAAAAGTTAGTTTAATATGGTGTAGGTCCACCTTTTGCGGCGATTAGAGCCTCAATTCTCCGAGGTATGGATTCATACAAGGTGTGAATTGTTTCCAAAGGAATTTTAGCCCATTCTTCAGTTAAAACACCCTCCAGTTCTTTGAGCGACGATGGCGGCGGAAATCGAAGTCTAACTTGAATCTCTAAAATCGACCATAAATGCTCAATAATGTTGAGGTCTGGGGATTGTGGGGGCCAGATGAGATGCTCAACTTCATTAGAATGTTCCTCGTGCCATGCTTTAACGATTCTAGCTGTATGAATTGGTGCATTTTCATCCTGAAAGATGGCGTTCCCCTCCGGGAACAGTGCTTGAACCATAGGATGCACTTGGTCGCCCAAAATGCCTAAATAATCTTGGCTGTTAATTCTTCCATGAAGGGATATCATTGGCCCAGTGGATCTCCACGAAATAGCACCCCAGATCATCACAGAACCTCCACCATGTTTTACTGTTGGGAGAAGGCAGTCTGGATGGAATGCTTCTTTCGGCTGTCTCCAAAGTACACTCGGCGGAGGTCGGAAGCAGGGTAAACGATGATTCGTCTGAGAATATCACATGTTTCCACTGCTCGAGGGACCAATTCTGGAGGTTTCTACACCACTCTAAACACTTGGAAACATTTGTCATTGAGAGCAGCGGTTTTCAAATTGCAGCTCTTCCGTGGAATCCAGATTTGTGCAGTTCCCGACGAACAGTTTTCTTGGAAACTGGGTTCTGTAGGTGTTCATTGAGCTCAACAGTGATTTTTGGAGCTGTGGTCTTGCGATCCTCTCTCACAATTCGCTTTAGAGTCCGACGGTCTCTCTCAGTCAACTTTGACATTTGGCCAGACCTGTGCTTTGCTGCGGATGTTTTTCCTTCTCTTTCAAACGCAGTCATTACTTTGGATACAGTACCTCTTGACATTCCAAGCATTCGGGCACTTTGTTACACTAGTGCCTGCCATACGAGCACCAACAATTTGGCCTCTTTGAAAATCCGAGAGGTCTGCCATTGATATCAGGTTCTCATCAATGTTCTTACAATTCTGCAAAAGAAACAGTTAAATTACATACACATATCACATAACACAAATAATCAACTACAAAACATTACCATATGTCTCGGTTTGCATGTTTATAACATGTTTGAAGATTATGATGCCAAAACGTTAGGTGTTTCCATTATTTTGTGCAACCCCTGTACATTTATTCTCGCCTGCAGGAGATGTGTTGGCATGGCTCGAGCCCTGGTTTCACTCCACGTCAAAAATTCCATTATGTTTTCGATGCTAAAGAATTCAGATTACTGCACAATCTCGACTGAAATGGGGGGTGCTAATACTTTCTCTACTATTCTGGTCATGACTCATAGTAGCTCCAATGGTCCACCATACATGAGTGCAAGTCTGGTTTAGTGTTGGAGTTCTCCCCTCAAAGATACGTTGTTGTTGGGGATGTAACATATTTTTTTATTCCATGTCTTTTTTTTACCTGTTCATTCTGTATGATAGGCTAATCCAACTACAATCAAACTAGCTCACTTATGCAAGTCTGTAACTCCCTGATAGTCTTAAAAAAAGCTCTCCATCGCCTCTTCCAAATGCCTAAGATCTAAATTTAAAGTGAACCTGTCAGCAGGATTGTGCACAGTAACCTACAGACACTGTCAGGTCAGCGCTGTTATACTGATTACATTGATACCTGGTGATGAAATCCGTCTTGTGGTTGTTGTTTAGTCTTTATTTGTAGTTTTTCAGTTAATGAGATTCTTGTGCTTTGTGGTGGGGCTCTGGGGTGGGGCTGCGGGTGGGGATTTATGTGGTGCTCTGCTTCCATATTCATCTGTATTGACTTATGACAGGTTACTGATCCTTCAGTGACCTGCCCCCTATTTTTACATAATGCATATAATAGTGTTGATATTATTGTTGATAATGCCTATAATATTGTGTCTATTGTGAGGCTGAGAAAATAAAAATTTACATCCAGCAAAATGACACTGACAGCACCTGTCCAATAGCATCTATCTCTTACTTATAGATGCTACTGCGCAGGCGCCACCATCGCCGGTGACATTTTGCTGGATGTAATTTTTTTCTAAACCTCACAATAGCCACAATATAATAGGCATTATCAACAATAATATCAATGCTATTATATGCATTATGTAAAAATGAGGGGCAGATCAGTGAGAGATCAGTGACCTGTCATAAGCCAATACAGATGCATATGTAATCAGAGCACCGCATAAAGCCCTGCCCACAGTCCCACCCCAGAGCACGAGAATCTTATTAACTAAAAACTACAACTACAGATTAAACAACAATTGACAATTTCTGCACCAGCATAGAAGAGTTTTCTTCACGGTAAGAGCAGTGAGGCTCTGGAATTCTCTTCCTGAGGAAGTGGTGATGCCAACTCACTGAATGAATTTAAGAAGGGAATGGATGCTTTTCTTGTGAGTAACAGTATAGAAGGTTACGAATAACATAATATTATAGGTAGATGGTTGACCCAGCATAGGAGTCTGGAATTTATTTTTTTCCCTATGGAGAAAATTGGCTTCTACTCTGTGGGTTTTTTGCCTTCCCCAGGATCAACAATGCAGAACAGCTGCACTAAAAATAGGCTGAACTAGATGGACATAAGGTCTTCCTTCAGCCTTCAAAACTATGTTACTATGTAACAACCACAAGACGGATTTCATCACCAGGTATCATTGTTATCAGTATAACGGCACCAACCTGACAGTGTCTGTAGGTTACTGTGCACAATCCTGCTGACAGGTTCCCTTTACGAGATCTCAGCTCTGCACTATTATACACAGTTCTCTTTAAATGTGTAATATTTCTTCTTGAAACTCATCTGACAGAAAATATTGGACCATACGATAGTTTAGATTGTGAAGTCACCGAGACCCATACGGTAATTACCCCAGAGAGGTTTCACCACTAGTTACTCATTTATTACTGATGAAGATCATTTCAGTAGATCTGTTATTGTCTTTAGTCAGTTTTTGATTACTGTAGTTGGTGTCCAAAATGCTGTGATTTAGCCTCTTCCTGCAGCCAGTTTTGTGTTCTTAATCAGGCCCCATTTTTAAAATCAGATGTGTGTCACTTTATGTGGTGATAACTTTGGAATTATTCACAAAGGATAATAGAAAACAAATGGATCTTACAAATTATTTTCCAACTTCGCACAATACCGTACATACGATTGTACACTACTGTCTGGGCACATGGCGGTGTTCAGAAGGGGAGGAGCGCCATTTAGCTATTTGAATGCAGATCTAGCTGGAATAGTTTGCAGACACAATGTATTGGGTAATCTGACAGCTCAAAAGATGTCCACCATGAACATGCTTGGCACTATCTTCTCTGTTTTCCATATCCCAAGGATTGTCTTGCTCATCGCCCTTTAACACCCTTACATGGATCTGGACTTGCACAGGGACCCCTGGACTTGCACAGGGACCCCTAGGCTTGTACCATGGTGTTACTTGCTATTCTGTGGAGTTAAATGGTAAGAAGAATTGTAGTATTAGATAGCAAGAAGAATAGTCAGGTAGCTGGGTCAGAACCAGAAGGACAGAATGAGAAGACACAAGAGTATTGGGAGCACTGTTTGTGGTCACCTGGCAGCTCAAAAGATGTCCACCATGAACATACTTGGCACTATCTTCTCTGCTTTCCATATCCCAAGGATTGCCTTGCTCATCGCCCTTTAACACCCTTACATGGATCTGGACTTACACTGGGACCCCAAGGCTTGGACCATGGTGATACATGCTATTCTGTGGAGATAGATGGTAAGAAGAATTGTGGTATTAGGCTAGTTTCACACTAGCGTCTGGCCGAGGTGCGGAGGGCTGTGGGCTTCCAACGTGAAGCTCCGCCCCCAGCTGCGACTCCTCCGTTCTGCCCCGCCTCTGACGGCACGTGGCCTGCGTACCCTATCTTTAGCATTAGTGTCTCCGCATGTGTCTTTTTGACGGTGTGGCGAGCGCACCAAAATGCAACATGCTGCGTTTGGCGCAGGTCGTCGCACCATCAAAAAGACGCATGCGGAGACATCTGCATTCATTGGCACGGCCTGCGTACCTAATGCTAAAGATACAGAGGTGGAGCAGAACGGAGGAGGCGTGGCTGGGGGCAGAGCTTCATGGAAGAAGCCCGCAGCCCTCTGCACCTCGGCCAGATGCTAGTGTGAAACTAGCCTTAGATAGCAAGAAGAATAGTCAGGTAGCTGGGTAAGAACCAGAAGGACAGAATACAGATTCAGAAGACACAAGAGTAGTCAGTAAACGGGCCACGGTCACAACAGGAAACAAATACACAAGCCGCGAGCTGAGCACAGAGGAGTGAACCAGAGGAGAACAACGCTGTATCTGGAAGATTCCAGCAATATGCTTTGAGCTTTAGTAGGGTGTGGTACTTTCCAATTGGCTGAAGTAAGGAACAGATTACTCCAGCAAGACAGCTGACACCCGGCCGCGATCAGCGGCGCTCACCACGTGGGCGCCGCTGATCGCTGTGACGTACTATCCCGTCCCTGGGAATTAAGTCCCAGGGCACATGGGCGGGATAGTACGTCACATGGCAGTAAGGGGTTAATGAGTGCATCTCCGGTTTACTGTTGGAGTTCTCCCCTCGTTCATACGTTGTTGTTGAGGATGTAATATATTTCTTTATTCTATGTCTTTTTTTACCTGTTCATTCTGTTTGATAGTTTGATTGTGCTGGGATTGTCCTGCCTCACTTATGTGAGAAGGACAGAATACAGAATCAGAAGACACAAGAGTAGTCAGTAAACGGGCCACGGTCACAGCAGGAGACAAATACACAAGCCGTGAGCTGAGCACAGAGGACTGAACCAGAGGAGAACAGCGCTGTGTCTGGCAGATTCCGGCGATATGCTTTGAGCTTTAGTAGGGTGTGGTACTTTCCAATCGGCTGAAGTAGGGAGCAGATTACTCCAGCTGGACACCAGGAACAGATCCCAGATGAGATTGGCACACCATATGCAGAAGCCCTAATATAACTAAATGACAGAAAACCAAAATAGTCGAAATCCCATAAAGTGATTCCATTTTATAAATTAACTCACTGAGGGTTATAATCTATACACAGGTGGTCAAAATTGTTGGTACCCCTCGTTTAATGACAGAAAAATTCACAATGGTCACAGAAATAACTTGAATCTAGCAAAAGTAATAATAAATAAAACATCTATGAAAATGAACAAATGAAAGTCAGACATTGCTTTTCAGTCATGCTTCCACAGAATTTTAAAAACATACAACTCATGAAATAGGCCTGGACAGAAATGATAGTACCCCTGAAAATAATCTGGCAAAAAGGACATGTTAAATCATGGTGTGTCCACTGATTAGCATCGCAGGTGTCTAAAATCTTGGGATCAGTGAGTGGGCCTGTATAGAGGCTACAGATTCTCACTGTACTGTTTGGTGACATGGTGTGTATCACACTCAACATGGACCAGAGGAAGCGAAGGAAAGAGTTGTCTCAGGAGAGTAGAAAGAAAATGATAGACAAACATGTTACAGGTAAAAGTTATAAGACCGTCTCCAAGCAGCTTGATGTTCCTGTGACTACAGTTGCACATATTATTCAGAAATGTAATATTCATGGGACTATAGCCAACCTCCCTGGACGTGGCCGCAGGAGGAAAATTATTGACAAATCAAAGAGATGGATAATACGAATGGTAACAAAAGAGCCGAGAAAAACTTCTAAACAGATTAAAGGTGAACTTCAAGCTCAAGGAACATCCGTGTCAGATCGCACCACCCGTCGTTGTATGAGCCAAATTGGACTTCATGGGAGATGACCAAGGAGGACACCATTGTTGAAAAAAAATCATAAAAAAGCCAGACTGGAATTTGCCAAACTACATGTTGGCAAGCCACAAAGCTTCTGGGAGAATGTCCTATGGACAGATGAGACAAAAATGGAACTTTTTGGCAAGGCACATCAGCTCTATGTTCACAGTCGGAAAAAATGAAGCATATCAAGAAAAGAACACTGTCCCTACTGTGAAACATGGAGGAGGCTGTTATGTTCTGGGGCTGCTTTGCTGCATCTGGCTCGGTGTCTAGAATCTGTGCAGGGTACAATGAAATTTCAAGACTATCAAGGGATTCTAGAGAGAAATGTGCTGCAAGGTGTCGGAAAGCTTGGTCTCAGTCGCAGGTCATGGGTCTTGCAACAGGATAATGACCCAAAACACACAGCTAAAAACACCCAAGAATGGCTAAGAGGAAAACATTGGACTGTTTTGAAGTGGCCTTCTATGAGCCCTGATCTAAATCCTATTGAGCACAATTGTAAAGAGCTGAAACATGCCGTCTGGAAAAGGCAACCTTCAAACATGAAACTGGAGCAGTGTGCTCTTGAGGAGTGGGCCAAAATACCTGTCGAGAGGTGCAGAAGTCTCATTGACAGTTAAAGTAATTATCTAAATGCAGTGATTGCCTCAAAAGGTTGTGCAACAAAATATTAAGTTAAGGGTACCATCATTTCTGTCCAGGCCTATTTCATGAGTTTTATTTAAAAAATTCCGTGGAATCATGGTTGAAAATCAGTGTCTGACTTTCATTTCTTCATTTTCATAGTTTTTTTTATTTATTATTAAATACAGGGTGGGCTATTTATATTGATACAACTAAATAAAATGGGAATAGTTGGTAATATCAACTTCCTGTTTGTGGCACATTAGTATATGGGAGGGGGGAAACTTTTCAAGATGGGTGGTGACCATGGTGGCCATTTTGAAGTCAGCCATTTTGGATCCAACTTTATTTTTTCCAATGGGAAGAGGGTCATGTGACACATCAAACTTATTGAGAATTTCACAAGAAAACTGTCATGCCCGCCATGTTTGATATGCCGCACTCCTGGAGCAGTGTGCACGCGCACCTCACTGTTATATCTGTCATGTCCATTATGCTGCATGACCCCTGGAGCAGTGTGCACATGCACCTCATGACTATTATGCTACATGATCCCTGGAGCAGTATGCACGTGCACCTCATGACCGTTGTGCTGCATCACTAATTGAGCAGTGTGCATGCGCACCTCACCTCATGCCGTGGCTGTGTGCATGCCCATCTCTGCTCTGCCTGCTGTGATTGTCTCTATGGTCCTGGAGGCCCTGATCATGTGAACCTCTCTATGGTCCAGCAGAATCTGATCTAGCTAGCCTCTCTATGATCCTGGAGGAACTGAACCGGAAGTCCTCTCCTGGTCCTGACCCGGAAGTGCAGGTGCTAATGCCCAATATCAGACCGCCCCTTCCTATGCTCAGGGCCTGAGTATCGTGTTGCTTCCCTGCATGGCTGCTTGGTCTGCTCGGTCGCTCCCTGTATTCTGTGCCCCTGCACTCTGCCCTGTTGTGCTTGTACTCTGTCTCTTGTCCCGTGCCATGTCTTGTGTTGTCTTTTGTGCCATGTCTTGTCTTTGCTATTCTTTGCCTTGTAGTACTTCCTAGGTTCTCTTCCTTTGCCTGTTTTTCCATGTCTTGTCTCTGATATTCTTTAACTTGTAGTAATTCCTATGTTCTCTGCCTTTGCCTGTTTTGCCATGTCTTGCCTTTGGTATTCTTAGCCTTGTAGTACTTCCACGTTCCCTGCCTTTGCCTGGTTTTCCTTACTCTGTCTTCTGGTGCTCTCTTGCACATTTCATGTCTAGTCTCAAGGTTCTGCCTTGACCCGGCTCTGGGCTTCTGCCTATGCTTTGCTGCTAGATACTGTCCTATTGTGCTCTCTAGCACATTTCCTGGCTAGTCTCAAGGTTCTCCCTTGACCCGGCTCTGGGCTTCGGCCTACGCTCCGCCGCTAGTCTTATACTCTCTCTGACCCGGTTCTGTGCTTCTGCCTATGTTCCGCTCCTTGTTCTGTACTTTGCCTAGCCTTGTCTTGCCTTGTTTCTTGCCTTGCCTTGTTTCTTTGCGTGCCCTTTGCACGCGCTTGGCCTTCCCTCGCCCGCCTGTCTGTGCCTCAGCCGTGCCCGCTGTAGCCATGCCCGCCTGCTTGTGCCTCAGCCGTGCTCATCGGCCAGTGACTAAGCTGTGTCCACCTGTTGTGCTACAGCCGAGCTCGCCTCAATCTTGCCCGCCGGTCTGAGCCTCAGCCCGACCAGCTAGCCAGTGCCTCAGCCGTGCTCAGTGCTTCCTTGCACTCTCACTGTCTCTGCACTGTGCATTGCGTGCCCTCTTGGCAAGCGCAAGCCCTAGCCTGCTCCTTGGCATACCTCTCCGTGCTTCTCAAAAATCACGCGCAGGTCCTGCCATGTACCCTATCATGCTCTCTAGCACGCGTAGGCCTTAGCCTGTGCCCTCTTGCACGCACAGGCCTTAGCCTGAACCCTGGCGTGTCTCCTAGCTTGCGCAGGCCCTTGCCTTAGCCTGAACTCTGGTGTGCCCCTCTGCACGTGCAGAACCTTGGACCTTGAACCCTGGCATGTTCCTTAAACATGCACCATGCCTAGTGTGTCGAACCCTGCCTTGTACCTTGCCTTGGACCCTGGCATGTCCCTAGCACGCACCCTGCCTTGCACCTTGCCTTGGACTCTGGCGTGTCCCTAGCACGCACCCTGCCTTGAACTTTGCCTTGGACGTTGGCGTGTTCCCTAACACGCACCATGTCTGGAGCTCTGTCGTGCCTCCTTGCCTGAACACTGGTTTGCCTGCCGGATGCCTGGAACCTGCCGATCGTAAGCCTGACGACTGCAGCCTGATGTCCGGAGCTGATGTCCACAGCATGATGCCCTGATCCTGTCGATCGTTGCCAGCTGTCCAGAGTCCGATGCCATCGAGCCCTAGCCTGTACCCAGGCATGCCACCTGGCACGTACCATGCCATGGACCTTGGCGTGCCCACGCACGCACCTTGCTGTGTTTTCCTATTTTCACGTTTTGCACCTGATGTTACCCTGAGTTTACCTTAATGAAGATACCTTGAAATCACATCTTGTCTTGTTTCCTGCACGTCCCTTGTCGTCAGACACTCGTCTCTTCCTTGAGCCCCTGTATAGGGGGTGGTTTCTCACAAGGTCCGCTCGCCCTCGGTGGCTTGACACACTGATAGCAACACCAGAGAAGAAATGCTAGTCTAAGGGGTCAGATTCCTTGTAGGAATGCTCGGACCTGACACCCATAATGTGGTGGTGCACCATCTTGCTGGAAAAACTCAGGGAACGTGCCATCTTCAGTGCATAAATAAGACAACACATCATCATGTAGCAATTTCAGTTATCCAGTGGCATTGAGGTTTCCATAGATGAAGAATGGCACCACTATCTTTGTACCCCATATACCACGCCATACCATCAATTATGGATGTCAGGTCCGAGCATTCCCACATGAAGAGTTTCCTGGAAAGTGTATTGGTCATCGTGGGCCAGTTGAATGGCCACCAAGGTTTCCTGATCTGACCCCCTTAGACTTTTATCTTTGGGGTCATCTGAAGACAATTGTCTATGCTGTGAAGATACGAGATGTGCAGTATCTGAAACAGATACTGGAAGCCTGTGCTAGCATTTCTTCTGCGGTGTTGCTTTCAGCGTGTCAAGAGTGGGAGAAGAGGGTTGCATTGACAATCCAACACAATGGGCAGCACTTTGAACACATTTTATAAGTGGTCATAAACTTGTAAATAACTCATGAAAGAATAAAGTTATGTTAAAACCAAGCACACCATTGTTTTTCTTGTAAAATTCTTACTAAGTTTGATGTGTCATATGACCCTCTTCCCATTGAAAAACAAAGTTAGATTCAAAATGGCCAACTTCAAAATGGTCGCCATGGACACCACCCATTTTGAAAAGTTTCCCCCCTCCCATATACTAATGTGCCACAAACAGGAAGTTGATATCACCGACCATTCCCATTTAATTTAGGTGTATCCATATAAATGGCTCACCCTGTGTGTATATGTGTATATATATCCCACTGGCGCTTGACACACTCCTGAGTTTCTGGCTGCTAAGTTTGGGTGACAGTAACCACCTCTTGTCAAATAATGTTGAAAAAGGGCAAGTGTATATTCCAAACAGGGCTCAGAAACAAGAAATAGGAGAAAAGGTGTCCTCCTGCAGGATTTTGCAGAAAGTATACAACAGAACTAACGCTAGAAAACCCCACTGCGAGAGGGTGTTCTTAATTTCACAAAAGTAACAGTGTACTTGTGAAATAAATATGTCAAAATACCACCACACATACAGTTGTGGCCAAAAGTATTGACACCCCTGCAATTCTGTCAGACAATACTCAGTTTCTTCCTGAAAATGATTGCAAACACAAATTCTTTGGTATTATTATCTTCATTTAATTTGTCTTAAATGAAAAAACACAAAGAATTGTCCTAAAGCCAAATTGGATATAATTCCACACCAAACATAAAAAAGAGGGTGGACAAAAGTATTGGCACTGTTCGAAAAATCATGTGATGCTTCTCTAATTTGTGTAATTAACAGCACCTGTAACTTACCTGTGGCACCTAACAGGTGTTGGCAATAACTAAATCACACTTGCAGCCAGATGACATGGATTAAAGTTGACTCAACCTCTGTCCTGTGTCCTTGTGTGTACCACATTGAGCATGGAGAAAAGAAAGAAGACCAAAGAACTGTCTGAGGACTTGAGAAACCAAATTGTGAGGAAGCATGAGCAATCTCAAGGCTACAAGTCCATCTCCAAAGACCTGAATGTTCCTGTGTCTACCGTGCGCAGTGTCATCAAGAAGTTTAAAGCCCATGGCACTGTGGCTAACCTCCCTAGATGTGGACGGAAAAGAAAAATTGACAAGAGATTTCAACGCAAGATTGTGCAGATGTTGGATAAAGAACCTCGACTAACATTCAAACAAGTTCAAGCTGCCCTGCAGTCCGAGGGTACAACAGTGTCAACCCGTACTATCCGTCGGAGTCTGAATGAAAAGGGACTGTATGGTAGAAGACCCAGGAAGACCCCACTTCTTACCCCGAGACATAAAAAAGCCATGCTGGAGTTTGCCAAAACTCACCTGAAAAAGCCTAAAACGTTTTGGAAGAATGTTCTCTGGACAGATGAGACAAAAGTAGAGCTTTTTGGGCAAAGGCATCAACATAGAGTTTACAGTCTGGCACTGGACTGCTTGACCATGTGCATGGCATTATGAAGTCTGAAGACTACCAACAAATTTTGCAGCATAATGTAGGGCCCAGTGTGAGAAAGCTGGGTCTCCCTCAGAGGTCATGGGTCTCCCAGCAGGACAATGACCCAAAACACACTTCAAAAAGCACTAGAAAATGGTTTGAGAGAAAGCACTGGAGACTTCTAAGGTGGCCAGCAATGAGTCCAGACCTGAATCCCATAGAACACCTGTGGAGAGATCTAAAAATGGCAGTTTGGAGAAGGCACCCTTCAAATATCAGGGACCTGGAGCAGTTTGCCAAAGAAGAATGGTCTAAAATTCCAGCAGAGCATTGTAAGAAACTCATTGATGGTTACCGGAAGCGGTTGGTCGCAGTTATTTTGGCTAAAGGTTGTGCAACCAAGTATTAGGCTGAGGGTGCCAATACCTTCGCCTGGCCCATTTTTGGAGTTTTGTGTGAAATGATCAATGTTTTGCTTTTTGCTTCATTCTCTTTTGTGTTTTTTCATTTAAGACAAATTAAATGAAGATAATACCAAAGAATTTGTGTTAGCAATCATTTTCAGGAAGAAACTGAGTATTGTCTGACAGAATTGCAGGGGTGTCAATACTTTTGGCCACAACTGTATAAAGATGTTAATGCATATGTGTGTAGTTATACACAGAAGCTACAACTACTACTTTGGGTATAGGTTGCTAGAAAAGCTGGGTGCACTGAGTCCAGAGCCGCGGTGTACTTATACAATACATATACCAGACTGCCGCCACATGTGTATTAATGCTAGTGCATATACTTAAACATAGAGGCTCAAACTATTACCTTGGGTTTTTGTAGCGGGTAGCTAGAAGAGCAGGGTGCACTGATCTTACTGTTAGGAAAGTTGGGTGCACTGTGTCCGGCCTGTGTCAAGGCCGGACACAGTGCCGGCAAGGCCGGCACTATTTGTCTGTAGAGGGCACGGAGGTGTCCGTCTGTGTCAGCATTGAAACATGCGTCATGGGTGGGTGGAGTCCGATGTGTCGGTGCACGGAGACCGCCGCCAGAAGCTGCCAGAGACACGCGGCGATGCTGTAGAAGCCTAGTGGTCTGAAGGGAGTGGGTGGAGTGTGTTTATAATGTTTCAGGAAGCTTATATAAAGTAACTAGGTTCTGTGAGCTCCTAGCACTGACCTCCATAAGTCCATCTCTAGCAGCACGTAACCGTGGATCTAAGGATTCCGAAGGCTTTATAGGGTTAAGTTTGGGCAATGATAGTGTACACCAGACGCTGCCCCGGCCGGTGGCAGGTCTGTGGAATATTATTGCCAAGTGACCCAAGTGGTATGACCGCATATAATAGAGTTAGTGATGTCATACCCCTACCTGTAAACAGCTGTATAGAAATATAGATAGGGTCCTAATCCTACGCATTTCGGGAGCTTGCGGCTTCCTGCTTACAACTGCATGCATATATATTAACATTTTTATATGTGTGGCGGTATTTTGACATTTAATTCACAAGTACACTGCTACTTTTGTGAAATTAAGGACACTGTCTCGCAGCGGGGTTTTACTTCTAGCATTAGAATTGTTGTATACTTACAGCAAAATCCTGCAGGAGGACACCTCTTCTCCTATTTCTGAGCGCTGTTTGGAATATACACTTGTCATTTATTTATTACTACTTTGGTCAGATTGAAGTTATTTCTGTTACTATTGTGGGAATTTCTGTCATTAAACGAGGGGTACCAACAATTTTGACCACGTGTGTGTCACGATCTCAATGCAGGTTTTTGAGCTGCACGTCAGGGGTTAATGTCTGGAGCTCAGTGCAGGTTTTGACCTGCACACATGGGGTTAATGATGGTGGCCTCTTTCTGGTTCTAGGAGAGTTTCTTAAACCCCTGGGAAGCTTCAATCTCTGCCAGTTATACTTTCCAGGACGTCCACCTGACAGCACTATGGAGGACGTCCTCCTCCTCCTTACAGGGACAGGAAAGCACACGAGAGGTTAAAAGGCCATGTCCCACCCCCTTTCCCTCAGTGTTTTTCCTGTCCCTGCACGGAGGGACACGCGAGAGCTTACCGGAGGGACCCAGGGGATCGTGCGGCCGGTCCAATCCTTCCCCTGTCAAGAGGTCCCGGAGCCGAAACTTCCCGGTGGGGAGTCCCTCGGTTCCAAAGGCCAGGAGCAGGACGGCGCTCCTGGAGGGAGCCGTTCCTCCCGGTGGGGGGGCTCTCGGCTCCAGGACGGGTCGGCTCCCCGCAGGCGGCTGGCCATGCGGGCACCGACAGAAGCGGGGCGGCGGGCCGAGCCCGCAGAACGACGCTGACGCTGGGCAGTGGAAGCCGGAGGGCTCGCGCCGAGCGCGGTCGCGCGCAGATGCCCGGCAGGAAGTGGAGGCGCGGCTTACCAGCGTCACATCCGGTGACGTCAGACGCCGGTTTCAAATCCAGGGCGCGCGCGCTCCTGGACCAAAGCCTTCTCCAGAGTCGTCACAGGCGGTTCCAGGCTGTGTGACTGCATCGGACGCCAGGGGATGGAAGGCAACACTGCATCTGGTGGAGGGGTAAGTGCGCATAGCGCAGACCACCCTCCCCACTCGTCCCCACAGCCCAGATCTGATGAGGTGCCCCTTTTATTATTAGGAAAAGGGAACCCCGGCTGAGTCCCCCTCGGGAAAGGACCCGGCGAAAGCTACCGCCAAATCAGTCAGATGTCCGGTGTGCAGAGTAAAGCTGCCAGACACCTATAGCAAGACCCTATGCGGTCCCTGTACCTCCAGGGTCATAGGCGAGGAACAGCCATCTCTGCTTTCCGAAATGAGGTCGCTGATAAGGGAAGAGATTCAGGCCTCTACGTCCCGTCGATCCCCCAGCCCTGGGCCAGGTCGCAAGCGTCCGAGGTGGGAACCAGTCCCAGTATCAGAGGCGAGCCCTAGCGAGGAATCCGATTTCCGGAACTCAGATCAGGAGGAAGAAGGCGAGATCCTGGGGGATAGTCAGGAACAGAACAGAAAGTACCTGTTCAGACTGGAGGATACGGACGAGCTGGTACACGCGGTCAGAAATACCATGCAGATGGAAGAAGTCCCTAAGCCACAGTCCAGACAGGACTTAATGTTTGGAGGACTGGTGTCCCGCAAACAGGTGGTGTTCCCTGTGAGCGAGCACATCAAAGCAATGATCCAGGAGGAGTGGAAGGAAGCAGAGCGTCGGTTGACACTCTCCCGAAACTTTAAAAATAGACTGCCCTTCGATCCCGAGGAAACTCGGGCGTGGGAAGAGGTCCCTAAGATCGACGTCCCGGTTGCCAAGGTTACGAAGAAATCGGCTATCCCAGCCGAGGACTCGTCCGGTCTTCGAGACCCAATGGATAGAAAGGCGGACGTTTTGTTAAAAAGAACATGGGAGACGTCGGCGGCCCTGATTAGAGCCAACATAGCAGCCACCTCGGTGGCCAGGTCTATGTTCCTGTGGTTGGGGCAGTTGGAGGAAAACCTAACCAACAAGACCCCGAGGTCAGAGATTCTAGCATCTCTTCCTCTTTTGAAATCAGCCACGGCGTTCCTGTCGGATACGTCGGCGGAATCAGTTAGGTTTGCGGCCAGAAACAGCTCCCTCTCTAATGCGGCCCGGCGAGCAGTCTGGCTTAGATCCTGGTCGGGAGATAACCCTTCTAAGGCCAAGTTATGTGCCATCCCTTTCTCGGGTCTGAGGGTGTTTGGTCCAGCCCTGGATAATATCCTTGAGCTGGTGTCTGATAAGAATAAGGGATTCCCGGAAGAAAAGCCCAGACGGTCCCAGTCCTTTCGGAGAGGCTCCTTCTTCAGAGGACAGTCAGAGTTTAGGGGCCGGGCGAGGTCTAATAGAAGCTCCTACAGAGGCTCCTTCAGCCAAAGTGGGAAGAGCAGAGATCCCCCATTTGCATCGACATCTAGGTCGAGGAGACAATGACGCCATAGGCATTGGGGGGAGACTTCGCCACTTTGCAGCAAACTGGTCGCGAGTCACCAACAATCAGTGGGTTCTCAGAACCATCAGAGAGGGTTACAGGATAGAGCTCTATTCTCCTCCCCCCGACAGATATATTGCCCCCACTGTCGTCCAGGAGGACTCCGCAATGTGGTCGGATCTTCAGGACATGCTAGACTCAGGGGTCATAATACCAGTTTCACCATCAGAAAGAGGGAAAGGTCACTACTCTTCCCTGTTTGTAATTACAAAAAAATCCGGAGAGGCCCGCACCATCATAAACCTGAAGCCACTAAATGCTTGGGTCAGATACAGGAGGTTCCGGATGGAGTCAATCCGATCCGCAATTCCTCTGATAGACAGGGACGCAGTTATGTGCACCCTAGACCTAAAAAAGGCATATTATCAGGTTCCTATTCATCCCTCATCCCAAAGCCTACTAAGGTTTGCGATCAGTTCACCAGCCCGGACCTGCCATTTTCAGTTTCAGGGTCTTCCATTCGGGCTGGCCTCAGCTCCCAGGATCTTTACAAAGCTGGTGGTAGAGGTGGTGGCCTACCTGAGAGATCAGGGTATTGTGATTGTGCCGTACCTGGACGACTTCTTACTGGTGGCAAGATCCAAGGAAGCGCTCATCCGAGACAGGATCCGAAGAACTACTGTGTTGGAGTTCCTGGGCTGGGTGATCAACTGGGAGAAGTCGGACCTCACTCCAAACACCAGAAAGGTATTCCTGGGAGTCCTCCTAGACTCAGCCGACAGAATATCCTGGCTACCCGAGCAGAAGCAGAAGTCCATTCAGGCCAGAACCAGAGGTCTGTTGAAGCGTCAATGCTCCATAAGGGAAGCAATGGAGGTCCTGGGCCTTATGACAGCCTGCATCCAGTGTGTCCGTTGGGCCCAATTCCACTCGCGGTTGTTACAAAGAGTAATTCTCGCGAGGTGGGACAGGAGTCAGGCGTCGCTAGACAAACCCCTAAGACTCTCAGGACGAGTAAAGGAGTCCCTTCGCTGGTGGTTACAGGCCAGGAATCTTCAGGTGGGCGTGCATTGGACAACCTCTCCATACGTAGTAGTCACCACAGACGCAAGTGCATGGGGATGGGGAGCCCACATAGAAGGGAAGATCTTCCAGGGGAAGTGGCCAGCAAGCATCAAGGCCAGATCCTCCAATTTCAAGGAACTCTTCGCGGTCTGGGAAGCGTTGCGGAGAAACCGGTCGGTACTAAAGAGTCGTCATGTCCGCATTTTATCCGACAATACGACGACAGTGGCATTCCTGAAACACCAAGGAGGAACCAGACATCAACCACTTCAGGCACTGGCGGAAAAGATATTCACGTGGGCAGAACGGACAGTTCGATCCGTGACCGCGGTACATCTAGAAGGTTCCCAAAACGAAGTGGCGGACTACCTGAGCAGACAACAGATCCACCCGACAGAGTGGGAACTGAACATAGAGATCTTCAACCAGCTTTGTCAGCGCTGGGGGAACCCCAGTATAGATCTCTTCGCAAGCCGCAAGAACGCGAAGGTTCCCAGATTCTACTCCTTAAATCCGATGGACCATCCAGAGGGCGTAGACGCCCTGAGTCAGACTTGGGGAGAATCCCTCTCTTATGCGTTCCCACCACTGGCCCTCATACCGGCAGTGCTCAGAAAGATACGCGAGGACCACGCAAGAGTGATATTGATAGTGCCATACTGGCCGAGGAGAAGCTGGTTTTCCCTTCTGGGAGCCATGGCAGTAGAAGATCCAGTCAAGCTGCCCTTGTGGAAGGACATCATCCACCAGGGCCCGATCCACCACCCGGACCCAGCAAGACTCCATCTATCGGCTTGGATCCTGAGAGGGACATCCTGAAGGCAAAAGGATTGTCGGAGCAGGTCATATCCACCCTACAGGCCAGCAGGAAGCCGGTGACGTCGGCAATCTATCGGAAGATATGGAGGAGATTCTGTCTGGAGGGTGGCAGGTCCGAGCTCGTGGCAGGTACCCCGGATCTCCCTAACATACTAGGGTTCCTGCAGGCAGGCTTTAATAAAGGCCTCAAGCCCAGCACTCTAAAAGTCCAGGTTTCAGCTTTGAGCGCCTTCTTTGATTATCAGTTAGCTGCACATCCCTGGGTGATAAGGTTTATAAAAGCCACACAACGCCTGCGTCCCACGATTAGGCAGCTCACCCCACCATGGGACCTGGGCCTGGTACTTCGGTTCCTCTGCTCGGACACTTTCGCCCTTAGTGAGAAGATACCCATCCGTGCTCTCACTCGTAAAACGGCCTTTCTAGTAGCCATTACCACGGCCAAAAGAATAGGGGAGATCCAGGCCCTATCCACTAAGGAACCATACCTCCAGATAAGAGAGGATAGTATAACCCTTAGGTTAGACCCGGCATTTACCCCGAAGGTAGCCTCCACAAGAAACCTGAACCAGGAGGTAGTGTTACCCTCTTTCTGTGATAATCCCCGAAATGAGAAGGAGCGGCGGCTCCACTCGCTAGACGTGAGGCGCGCAGTTATAGAATACCTAGAGGCCACCAATAGTTGGCGTATCGACCCGAACCTCTTCGTTCTCTTTGGTGGTAGGAATAAAGGGAAGAAGGCCTCTAAGGCGTCCATAGCGCGTTGGATTACCTCAGTAATCTCGGACGCCTACCAGGCTGAAGGCGCCAGCCCGCCTGATTCCTTAAAAGCCCACTCTACAAGGGCGGTATCGGCCTCATGGGCCGAGCGGGCAGGGGCGTCAGTTGATCAAATTTGTCGAGCGGCAACCTGGGCTAGTCTTAATACATTCTGCAAACACTACAAACTAGATGTGTTAGCTGGCCAACAAACCGCATTCGGGAGAAAAGTTCTCCAAGCAGTAATCCCACCCTGAGGAGGTGCTTTGGTACTCTCCATAGTGCTGTCAGGTGGACGTCCTGGAAAATAGGTATTAGACCTACCGGTAATGATGTTTCCAGGAGTCCATCCTGACAGCACGGGTAGTTCCCTCCCTGGTATGTTATACTATGTTGTATTATGTTATGTCATATGCTGTAATATGACTGTTTCATTAAACCGTTACTAGCATCATCCACCTTGTGGTACTTGTCAAATCACTGAGGGAAAGGGGGTGGGACATGGCCTTTTAACCTCTCGTGTGCTTTCCTGTCCCTGTAAGGAGGAGGAGGACGTCCTCCATAGTGCTGTCAGGATGGACTCCTGGAAACATCATTACCGGTAGGTCTAATACCTATTTTTGCCTTGGGCCTAGTGTCCTGCACCTGTTTGCTATAGCTTGTTTATATGGTTCTGACCCGGTTCTGTTTCCCGTTGTGAGTTTGCCTGTTGATTCTGTACTGTGTTATTATCTCTGTGTATGACTCGTTGCCTGTGATCTGACTACTCTCTGCTCGCCCCTCTTGTACCTTGCAGCTATCTCTGTGTATGACTCATTGGCTACGTCCTGACTATCCTCCCTGTCTATGCCCCTTGGTAACTTTGTCTCGCAGTTACCCTGCTAGGAGTTCTCTTGCAGCTTCTTGCTCTCTGGAGTTTAGGCCACGCCCCTAGCAGT
Organism: Dendrobates tinctorius; assembly: GCF_039654945.1. NCBI lineage: Eukaryota > Metazoa > Chordata > Amphibia > Anura > Dendrobatidae > Dendrobates > Dendrobates tinctorius. The sequence goes on along the minus strand of NW_027361731.1, from coordinate 4,130,742 downwards.
CACGTGCTTCAAGTACTGCATCTCTGAAGTACGCATCTACTCGACTACTGCCCGCTCCCCAGGTATCGTTGAGCACAGTTCGCTTTACTCAGGACACGCGCACTGGCTCAGTGAGCAAGTTCAGTGCGGTGTTCCTGACATTATAACTGGCCTGCAATTTTTTTTTCTCTCCTCACTTCTGCAGCATGGACCCAAAGTGTGCTTTATCTGAGCAGGTGAAAAGCTTGACTCAGTCACTGCAGAAGCTTAGTTTGGAACACCAAGCTCTGGCCCAGTCTCAACGGCGGGTTGAGGACTCCGTTCAGGGGGTACTTTCGCAGGCTTCCAGCAGGTGGGGAATAGAGATGTCATTTTGGTCCCACCCGTATCCCCGGTTAAATTGCCAGATACGTTTTCTGGTAACAAAGGTGATTTCAGGGCATTTAAAGAGGGCTGTAAGCTCTTTTTCTCTTTGAGACCCCGCTCCTCTGGGGATAAGAAACAGAGGGTGGGGGTAGTTATGTCCCTGCTTAGGGGGTCCCCACAAGCCTGGGCATTTTCGCTTTCCTCTTCTGCCCCTGAGAGGAATGTCTGTCTGTGGATGCGTTTTTTGAAGCTTTAGGGCTTATTTATGATGATCCTGATAGAGTGCGGTTGGCTGAGGACAAGGTGATGAGTGTCTGTCAGGGGGAGCACTCGGCCGAATGGTTCTGTACTGAATTCAGACGTTGGGCAGCCGAGATTTCCTGGAGTGATGCCGCCGTTCGGGGGCTGTTCCACAGATTCCTGTAAGGAAAAAGAAAGAAGACGCTGCCGGGAGAAGCAGTTGTGCTTCTATTGTGGGGAATCCGGACACTGGAAGAAGGACTGCCCCTCCTGTCCGAAATCCTCCAAGATGGCGGGAAACGACTAGGTCTAGGTAGTAGTCGAGGAGGCTACCCAGACCTTCAGGTACAATTTTCCTCACGTGCAAAAATGGTGCTGCAGGTGGAACTGGAACTTGGTTACAGTCCTGTTCAGACTACTGCTTTTGTTGACTGTGGTTCTGCTGTGAATCTGATTGATACCAAAGTTATGACTCTCAATAAGATAGGGACAGTCAGGCTTCAGGATCCTGTTAAACTTGTGGCAATTGACTCGTCTCCTCTTACCCAGGGCGGTATCTGTAGCAGGTCTTAACTTTTTTTCTCTAAAAGTGGGTTCCACTCATGTGGAAAAACTAAGTTGTCTTGTGCTAGATAACTTGCCTGCAGGACAGGTACTGGGGATGCCTTGGCTTCAACGCCATAATCCTACCATTGATTGGGTTACAGGGGAAATCACTCAATGGGGATGCAATGATAAATGTGGTAACCTGGGACATCTTGTTAACACTGTTAAATCCGTGTCTGTGTCGTCTGTCGGTCTGGAAGGTATTCCGGAGTACCTGAAGGATTTCAAAGACGTTTTTTCCGAAAGTGAGGCTGAGGCGCTGCCATCACATAGACCCTACGATTGTGCCATTGACTTAGTACCTTGAGCCAAGTTACCTAAGGCTTGATTGTTCAATTTGTCTGGGCCTGAACGCCAAGCCATGAAAGAGTACATAGCTGAGAGTCTCCGCAAAGGGCATATCAGGCCTTCTGTGGCAGCAGGATTCTTCTTTGTGAAGAAGAAAGATGGTGGCTTGCGGCCGTGCCTCGACTTTCGAGAACTTAACAAGATAACGGTTAGGAACACTTAGCCGCTTCCCCTCATCCCAGACTTATGTAACCAGTTAGCGGGGGCCCAATGGTTCTCCAAGTTAGATCTGCGGGGGGCCTACAATCTGATAAGGGTTCGGGAAGGGGACGAGTGGAAAACTGCATTCCTCACGTCAGAAAGACTCTTTGAGAACCTGGTTATGCCGTTTGGGTTAACTAATGGACTCAGGGAGAACCAATTGTTCGCTAAATTGGAAAAATGTTCGTTTTTTGTACAGGAACTGTCTTTTTTGGGGTTGATTGTGTCCTGTGAGGGGTTTCGTCTGGATCCTAAGAAGGTGCTGGCGATCGCTGACTGGGTTCAGCCTCGAGATCTCAAGGGGCTCCAGCGCTTCTTAGGATTTGCGAACTATTATCGAAGATTCATTAAAGGTTTCTCACAAGTGGTTAAACCACTCACGGATCTTACCCAGAAGGGCGCTGATGTAAAAAATTGGTCTGTACTCGCTAAGGAGTCCTTTTCAGCGATTAAGAAATGTTTCATGTCTGCCCCGATGTTGGTACAACCAGACCCGTCCAAACCATTCATTGTGGAGGTGGATGCTTCTCAAGTGGGGGTGGGGGCTGTGCTGTCCCAGGGTCCGGCCACCCTTACCAATCTCAAACCCTGTGCCTTCTTCTCCAAGAAGTTCTCTGCTGAGAAAAACTATGATGTAGGCAATAGAGAACTTCTTGCGGTCAAACTGGTGTTTGAGGAATGGAGGCACTTTTTGGAAGGGGCGGCTTACCCTATCACGGTTGTCACGGATCACAAAAATTTGGCATACCTTGAATCTGCTAAGAGGCTTACTCCTAGACAAGCCCGTTGGTCACTTTTTTTTTCACGATTTAATTTCTCCATTACTTTTCGACCGGGGTCCAAAAATGTAGTGGATGCCTTGTCCAGAAGTTTTGATCCAGTGTCTCCCCCTGAGCCGCCGTCCTCCATTCTTCCCCCAGGGGTGGTAGTGGCGGGGGTCTCAACTGAGTTGGAACAAGAAATTCAAAGGGCTCAGGCCCTAGCTCCGGCAACCAGGCCAGGGGATAAACTGTGTGTTCCAGATTCGTTGCGGTCTAGACTTCTGCAGGAGTTTCATGAGTCTAGGCTGAGTGCTCATCCAGGTATCACGGCCACTAGAAAGGCAGTAGCCAGAAGGGTTGCCTTCACTAAGGTCCGATGTCAATGATTTTGTTTGCAGCTATCTCTGTGTGTGACTCATTGGCTACGTCCTGACTATTCTCCCTGTCTATGCCCTTTGTCTCGCAGTTACCCTGCTAGGAGTTCTCTTGCTGCTCCTAGCTCCCTGGACTTTAGGCCAAGCCCCTAGCAGTCACATGCTTCAGGTCCTGCGGCTCTGAAGTACGCATCTACTCGGCTGCTGCCCGCTCCACAGGAATCGTTGAGCACAGTTCGCTTTACTCAGGACACGTGCGCTGGCTCAGTGAGCAAGTTCAGTGCGGTGTTCCTGACAGTGTGTAGGAGGAGTGACGATTGACTCCACAGCCACTTTCCAGAAATTAACACGCAGTGGATGTTGGAGAGAGAAAATTACACATTTGCTATTTTATCACCCAACACATAGTGCCCAGATTGTGCTCAAGGAGACACACACCATAAATTAAGTCGATTCTTTTCACTATAATATTGCTAAATACAGGGATCCTAAATGTTGATTGAGCACAATGCAAGGCTCAGAATTGAGAGCGGATTTTGCTGGATTGGTTTATAGAAACCTTATTGCATTTCATCAGCCTTTGAGCCACTAATAGTGTGGGAACCTCTGTTTTTCCATTGACAGATGATGGGGGACTTGTTTTTTGTGAGATGAGAATTGGTATTATTTTTGTCTACATAACATTGATTTGGTTTCTTTTTTATTCAATATTTTGGAGGCAGAATGAACAAACAGTTGAACACCACACACTACTGGTTCATCCAATAAGGTTTTCTGTTACACTGTGAACTCTCATTGTCATGTTAAATTAAGTTTTTTACATAGCTTGCCATTTTTATGGACAGTTTAAGTAGAAATGTTCAAAAATATAAAACTCAAGGACCTTATAAATAAAAAAATAATTGTTTTTTTTATCTTAGATGACTGTACCAGGAGATCAGAGGGACAGCTGACCTCTTCAATTTTTAAATCTGATGATCTTGAGATCCTACAAGATAGAACCGGAGTGATTGCTGTTACTCCAGATATACCATCATCCATTCACAGCAAAGATCTGTCATCTGATCCTATGAAACAGGTCCCATCTTCTGATTCATTACCGACTACTAAGGAAAATCAAAGTCACAAAAGAGGCATTAAAAAACAAACTGCTCCTAAAGCAAAGAAGTCATTTTCATGTTCAGAATGTGGGAAATGTTTTAACTGGAAATCGAATCTTGTTGCACACCAAATAACTCACACAGGAGAGAAGCCTTTTTCCTGTTCAGAATGTGAGAAATGTTTTAACCGGAAAGCACATCTTGTTATTCACCAAAAAATTCACACGGGGGAGAAGCCTTTTTCCTGTTCAGAATGTGGGAAATGTTTTAACCAGAAATCAGTGCTTGTTAATCACCAAAAAACTCACACAGGGGAGAAGCCTTTTTCCTGTTCAGAATGTGAGAAATGTTTTAACCGGAAAGCACATCTTGCTATTCACCAAAAAACTCACACAGGGGAGAAGCCTTTTTCCTGTTCAGAATGTGGGAAATGTTTTAACCAGAAATCAGCGCTTGTTAGTCACCAAAAAACTCACACAGGGGAGAAGCCTTTTTCCTGTTCAGAATGTGAGAAATGTTTTAACCGGAAAGCACATCTTGCTATTCATCAAAAAACTCACACAGGGGAGAAGCCTTTTTCCTGTTCAGAATGTGGGAAATGTTTTAACCAGAAATCAGCGCTTGTTAGTCACCAAAAAACTCACACAGGGGAGAAGCCTTTTTCCTGTTCAGAATGTGGGAAATATTTTAACCATAAATCGGATCTTGTTAGACATCAGAGCAGTCACACAGGGGAGAAGCCTTTTTCCTGTTCAGAATGTGGGAAATATTTTAACCGGAAATCGGTTCTTGTTAGACATCAGAGCAGTCACACAGGGGAGAAGCCTTTTTCCTGTTCAGAATGCGGGAAATGTTTTAAATGGAAATCAAATCTTGTTAGTCACCAGAAAATTCATACAGGGGAGAAGCCTTTTTCCTGTTCAGAATGTGGGAAATGTTTTAGCCGGAAAGAGTATCTTGTTGGACATCAGAGTAGTCACACAAAATAGAAGCCTTTTTCATTTTCTTAATGTGGATATTTTTCTTGGAAATCAACTGTTAATAAACATCAGAGATATCACATAGGGGAGAAGCCTTTTTTATGTTCATAATGTTGGGATAGTTTTAACCAAAATTAGATCTTCTCTTGTGATTCCTCATGTTTGCTGACAAAAGGATAAAACTAAACTTTATTAATTCCAAATGTAAAACTATACCCATAATTCACCCCCTGAAGGTTAGTCAGAAGGTGGTGAAACATATACCCCACGTCTCAGTATATAGGATGAGGTGACGTATGCAAACTCACTCGCCAAGCTTCACATTTATACAGGTTTTATCATCCTCACCACAGGCGATTCAGCAGGAGACTATTTAATTTTGACCTATATACAAGCGAGACTAGACAAAAAATTTTTTAAATCATGTTATCTGAAACAGTCAGAAAACTAGCCACATATTTGCAGACCCCAGACTTCAAACTATATACCTCGTAAGTTTATGAGCCACTGCAGTGGCGGTCAGTCAGCAAAAGAAAGAAGGTGAATATACAGTATAATTATTGTGTTTTTCCTCCTATAGGGACTGCCTTAGTTTGGTATTATAACGGGTGTCAATTAGTAGTGCAGACAAATTATCCTAGATTAAACTCCGTTTTCAGACGGCCCAATATATACCACGCAGGGAAACCTTACCTGCTCCAAAGATCATTAGCAGCTTGTAACTAATGGCCATGCTGCGGTCTGTCAGGGAATGAGTGCAATATCGTTATAAAGACTAAGGATATGTTCAACCATAATGTCTGGACGATCTGTGCAATTACTTAGTATAAATATGGAAATTATATCTGGAAGTTGTGTTCCCTGAGTGGTATATACTGTATTTTCACATATTATCTATTTCTGACACTGGAGTGGATTATAAACTTTCAAGGTATATAGTTTGAAGTCTGCGGTCTGCCAATATGTGGCTAGTTTTCTGACTGTTTTGGATAAAATGATAAATGATTTTAGGGTTTTTTTTGTCTAGTCTCGCTTGAATATAGGTCAATATTAAAGCCTCGATGTAAGGGAGTGTGTTATGATTGAGTCACCGTAGGAGGCAGACACAAAAATAGAGGCTACGTCCAGAAAACCAGAGAAGTTGGCAACTATCAGATTGCAGACCCCTGAACCTATCAACACAACTAGCAGTAGCCGTGGGGGGTTCCTACGATGCCCTAGACCCCTCGATCACAGCCGGAGAGATAAATAACCTAAAGACAGAAAAGGAAATCTAAACTGCCCCAGAGCAGACCCCAAAGTAAAAGGCAGCCCCCAACATATAATGACGGTGAAGCAAGATGAAAAAACACTCACACAGATAGAAAGATAGGCTGAGCAAATGATGGGGCCCAAGCTAACTAAACAGAACAGGAAAGGAAGGTTGCTGTCTGCAATCTGCCAAAACCCTATCAAAGACATAAGCCAACAAGCTGATATGAAAAAAGACCCTGAAGCAGCTAGGCTTCAAAAACTAAATCAGCACTCAGGTATTTTCAGAAGACAGAGCTAAAGGAATTCAGCACACCCCAGCAGGGAATGGCAGAAAAACAAAGCAAAACAAAGTCAAAGCACAAATGCAAAAAGCCGAGCAGAAAACTTAGCTTTAGAAGAGCAGGAATTCAGACTGGTCTCCAAGGATCCCACAGAGAAATCACCCGCAGGGCAGAAGGGCGTCGTCAGCCTTATATCCAGTCAGTAACTCCACTCAGCCAGTCATCATAATCAGGCTCACTACCTTTCTTTACGAGAAGAGGGAGTTCCTCGGGCCTCAGTAGTGAAGGGGAAAATGAACTCACAACAGTACCTTCCCCTTGAGGAGGGGTCACCAAACCCTCAACCACGCCACCAGGGCGATCAGGGTGAGCCCGATGAAAGGCACGCACCAATCTTTTGGCATGAATATCAGAGGCAGAGACCCAGGAATTATCCTCCTGACCATAACCCTTCCACTTAACTAAATACTGGAGTCTCCGTCTAGCCAGACGGGAATCCAGTACTTTCTCTACCTCATATTCCATGTTACCTTCAACCAATACAGGGTCTGGAGGTGCCACCCCCGGAACTACAGGTTCAACAAACCTCTTCAACAAAGATTTATGGAACACATTATGGATTTTAAATGTGACAGGAAGAGCCAAACGAAAAGAGACCGGATTAATAATCTCCAAAATCTTGTAAGGTCCAATAAATTTAGGCTTAAACTTAGGAGAAGCCACCTTCATAGCAATATTTTTTGATGATAACCACACCATATCACCAACCTTAAACTGGGGACCAATGGTCCTATGTCGGTTGGAAAACGGCTGGGCCTTTTCCTGGGAGAGAGATAACTTATCCACCACTTGGTCCCAGATCTGGTGCATTCTCTCCACCACAGTGTCAACACCTGGGCAGGCAGAGGGCTCCACCTGCCCTGAAGAAAATCGAGGATGAAACCCCAAGTTACAAAAAAAAGGTGACATCAAAGTGGCAGAACTCGCTCTATTATTTAAAGCAAATTCGGCCAAGGGCAAAAATGAAACCCAATCATCCTGATCAGCAGAAATAAAACATCTCAAATATGACTCCAAGGTCTGGTATGTTCTCTCTGTCTGCCCATTGGTCTGAGGGTGAAAAGCAGAGGAGAAGGACAACTGAATTCCCAGCTTGGAACAGAAAGTTCTCCAAAATCTAGACACAAACTGGACTCCTCTGTCAGATACAATGTTCCCAGGAATCCCTTGCAAGCGAACCACCTGTTGTAAAAACAGGGGCACCAACTCAGAGGAAGACGGCAACTTAGGGAGTGGTACAAGATGAACCATCTTAGAGAACCTATCACAAATCACCCAAATAACAGTCATGCTTTGAGAGACAGGCATATCAGAGATGAAATCCATTGAAATATGGGTCCATGGCCTCTTGGGGACAGGCAAAGGCATCAACAACCCACTAGAGCGAGAACACGATTTAGACCGGGAGCACGTCCCACAGGACTGCACAAAATTCCTGACATCACGAGACAAGGAGGGCCACCAAAAAGATCGACTCACCAGATCTCTAGTACCAAAAATACCTGGATGACCAGCCCAAGCAGAGCAATGAACTTCAGACATCACTCTCTTCTTCCACTGGTCAGGAACATACAACTTTCCACTGGGACAACGCTCAGGTTTGTCCTCCTGGAACTCTTCCAGAGCACGTCTCAAATCGGGCGAGATGGCAGAAAGAACTACCCCTTCGCCTAAGATGGTAGCAGGCTTGGTCACCACAGGAGAATCAGCAAAGAAGCTCCTAGAGAGGGCGTTTGCCTTGACATTCTTAGTTCCAGGAAGAAAAGAAACCACAAAATCAAAACGTGTAAAAAACAAGGCCCACCTAGCCTGTCTAGGGTTCAAGCGCTTAGCCGATTCTAGGTAAATCAAATTCTTGTGGTCAGTGAGGACCACGACTTGATGCTTAGCTCCCTCCAACCAATGTCTCCACTCCTCAAATGCCCATTTCATGGCCAACAGTTCCCGATTCCCCACATCATAGTTACGTTCAGATGGAGAGAACTTTCGGGAAAAGAAAGCACAGGGATTCATTTTAGATGTTACAGGATCCTTTTGGGACAAAACAGCTCCTGCACCAATCTCAGAAGCATCCACCTCTACCTGGAACGGAAGTGAGACATCAGGTTGCCGCAAAACCTGGGCGGAGGTGAATCTTCGCTTCAGCCCCTGAAAGGAAGAAACAGCCTCCGGAGACCAATTTAACACATCAGCACCCTTCTTAGGCTGGTTTCACATTTGCGTTTTTTTGCGCTGGAAAAAAACGCATACGTGCGCATGCGTTTTTTCCCCTATATTTAACATGGGTGCGCATACCTGCGCGCTGGTAAGCGCACGTATGCGATTTTCATGCGCTGCGTTTTTTTGGGGTGTGCGTTTGTATTTTCCAGACGCAGCATGTTGCATTTTTTGGCCCTGCAAATAAGCGTATGCGCACGTTTTGCGCTAAAAATGGCCATTATAGCCTATGGATGCGCATACGTGCGCACTGGCATGCTCATGTATGCGTTTTTTGCACATGCGTTTTTTTTTGTTAACCATGGAATTTAGGGGTTTGGGTTAGAGTTAGGGTTAGTTAAGGGGGTTTAGGGTTAGGGTCAGGGTTAGGGTTGGGGTTAGGGTCAGGGTTAGGGTTAAGTATGGTTTGGTTAAGGGTTAGGGTTAGGGTCAGGGTTAGGGTTAAGTATGGTTTGGTTAAGGGTTAGGGTCAGGGTTAGGGTTAAGTATGGTTTGGTTAAGGGTTAGGGTCAGGGTTAGGGTTAAGGTTAGTTAGGGTTTGGGTTAGGGTTAAGTATGGTTTGGTTAAGGGTTAGGGTCAGGGTTAGGGTTAGGGTTAAGGTTAGTTAGGGTTTGGGTTAGGGTTAAGTATGGTTTGGTTAAGGGTTAGGGTCAGGGTTAGGGTTAGTTAGGGTTTAGGGTTTGGGTTAGGGTTAAGTATGGTTTGGTTAAGGGTTAGGGTCAGGGTTAGGGTTAGGGTTAGGGTCAGGGTTAAGGTCAGGGTTAGGGTTAGTTAGGGTTTAGGGTTTGGGTTAGGGTTAAGTATGGTTTGGTTAAGGGTTAGGGTCAGGGTTAGGGTCAGGGTTAAGGGTCAGGGTTAGGGTTAGTAAAGTCATGGTTTGGGTTAGTGTGAGGGGCCACCTAATGTTGGAAAAAAACGCAAACGCGGTAAAAACGCACTAAAAACGCATACAAACGCATAAAAACGCGTTTTTTTCATGCATGCTCATAAAAATGCTTGAAAAAAACGCAGCAGTTGTATGCTTTTGTATGCGTTTTTTCAATGCGTTTTTTTGCGGGAAAAACGCGCTGCAAAAAAAAGCAAGTGTGAAACTAGCCTTAGTCAAATCAGTCAATGGCTTGGCAATACTAGAAAATTTTGCTATAAATTTCCGATAAAAATTAGCAAAACCCAAAAACTTCTGGAGGGCCTTCAAAGAAGTGGGCTGAACCCAATCGTAAATGGCCTGTACCTTGGCCGGGTCCACTTCAATAGTTGACCGGGACAAAATAAATCCCAAAAAAGAAATCCTCTGTACTCCAAAAAGGCATTTAGATCCTTTGACATACAGGGAATTCTCCCTCAAGATCCGGAACACAGTTCGAATATGTTCCACATGAGAATCCCAATCCTTGGAGAAGATCAAAATATCATCCAGATAGATAATCAAAAATGTATCGACAAAATCTCGGAAAATATCGTTTATGAAGCGCTGGAAGACAGAAGGGGCATTAGTGAGCCCAAAAGGCATCACCAGGTACTCAAAATGTCCCTCCGGAGTATTAAACGCCGTCTTCCATTCATCCCCATGCTTAATGCGAATAAGATTATACGCCCCCTGAGGTCAAGCTTGGTAAACCAGCAAGCACCTTTAACTCTGGAGAATAGATCAGAAATCAGGGGTAACGGATACTGATATTTAACAGTAATTTTGTTGAGGGCACGATAATCAATACAAGGTCTTAATGATCCATCCTTTTTAGCTACAAAAAAAAAACCGGCACCTAAGGGTGACGAGGATGGTCTAATATGACCCTTCTCCAACGCCTCCTTAATATAGGATCGCATAGCCTCGTGCTCGGGTACAGATAAATTGAAGAGCCGACCCTTGGGAAATTTACACCCCGGGCTCAGTTCATTTGCACAGTCATAACTCCTATGAGGAGGCAGAGACGCAGACTCATTCTCACTAAATACATCATAAAAGTCCGCCAAATATTCAGGAACATCATGCGACTGAGGAGAGGTGGAAAACACCGGAGCCTCACTAAAGGCACACTGACAACCCCAACTCACCACAGACACAGATTTCCAATCCAAAACTGGATTATGAATTTGTAACCAGGGAAACCCCAGAACAATAGTATCATGCAGATTATGCAACACCAAAAATCTGCAATTTTCTTGATGGTCTGGGGCGACCCGCATTACCACCTGGGTCCAAAACTGAGGTTTATTTTTAGCCAAAGGAGTAGCATCAATCCCCCTCAAAGGGATAGGCGTCTGCAGAGGTGTCATCGGAAATCCACAACGTTTAGCAAAATCCAAGTCCATTAGGTTTAGGGCTGCTCCCGAATCCACAAAAGCCTTGGCGGAAAATGTGGACAGGGAGCAGATCAGAGTAATAGCCAGAAGAAACTTAGGTTGAACACCACCAACAGAAAACGTGTGTGCAAAGCGTTTCTCTCGTTTAGGACAGACAGAAATAATATGCGAGGCATCTCCACAGAAAAAACACAACTTATTACGCCTTCTGAACTCCTGACGCTGCTCTCTGGAAAAAACTCTATCACATTGCATAGGTTCAGACATTTGTTCAACAGGTGGCAACACCTCTCGTGCAGCTTTGCGTTCGCGCAAACGCCGATCAACCTGAATGGCTAATGACATAGAATCGTCAAGACCAGAGGGGACAGGAAATCCCACCATAGTATCTTTTACGGCTTCTGACAACCCCTTCCGAAAGAGAGCAGCCAAGGCATTATCATTCCAGGTAGTAAGTACTGCCCACTTTCGGAATTTTTGACAGTACAATTCTGCAGAATCTCGACCCTGGTTCAATGCCAGCAGGGTCTTTTCAGCCTGATCAATGGCATTAGGTTCGTCATACCACCACCCCAAGGCCTGAAAAAATGCGTTCACATTAGTCAGAATAGGATCATCTGGTTTCAAAGAAAACGCCCAATCCTGGGGATCGCCACGCAGCAAAGTGATGACAATTTTAACCTGCTGCGCGGAGCTCCCTGACGAATTAGGCTTCAAGGCAAAAAATAATTTACAATTATTTTTGAAATTCAAAAATTTAGACCGATCCCCAAAAAATACATCAGGTGTAGGAATCTTTGGTTCAGCAGCATGTGAATGAGCAAGGTAGGCGGAAATTCCCCGCACTTCCGCAGCGAGCTGCTCCACACGATCAGACAATTGCTTTATCTCCATTGAGAGAAAAAAAAAATTCCCCCTACGGCCTCAGAGATATAGAGGAAAAAATATACACACTTTTTTTTTTTTTTACAATTCTTTCCTGCTATTGAGTACCCTAGGATCTGCGTTATAGCGGGTGATTCTGTTATGATTGAGTCACCGTAGGAGGCAGACACAAAAATAGAAGCTACGTCCAGAAAACCAGAGAAGTTGGCAACTATCAGATTGCAGACCCCTGAACCTATCAACACAACTAGCAGTAGCCGTGGGGGGTTCCTACGATGCCCTAGACCCCTCGATCACAGCCGGAGAGATAAATAGCCTAAAGACAGAAAAGGAAATCTAAACTGCCCCAGAGCAGACCCCAAAGTAAAAGGCAGCCCCCAACATATAATGACGGTGAAGCAAGATGAAAAAACACTCACACAGATAGAAAGATAGGCTGAGCAAACGATGGGGCCCAAGCTACCTAAACAGAACAGGAAAGGAAGGTTGCTGTCTGCAATCTGCCAAAACCCTATCAAAGACATAAGCCAACAAGCTGATATGAAAAAAGACCCTGAAGCAGCTAGGCTTCAAAAACTAAATCAGCACTCAGGTATTTTCAGAAGACAGAGCTAAAGGAATTCAGCACACCCCAGCAGGGAATGGCAGAAATCCAGAAAAACAAAGCAAAACAAAGTCAAAGCACAAATGCAAAAAGCCGAGCAGAAATCTTAGCTTTAGAAGAGCAGGAATTCAGACTGGTCTCCAAGGATCCCACAGAGAAATCACCCGTAGGGCAGAAGGGCGTCGGCAGCCTTATATCCAGTCAGTAACTCCACTCAGCCAGTCATCATAATCAGGCTCAGGTGTTTGATAATCAGGCTCGCTACCTTTACCAGAAGAGGGAGTTCCTCGGGCCTCAGTAGTGAAGGGGAAAATGAACTCACAACAGGAGTGACAGGACCGTAGTAGTGAGCTGAATTACTGCAGCACCTATGTCCAGTCATTCCCCTACAGAAAACTACTCTTCTCTTCAGCGTACCTGCATCTCCAAATCCAGCTTCCTCTGGGCACTTCCCAGACGACGGTGGTCCCTCTTCCAGGTGACCCCCAGCAATTCAGACACAGTTCAAGTTAACTTTAACATTTTCTTCACTGAATACTTCACACGTTACATCCACAGTTGGTACATCGTAACATTTACTTGTTTCGTTATCTTTCCCTTTCTGGCTGTCACTTCTGTGCAGTACACACCCAGACCGAACTGTCATAGACTGCTCCCCAGATTTGGATTGGGATGGGGGGAATTAATGTGTGTGGGGAGATTTGAGGACACAAAATGAGGAGCATGTATGACTGTATGAGGAAACAGTATGGGGATGAGTGCAGACACAATATGGTGAGTGGGGGGATGGGTGCAGACGGTATGGGGAGCGAACGGGTGAATGTATGTGGACACAGTATGGGGAGTGAGGGTGATTAGATGTGGGCAGATACAGTATGGGGAGTCGGGTATGTGTGAGCAGACAGTATAGAGAGTGAGGGTGTAAATATAGGAGGAGACAGTATGGTAAATACGGGGATATGAGAGGAGACAGTATGAGGAGGGAGGGGAATAATGTGAGGTGACAGTATGGGGGGAGAAAAGTGAATGGGCACAGAATAGAGACTGAGTAGTGGGGGCATAGCATGGGGGGGACAGTGTAAGGGTACAGCCAGGAGGGGGGAGTGTGATGACACAGTACAGTGTTATGATTGGGTCACCGAGGAGGAAACCAAAACCAAGCTAAGTCACAGAAAACCAGAGAGGTTGGTAACTACAAGGATTGCAGACCCCTGATCCAAACCACACAACTAACAGCAGCGGTGGAGCGCACCTACGATGATTCTAGACGCCTCGTCACAGTCGGAGGACTAAATAAGCCTAAAGCAAGAAACGGGGAAATCTAAACTGCCCCAGAGCAGACCCCAAAGGAATAGACAGCCCCCACACATGTATTGATGGTGAATCAAGATGAAAGCACAAATACAGGTAGGAAAATAGGCTGAGCAAACGATGGGGCCCACACTAACTAGAAAGGACAGGAAAGGAAAGATACTGTCTGCAATCACACCAAAAAACCCTGCAAAAATGTCCAATACATCTGATAGCAAAAAAAAACCTGAAGTCACTAGACTTCACCCACTATATCAGCACTCTGGCATATTCTGAGAACAGAGCAAAAAGAGGCCAATCTAATAAGGGACAAAAAGCAAACTGGCACATACAGTAACATAAGAGTGGAAATTCAGCACACTGACCGCACAAAAAACTGAATAGACAAAGCCAAATCAAATGTGAACAATAGCAGAGACAACTTAGCTTGAGATGGCAGGAACTGAGCTGGAAACTAAGACCTCAGGAGGCAGGAAAAAATCACCAGCATGGGAATAGGGAGTCGGCTGTCTTAAATCCAGTCTGATACTCTAGATGTCCACTCCTCATCCTCATTATCAGATGGCAGGTCTCTGTTAATTAGATCAGCTTCATTACCTCCTGCCACCACCAGAGGGAGCCCGGAAAGAGAACTCACAACTCCTCTGTCAGCACAAACAGTTCCCTCACCAGAAACCAGAGGCAGACCAGAAAATGAGTTCACAACAGTACCCCCCCTTGAGGAGGGGGTCACCAAACCCTCATCCACGCCACCAGGCTGATCAGGATGGGCCCGGTGAAAAGCACAAACCAATCTATTGGCATGAATGTCAGAGGCAGAGACCCAAGAATTATCCTCCTGGCCATAACCCTTCCATTTGACCAAATACTGAAGTCTCCGTCTAGCCAAATGAGAATCCAATATTTTCTCAACCTCATATTCCACATTGCCTTTAACCAGTACAGGGTCAGGAGGTGCCGCCATAGGAACTACTGGCTCAACAAACCTCTTCAACAGCGATTTGTGAAATACTTTATGGATTTTAAACGTAACTGGAAGAGCCAATCGAAAAGAAACCGTATTAAGAATCTCCAAAATTTTAAAGGTCCAATAAATCTTGGCTTGAACTTTGGAGACACAACCTTCATAGAGATATTCTTGGATGACAACCAAACCATATCACCCACTTTAAACCGGGGACCAATGGTCCTATGCCGGTTGGAAAACCGCTGGGCCTTTTCCTGAGAGAGTGACAATTTATCCACCACTTGGTCCCAAATCTGCTGCATTCTCTCTACCACAGTGTCCACACCTGGGCAGGCTGAAGATTCCACTTGCCCTGAGGAAAATTGAGGATGAAACCCAAAGTTACAGAAAAAGGGTGACATCAAAGTGGCAGAACTAGCTCTATTGTTTAGCGCGAATTCGGCCAAGGGCAAATATGAGACCCAGTCATTCTGATCAGCAGTTATAAAACATCTTAAATAGGACTCCAAAGTCTGGTTTGTTCTCTCAGTCTGCCCATTGGTCTGAGGATGAAACGCAGAGGAGAAAGATAACTGAATTCCCAAATTGGAACAAAAGGCTTTCCAGAATCTGGAAACAAACTGGACTCCTCTGTCCGACACAATGTTCTCAGGAATCCCATGCAACCAAACCACTTGTTGTAAAAACAAGGGCACCAACTCTGAGGAAGATGGCAACTTTGGGAGTGGTACTAGATGGACCATCTTAGAAAATCTATCACAAATCACCCAGATAACAGTCATTCTCTGAGAGACAGGAAGATCAGAAATAAAATCCATTGAGATATGGGTCCATGGCCTCTTGGGCACCGGCAGGTGCATCAACAAGCCACTAGAACGAGAACAGGGTTTAGACCGAGAACAAGTCCCACAGGACTGCACAAAATTCCTGACATCACAAGATAAGGCAGACCACCAAAAAGGCCTACTCACCAAATCTCTGGTACCAAAAATACCTGGATGACCAGCCAATGCGGAGCAATAGCAGAGACAACTTAGCTTGAGATGGCAGGAACTGAGCTGGAAACTAAGACCTCAGGAGGCAGGAAAAAATCACCAGCATGGGAATAGGGAGTCGGCTGTCTTAAATCCAGTCTGAGACTCCAGATGTCCACTCCTCATCCTCATTATCAGATGGCAGGTCTCTGTTAATTAGATCAGCTTCATTACCTCCTGCCACCATCATAGGGATCCCGGAAAGAGAACTCACAACTCCTTTGTCAGCACAAACAGTTCCCTCACTAGAAACCAGAGGCAGACCAGAAAATGAGTTCACAACAATGCAGTATAGAGACTGGGCCCTTTAGGGAGGACACCGTGTCAGAGGACAATATGAAGATGGGTCCCAGTCTGGAAAGGAGTTATCAGTGTGAAGAGCTTGTGCCAAAAGAGGGACAGTGTGGGGTCATATTTTGTGCAAACAATATAGTGAGGGGCAATTATTTATTCATGGGCTCGGTGTACTTCTGATATTTTTATTTAGGAGCATTATAATGACACTTCTATCTTTAATAGTCAGTGATAAGCGGTCATAAAGGAGCGCTTAGGAAGCAACCAAGGGGCTGATTAGAATGTCAGGTCTCCACCACAGCTCCAGCCGAAAACCTCCAATGTAGGATAGGAGCAGTGGGAAAATGGAAAACGGTCTTAGGATCGCAGGAAAGAGACTCAGACAAGAGATGGGTTTAAACCACAGCGTGTTTCGACGGAGGATCTGTCTTCATCAGGTGGAAGTTTATTAATGACCTTGCACACCTAGACACCCACACGCTCTCTGACTCTATTCTACCACTGGCATCCATATCCTCATTCCATGACACAGACAGTGCCACTGCTTTCTACAATGCCATACTCGCATTAGCTATTGACACAGTTGCCCCTCTCGTTCATGGCAGAATGCGACTTATCAACAGACAACCCTGGCACAATAACACCACTAAAAAGCTCCGGCAAGTGTCCAGGATGGCAGAGCGGTGCTGGAAGAAAACAAATTCACAAGATGACTTCACCACATTCAAACAGGCAACACTCGATTTCAAATCTGCCCTCACCTCTGCTAAACAGGCCTACTTCAGAACCCTCGCATCTTCCCTATCTTACAACCCCAAACAGTTATTCAAAACTTTTAACTCCCTCCTCCGCCCACCACTGCCTCCTCCAACCTCCCTCATTTCTGCCGAGGACTTTGCCACACACTTCAAAAATAAGATTGACCAAACAAGGCAAGTCTTCATCACCCAACCACCACAACCCCTTTGTATACCAGACCAATGCCTAAACCCCATAACCTCACTCTCCAACATCACTGAAAGGGAGCTTAATTGTCTCTTCTCCAAATCGCACCTCACAACCTGTGCACTCGACCCCATCCCACCTCCTCTCCAACCTCACCACCACACTTATCCCATGCCTAACCCACCTCTTCAACCTATCACTAATGTCCGGTACCTTCCCTTCTGCTTTCAAACATGCCACAATCATGCCTAATCCTTAAAAAGCCATCCCTTGACCCAACCGCTATGTCCAGCTATTGTCCAATATCGTTGCTTCCATTCGCTTCCAAATTCCTGGAACAGCACGTCCATGCTGAACTTTCCTCCCACCTCTCATCTAACTTGCTCTTTGACAGTCTACAATCTGGTTTCCACCCCCATCACTCCACTGAGACAGCCCTGACCAAAATTACTAACGACCTACTTACAGCCAAATCAAATGGACAATACTCTATACTCCTGCTTCTAGACCTGTCCTCTGCATTCGACACAATTGACCACTGCCTCCTACTACAGATCCTCTCCTCCTTCGGCATCAAAGGCCATGCCCTATCATGGATCTCCTCATACCTTTCCAACCGCACATTCAGCGTCTCCCACTCCCACACCACCTCCTCAACCCACCCTCTCTCTGTTGGAGTCCCCCAAGGCTCTGTTTTGGGACCCCTACTCTTCCCAAAATATACACTTGGTCTGGGGCAACTCATAAAGTCCCACAGATTCCAGTACCACCTTTATGCTGATGACACTCAGATCTACCTCTCTGGCCCAGACGTCACCTCTCTGCTGTCCAGAATCACAGAGTGTCTATCAGCCATATCCTCCTTCTCCTCTCGCTTCCTCAAGCTCAATGTGGACAAATCTGAACTCATAATCTTTCCTCCATCTCACAGACCTTCCTTACGCGACCTAGCTATAACAATGACATCACGCTTTCCCCAGTACCGGAAGTCCGCTGCCTGGAGTAACCTTTGACTCTGCCCTGTCCTTCAAACCGCATATCCAAGCTCTTTCTACCTCCTGTCGCCTCCAGCTCAAAAATATTTCCAGAATCCATCCTTTCCTCAACCCTCAATCTACTAAAATGCTTGTGCATGCCCTCATCATCTCCCGCCTTGACTACTGCAGCATCCTTTTCTGTGGTCTCCCTGCTAAAACCCTCGCACCTCTCAAGTCCATCCTTAACTTGCTGCCCGACTAATTCATCTCCTCACTACTCCTCCGCTTCTCCCCTCTGCAAATCTCTTCAATGGCTCCCATTCCCTCAGCGTATCCAGTTCAAATGACTAATACTGACCTACAAGGCCATCTATAACCTGTCTCCCCGATATGTCTGAACTAATCTCCCGATACCTTCCCTCAAGTAATTTCTGGTCCTCCCAAGACCTCCTTATCTCCTCCACACTTATTCGCTCCTCACCCAACCGCCTCCAAGACTTCTCCCAAACTGCCCCTATTCTCTGGAATTCTTTGCCCCAACAAGTCCGACTATCAACCACATTTGGATCCTTCAGACAGAACCTGAAAACTCACCTCTTCAAGAAAGCCTACAGCCTGCAATGACCCCGCTACCTCCTTCTCTCTCACCACTACCGGTGATATCACCTCAACCAACACCGAAACTGCTGCAACCAGCCAAGCTACTGTCTCCTTCCCCACCATCCTGTAGCATGTAAGCCCAAAAGGGGAGGGTTCTCTCTCCTCTGTATCAGTCTGTCATTGTTAATTTGTTTACTGTAAGTGATATCAGTAATTTGTATGTAACCCCTTCTCATGTACAGCACCATGGAATCAAGGGTGCTATATAAATAAGTAAATAATAATAATATTTAATGACATAGGGGATGGGGTATTTAAATGGGAAGCAGCCAATCACAGCAGTCAAAACAGTCACATTTTGTGATAGTCACATGTTACGACAAGCTGACATCATATATTATAAAAAAAGAGATAAAAACAACCTATATAAAATGTGAGATAAAACAGCATGAGTTAAACAAGTTTTAAATGTATAAAATGTGCAAAAAGGAGCAATAAAATAATATAGATAAAAATGAATAAAATTATTAACAGGTTAGTAGACCAGTAAAAAGACCAATAAAAAAGCAAGAACCCATATTAATAATAAAAGCATGTAAACAATAGCATCTAAGTAAAACGCACTGATGATAAAAAAAGGCAAATAAAGTTATCTGGTCACTTTATCAATAGTTAATTTCAGACCTTCAGGGGCAAGTGTGCCAAGCTTGAAAATCCAAAAGCTTTCTCTATTGATTAAACTGTTGAAGCGATCAGCCACGGTATCAGGTATGTGGTCAATAATCGTTAGTTTCAAAGTTTTGGGATTTTTTTGATGCACAGTTAAAAAAAATGTTTAGAAAGGCTGTGCAGGAGAAAGCCATTTCGGATATTCTGTCGATGCTTGTTCAATCTAGCATGCATCGTTTGTATGGTTCGACCTAAGTACTGTAGGCCGCAACTGCATTCAATCAAGTATACCACAAAAATGGATTGACAGTTAACAAGAAAATTAATTTTAAATGAGGTACCTGTAGTGCTGGATTTAAATTCATGTACCCCATTTAAAATGGAGGTGCAGCAAAGGCAAACCACACGTCACAGAACCTTGTTGCACCAAGTAACCACCGCCTTGAGTTCAGGCTCCCTATCCTCTCTCCCAATTTCTCTGAACCCTGGTTGCTATGCAAGTATAGCCCCCAAATGTCTTTGCTGCCCCTCCATTTTAAATGGGGTACATGAATTTAAATCCAACACTATAGGTACCTCATATAAAACTAGATGGGCATTTCCTGAAGGACATACATGGTGCTTGAACAGTGCTGCCAGCTTTACAGCAGTGTATCGGGTGTCGACTGTAAGGCTATGTGCCCACGTAGCGATTTTTAAGCGTTTTTGCCGCGATTTTCGGTGCGAAAATGCTTAAAAATCGTGTACAGAACACCCACCATGCATTCCTATGGTATTCCGCACATGCTGTGCTAATGCTGCGCTTTTTTCCGCGGCGGAATCGCATCGCGGAAAAAATCGCAGCATGCTCATTTTGTGCGGAATCGCAAAGAATTGCCGCGATTCCGCACCCATAGGAATGCATGAGAATCGCTTACTTCCTGCATGTGGCTATGCCCACCATGCGGGAAGTTAAGCGTCTCATGTGTGGTTGGTACCCACGGTGTGGAGGAGAGGAGACTGTCCTCCAGGCCCTGGGTACCATACCCCTGTAAAAAAAAAGAATAAAAAATAAAAAATCGGGGTATATTTACCTTCTGATGTCCCGCGCTGCATTCCCGGCCTAGCGTTCCCAGTAATGCCTTGCGGCAAGGCCCTGTAATGACGTAGTCTCGCGTGACTCTAGCGGTCTCGCGAGATCGCTATAGCAATGCGAGACTACGTCATCACAGGTCTCGCAAGGCATTACTGGGAACGCTGAGGCCCGGGAATGCAGCGCGGGACGCCGGAAGGTAAATATACCCCGATTTTTTTATTTTTTTTAGCATTTTAACATCCTATCTTTTACTATTGATGCCGCATAGGCCCCTCAATAGTAAAAACCTGGTCACACTTGTCAAACACTATGTTTGACGAGTGTGACCAACCTGTCAATCACTTTCCAAGCGATGCTTCAAATCGCTTGGAAAGTGCTTGAATATCGCACGCGAAAATCGCGGCAAAATCGCGATCATAATCGCGGTAAAATTGCGGTGAAATCACGTGGAAAAAACCGTGCGATTTCTGGGAAGGAGTCCGGTTTTTAGTGAGTGTTTTAAAACGCTACGTGGACCCACAACCTAATAAAGTAAAGTTAGAATATGAATGTTGTGTATAGCGATGGCACAACCTGGGATGGGTTGGATATGAAGCCAATGAGGGTTATGTAGTGATGTCACCATCATATAATATTGGGTGCAGGCTGCGGGAAAGAAACAACGGCTCGCCCTATTTTTTAGCTCCCAGCCCTTACATAATACTGTATGGCAAAATTTGCTATGAGAAAAAAATGGCAGCTATTTGTTAACTGCTCCTCTCACACGTGTGAATACACCCTTAGGGGCAGATTTACCTCAGTGGAAATTCCTTCAGAAATTCTGCTTTATGTTATCCACCGAACACAGAACTTAGAAGGTGACTAGCAGATTAGGAAGAGCAGGCCTCACACAGTGAAACTGCCTGACAGACTGCTCTAGCTGCCCCGACAACCAATCAGAGGTCAGCTTTCACTTTACCTCAGCAGTTTCAAATATGAAAGCCGACCTCTGGTTGCTATGGACAACCAGAATGGTTTTACTCTGAGGCAATTTTCATTACTCAGGCCACTAACATTTGTTATAGAAGTCAGGGAACCTTGTCACATCCATTTCTTATAGCAGTGGTCCCTATTTACTCAATAAAATTGTACAATTAGTGGACTAGTAAGTCCTTAAGGTCCCTTCACACTGATTGATACCGCTGACGATTGCGACGCTGCAACGTCACAAACCCGACATCGCAGCGTTGCAAGCGCGGCGGTCACAATGAACAATTTTCTTCGCTTGGAGTGTATGATGCATGACACCCCAGCGATGCAAACGGCCGGGACTGGGATCCGCCATGCTCAGGAATGCCCCCTGCGATGTTGTATCCCGCTGTCACACGCAGCAATTGCCGCCGTCACAGCGGGGTATTGCTGAAACGTCATGGATCGGATGCTCGCTCAGTGTGATGGGGACCTTAGTAATGATAGCAACCATTTAATTGCAGCTGTACCCCTGAAAAATAAAAATGGACAAAGGCGCATATCGCGCTTTCATGGAAATATTTTGTGGACATTCTTGTGGTGCGAATCATCTTAGGTTGGTAAAAGCCAGAGCGATTGGCATAGCACAGCCCCTCACAAGCCACTTTGGCATGGTGTGGCCCCTCAACAGCCACTATGATGACGGGGCCTTTCAGAAGCCAGTCTGGCATGCAAGGCCTCTTTAGTATGTGAAGCCCAAGACCCACTTTGTTGTGCGGGCCCCCTCAGGAGCCAGTCTGGTTCCCAGGGCCCCTCAGAAACCACTATGGTGCCAATTAACCTCAGGAGCAAGTCTGGCATGCAGAGCCCTGCCCCTGGGTAGCTATTTTGGCCCCTTGGTAGCCACTTTGATGTGCGGGGCACCTTGGTAGCCACTTTGGCCCCTTGGTAGCCACTTTGGCACATTCGGTACCTCGGTAGCCACGTTGGCCACTTGGTAGCCACTTTGGCATATTCGGCACCTTGGTAGCCACTTTGGCCACTTGGTAGCCACTTTGGCCCATTCGGCACCTCGGTAGCCACTTTGGCCACTTGGTAGCCACTTTGTAGCCACTTTAGCACATTTGGCACCTCGGTAGCCACTTTGACACATTCGGCACCTCGGTAGCCACTTTGGCCACTTGTTAGCCAATTTGGCACATTCGGCCCCTCGGTAGCCACTTTGGCATATTCGGCACATCAGTAGCCACTTTGGCCACTTGGTAGCCACTTGGTAGCCACTTTGGCACATTCGGCACCTCGGTAGCCACTTTGGCCACTTGGTAGCCACTTTGGCCACTTGGTAGTCAGTTTAGCACATTTGGCACCTCGGTAGCCACTTTGGCAACTTGGTAGCCACTTTGGCAAATTCAGCACCGCGGTAGCCCCCTTGGCCACTTGGTAGCCACTTTGGCACATTCGGCACCTCAGTAGCCACTTTGGCCACTTGGTAGCCACTTTGGCACATTTGGCGCCTCGATAGCCACTTTGGCCACTTAGTAGCCACTTTGACACATTTGGCACCTCGGTAGCCACTTTGGCAACTTGGTAGCCACTTTGGCACATTCGGCTCCTCGGTAGCCACTTTGGTCACTTGATAGCCACTTTGGCACATTCGGCACCTCGGTAGCCACTTTGGCCACTTGGTAGTCACTTTGGCATATTCGGCACCTCGGTAGCCACTTGGTAGCCACTTTGGCACATTTGGCACCTCGGTAGCCACTTTGGCCACTTGGTAGCCACTTTGGCACATTCAGCACCTCGGTAACCACTTTGGCCACTTGGTAGCCACTTTGGCACATTCGGCACCTCGGTAGCCACTTTGGCCATGTTGACACATGCTGCCACTTTGCCTCGTGGCCACTTTTGCGCTCCAGGCCCCTCAAGGGCCACTTTGGCACACTGGTCTTCTAAAGCCACTTTGGCGTCCAACTGCAGTGATGGCGAACCTTGTCACTCCAGCTGTTGGAGAACTACAACTCCCAGCATGCATCAACTGCTGCCTCAACTGCTGCAGGTTGCAAGGGCATGCTGGGAGTTGTAGTTTTGCAACAGCTGGAGTGCCAAGGTTAGCCATCACTGGGTGGGGCTTTTCAAAAGCCATTGGTGCGCTGCACCTTTAAGACCTTGAATCAGCGATCTGTCAGCTTCTACAGGTCATGTGTGAAAGCTGCATTTGCATAGCTGCCATCTTTGTAAGGTCACTGCACCTGCGCTGTGGCTTCAATCAATGTCAGTTGGGGATCATGGAAAGGTCGCCATTAATTCCTATGGAAAAATTTTTGCTTAAAATGCGATTTTTTTAAAAAACTACAAATCGGATCGACTCCAAAAATACTTAGCACACCTGTCCCCACCGAGGGCTTCGAAACACCGCCTGAACGGGGTCTCTGCGCCGAGCGGTTCGGGCCGCATTAATTGCAGAAGACGCAGAGAAATAGAACAAGATGGGCATTTCCTGAAGGAAATACATGGTGCTTCACGTCCCCGTTCTAGTGTACAGTGTCCATTTTATGGACACTATAGTAATGAATTGGGGCTGTTTTTAAGTCATTTTTTTACACAGTCAGTCTTTGGGGGGAGCCCTGATCCTAATGCACATTTAAAATTAAATCTGTGACGAAAAAGTCACTCAGACCCCGTTTTTCGGAGTATTTTTTCGTCGCAGTCGAATGTTAATGTGTCCAGTAGCATCAGCTAAGGATTCCTCAGATTTTCCCGCAAAAAACGCATGCGTTTTTTGCGGGAAAATCTGAGGAATCCTTAGCTGATGCTAATGCACACAAGAAAATTGCACTGCGATGCCAAAATACCCCGAAAACTGGGGTCAGAGTGACCTTTTCTTCACAGATCGCCTCTGACAACCTGCCCCAGGCACTTCCAGCCTCTGACAACCTGCCCCAGGCACTTCCCACCTCTGACAACCTGCCCCAGGCACTTCCCGCCTCTGACAACCTGCCCCAGGCACTTCCAGCCTCTGACAACCTGTCCCAGGCACTTCCAGCCTCTGACAACCTGCCCCAGGCACTTCCAGCCTCTGACAACCTGCCCCAGGCACTTCCCGCCTCTGACAACCTGCCCCAGGCACTTCCAGCCTCTGACAACCTATCCCAGGCACTTCCCACCTCTGACAACCTTCCCCAAGCACTTCCAGCCTCTGACAACCTGCCCCAGGCACTTCCAGCCTTTGACAACCTGCCCCCAGGCTCTTCCAGCCTCTGACAACCTGGACCCCAGGCTCTGCCAGCCTCTGACAACCTGCCCCAGGCTGCGACAGCCTCTGACAACCTGCCCCCAGCCTCTGACAACCTGCCCCAGGCTCTTCCAGCCTCTGACAACCTGCCCCAGGCACTACCAGCCTCTGAAAACCTGCCCCCAGGCTCTTCCAGCCTCTAACTACCTGCCCCCAGCCTCTGACAACCTGCCCCCAGGCTTCAACAGCCTCTGACAACCTGCCCCCAGGCTCTTCCAGCCTCTGATAACCTGCCCCCAGGCTCTGACTACTTGCCCCCCGGCTCCGAAGCCTCTGACAACCTGCCCCAGGCTCCGACAGCCTCTGACAACCTGCCCCCAGGCTCTTCCAGCCTCTGATAACCTGCCCCCAGGCTCTGACAACTTGCCCCCCGGCTCCAAAGCCTCTGACAACCTGCCCCAGGCTCTGACAGCCTCTGACAACCTGCCCCCAGGCTCTGACAACCTGCCCCCAGGCTCCGACGCCTCTGACAACCTGCCCCAGGCTCTGACAGCCTCTGACAACCTACCCCCAGCCTCTGACAACCTGCCCCCAGGCTCCGACAGCCTCTGACAACCTGCCCCAGGCTCTTCCAGCCTCTGACAACCTGCCTCCAGCCTCGGACAACCCGCCCCCAGGCTCCGACAGCCTCTGACAACCTGCCCTAGGCTCTTCCAGTCTCTGACAACCTGCCCCCAGCCTCTGACAACCTGCCCCCAGGCTCCGACAGCCTCTGACAACCTGCCCTAGGCTCTTCCAGCCTCTGACAACTTGGTAGCCACTTTGGCTATTAGCTAATACGGGTCATGTGTAGAAGCTGCATTTGCATAGCTGCCATCTTTGTAAGGTCACTGCACCTGCTCTGTGGCTTCAATCCATGTCAGTTGGGGGTCATGGAAAGGTCGCCATTAATTCCTATGGGAAAATTTTTGCTTAAAATGTGATTTATTTTTTTTTTTAAAAAAAAACTACAAATTGGATCCACTTCAAAAATACATAGCACACCTGTCCCCACCGAGGGTTCGAAATGCCACCTGAACGGGGTCTCTGCGCCGAGCGGTGCGGGCCGCATTAATTGCAGTAAACGCGGAGAAGAAGTAGAATAATAATAAAATATAAGAAATCGGATTACAGTATGTTACTTGAACCTAGGAGGTTCAAGCAGCATAATTAATTTTCATGTTAACTGTCAATCCATTTTTGTGGTATACTTGATTGAATGTGGTTGCGGCCTACAGTACGTAGGTCGAACCATACAAACGATGCATGCTAGATTGAACAAGCATCGACACGATATCCGAAATGGCTTTCTCCTGCACAGCCTTTCTAAACATATTTTTTTTAACTGTGCATCAAAAAATCCCAAAACTTTGAAACTAACGATTATTGACCACATACCTGATACCGTGGCTGATCGCTTCAACAGTTTAATAAATAGAGAAAGCTTTTGGATTTTAAAGCTTGGCACACTTGCCCCTGAAGGTCTGAATTTAACTATTGATAAAGTGACCAGATAACTTTATTTGCCTTTTTTTATCATCAGTGCGTTTTACTTAGATGCTATTGTTTACATGCTTTTATTATTAATATGGGTTCTCGCTTTTTTATTGGTCTTTTTACTGGTCTACTAACCTGTTAATAATTTTATTCATTTATATCTATATTATTTTATTGCTCCTTTTTGCACATTTTATACATTTAAAACTTGTTTATCTCATGCTGTTTTATCTCACATTTTATATAGGTTGTTTTTATCTCCTTTTTTTATAATATATGATGTCATCTTGTCATAAAATGTGACTATCATAACATGTGACTGTTTTGACTGCTGTGATTGGCTGCTTCCCATTTAAATACCTCATCCCGTATGTCATTAATAAACTTTCACCTGATGAAGACGGATCCTCTGTCGAAACGCGTTGTTGTTTAAGCCCATCTCTTGTCTGAGTCTCTCTCCTGCGCTCCTAAGACCATTTTCCATTTTCTCATTACTTCTATCTTTAAGGGCATCATGTGGAGATTTGCTGCAGAAGACCAGAGAAGATGGAAGTCTGCAGAGACGACATGTGGGTGAGAAAACGCATCATGGGGTCTGGACAAGATGAAGAAAAGCAGGAGAACGACTCCAGAGACGGCGTCATCTATAAGGTACCTGGATGTAAATATTATTTGTGATACTGACTAATTCTCATGTTTTTACCTATTTTAGGAGCATTAAAGGGGTTGTCCAGGTTTGTGCTGAGTCTGCAGACATTCTATGTGACTGCAGACTTCTGAATTCTCACAGTGCTCACTGAATGCTGTCAGGATTCTCTCTCGTGCCGGTAATTTACATACATGCGGTCACATGCTGACTAGACATGCGTGGCCTCACTCATTGAAAATGTACTGAGCGAGGCCGGGCACGTCTAGTCGGAATGTGGCCAGAAGTATACAAATCACATGCTTGTGCTGACATGACCGTGTACTCTTTCCACCGATAAGGGAGAATCCTAAAAGTGTGCAGTGCATGCGTTGTGAGAATTCAGAAGCTGCAATGTCAGGACTCAGCTCTGCAGGTTCCAGCAGTCATCACATGGACACTTCACTCATGTACGACTTTCATACTTATGGTCCTGTGACAATGAGCTTCTTTTCCTGCTTCTCTCAGTTTTTCACTGAACATTGCGAGCATTAAGAAGAGCAGCTCGTCGGTACATGACTAAGGCCGGAGTCACACTATTATTATTATTATGCATTTATATAGCGCCATTTATTCCATGGCGCTTTACATGTGAAAAGGGGAAATATAGACAAGTATAGTAAACATGTGCAAGACAAGGGACACACAAGTACATAAGGAGAGGGGACCCTGCCCGCGAGGGCTCACAGTCTACAAGGATGGGTGAGGATACAGTAGGAGAGGGAAGAGCAGGTCGTGCTGTGGTTCAGTAGACCGAGGATCATTGCAGGCTGTAGGCTTGTCGGAACAGGTGGGTCTTCAGGTTCTTCTTGAAGGTTTCCATTGAAGGTGAGAGTCTGATGTGTTGCGGCAGGGAGTTCCAGAGTATGGGGGAAGCACGGGAGAAGTCTTGTATGCGGTTGTGGGAAGAAGAGATAAGGGGGGAGTAGAGAAGGAGATATTGAGATAATCGCAGGTTGTGTGCGGGTAGGTACCTAGAGACCATGTCACAGATGTATGGAGGAGACAGGTTGTGGATGGCTTTGTATGTCATGGTTAGGGTTTTGAATTGGAGCCTCTGGGCAATAGGAAGCCAGTGAAGGGCCTGGCATAGAGGGGGGGCTGGGGAACAGCGGGGAGACAGGTGGATTAGTCGGGCAGCAGAATGTAGGATGGACTGGAGCGGAGCCAGAGTGCTAGAGGGGAGGTGTTATGAATAAGTCACCGAGGAGGAAAAACAAAAACAAGCTAAGCCCCAGAAAACCAGAGAGGTTGGTAACTAAGCGGATTGCAGACCCCTGATCCTATCTACACAACTAGCAGTAGCCGTTGAGCATACCTACGATGATCCTAGACGCCTCGTCACAGCCAGAGAACTAAATAAGCCTAAAACAAGAAAAGGGGAAATTGTTGTGAGTTCATTTTCCCCTTCGTCACTGAGGTCTGGTGAACTCCCTATTCTGGTAAAGGAAGGTAATGAGCCTGATTATCAGGCACCTGAGCCTAATGATGATGACTGGCTGAGTGGAGTCACGGACTGGATATAAGGCTGCCGACGCCCTTCTGCCCTGCGGGTGATTTCTCTGTGGACTTCTAGGAAACCAGTCTGATTCCTGCTCCTCTAAAGCTAAGTTTTCTGCTTTGCCTTTTAGCATTTGTGTTTTGTTTTTGTTTGCCATTCCCTGCTGGGGTGAGCTGATTCTCCTTTTGCCGGTTGCTCTGTCTTCAGAATATTCCTGAGTACTGACATAGTCTTTTTGAAGCCTAGCATCTTCAGGGCCTTTTTCACTGTCAGTCTGTTGGCTCTTATTTTCATAGGGTTTTTCACGGATTGCAGACAGCAGCCTTCCTGTCCTTTCCTATCTAGTTAGCTTGGGCCCCGTCTTTGCTCAGTCTATCTTTCTGTCTGTGTTGTGTTCTTTCTTCTTGCTTCACCGTCATTATATGTGGGGGGCTGCCTTTTGCTTTGGGGTCTGCTCTGGGGCAGTTTAGATTTCCCTCTCTGTCTTTAGGCTATTTAGTTCTCCGGCTGTGATCGAGGGGTCTAGGGCATCGTAGGAACCCCCCACGGCTACTGCTAGTTGTGTTGATAGGTTCAGGGGTCTGCAATCCGATAGCTGCCAACCTCTCTGGTTTTCTGGACTTAGCTAGCATTTCTGTTTTTGCCTCCTACGGTGACTCAACCATAACAGGAAATCTACACTGCCCCAGAGCAGACTCCAAAGCAATAGACAGCCCCCAAACATGTATTGTCGGTGAGACAAGATGAAAACACAAACACAGATAGAAAAATAGGCTGAGCAAACGATGGGGCCCAAACTAACTAGAAAGGACAGGAAAGGAAAGATGCTGTCTGCAAAACCCTGCCAAAAATGTCCAACACTTTCTGATAACAAAAACCCTGAAGTCGCTAGACTTCAATTCCCTATATCAGCACTCTGGTATATTCTGAAGACAGAGCAAAAAAGAGACCAATCTGATCAGGGACAAAAAGCAAACTGGCATAAACAGAGACACAAGAATGGAAATTCAGCACAGCCCCAGCAGGGGCTGGCTGACCACAAAAACTGAGTAAACCAGACCAAATCTCATGTGAAAAAATAGCAGAGCACACTTAGCTTGAGAAGGCAGGAACAGAACTGGAAACCAGAACCTCAGGGCAGGAAAAATCACCAGCACAAAATTAGGGAGTCGGCTGTCTTAAATGCAGTCAGAGACTCCTGATGTCCACTCACAGTCCTCCTTCTCAGGTGGCAGGTCTCTGCCATTTAGATCAGCTTCATTACCTGCTGTCACCACCAGAGGGAGCCCGGATGGAGAACTCATGACTCCTCTGTCAACACAGCCAGCTCCACCACCCTCACCAGAAGCCAGAGGTAAACCAGAAAATGAGTTCACAACAGTACCCCCCCTTGAGGAGGGGTCACCGAACCCTAATCCACGCCACCAGGCCGATCAGGATGGGCTCGGTGAAAAGCACGAACCAATCTATCGGCATGAATGTCAGAGGCAGAGACCCAAGAATTGTCCTCCTGGCCATAACCCTTCCACTTGACCAAATACTGGAGTCTCCGTCTAGCCAGACGAGAATCCAGAATTTTCTCTACCTCATATTCCACATTACCTTCAACCAACACAGGGTCAGGAGGTGTCGCCATAGGAACCACTGGCTCAACAAACCTCTTCAACAGAGACTTATGAAACACGTTATGGATCTTAAACGTAACTGGGAGAGCCAATCGAAAAGAAACCGGGTTAAGAATCTCCAAAATCCTATAAGGTCCAATAAATCTTGGCTTGAACTTTGGAGACGCAACCTTCATAGAGATATATTTTGATGACAACCAAACCATATCACCCACTTTAAACCGGGGACCAATGGTCCTATGCCGGTTGGAAATCCGCTGGGCCTTTCCTTGAGAGAGGGACAACTTATCCACCACTTGGTCCCAAATCTGCTGAATTCTCTCTACCACAGTGTCAACACCTGGGCAGGCTGAAGATTCCACTTGCCCTGAAGAAAATCGAGGATGAAACCCAAAGTTACAGAAAAAGGGCGACATCAATGTGGCAGAACTAGCTCTATTATTTAGGGCGAATTCGGCCAAGGGCAAAAATGAGACCCAATCATCCTGATCAGCAGATATAAAACATCTCAAATAGGACTCCAAAGTCTGGTTTGTTCTCTGTCTGCCCATTGGTCTGTGGGTGAAACGCAGAGGAGAAGGATAACTGAATTCCCAGCATGGAACAAAAGGCTTTCCAAAATCTAGAGACAAACTGGACTCCTCTGTCCGACACAATGTTCTCAGGAATCCCATGCAACCGAACCACCTGTTGCAAAAACAAGGGCACCAACTCTGAGGAAGATGACAGCTTTGGGAGTGGTAAAAGATGGACCATCTTAGAAAATCTATCACAAATCACCCAGATAACAGTCATTCTCTGAGAGACAGGAAGATCAGAAATAAAATCCATTGAGATATGGGTCCATGGCCTCTTGGGCACCGGTAAGGGCATCAACAACCCACTAGAACGAGAACAGGGATTAGACCGAGAACAAGTCCCACAAGACTGCACAAAATTCCTAACATCACGAGATAAGGCAGGCCACCAAAAAGACCGACTCACCAAATCTCTGGTATCAAAAATACCTGGATGACCAGCCAACGCGGAGCAATGACCTTCAGACATCACTCTCTTCCTCCACTGGTCAGGAACATACAATTTTCCCATAGGACAACGCTCAGGTTTGTCCTCCTGAAATTCTTCCAGGGCACGTCTCAAATCGGGCGAGATGGCATAAAGAACTACCCCCTCACCTAGGATGGTAGTAGGTTTGGTCACAATAGGAGAATCAGCAAAGAAACTCCTAGAAAGGGCGTCTGCCTTAACATTCTTAGTGCCCGGAAGATAGGAGGCCACAAAATCATAATGCGTGAAAAACAAGGCCCACTTAGTCTGTCTAGGATTCAAGCGTTTGGCCGACTCCAGGTAAATCAAATTCTTGTGGTCAGTGAGGACCACAACTTGATGTCTAGCTCCCTCCAACCAATGTCTCCACTCCTCGAATGCCCACTTCATGGCCAACAATTCCCGATTCCCCACATCATAGTTGCGTTCAGATGGGGAGAACTTTCAGGAAAAGAGGGCACAGGGATTCATTTTAGAAGTCGCCGGATCTTTTTGGGACAAAACAGCTCCTGCAACAATCTCCGAAGCATCTACCTCTACCTGAAATGGAAGTGAGACATCAGGTTGCCGTTAAACCGGAGCAGAAGTGAACCTCTGCTTCAGCTCCTGAAATGCCAAAACAGCCTCTGGAGACCAATTCAGCACATCAGCGCCCTTATTGGTCAGATCAGTCAGTGGTTTGGCAATACCAGAAAAATTAGCTATAAATTTACGATAAAATTTAGCAAAACCCAATAACTTCTGGAGAGCCTTCAAAGAAGTGGGCTGAACCCAATCATAAATGGCCTGTACCTTGGCCGGGTGCATTTCAATAGTTGACTGAGACAAAATAAATCCCAAAAATGAAATCCTCTGTACACCAAAAAGGCATTTCGATCCCTTAACATACAGGGAATTCTCTCTCAAAATCCAGAACACAGTCCGAACATGTTCCACATGAGAATCCCAATCACTGGAAAAGATCAGAATATCATCCAAATAGATGATCAAAAACTTATTCAAAAAGTCCCGGAAAATATCAGTCATGAAGGGTTGGAAGACAGAAGGGGCATTAGTGAGCCCAAAAGGCATCACCAGGTATTCAAAATGTCCCTCCTGAGTATTAAACGCCGTCTTCCATTCATCTCCATGCTTGATGCGAATAAGATTATACGCCCCCCTGAGGTCAAGCTTAGTAAACGAGCAGGCACCTTTAACTCTGGAGAATAAATCAGAAATCAGGGGTAACGGATACTGATATTTAACCGTAATCTTGTTAAGGGAACGATAGTCAATACAAGGCCTTAATGAACCTTCTTTCTTAGCCACGAAAAAAAAACAGCACTTAAGGGTGAAGAAGATGGTCTAATATGACCCTTCTCCAACGACTCCTTAATATAAGATCGCATAGCCTCGTGTTCAGGTACAGATAAGTTGAAAAGCCAACCCTTGGGAAATTTACACCCAGGCCTCAACTCAATTGCACAGTCATAACTCCTATGAGGAGGCAAAGACGCAGACTTACTGTCACTAAATACATAATAAAAATCAGCCAAATAGTCAGGAACATAATGAGACTGGGGAGAGGTGGAGAAAGCAGGAGTGTCACCAAAAGCACACCGACAACCCCAATTCACCACAGACACAGATTTCCAATCCAAAACTGGATTATGGATTTGCAACCAGGGAAAACCCAGAACAATAGAATCATGCAAATTATGCAGTACCAAAAATCTACAATTTTCTTGGTGGTCTGGGGCGACCCGCATTATCACCTGGGTCCAAAACTGAGGTTTATTCTCCGCCAAAGGAGTAGCATCAATACCCCTCAAAGGAATAGGCGTCCGCAGAGGTATCATGGGAAAACCACAACGTTTAGCAAAATCCAAATCCATCAGATTCAAAGCCGCTCGTGAATCCACAAAAGCCTTGGCGGAAAATGTGGATAAGGAGCAGATCAGAGTAATTGCCAAAAGAAACTTAGGTTGTACACTGCCCACAGCAAATGTGCGTGCAAAACATTTCTCTCGTTTAGGGCAGACAGAAATAATATGAGAGGCATCTCCACAGAAAAAACACAGCTTATAACGCCTGACGTTGCACCCAAGACAAAACTCTATCACATTGCATAGGTTCAGACATTTGTTGAAAAGGTGGCAACAACTCTCGTGTAGTTTTACGTTCACGTAAACACCGATCAACTTGAATGGCTAATGACATAGAATCGTCAAGACCAGAGGGAACAGGAAATCCCACCATAATATGTTTTACTGTTTCTGATAAACCCTTACGAAAGAGAGCTGCCAAGGCACCATCATTCCATGTAGTAAGGACCGCCCACTTTAGGAATTTTTGACAGTATAACTCTGCAGAATCCTGACCCTGGTTCAATGCCAATAGGGCTTTTTCAGATTGATCAATAGCATTAGGTTCATCATAGAACAACCCCAAGGCTTGAAAAAATGCATCCACATTAGTCAGAATAGGATTTTCAGGTGTCAAAGAAAACGCCCAATCCTGGGGATCGCCGCGCAGCAAGGAGATGACAATTTTAGCCTGCTGCGCAGAGCTCCCCGATGAGTTAGGCTTCAAGGCAAGAAATAATTTACAATTATTCTTAAAATTCAAAAATTTAGACCGATCCCCAGAAAACACATCAGGAGTAGGGATTTTTGGTTCAACAGCATGTGATTGAGCGAGATAGGCGGAAATTTCCCACACTTCAGCAGCGAGCTGCTCCACATGATCAGACAATTGCTTAATCTCCATTAAGGAAAAAATCCTCCTATGGCCCCAGAGAAAAAGAGGAAAAAATACATATAAAAAAAAAAAAAATTCTGACACATTTTTTTTTATTTTACAATCTTCTTTCCTGCTTTTGAGTACCCTAGAATCTGCGGTATGGCTGGTGATTCCGTTATGAATGAGTCACCGAGGAGGAAAAACAAAAACAAGCTAAGGCTAGTTTCACACTAGCGTTTATTCGACACAGTGCACGGTGCCGCTAAGCCCCGCCCCTGCCGGCTCCCTGCCCGCCCCATCCGGTCATCGCCGCCTACTATCGTACATGGACGCTTGCGATCTGCGTACCCTATCTTTAGCATAGGCTGCGCAGATCGTGCGCTGGCCATGCGCTAGTAGGATTTTGGCCTGCGCTGCGCACTTTTGAAGGTGCACCGTGCGCGCCAAAATGCAACATGCTGCGATCGGTGCGCACGGGCGCACCTTCAAAAGTGCGCAGCGCACGCCAAAATCCTACTAGCGCACGGCCAGCGCATGATCTGCGCACCCTATGCTAATGATAGGGTGCGCAGATCGCAAGCGTCCATGTGCGATAGTAGGCGGCGATGACCGGATGGGGCGGGCAGGGGGCGGGGCTTAGCAGCGCCATGCGCTGCGTCGAATAAACGCTAGTGTGAAACTAGCCTAAGCCCCAGAAAACCAGGGAGGTTGGTAACTAAGCGGATTGCAGACCCCTGATCCTATCCACACAACTAGCAGTAGCCGTGGAGCATACCTACGATGATCCTAGATGCCTCGTCACAGCCGGAGAACTAAATAAGTCTAAAGTAAGAAAAGGGGAAATCTAAACTGCCCCAGAGCAGACTCCAAAGCAATAGACAGCCCCCAAACATGTATTGTCGGTGAGACAAGATGAAAACACAAACACAGATAGAAAAATAGGCTGAGCAAACGATGGGGCCCACACTAACTAGAAAGGACAGGAAAGGAAAGATGCTGTCTGCAATCACGCACAAAACCCTGCCAAAAAATGTCCAACACTTTCTGATAACAAAAACCCTGAAGTCGCTAGACTTCAATTCCCTATATCAGCACTCTGGTATATTCTGAAGACAGAGCAAAAAAGAGACCAATCTGATCAGGGACAAAAAGCAAACTGGCATAAACAGAGACATAAGAATTGAAATTCAGCACAGCCCCAGCAGGGGCTGGCTGACCACAAAAACTGAGTAAACCAGACCAAATCTCATGTGAAAAAATAGCAGAGCACACTTAGCCTGAGAAGGCAGGAACAGAACTGGAAACCAGAACCTCAGGGCAGGAAAAATCACCAGCACAAAATTAGGGAGTCAGCTGTCTTAAATCCAGTCAGAGACTCCTGATGTCCACTCACAGTCCTCCTGCTCAGGTGGCAGGTCTCTGCCATTTAGATCAGCTTCATTACCTGCTG
Organism: Dendrobates tinctorius; assembly: GCF_039654945.1. NCBI lineage: Eukaryota > Metazoa > Chordata > Amphibia > Anura > Dendrobatidae > Dendrobates > Dendrobates tinctorius. Next base: position 4,095,564 of record NW_027361731.1, on the reverse strand, counting down.
TCACCACCAGAGGGAGCCCGGATGGAGAACTCATGACTCCTCTGTCAACACAGCCAGCTCCACCACCCTCACCAGAAGCCAGAGCTAAACCAAAAAATGAGTTCACAACAGGGAGGCCAGAGAGGTAAGAGGTTGCAGTAGTCGAGGCGGGAGATAAGAGCATGCACTAGTGTTTTTGTGGTTTCGTGGTTGAGGAATGAGCGGATCCAGGAAATATTTTTGAGTTTGAGGCGGCAGGAAGAGGCGAGGGCTTGGATATGTGGTTTGAAAGAGAGCGCAGAGTCGAGGATCACCTCAAGGCACCGAGCATACGGGACTGGGGAAAGAGAGCAGCCGTTGACATTGATGGATAGGACTGGTGGAGGGGTAGAGTGAGATGGGGGAAAGATGATGAGAGAAATACGGATGAGTGCTATGTGAGAAAAAAAATGTTAACCTATGTGGCAGCTCCCATCATCCATTTTTTTCTCGCCCTGTTTTATATGTGCGGGTGAAATCACAGCAAACTGCAATTTGCACCATATTATGCCCAAGACTCGCCAATGCAAGTCTATGGGTGCGAGAAAAAAACGGATTACACACGGACCATGCGTGAGACTTGTGAGAAATACGCACCGGTGTTCTTTAGGAAAAAATTGGCAGTCAACGTGATCAGGAAAGTTTCTGAACATTTTCCCACGCTGTCAGTTTACGGCAGGTCAGGTGGGGAGTCAGCACAGCCTCAGTGACGTCAGCGGTAATCACTGAGGCTGAGCAGACACCCCTGATGCGCCTTTTCTGGGGTAGCGGGCGGCAGATATTTTTAGCCAGGGGTACCCAAAAACAATGGTCACTCTCTAGGCTATTAATATCTGACCTCAGTCACTGGCTTACCCTCACAGGTGGAGAAAATTGGGCGGGAGCCCACGCCAGTTTTTTCCGTGAATTAATCCTTTAATTTAACACCTACAGCCCTAAAATTTTACACTCACACACTACTAACATTATTAGTGAGGGACATAAAAAAATAATGGATATGCAATGGTTTAGTGTATGCAATGTATGTAATGATTTTACAGAAGCCGACAATTGATTTTTCACCTATTCTGCTATCTACCTCTGTATGAAATATATATATATATATATATATATATATATATATATATATATATATATATATACACAGTGCCTTGCAAAAGTATTTGGCTCCCTGGAACTTTTCAAACTTTTCCAACATATCATGCTTCAAACATAAAGATACCAAATGTAAATTTTTGGTGAAGAATCAACAACAAGTGGGACACAATTGTGAAGTTGAACGAAATTTATTGATTATTTTAAATTTTTGTAGAAATTCAAAAACTGGAAAGTGGGGCGTGCAATATTATTCGGCCCCTTTAACTTAATACTTTGTTGTGCCACCTTTTGCTGCGATTACAGCTGCAAGTCTCTTGGGGTATGTCTCTATCAGTTTTGTACATCGAGAGACTGAAATTCTTGCCCATTCTTCCTTGGCAAACATCTCGAGCTCAGTGAGGTTGGATGGAGATCGTTTGTGAACAGCAGTTTTCAGCTCTTTCCACAGATTCTCGATTGGATTCTGGTCTGGACTTTGACTTGGCCATTCTAATACCTGGATACGTTTATTTGTGAACCATTCCATTGTAGATTTTGCTTTATGTTTGATATCATTGTCTAGTTGGAAGACAAATCTCAGTCTCAGGTCTTTTGCAGACTCCAACAGGTTTTCTTCAAGAATGGTCCTGTATTTGGCTCCATCCATCTTCCCATCAGTTTTAACCATCTTCCCTGTCCCAGCTGAAGAAAAGCAGGCCCAAACCATGATGCTGCCACCACCATGTTTGACAGTGGGGATGGTGTGTTCAGGGTGATGAGCTGTGTTGCCTTTACACCAAACATATCGTTTGGCATTGTTGCCAAAAAGTTTGATTTTGATTTCATCTGACCAGAGCACCTTCTTCCACATGTTTGGTGTGTCTCCCAGGTGGCTTGTTGCAAACTTTAAACAACACTTTTTATGGATATCTTTGAGAAATTGCTTTCTTCTTGCCACTCTTCCATAAAGGCCAGATTTGTGCAGTGTATGACTGATTGTTGTCCTATGGACAGACTGTCCCACCTCAGCTGTAGATCTCTGCAGTTTATCCAGAGTGATCATGGGCCTCTTGGCTGCATCTCTGATCAGTCTTCTTGTTTGAGATAAAAGTTTAGAGGGATGGCCGGATCTTGGTAGATTTGCAGTGGTATGATACTCCTTCCATTTCAATATGATTGCTTGCACAATGCTCCTTTGGATGTTTATAGTTTTGGAAATCATTTTGTATCCAAATCCGGCTTTAAACTCCACAACAGTATCACGGACCTGCCTGTTGTGTTCCTTGGTCTTCATGATGCTCTCTGTGCTTCAAACAGAACCCTGAGACTATCACAGAGCAGGTGCATTTATACGGAGACTTGATTACACAGGTGGATTATACTTATCATTATTAGTCATTTAGGACAACATTGGATCATTCACAGATCCACAATGAACTTCCGGAGTGAATTTGTTGCACTGAAAGTAAAGGGGCCGAATAATATTGCACGCCCCACTTTTCAGTTTTTGAAATTTCACAAAAATTTAAAATAACCAATAAATTTTGTTCAAATTCACAATTGTGTCCCACTTGTTGTTGATTCTTCACCAAAAATTTACATTTGGTATCTTTATGTTTGAAGCATGATATGTGGGAAAAGGTTGAAAAGTTCCAGGGGGCCAAATACTTTTGCAAGGAACTGTATATGTGTGTGTGTGTCTCACTGACCTATATAAATATATATAGACTGTACATATGTTTTCACAAATATTTGAGGCTATGGACCCATTATATGTCCATTTTGCAAGCCGGCGAGAAAATCTCCCCGTACAATGACATAGGGATGTCACACGGATACTTTGATGGGAGGAAATCGCATCCCCGCATTGCACACGGATGACATACGTATCACTGTTCATGAAACATTTGTGCAATTCTCGTCCGTGAAAAACAGACCGATATTTTATACGTCTAGTGTGACTCCAGCCTAAGTGTGCAAATCGCATGTGTTCTTTTGGGGGGGCACGGAACCGAATTCTCGCCCAGGGTGCCAGAAAGCCTAGATACACCTCTGACCCCAGCGCTCATTTTGCACAGGGCTCACATGATATAAAAACCTCAAAAGAGCCCCTTGAACGCAAGTGCCAACACCGCTGAAGCGGCGCCAGCATGGGAGGTTTGTATAAGTATTTCTATTTTAACAGGACCAAACATGAGGAATGAGAAGGGATTGCCCAAGTAGTGGACAACCTTTTCGAAGCATCAAAAATCCCACACAAAGAAAACTTATTATCATACCTGGAGTGTGAGAAATGAATTACAGGAATTTGTATTTTGTTGACCTTCAAAAATAACTCAGACGGGGAGAACCTATATATATTATTGACAAATTGTACAAAAACATGATGCGCGTGGCGTGCGTTCAAGGATGGAATATTATATGGGAGTTTTATAGAATAAACCAAATACCAACAGAAAATAAATAACCCAAAACAAACATTTATCAGTAAAAATAACTCCTCTTTATTAGGTAAAGTATCAAAGAATTGCGCAATTTTCCGATACCTGTAGCGGCTCCATTTTTCATGATCTCCGGTTTGGTGAGGGCTTATTTCTTGCGCGCTGAGCTGACGTTTTTGATGATACCATTTTGGTTCAGATACGATCTTGTCATTGCCCGTTATTGCATTTTAATGCAATGTTGCGGCGTCCAAAAAAGCGTAATTCTGGCATTTTGACTTTTTTCTCGTTACGCCTTTTAGCAATTGAGTTGATTCTTTTTTTATGTTATATTGTGTTGGGTTTTTTTGTTTTATTTTGAATGGGGCAAAGGGGGTGTTTTGAACTTTTATATTTTTTTTTATATTTTTTAAAACTTTTTTTTTCATTTTTGTCATTGTGAAGACATACCACATTGTATCTTAATTAACCAACTGACTATTTTTAGCAAACAAAGAATAATAGAATGTTATCTGTATGTTGGCTTTCAAATTTAAGTGCTGATTTCTGGTTGGTCAAGAAAACAGACTTTTGCTTGTGTAAGCCTGTGATATTGACTTTTATTGTGCGCTTATCCTTGATCACTGGTGTTGTTTGCTGATATGTAGTGATGATCGAGTATGCTCGGTGCTCTGGTTTTCCTGAGCATGCTTGGTTGTTCTCCAAGTATTTGTAGTGCTGATATGTAGTGATGATCGAGTATATTCAGTGCTTGGGTGTTCTCCCAGTATTTGTGCGTGCTCGGAGATTGTTTGTGTCTCCGCAGCTGCATGATTTGTGGCTTGTAGACAGCCTGAATACATGTGTGGATTCCCTAACAAACAGGCAATCCCCAAATGTATTCAGGCTGTCTAGCAGCCACAAATCATGCAGCTGCGGCGACACAAAATAAATCTCCGCGCACGCCCAAATACTCGACGAACACCCGAGCATGCTCGCAAAAACCCGAGCACTGAACATACTCGATCATCACTACATATCAGCACTACAAATACTTGGAGAACAAGCATGCTCAGGAAAACCCAAGCACCGAACATACTCGCTCATCACTACTGATATACTAATTATGCAATGTATTATGGAACCAGTTTGTTGACTTCGAAACCAGAGAGGGAAAGACTATGCAAATAGTTTAAATAATCAAGTAATGCTGCTTGATCTCATCTCCATTCTTACCCTTTATGTAAATAATGAATGTGGAACACTTGTTAAGTCTAAAAATAGGTTACATGCCTCTGTATGAAGAGACTGAGAGAGAGAAACAGCCAGAGAGATTCTGCCAAGACATCGAAAAGACCAGAGACAGGACAGCAGCAATTTTACATCATGGCTCCATCACGAGGGACACAGATCTATAATTCTATAGGAAACAACCTAGGGGTTTTCAGCCTCAGTTGGAAGAATACAGATCTGCTCCATTGACCATCGCTGAACCATGGATACGTTTGGAGAAGGCAGGTTGTGATCCTCAGATCAACTGGTCTTGTACCTTGTATGGACTAAATGGACTGTCATCTTTCTACACTTGTCGTTACCTCCTCTCTGTGTGTGTGACACAGTTGGGGTAACGACCCTGGGAGCTCTGAAGTCACAGCTGCTGTTATCCCGGTGAGTCTGCGGAAGTGTGAGACTCTGTAATGTGCACCATCTTGGGTATTTTGCTGGGACTGTTCTATGTGTTATCTGTCTGCTTTGTGGTTCAATAAAGTATTGCCACACTGTGTTTCCCTCAACCTGTGTTGTCTGAGTAGCGTTTTGCCCACGTTAAAAGGAAAGCGGGAGTTCGGCAAGATGATCCCTGGTCCATGCAGTTTCGGCTAGCTGCCAGGTCTTCACAGACATGCTTCAATAGTCTCCATGAGAAACTAGAAACTGCCATAACCCGATCGGTTCTGCTGCATAGAGGCGATGATCAGATCGCCTGTATGTAGCAGAGTTGCTCACTTGCTATGAGCGACGACCACCGGGCAGCGCTCATAGGATCCGGCAGTGACAACCATACAGGTCTGCGGGAGACCTCTAGTTGTCATGGAAACCCATTGATGACCCGCGACCATGTGACAGGGTCACCGATGGGCGGGGTTTCCTGTTCATCATGTGCTGGAAAAGATATGGGCTCAGCACCGGAGCGCACATCAAAGGGAGGGGGTCCGACATCAGCGTACATTTCTAACCGGTGTCGGAAAGGGGTTAAAGGGGATTGTTTTTACAGAGACAGAAGTGGTAATCCATCATGTATACATATAAATAATTGCAAATACACAGCTTATAATGTGAAATAGTATATAGTTACAACAAGAAAATATAATGTGTGTAAACCATGTGTAGATATAAAAATTCAGGCAAATGTCAAATGTGACTCCATCTAGTGGTTATGTGGAGAAGTGCCATCATAGAGTAAAATGTATCCAGAGAGAGTGTCACTATCAAGGTGGAGATGAGAATAAGTGCACCGTATTTATTGAGCATAAGATAAATACATACATAGATATATATATACGGATTGTAGATATATCACCTGATATCAGTTTATAAGGTGAATAGATACTGTGCACTTATAAATGAATAGCTTATATAATGAGAGGACACAGAGCAAAGGGTATAAATAGTAAGAGAATAAAGAGCTAACAGCGCATTACACTCCTGGAATACAAATAGGAGATATAAAGTGCAGCAAGTGCCATATGGAATATTCCAGGAACATATTACAGCCCATATAGTGTATAGGAGGAAACCTCCTAACAAGAGATGGGGATTACACATCCTATAGACGACATGCCAGTAGTGTACAGATAAAGATGGCAGATTTACCACTATTCCCTCTTACACGCGTTTCGCCACGTCAGCTTCCTCAGAGAGAGTATGGATAAGGGTTTCCAAAGGTGTATTTATATGGGCTTCCAACAAACCGAGGTCCTGCACTGATCCAGGCAAGGAGAGGAACTCTGGGATAGAGTGTGACCGGAATGACGCTGGATGGACGCATCGCCATGGAGACCGGCCGGGCCCACACCACGCGAGCATTCAGCATCCCCAGTGAAGCAGGAGGTTCAGGATGAAAATCTGTTGGTAAGACCTAGATGAATGATGCTGCATAGAGCGATCTGGTAGTGATCAGTCAGGTAAAGTGATAGTGAGGGGTGTCAGGAAACCAAACAATGCATGTGAAAAGTGCCAAATGTGACACCACCAAGTGACCAGTGAAAGTGCTACTGTGCAACGGATGAGAAATGAAGAATAAAAAGTGAGAAGATAAAGTTATAAAGATAAAAGCAGCTTAAAAAAGTGATGGATAATTTGAGAAAATATATATATATATATATATATATATATATATATATATATATAATAAAATATATGGAAAAGTGTTTGTTGTGAAGCGTATACACTTATAAAAATGTTTTCTTTAAAGTATAGAAATATAAATAAATCTGTATTGGGATGTGTAAAAGAAAGAAATATGTTATTTTATTAAAACAATGTAATGAACAATAAATTAAGTGAATAATCATGAATGAAATTGTTATTAAAAAATGTAAGTAAGTCACAGAACCTGATATACTTCCCGGAATATATGGGCTTATATTAGAATCCCTTATAACCAACTGGAAAGATAAAAACAAAGGAAAAAGGGCGGAACAAAAAAACAAGCACCAAACAACTCATAACCCACAATTAACAGTCAGAAAAAAAATCTAAGCTTATATTCAAACTGCAATGTTAGTCACATTTGATCTGTGTCTCTCCCAGAAAAAAAGTCATCATAGTGTCATTCCCTGTAATAAACGGATAGAGGATTAAATGATTACGGAGAGACCGTCCATTGTTAGAATAGTGGGTAGACACAGATGGTATCCAATGTTCCTGACTATCCGGATATCTAGAGGATCTTCACCATAGGAGAGTAAAGTGCAGATAGGCTATCTTGTGACCACTGTATTGAAGCAATGGCCGGGGGACCACCACAATGCAGGGGGACTACGGTATACAAGATAAAGTGCAAATAACAAAGGGTTAATTTATTTACAGGCAAGGAATGCAGTGTTTAGGAAAATGCAGAAACAGGGGTATGCTAAACAGACAATTTACAAGGATAATATTCTCTAGCTGGATTGTCAAACAGCATAGAGCACCAACTATAACAGCTCAGTGTATTTATCCAACTGGCAAGACAACACAGTAAAGTCTTGTATGATGCTACACTAACTATAACCTATCTGGCCTTTGCTAACCAGGCCACATGGCTGCCGTGCTCTATCTATTGCAGCCTATCCTAAGTCCTAGCATGTGCACAGAAGAGGTTAATACTCACAGTAGCGTTGGTATCTCAGTCCATTCCAGGGGGCCTGCAGCTTTGCAAGATGGTGCGCATTTCTTCCTGGAAGCTCTGTGCAACGTGGTCTTTTTCTTGTGTGCAGGTCCAGTGATGCTCCTAGATACGGTGGATTCCCTCCTCTGGATTCCTATCTTGTCTTTTCTTCATGGCTCCTGATGGCAACACAGGAAAGCCACTTTGTTATCCCCAGAATAGTTTACAAAGTCTTTCCTTCACAGCTCAGGCACGTCTCTTTCCTGCAGAAATCTTGGCTTTCTCCTCACACACAGAAAAGCAGCCCCTCCCCTCTCCAGTGCTGGCAGAAGACACCAAACAGTCTTTACAGCAGGGAAGTGCAGAATGTCTCACTGCTCTAACCAAGGGGGTGCTGTCTCTTAAAGTGGCAGCTTGCCTCTATGGTCCATAGCAACACCACCCCTTGACATGCCTCCATACTTAAAGATGGTCGTCCTCGAACATCACAGCATCAAGGCTGCAGTGGCATAGAGACACTGGCAATGCGGAACAGCACCTATAGGGGAGAAAACACAAGTGGAGAAACAGACAGAGAACACTGTTCTATGTATCGGGCTGGTGGAACCCTGTTATGATTGGGTCACTGAGGAGGAAAACAAAACCAAGCTAAGTCACAGAAAACCAGAGAGGTTGGTAACTATGCGGATTGCAGACCCCTGATCCTAACCACACAACTAACAGCAGCCATGGAGCGTACCTCCGATGATTCTAGATGCCTCGTCACAGCCGGAGGACTAAATAAGTCTAAAGCAAGAAAAGGGGAAATCTAAACTGCCCCAGAGCAGACCGCAAAGGAATAAACAGCCCCCACACATGTATTGATGGTAAAACAAGATGAAAGCACAAACACAGGTAGGAAAATAGGCTGAGCAAACGATGGGGCCCACACTAACTAGAAAGGACAGGAAAGGAAAGATACTGTCTGCAATCATGCCAAAAAACTCTGCAAAAAATGTCCAACACTTCTGATAGCAAAAAAAACCCTGAAGTCACTAGACTTCACCCACTATGTCAGCACTCTGGCATATTCTGAGAACAGAGCAAAAAGAGGCCAATCTAATAAGGGACAAAAAGCAAACTGGCAAATACAGTAACATAAGAGTGGAAATTCAGCACAGCCCCAGCCAGGGCTGGCTGACCACACAAAAACTGAATAGACAAAACCAAATCAAATGTGAACATTAGCAGAGAAAACTTAGCTTGAGAAGACAGGAACTGAGCTGGAAACCAAGACCTCAGGAGGCAGGAAAAAATCACTAGCATGGGAATAGGGAGTTGGCTGTCTTAAATCCAGTCTGAGACTGCAGATGTCCAATCGTCGTCCTCATTTTGAGGTGGCAGGTCTCTGTTAATTAGATCAGCTTCATTACCTCCTTCCACCACCAGAGGGAGCCCGGAAAGAGAACTCACAACTCCTCTGTCAGCACAAACAGTTCCCTCACCAGAAACCAGAGGCAGGCCAGAAAATGAGTTCACAACAGAACCCCTGCAGTAGACCTCTGGGATCTCCGGAGGAATACTTGCTGCAGGAGTTATAGTAGGCTCTTGTTTGGACTCATCATCACATGGCGGCAGTGGAACCTCCAGAAGATTACCATTTCCGTCAGGACCGATCCACCATTCATCATTGATTTCACCAGCAGGCAAGACAGCTTCAGGAGGTGGAGCATCACCCTCAAGCGGCACTGGTACAGGATGGGCCTCGGACCGGCATGGCCACAGCATATTACTGTGGAGCACTCTAGGGGCGGACGCCCCATTCTCAACCTTCACCTTTTAGCCTGGGCCGTCAGTATTTCACTCGCTCGATTACTTTGTAAGGCTGTATTTGCCATCTCTCGCTTAGCTTACCCCTGGCGTGTTTCTCTCTAATACTCGGTCCCCGGGACGGAGTGGTATCTCCTGAATCGGTTTATGGCTTCTTTTCCTCTTCCAACGTCCTCAGCATTTGCAGCAAGGTTTGGTTGAAACGTTCACATGCTCCGTTGCCTTGAGGGTGGTAAGGGGTGGTCGGGGACCGCTCGATGCCATATAAACGATACAGTTCTTCCATCACCTTGCCTTGGAAACATACACCTTGGTCAGAGTGGATGCGCTTTGGGCACCCATACACTCGGATGAAGTCTTGACAGATGGCCCCTGCCACCAACTTGGCAGTCTGATCTCTAGTCGGGGTGACTACCGCGAACTTCGAGAAATGGTCGGTCATCACCAAACAGTACTGTGGCCACCTGGCTGAGTGTCCCACGAGGAGATAATCGATCATCAAGACTTCCAGCGATTCCTTAGTACGTATGGTCTGGATGGGTGCCCTTTGTTCAGTACTCTTAACGAGGTCACATACCTGATACTGCCGGCAGACCCGAAGTGGGCTCCGAATTCGTGGGCTTCTTTAGCCACTTCAGTGTCTTTCGACTGTTGTCTCTTGCGATATAGCACCGATTCTCACACCTCCAGCCTATCCCACTGGTGTAAGACACTCTTCATCTCAGCATCCAGACTATCCCTCTCTTGTTTGCCTGGCTTCCGCTTCTGCACTACCCATCATTTCATCTGTCTCAGCCATTCGTCTTCATCTACACATCCTCATTCTTCATTGGTTCTCCCCAGAGATCAGGGTAGTGCGTAGGCCTCCCTACTTGACTGGACAGCAACCACTGGGGTCCTGAACTTATGGAAGTCTGTGTTTCTTCCTCTTCGAGTTGTTCATCAAGATCCCCCACTGGTGTTTCCACCATCACTTGTGAAAGGCCGTCGGCATTTGCATTTTCAGTGGCAGAGCGATAATGGATGGTAAAGTCAAACTTGGCCAGGCGAGCCACCCACTGTTGTTCCAAGGCCCCCAATTTAGCATTTTCAAGGTGGGCCAAGGGGTTATTGTCCATTCGAACATGAATCTTGGTCCCTGCCAGGAAGCCCGCAAGCTTCTCTGTCATGGCCCACACCTGGGCCCGGAGCTCTAACTGGAAAGAGCTGCAATTGTGGGGGTTTCTTTTGCTGTCTCACAGGGACCTGCTAGCATACTCTCTCATGTGCATCCTGTATATGGGAAAGTACTGCACCGAGTCCATGAAGGCTACCGTCTGTGTACAACAGGAACAGTTGATCAAAATCTGTGTAAGCCAAAATTGGGGCTGAAGTAAGAGCATTCTTTATAGCCTGGAAGGCCTCATCTCACGTCTGGTCCCCAGGGATTCAGTGGGTCTTCGGCACTCCGGCGGTCCCCCTCAGCAGCTCATTCAGGGGACCCGCCACCTTTGCGAAATCTTTGACAAACCATCAGTAGTACCCGTCGAGCCCAAGGAAAGCCTAGCATTCCCTCACTGTTCGAGGGACTGGCCAGTTCTGAATAGCAGTCACTTTTTCCGGTGAGGGTAGAACCCCGAACTTGTGACACTGTGGCCCAGGTACTCGATCTCTCTTTTGAAGAGATGGCATTTCTTTGGCTTCACCTTCAGATTATGAACCCGCAGTCTTCCAAGTACCTGTCCAAGCCGGGCAAGATGGTCTTCGAATGAGGCAGAGAACACAATGAAGTCATCCAGGCAGATCAAGATAGCCTCAAAGTTAAAGTCTCCCAAACACTTATCCATCAGCCTTTGAAATGTGCCCGGAGCATTGGAGAGCCCGAAGGGCATCCGGTTAAACTCAAACAATCCCATAGGGAGTTTCCTTGTCTTTTTCTTCCACGGCTACTTGCCAGTATCCACTTGCTAGGTCCAAGGTAGAGAAGTACTTGGCTTTCTCCAACGCTGTCAAGGATTCCTCGATGCGGGGTAACGAGTAAGATTTTTGCACAGTGCAAGCATTGAGTTTCCTGTAATCGACACAGAACTGGATAGTCCCATCCTTCTTCTTGACGAGCACCACCGGGGCCGTCCAGGGGCTCTGACTACTCTGCACTACTCCTGAATCCAGCATCTGCACAAGTAATGTCTTTACCTCTTGATACATCTTCGGTGGGATTTGCCGGTATCGTTCACGAATTGGACGAGCATTCCCTATCGGTATCTCATGTGTGATCGCTTCGGAACAGCCAAAATCTTCTGTGTGATGAGCGAACACGGCCTGATTTTCCCACAGCATAGCTTCTATCGCCTGCACACACACACAGGGCCTAGGGCCTTCACATCCACTTCCATTTGATCCAGGATGACCCCCCATTCCACTTCAGGGTTGGAGTCTCTTTGGTCCCTGCCACGACTGCGAGAGTCCACCTCGTACCTTCTATCGGTGATAAAGACATCTCCTTCTGACTTACCACTTCGCCCTTGTGTAGGTACACCCGGGCCAGATCTGTCACTCGCGGCAAGGTGACTTCCCCGGGGCCCATGTTCAAAGCTCTTATGGGCACATGTCCTCGCTGGACCACCGGTATTGTACAAGCTACCATGACTTCCTGGTCTGCTCCTCGGCCTACCACAGGCTGAACAATCACCTCCAGCCCGTCAAGGTTGTGATGAGTCCCCACTGGAAGGTGTAAAATACTTTCTCACTTGGGAGGCATGATTACAGGCTTCCTGATGACCCCTACCATCTGATAAGACAGCACACTCTTCTGCGTCCCACAGAGATGGTTCAATTGCTGAAGGGCTTCTTGCGTAGGCTTGTGTGTAGCAGCCTTCTTCCAATAACTGGGTCCCCGTTTGGTAAACATTATCTGATCGAGTTCTTGTAGGATATTCATTCCCAGTACTACAGGCACATCTTCTTTGATGGGCTCAGGGACTAGCAGGATCCCTTTCTTTCCTACTTCTTGCCCACAGATTCGAATATTCATCCACACGACCCATGTGAACAGGATCGGTTGTTGATTGGCAGCAAACAACCGGATCAATGTCTTCTTCTCTGGCTTGGCCAGGGCCTGAAAATGCTGTTTGAAATATGATTCTGGCATCATTGTCACTTGTGACCCAGTATCTATCAAGCAATCCACTGGAACACCCTCAAATTTGGCACGCAGGATGGGACTCCCAGCAATCAAATGTTCATAATCGTTTTAAAGAAATCTCAATATGGAAGAGGCCAGGAGCCATTTGGTGAGCTGCATTTCTTGCTACATGTTCACAGACTTACCAGTGGAAAAGCCAAACTTCACATGCCACAAATGCAAGCTTGTGTCCCTGTTGGAGGAAAAGTTGCAAAATCTCGAAGAGAGGTTAGCTACGTTGAAGATCATTAAGGAAGGTGAAGAGTTCTTGGACAGAGCAGAATTATCTCTTCATGTTACAGAAAGAGAAGAAATTCGAAGTGCACCTGAAGAAACAGAGGAATGGAGACATGTGACCCAGAGAAGCAGGAGGATCAGGAGGCAGTCAGCACCCATACTGCTCAGAAACCAGTACCAGGCTCTCACGCAGGAAAACGATGAAGAAATACATCAGGATAAGACTTTGCCAACAAACAGCAACCTTGTACGCCCTCAGAGTCCTCCTGGATGGAGAAAGAAAAATGTTGTGAAGAAGAAACGGAGAGTGGTGGTCATGGGGGATTCCCTGTTGAGAGGAACAGAGGCCACTATCTGCAGACCGGATATAACTTCAAGAGAAATATGCTGTCTTCCAGGTGCAAAAATTAAAGATGTGTCTGACAGGATATCAGGACTCTTCAGACCTACAAATGACTACCCATTCTTGCTACTACATGTGGGGACAAATGACACCGCAAGAAATGACCTGGAAACCATCTGCAGAGACTTTGAAGACTTAGGCAAGAAAGTGAAAGAACTGGGAGCGCAAGTGGTCTTCTCTTCCATCCTCCCAGTGGATGGCCATGGAACAAGGAGGTGGAATAAGATTCTGCAGGTGAACAACTGGCTACGTCGATGGTGCCGTCAGCAACTATTTGGATTTCTGGATCACAGAGTGAATTACTTATACGATGGACTACTTGCTAGAGATGGGGAGCACCTTACGAAGACTGGAAAGCATGTATTTGGAAGTCGCCTTGCTACACTTGTAAGGAGAGCTTTAAACTAGAACAACATGGGAAGGGAAGCAAAAGACAAGAAAAAGCCATACACCTGACAAATGCTATTGAGAACTCTGCTATTAGAAGTGGAAAGGAAGAACAAAGACAAAAGAATCTAATTAATAAAAATATTGGAGAAAGAGAAACCTATCACAAACTAAAATGTTTTTATACTAATGCACAAAGCATGGGCAACAAACAAGGAGAATTGGAACTACTAACACAGGAAAAGAAATATGATGTCATTGGAATCACTGAAACTTGGTGGGACAATACACATGATTGGAATACAAGACTAGAAGGATACAACTTATTTGCAAGAAACAGACTTGATAAACGAGGAGGAGGTGTCGTATTGTATGTTAGAAACGTGTATATCTGCGAAGAGATTGAAGCTACAGAGACTGGGAGTTCTGTGGAAACTGTTTGGCTAAGAATACAAGGACAGAACAATGGAAAGGACACCATTGTAGGCATTTACTACAGGCCGCCTGTGCAAGCTGAAGATATGGATGAACTCTTTATGCATCAAATGGCCAAGTTCTCCAAAAAATATGACATAGTTGTCATGGGAGATTTCAACTATCCAGACATTTGTTGGGAATCTCTCTCAGGCAAAACTAACAGGTCAAGGAAATTCTTATCCTCTCTTGCTGACAATTTTATCTTCCAAAAGGTAGGGGAGAAAACAAGGGGAATTGCTACCTTGGATCTAATCCTTATAAACAGGGAGGAAATGGTTGAGGAGGTAAAAGTGGCTGGGACCCTAGGAGGTAGCGACCATGCTATTTTAGAATTTTTGATAACTAGAGGAGGAAGACCTGTGAAGACTCAGACGTTAAGGTTAGATTTCAGAAAGGCAGATTTTAAGGGATTCAGAAAGAGAATTGGAGGGATCCAATGGCTGGATATCCTTAAAGACAAAAATGTCCAGGAAGCATGGGAAATCTTGAAAAATGAAATTCTCAAAGCACAATTGCTAACAATTCCGAAAAGAGGGAAGAATAGAAAGCATTTAAGGAAACCAGGATGGATGAACACAGAACTTAAGCACATGCTAAAAAGGAAGAAAGAAATGTTTATAAAATGGAAAGAGGGAGGCATATCTAAAGAAGAATATAATGCTGTCTGCAGAACCTGCAGGGTACAAATCAGATTATCTAAAGCTCAGTAGATAAACAGTCGCACTCAAGTGTGGATTAATCTTGCCAAAAAATCTTGAAGATTTTGTGAAATTTTTGGATTTTTATTTTATTTCAAATGCATCAAATAGTGTAACACCGCAGACAAAAGAAGTATCCAAAATGTGGGTATAATATCGTAATCCAGGATATGAGTATACTATGGTTACGTTTCGACCTACTAAGAGGCCTTTCTCAAACCATACTGCAAAATAAAATAAAAAGCAATTACAACAATGAATATGGACGACAAACTCGCGGAAAGCTGGAAAAGAAATAATAAACATGAAAAAAATGTGAAAAATGTTAAAAAAAAAATAAAAATATATATTTTTTTAAAAATATTAACAAAAAAACAACAAAAACAGAAAAGTAGTGCAAAAAAACCCTAAAGGCGAAACATATATCTATACAAATTTAAGCACGACAACATAAAGGTCCCTAAGGCAATTAGGAAAATGTCATATAGAGCAGGGGTCCCCAACCGCCGGTCCGCGGCCCAGCACCGGGCCGCTGCAGTGCACTTGCCGGTCCGTGGACACAAGGGGAACCAGGGGCGGTGCAGCAGCTGATTCTCCTAGCCGCGGTCAGTGGCGTAGCGTGGGGGGGGCGTTCCACCCCAGGTGGCACGTGTGTGGGGGAGGCGCGCAGCAATTCCTAGATTGCCCTCATGTAGCGGCGGCCAGGGAGCGATCCAAGGAGCTCCGCTGCCTGCAAGAGGGAATAGCAGGAGCGGAGCTGCAAGGACCCGTCCAGCTTCCTGCCCGCCGCCCGCGCTTCCTGTCTCTGACCGACACAGAGAGGAGCGCGCCGCTGAATGACATCATTCAGCGGCCGCTGCTGTGTCAGAGTGAGGAAGCGCGGGCAATGCTGCGGACAGGTGAGAGGAGAGGTGGTGTCTGTGTGTGTGTATATATAATGTGTGTATGTATGTCTGTGTGTGTATGTATGTCTGTCTGTGTGTGTGTGTGTATGTGTGTGTGTGTGTATGTATGTCTGTGTGTGTATGTATGTGTGTTTGTCTGTGTTTGTGTAGGTTAGCCTGGCCCTGGAGGAGATGGGGACATGAGGAGAAGACCGTGATGGGGAGAGAAGGCCATGATGCCTAAGGTGATGGGAGAAGGCCATGAGGGAGTGATGGGAGAAGGTCATGAGGGGGTAATGGGAGAAGGCCATGATGGGGGGTGATGGAGGGAAGGCATTGATGGGATCATGGGAGTGATGGGGAGAAGGCAATGATGGGAGTGATGGAGAGACAGCAGTGATGGGGTGATGGAGAAGGCAATGATGGGCAGAAGGGAGTGATGGGGTGAAGGCAATGATGGGGTGATGGAGCAGGCAAGGATGGGAGTGATGGAGCAGGCAATGATGGGAGTGATGGGGAGAAGGCAATGATGGGAGTGATGGGGTGATGGAGCAGGCAATGATGGGAGTGATGGGGAGATGGCAGTGATGGGGTGATGGAGCAGGCAGTGATGGGGAGAAGGCAATGATGGGAGTAATGGGGTGACGGAGCAGGCAATGATGGGTGCTCTTCGGATGCTTCCGGATTATCAATGACCAAAGGGGCAGCAAATTTTTCGACAGCCCCGGGCGCCACAAACAGTTGCTACGCCACTGGCCGCGGTCCCTGTCGGCGGCGGCTTCATCCAGCGCTGAGCGGTCACGTGCTACCGCTCTTTTAAGGTTGTGAATATTGACGCCACTCATCTACCATAGGCGTGGCGTCCATATTCATGGACCTTAATGACCTGTAGCACATGACCGCTCCGCACAGGAAGAAGCTGAAGCGCCACGACATGCAGGGACGTGCAGGGCCGGGAAGGAAGTTCAGCGACAGCGACGTGAGGGGTAAGTATGATGGTGGAGGATGGGGGAGCCTAGCGGAGCCATATATACATGGGATGGAGAGTGGGAGCGGAGCCATAAATATATGGAAGGGAGAGTGGGAGTGGAGCCATAAATACATGGGATGGAGAGTGGGAGCGGAGCCATAAATACATGGGATGGAGAGTGGGAGCGGAGTCATAAATAAGGGAGGGAGAGTGGGAGCGGAGCCATAAATACATGGGATGGAGAGTGGGAGCGGAGCCATGTATACAGGATGGGAGAGTGGAGCCATGTATAAAGGATGGGAGAGTGGAGCCATGTATACAGGATGGGAGGGTGGGAGCGGAGCCATGTATACAGGATGGGAGGGTGGGAGCGGAGCCATGTATACAAGGATGGGAGCATGTGAGCAGAGCCATGTATTCAAGGATGGGACAGGGGAGCCATGCATACAACAGGGGAAGCCACACAGAGCTGGACAGGACGGGGGGGAACCACATATACATTTTCTGATGATTAGAAAATAATCAGCATGTACAGTACTCCAGTACAATTTTTTCTAAGTGCTCAATTCTCCATTTCCTTGTAGGTTCCAATCATCTTTAGCAGTGACGGTCATCAGTAGAAGTAGCCCAGTGCTCCCACTGAAGCAGAGAAACAAACAAGCCAGGTGCTCCCACTCATTCAAAACCTATGGTGAGTTGAGTCACATTATAAATGTTATAATTAAATGATAAGTATGCACTGCTAAACTACAACCGCGTCCATAGCCCCACCCCTGCCACACCTCCATCCCCGCCCTGCCGGGCCATGGAAGAATGGTCTTGCTTGAAACCGGTCCCTGGTGCAAAAAAGGTTGGGGACCACTGATATAGAGAGTAAAAAAATTAAATTAAGCAAGTGCTAGAGAGACTATTGGCCACAAGTCAATTTTAACATTCTAGGCATCAGGAGTAACAATGGGGATAAGCAGCAGACCTAGATGAGACATATTATAGTATTGTCTCTGTACATGATGAAATAACAGGGGTGGTGGAAACACAAGGCAGGCAAATAAGGCAGATATACTGAGTACTAACCTCAAGTAGTGTCAAGGAAAAGATTAATTAGAGCATTTTCAGAAGTCCCAAACAGGGGCTGTAGGAGAAAACATGAGAGATGAATGTGGAGAAGAAAAAAATGGATCAGAAGGAGATGTTATGCACCAGATGGTGCTGTAGAGCTGACCTGATGGCATGGGAGCAGCCTGGACCTGCGGTGTTGTAAGTGTGTGCTCAAGAAAGCGTGGTATATATATGTGTATTAAGAAGGTGCAGGATAATGACGTCATAAAGCTGACGATGAATTGAGGCTTGCAAGAGATGTCAAAAGCAATAATAAAGGATTTTGGGAATATGTCAAAAGTAAAAGAAAAGTCAAAGATGCTATAGGATTTTTACAGGATGAAAATGATGAAATGGTAAGACAGGATGTTGAGAAGGCTGAACTTTTAAATTCCTATTTTGCATCTGTTTTCTCTCAGAAAGGAAATGTAACATCATCTGTTCTTCACTGTCCTATTAAGGGAATAGAAGAATCCAGGATATGTATAAACAGAAAGATAGTGAGGAAACACTTAGCTAACCTAAATGAATTCAAGTCTCCAGGTCCAGATGAATTACACCCCAGAGTACTGAAGGAGATAGCAGAAGAAATTTTTGAACCCCTCTCCATAATCTTTGAAAATTCTTGGAGAACAGGATAAGTGACAGAAGACTGGAGAAGAGCAAATGTTGTTCCTATCTTCAAAAAGGGGAAGAAGGTGGACCCAGGCAACTATAGGCCGGTGAGTCTGACTTCTATACCAGGAAAGATCTTTGAACAAATTATTAAACAACATGTATGTCAGTACCTGGATAAGAATGAAGTGATTAAACAGAGTCAGCATGGGTTTGTAACTAATAAGTCATGTCAGACTAACTTAATTTCCTTCTATGACAGAGTCACTGATTGAGTGAATCAGGGAAATGCTGTAGATATAGTATATCTTGACTTCAGCAAAGCATTTGACAAAGTATCTCACACAATCCTTATTGAAAAAATGACTAAGTATGGAATGGACAAGGCAACTGTTAGGTGGATTCATAACTGGCTTAGTGATCAGACCCAAAGAGTGGTCGTAAATGGCTGCACATCCAGTTGGAAGAATGTCTCAAGTGGGGTACCACAGGGCTCTGTCCTGGGCCCTGTATTGTTCAACATCTTTATCAACGATTTAGATGAAGGAATTGAGGGTAAACTGATTAAATTTGCTGATGACACAAAGCTAGGAGGGATAGCTAATACTAGAGAAGAGAGAGAGAGAGGATTCAAAAAGATATAAATAAACTGGAGAAGTGGGCAGCAACTAACAGAATGGTTTTTAACAGGGAGAAATGCAAAGTACTACATCTGGGCAATAAAAATGAAAAAAGCATATACAGAATGGGAGGAATAGGGCTAAGTGACAGCACATGTGAAAAAGACTTGGGTATACTAATAGATCACAGACTGAATATGAGTCAACAGTGTGATGCAGCAGCAAAAAAGGCAAATGCAATTCTAGGATGTATTAACAGAAGCATACAGTCTAGATCACATGAAGTCATTATTTCCCTCTACTCTTTGGTCAGACCTCATCTGGAATATTGTGTCCAGTTTTGGGCACCACATTTTAAAAAAGACAAACTGGAGCAAGTTCAGAAAAGAGCAACCAGAATGGTGACCGGTCTGCAAACACTGTCTTATGAGGAAAGGTTGCAGGATTTGGGAATGTTTAGTTTGCAAAAGAGAAGACTGAGAGGAGACTTAATAGCTGTCTACAAATATATAAAGGGCTGTCACATTGTAGAAGGATCAACTTTATTCTCATTTGCACAAGGAAAGACTAGAAGCAATGGGATGAAACTGAATGGGAGGAGACACAGATTAGATATTAGAAAAAACTTTTTGACAGAGTGATCAATGAGTGGAACAGGCTGCCACGAGAAGTGGTGAGTTCTCCTTCAATGGAAGTCTTCAAACAGAGGCTGGACAGACATCTGACTGGGATGATTTAGCGAATCCTGCTTTGAGCAGGGGGTTGGACCAGATGGCCCAGGAGGTCCCTTCCAACTCTACGATTCTATGATTCTATGATTCATTATGATAAGGAGTGGCTTCTCTTCTTGCCTCCCACGCAAAGTGCTGCGTTACTGCGGGGATTGGTAGTTTAACGGTGGCTGTGGCTGGCTTTGAGCATAATTCCAGCAGTCTCTGGCAAGGTGCCCTTGTCCTCCACATTCCCAGCATTGGATGCCTCCTCTCCGCTGAGGGGCACCGCAAGACTGTCTTCGTGCCTCCGATGTCTGACAGGAGGGGGCCTGCACCTGTAAGAGAATGGTCAGCCATAATATACTGAGCGGCCATGTTGTCTCTAGCAGCCATCTTGTCGAAAGTTAGAGAAGATTCAACTTTTACAAAAGAGCTAATAAAATGTACTAAATGGAGGATGAAAAATGAGATCATGTCTCTTACCAACTTCAGTAGATGTGCATAGAGGAAGATTGGATCAATAGGGTCACAGGTCACCAAATATATGGTCAGTATGCTTATACGTGATAGTGTGGTAGCGAAGTGTAGAGTAGTTAAAATGTCAGGATGTAAGAATTTATGGACCTAGACTGGAGACGATGATGAGATTGAAGGCAATAGGCATGCATAATCCTGACTTATATGGGTCTTTAATGTCGTGTAATGAAAAGTAAATTGAAAGGGTCATATTATTTATCAGTATATCGTAAAATACCTATTTATGTGGATTGCCTTATGTATGCCTCAAAATTATAATGTTAACGCCCTTGCGGCAAAATGCAGCTTTCTTTGTTCTCATAATGTATAAGAAGCTCCTGTTACTGTTGCTTGTTGCCATTCCATCGCCATCATGCCACTGTGCCTCACCATGGCCAGGGCACAGAGCCTTATCACCGCTAGACCTCCTAGCAAATCTCTGCCCGTCTGAATTCCTGTTTTTGCCTGCATATTCCAACTCCTCTGTTATTCTGTATCTGTTTTGCCGTGTATCTCTGAATAAACTTCAACCTCAGCTTCGAGAAGGATTGTCTGCAGTTTTGTCCGGCTCTTCCAACTCTCCCGGTAAGAACGTTTTCTTACAAGTGGCGATTGCCAGCCAGGAGGAGCAGCTCCAGAGAGAGGCCTCCAGAAGAACCTTTGTGGAAGAAGTTGCAGATGAGAGTTTGAGGTTGGAAGAGTGAAGAAAAAAATAAAAGAAACGCGTGTGGCCACAAGTGAAACCGATCAAAGGAAGCCAGCCTGAAGGAGAACCTCTCGTGATCGCTCCGAGACCGCCTGCCCGATTTTTTTATAAGAAAACCACGGACAAAGAAAAAGACTATAAAAAGATGAGTAACTAAGAAGAAGCTATCTACAAGGACGTGAGAACTTTTTTGTGCCCGGTAGCAAGAAGCTTTAAAAGGGCGTGGGGAGATGCCTGGCAAGCTAACGAGTGAGGCTGGAATCACGGCTGCACCTCTTTTGATATCTGGTCGACCCCAAACAGCCGGCAGGGTCTTCCATTCGAGAGAGGTGTGAGAATCTAACTTTGCTTAAATTGCATTTGTTGATACTAGAACAGAGTAAAACTCGTCCTTGTAGACCACTGTAAATATGGAGTGGTTACGGAAGCAGGCAGAGAAATATGCTGGCACACCCCAGCTGGAGAGGGTTTAATGTGGAAACCACGTGGTTAAATTGTGTGCGTTGGTTCACCACAGAGAACAGGGAAATAGATAGAAAGAATTTGCTACGGAAAAGTAACAGCCGGGTAGCGGCTTTGTGTAAGACAGTCATAACCTTTGATCAGGCTCTTGATAGGCAGCTTACACAACAATATGTTAACATGATCACCCGGGGAGGGGCAGCGTATAGGGAGAGATTAGAAAAGCTGAGTGAGATGCTGGAGCTAGCACGGAAGCACAGAGAGGAGGGGTGCGAGCAGCAGCTGAGAGCAGTTATGTCACAGATGGACACTGCAGCTTCGAGACAGGGTGCTGATGTAAATACAGGTGTAGACTGGAGAAGAGTTAGGAGAATGGGTGAAGTAGTACATAAGATATAGTGTCCCAACAGCTCCAGCTTATGCAGACACAGTTGAGGAAAGATATATTGTCCCGACAGCTCCAGCACATGCAGACCCTAGATTAGGTGTGATGCTGCTTCTACCCCGAGAAAAAATCCCTGTCCAAATGTTCCTGATCCATCTTAAATTTATTAAAAATTTGCCTAATTGGGAGGAAGGTAAGGGAGTGTTTTGTTAGGACGATGCAGTCCGAGGTGAAGGGTGATGAGTCCAATGTTTTTGCGTACCATTCATCTCGGGGTGTATCTGCTGATTCAGGGAGGCCAGGAGTTCCGGGGGGGTATGCGCAGCTGCCGAGAATGGGCAGGTCCCGTTCGGCAGAGCCCCCACGGGATCCCATGAGAGGTCCCCCTTGTGTTATTTTTGTGGACATCTAGGACGTGTTAGACGTTTTTGTCCCAACCTTGTGCCAGGGATTGTACCCCGAGAACCCCGGGTACCATTTAACCCCCAACAGACGCGGGAGTTCTCTAGACCACCTTTCGGAGTTAGACCTCCGTATCCAGCAGTGAGTGACCCTAGGCAGTATCAGCAGTACAACGGTCTTTAAATGGTTAACCCAGTCTCACAGGAGCCTTCTGCTCCTGTTCCTTCCCACCGACTTTCACTCATCCATGCCCGGAGGTCCATGCCATTCAGGGAGGGGTCACTCCTCCTCGTCCCTATGCTCCTCTGATTAGGGAGCTACGGGAACATGAGGATCGGACCCTAAGGATCTCTTTGGGGTGGAGGTGGCAGCTGTTGGACGGAAGCCGTGTTCAGATGGGGATGATGGATTTTTCGGGCTTCCCACAGCAGGTAACACTGATTGATGGAGTGCTCCCCCTGTTCCCCTTACCCTCCTTGCCCCCCTTTCCCTGGGCAGGGACGGTAGACCTTATGTCAGAGGGAGAATAGAGGGGCTGCCTTGGGCAGACATCCACATCGATACAGGAGCCTCAGTTTCAGTAACACGACACAAATTGCAGTCACCCCCTGGACTGCCTGAGACTACCACGTTGGTAGGATTTGACGGCTCCTGTATTCAAGCAGTAAAAAGTCGTCCAGTAAACCTGAGATTTCAGGACACAGGGGGATCGAAGCAAAGGGGTCTTCGATGCGCTTTTTGGGTAAACCCACAGTTACGGTCCACTATTTTGGGTACTGATGTTTTAGGAGCAATGGGAATTGTTGTTGATTTATGTAACAAAGTTCTGTGGCGGAACAAAGAAGCCACTGTCTGTTCTGTAATTGTCCCTGTGGAGCAGAGTCATAAATTACCCATTGCTAATTTCGGATTCTGTACTAATGAAAATGTTGAAAATACTGACAATGATGCTCTGAAAAATGAATTGAAGCAAAGGTTCCCTGAATTGTGGATCTCAAAGAAAACTGATTGTGGGTTAATGCAAACTCAGGTTAAAATTGATGGTGAAAAACTGCCACCTTTCCAGCGTCAGTACCGTATTCCTGAGGACGCCATCCCTTACATAAGGGTTGCAGTCAGTGAATTGGAGAAGCAAGGTGTTGTTGTGAAAGGAAATTCTCCATGTAACAGTCCTATTCTACCTGTAAAAAAGGAAGATGGCAGTTTTCGAATGGTAGTAGACCTGAGACTTGTAAATAAGTACACTCCCTCAGCAGCCCACCTTGTTGCATCTGCCCCTGAAGTTATGTCACAGCTGAGGAGTGATTGTAAAGTGTTTTCTTGTTTAGACATTGCAAATGGCTTTTTCTCAGTACCCCGAACACCTGAATCTGCCCTCAGCTTCGCATTCACTTTTGAGAATGTGCAATACCTGTTCACGCGGTTGCCCATGGGATTTCACAGTTCTCCTGTGTATTTCCATCAGGCATTGGCTCAGGTGTTAGAACCCCTTGGTTACGGAGACAAAGTCTTACAGTATGTGGATGATTTATTGATTCAAACTGTCGATGAAGGTGAACACAGAGAAACCCTTGAAAATGTTTGTCAGGCTTTACAAGAGGCAGGACTCAAAATGAGTCTAGACAAAGTACAATTGATGAAATCAGAGGTTAAATTTCTGGGTGTGTCTGTCTCAGCAGAAGGAAAGAAACCCATGCATGACTGGGTTAAAGCTATTCAAGCTGTTCCCCTACCAACTAATATTACTGAACTCAGAAAATTTTTGGGTCTTATTAATTTTTCCAGAGAATTTATTGAAGATTTTGCCAATTTGGCTAAACCACTGTATGATTTATTGAAAAATGCTGATGATGATTTTACCCCTGTAACTGTAGAAGGAGCAGCCTTACAGGCTTTTGAGGGATTGAAGCGCGTCCTTACGGCAGCTGCTGCATTGGTTAACCCTGACCCTTCCCAGCCTTTTTACATTCAGACTCACACTGGTGATATCTCTATTTCTTCAGTGCTCCTACAAAAATAGCCCAAAGAAAGCCCAGAAGTGTCTAGTCAGTTGTATGCCCTAGGTTATTACTCTAGGTTCCTTACCCCCGTGGAAAAAGGATTCACTCAGTGCATGAAGCACCTACTGGGCGTGCACTGGACTATGAATCAAGTGAGACATATAGTGGGATTTGCTCCTTTAAGTTTACAAACCCCACATGTCACTTTAAAAACTCTGCTGCAGACATTCTTAAACAAATTGAGCAGCGGGGCAAAGAATTTCCAAAATTATGGTCCTTCTGTAAAATTAAAGGGCACCAGAGGCTAATTCCTAATCCCCACATCCTTGGCAATGCATATGTAGACCACGCAGCCAAGGAAGCTGCACTTACGGGCGATGACGAATATCCCCAAGAAGTCATCGCTGCAGTCACTACAAAACCCCGAGAGCCCCCCCTTGTCTGTTCTCCTCTTCAAAACCTCGTAAAAGCACAGGAGAAGGATGGAGACTCATCTCTGTTCAATTCCCTTGAGTCCCTGCCCATTGAAGGGGACGGGCTAGCGCCTTACATCCCAACAACGATTAAGTCTTTGCTCAAATTTTCAAGCTAAAGAGGTGATTAAAATGGTTCATATCAATCAGTGTAGACTTCTTAATTATTTTACTGAGATTTCTGGTAAGGACTGATACTCCACTTTTTTTCTATTTTCTCCAGGTCCGCTGAAGATTTTCATATTCGACTCCTGGGACCATGAACCTATTGGAAGATCAGGAGAAGATGTTTCACACTATACAGTGGGACTCTGATAGTGTGAGAGGGGGAGAAGATCAGGAAAATCCAGAAGACAAAGAATGAGAAGAAAAAGATCAAAAGACTTGACTATTGTGTAATTTATTTTTTTCGGAACTATTTGAATTATTTTTTTATTATGTGTTTGTGCTATTTTTAGGGACTTTTGCCTTACACACACACGTGCATAAAGTGCTGAATTACCTCCATATTCTTATTTTCAGTAATTTACCCATGAATATTACAGTATTGTATGTTGTACTCTGGATAGAGTACAAGAGGGGGACTTGTAAGAGAATGGTCAGCCATAATATACTGAGCGGCCATGTTGTCTCTAGCAGCCATCTTGTCGAAAGTTAGAGAAGATTCAACTTTTACAAAAGAGCTAATAAAATGTACTAAATGGAGGATGAAAAATGAGATCATGTCTCTTACCAACTTCAGTAGATGTGCATAGAGGAAGATTGGATCAATAGGGTCACAGGTCACCAAATATATGGTCAGTATGCTTATACGTGATAGTGTGGTAGCGAAGTGTAGAGTAGTTAAAATGTCAGGATGTAAGAATTTATGGACCTAGACTGGAGACGATGATGAGATTGAAGGCAATAGCCATGCATAATCCTGACTTATATGGGTCTTTAATGTCGTGTAACGAAAAGTAAATTGAAAGGGTCAAATTATTTATCAGTATATCGTAAAATACCTATTTATGTGGATTGCCTTATGTAAGCCTCA
The DNA here is from genome assembly GCF_039654945.1 of Dendrobates tinctorius. Lineage (NCBI taxonomy): Eukaryota > Metazoa > Chordata > Amphibia > Anura > Dendrobatidae > Dendrobates > Dendrobates tinctorius. The sequence continues at coordinate 4,069,626 of NW_027361731.1, read as the reverse complement.
AAATTATAATGTTAATGCCCTCTGCGGCAAAATGCAGCTTTCCTTGTTCTCATAATGTATAAGAAGCTCCTGTTACTGTTGCTTGTTGCCATTCCATCGCCATCATGCCACTGTGCCTCACCATGGCCAGGGCACAGAGCCTTATCACCGCTAGACCTCCTAGCAAATCTCTGCCCGTCTGAATTCCTGTTTTTGCCCACATATTCCAACTCCTCTGTTATTCTGTATCTGTTTTGCCGTGTATCTCTGAATAAAATTCAACCTCAGCTTCGAGAAGGATTGTCTGCAGTTTTGTCCGGCTCTTCCAACTCTCCCGGTAAGAACATTTTCTTACAGCACACACTGATCCCTTATGGGTCGGGCCGAAGAGTGGTTATATGACAACAATGGGTCAGACTGTTGCTCTCCCATTCTTTGCTCCATTCGGGTTAATTTGTCTTTCATACTGACAAGAGACCGCTGCAAGTCTTGCACTACCTGGACCAGCGCCTCCTGATGATTTGGGTCCCCTCTGGTATTGACACCCTGGACACGCATCACCCCAGATGCGTAGCTGTCTTCCTTGCTTCGGGACACTGCTTCTGCCAGGATTTGACGTAATGAAAGAGCCGGATCTGCATGGACCCGTTCTGACAGTGCTCTCCTCACGGATATGTTGTGCAGTCCTAGAATGAATTGTTCCCGGAGTATCTGATCTTTCGAGCCCATGCCACCGAGCCCATCCATCTCCTTCCTCTGCACTGCTGCCAACACTTCTTGCAGTGCTGTTGCATACTGGGAGATCCCTTCCTCTTCCTGCTGCAGTCTAGAGAAAAATTTGGCGCGAAAGTGTCCCACGCTAGCAGTCTCACCGTAGATCTCTTTCAAGAATTTCACTAGCTCCTTCAGGGTACTACGGGTGAGTTCTGGCTGTACACAGACGTTTTTACGGGCCTCTCCCTCCAAGGCATTCAATGCAATGTCCACTTCAAGGTATGTGCTGATGTTATAAATCTTCAGGGTGCTTTGCAGCTGGGACACCAAATCAGACAGGGGCATATTATTGCCATCAAATTTTCGAAGCACATTAAATATGGTGCCCATAGGGAGTGTCCTTGCAGGGGTTCCACCAATGCCCACAGCATCCCCACTAACACTAGCACTCTCGCCGTTGCCCCCTGTTGCCTGCACCTTGGTGACAGTAACGCTGCTCGCAGCGCTACTTGAAGTGATGGCCGGGGGACCACCACAATGCAGGGAGACTATGGTACACAAGATGAGGTGCAAACAACAAAGGGTTAATTTATTTACAGGCAAGGAATGAAGTGTTAGGAAAATGCAGAAATGGGTATGCAATGAAAACAGACAATTTACAAGGATAATATTCTCTAGTTGGGCCGTCAAACAGCACAGAGAACCAACTATAACAGCTCAGTGTATTTATCCAACTGGCAAGACAACACAGTAAAGTAATGCATGATGCTACACTAACTATAACCTATCTGGCCTTTGCTAACCAGGCTGCACGGCTGCCGTGCTCTATCTATTGCAGCCTATCCTAAACCCTAGCATGTGCACAGAAGAGATTTACACTCACAGTAGCGTTGGTATCTCAGTCCATTCCAGGGGGCCTGCAGCTTTGCAACATGGTGCACACTTCTTCCTGGAAGCTCTGTGCAACGTGGTCTTTTCCTTATGTGCAGGTCCAGTGATGCTCCTAGAAATGGTGGATTCCCTCCTTTGGATTCTTTTTTTGTCTTTTCCTCATGGCTCCTCACAGCAACATAGGAAAGCCACCTTGTCTTCCACAGAATAGTTTACAAAGTCTTTCCTTCACAGATCAGGCACATCTCATTCCTGCAGAAATCTCCGCGCTCTCTTTTCACACAGAAAAGCAGCCCCTCCCCTCTTCAGTGCTGGCAGAAGAGACCAAAAAAGTCTTTACAGCAGGGAAGCGCAGAATGTCCCACTGCTCTAAGCAAGGGGGTGCTGTCTCTTAAAGTGGCAGCTTGTCTCTACAGTCCATAGCAATGCCACCCCCTTGCACAAGTACAACTCAGCCCTTCTGGAAAATACAGAACAGAAGCTTTCTTGCCTATCATTGATCAGTTTATCGCTTCTCTTGACCAACGTCTTCAAGCATATAAAGATATATCAAGCAAATTTGGCTTTTTTAGCCTTCTTAAAGAACTGTCTTCAGAAGAGCTTAAGGCCACAGCAGAGTAACTCATCAGATTTTATTCAGATGACTTGGACATTACATTTATCGATAAACTGTGTCAGTTTGTAACATTTGCCAATTTATTCACAGACGAGGATCCAAAAGATATCAGCACTGAATTTTTCATGTACAAGTTTACCATGGAAAAGGGTGTGCAGGACACTTTCCCAAATATTGAGATAGCTCTAAGGATTTATCTAATTTTGATGGTAACAAACTGCAGTGGTGAGCGTTCCTTCTCAAAACTCAAATTAGTTGAGAACCAATTAAGGACATCCATGAAGCAGGACTGACTTGTAAATTTGGCTATCATGAGCATCGAGTCAGATATACTGCGTGAATTGGACTTTAGTGACATCATTAGTGATTTTGCAGCACAAAAATCAAGGAAAGTGCCTGGACTGTAAAAAATGAATGATTTTACCTGAATTACTCTGCGTAAATGATTTTTGTAAATAAACTTGCGTTCGTTTCATTTTGTGTTTTTGTATTACATATTACAACACCTTGAAAAATTGGCCCCGGGCCACCCACCTCTTACATCTGGCCCTGAGTGGCCAGCTCCTCACAATCATGCTCATATTTTTTAAGGAGTCTATAGTCTCACGAAAGGCCGAGACACCGAGTGAGTCTTAAAGCAGATTATTATTTCCGATCCAACATCTGAAGCCTTGGAGTCCGGTACAGTCAGATTACAGTGTACAGGAGCATGATCTGACCATATAGCAGGACCTATCTGAGATGTAGGTTGCCATGTAAGCAAGTGATGGCTAATTAAGAGAAGGGCTATACGGCTCCGTGTATTGTGTATAGGAGAATAAGGCCGGGGTCACACTAACCGGCGCAAAATACGGTCCGTAGTTTACAGGCGTAATACGGATGAATGACCTCTAAATAGTGCTACGTAGGTCATCCGTAAGCAAGGTGCGGTCGCGCATTATGCGCATGTGAGCATCCATATGTAATCCGTATGGCATCCGTATGCAATCCGTATGGCGAGATTTTCTCGCAGCCTTGCAAAATGGACATTTAACGGTTTTGAGGCCTGCAAACTATTTAAATCATTAGCCTGCACCCTATTTATTGCCTCAGGAACAGGTGGCTGCCTCCATTCTGTCCATTTGTGACCTTGCCTTCACTAGGTGTGTTGGTGTTGTATGTGCAACATGGCAGAGGGTCTGAGTTTCAATACAACTAAGCAGGTTCTCTTCAACTGGCTTTTGTCACGGCGCTCTGGGCAACCATACCCAGTGATAGTGGATCTGCGGAGGAGGAGACGCATGTGGGTACATCCACTTTTGAGGCAACGACTCACAAGAGGTCATTTTCACCGTCTCTATTCTTCTATGCGGGAGCATCATGTTAAATTTTATCAATACTGTCGCATGAGCATTGCCACATTTGATCTACTCTTGGAGACAGTGCGCCCTGGAATAACCTTTCAGGACACAAGGATGCGCAAAGCTATATCTGCAGAGGAGCGACTTCTACTCACATTACGGTATGTACTACAAAACCACATTCTCTATGTTCATGATGTGTGGGCCAAAGTATGTATTTTTGGCTTATTGGACTAAGTTTAATGCCCTCATCTTATTCCACATATGTTTAAACTTACAGACCAGAATGTTAGGTCTAATATGTACTGAATATCACTTACTCATTGTGCAACCAAATATGTGTGTGCTAGTCCATCTCAATTCCTACCAAGTTTGGTCGGCATGTAAATTATTTTTTTTTCTTTCTGCATTCTAAAATTATCCATTTCTGTCGTTCTTCAGCTTCCTGTCCACTGGCCTGTCTTATGCCGCCCTCCACCATGAGTTTCTCATTGGAAGATCTACCATTTCTGGCATAGTCAGGTCAACATGTATAGAAATCTGGACAAGTCTCCATCAAGTCGTCATGCCCGAGCCCAGGATGGAAGACTGGTTGAGGATATCAAGGGACTTGGAGGAGGAATGCTAGTTTCCAAATTGTATTGGGGCCCTGGATGGCAAGCATATCAGGGTGCGTAAGCCACCGAACTCTGGCTCCCAATTCTTCAATTATTAACAATACTTTTCTGTTGTAATGTTGGCTCTGGCAGACCCTCAATACAAGTTTATAATTGTTGACATTGGGGCCTATGGAAGGACGGGAGACTCTAGAGTCCTCAATACTTCCATAATGGCTTGGATCTACCAACACCACGCCAGCTACCAGGTTCCACTGAAGAATCAGTCCCTTATGTCCTTGTGGCAGATGAGGCGTTTCAGTTAACGCACAATGACATGAGGCCATATCCCCGCCGCCACCTTGACCACAGGCGCAGAATTTTTAACTTGCGCCTATCACGTGCTAGGCGACTGATGGAGTGTTCCTTTGGTATTCTTGGTGCCAAATGGCGGGTACTCCAGTCTGCCATTCAGCTGAGTGAACAAAATGTTAATGAAGTTGTTTAAGCCTGTGTGGTTCTTCATAACTTCACCAGGATACATGATTGTTCCTCCTCTGATGGTGTTGTGCGTAGGCCGGACAATGTGCGTAGGGTGAGATCACCTATCTACCCTCAACGTAGACCGCTCTCTGGACTGAAAGTGCGTGATATTTTCACAAATTACTTTATCTCACCTGAGGGGGAAACTTCTTGGCAAGAGCATGCTGTATCAATGTGATAATTTTGTTTTTTCTGTGTGTCTAAATATATACATTTATACCCCTTCGGATTCTATGACTGTTTCATTGCATTGGTAAGCGTATGTTAGTATGCTGACACTGTTTTAGAGAAATCACACAGATACGTCAAGTGTAGTAGACAAATTTTTACTTTTGCCTTTTTTTTTTTTGTTTTAAAGGCAAACATAATATTGCCATATGTAAACTATGGCAATGGGCCAAATTGCCCTTTTTGCATAATAAAACTTTTTTGAAAAGTAACATTTTCAAACAAACCAAAAAAAAAAAAATGCAATATCAACATTGCTACATGAGAAAATTTCCCTACAAAGGAAAAAAGAGGTAGTCTCCAGCCCCAAAATTATTGCTAAAAGATAACACTCACATTTCTTCTGAATGTTTTCCAATCATATTAATAATCCATCATGACAGGCAAGGCTACCTTACGCCTTTCAAACAGATATTACATGTCTCTACAAAAGAGAATATTTCACCGCGCTATACTGTAAAGTGAAAGGATGACAATACACTACTCACTTGCTAATGCCTACGAAAGGCGTGCTGGCCTTAGTGAAGTAGTCACCTTTTTAGCCAGCTATGTATTGTAACAAATCAAGGCGACCAGCCTTAATAACATCACGCTCTCTCTATGTCTTAACAAGTGAGTAGTGTATTTTCATCCTTTCACTTGACGAGTATAGCATGGTTAAATATTCTCTGTTCTACACACGTGTAATATCTGTCTGAAAGGCGTAAGGTAGCCTTGCCTGTCATGGTGGATTATTAATCTGATTAGAAAACATTCTGCAAATGTTCACGTTTTTAACAAACTTTGGTGATGGAGACCACCTGTTTTTTCCTTTTGATTGGTATTTGTAGCATCAGTGAAACCGCACTGGACATCTCCTGGCATCAGACTGATTGTGGACAGAGAATTATAAATTCTCATACATTGGGGAAGGAGAACGCAGAAGAGCAGCCTGTGGTTGCTGCTGGCTACTGTGCCCAACATCGCCCTGTGTGGGGCCATACTGATGCCTATGATGTGGGAAGTGTCCTGCCTCCTGTGAATGTTGGGGGTACTGGCCAGAGTAATAATGGGGAGGGGCATCTTGTTGGCTGTGGTAGGCACGTGTCTCATACCCCCCAACATAGCCATATCGTCCCCAACCAGGTTGGAACCAGCCTCGAACACTGGGTGGTAACAAGTGGCCATATTGGTGGGGTTGGCTAGAGGCAGACATTTGTGGCTGCTGTATTGAAGGTTGGGTAGTGGGAGGAAGGGGGTGAGGTGTAGGCCCACGTATTTGAGGATCCTCAGATCCTGCTTGAGCATGCATTTGTGGGGGGTGCCTAAGGCGCATGATATTTCTTGGGGAAAGCTGCCACCTCTCAATATATTCAAATAATTCGTAGGGCGTATTGGGGTATGTGCACGCATCAAGCAGGATCTGAAAACATCCTCTAATATGGAGCCTGACCTCACGGGAAAGGGCACGGAGATAATTGGCCAGGCTGCGTGAGTATGCCTCCTCCCCATCATCACTATTTACTCTGGCTAAATAATTTAGGACCCCAGTGTCCACATTAGTGCGGGTATCAGTGGCAGGTATTTGCCGCCTTCGGCTTCTTCCTCGCCTGGATGTGGCAGCAGGCTGTGGGGAGCCCCGGATGTGGCCAGTTGGGCTGCTGCTGATGTTGCCCTGCTCCTCTGCTCTTGCTGATGCTGCAGCAGCAGCAGATGGTCCTGGTGGTGGGCTTTGGGGCGCAGGCAATGGCACATCTTGACTCGAATCTTCACCCCTGCTCCTAGTAGGGGGAGAAGATGGGCCAGCCACCTCTTCCCCTGCAGACCCAGGATCGATGATGGGGTCTGTTTCCGAGCCAGTTCCTCTGTCCGTAAGGTTGGACTGAGTTCTGTTATGAAATAGAAGTTCCTCTGTCCGTAAGGTTGGACTGAGTTCTGTTATGAAATAGAACAGAGCCAAAAATAACTACATATTTTTGGCCCTGTAAAGTATCTGTGTAATGTGGTGTGAGGTATCTGCTTACGGTCTGAGATCCAGAATTGGGGCGAGAAAGGAGTGGCGGTCATAGTAGATGTACTTTCTCTTCACATAGCCCGCATCCCCACTCCTGGACCGCTGCTGACGTTCCCGGCGGTATTGGTCCCGGATGCTTCGCCAGCGTTTCATGACATCTTCCACTGCAATGTGACAGGAAATATTGTCAAATTCACATATTTGATAGGTCAGATTTGCTACCAGTAGTCTAGTCATGGGGCCTTCTGGGGTGTGCATTCTACCCATGGTGGCATATGTAATTGGGGCATACAGGCCAGATACACAGGGTCACATTAGTTTATGTATCAAGTAACTACACTTAAAATAACTTGTTTGGCTAGGAGGATGAGGAGCTTGTGGCCTGGCCCAAATTATGGCTGTGTCAATCCACGTGTCACATCAAAATCTAACGGCCTCATGAGGAAAAAAGTTCAAGCACAGGAAGGGGGGTGCTGAATCTATATTCATTTTTTGTTCTGCGTTAATTTTAATCATTTTTTGGCTTGTACTTACTAATTTTTTGCTGCTCCTCACGTGGCCGATCACCAAAATCATGGAACATCTGCATACATATGCGCCTCCATGACGCCTCCTTTCTTGCCCGGTTTGCATAATGGGCATCACGTTGGTCCCATAGTTCGGGCCGCTCCTGCACCAGGACAATTAGCATTTCCACATTAAGATAAGTGGACGCCATGATGCTGCTGTACTTCCTGGATGTCTGGAGCGCTTTTTGAGCTCATTTGTATGTCTCAGCTTCCTGATGATGGATTGAGCCATTTCCTGTCACCAGCCAAAAGACCTGCGTATTTCTCGCAGGTCACACGTGTGCTCCGTGTGTAACCCGTATTTTTTGCACACCCATAGACTTGCATTGGCGTACTACGGCCGTAGTACGCTGACAATCGCAGCATGCTGCGATTGGCATGGACCGTAGAATACGGATGAGAAATATACGCCTGGTGCGAGTGACCCCATAGAGAATCATTTGTCCGTGTCTAATGCGTGCTTTTAGCGCCTCTCACTTGGCCGTATTCCTCTCTAGTGTGATCCCGGCCTAATATGCATAATCCTTTATGTCTGGATGTAGAATCCTCCATACATCGACCAATTGGAGAGGTCGGACCACGTTTAGTAAAGCTTTTGCTTATGTTTTAGATTGGTGACTCCGGCCCAGGGACGCGTCTAAAGAAGTGTCCTAACCGACATTAAAGTCACTTCCAATGGTGATAAGGCCGTCCACAAAATGTTTTAGGTTGTTTAGATTTTCAGCATGTCTTAGTTTGGTCACAATTAGGGAGATAGAAGTTTGTCAGAGTCAAAATTTGGGCGTAGATGGAGATGTTATCAGACACACACCTCCCCTCCATGTCAGACAGTGGTTCTAACATAGTCTGCGGCAGTGATTTGTGTCGGCCCATACTCAGCACCTTAGACCTCGAGACAGCATTTGTACTGTGGCTCCAAGGTGAATAATATCTGCTAGTAACTGAGGTGTATGATCGCCCCTAAAGAGGGTCTCCTGAAGAGAGAGAACATGTCCATGTAGTTTCTGCATCTGATAAAACACTGGAGCTCTTTTCTCTGGAACATTCAGTCCTCTGACAGTCAATGAGAACGTTTTCAGTTGTGTCATATTATATGGAAAAAAGGGAGAGGGGGAAAGGAAAAAGGAGAGAAAGATGAAGAGCCAGGAGGGAGTGCAGATGGTAGATAGTAACGTCTACCTCTCAGCGTCTAAGACGTATAGATTATGGAGATATCCGACACCAGGGGGTATTGCAGGGGGTCTGCAATACCAAGACAGGTTATTACACTTGGGGTTATTTAGTTTGGAGAATCGAAGGCTTAGGGGTGATCTTATTACAATGTATAAATATATGTGGGGACAATACAAACACCTTTCTAATGATCTTTTTACTCTTAGACCTGTGACGGGGACAAGGGGGCATCCTCTACGTCTGGAGGAGAGAAGGTTTAAGCATAATAACAGACGTGGATTCTTTACTGTAAGAGCAGTGAGACTATGGAACTCTCTGCCATATGATGTTGTAATGAGTGATTCACTACTAAAATTTAAGAAGGGACTGGATGCCTTTCTTGAAAAGTATAATATTACAGGGTATATACACTAGATTCCTTAATATTGCGTTGATCCAGGGAGCTAGTCTGATTGCCGTATGTGGAGTCGGGAAGGAATTTTTTTCCCCAATGTGAAGCTTACTGTTTGCCACATGGGTTTTTTTTGCCTTCCTCTGGATCAACATGTTAGGGCAAGTTAGGATAGGCTATGGGTTGAACTAGATGGACTTAAAGTCTCCCTTCAACCTTAATAACTATGTTACTATGTTACCAGGAAACAAGCCGACCCCAATGTAAGGCGTAGCTGGTGGTGGTCTTCACAGGCGCACGTCACACTGTCAGTCCTTAGGCTCCTATGAAGGGAAACCATGGAATACAGGGGATACGGAAAGGATTCAGACCCCGCAACATTTTTCCCTTTGTTTTATTGCCGCCATTTGGTAAATTCAGTAAAGTCCATTTTTCCCTCATTAATGTCCCCTCTGCACCTCATCTTGTCTGAGAAAGCAGAAATGTAGAGATGTCTGCGTGGTCTGATGGAAGATGCTCCACCCTGGGACATTGCAGGAGGCGACCCTCACTCACGCTCCACCTCATCTTCTACCCCTGCTCCCTATAATAACTACAACCTGTGGAGATGGGAGACGGGTTTTCCTTGATGCCCCAGGAGGTTCCGGGAAAACATTCTTCATTAATCTGCTGCTCGCAGAAATTCTCTCCATCACTAACATTGCTCCGGCCGCTGCATCGTCTGGGGTTGTGGCCGCTCTCTAAGATGGAGGCCGCACGGCTCATTCAGCACCAGGATCACCCCTGAATCCAGCGCTCTTGGAATCTTCCGCCTGTAATATCACTAAGATCTTTCCCAGATCTGGAAGGTTCCAATCACTTAATGGGGGGAATTGTTCTACTGTTTGCAACGTTCCCTGTTCTTAAAGGAGCAACTCCAGCAGAAAAGCTGAATACAGCACAGCAGAGTCCTGCACACACTGAGGGCCCTGATCATGTGACCCCTGACTCCTCCCCTCCTGTGACCTCATTACAGGTCCTGTGCGCATAGCCATATATGAGTAGCCATATATGTGGAGTGCGGCTCTGCGGGTGGAGGTCGGTGCTGGAGGCTCCATTATTCTCTATGTGGAGTGTGGCTCTGCGGGTGGAGGTCGGTGCTGGAGGCTCCATTATTCTCTATGTGGAGTGCGGCTCTGCGGGTGGAGGTCGGTGCTGGAGGCTCCATTATTCTCTATGTGGAGTGCGGCTCTGCGGGTGGAGGTCGGTGCTGGAGGCTCCATTATTCTCTATGTGGAGTGCGGCTCTGCGGGTGGAGGTCGGTGCTGGAGGCTCCATTATTCTCTATGTGGAGTGCGGCTCTGCGGGTGGAGGTCGGTGCCGGAGGCTCCATTATTCTCTATGTGGAGTGCGGCTCTGCGGGTGGAGGTCGGTGCCGGAGGCTCCATTATTCTCTATGTGGAGTGCGGCTCTGCGGGTGGAGGTCGGTGCCGGAGGCTCCATTATTCTCTATGTGGAGTGCGGGTGGAGGTCGGTGCTGGAGGCTCCATTATTCTCTATGTGGAGTGCGGGTGGAGGTCGGTGCTGGAGGCTCCATTATTCTCTATGTGGAGTGTGGCTCTGCGGGTGGAGGTCGGTGCCGGAGGCTCCATTATTCTCTATGTGGAGTGCGGCTCTGCGGGTGGAGGTCGGTGCCGGAGGCTCCATTATTCTCTATGTGGAGTGCGGCTCTGCGGGTGGAGGTCGGTGCCGGAGGCTCCATTATTCTCTATGTGGAGTGCGGGTGGAGGTCGGTGCTGGAGGCTCCATTATTCTCTATGTGGAGTGCGGGTGGAGGTCGGTGCTGGAGGCTCCATTATTCTCTATGTGGAGTGTGGCTCTGCGGGTGGAGGTCGGTGCCGGAGGCTCCATTATTCTCTATGTGGAGTGCGGCTCTGCGGGTGGAGGTCAGTGCCGGAGGCTCCATTATTCTCTATGTGGAGTGCGGCTCTGCGGGTGGAGGTCGGTGCCGGAGGCTCCATTATTCTCTATGTGGAGTGCGGCTCTGCGGGTGGAGGTCGGTGCCGGAGGCTCCATTATTCTCTATGTGGAGTGCGGGTGGAGGTCGGTGCTGGAGGCTCCATTATTCTCTATGTGGAGTGCGGCTCTGCGGGTGGAGGTCGGTGCTGGAGGCTCCATTATTCTCTATGTGGAGTGCGGCTCTGCGGGTGGAGGTCGGTGCTGGAGGCTCCATTATTCTCTATGTGGAGTGCGGCTCTGCGGGTGGAGGTCGGTGCCGGAGGCTCCATTATTCTCTATGTGGAGTGCGGCTCTGCGGGTGGAGGTCGGTGCTGGAGGCTCCATTATTCTCTATGTGGAGTGCGGCTCTGCGGGTGGAGGTCGGTGCTGGAGGCTCCATTATTCTCTATGTGGAGTGCGGCTCTGCGGGTGGAGGTCGGTGCTGGAGGCTCCATTATTCTCTATGTGGAGTGCGGCTCTGCGGGTGGAGGTCGGTGCTGGAGGCTCCATTATTCTCTATGTGGAGTGCGGCTCTGCGGGTGGAGGTCGGTGCCGGAGGCTCCATTATTCTCTATGTGTAGTGCGGCTCTGTGGGTGGAGGTCGGTGCCGGATGCTCCATTATTCTCTATGTGGAGTGCGGCTCTGCGGGTGGAGGTCGGTGCCGGAGGCTCCATTATTCTCTATGTGGAGTGCGGGTGGAGGTCGGTGCTGGAGGCTCCATTATTCTCTATGTGGAGTGCGGGTGGAGGTCGGTGCTGGAGGCTCCATTATTCTCTATGTGGAGTGTGGCTCTGCGGGTGGAGGTCGGTGCCGGAGGCTCCATTATTCTCTATGTGGAGTGCGGCTCTGCGGGTGGAGGTCGGTGCCGGAGGCTCCATTATTCTCTATGTGGAGTGCGGCTCTGCGGGTGGAGGTCGGTGCCGGAGGCTCCATTATTCTCTATGTGGAGTGCGGGTGGAGGTCGGTGCTGGAGGCTCCATTATTCTCTATGTGGAGTGCGGGTGGAGGTCGGTGCTGGAGGCTCCATTATTCTCTATGTGGAGTGTGGCTCTGCGGGTGGAGGTCGGTGCCGGAGGCTCCATTATTCTCTATGTGGAGTGCGGCTCTGCGGGTGGAGGTCAGTGCCGGAGGCTCCATTATTCTCTATGTGGAGTGCGGCTCTGCGGGTGGAGGTCGGTGCCGGAGGCTCCATTATTCTCTATGTGGAGTGCGGCTCTGCGGGTGGAGGTCGGTGCCGGAGGCTCCATTATTCTCTATGTGGAGTGCGGGTGGAGGTCGGTGCTGGAGGCTCCATTATTCTCTATGTGGAGTGCAGCTCTGCGGGTGGAGGTCGGTGCTGGAGGCTCCATTATTCTCTATGTGGAGTGCGGCTCTGCGGGTGGAGGTCAATGCCGGAGGCTCCATTATTCTCTATGTGGAGTGCGGCTCTGCGGGTGGAGGTCGGTGCCGGAGGCTCCATTATTCTCTATGTGGAGTGCGGCTCTGCGGGTGGAGGTCGGTGCCGGAGGCTCCATTATTCTCTATGTGGAGTGCGGCTCTGCGGGTGGAGGTCGGTGCCGGAGGCTCCATTATTCTCTATGTGGAGTGCGGCTCTGCGGGTGGAGGTCGGTGCCGGAGGCTCCATTATTCTCTATGTGGAGTGTGGCTCTGCGGGTGGAGGTCGGTGCCGGAGGCTCCATTATTCTCTATGTGGAGTGCGGCTCTGCGGGTGGAGGTCGGTGCCGGAGGCTCCATTATTCTCTATGTGGAGTGCGGCTCTGCGGGTGGAGGTCGGTGCTGGGGGCTCCATTATTCTCTATGTGGAGTGTGGCTCTGCGGGTGGAGGTCGGTGCCGGAGGCTCCATTATTCTCTGTGGAGTGCGGCTCTGCGGGTGGAGGTCGGTGCTGGAGGCTCCATTATTCTCTATGTGGAGTGTGGCTCTGCGGGTGGAGGTCGGTGCTGGAGGCTCCATTATTCTCTATGTGGAGTGCGGCTCTGCGGGTGGAGGTCGGTGCTGGAGGCTCCATTATTCTCTATGTGGAGTGCGGCTCTGCGGGTGGAGGTCGGTGCTGGAGGCTCCATTATTCTCTATGTGGAGTGCGGCTCTGCGGGTGGAGGTCGGTGCTGGAGGCTCCATTATTCTCTATGTGGAGTGCGGCTCTGCGGGTGGAGGTCGGTGCCGGAGGCTCCATTATTCTCTATGTGTAGTGCGGCTCTGTGGGTGGAGGTCGGTGCCGGATGCTCCATTATTCTCTATGTGGAGTGCGGCTCTGCGGGTGGAGGTCGGTGCCGGAGGCTCCATTATTCTCTATGTGGAGTGCGGGTGGAGGTCGGTGCTGGAGGCTCCATTATTCTCTATGTGGAGTGCGGGTGGAGGTCGGTGCTGGAGGCTCCATTATTCTCTATGTGGAGTGTGGCTCTGCGGGTGGAGGTCGGTGCCGGAGGCTCCATTATTCTCTATGTGGAGTGCAGCTCTGCGGGTGGAGGTCGGTGCCGGAGGCTCCATTATTCTCTATGTGGAGTGCGGCTCTGCGGGTGGAGGTCGGTGCCGGAGGCTCCATTATTCTCTATGTGGAGTGCGGGTGGAGGTCGGTGCTGGAGGCTCCATTATTCTCTATGTGGAGTGCGGGTGGAGGTCGGTGCTGGAGGCTCCATTATTCTCTATGTGGAGTGTGGCTCTGCGGGTGGAGGTCGGTGCCGGAGGCTCCATTATTCTCTATGTGGAGTGCGGCTCTGCGGGTGGAGGTCAGTGCCGGAGGCTCCATTATTCTCTATGTGGAGTGCGGCTCTGCGGGTGGAGGTCGGTGCCGGAGGCTCCATTATTCTCTATGTGGAGTGCGGCTCTGCGGGTGGAGGTCGGTGCCGGAGGCTCCATTATTCTCTATGTGGAGTGCGGGTGGAGGTCGGTGCTGGAGGCTCCATTATTCTCTATGTGGAGTGCAGCTCTGCGGGTGGAGGTCGGTGCTGGAGGCTCCATTATTCTCTATGTGGAGTGTGGCTCTGCGGGTGGAGGTCGGTGCCGGAGGCTCCATTATTCTCTATGTGGAGTGCGGCTCTGCGGGTGGAGGTCAATGCCGGAGGCTCCATTATTCTCTATGTGGAGTGCGGCTCTGCGGGTGGAGGTCGGTGCCGGAGGCTCCATTATTCTCTATGTGGAGTGCGGCTCTGCGGGTGGAGGTCGGTGCCGGAGGCTCCATTATTCTCTATGTGGAGTGCGGCTCTGCGGGTGGAGGTCGGTGCCGGAGGCTCCATTATTCTCTATGTGGAGTGCGGCTCTGCGGGTGGAGGTCGGTGCCGGAGGCTCCATTATTCTCTATGTGGAGTGTGGCTCTGCGGGTGGAGGTCGGTGCCGGAGGCTCCATTATTCTCTATGTGGAGTGCGGCTCTGCGGGTGGAGGTCGGTGCCGGAGGCTCCATTATTCTCTATGTGGAGTGCGGCTCTGCGGGTGGAGGTCGGTGCTGGGGGCTCCATTATTCTCTATGTGGAGTGTGGCTCTGCGGGTGGAGGTCGGTGCCGGAGGCTCCATTATTCTCTGTGGAGTGCGGCTCTGCGGGTGGAGGTCGGTGCTGCGGGCTCCATTATTCTCTATGTGGAGTGCGGCTCTGCGGGTGGAGGTCGGTGCTGGAGGCTGCATTATTGTCTATGTGGAGTGCGGCTCTGCGGGTGGAGGTCGGTGCTGGAGGCTCCATTATTCTCTATGTGGAGTGCGGCTCTGCGGGTGGAGGTCAGTGCTGGAGGCTCCATTATTCTCTATGTGGAGTGCGGCTCTGCGGGTGGAGGTCGGTGCCGGGGGCTCCATTATTCTCTATGTGGAGTGCGGCTCTGCGGGTGGAGGTCGGTGCCGGGGGCTCCATTATTCTCTGTGGAGTGCGGCTCTGCGGGTGGAGGTCGGTGCTGCGGGCTCCATTATTCTCTATGTGGAGTGCGGCTCTGTGGGTGGAGGTCGGTGCTGGAGGCTGCATTATTCTCTATGTGGAGTGCGGCTCTGCGGGTGGAGGTCGGTGCTGGAGGCTCCATTATTCTCTATGTGGAGTGCGGCTCTGCGGGTGGAGGTCAGTGCTGGAGGCTCCATTATTCTCTATGTGGAGTGCGGCTCTGCGGGTGGAGGTAAGTGCTGGAGGCTCCATTATTCTCTATGTAGAGTGCGGCTCTGCGGGTGGAGGTCAGTGCTGGAGGCTCCATTATTCTCTATGTGGAGTGCGGCTCTGCGGGTGGAGGTAAGTGCTGGAGGCTCCATTATTCTCTATGTAGAGTGCGGCTCTGCGGGTGGAGGTCGGTGCTGGAGGCTCCATTATTCTCTATGTGGGGCTCTGCGGGTGGAGGTCGGTGCCGGAGGCTCCATTATTCTCTATGTGGAGTGCGGCTCTGCGGGTGGAGGTCGGTGCAGGAGGTTCCATTATTCTCTATGTGGAGTGTGGCTCTGCGGGTGGAGGTAAGTGCTGGAGATTACTGGGTGCGGGGGACATTAACTCCTTCAGCACTGAGACTATTTCGGGGTCTCTGTGTGGTGTGAACAGTGACGTAACAGCAGAGGAGTACCTAGGGTTTTGGTTCGGGGGTGAAGCTTCTGAGTGGCCCCTAACCAGGTGACCTTGATCACAACTGGGTGACGCACCGTAATAGTGGATGTCGGAGAACCTCTAAGATGACCGCGCTGTTACTGAAAATAATCTCTATGTAAAGACCAATATTCATGTTACCGCCATATGGTCAGTGGTAGATACCAGTCCTATGGAGCATGTAAGAGGTCACAGCACAGTTACTGATAATGACTTACCGCTGACGTTCTTTCTGATGGAGTCGTTCACTTTTCCCGTCTTTTCCATCTGGCCCAGACCGATATGACAACTTCTTAATATAATGCACCCCCATAGGCAGCCTCTATAGTATAATGCACCCCCATAGGTAGACTTTTTAGCTTTATGCAGCCCTTCATATAATGCACCCCCATAGGCAATCTCTATAGCATAATTCAGCCTCATAAAAAAATAAATCCACTGCTCTGAGTGCCCGCACATCTCCGGACAGTGGGCGCCAGGTAATGACGTCATCGCGACCCCCTGTCACAACAAATTTACAAAACAATTTTTTAAGGACCAGCTCACATTTGAAGAGACTTTGAGGGGCCTATCTGACAGAAATTACCCAAAAGTGACATCATTCTAAAACCTGCACCCATCAAGGTGCTCAAAACCACATTCAAGAAGTTTATTAACCCTTCAGGTGCTTCACATGAACCAAAGAAACCTGGAAGGCAACAATGAACATTTAACTTTTTAGTCACAAAAATGAACTTTTAGCACCTTTTTTTTTTTATATTCACAAGGGGAACAGGAGAAAATGGACCACAAAAGTTGTGCAATTTCTCCTGAGTATGCTGATACCCCATATGTGGGGGAAAACCACTGTTTGGATGCATGGCAGGGCTCAGAAAGGAAGGAACATGGTTTGACTATTAGAGCACAAAATTGGATGGGATTGAGAGCGGACGCCATGTCGCATTTGAAAAGCACCTGATGTGCCTAAACAAAAATCCCCCATAATTGACCCCATTTTGGAAACTAGACCTCTCAAGGAACTTATCTAGATGTGCGGTGAGCACTTTCTTCCCCAAGTCCTTCACAGAGGTTTATAACATAGAGCAATGAAAATAAAAAAAATCACATTTTGTTCCACATAAATGATCTTTTAGCTCTCTTTTTTTATTTTCACAAGGGTAATAGGAGAAAATAGACCACAAAAGTTGTGCAATTTCTCCTGAGTATGCCAATACCTCTATGAGGAGGAAAACCATTGTTTGGACGCAAGGCTGGGCTAGGAAGGGAAGGTGTGATGTTTTGGAATTCAGACTTTGATGGAATGGTCTGCGGGTGTCATGTCGCACTTGAAGAGCCCCTGATGTGCCTAAACAGTGGCAATACTCCATAAGGGACCCCATGTTGTAAACTACACCCCTCAAGGAATTTTTTATCTAGGGGCATAGTTTTATAGTAGTGATTATAATGTTTTTAGTTTTACTAGTGTATGAATTTATAATGTGCTGTTATGTGTAAGATGTATATGTGTGGAGTACATCAGATTATAAAAGTGTGTTGTGTCAACAGGGTAAAAACTAATTTTATTAATTTGTGGACATGTGGTATGATTTGTAGCAATCCCTGTCATGGTTTGCCTGGGATGCTTAGATCTGAAGTTGCTGGGGTTAATCTTGGGAACCTCCCTTTGGTTTCAGCGAGGTTTTTTATAGCCTCTTTGTGGATCTAGGTGTACTCGGTTATAATTTTGCCCTCGGCTCAGTACATCGAACTGCGTGTGTCAGTGCCTTTGTGCATGAGTCCTCTTCTGTATGTTTGATTTTGACCTGGTTTGTTCCCCGTTGTAATTTTGCCTACTGATTCTGTACCTCATCTGCTTCTCTGGTTTCTGACTTCGGATGTGTCCTAGGGCTTTTCTTCTTGTCTTCTGATTCGGTACTTCCTCATCTGACCAGGCTTCCCTGACCCCGACTTGCTTTGACTATACTTCCCTTGTGGCCATCCCTCTCAGTTTTCCTATAATTACCGTTACCCACCTCGGGTGTTTGCTGTGCGCTCCACTGTCTCCTCTGGCAGTGTTGCGCTAGGCCCCGCCACCTTCCCTCGTGACCTGTGGTCACATGATCACAGGTCCTGTTCCTGCATTCTACTCACTCTCCCGGCTTCTCTGCCTGCACCGCAGCACCGCAGTTGCTTCCCTCAGTTCCTGGACAGCGTGGGAGCTGCCATCTGTCCTGAGGCATTTGTGACTCTGACCTCCCGCAGCTTGGACTGCTCAGACCCCTGGTGAGTGTTCGCCTGCCAGGTCCTGATAAATCCTGAATTCAAAGACCAGGTATCTTAGGGCAGGTTTCACATTGGTAAGTTGTGTCCTTTCGGATTCCCCTCTGGTTTTGTGATCTTCCTTTCTTCTCAGTTTGGGGAACCAGTCCTGTAAAACGTTGACCTGGGACAATACGGGCACTATCAGTTTCAGAAGTACTGGAACCATCACCTTCCTGAGTGCCAAACATTATGGCCTTGATGACTACCTCTTAAGACTGAAGGAAGGTCCCTGTATTGCCGGCAGATCAGAACAGCACAAAAACATTGTACAGTGTCATCTATACAATGCGCACAGCTAATTTTTTGTACCATACTCCTGTACACCTGTGCAGGAGCCACGACACAAAGCGAGGAAGGTGACAACATCGCAAGAAGATGGGAGGCGCCGGCCCCAGACCTGCGACACCCATCGGACCGGACTGCCCCTGGGTGAGTATAGTAAAACTTGTTTTTCTTATCTTTCAGATTAGATTGGGGGCTTATCTACAGCATTATAGAATGCTGTAGATAAACAATGAAATGCAGTGGCTGCAGCTTATTGTGGAAAAACGAGGTGACAGGTTCCCTTTATAGGGGACCAGCCCTAAAAGAGCACAGCACCTCAACTTAAGTCTGCTACACCAGTTAAAGGGGACAAGCCCTAAAGCAGCACAGCACCTCAACTCAACTCTGTACACTAGTTAAAGGGGAATAGCCTTGAAGAAAACTCACTAGCAGCAATGGATGTGGAAATACAAATGGACAGAATCAGTGAACTGCTTCTTCATTTAACATGTGAAGAATTGAGAACAGTAGTAGAACATATAAAGATGTCAGAAGAACAGATCTCTAAAGCACGCTCCCACAGACAACTTGTAGCCACCATTACACAGATAGATAAGTTGGAGGAGAAAGAAGCTGAAGATGTCATGGGCATGTTCCTGTCACATCGGACGCTATTCACACCACAGCATCCGGCAGGCAGAGGTAGTTCCACCTCCGTCCACTATAGCCTCAGTGGCGCCGGCTTGATTTTCTCAGGCTATCGGGGGTTAATCTAGCTGGAGATCAGGTTGGATGTTTGGTCACGCCCACGGTCTTTAAATAGTCGTGCTGGCCAATGGGCGTCGCCGATTATAGCTTGTGTTTCATACCAAGTGGTTCCGGTCTGGAGTGGAGGTGTTGGAGAGAGATTCGTATCTGGTGGCGTATGATCCGTTGTTACCTTTTCGCCTTCCCATATTTGCATTTTGTTGTGCCCTGTTCACATTACTGTATAGTCCTGTGTGTATGCGGCGCAGTTTAAGTTCTCCCTGTCTGTCATTACTGTGTGGGGCTTTGGTGGTTTGTCTCCTCACTGGGTGGAGGGTTAAGCTTAGGGCTGAGCAGGAGATGAGGAAAGGTTGGAGGCTCAGGCATTTGCACCATCAGCAAAAAACCTGGGTTGAGGGTCAGACAGGGTTTCCCCTAGTTAAAGGGACAACACAGGGGCCCCGGGTATTTCAGCCTTAGTTGACCTAAGCCCCGTGTGACATTATAATCGGCCTACATTTTTCAGGAGTCCATGGATTCCATAACCCGCCAGTTGGCGGCGCTGTCCTTACAGGTCTCCGAGTTGAAAGGGGCAGTTCAGCAGCAGGGCCTGGTAGTAGCGAAGGTGCAAACGGCATCTGCAGGTATTGGTGCAGAGCCGAAGATCCCGCTGCCAGAACGATTCTCAGGCGAACGCAGCAAATTTGTCATATTTCGGGAGGCCTGAAAGTTATACTTCCGCATGCGCCCTGTCTCCTCAGGTAATGAGGCTCAGCGGGTGGGTCTGGTGTTATCATTACTGAGTGGTGACCCCCAAGCATGGGCATTTTCCTTACCAGCTGACTCTGCTACATTTCATTCTGTCGATAATGTTTTTTCTGCACTTAGGATCATCATAAATGAGCCCGACAGATTGGCTCTAGCGGAATCTAAAATCCGCGCCCTCTGCCAGGGGGAGCGCTTGGCGGAGGACTATTGTTCGGAATTTCACCATTGGGCAGTAGACACACAGTGGAACGACCCAGCGCTGCGGAGTTAGTTTATTCATGGGGTTTCAGGGAACGTTAAACACGCCCTCCTGATGTATGAGACTCCTGCATCGTTGGAGTCTGCCATGAGTTTGGTCATACGTATTGATTGCCGTTTGCATCAGGGGGCACAGGAGACGCTACCCCTGGGGGAAAGCAGAGGTGCAAGTGTGGTTGCTGCAGGTGAGCCCACTGAACCTATGCAAATTGCGGGGGGGTGTCACAGGTTAAGCGTCGCGGTCCTGGGTTCAGGAAGCCCGGAGCATGTTTTTACTGTGGTAACAGAAATCATTATGTTAACGCTTGTCCTGTACTACCGAAGAAGGTCACACCGGCGGAAAACTGTTAAGCTCAGAGGGTATGGAGGAGGCCCAACTGAGCGTATGCATATCCTCCCTGATGGTATCTCAATGTATGCTCCCTGCCAAGGTTATTATCGTGGGCAGAGAGCTACCAATATCCGTGTTTGTGGATAGCGGTTCCGCCACCAATCTCATAGATGAGGAGTTTGCACGCACTGCCGGGTTTAAGATTGAAAAACTCCCTCATCCCATTCAGGTGGTTACCATTAATGCCGCTCCCCTCCCACAAGGGGAGATTACGGAGTTTGTGGCTGAGGTGAAACTCCACATTGGGGTCCTACATTCTGAGTGGGTTACATGTAGGGTCCTCCATAATCTCCCAGCACAAATGGTCCTGGGTTTTCCATGGTTGTCCAGGCACAACCCGGTGATTGATTGGAAAACTCAGGACATAGTCCAATGGAGTGGTTTCTGCCAGGACAATTGCTTGGCCACACGTGTGTCCGCCGTGACGCCCAGCCTTCCGGAGGCTTTGCAGGATTTCGCGGATGTATTCTCTGAGAGGGGTTGCTCAGAACTGCCTCCACATCGAGCCTATGACTGTGTGATTAGGTTAAAACCCGGGGCCAAATTACCTAAGGCCAGGATGTTTAATATTTTCCTCTTCGCCACGACAGCACCCACAGAGAGAGGGGATCCGCCCCCGGAACAGGAAACCTACAGAGAGATAAATGGGGCGGTCCCCCTCGGTTTGGTTTCCTGTTCCTGGAAAGGAACCCGCAGAAGAGGATGCCTGATCTGGTAGCCGCCTGCGTGCAGAATATGAGCAGCAGGGGCCCCAGGACCGGAGGCAGCGTCGGGCGGAGAGGTGTATTCCCCCCCCAGAGCTGGTAATGCAGGTGAGGCTGGAGGCGACAGTGGTGCCGAAGCTCACTGGGGGCATGACCTAAAGGACGCCTACTACCATCTCCCCATATATCGAGAGCACCAGAGGTTCCTGCGGGTAGCAGTCTGGTTCAGAGGTCGGATTCAGCATTTCCAGTTTGCGGCAATGCCATTCGGGCTATCCATGGCTCCTCGGGTATTTACCAAATTAATGCTGGAAGTAATGTCGTATGTAAGGCTGAATGACACCCTAGTTGTCCCTTACTTAGACGACCTACTCATAGTGGGGAATTCTGTTACACAGTGTGAAGCAAGAATAGCTAGGATTATCTCATCCCTACAAACACTGGGTTGGCTAATTAACTGGGAGAAGTCCAGACTAGAGCCAGTGACCTGTCAAAGGTTTTTAGGCCTGCAAGTGGACTCCGTAACTGAGGAGTGCTATCTGCCAAACGCCAAAGTAATGGCCATAATCGATAAAGTACAGAATACTACAGGAGGACCCGTAATATCATTGAGACAGGGCATGTCCTTGCTGGGGTCTCTGATATCGTGCATTCCAGCGGTGCAATGGGCTCAGTTCCACTCCAGAGAACTACAGTGGGCTATTCTGCAGGAGACAGACTGCAGGGGCGGCTGGAAGGGAAGATGTCCCTATCGCCCGAGGTGGTTGAATCCCTAAAGTGGTGGTTAATTCCTTCCAATCTATCGAAGGGAGTACAGTGGTGGGTGACTCCCTCCAAGATACTCACCACGGATGCCAGCCCCTTAGGTTGGGGAGCCCACCTAGAGGAGCACATGGTACAAGGCTGGTGGCGTGAGAATGAAATAGAGGCCTCCTCTAATGTAAAGGAGCTAACAGCGATTTTTTTTACGCGATATCCTACTTTCTCCCGCAGTTAAGAGGCGCCCACGTAAAGATCCAGACAGACAATACCACCGCAGTGGCCTATATAAACCGGCAAGGAGGCACGCGGTCAATGCCACTGATGTCTATCGCGGGAAAGATTCTGGAGATGGCCGAGGTCCATCATCTCTCCTTGTCAGCGCTCCATATAAGAGGAGTGGACAACTCCCGAGCAGACTATCTCAGTCGCCAGGCCCTATACCAGGGAGAGTGGGTCCTCAGCAGAGACGTCTTCAAAATGATAGCGTCAGAATGGGGCAGACCGGAGATAGACCTATTCGCCAACAGGCGCGTAAAAAGGTTTGCTTCTCTCTACAGGTCGGACAACCCAGACATTCTAGATGCCCTCCAAGCACCCTGGGCATTCCAACTAGCCTATGCCTTCCCTCCAATGGTGCTACTACCAACAGTAGTCAGGAAAATAAGACAGGAGAGGGCGAGGGTCATCTTGATAGCCCCGTTTTGGCCAAAAAGACCGTGGTTTTCATGGCTGAGAGCCATGTCGGTAACCGACCCGTGGATCCTGCCGCTGCACCAGAATCTTCTCTCGCAGGGACCCTGATACCATCCACAGGCCAAAGCCCTGCACCTAGTGGCCTGGAATTTGAAAGGGAGCTACTGAGGCAGAAGGGTTTCTCAAAGAACCTAATCAATACCCTGCTACAAAGCAGGAAGGAGTCCACGACAAAAATATATGCTAAGGTGTGGAGGAAGTTCCTGGCCTTTCACCCAACAAAACTAGCTGGTGAAGTACCCATTACGGCCATTCTAGAGTTTCTACAAAAAGGCCGAGAACTGAGACTCTCAGTAAACACTCTTAAGGTCCACGTGTCAGCCCTAGGAGCCCTGTTTAACTATAACCTGGCAGCAAATAGATGGGTGACTCGGTTTATCTCGGCTTGTCAACGAGCAGAACCGGTGCATGTGCCTCGGCTACCAGCGTGGAACCTTACTCTAGTTTTGGATGCCTTCACTCAGGCACCATTTGAGCCCATAAGCTCAGCATCAGTAAAGTGCCTCTCATTGAAAACGGCTATGCTGGTGGCCTTAGTATCGGCCAGGAGAGTGAGTGATCTTCATGCTCTGTCAGTAGACCCACCGTTCCTGTTAACAACACGAGACAGTCTCATTTTAAAGTCGGACCCGTCCTACCTGCCCAAACGGGCAACTAAATTTCATAGGTCTCAAGAGATATGCCTACCTTCATTCTATGAGAACCCGTCAACACAGGACGAGGAGAAATATCACACCTTAGATGTGAAAAGAGCCGTGTTAGCCTATCTAGATAGGACCAGTCCCTGGAGGCAGAGTAGGTCTCTTTTTGTCTCATTCCAGGGCAGCAGGAAGGGGTCTGCAGTTACATCAGGCACGATATCCAGATGGATTAGAGATGCGATCACAATGGCGTATCTGACAAAAGGAGAAGACCCTCCACTGGGGATTAAGGCGCACTCCACTAGAGCCATATCATCCTCCTGGGCCGAGAGGGCAAACGTCCCAATTGAACAAATATGTAAGGCTGCAACCTGGTCTTTTCCGTCTACCTTTTATAGTCACTATAGACTAGATTTGTCCTCTTCCGAGGATCTAACTTTTGGTAGATCAGTCCTTAACACGGTGTGCTCGCCCAAGTGATTATCTCTGGAAATCTGTCAGTGGGTGCTGTCGTGGCGAAGAGGAAAAACCGGATTACTTACCGGTAATACTCTTTTGTAGAGTCCACGACAGCACCCGCTAACTTCCCTCCCGTAAGAATTTTTCACACTTGGGTCTCCTTGGTGGTGGAGATTGTGATTTAAGTTAGATATGTGATTAAACTTAGTAAACATAAAACTACATAGGGGTAAGATAGATGAATTGCCCAAATAAATTGACTAAAACATGTATGGCGGTTCCTCTGTTGTTCTCGGTAACACAAACTGAGGGAGCGAGGGGGACCGCCCCATTTATCTCTCTGTAGGTTTCCTGTTCCGGGGGCGGATCCCCTCTCTCTCAGTGGGTGCTGTCGTGGACTCTACAAAAGAGTATTACCGGTAAGTAATCCGGTTTTCTGGTCCAGAGAGACAAGCTCTGAAAGACTACATCGCGGCGAGTCTGAGCAAAGGACACATCCGGCCTTCGTCCTCGCCTGTAGCAGCGAGGTTTTTCTTCATTAAGAAGAAAGATGGGGGGTTACGCCCGTGTCTGGATTTCCAGGAGTTAAACCAGATTACGATCCGTGATCCCTACCCGATGCCGTTGATCCCTGATTTGTTCAACCAGGTGGCGGGGGCGAAGTGGTTTTCCAAGCTTGACCTCAGGGGGGCGTATAACCTCATAAAGGTCCGTCAGGGGGATGAGTGGAAGACGGCGTTTAACACTCCTGAGGGTCATTTTGAGAGCCTGGTTATGCCATTTGGGTTGACAACTGCGCCTGCTGTTTTCCAACATTTTATTAATGATGTCTTTGCTCATGTCCTGGGGAAATTTGTGATTGTATACCTGGATGATATCCTCATTTATTTGAGCGACCGGGACACTCATTTAGAGCATGTCAGGCAGGTGTTACAGTTGCTCCGGGAGAATAAGCTCTATGCTAAGCTGGAAAAATGCTTATTTTTTTGTTCAGGAGTTGCCTTTTTTGGGATATATTGTGTCCGCCGCAGGGTTTAAAATGGACACCGCGAAGGTGCAAGCGGTGCTGCAATGGGAAAGGCCTGATAATCTGAAAGCGCTCCAGCGGTTCCTTGGGTTTGCTAATTATTATAGGAAATTTATAAAACACTTTTCTACTATAGCCAAACCTCTCACGAACATGACAAAAAAGGTACCGATCTGGCTAGCTGGTCTGAGGTGGCGATACGTGCATTTGAGCGTCTGAAGAACAGTTTTGCTTCAGCCCCCATTCTGGTGCAACCGGATGTGTCTAAACCTTTTGTGGTGGAGGTTGATGCGTCTGAGGTGGGAGTGGGGGCAGTACTGTCACAGGGCTCGTCTTTGAGCGATATGCATCCATGCGCCTACTTCTCCAAGAAGCTGTCGCCGGCCGAACGGAATTATGATATCGGCAACAGGGAGTTGTTGGCCATCAAATTGGCTTTTGAGGAATGGCGACACTTCTTGGAGGGGGCGGCTCACCAGGTCACAGTCATCACCGACCATAAGAACCTGCTCTATCTGGAGTCGGCCAAGCGTCTGTCTCCTAGGCAGGCTCGCTGGGCATTGTTTTTTACACGTTTCAATTTTCTGGTGACTTACCGTCCCGGGGCTAAAAACACCAAGGCGGATGCCTTGTCCAGGTTTTTTCCCGGGGGGAGAACCTCGGGAAGAGCCGGTACCCATCCTCCAGGAAGGTGTAGTGGTCTCGGCTCTCATGACTGAGGTAGAGGCGGAGATTGCCGAGGCCCAAGAGGAGGTACCGCCAGGACTTCCCGCCAACAAATCATTTGTACCCCTTCATCTTCGTCTTAAGGTGTTGAGGGAACACCACGACTCAGTACTGGCTGGCCATCCAGGGGTTAAGGGCACCTTGGAGCTGGTATCGAGTCGTTTCTGATGGCCTAAAATCCGGCAGGACGTGGTCTTGTACGTGGCAGCTTGCATCACGTGCGCTAGGGCCAAGTCGCCCCGAGCCCGTCCTGCTGGCACGCTACAGCCTCTGGGGGTACCTAATAGGCCATGGACAGAAATCTCCATGGATTTTATCACTGACTTGCCAGCCTCGGCGGGGAACACGGTCATCCTGGTGGTGGTTGACCGATTTTCAAAGATGGCGCATTTTGTGTCGTTGCCTTCCTTGCCCAATGCAAAGACGTTGGCTCAGGTGTTTGTGCAGGAGGTGGTCAGACTCCACGGAGTTCCATCAGACATAGTATCTGATAGGGGAACTCAATTTGTGGCGAGGTTTTGGAAAGCTTTTTGCTCACGTTTGGGGATCAAGTTGTCACATTCATCGGCGTTTCATCCACAGTCAAATGGTCAAACTGAGCGCATGAACCAAAATCTGGAGCAGTATTTACGATGCTTTGTGTCCGACAACCAAGAGGAGTGGTCTACTTTCCTTCCTCTGGCCGAGTTTGCGTTAAATAATCACCGCCAGGAATCATCGGGAGAGTCTCCGTTCTTTTGTGTTTATGGTCAACATCCTCAATTTTGTACCTTACGTCAGGGTGACTCGGGGGGCGTCCCGGAGGAGGACCAGCTAGGAGCTCAATTATCATCGGTCTGGAGGAGGGTGAAACAGCGATTGTTGAGCATGAGTGCGAGGTACAAACGGGTGGCTGACAGTAGACGCGTGCCAGGTCCGGACCTGTGTGTGGGTGAATGGGTGTGGTTAGCGACTAAAAACATAAAACTCAAAATTCCATCTTTAAAATTGGGTCCAAGGTTTATTGGCCCTTTTAAGATTGCTGCCATCATTAACCCAGTTGCTTATCGGTTGGAACTTCCTGCGGTATACAAGATACACAACGTGTTTCACAGGGCTTTATTGAAAAAGGTGGTAGGCTCTGTGGACACGACGCCGATGCCACCTCCAGTCATGGTGGATGGCGATTTAGAGTTTGAGGTCTCCAAGGTAGTGCGCCGTATTCTTCAGTATTTGGTACACTGGCGGGGGTATGGTCCGGAGGAGAGGTCTTGGGTACCAGCCCCGGACATACATGCGGATCGGCTGGTCAGTGCTTTTCACCGTCGTCATCCGGACAAGCCGGGTCCTATGAGTCTTGAGGGCCCTGGGGTCCCTCGTAGAAGACTGGGTACTGTCATGTCGGACACTATTCACACCACAGCGTCCGGCAGGCAGAGGTAGTTCCACCTCCGTCCACTATAGCCTCAGTGGCGCCGGCTTGATTTTCTCAGGCTATCGGGGGTTAATCTAGCTGGAGATCAGGTTGGATGTTTGGTAATGCCCATGGTCTTTAAATAGTCGTGCTGGCCTATGGGCGTCGCCGATTATAGCTTGTGTTTCATACCAAGTGGTTCCGGTCTGGAGTGGAGGTGTTGGAGAGAGAGAGATTCGTATCTGGTGGCGTATGATCCGTTGTTACCTTTTCGCCTTCCCAATTTTGCATTTTGTTGTGCCCTGTTCACATTACTGTATAGTCCTGTGTGTATGCGGCGCAGTTTAAGTTCTCCCTGTCTGTCATTACTGTGTGGGGCTTTGGTGGTTTGTCTCCTCACTGGGTGGAGGGTGGAGGGTTAAGCTTAGGGCTGAGCAGGAGATAAGGAAAGGTTGGAGGCTCAGGCATTTGCACCATCAGCAAAAACCCTGGTTTGAGGGTCAGACAGGGTTTCCCCTAGTTAAAGGGACAACACAGGGGCCCTGGGTATTTCAGCCTTAGTTGACCTAAGCCCCGCGTGACAGTTCCTCCAGGAGCTAACACAGTTTCTAACCAGGTTCAAGTTGGAAGATGGAGGGGTGACTCCAGTTACCAAGAGCGAGATTCTCCTTCCTCCGACAGAACTACAGGAATTGAAAGAACAATTCAAAGCCTTAACAAAAGCCCTGCACAAATCTACCCAACCCTCTGAACGTGTGACAGACTCTGACAGAACCTTTTAACCTGCTTGGGTTTGATAAATCAGGAAAACAGTACTCTTCATCACCACAAATCGCCGTAAGGAAAGAGTTCAAAATCTTGGGACAGATTGGAGAGTGTAAGCAGAAAGAGATACTGTCTTATATGAACTTGTTGCACCTGATCGATGCAGGATTATTATTTATTTATATAGCACCATGAATTCCATGGTGCTGTACATGAGGAGGGGTTACAAAGTTATAGATATCATTTACAGTAAACAAATTTACGATGAAAGACTGGTAAAGAGGCGAGAGGACCCTGACCTTTTGGACTTGCATTATATGGGATAATGGGGAAGAGACAGGTTGGGGGTGCAGCATCTCTAGTGGTAGTGAGGTGGCAGTTTGGTGGCAGTTCGGGTGGTGGTGAGGCAGCAGAATGGTTACTGCAGGCTGTAAGTTTTCCTGAAGAGATGGGTTTTCAGGTTCCGTCTGAAGGATCCGAGGGTGGTGGATAATCGGACGTGTTGAGGCATGGAATTCCAGAAGATGGGGGATATTCGGGAGCAATCTTGGAGGCGATTGTGTGAGTAACGAATAAGTGTGGAGGAGAGTAAAAAGTCTTGGGAGGATTGAAGATTATGTGAGGGAAGATATTGGGAGATTAGTTCAGAAATATAGGGAGGGGACAGGTTGTGGATGGCTTTGTAGGTCAGTGTTAGTAGTTTGAACTGGATACGTTGGGGAATTGAGAGCCAGTGGAGGGATTTGCAGAGGAGAAACAGTAAGGAGAGAGGTGGATTAGTCTGGCAGCAGAGTTGAGGACAGACTGGAGTTGTGCAAGAGAGTTAACGGGGAGGCCACAGAGGAGGGTGTTGCAGTAATCAAGGTGGTAGATGATGAAGGCATATACAGGAGTTTTAGGAGATTGAGGGTTGAGTTGGAGGTGACAGGAGGTGGAAAGAGTTTTGACTTGCGGTTTGAAGGACAGCGCAGAGTTGAGTTACTCTGAGGCAGCGGATTTCAGGTGTGGGAGAGAGTATGATGCCACTTACCAAAATACTTTAGATAGGTCGGGTAGGGGACATATGCGAGATGGAGAAAAGATGATGAGTTTGATTTTGTCTACACTGAGTTTCAGGAAGCGAGAGGTGAAGGAGGATATGACTGATGGATACTCCGGGATTATGGGCAGCAGAGATGGGACATCTGGGCCAGAAAACTAGATATGAGTGTCATCAGCATACAGGTGGTACTGGAAGCCATGGGAATTTATGAATTGTCCTAGTCCAAGGGTATAGATGGAAAAAAAAATAGGGGCCCCAGGACAGAGCCTTGACTGACTCCAACAGAGAGAGGGTGGGATGAGGAGGTAGTGTGGGAGTTGGAAACCCTAAATGTGCGGTCAGAAAGGTATGAGGCAATCCAGGACACGGAAATGTCTTTGATGCCAAGGAAAGAAATAATCTGTAGCAGTAGGCAGTGGTCGACTGTGTCGAAGACAAAGGACAGGTCGAGAAGGAGGAGGATGGAGAACTGTCTGTTAGCTTTGGCTGTAAATCATTAGTAATTTTGGTCAGGTCAGTTTCGGTGGAGTGGTGGGGGCGGAAGCCAGATTGGAGGTTGTCAAGGAGAGAGTTAGATGAGAGGTTGGAGGAAAGTTGAGCACGGACATGCTGTTCAAGGTGTTTGGAAGCAAACGGAAGCAGTGATATATGGGGTGATAGCTGAGCAGAGCGGTTGGGTAAATGTTAGTTTTTTTGAGGATGCATGTGATAGTGGCATGTTTGAAGGCCGAGTGGAAGGTACCAGAAGATAGCGATAGGTTGAAGAGATGGGTTAGGGCTGGAATGAGCGTGTTAGTGAGGTTGTGGAGCAGGTGGGAAGGGATGGGGTCAAGTGCACAGGTGGTGAGATGTGACTTGGAAAGGAGGTTACTAAGCCCTCCTTCAGTGATGTTGAAGAGGGAGGTTATTAGGGAAGGGCAGAGGTCTGGTATATGGAGTGGTTAGGGTGATGGAACAATAAATGTTTGCCTTGTTTGGTCGATCTTATTTTTGAAGTAGGTGGCAAAGTCCTCGGCAGGGATGAGCGGAGTTGTAGGTGGCAGTGGTGGGTGGAGGAGAGAGTTGAATGTGCTGAACAGTTCTTTTGGGTTGTAGGATAAAAAAGATGCAAGGTTTGTTAAATAGGTCTGTTTAGCAGGGGTGAAGGCTAATTTGAAGGCAAGTATAGCTTGTTTGAAAGCAGTGAAGTCAACTGGCAGGCGTGTTTTCTTCCAATGCCGCTCCTCGACCCTGGATGCTTGTGGAACGTTTTTGGTGAGATTGTTGTGCCAGGGTTGCCTTTTGATTTGTCTCACTTTGCCATGCATGAGAGGGGTGACTGAATCTATAGCTAATGTGAGGTTGGCATTATAGAAAGCGGTGGCGCTGTCCGTGTCGTGGAGTGAAGATACAGAGGTAGAAAAGAGTGAGAGTCTGTGAATGTCTAGGTGTGCGAGGTTTCTGTGAGGATGTGCTAGTGGCTGGACATGGGGGGCGGGTGAGGAGGATAAGGATGAGAAGGTGAGTAAATGGTGGTCAGATAGGGGAAGGGAGAGGTTGTGAGATTAGATAGGGAACAGAGGCGGGTGAAGATGAGGTCTAGTGTATCTCTGTATGAGTGGCTGTGGAGGACCACTGAGTAAGTCCAAAGGATGAGGTAATCGACAGGAGTATGGAGGCTGCTGGCTGGCGGGTGTCAGTAGGGATATTAAATTTACCCATGATGATGTTGGGGATGTCAGCTGAGAGAAAGTGAAGAAGTCGGGTGGAGAATTGGTCAATGAAGGCAGTGTCTGAGCCTGGTGATGAGCCACCATGGGGCCGCACGGTGGCTCAGTGGATAGCACTGCAGCCTTGCAGCGATGGACTCCTGGGTTCGAATACCACCAAGGACCACATCTGCAAGGGGTTTGTATGTTCTCCCCATGTTTGCATGTGTTGCTTCTGGGTACTCCAGTTTCATCCCACATTCTAAAGACATACTGATAGAGAATTTAGATTGTGAGCCCCATCGAGGACAGTGATGATAATGTGTGCAAACTGTAAAGCGCTGCGGAATATGTTAGCGCTATATAAAGATTATTATTATTGCTATTATTATTATATGACAGCCATTTGGAGATTAGAAGGAGAGTAGATACGGAAAGAGTGAACCTCGAGATAAGGGAGGGTGGGGATTGGATAGCGTTGAAGGAACAGTTTTTTTTGAAAGAAGAAAATCCACTCCTCCGCCATGTCTGCTGCCAGAGCAAGAAGTGTGGTTAAATTGGAGGCCACCGTAACTCAGTGCAGGCCATGTCAGGGGGTGTCAGACACGACTCCGTGAGGTCCAGGATGGAAATTTCGCGGGAAGTAAACAGATCGTGGATCACATGGAGCTTTTTGCAGATGGAGCTGATGGAGCTGGCATTCCAAAGTGCTCCAGAGAGAGGAAGCAGGGGGCTAGGATTATTGGAAGGCTACCAGCCAGATAAGATCATTGAGGGGATGGTGAAAGCGATCAACCCAGGACTGAACCTCCGCAGTATGCTAGAGATGAAAAGTCAATTTACCCTACCACAGTTGAAGATTCTGGACGAAGTTCTATTTGAAAAAATGAATGAGGCAGCTAGTTTGGAGTCAGAGAGTGAACGGAAGTTAAAGAAGGGCTCTGCTCTTAAAGCTACCAAAATGAGTCAGCTGAAGTTGGAGGCCCCCGGTTGCCAGTCCAAAGATCATGATGAAGAGTCTTCAGTACCACGGCTGAGAGAGAACCTTAAACCACCAACAAAAAGGACAGCCAGAGCTGACTGGGAAGAAGTAATAGGAGAACTGCGAGCTGAGCTGATGGAGGGAAAGAGTTGATTTGTTCCAGGCCAGGATCTGTAGCTCTCCGACCCAAGAGTGGGTTCGAAAACAGAAGATATCTGGCTTGTGAGGCATGCCGTTCATCAAATCAGAGTGCAGTATGTGTCAACTGTTTAAAGGGAAGGTGCTGTGACTTTAGTTTTTCTATTAATAATTATTGATTACATAATCAATTATTTTTAATACAAATTAAATGAACTACTTTAACAGTTTTTAATTATTGACTTTTACTTTTGCCACTGGAGGCTGCCATTTTCATTAGTGGGGGCATGTGTCTGGGCACGACACTTGCACACCTCACTTTATGGCAGCCATGGGCATAAGAAACTGCTGTCGGAATCTGACCGCATCTCTTACATTGAGGCCGCTTCTCCTGCCTCTCAGCTGTGACCTGGACATGCCTCTGGGCTGTTCAGGTCACAGCTGTAGGAGGAGGAGATAGCTGCCAATTTATTGTAGCCCGCAGCATATGCTGTGGGCTGTATTTTCCCCTGTCATTGCACATAGTACTGAATGTGTGCGATGACAGGAGCTGCCAGGGAGAAGCTGCCGGGACACAAGGGTCCAGGGTGAGTATCTCCATCGGAGAGGGTGATTGCATCCTGTAATTAGTATTCCGGTACAAGCTGCGATCACAGATCACTGCCGACCTGTTCAGTGCACAGCAGGAAGATAGTCACACTGCTCCCCTGAACAGGATGCAGCACTTCCTGGAAGAGGCGAGAAGGTAAGTCTAAGCTTTTTTTTTAAAAAAATTTTTCCTATGCATTGTATAGATGTACGAATGTATGGCTGTATGTATTGTAAGATAGTGCTTACTGTGTGTGTTGGGGAACACTCGCTTGGCAGCGGATTAATGTAGACAGGTATGGATTTTCACACAAACAGTCCATACGGTTTATTTAAAACATCATAACCCGCACCGTAAGCCATGTTGCACATCACCGGCTTACACATAGTCCATTATTTCATCACGTATGGCTTTACAATGCATTCACTTGTCACACCAGACTCTCCAGTCACCGGGTGACCACACAGTTCAGTAACTGACCTTTGT
Source organism: Dendrobates tinctorius (assembly GCF_039654945.1). Classification (NCBI taxonomy): domain Eukaryota; kingdom Metazoa; phylum Chordata; class Amphibia; order Anura; family Dendrobatidae; genus Dendrobates; species Dendrobates tinctorius. Next base: position 4,037,191 of record NW_027361731.1, on the reverse strand, counting down.
CAGTGCTCCACAGGCTTATTTCTCGTCAGTCCAAGGTCCTCAACAAGATGGCATCTTCCTCAATTCAGGGCTGTCCCAGGCTCTGCACACACATGTGGCCTGTCCAGGCGTCATTCAGGACGTTCGTCCAACACCCACGCCACCAGGTCCAAGGTCTCACTGTTGCTCTTCAGGAAGTCCATCTCCACCTGGGACCTTCCAACTCAGACATTCCAAGAACTAGCACTCTGAACCATTCAGGTCCATACACTCTGACCATGTGACCCTCTTGGATCTGCTCACCCATGCCAAGGCGGGTGGATCCATTGAGGACGTAGAGGTTGGCCACCAGCTCACCGAGGACCAATGGTCCCAGCTAGCGAATACTCTGCGCCCCTTCCGGAAGCTGTTCAGCAGCTTTCCTGGAAGGACCGAGTTGGCTGTCCATCACATGGACACTGATGATCACCCCCCGATCCGGTGGTCAGCATATCGGTCTCTCTCGAGCTGCAGCAGCAGATGCGCCAAGAGATTGATGAGATACTGAAGCTGGGGGGATCCAAGCATCCAACAGCGCGTGGGCGTCGCCCGTAGTCCTCGTCCCCAAAAAGAACCGAACAACCCGGTTCTGCGTGGACTACCGGGGGCTGAATGCTGTCACGGTCATCGATGCATTTCCTATGCCACGCATTGATGACCTGCTTGATCTTTTGGCCGGGGCTAAGTACCTGATCATCATGGATCTGAGCTGGGGATATTGGCTGATCCATCTGACCCACAAGGCCCGGGAATGCTCTACCTTTGTCACCCTGTTTGGACTGTATGAGTCCACCGTGATGCCATTCTGCATGAAGAATGCTCCTGCACTTTTCAGCGGATGGTCAACACACTGCTCCAGGAACTTGTAGGATACGTGGCTGCGTACCTGGACGATATTGCCGTCTTCAGTCCCACATGTGAGGATCACCTAGAGCATCTGATGCAGGTGCTTAGCCGGATCCACTGGGCAGGTTTGACCATCAAGCCGGAAATTGCCAGCTGGGCATGAGTGAGGTTCTCTACCTGGATCACTGGGTAGGCGGGGGTTCTGAAGCCAGAACGCGGGAAGGTGGATGCCATCTCATCGTGGCCCACCCCCAGGACCAAGAACCAGGTGATGTCCTTCATCAGGACAAATGTGAACTATAGGAGGTTTGTTCCACAATATAGCACCCTGGCCAAGCCCCTGACGGACCTCACCAAGAAGAAGCTGCCTCTCACGGTTGACTGGTCAGTCACTTGCAAGACCGCTTTTCAGGCACTCAAGACTGCTGTCTCCAGCTCACCAGTACTACAAAATGCTGACTTTGCGTGGCCATTTGTAGTACAGACCGATGCCAGTGACTTTGGCCTTGGTGCCGTGCTCAGCCAGGTCAATGCAGCGGGCCAGGAGTATCCCATCCTGTACCTGAGCAGGAAGCTATTGCTGAGAGAGGTGGCCTACTCCACAATGGAAAAGGAGTGCCTGGCAATTGTGTCGGCCCTGCAGAGTCTGCAACCATACTTGTACGGGCATCCCTTTATCGTATAGACGGACCACAACCCCCTCAGCTGGTTTCACAGGCTTAGTGGAAGTGACTTTCCAACTCAGGGCCACGAAGAATAGCAACACCATCGAGCTTTTGGTACATTTTCTTGTGACCAGTTATCAGAAAATGGCAAAAGATCCTATCCTGGGTTATAATTTAATCAGTGAGGTCATCACGAAACAAAAGTCAGGGACACTGATCATGGATGCAATTGCCACATCATTCGCCATACCCAACGCCATGGCGGAAAACGTGATTCATAGAGTAAAGAAAGCACAGAATAAAATGGACCTGAAAGAAGTCATGGTACGCCATTCAAACCAAATGGTGGGAGTGAGATGTGGAGTCCAGGTGGGATCGGGAAGAAAAGTCCAGAAGAGACCAAAAGGACTCCTCTGAACTTCCAGAAGGCCTATCTCAAGGTAAGACTGTGCTTACAATTCCTACAGGTGACATTGCCCGTGTCAGGGCCTGGGATGATCGCCACAAAACACGAAAATAGACTGAATCCGAAGACTGTGTTAGGTCACATCGGAATAGTCCAAGTGGTATATCCAGCCTGTGTGAGACCCGCCCAGTGGTCTACCATGAATTCAGCCCCCCAACCAAGGAACTGGACTTGCCCAGGGGAGGAAATTAATCAACAATGAATGGTTCAGATGGATCGGGCTGGACCAATACAGGAGCAGACATAAAACATTTTTTCAATGTAGAAAAGGCTACAACTGCTGGGGGTGACCAGTCTTTAAGATCGACCACCTTACAAGTGAGATCAGTGAGAGGCTTGACAACATGAGAAAACCCCCTAGTAATTGGCAAAACCCAAGAAACGCTGAAGACCTGCACCCAATCAACAATGGCCTGTACCTTTCCAGGGTCCATACGAAACTCCTTGGCAGACAAGATGAACCCAAGGAAGGACAGCTCTTGGACAAAAAATGATCACTTGTCAGGTTTAGCGAACAGAGAGTTCTCCCGTAACCTCTGAAAAACTGCATGTAGATGACCCATGTGAGATTCTTTGTCAGATGAAAATACAAGAATGTCGTCTAAATCAGCACCAGCTGAGTGAGATCATTACATATCTGTTCAATATGAGCCTGAGAATAGGTATAGTACCACAACTGTGGAAATTATCGTGTGTGGTACCAGTTCCGAAGAAACCTTATCCGAAAGACCTTAATGACTATAGAACTGTAGCATTAACATCACACCTGATGAAGATACTAGAGAGATTGGTTCTCACACGTCTCCGTCCTCTAGTGAGCTCGGTTATGGACCCTCTCCAGTTTGCCTACAGGCCGGGCATTGGTGTGGATGATGCCATTATCCACCTTCTAGATAGGACTCTCTCTCACCTGGAGAAACCTGGGAACACTGTGAGAATAATGTTCTTCGATTTCTCTAGTGCTTTTAATACCATACAGCCAGGTCTACTGAGAGACAAGCTGGGCCTTGTTGGCGTGGACCTTCAACTCTCCACCTGGATCCTTAACTACCTCACGAACGGACCTCAGTTTGTAAAGGTTCGGGACAGTGTATCAGACACGGTGATCTGCAATACAGGGGCACCTCAAGGTACAATTCTTGCCCCTTTTCTCTTCATGCTGTACACTGCGGATTTTAACTGCAACTTATCTAGCTGCTACTTGCAGAAGTATTCTGATGACTCTGCAATAGTAGGCCTCATCACAGGAGGAGATGAAAGAGAGTACAGAGATGCTAACCAAGCTTTTGTGGAGTGGTGTCAGAGTAACCACTTTAGGATTAATTCCAAGACCAAGGAATTGGTGGTGGACTTTCCCAAGGGAAAAAATCCACCAGTAGTGGTGGTGAACATTCAGGGAAATGACATTGAGATAGTCGACACCTATAAGTACCTTGGTGTGATCCTCAATAATAAGCTTGACTGGGCCCATCACTTGGATGCAGTGTACAGGAAGGGCCACAGTAGGCTTTATCTGCTCAGAAGGCTGAGAGCCTTCGGAGTTAGTGGGGCACTCCTTGCATCCTTCTTCAACTCTGTTGTGGCATCAGTCATCTTCTTTGGTGTGGCGTGCTGGGGTAGTGGCATATCAACCCGGGACAGGAATAGGATGGACAAACTGATTAGAAGGGCCAGCTCTGTCCTGGGATGCCCCCTTGATCCAGTTCAGGAAGTAGGCGACAGGAGGATACTGGCCAAGGTGAGCTACATGGTGCAGAATGATTCCCATCCCATGCATGAGACCATGACAAAGATGAGCAGTACTGTCAGTGACTGGCTACTTCATCCTAAATGTGAGAGGGAGCACTATTGAAAGTCCTTCCTTCCTGCTGCAGTTAGGCTGTATAACCAGCACTGTCCAAAACGGAGAATGACCCAAACAGTGAACTGATAGATCCAAAGTTGTGATAGCCCGGTTATATCCTTTTTTTTTTTTCCCCGTATATGTACCTACCTACTGTCAATGTAATGCCTTTATGCATTTGTATCTGTACTTGTTCCTGCCTTGCTGCTGTAATGCTCCGAATTTCCCCATGGTGGGACGATTAAAGGATTATCTTATCTTAAATATACCACCATAAAGCATCCAATAAAGTCAGAAAATACATCATTAATGAAATTCTGAAAAACTGCTGGCGCATTTTGTGAGACCAAAGGGCATGACCTAATTTTCAAACAAACCCTCAGAGATGAGGAATGCTATTTTCCACTCATCCCCCTACCGAATACCGATAAGATTATACGCTCCTCTGTGGTCCAACTTGGAATACCACTTAGCACCAGATAATTGGTTGTAAAGATCAGGGATAACGGGAAGGGGAAGGTATTTATCACCGTAATTTTATTTAGTTCCCAAAAATCGAGGCAAGGACGTAAACCACCATCTTTTTTTTTTTTTTTTTTTTTACAAAATAGAATCCAGCAGCCACAGGAGAGACAGAGGGATGGATGTGACCTTTATGTAAACTTTCTGAGATTGTACAGATGGGCATTGGGCAATTTAGCACCTGGAATGAGATTTAATAGTACAATCATAGGGGCGATGTGGGGGCAAGATCTCTCCTCTTTTTCAGAAAACACATCCTTAAAATCTTTCAGGTACTCCGGAATACGATCCAGATTAATGGACAACACCAGCACAGCAGAAAGACAACCCTATGAACAATTAGGACCCCATTTCACAATATCCCGAGATTCTCAGTCAATAACAGGATTTTGAAGCTGTAACCAGGGGAATCCCAACACCAGTCCCGCTGGAACATTATCCAGAACATAACATGAAATGTGTTTCTGATACAAGGAACCCACCTTGAGGAGAAACTCATCTGAGACAAGTTTAACAATATTCCTAAACAGTGGTGTTTTATCAATGGCAATGATATGAATTGGGGTTTCAAGCCTAACTGTCTCTGTTACACTGTTAGGGCTGGCGGAACGCACCAAATAATAAAATAATAGTAAGGTGCGTTCGCAGCCCGGGGTCCACCGTGCAGGGGTGGTAAACTGCTGCTTAGTAATGGCGGAAGTATAAAGCGGTATACAAAAGGTCACACGTGGGTTAACGTCACCCAGTGTGAACAGGGCGAACGCTGTTACCTCACAGAGCCGCACTACCGCAGAACATAAATGCCGGAGCCTGTTTAGCTCACAGAGCTCGGCAACGGAGCGCACAGAATGCAGTCACAGAACTCTACCCCAAGGACACGGGGTCAGAGTCCCTCTAGACCTTCTGAGTGCGCGGCGTCGCACCTGCGGATGCCACTGTAGACTCTGACTATGGTGGAGTGTCGACACGTGCACCATGGCGTGCCAAGCCACCGCTGGACACTGATGCCTGTCCCAAACTCTGTCCTTCCTACACCTAGGCCTGGGCGCTTAACAGGCTAGGCTGCACAACACATGCGTACCAAGGGTAGGGGTTTCCAATGAGTCATTCACCAGAGACATTCATACATGCATACAACACTCACTCCTCATAGTCTGGAAATGCAGTCTATACTAGCGCATGGCCAAGCGGCCATGCAAACCTTTTATAGCAGCGTCCTTCCGGGACCTTCCTGACCTTCCTGATGGTCCAATCCAAGCTGGAGAAGGACCTGAGCATGTGATCTCTGATCTCCAATGAGAGATCATCCCATGGGCATGCTCAGTGGACCGAAAGGAGGACTTAGTCCCTGGAGTAGCTCGCTGCTGACCAGCATGCATTGCTATAGCTGGACCAGAGGTGGCTGCAGCAACCAAAACAACAGAGCTGGTCTGAGCACAGCGCCGGAATTGACGAATCTGCTGAGCAGCCTCCTCTGCGGCCAGAGAGGAATGGGAGACTGCCGAATGCAAGGCTCAGGATTCCTGCTGTGCAGCGACAGGAACCAGACGCCTAACATACACTAGGACACCAAGCTTGAGTCAATGAAGTTCATGGATGACCCACAGGTGGCTGAAGTGGCTGTGTAACAATCCCCACAACAAAGTTCCAACTCCAACAAAATCTTTTGAATTGTGGAAAAAGATACCTGAGAGTCCGGGTGACCTCCTCGACAATCACCCAGACTCGGCAGCTTGTTAGTTGGTTGGCAAGAGGGACAGTACTTCTTCCAATATCCCGGGTTTCCACAATAGAAGCATAGTCTCCTTTCGCATCGCTGCTTCCTCTCCTTCTCCTTGAGGTTAATAGACCCAACCTCCATAGGTTCCATATATGGCATCACCTCAAACTTAACAGGGTATACTGAAACCTCTCGCTGGATTAGTCCTCTCTTCCGCAATCTCCGATCCATATGAATGGCCTAATTCATGGCCTTCTCCAAAGAACTGGGTGGTGGATGGAGAGCCAGAGTGTCCTTAAGATGATCCAACAGACCCCTTCTGAACTGACATCTTAGTGCAGAGTCATTCCAGGTCACATCGGTAGACCACCATCTAAACTCTGAGCAGTACCATTCGGCAATGAGTTTACCCTGGGAGAGACCCATGACTGTGTCCACTGCCACCCTGACCCGGTCCGGGTTGGCAAAAATCAGTCCTAAATTATGGGAAGTGGCCAGGGCTCTATGTTCCACAGACAAGTTCTGCATCATTTGAGTCAGATTAGACATCTGATCTGCCAAAGTATGAAGTGGATCCATAAAGAGAGGAACAAAGAAAAATAACTTTCTATGGTCAGTTATAATGTCACGCTGCAGGTAAATGCAAACTCCACTAGATGGCAGCAAAGTGGAGGGAGGACTGCAATTCTGCTCAGAACAGTCCAGCAGCACTGCAGTGAGGCTACCACCAGGTGGCAACAGAATAGTCAAACAAGCTTGGTCGATACCAGAGAGAAGCGAAGTACCAAGGGGAATACCAAACACAGAGTCTGAGGAGCACCAAAAGGTTAGTACCGGTCACAAGCACAAGAAGTACAGGGAAATACAAACACCAAGGGAAACACTGAGTCGGGGTGAGAAGAGAGGAAGAAACAGACATGGGCAAAGTCAGCTAAACACAGCAGGACAAATCAGGGTATCACCAGAGTCCGCTACTCACGCCGTAGGCAGAAAATATAACTGACACTGCCTGCAGGATTCAGCGCAGAGAAATAGCAGACCTGACACCAGAACGGGGCAGAGAAAAGTTAACCCCTGACATGACCAGACCGGGAGAGGGGAAGACAGGACTCAAAACCCGGTCTGGATCATGACACATTTACTACTCTAGTAGGACGGAGCCCCTTTTTTGGCCCCCACACACAGTATAATGTTCCCACAGTACCACCATCCTCAATTTTATTTTTGTAATCAAGATAACGGAATAGAGAGCACTCGCCCCTTTTAGAAGATACTTCAGTCCTTTCTACTGGTCCTTATTCATAGACCAGTGGAACATGGAAATCACTGCACCTGCCGCCACTGTGCTAGCACTGTTTCACTTTTTGTCATTGTCTTGAATCAAGTAAATTAAAAAGGACTGAAGTATCTTCCAAAAGGGGTGAGTGCTGATTTTCTTCATTCCATTGTCTTGATTATAAATAGTCACCCTGAAGATTTAATATAGTGGAGGTTGTAACATTGGTTCAATGTGTTCATATACTGGGTAAAAACTTTCTATTTGGTGCCTCAACACTTCACTATAATTATTTTAGGAATATTTTCACACTTTTTTTTTTTTTATAATATATATTTTTATTCAAACAGAATAAGGCGGCAGTACAGGTAATGAATATTTTGCAGAAACAGATACAATCATGAGACAATCTGTCAGTCGCCAAAAATATGTGGTTTAACTAACAGAGTCAAACCTGATAATATAATACAAATAACAACAAAACAATACAGTACAGTGGTACAGATTTGGATAGGTAATGCTAGATATATGTAATATGTCATCAATGGCAGGTAGACACAGGTTCAAATCGGTTAAGGATATAATTGCAGAGCAAGTCTGGATGGAGGGATATAGTGGCCTGAGGGGCGGGGGTCATCTAGCTGTAAACGTAACTCATAGCGGACAGAAGCAAGTAAAAGGGCTAATTGAAAGGCCGATAGAGGACAGGAAACAACGAAGGACCAAGCATTTAAGAAAAATGGGTGTGAGTGAGACTCCCAACTGGAGGGCACTTTCAGTCTGTATATAAGCTTTGTTTTGTCAATTCATTCTGTTAAGGATTGAGATTAGGTGCTTAGCCGCGCTTAATAGTAGGGCCAAGGGCTCATGTTTCTTTAGCTTACAATCAGATGTGGGACAGGAAAGCAGTACTTACTTGGGGGAAAGGGTTCTGGTAATTAGTTTAAGGCCTTTCAATGTTTTGTTGACCCCTGACCAGAATTCTGTAAGTAGAGGACAGGTCCAGTATATGTGCGACATATTGCCCGTTCCCAAACCACACCTCCAACAGAGTTTTGATTTAGTTAGTCCAAGATGATGGAGACACTCAGGCGTTCTATACCATCTCGTGAAGAATTTATACGCATTTTCTTGTAGCAGCGTGCATCTAGAAAAGCCTTTTGAGTTGGCTAGAATTTTATGCACCTCTAGATCAGTTAGTGAGATGCCTAGTTCTTTCTCCCAGGAGAGAAGGCATACTGGTTTTGATGCGGTGGGGGGAGAAATGATATTTTTGTATATTCTGGATAGCAATTTGGGAATAGGCAATCAGAGTTTCAACAATAAATCACTCCAGGACCAGCCTCTAGTTCTAGTAAATTTAGCATTAAATTGTTTTAGAATATCTAAGGCGTGGGTTGCTTGTAGGAAGTTCTTAGGCTGAATGTGGGATTCTGTAGGCCAGATATCTGAAAGAGAAATGTTGCCTAAGTCTAATTAGGAGATTGCCCGGTAAGGCAAACGGTGCCAGAGTGAAGTCTGAAACTTCATTGAACCTTTGGAAAAGGTCTACTACACTATGTGTCACTGATTTAGGATTGGTTATTAGGATAAGTAAGTCGTCGTCGAAGGCAGCACATCTTTGTTCCGTATGTTTAACTTTTAATCCCTTAATGTCAGGATTTTGACGTATTGCTTGTATTAGTGTCTCTATTACCAGAATGAAGAGGGTCGGTGATAGGGGGCAGCCCTGACGTGTGCCGTTTTGGATATTGAAGGATTGAGAAAACATTCCAATAAGCTTTATCTTTGCGACTGGGGCTCAATATAGGGAAAATATAGCTTTAACAAATCTACTGGGGAACTCAAATTTTTCCAGTGTTTTTTCCATAAAGTGCCAATTAACACGGTCAAAGGCCTTTTCGGCATCGGTTGATAAAAGGGTAAGGGGGGATTTTGTTTTAAGAGCATGATTTATAGCATGGAGAATCCTAGCTTTGTTGTCCTTCCCCTCCCGTCCCTTTACAAATCCCACCTGGTCAGAATGTACCAGTTTGGGTAATAGATTGCTTACTCTGGTGGCTAAGATTTTTGCCCAGAGCTTAACGTCCGTGTTTAACAAAGATATGGTACGGTAGCTACCGCACAGCTCAGGATCCTTCCCCTCCTTAGGTATAATGGTTATAAAAGCTTCTAATGCTTGTTTGGGTAAGGAGGAGACTTTTAAGAGATCATTGAAAAGATTAGATAAGTGTGGAGCTAAGATTTCAGTGAATTTTTTGTAGTATATAATCGGAAAACCATCCGGGTCTGGTGATTTGCCTTTGGGTATTGATTTTAGGGTCTCTATAACATCTTGTGTTGTGATTGGAGCCAATAGCATATCTTTGTCTGTGGGATTCAGTTTGGGTAATTCGATAGTGGAAAGAAAAGAAAGGATTTTGTTCTCTGCTGCCACAGGGTCAAGCAAAGAGAGGGGCCTGGGCAAGTTATAGAGGTCTTCATAGAATCTCATGAACGTATGAGCAATATCAGCTGAATCTGAAACCATTTGAGATTGATCGTTTTTGATTTTCCGAACAAAAGTCCAGTCTGTTTTTTTAAAAGCGAGGAGGTAAGTTTACTTCCCCTATTACCATGCATGTAGAATGCCTGTTTGCTCCTCAAATAAGTCTTGGCGGAGCATACATTTAGTATGTCTTTCAATTTGTTTCGTAGGGCTTTTAGGGATTCTTGCGCCTGGGTAGCCAGAGATTTTTTGTGAACGGTTTCCAGGGTATTAATTTGGTGGATAATAGACGAGATCTTTTTGTCTCTATTTCTCTTTATGTAGGAGCCCAGAGCTATAAGTTCCCCTCTGATCACTGCCTTATGGGTTTCCCAGATCATGGGGAGGGAGGAGTCTGGTTGTGTATTTTCCTCAAAGAACAGATTTAATGTGTTTTTGATTTTCTTTAGATTTTTATCATTGTCTGGAAGGGTTTCTTTTAATCTCCATGTTCCCATAGGCCTGGGGAGAGAAGTGATGGTGATTTCTAGATATATGGGCGCATGGTCTGATAATGTAATAGTGCCTATGTGGTTTTTTTGTATTAGAGGAAGAGCTTGATTTTGAACAAAAAAGTAGTCTAGTCTCTGGTATGAATGAATTGTGAGGGGGGGAAAAGAAGGTATAGTCTTTGGTCTCAGGATTATTTGTTCTCCATGGGTCGATTAAGTTCAGGGAGTTCAGAGAGACATGAATCTTCCTGATTGCCCTTTGGGAGACATTTTTAGAACCTGAAGACGAGTCTAAAGAGGAATTTAGGGTTACGTTCAAGTCTCCCCCCACCATCAACAGACCTTCTTTAAATAATTCCAAGTTGCCAAGGGTTTTAGGTCCTGCTGCTTATTGGGAGCATAGAGGTTGCAAAAGGTCACCATAGTGTTGACTAGATGGCCATTAATCACAATGTAACGGCCCTCTGGATCTGAGAGCGTGTCCTTCCACTGGAAGGGGAGATTTTTAACTAGAGCTATGCTGACTCCCTTGGATGCAGAAGAGCTGGTGCTATTGAACCAGGTTGTGAATGGAGAATGAGAAGTATCAGGAGAGCGGCCTGTTTTAAAGTGGGTCTCCTGCAGAAAAGCAATTTTGGTTTTACTCTTTTTCAGGAGAAGCATGATTTGACTCCGTTTGGCCAGGGAGTTTATGCCCTTCACATAAAAAGAGGCTATTGTCAGGCTATCAAGCGTATGTTGACTTGTCATGGAGGGAATGTGCGTGTGTAGTCTAACCTGGATGACACAAATTATACCATTGCAGAAAATTCAAAGAACAGTTTCAACAACATAATAACACATATTAACAATTTAGATCTTATCTGCAGCAGGGAAGGGGTCCCAGCCTCGAATCGAGAGCAGACAAGACAGTCCATAGGGGAAACGAAGGAATGTCCAGTGGTGATCTCCTAAAAAAAAAAAACTTAAGAGATTTGGGATAAAAGTAAGTTAAACACAAAATATCATTAGCTGCGCTGTAGCAGAAGCGCAAAAGGCAAGCCAAGAAAAAACATCAACATCAAATCCGAAGCCTATGAGTCAGCGGGGAAAGGGGTGACACTCCTGCATCCAGGTTTTGGAGCATCTTTCCTTCATGTCCCTCCTGCCCTAACATCGGTCGGCAGTTCCTAAAAGAGAAGAGCTTTGTAGAATCAGGTAGAAGGGTGTCTCTGGGTTTGCTTCTTGAACTTAGGAGAGCCCGTCTTTTTCTAGACCGACCAATCTTCGGACCGTTGGAGTTGTGGGTAGGTATGAGTAGACTCCAGAGGCATCCAGGATGGCAGGACTGCCACTAGGAATTTCGGGGCCCCATACTGGTAAAATTTTCGGGGCCCCCTTGAGACTCCGCCCAGGCTCCACCCCTCGAACTGTCCACAGTCCCACCGCTCTCTCTTGGAAAAACTCCACTTCTCACCTATCACACATTAACAGTTCCCATCACTAGGTCACACATATAGCCAGCAGCTTTTGCTTTGGCCAAAAGATTTTTTTAAGCCGCCACCATAACAGGGTAGACACTTTTGGCCGGGCCCTACTCTACTGTAACCTATTAAATATTTGTTAAAATATGCAATACACTTTAGGTATATTTTTATTTATTTTTCAATTTTTAAAAATGACCAATAATATCACATACAAGGGACAAATACCATGGCACCATGTCCAGACCACATATTACCACTACCATAGTGACCTATAATACCACATACAAGGAACAAATACCGCTACACCATGTCCAGACCACATATTACCACCACATAGTGATGTATAATAACACATACAAGGAACAAATACCGCCATACCATGACCAGACCACATATTACTACCATAGTGACCGAATAATATCACATACAAGGAACAAATACCACCACACCATGACCAGACCACAAATTACCACCACAAAGTGACCAAATAATAGCACATACAAGAGACAAATACCACCGCACCATGCCCAGACCATATATTACCAGCACATGGTGACTGAATACTACAATACTGACCATTAATAAAAAAACATAATACTATGACCATAAGTGACATTATACACAGGAGATCTGTATTTAGTATGCAGTGTCTGTGTACAGGTAATATAGTGATCAATGACATTATACACAGGAGCTCTGTATATAATGTACATGTAACAGTGATTACTGGTGACATTATACACAGGACCTCTGTATGTAGTATACAATGTATAGTGTCAGTGTACAGGTAACACACTAACTCACCAGTGATGTTTCTAGGTGAAGTCCTTCATCCTTGCTTTTCATCTTTCATCCAGCACAGATTGCCATCACGTCTTCCAGCCAGGATTAGTCTCTGCAGGAAATAACACAGTTATCTAGAGCTCCGCTTGCAGAACACATTACTTATTTTTTTCCAACTTTTACATTACACCACATGAAGAAAAAAAGGCAACATAGTATCAGGGTACGTGCACACGCTGCGGATTGGGGTGCGGATTTGGCTGCGCAGATTTTGTAAAATCCACAGGTAAATCTGCAGGTCAAAAGACCTGTGGTTTTACCTGCGGATTAGCCTGCGGTTCTGCCCTGCGGTTTTTCATCTCCACAATGGAGAAGATGGCAAACCGCAGCGAAATCCACAGAAAGAATTGACTTATTATTATTATTATTTATTGTTATGGCGCCATTTATTCCATGGCGCTTTACATGTAAGGAGGGGTATACATAAAAACAAGTACAATAATCTTAAACAATACAAGTCATAACTGGTACAGGAGGAGAGAGGACCCTGCCCGCGAGGGCTCACAATCTACAAGGGATGGGTGATAATACAGTAGGCGAGGGTAGAGCTGGTCGTGCAGCGGTTTGGTCGATCGGTGGTTACTGCAGGTTATAGGCTTGTCGGAAGAGGTGGGTCTTCAGGCTCTTTTTGAAGGTTTCGATGGTAGGTGAGAGTCTGATGTGTTGTGGTAGAGAGTTCCAGAGTAGGGGTGATGCGTGAGAGAAATCTTGTATGCGATTGTGGGAAGAGGAGATAAGAGGGGAGTAGAGAAGGAGATCTTGTGAGGATCGGAGGTTGCGTGCGGGAAAGTACCGGGAGACGAGGTCACAGATGTATGGAGGAGACAGGTTGTGGATGGCTTTGTATGTCATGGTTAGGGTTTTGTAATGTAGTCTCTGGGCAATTGGGAGCCAGTGAAGGGATTGACAGAGGGGAGAAGCTGGGGAATAGCGGGGGGAGAGGTGGATTAGTCGGGCAGAGGAGTTTAGAATAGATTGGAGGGGTGCGAGAGTGTTTGAGGGGAGGCCACAGAGCAGGAGGTTGCAGTAGTCAAGGCGAGAGATGATGAGGGCATGGACTAGGGTTTTTGCAGATTCTTGGGTGAGGAATGAACGGATTCGTGAAATATTTTTGAGTTGAAGTCGGCAGGAAGTGGAAAGGGCTTGGATATGTGGTTTGAAGGAGAGATCAGCGTCAAGGATTACTCCGAGGCAGCGAGCTTGTGGGACTGGGGAGAGTGGGCAGTCATTTACTGTAATTGATAGGTTCGTGGGGGGGGGTCACGTGAGATGGGGGAAAGATGATGAATTCTGTTTTGTCCATGTTGAGTTTCAGAAATCTAGCGGAGAAGAAGGATGAAATAGTGGACAGACATTGAGGGATTCTGGATAGTAGGGAGGTGATATCTGGTCCAGAGATGTAGATCTGTGTGTCATCAGTGTAGAGATGATACTGAAAGCCATGAGATTCTATGAGCTGTCCCAGGCCAAAGGTGTAAATAGAGAACAGCAGGGGCCCAAGGACCGAACCTTGTGGGACTCCGACAGTTAGGCTGTGTGCACACGCTGCGGATTATGTGCGGATTCATCCGCGCGGATTTTGTAAAATCCGCAGGTGAAACCGCAGGTCAAAAGACCTGCGGTTTTACCTGCGGATTGCTCTGCGGTTTTGCCCTGCGGTTTTTCATCTCCTCAATGGAGGAGATGGCAAACCGCAGGAGAATCCGCAGAAAGAATTGACATGTCAATTCTTTCTGCGGATTGAAAACCGCAGATAATCCGCGCGGAAAATTCCGCACCGTCTGCACTGCGGTTTTTGATTCCCATAGGGAATCATGGTACTGTACACCGCAGCAAAAACTGCTGCGGGTCCGCAGAGGCCAAAACTGCTGCGGAACCGCAGCAAAATCCGCAGCGTGTGCACACAGCCTTAGGGGGCGAGGTGAGGAGGTGGTGTGTGAGTGGGAGACGCTGAATGTCCGGTCTGTTAGGTATGATGAGATCCAGGATAGGGCCAAGTCTGTGATGCCGAGGGATGAGAGGGTCTGTAATAATAGGGAATGGTCCACTGTGTCAAAGGCAGCCGACAGGTCCGGGAGGAGGAGGACAGAGTAGTGTCGCTTGCTCTTGGCGGTTAAGAGGTCATTGGTGACCTTAGAAAGGGCAGTTTCAGTGGAGTGGTGTGACCGGAAGCCAGATTGTAAGCGGTCGAAGAGGGAGCAAGAAGAGAGATGGGAGGACAGTTCAAGGTAGACGTGTTGTTCCAGTAGCTTGGAGGCGTAGGGGAGAAGTGATATAGGGTGATAGCTAGATACAGAGGATGGATCAAGAGGGCTTTTTGAGGATAGGTGTGATGGAGGCATGTTTAAAGCTTGAGGGGAAAACACCAGTTGTTAGTGATAGGTTGAAGAGATGGGTTAGGGTTGGGATGAAGACTGTGGTGAGGTTTGGTATGAAGTGGGATGGGATCGGGTCGAGTGCACAGGTGGTGAGATGTGATCTTGAGAGTAGAATGGAGAGTCGATCTTCTGTAATGGTGGAGAAGTTGGTTTTGAAGGTGGAGGGCTGGGAAGTCGGGAGGAAGGGCTCTGGGGGTTGTTGACCAAAGCTGTCTCTGATGTTATCAATCTTCTGCTTGAAAAATGAGGCAAAGTCTTCAGCTGAGATGAGTGGGGAGGGAGGAGGTGCTGGGGGGGCGAAGGAGAGAATTGAAGGTGTTGAATAACTGTTTAGGGTTGTGAGACAGGGAGAATATGAGAGATGAGAAGTAGGTTTGTTTAGCTGTGGCGAGTGTGGTCTTGAAAGTAGTGAGGGACTGTTTGAATGCGATGAAGTGCTCGTTGGAGTGGGATCTTTTCCATCTGCGCTCAGCAGCCCTGGAAGCTCGCCTCAGCTCTTTGGTCAGGCTGGTGTGCCAGGGCTGTCTGTTGATTTTGCGAGTTTTGGTATGTGTAAGTGGGGCAGCGGATTCCAAAGCTACAGCTATTGTGGTGTTATATAGAGCGGCAGCGTCATCCGCATTGTGTAAGGAACTTATATCTGTAAGAGGGAGGAGGGATTCAGAGAATGAGTGTAGGTCAAGGTGTTTAAGATTTCTGCGAGGGTGTGAAAGTTTGTGGGGTGGGGATTGTAGACATGGAGTGAAGAGGGAAGAGAATGTGAGCAGGTTGTGGTCAGAGAGAGGAAGAGGTGAGTTAGAGAGGTTAGATAGGGAGCAGAGGCGGGTGAAGATGAGGTCCAGTGTGTGGCCATCTTTGTGGGTGGCTGTAGAAGACCATTGAGTGAGGCCGAAGGAGGAAGTGAGAGATAGGAGTTTAGTGGCAGCTGAGAGGGAAGTGTCAATGGGGATGTTGAAGTCGCCCATGATGATAGTAGGGATGTCGGCGGAAAGGAAATGAAGTAACCAGGTGGTGAAGTGGTCAAAGAAGGTGGTGGCTGGCCCTGGGGGGGCGGTAGATGACAGCCAGTTGGAGGTTGGAGGGGGAGTAGATGCGCACAGAGTGCACCTCAAAGGAAGGGAGGGTAACAGAGGGTGGCAGTGGGATTGGGGTGAAGGAGCAGGTATCTGACAGGAGAAAACCAACTCCTCCGCCATGTTTGCAGCTGGGGCGGGGGGTGTGAGAAAGGTGGAAGCCGCCATACGAAAGTGCAGCAGGAGAGGCTGTGTCAGAAGGGGTGAGCCAGGTTTCGGTGATGGCGAGGAAGGAAAGTTTGGTAGTAACAAAAAGATCATGGATGTAGGAAAGCTTGTTGCAGACAGAGCGAGCGTTCCACAGAGCTCCTGTTAGTGGGACTGGGGAAGCGGGGGCTGGGTGAATGGGTATAAGGTAGGAGAGGTTACGGAAGGTTGTGATAGGGCGTGGATGGAAGGTAGAAATGACTGTGGGAATGTGGTGAGGAGGACCAGGATTTGGAGAGATATCACCAGCAGTGAGAAGGAGCAGAGAAAGTGTTAGCAGGTGGGAGCAGGAGAGGGAATGAGGGGGCTGTCTGTGTTTTGGAGACAGAGGATTGTATGGTAAGGAACAGTTTTGAGGTGGAGGTGAGGTGGATGGGGAGGAGTGAAGAAGAGATGAACAGTTCCTTACTAGGAGTAGGGATTAGGGGAATTAGCAGAAAGTGAAGGATTATAGGGGTGAAAGTGAAAACAAACAGAAACATTGTTTACAGTGACTGTGTACAGTTACCTTCAGTTCCCTTCTGGTTCAATTCTGGTTTTAATTCTTAAATTAATCTTCACACTTCATGTGAATGCTAGGTGCAGAGGCAAGTCTATGTGCAAAGCTGGGTGATGCACTGTGTGCCCTTCATAGACAGACAGCAGGAGAGCTGGGTGGATGGACATACCTGTCGGAAGAATAGATGTCAATTCTTTCTGTGGTTTAGAAACCGCAGGTAAACCGCGCGGAAAAATCCGCACCGTCTGCACTGCGGATTTCAATATCCATAGGATATTATGGTACTGTACACCGCAGCGGTTCCGTAGAGGCCAAATCCGCTGCGGAACCGCAACAGAATCTGCAGCGTGTGCACACACCCTCACTCTACACAGTAACAAGACCGCCCCCCCATTTAAAACAGTAAACTCAAAAAAATAAATACATCACTGCAGTAATAATATCCCTTAATTAGCCCCTATGGTAATAATATCGCCCATCCTGACCCCCGCGTGTCTCATTCCTGGCTTCAGCCATATGTTCTCTCATTCCACCCTCATGAGTGTCCATTGTGCCCCATATGATCTCCCCTCCTGCCCCATCTGTCTAAATAGTATCCATCCTGCCCCATGACCCTGCCCCATCTGTCTTCAATCATACGCCGTGTCTCCAATCATGCCCCGTTTCTCACATTCTGCCCCCTCCTGTGTCTGTCACATTATGCCCCCTCCTGTGTCTCACTGTCACATTCTGCTCCCATGTCCAGCATTCTGCCCCAGTGTCTTGCATTCTACCCCCAGTGTCCAGCATTCTGCCCCCAGCGTCCAGCATTCTGCCCCCAGCATCCAGCATTCTGCCCCCATGTCTGCATTCTGCCTCAGTCTCCAGCATTCTGCCCCAGCTTCGAGCATTCTGTCCCATGTCCAGAATTCTGCCCCAGCATCCTGCCCCAGTGTCCAGCATTTTTCTGCCCCATGTCCAGCATTCTACCCCATCTCAGTCTGCCCTCATGTCCAGCATTCTGCCCACAGCGTCCAGCATTCTGCCCACAGCGTCCAGCATTCTGCCCCAGCTTCCAGCATTCTGCCCCGTCTCACAGTCTGCCCCCATGTCCAGCATTCTGCCCCAGTGTCTTGCATTCTGCCCCCAGCATCCAGCATTCTGCCCCCAGCGTCCAGCATTCTGCCCCCAGCATCCTGCATTCTGCCACAGTCTCCAGCATTCTGCCCCAGCTTCGAGCATTCTGCCCCATGTCCCGAATTGTGCCCCAGCATTCTGCCCCAGGGTCCAGCATTCTTCTGCCCCATGTCCTGCATTCTACCCCATCTCACAGTCTGCCCTCATGTCCAGCATTCTGCCCCCAGCATCCAGCATTCTGCCCCAGCTTCCAGCATTCTGCCCCCTCTCACAGTATGCCCCCATGTCCAGCTTTCTGCCCCCAGCATCCAGCATTCTGCCCCCAGCATTCAGCCCCCAGTATCCAGCATTCTGCCTCAGTCTCCAGCATTCTGCCCCAGCTTCGAGCATTCTGCCCCAGGGTCCAGCATTCTTCTGCCCCATGTCCAGCATTCTGCCCCATCTCACAGTCTGCCCTCATGTCCAGCATTCTGCCCCCAGCGTCCAGCATTCTGCCCCAGCTTCCAGCATTCTGGCCCGTCTCACAGTCTGCCCCCCAGCATCCAGCATTCTGCCCCCCAGCATCCAGCATTCTGCCCCCCAGCATCCAGCATTCTGCCCCATGTCTGCATTCTGCCTCAGTCTCCAGCATTCTGCCCCAGCTTCGAGCATTCTGTCCCATGTCCAGAATTCTGCCCCAGCATCCTGCCCCAGTCTCCAGCATTCTGCCCCAGTGTCCAGCATTTTTCTGCCCCATGTCCAGCATTCTGCCCCATCTCACAGTCTGCCCCCAGCGTCCAGCATTCTGCCCCCAGCGTCCAGCATTCTGCCCCCAGCGTCCAGCATTCTGCCCCCAGCGTCCAGCATTCTGCCCACAGCATCCAGCATTCTGCCCCAGCTTCCAGCATTCTGCCCCGTCTCACAGTCTGCCCCAGTGTCTTGCATTCTGCCCCAGTGTCTTGCATTCTGCCCTCAGCATCCAGCATTCTGCCCCCAGCATCCAGCATTCTGCCACCATGTCTGCATTCTGCCACAGTCTCCAGCATTCTGCCCCAGCTTCGAGCATTCTGCCCCATGTCCCGAATTGTGCCCCAGCATTCTGCCCCAGGGTCCAGCATTCTTCTGCCCCATGTCCTGCATTCTACCCCATCTCACATTCTGCCCCCAGCGTCCAGCATTCTGCCCTCAGTCTCCAGCATTCTGCCCCCAGCATCCAGCATTCTGCCCCAGCTTCCAGCATTCTGCCCCCTCTCACAGTATGCCCCCATGTCCAGCTTTCTGCCCCCAGCATCCAGCATTCTGCCCCCAGCATTCAGCCCCCAGTATCCAGCATTCTGCCCCATGTCTGCATTCTGCCTCAGTCTCCAGCATTCTGCCCCAGCTTCGAGCATTCTGAACCATGTCCAGAATTCTGCCCCAGCATTCTGCCCCAGGGTCCAGCATTCTTCTGCCCCATGTCCAGCATTCTGCCCCATCTCACAGTCTGCCCTCATGTCCAGCATTCTGCCCCCAGCGTCCAGCATTCTGCCCCAGCTTCCAGCATTCTGCCCTGTCTGTCTGCCCCCAGCATTCTGCCCCCCAGCATCCAGCATTCTGCCCCCCAGCATTCTGCCCCCATGACTGCATTCTGCCTCAGTCTCCAGCATTCTGCCCCAGCTTCGAGCATTCTGCCCGATGTCCAGAATTCTGCCCCAGCATTCTGCCCCAGGGTCCAGCATTCTTCTGCCCCATGTTCAGCATTCTGCCCCATCTCACAGTCTGCCCTCATGTCCAGCATTCTGCCCCCAGCGTCCAGCATTCTGCCCCAGCTTCCAGCATTCTGCCCCATCTCACATTCTGCCCCCATGTCCAGCATTCTGCCCCCAGCATCCAGCATTCTGCCCCATGTCTGCATTCTGCCTCAGTCTCCAGCATTCTGCCCCAGCTTCGAGCATTCTGCCCCATGTCCAGAATTCTGCCCCAGCATTCTGCCCCAGTCTCCAGCATTCTGCCCCAGGGTCCAGCATTCTTCTGCCCCATGTCCAGCATTCTGCCCCATCTCACAGTGTGCCCTCATGTCCAGCATTCTGCCCCCAGCGTCCAGCATTCTGCCCCCATCTCACAGTCGGCCTTGGGCCCTCCGGATCGCCACTTTCAAAAAAAAAAAAATTTCTTCTTGCCTTGTTATCTGGCTGCGCTCCATCGGCGAAGCTCCGTCCCTCTCCCAGTCCCACGTGGCACACTCACTGACTGAATGAGGAAGTGGAGGAGCAGAGCAGTGTGTGTCGTCAGGTGAGAGCGGCGCTGTGGCTGAACCATTGTGCAGGGGGGATTGCGGCGCTGGCTGGACCATGGTGCAGGGGGGGGCCTGCCCGGGGGACCCGGCAGGCGCTGGATCTTCATTTTAAAAAAAGCTGCAGAAGCCTGAATAAAATGCAGGGGGCCACTAGCGTAGACCAGGCTGCCATCGTGGTCGGGCCCCCCTAATCACTGGGCCCCATACACATGTAAGGGCTGTCATGCCCTGATGGCGGCTCTGCAGGATGGTACCTCCACAGGTGGAATTTTCAGAATATCCCACGCTTTGTGCAGGTCTTCAGGTGAACGTATAGCGACTTGTCTTCCATCTTTGATGATTGCGACTCCGAATGGAAACAGCCATCTGTAGGGGAGTTTGTGTGATTTCAGAGTATCAAGTAAAGGTTTCATCAGCTTTCTCTTGGCCAAGGTTGAAGGGGCTATGTCTTGAAATATTAGAAAAGAGGCATTGTTATATGTAAGAGGGGCCATTTCTCTTGTCTTGGTAAGGATGGCTTTTGTGTCCACAAAGCTGAGGAGGCCGCATATGATATGCCTTGGAGGGTCTGGAGGTTTGGGCTTAGGCTTTAATGCTTTGTGTACTCTTTCTATAACTATTTTATCCGCTCTTTCCTGGCCCACCAAAGATGAGAAAATTTCCTTTGTGACTTTTTCAAGGGCTTCAGTACCAAAGGTTTCAGGAATTCCTTTTATTCTTACATTTTTTCTCCTGCTCCTATTTTCCTGCTCTTCAATCACCAGTAGGGTATTATTAAGTTGCTTTTGATGGTAGGAAACTTGGCTTCGCAGGGTCTCTGAGTATTGAGTCAATTCAGTTTGGGCAGACTCGAGTGATTCCACCCTATCTCCAATGTGTTTCAAGTCTGACCTGATTCCTGTTATCTCCTGGAGAAGGGGTTTCATTGCCTGGGCCAGTGATTTCTTCAAAAACGACCTGGAGATGGGGGCACTATCTAGTGTCTGAGTTTCTTCATCTGAACTGTCCTCAGTTAAATCTGAAGTGTCTGAACGCGGCTTGCCCATTGTTCGGTTTGGCGGTTTTTTCAGTGGGGGCTGCTGATTCAAAGTTTTTTTTTCTTTAGGTATTTATCGAGTTCCCCGTTTGCGCTCTTTGCCACTATTCGGGAGCACTTTGACTTTGACACCCTCCTTGCCTATTTTAACCATATCGAAGATTATGAGTGTGTCAGCGTGAAATTACCAGATTACTGCATCATTAGCAAGTTAAGCATGTTGGTTGTTTTTTAATAAAATCGTATATGCTTCATGGAGAGAATTTAAGGAACGTACTGCAAGAAGAAAAAATAGAAAAACAAGTGCAGTAACGTTGAATCGTCAGTAGGTGGCGTAATCACCACACGTCTGAAGTTATGCAAGAAAATGAACTGTCCACTCCAGAGAATGTATAGAGAGGAAAACACCAAAAAGAGAAAAGAAACATTTTTCTCAATCTTAGAATAATGGTTTATGTCTGTACTTTGAGAGAGTTCCTCTTTATATTTAGAGGATGGGGAGACGTTGAGGAGAGAATTAGCAGGTCACTCGGCTTATATTTCCCAAGTCTTTCCCCGTTATGTGTTTACTCTCTGTGAGGCTAGTAGGGAGAAGATGGCGTCCTCTTCTCCTTGTTCAGTGGAGGGATTGGCGCCAAAACAGTTTTAAGTAATATATGCTCCGTTTTCAGAGAATTATAGTAGATTTATTGTGAGGGGGTGCTCAAAGGGGGCTGGAGCGACAAGAGGCCTCCAGCTACCCACAGACTATTTGTTAAGGAAGCTTTCGTGGGGTCAAAGTTGTTTTAGGGATCCCCGTCTCCTACCTGCTTGGTGTGTTCCTCCGGTTTGGATCTCAAAAAGACAGGGGAGAGAGAGCTGTGCCCCGTATCTTCCTCTGGAGTACTTTCAGCGTCACGCGCCTGTGGCTGAGGCGCCAGACTCAGCAGCACCCGGGACACTGACCTCTACCACTGACCGGTCGCCCGCCCGCATCTGGCTCCCTCTCTCAGGCTCAGGTATCCGCCCGTCACAGGCCCCCGGCAGTCGCCGCGTTCGTCTCCGGTGGGCGAGCGGGGAGACCGGGAAGTAATGTATTCACCGCATCTTCTCGCAGTATGGCAGGCCCATTGCGGTGGCTTCCACCTTCTTCTCGCCCGCCGGACAGACTCTGCCTCCCCAGCCACTGCCGGAGCCTCCACTCCTCAGGCTCCTCACCCACTGCCCGCAGCGATTACTTCACTTCAGCAGCGTGTTCTTGTAGAGGCCCCGACAGGTGCGCTCCCTATTGTGGCTTGTGCCGTGTCTGTGTCTCTCCTCAGTTTAGGCCCCGCTTGTCTGAGGGGAGTATGGGTCCAGCAGAGAGGCTCTCCCAGGGTCTGGAAACCCTGCCAGGTCTTCCCAGGGGGTCCGATGAGCTGCCCCTTGAGCGATTAGATGCTTTTTTTGGCTATTTTTTCCATATAATCAGGTCTGAGGTCAGGAGCTCAGACTCCATGCGTCCTCTCCCGCTCATGCACAGGCCACGCCCCCCATTTTCACACTTTTTTTGGGTCTTTTTCATGTAATATATGGAAGCTTACATGGAGACATTGGCAGCAAATAACTTTTGTCTTGATGTTCTTACAAAAAAGCTTTTATAAAAGCCTCAAACTTCTGTGTGTGAATCAGACATGAGATCTAACGTGATAGAAGATTACAGTGCGGGGAAGACGGGAAACCTTCATATAGACGGCCGGTGGGGATGGAGTCAGTGACGGACTCTGGCCAAATATGTTTCTAGAGCCGTAGTAGAAGATGAAGATGTCGTCCTCATCATGAAGTAGTTATTTCTCCTGTCACGTGTAATGAATATCTCCTGCAGTATTGCTAATGCCGATTCCAGTGTCGGTAAATGAGGCGAGAATTAGCGTTATGGAAGATGAGTCTATGAGGAACGTATTCAGCTGCCGACTCCGAGGGAGAAACTGCTTGTTGTCTGTGGCCTAAATATATAGGTTTTATTAGTATATGTAAAGAAGAAAACTACATACTGTAAAGTAATAAATCTCCTCATATGTTTCCCTTATTATCTCCAGTAATTGTATTATTACACAGGATTTTATGATGTTACATCGGCTCATCTTCTCATTCAGGTCTCTAGAATCGGATCCTCAGTGAAGATCTTCTATATAAGAGAATTTTCCTGATTTACACATCAAGGATGGATATGGACAGAGACAAGATGGCGGAGAGGATATTACACCTCACCCTAGAGATCCTCCTCCGGCTTACTGGAGAGGTGAGAGATTCTGATGACGTCACATTACATCATTCTTATCTATGGGAATAACAGATGGACAGAACTGGAGAGGTGAGGACTCTGGAAATGTCTGTAGTGAGATTTATTAATGTGTCTCTCCATAACCAGGATTACACAGTAGTGAAGAAGACCTCTAGTGAGCGCTGTCAGGACCCTGTGTCTGAGGAAAGCGGAAGAATCCTTAGCCCAATCACGGGACTTCCACCTCACCCCCTGATACTTGAGAACATCAATGACCATAAGATCCTAGAACTCACCTACAAGATGATTGAGCTGCTGACTGGAGAGGTGACACTGCTGGGAATGTTGGGACATTATACAGTAACACTATGAAGGGATCGGGGGGATGACGCTATCATTGTATGTGTCAGGTTCCTATAAGGTGTCAGGATATCGCTGTCTATTTCTCCATGGAGGAGTGGGAGTATTTAGAAGGATGCAGAGATCTGTACAAGAACGTCATAATGGAGGTTCCCCAGCCCCTCACATCACCAGGTAATAGACAGGACTAAATACACACGGCCTATATCTAAATGTAAAGAATGAATTCAGTCCCTGTATGTGTTTCCTCCAGTTCTATCCAGTAAAAGGACAACACCAGAGAGATGTACCCGTCCTCTACTTCCACAGGACTGTAAACAAGGAGATCCATATGCTCCTCAGGATCATCAGGTAGATGGAGAGAAGGTGTCAGGAGATCTCCCCTATGATGTGTAGACGGCTGTGAAGGTCTTGTGCTCAGTCTTGTTTTATCCACCAGTATTATATGTTTTATACTTGTGTAATGAGAACCGTGGAGATGGCAGGATTAGAGCTGATCATAGATGCGTCTTCTCCATCTCTCTGTGACTTTTATAATATTTGTTTCAGGGTGAAGATCTGATCCATATTAATACTACAGAGACATATGTGAGAGGTAATGAGCGGTGTAAAGAGGAGATTCCCACATATGACTACCCAGGTGAGTGGTAACCACTAAATGCAGAGAAGTCACAGATTCTTCTCAGTCATCGGCTGTGGCTGCTTTATCGTTGGTGTAGTCCGGCCGTATTACCATGATCACCATTTTGCCTGTAGACCACAACATTATCCCTCACCCAAAACTGTTCAAATGACTTTGATACAGGAAAGATGTATATCTTTGTACCATGTTAGCCAGTAGATAGAAAAATATTCAGGATTGAGAGTCCTCAGTAGTTGATACCTTTTAATGGCTAACTGAAAAGATGGTAACACATTGCAAGATTTCCAGACTACTCAGGTCTCTTCATCAGGCTAGACTAATACAAAATCTGAAGTCACATATTTATGCACAATACAGCCTAGAAAAAATGCAATAGATAAGACAAGTGACGTGAAGCAGAATAATCAATATGGGAGAGGGAGAAATATAAATATAAACATTGGACCAGTTCATAGATAAGGAGTCCGGATGTTTTATGGTCCTCTGATTGGGGTCTAGTTCTGTGCTGTGATGCCCCCACAAGGTTTTAAAAGGAAATTCCTTAATAGATGTAAAAAGACATAAATCCACGCATATTGTGCATAAATATGTGACTTCAGATTTTGTATTAGTCTAGCCTGATGAAGAGACCTGAGTAGTCTGGAAATCTTGCAATGTGTTACCATCTTTTCAGTTAGCCATTAAAAGGTATCAACTACTGAGGACTCTCAATCCTGAATATTTTTCAAATGACTTTGGGCATTGAAAGCCCTTTTCTATAGAACTTATCACCTGGAGGATCCCCTTACCCCCTGAGATTAGAAGACGCTGACCGTTACCTGCCCAGATCTGTAAACTACAAAGCCAAATGACAGCGTACGTAGAATGTGCTGATAAGTTAGAAAATCACTTGAAGAAAAGTATTATGATGGGTCTGTATCACAAATTGGAGGGTAATGATGCTGTTGGCTTCCTAGAACCCGG
The DNA here is from genome assembly GCF_039654945.1 of Dendrobates tinctorius. Lineage (NCBI taxonomy): Eukaryota > Metazoa > Chordata > Amphibia > Anura > Dendrobatidae > Dendrobates > Dendrobates tinctorius. The sequence continues at coordinate 4,011,776 of NW_027361731.1, read as the reverse complement.
GTATCTTATTGGATGAATCTACCTTCTCTCCCTTCTGTGCTGCTGAATGTGCTCATATGGTCCCTACAAGACCAGGTCCTGTCTTTCTGGCCAAAAGTTGCTTTTATGATTGACAACATTAAATGTGCAGTGAGTGTCAAGTGTGAATTTCTGTACAATAGCAACAGTTTCCCTTTATCCTGACTTTCAGAGCTGGACTAGGATAAAAAAGCAGCCCTGCCACACAAACCCCACCAGCCCACATACTATAACACTCCCCCCACACCCGATCAGTGGATTTTGTTATACTTTGTCGTGCCCTTCAACACTCATCTTAAAGGAGTTATTTGAAGTCCATGTGTGAATGCCACCTCAGTGCGCATGATCAACCTCTTCTTTAGATTGCCGGTTCTCGGGATCATGGAGGTCCCAGTGGTTGTACCGCAGCGACTACATAGGTCTCGGGATAGTGGATTACTTTGCATAATCCATTTAAATGGGTTTTCCAATATATACACTGTATTTTTCGGACTATTAGATGGACCTAGGTTTTAGAGGAGGAAATTAGGGGGAAAAAAAGACTGAAGAAAAATTGTGGTCAATTCTGTACTTAATATCCCCTATCCTGGTAAATATGGTCCCCTCATCTCCATCCTGAAACACATGGCCCCTCATCCCTATCCTGCTATGCATGGCTCCCTCATCCCTATCCTCCCTATCCTGGTATGCATGGCTCCCTCATCCCCATCATGGTATGCATGTCTCCTCATCCCCTTCATGGTATGTATGCTACCTCATCCCTGGCCTGGTATGCATGGCTCCCTCATCGCTATCCTGGTATGCATGGCCCTCATCCCCATCATGGTATGCATGTCTCCTCATCCCCTTCATGGTATGTATGCTACCTCATCCCTATCCTGGTATGCATGGCTCCCTCATCCCCATCATGGTATGCATGCCTCCTCATCCCCATCATGGTATGCATGCCAACTCATCCCTTGCCTGGTATGCATGGTCTCCTCATCCCTATACTGACAGGAACGATCGCCTTCATACCTATACTGATATGCAGGGTCCCCATCTCATCCTAGTATGCAGGGCCCCATCCCAGTCCTTGTATGCATGGCCTCATCAGAAAAGATAAAAAAACAAACATTACACTTACCTTCCCAGCGTTCCATTGCAGCATCTTGTTCCGACGCCAGCAGCTGCTTTATACTTGTAAGCAGCGCTTGGCAGGGACGTTATGCGCTGCTTTCAAGCCGAAGGCCAGCTGCCAGAATACTCAGTGCTCTCTGCATGCCAGAACTGTTTGCGCAGAGAGCAGTGAATATTCATTGCTCTTCAGTAGCGCGCACATTCTCAGCTGGAGCCTTCCTGCTGCTCCAGCTGACACTGCGCTCTACTGAAGAGCAATGAATACTCACTGCTCTCTGCGCAAACAGTCCCTGCGTGCAGAGTACTGAGTATTCCAGCAGCTGCCCATCAGCTTGCAAGCAGTGCATGACATCCCTGGCAGGCGCATGGTCTAGCGTTTGCACGCGTTCGTATGCGTTTTCATGTGCATGCGTTTTTTTGTAGTGTGCGCCTAGGCACGCCCAACGCAACCTGTTGCATTTTTGGGTCCTTCCAACAGCGTAAAAGAAATGCATGCACACAGAATGCGCCAAAATAACACATTACAGTCTATGGGAACGCAGGCGTGCACATGGACATGCACACGCTTGCGTTTGAAATCGCATGCATTTTAAGAGTTAGCATGGCTAGAAACTGGTTAAAACGCATGCGCCTAAAAAACGCAAACGCATGCAAAATGCATGATGGGTTTTTTGCATGTGTTTCTATTGCGCACGAAGTGCAGTGCTAAAAAACGCTAATGTGAAAGTAGCCATGGCTGTAGCCACCAGCTCCTGTTATGAATGAGTCACCAAAGGAGGAAAAAACAAAAATACAAGCTAAGTCCACAAAACCGGAGAGGTTGGTAACTATCGGATTGCAGACCCCTGATCCTATTCACCACAACTAACAGTAGCCATGGGGGGTTCCTACGGTGCCCTCGACCCCTCGTTCACAGCCGGAGAACTAAATAAGCCTAAAGAAAGAAAGGGGAAATCTAAACTGCCCCAGAGCAGACCCCAAAGCAATAGATAGCCCCCAACATGTATTGTCAGTGAAAAACAGATGAAAACACAAACACAGACAGAAAGACAGGCTGAGCAAACGATGGGGCCCAACTAACTAAATAGGAAAGGACAGAAAAGATGCTGGCTGCAATCCGCAAAAACCCTGCCAAAAATAATGTCCAACACGTCTGATAGAAAAGGCCCTGAATTCACTAGACTTCAAAATCACTATATCAGCACTCAGGTATATTCTGAAGATAGAGCAAAGAGATAAACTGATCAGAGACAAAAATGGAGTTCAGCCCGTCCCAACCAGGGAAGGCTGAACACAAACACTAAGTAAACAGACAAAATCTCATGGAAAAATAGCAGAGCAAAAGCTTAGCTTTTAGTAGACAGGAACTAAACTGGATGCAAGAGCTCAGAGCAGAAAGGATCACCAGCAACCCTGCAGGGCGTCAGCTGCCTTATATCCACTCAGAGATTCCGGGTGTCCAATCACACTCCGCCTGTTCAGAAGACAGGTTCTTCCCATCCCAATCAATTTCACTACCTCTCTTCACCAGCAGAGGGAGTTCATCAGACATCAACAGTGAAGGGGAAAATGAACTCACAACAGTACCTCCCCCTTGAGGAGGGGTCACCGAACCCTCATCCACGCCACCAGGGCGATCAGGATGGGCCCGATGAAAAGCACGAACCAATCTTTCGGCATGAATATCGGATGCAGGGACCCAAGAATTATCCTCCTGGCCATAACCCTTCCATTTAACCAAATACTGGAGTCTCCGTCTAGCCAGGCGAGAATCCAGTATCTTCTCAACCTCATATTCCACATTACCTTCAACCAATACAGGGTCAGGAGGTGCCACCACAGGAACTACTGGCTCAACAAACCTCTTTAACAAAGACTTATGAAACACGTTATGGATCTTAAATGTAACAGGAAGAGCCAATCGAAAAGACACCGGATTAAGAATCTCCAAAATCTTGTAAGGTCCAATAAATCTAGGTTTAAACTTTGGAAAAGCCACCTTCTGTCAAGGGAGTTTCAGTCTTCCAATTAGAAATCGTCCAGACCTGAATAAGTAAGATGTTCCTTTATTGGACATGCCGGCATGGAGAGAGAATGACAGCCACACCAGGTGTGGGCCGTCCTCTGTCTAACTCAATACATATTCTTAAGAGTTTAAATAGCAAAACTCAAAGGGTGTTGAAACATATTGCGTTTGCAGAATAGTAAATACAATTTGCTTAGCATTGGGCTATCCTTACCTGCGCTACCAGAGTAGTCACTCAAGATAAGGAAAGCCAGCTAACGTTCACAAAAAGTAACAACCAAAGTTAACACCCATGTCTTTACAATACAGTCAGCTGAAAAGAGTTTCAAAGTCTTAAGCAAAAATAAATGGCTTATGCAATCATGTGTATATACCGTATATACTCACACACATACACATATATGTATATAGATATATATATATATATATATATATATATATATATATACACATATACATGCACATAAAAGGACTTTATTACAATTATTATAACATTCCCTCATCTTGTAATAAAATCATCTATCTGTACACATTGGGGACAGATTTCTTTTTGTCAGATTTCACAGAAGATCTTCATATAATCTAGAGGGAGAGTAATATGCTCAGTATATTTATCATTAAGTCCAAATTTTTCATTCTTTCGTTGGATTCCAAGGTCTCCATTCCTTGATGCATAGTTTTTGTTATGGCAGAGTCAACAAGTCAACAATGCATAGAATAGCACAGCACCCACAAACAATCAGCACTCCGGCCACGATGGTAAGAGATGTCAACGCAGAAATGAATACTCCGGACCATTTCCCAAACCATCCTTCAGTCCAGGAATATGTCGTCATACCCAGAGTTCTCTGCTAATTCATTAGACAGGGCAGTCAGTCCATCAAGAGCTTTGGAGATACTTCCATGAGGATCTGAATTAGGGATAAAGGGTGCAACAAAATCCTCCAAACATTTTATATACACCTCCCTTTTCTGCTACTAACTTGTCTAATGCCATCCTATTCTACCAAGCCATGAGAGGAGTTGGTCCTAATTGCTCAGCTGTCCCTTTAACTGCATCTCGGGTATAAGTAGCAAATCTCTGCTGGTTATAGTATAAGTAGTTTATCCAATCTACTTTCATTTTTTATAATCACCCACCAAATTATGGATTCCCACCCGGCTGCTACCTGGTTCCTAGCCTTGTACTCGGTCACTCCCCTGGGAACTCCAATGTCATCTCTGTAGATACTAGAATGGAAGGATCCTTGCAGAGTTTCACGCTTCTGTCTCTTCCACTACGTACCTTTGGCCATATCCCTGTTGACAACAGGTGGAACGGCATGATTAGCTGGACCACCGCACAATCCCCTCGGGAACCATGTGGTAGTCTGGCTCTTATGCTTTTATCACCGCATAACCACCATATATCCGCTCTCAGGGTAGTGTGGTCTGACCATATGGCTGAGTACTTAGCCCTGTGGGAGACAATGATCCATTCTCTACAAGAGTCGCCTTGGAGCTCTCCGAAGTCGTGCCCATGCCCTGGAAGACTAAAACAAGCATAGTTACCAGGATTAGCAATCACCTGTAGTGGGATATCTGGTTTCTCAAGTGGAGGATATAAAAATGATAACATTTTACATTTTCCTTCACTTTCTGAGGGGACATAGGTTTTACTATATAACTTAATTTTTTAAGCTTTCTGCAGTGTATTTAAGCCATTCTAACCATTCTTTCTTCTCACAGCCTCTCTCTAGAGCTAGTTTATCTTCATAAGTTAGGTTAGACAATCCAACTATGAGCCCTATAGACTCTGTTATGGTTCTCTCTGGCATACCTTCCTTGGGTCTATGTATGCTATTATTCTGAACTTCTATGTAGAAATGTCCTATTGGGTCTGTTCCCGATAGATCAGCTCTTCTAACCTTTGATCCCTCATCTTAGGGTTTTTTTTTTAAAAGTTCTCAGTAGCTGATTACAATTATTCTTATTTGTGTAAGGGGATCTCCTTTTTCCTAATGGAGATTCAGGCTTTAAATCTATGTAGCCATAAGGCTTATACCTATACTCTAGGGCTACAATTGTTCATGCTGCTTTACGTCAGTCACACACATTCATCCCCTCTGCTATTAGAGCTCATAACACAAACATACTTATCAGACTCAGCTAGTTTCACAGCTTGTTCCCTATCTCTGTATCATTTATACAACAGACAGACATCCACTAACATGGCGGCCTCCTGCCCGATTTCAAAAGTAAGATTTAAAGTCCTATATCTGAAACCATTCTACCACCCTGGACTTTCCTCTCCTGCTGGGTCTATTACCCTCCAATCTCCCATCACTATGGTCACGAAGAATATACATGTGACTAACCCTGATGTACACATCCTAGATCTGACCGTCTTGTCCGGTTAGGGGGATGAATGGGAGACTTCACCAGTTTGAGACAAGCTTTCCCTTGTGGAAAACCTCCCTTTGTAGCTGGACTTTGACAAGCAAGTCAGATCCTACTCTGTCCCTACCTGTCTGACAAGTTTACAGTATGAGAGATGGATCTAGGAGCTGCGCTCAGCAATCTTGACCGCAGCAGGAGAAGTCCACAGGACTTGGTAAGGACCTTCCCACTTAGGATGGTGCTGGTGTCTCTTCTTTATCACCTTCACAAGGACCCAGTCTGCAGGTTTCACGATCTCAGGTTTTGTTAGTGGGTTTCCTGGAACATAACTACGAGTAGAAACTTCTTTGTGAGTTAATATCTTAGCCATATATTCTGCTAATGTATAGTCAGCTTCCTCATCTACCCTTCTAAAGGATTTTAGCTGAGGTAACAAAAAAGGTCTCCCGTATATGACTTCAAAGGCTGTCAGCACTACCGATGTCCGTGTGACATACATATTTAGTACAACCAATAGGAAACAGTACAACCAATTTTTCCTGCTTCCTGCATGGTCTTTGTCAACCTATTTTTCAAGATCCCACTGTGTCTCTCAACCAGTCCAGCTGACTGAGGATGACAGGCACAGTGGTTTCCCAACTCAATTGACAATGTTTTAGGTAATAATAACATTACTTAGTTTACTATATATTTTCTGGAACCCCAAATCTGGGTATGACTTCCTTTAGAAGGGCCTTCGGTACCATTAATGCATCAGGGTGGACAGCTTCAATCCACCTGCTGAAAGCATCCATAATAACAAGGCCGCACTTTTTCCCTCACACTTGTTCAATAAAATCCATACAAATGTGTTGGAATAGGTATTCAGGATGAGGACATTGTCCTCTCTCTGGTCTCAGATTCCCTTAGGAATTATTTTTGCACAAGTAATGCAGATTAAACAAAAAATTTTAATAGTTAGTAAAGCCATACATCATAAATACATAAGATATGATCTCTACCATCCCTCCTGTTGAGACATAGCTTATGCCATGGCTCACTACTGTGACATATCTTAGGAGGTTAATGGGCAGTTTATACATATAGGTCATCTTTAAAGATAACCCCTTTTGCTACCAATTTTTTTTTTTTTTTTTTTAATGCCAATAGCATGTCATCCACATATAAGAGCATCTGGCTCCCTTCTGGTGACTCACATTGAGCTAGGTTAGCCGATTTTACCTAGAAAACAATAGTAGGTAATTCACAGTACCCTTGTGGGATTCCGGTGACTGTATACCTGCTCCCCTTATATGTGAATACAAACCAAACCTGGCTCTCTGGATGTACCAGGATGCTGAAGAAGACATTACTGACATCACTGTAAAGACCTTATGTTCCGGCCTCCAGTCATTCAGCAGAGTATGGGGGTCTGGCACTGTGGGGGCTCTTGTTATCACAGCCTCGTTTACAGATGGGGGCGCCCTCCCTACTGGAAACAAGTATGTGTTACAAGGTGAGCTGGACAGGATATAATCACCCTTATTATCAATCCCACATCTGCAGGTCATGAGGACCACAAAGATGCTGGGTACGTGGTCAATTCTTCCTCTAATTCTAGTAAAGGATCAGCATTTCTCACTCGTTCCCCTGCCTCCCTGCAGGTGGACACTGGGTTTAGAAATGGTGTTCCACTTTAGTACTTGTGAATATGCCTGCAGTCTGGCATTGTAAAATAAGCCATCACCCAAATCCTCCCATTGTTACTTTCCTTACACTCTTCAACAAAATCACCAAGGAATTTCCATGTTCTACTTTTACATCTGGAGAGGGAAACATGTGGCACAGAACCTCTAAAAAGCAAAAAAACAACAATTTAATTTGTTCTGACAGTTTACAACTGGCAATACAGTTCCCTTTATAATTCCAGTATATGGTGTGCAAAGAACAATCTAGAGCATGGAAATTCTCATATTTTACATCAGGACCCCTTGAAATACCTGTAGTACATGGTGCAGTGTAGTTCTTCAGGTGTGAGAACATCTACATTTGTATACCTTTATCTATTGCTTCCTTGATGAAGGACTCAGTAATAAAGGATGGTCCTGCAGTGTTTAGATCTAGACTGTCATAATATCTAGATTCTCCATACCCCTGGAGCACCATTGTCTCAGCCATGGATGTCACCTATAGTCCGGCAGCAGTAGGAATTATTCCCAGGCTCAGGGCTTGCATCATATCCCTGATATAATTTGTGTAATTGCACTTTTACCTGTGCCGAGGGCCCGGTGTCTCCACAGGCGTAGACAATGGCTCTCTGTGTCTTACCACTTGCTTCTTTTACCACTATGCAGGCAGCAGACAGTCCAATAGTCGGTATCTCTTCTGGATGTACTAAGGTTCTAGTGGCTCCTGAATCAACAAGAAAAGTGACCTCATGGCTTCCCCCAAGGAGAGTTACTTCTGGAAATAGTGTTTTATAAATGTATTTCTACTTTAGCCAAATTAAAGATCTCCTCTCATTACACATTTCTTGTACCAAATGTTCACATTTTATGAAACCAAGTTTATCATAAAATACAACCCATCTGTCAAAAGACACATTCAGGGTCTCCTAGTGTCCCCTTCTTATCTCAAAACCACAACCACATTCCACAACAATGCTCATGTTAACAACTTATCTCCCCACCTCAGGACTGTTTGCTCTGGGTGGTGCCTTCTCCTAGTTTTCAAGACTAAAAAGACAATGTCGGCGATATACAATTTTTACTTTCTATTTGTTATAATCTATAAGAGTTAGGCCTATAAGTTACCAATAAGGACACATTGCACATTTGATCTGAAGACTGTTCTCTCTGGGTACCTGATGAGAAAGGACCATATCCAGTTTCATCCCAGGGATACCCTCTTGATACAATCTTAATAACTTTCCAGCCATCAGATGAAATGGACAATAACAATCCTGCCTTACAATGAGGACAAGACTTTAAAATATATCTGTGGGCCTACGTCCTGTAAGGATGTTACGTAAAATTCTTATACACAAGAAAAAGACAAACAACAAAATAAGGACTATACACAATATAAACCCTGGAGCACAATGGATTTATACCCACTTATAAGAAGTTTGACAAATATCAGTGAAATTCATAAGTCAACAAGAAGATAAAAAAACAACAGCAACAATACAATTACTGCTACTAATATCCAGGATCTAAATAATCCTCACTGATTACACTATGTCCTAGATATTTACCAGCTTGTATCTCTATAACCTGCCACCTCTGTCCAATATAATGGCCTGTAGGGGCCTAGTATGACAGCACAGTGTAACAAACGTGAACGGTCCCCAAGGAATGGGGTCACGATGATAAATGTGGTCACTCATATGAACAAGATAAATATGCTCACAGGGACTTCTGACCAGTGTAACAGTACAAACACACAACGTACAACAGCTTCCACAGTTAGGGACTGGACATACACACGTACACAGAGACATAAGACAAGAGAGTAAAGTTCCCTCGTACTCCTATTCCTGAAGTGCTGAGATAAAGTCTAACGACACCGCCTCTTTATATCCAGAGATGTTCCCGTTCTTAAAATCAGGTATTCAGAGCACCACCGGCGCAGACTCTACTAACTCCTCAGTAATCGTGATAAGGTCCCATTTGACCGCCACAAATCTGACTTTGCGTCCACTTTTTAAACGAGGAGGGTTCAGTCACTCTGTGTTATTAAAAGAAAAACATACAACAAAACAACATAGAATATTCTCTATAGGGATCAGGTGGCGTGTACCTAGGTGATTTATACCACTATAATAACCTATGATTTGTCTCCAGTCCACACATGACTGTTGACCACACCTACTGGACTCCCTCATACAGTCAGGATTTTATTTCAACCCTCATACATTCACTCAAGATAACATTCAAGGAGTCTCATGTGTAACATAAAACATATATTTATGGCGTTTTAGTTCTATGTAATTGTAAAAGACAGACAAAACAGCACACTTAACAGAAAACAACATTCAACAAAGTACAGAAGACAAAACAATACCGGCAAAAATTCATCTTATACCGGATTCCTTAACCCCTTAGTAGCCCATTTTTAAAAGAACAGCACCCCCTGACATATTGAAAACCTCTGTCAGGTAGTTTATTAACCCATCAGGTGATTTTCAGGAATTATTGCAAAGTGGTATAGCAGGATACAGCAAGTTGTCAGCTATAGTGCTATAGTAGACAGCCGACAGCTGCTGGATCGTCACCTGTGTGGGGATGATATTCTCTTAAATCTCAGGTCAGTAAAAAGACATATTGGCTGTCATTAAGGGGTTAATCTACCGAGAATCTCCCATCTAGATCAATTTAACGTGCACACAGTTTTTATTCCACAGTAGCCTTCTCACACTGGCTTTGTACCCATTCAAAAATAAAAATAAAAAATAAAGATTATTGTTATTCAGAGGAATATCTTAAAAGAACAAGCAAACCCCAAATCTATGGAGCTTCGCAACTTACAGGAGTTATTATAACTCCAATTGCATGTAAACCTCCAACATACAGGAGCCTCTCACTAACCCCAATTGGAAAAGTCTACCAGTTCCCTATTCAATTCCTAAAATAACATTCATCCCATTCAAAAATAAAAATAAAAAAAATAAAGATTACTATTATACTTCGGAATATTTTACAAGAACAAACAAACCCCATACACTATGGAGCTTAGCAATTTACAGGAGTTCTTATAACTCCAATTGCATGTAAACTTCCAACTTTACAGGAGCCTCTCACAAACCCCAATTGGAAAAGTCTACAATCACAGTTCCCATTCAATTCCAAGAATAACATTCATACTGGATTAACAAGGTTACCGAATATAATGAAAATTATTAAATGTTCTTACCTGTATTCAGATACAGACGATTCCCAGAGATCCTTAGACTATACGAAATCCGTCACTTTCCCTCAGACCTGGATAACTGATTAATGCCCCTGGTGACACCTAATGTCAAGGCGGAGGACTTAAGGAGTTCCAGACTCCCCCGTGCACGGTTTACAGTACTCACCGGTGAGGGAAAGGTGTTGGATTCCCGGCCAACGCACCAAAATGTCAGGGATTTTTTGTCTTCCAATTAGAAATCGTCCAGACCTGAATAAGTAAGATGTTTCTTTATTTGGTCATGCCGGCATGGAGAGAGAATGACGGCCACACCAGGTGTGGGCCGTCCTCTGTCTAACTCAATACGTATTCTTAAGAGTTTAAATAGCAAAACCCAAAGGGTGTTGAAACATATTGCGTTTGCAGAATAGTAAATACAATTTGCTTAGCATTGGGCTATCCTTATCTGCGCTACCAGAGTAGTCACTCAAGATAAGGAAAGCCAGCTAACGTTCACAAAAAGTAACACCCAAAGGTAACACCCATGTCTTTACAATACAGTCAGCTGAAAAGAGTTTCAAAGTCTTAAGCAAAAATAAATGGCTTATGCAATCATGTGTATGTACCGTATATACTCACACACATACACATATGTATATAGATACATATATATACACATATATACATGCACATAAAAGGACTTTATTACAATTATTATAACACCTTCATAGAGATATTCTTTGATGACAACCAAACCATATCACCCACCTTAAACTGGGGACCAATGGTCCTATGCCGGTTGGAAAACCGTTGGGCCTTTTCCTGGGAGAGAGACAACTTATCCACCACTTGGTCCCAGATCTGGTGCATTCTCTCCACCACAGTGTCAACACCTGGGCAGGCAGAAGACTCCACCTGCCCTGAAGAGAATCGAGGATGAAACCCAAAGTTACAAAAAAAAGGTGACATCAAAGTGGCAGAACTAGCTCTATTATTTGAAGCAAATTCAGCCAAGGGCAAAAATGAAACACAATCATCCTGATCAGCAGAAATAAAACATCTCAAATACGACTCCAAAGTCTGGTTTGTTCTCTCTGTCTGCCCATTGGTCTGAGGGTGAAACGCAGAGGAGAAGGACAACTGAATTCCCAGCTTGGAACAGAAAGTCCTCCAAAATCTAGACACAAACTGAACTCCTCTGTCAGATACAATGTTCTCAGGAATCCCGTGCAAGCGAACCACCTGTTGCAAAAACAAGGGCACCAACTCTGAGGAAGATGGCAACTTAGGGAGTGGTACAAGATGGACCATCTTAGAGAATCTATCACAAATCACCCAAATAACAGTCATTCTCTGCGAGACAGGCATATCAGAGATAAAATCCATTGAAATATAGGTCCATGGCCTCCTGGGCACCGGCAAAGGCATCAACAACCCACTAGAACGAGAACAAGGTTTAGACAGGACTGCACGAGACAAGGCGGGCCACCAAAAAGACCGACTCACCAAATCTCTAGTACCAAAAATACCTGGATGACCAGCCAATGCAGAGCAATGAACTTCAGACATCACTCTCTTCCTCCACTGGTCAGGAACATACAATTTTCCAATGGGACAACGCTCAGGTTTGTCCTCCTGAAACTCTTCCAGAGCACGTCTCAAATCGGGCGAGATGGCAGAAAGAACTACCCCCTCACCTAAGATGGTAGCAGGCTTGGTCACAACAGGAGAATCAGCAAAGAAACTCCTAGAGAGGGCGTCTGCCTTGACATTCTTAGTGCCCGGAAGAAAAGAGACCACAAAATCAAAACGTGTGAAAAACAAGGCCCACCTAGCCTGTCTAGGATTCAAGCGTTTGGCCGACTCCAGGTAAATCAAATTCTTGTGGTCAGTAAGGACCACGACTTGATGTTTAGCTCCCTCCAACCAATGTCTCCACTCCTCAAATGCCCATTTCATGGCTAACAGTTCCCGATTCCCCACATCATAGTTACGTTCGGATGGGGAGAACTTTCGGGAAAAGAAAGCACAGGTATTCATTTTAGATGTTCCAGGATCTTTTTGGGACAAAACAGCTCCTGCACCAATCTCAGAAGCGTCCACCTCTACCTGAAATGGGAGTGAGACATCAGGTTGCCGCAAAACCGGAGCAGAAGTGAACCTTCGCTTCAGCTCCTGAAAGGAAGAAACAGCCTCCGGAGACCAATTCAGCACATCAGCACCCTTCTTAGTCAAATCAGTCAATGGTTTGGCAATACTATAAAAATTAGCTATAAATTTACGATAAAAATTAGCAAAACCCAAAAACTTCTGGAGGGCCTTCAAAGAAGTGGGCTGAACCCAATCATAAATGTCCTGTACCTTGGCCGGGTCCATTTCAATAGTTGACGGAGACAAAATAAATCCCAAAAATGAAATCCTCTGTACACCAAAAAAGGCATTTCGATCCCTTGACATACAGGGAATTCTCCCTCAAAATCCGGAACACAGTCCGAACATGCTCCACATGAGAGTCCCAATCCTTGGAAAAGATCAAAATATCATCCAGATAGATGATCAAAAATTTATCCACAAAGTCTCGGAAAATATCAGTCATGAAGCACTGGAAGTAGGAGGGGCATTAGTGAGCCCAAAAGGATTCACCAGGTACTCAAAATGTCTCTCCGGAGTATTAAATGCCGTCTTCCATTCATCCCCATGCTTAATGCGAATAAGATTATACGCCCCCCCGAGGTCAAGCTTGGTAAACCAGCAAGCACCTTTAACTCTGGAGAATAGATCAGAAATCAGGGGTAACGGATACTGATATTTAACAGTAATTTTGTTGAGGGAACGATAGTCAATGCAAGGCCTTAATGAACCATCTTTCTTGGCCACGAAAAAAAACCCAGCACCTAAGGGTGAAGAGGATGGTCTAATATGACCCTTCTCCAATGACTCCTTAATATAGGATCGCATAGCCTCGTGCTCGGGTACAGATAAATTGAAAAGTCGACCCTTGGGAAATTTACACCCAGGGCTCATAACTCCTATGAGGAGGCAAAGACGCAGACTCATTCTCACTAAATACATCATAAAAATCAGCCAAATAGTCAGGAACATCATGCGACTGGGGAGAGGTGGAGAAAACAGGAGTATCACTAAGGGCACACTGACAACCCCAACTCACCACAGACACAGATTTCCAATTCAAAACTGGATTATGGATTTGCAACCAGGGAAACCCCAGAACAATGGTATCATGCAAATTATGCAACACCAAAAATCTGCAATTTTCTTGATGGTCTGGGGCGACCCGCATTACCACCTGGGTCCAAAACTGAGGTTTGTTCTTCGCCAAAGGAGTAGCATCAATACCCCTCAAAGGGATAGGCGTCCGCAGAGGTGTCATAGGAAATCCACAACGTTTAGCAAAATCCAAGTCCATCAGGTTCAGAGCTGCTTCCGAATCCACAAAAGCCTTAGCGGAAAATGTGGACAGGGAGCAGATCAGAGTAATTGCCAGAAGAAACTTAGGTTGAACACCACCCACAGCAAATGTGTGTGCAAAACGTTTCTCTCGTTTAGGGCAGACAGAAATAATATGCGAGGCATCTCCACAGAAAAAACACAGCTTATTACGCCTTATGAACTCCTGACGTTGCGCCCTAGACAAAACTCTATCACATTGCATAGGTTCAGACATTTGTTCAACAGGTGGCAACACCTCTCGTGCAGTTTTGCGTTCACGCAAACGCCGATCAACCTGAATGGCTAATGACATAGAATCGTCAAGACCAGAGGGAACAGGAAATCCCACCGTAGTATCTTTTACGGTTTCTGACAAACCCTTCCGAAAGAGAGCTGCCAAGGCACCATCATTCCAGGTAGTAAGGACTGCCCACTTTCGGAATTTTTGACAGTACAACTCTGCAGAATCCTGACCCTGGCTCAATGCCAACAGGGCCTTTTCAGCCTGATCAATAGCATTAGGTTCATCATACAACAACCCCAAGGCTTGAAAAAATGCGTTCACATTAGTTAGAATAGGATCATCAGGTTTCAAAGAAAACGCCCAATCCTGGGGATCGCCGCGCAGCAAAGAGATGACAATTTTAACCTGCTGCGCGGAGCTCCCCGATGAGTTAGGCTTCAAGGCAAAAAATTATTTACAATAATTCTTAAAATTCAAAAATTTAGACCGATCCCCAAAAAACACATCAGGAGTAGGGATCTTTGGTTCAGCAGCATGTGAATGAGCAAGATAGGCGGAAATTCCCCGCACTTCAGCAGTGAGCTGCTCCACGCGATCAGACAATTGCTTCATCTCCATTGAGAAAAAAATTCCCCCTACGGCCTCAGACACATAGAGGAAAAAATATACACAAAAAAAAAATTCTGACACTTTTTTTTTTTTTTTTACAATTCTTTCCTGCTATTGAGTACCCTAGAATCTGCAGTATGGCTGGTGATTCTGTTATGAATGAGTCACTGAAGGAGGAAAAAACAAAAATACAAGCTAAGTCCAGAAAACCGGAGAGGTTGGTAGCTATCGGATTGCAGACCCCTGATCCTATTCACCGCAACTAACAGTAGCCATGGGGGGTTCCTACGGTGCCCTAGACCCCTCGTTCACAGCCGGAGAGCTAAATAAGCCGAAAGAAAGAAAGGGGAAACCTAAACTGCTCCAGAGCAGACCCCAAAGCAATAGACAGCCCCCAACATGTATTGTCGGTGAAAAACAGATGAAAACACAAACACAGACAGAAAGACAGGCTGAGCAAACGATGGGGCCCAACTAAGTAAATAGGAAAGGACAGAAAAGATGCTGGCTGCAATCCGCAAAAATCCTGCCAAAAATAATGTCCAACACGTCTGATAGAAAAGGCCCTGAAGTCACTAGACTTCGAAATCACTATATCAGCACTCAGGTATATTCTGAAGATAGAGCAAAGAGATCAACTGATCAGAGACAAAAATGGAGTTCAGCCCGTCCCAACCAGGGCAGGCTGAACACAAACACTAAGTAAACAGACAAAATCTCATGGAAAAATAGCAGAGCAAAAGCTTAGCTTTTAGTAGACAGGAACTAAACTGGATGCAAGAGCTCAGAGCAGAAAGGATCACCAGCAACCCTGCAGGGCGTCGGCTGCCTTATATCCACTCAGAGATTCCGGGTGTCCAATCACACTCCGCCTGTTCAGATGACAGGTTCTTCCCATCCCAATCAGTTTCACTACCTCTCTTCACCAGCAGAGGGAGTTCATCAGACATCAACGGTGAAGGGGAAAATGAACTCACAACAGGCTCCTGCCTCTGTGACCCACTGCTCCGCCTGTGCTGCTCCCCCACCTCACCACCACAGCCAGAGCCAGTACATCTGGACTATAAGACACACCACCCATTTTTTGGAAGGAAAAAAGTGCGTCTTATAGTCCGAAAAATACTGTATTTCTTATTTTAACTGGTTCCTGATCTGTGACAGCGTATGCGTCATGAAAGTCGGTGCCAATCCGACCCATGACGCATACCCTGTGTCATGACTTCAAAGCCCCCCTGCAGGTCGGGTGACCGGGGTCAATGAAAGGTCACCTGACCCGCAGATACAGGGGGCTTTGTAATTCACCACAGGGGGGCATAGCTTCGCCCCCACGTGGCTACGATCGCTCTGATTGACTGTTAAAAGTGAAACAGTCAATCAGAGCGATAGTAATAGTTCATCAATGAAAATTGCTGAAATATTACAATCCAGCCATGGCCGATGCTGCTGTAGCATCGGACATGACTGGAGACACCGATCCAACCCCCCCACCGGCGATCGCCCCCCTGCCACTGAATGACAGCGGCGATCTGCTGCCGCTGTCATCATCTGCCCCCCCTCCCATTCCCTCCGCTCCCCGCCAGCTTCCGATCCCCCCCTCACCACCCCTGGTACCTCCTGAGTCCCCCTGTCGCTCACGTCCCGCGGGTCCGCATCGTGGGCGCCGCCATCTTGGAAAATGGTGGGCGCATGCGCAGTGCACCCGCCCGAATCTGCCGGCTGCAGATTCCATTCTTTCATTTTGATCACTCTCACAGTGATCAAAATGAAATAAAAAGTAAATAAACCCCCCGATTATCACCCCCATAGGTAGGCACAACTAATAAAATAAAGAAAACATTTTTATTTTTATTTTTCCATTAGGGTTGGAGAGAGGGTTAGGGTTGGAAAGAGGGTTTGGGTTAGGGTTGGAACAAGGGTTAGGGTTGGAAAGAGGGTTAGGGTTGGAAAGAGGGTTAGGGTTGGAATTAGGGTTAGGGTTGGAACTAGGGTTAGGGTTGGAATTAGGGTTAGGCTTGTGGTTAGGGTTGGAATTAGGGTTAGGGGTGTGTTGGGGTTAGGGTTATGGTTAGGGTTGGGGTTAGGGATGTGTTGGGGTTAGGGCTGTGTTGGGGTAGGGTTGAAATTAGAATTGTGGGGTTTCCACTGTTTAGGCACATCAGGGGGTCTCCAAACGCGACATGGTGCAACCATTGATTCCAGCCAATTTTGCGTTCAAAAAGTCAAACGGTGCTCCCTCCCTTCCAAGCCCCGACGTGTGCCCAAACAGTGGTTTACCCCAACATATGGGGTATCAGCGTACTCGGGAAAAATTGCACAACAACTTTTGGGGACTAATTTCTCCTGTTACCCTTGGGAAAATAAAAAATTGGGGGCTCAAAAATTATTTTTGTGGAAAAAAAATGTTTTTTTCATTTTCACGTCTCTGCATTATAAACTTCTGTGAAGCACTTGGGGGTTCAAAGTGCTCACAACACATCTACATAAGTTCCTTGGAAGGTCTTGCTTCCAAAATGGGGTCACTTGTGGGGGGTTTCCACTGTTTAGGCACATCAGGGGCTCTGCAAATGTAATGACGACCGCAGACTATTCCATCAAAGTCTGCATTTCAAAACGTCACTACTTCCATTCTGAGCCCTGACGTGTGCCCAAACAATGGTTCCTCCCCACATATGGGGTACCAGCGTACTCAGAATAAACTGGACAGCAACTTTTGGGGTCCAATTTCTCCTGTTACCCTTGTGAAAATAAAAAATTGCAAGCTAAAAAATCATTTTTTGAGGAAAAAAATGATTTTTTATTTTCATGGCTCTGCGTTATAATCTTCTGTGACGCACTTGGGGGTTCAAGGTGCTCACCACACATCTAGGCAAGTTCCTTATGGGGTCTAGTTTCCAAAATGGGGTCACTTGTGGGGGGTTTCCTCAGTTTAGGTACATCATGGGCTCTGCAAATGTAACATGATGCCCGCAGACCATTCCATCAAAGTGAGCATTTCAAAATGTCACTACTTCCCTTCCGAGCCCTGACGTGTGCCCATACAGTGGTCATCCCCCACATATGGGGTATCAGCGTACTCAGGACAAACTGGACAACAACCTTTGGGGTCGAATTTATCCTGTTACCCTTGTGAAAAAAAAAATTGGGGGCTAAAATCATTTATATTTTAGGAAAAAAAAATGATTTTCTTATTTTTACGGCTCTACGTTATAAACTTCTGTGAAGCATTTGGGGGTTCAAGGTGCTCACCACACATCTAGATATGTTCCTCGGGGGTCTAGTTTCCAAAATGGGGTCACTTGTGGGGGGTTTCCACTGTTTAGGCACACAGGGGCTCTGCAAATGTAACATGACACCCGCAGACCATGCCATCAAAGTGAGCATTTCAAAATGTCACTACTTCCCTTCCGAGCCCCGACGTGTGCCCAAACAGTGGTTCCCCCCCACATATGGGGTACCAGTGTACTCGGGACAAACTGTACAACAACTTTTGGGGTCCAATTTATCCTGTTACCCTTGTGAAAAAAAAATTGCGTGCTAAAAATCATTTATTTTGAGGAAAAAAAATTATTTTTATTTTCACAGCTCTGCGTTATAAACGTCTGTGAAGCACTTGGGGGTTCAAGGTGCTCACTATGCACCTAGATAAGTTCCTTGGGGGGTATAGTTTCCAAAATGAGGTCACATGTTGGGGGTTTCTACTGTTTAGGCACACAGGGGCTCTGTAAATGTAACATGACGCCCGCAGACCATGCCATCAAAGTCAGCATTTCAAAATGTCACTACTTCCCTGCTGAGCCTCGACGTGTACCCAAACAGTGGTTCCCCCCACATATGGGGTACCAGCATACTCAGGACAAACTGTACAACAATTTTTGGGGTCCAATTTCTCCTGTAACCCTTGTGAAAATAAAAAATTGTGGACTAAAAAATATTTTTTTTTAGGAAAAAAAAATATTTTTTATTTTAACGGCTCTGCGTTATAAACTTCTGTGAAGCACCTGGGGGTTCAAAGTGCTCACTATGCATCTAGATAGTTCCTTAGGGGGTCTAGTTTCCAAAATGAGGTCATTTGTGGGGGAGCTCCAAAGTTTAGGCACACAGAGGATCTCCAAACACGACATGGTGTCCGCTAACGATTGGAGCTAATTTTCATTTCAAAAAGTCAAATGGTGCTCCTTACCTTCTGAGCCCTGCCGTGCACCCAAACAGTGGTTCCCCCTCACATATTGGGTACCAGCGTACTCAGGACAAACTGGACAACAACCTTTGTGGTCCATTTTCTCCTGTTACCCACATATGGGGTACCAGCATACTCAGGACAAACTGTACAACAACTTTTGGGGTCCAATTTCTCCTGTAGCCCTTGTAAAAATAAAAAATTGCGTGCTAAAAAATCATTTTTGAGGAAAAAAAAATATTTTTTATTTTCACTGCTCTACGTTATAATCTTTTGTGAAGCACTTGGGGGTTCAAAGTGCTCACTACACATCTAGATAAGTTCCTTAAGGGGTCTAGTTTCCAAAATGGGGTCACTTGTGGGGGAGCTCCAATGTTTAGGCACACAGGGACTCTCCAAACGCGACATGATGTCAGCTAACGATTGGAGCTAATTTTCCATTCAAAACGTCAAATGGTGCTCCATTCCTTCCGGACCCTGCCGTGCACCCAAACAGTGGTTTATGACCACATATGAGGTATTGGTGTACTCAGGAGAAATTGCCCAACACATTTTAGTATCCATTTTATCCTGTTGCCCATGTGAAAATGAAAAAACTGAGGCTAAAAGATAATTTTTGTAAAAAAAAAGTACTTTTTTTGTTTTTTTACGGATTAATTTGTGAAGCACCAAGGGGTTCAAAGTGATCACTATGCATCTAGATAAGTTCCTTGGGGGGTCTAGCTTCCAAAATGGGGTTACTTGTTGGGGAGCTCCAATGTTTAGGCGCACAGGGGCTCTCCAAACGCGACATGGCAAGCGCTAAATATTCCAGCATATTTTCCATTCAAAAAGTCAAATGTGCTCCTTCCCTTCTGAGCCCTGCCGTGCGCCCAAACAGTGGTTTATGACCACATATGAGGTATCGGTGTACTCAGGAGAAATTGCCCAACAAATTTTAGGATCCATTTTATCCTGTTGCCCATGTGAAAATGATAAAAATGATGCTAAAAAAAATTTGTGTTGGAAAAATTAAAATGTCCATATTTTCCTTCCACGTTACTTTAGTTCCTGTGAAGCACCTGAAGGGTTAATAATCTTCTAGAATGTAGTTTTGAGTAGCTTGAGGGGTGCAGTTTTTAGAATGGTGTCACTTTTGGGTATTTTCTGCCATATAGACCCCTCAAAGTGACTTCAAATGTGAGGTGGTCCCTAAAAAAAAAAATTGTTTTGTAAATTTTGTTGTAAAAATGAGAAATCGCTGGTCAAATTTTAACCCTTATAACTTCCTAACAAAAAAAAAATTTGTTTCCAAAATTGTGCTGATGTAAAGTAGACGTGTAGGAAATCTTATTTAGTAACTATTTTGTGTCACATGCCTCTCTGGTTTAACAGAATAACAATTCAAAATTTGAAAATTGCGAAATGTTCAAAATTTTTGCCAAATTTCTGATTTTTTCACAAATAAATGCAAAAATTATCGACCTAAATTTACCACTAACATGAAGCCCAATATGTCACGAAAAAACAGTCTCAGAATCGCTGGGATGCGTTGACGCGTTCCTGAGTTATTACCTCATAAAGGGACACTGGTCAGAATTGCAAAAAATGGCCAGGTCATTAAGGTCAAAATAGGCTGGGTCATGTAGGGGTTAACATAGTATTCCTGAATTTAATAAACCAATATTAACCCTCCCAAAGACCAATGTCGCCTCTCCAACAACACGACAGGAGTGGTACTGTGCAGTGTATATATACAGGACAGGAGTGGTACTGTGCAGTGTATATATACAGGACAGGAAAAGTGGTACTGAGCAGTGTATATATACCGTACAGGAGGAGTGGTACTGTGCATTGTGTATGCAGGACAGTAAAAGTGATAATGAGCAGCAGGACTGCCACTAGGAATTTCAGTGCTACATACTGGCAACATTTTCAGGCCTCCTTGAGACTACACCCCGCCTCCACCCCAGCTCCGCCTCCAGTCTTCGAACCTTCCACAGTCCCACCGCTCACTCTTGGAAAAATTCAACTTCACCACATCCTCATCAATCAGATATTAACAGTTCCCATCACCAGACCACATACATAGCCAGCAGCTTTTGTTCTGGCCAAAAGACTTTTTAAGCCGCCACCATGACTCGGTAGACTTTTTTGGCTGACCCTATTCTACTCTAACCTATTAAATATAAATATATTTTTATGTATTTTTCTAAAGGGAATGAGTCATATACATTTTTTTAAATGATCATTAATAAAGCATACAAGGGACAAATACCATCACACCATGACCAGACCACATATTACCACCACATAGTGACTGAATACTACAAAACTGAACATTAATAATAAAAAAAAAACAATACTTAGTGACATTATACACAGGAACTCTGTACATAGTATACAGTATCAGTGTACACGTAATACCGTGATCACTGGTGACATTATAAACAGGAGCTCTATATACAGTGTATAGTGTCAGTGTACAGGTAACACACTGACTCACCAGTGATGTCTCTAGCTGAAGTCCTTTATGTTTGCTTTTCTTTTTCATGCAGTGCAGACCGCCATCACATCTTCCAGCCAGGACTCATCTCTGCTTAAAATAACACAGTTACCTACAGCACGGCTTCCAGAGCACATTCCCCTCTTTTTTCCTTTCTTCTACACTACACATCTGAATACAGATATGCACCCACCATTAATATATAATTGGTTATTATGCAACCCACCATTCCAAATATAAATTATAATATGTCACTGAGCCCCTTCTAGCTATGCATAGCCACTTTCCCAACCTAATAAATATATAAATTAATTAGCACCTGCACTCTTTCCGCCAATTCATTATCAGTCACTGCATACTCAACGCCCCTCACTATGTACCTCCCGCTCCCCCGACTCATTATATTTATGTGCCCCTTCCCCCAATTCATTGTCATATCTTCTCACTCCCACCCTCTATTCATTATCAACAGCTCTACCCCCACATTCAATACATCATTTACTCCCCCACCCTCAAAATTCATTATTTGCTCTCTCTCCAGATCATCATTTGCTATCCCCACCCCCCACCTTCAATTCAATTGCTGTCCCTCTTAACACTCTCTCAATTCATCATTTGCAGTCCCTCTCCCCCCACTTCATCCTGTGCAGTCCCCTTTACCCTCATGTCATGCTTTGCAGTTTCTTTTAACCCCCACTTCATGTGTAGTCCCTCTTTAACCCCCCTCTCCACATCACCATGTGTAGTCCCCCTTTAACCCCCTCCCCACATCATCATGTGCAGTCCCCCTTTACCCCCCCTCCCCACATCATGTTCACACTGCACCCAGGGTTGGAACCACAGGTGGCATCATCCATCACTTATCTCTGTCCCTGCATCTAGGAAAGTTTTCCTAAACTTTCTGGGAGTGCAGTAGGCGGGAGCAGACTCACCTAGTGCTGGCTGCTGACATTGGCCGGGCTGGCAGGACTCCCTCACAGCACAGTGATGTGCAGTGTGAGCAGCACAAGTCACAGCAGCAGCAGGAGCTCCGCTGCCAGCCAGCATCTGCCCGCCTGGGCAGATTAACAATCCAGGCCTGCTGACTTTTCAGTTTGTATTAAAACTAATTTCAAGGAGGATTGTGATAAACTACAGGACAAACATTACACCTGTGCCATGATATATCTCTAAGCTGTATGTGGCTGATGACTGTAATATACATTTATTCACCCCTGCAGGAGATGTGTTGGCATGGCTCCAGCCCTGGTTTCATGGATTCACTCCATGTCATAAATTATATTGTTTTCGATCCTAAGAAATTCAGATTACAGCACAATCTCTCCTGAAATGGGGAGCAATGTTATTCTCTCTAATCTTCTGGTCAGGACTCATAGTAGCTCCAATGGTCCACCATTAACCCCTTCACTACCAAGGGTGGTTTGCACGTTAACTCCCGGGCCAATTTTTACAATTCTGACCACTGTCCCTTTATGAGGTTATAACTCTGAAACGCTTCCATGGATCCCGGTGATTCTGACATTGTTTTCTCGTGACATATTGTACTTCATGTTAGTGGTAAAATTTCATTCAAATAACTTGCGTTTATTTGTGAAAAAAATGGAAATTTGGCGAAAATTTTTAAAATTTTGCAATTTTCCAACTTTTAATTTTTATGCCCTTAAATCACAGAGATACGGCACACAAAAAACTTAATAAGTAACATTTCCCACATGTTTACTTTACATCAGCACAATTTTGGAACCAAATTTTTTTTTTTGTTAGGAAGTTATAAGGGATAAAATTTGACCAACGATTTCTCATTTTTGCAACACCATTTTATTTTTACGGACCACATCACATTTGAAGCCACTTTGAGGGGTCTATATGATAGAAAATACCCAAAAGTGACACCATTCTAAAAACTGCACCCCTTAAGGTGCTCAAAACCACATTCAAGAAGTTTATTAACCCTTCAGGTGCATCACAAGAATTTTTTTGAATATTTAAAAAAAAAATGAACATTTAACTTTTTTTCACAAAAAAAATACTTCAGGTTCAATTTTTTTTATTTTACCAAGGGTAACAGGAGAAATTGGACTGCAAAAGTTATTGTGCAATTTGTCCTGAGTACGCTGATGCCTGATATGTGGGGGGGTGACCACTGTTTCGGCGCATGGCAGAGCTCAGAAGGGAAGGAGCAAGGTTTGACTTTTTGAATGCAAAATTGTCTGGAATTCAGATCGGACGCCATGTCACGTTTGGAGAGCCCCTGATGTACCTAAACAGTGGAAACCCCCCACAAGTGCCCCATTTTGGAAACTAGACCCCCCAAGGAACTTATCTAGATGTGTGGTGAGAACTTTGAACCCACAAGGGCTTCACAGAAGCTTATAATGCCCGGGCATGAAAATAAAAAAATCGTATTTTTTCCACAAACATGATCATTTAGTCCCCAATTTTTTTATTTTACCAAGGGTAGCAGGAGAAATTGAACCCCAAAAGTTGTCCAATTTGTCCTGAGTACGCTGATACCCCATATGTGGGAGAAAACTACTGTATGGGCACACGTCGGGGCTCAGGAGGGAAGTAGTGACGTTTTGGAATGCAGACTTTGATGGAATGGTCTGTGGGTGTCACGTTGCCTTTGGAGAGCCCCTAATGTACCTAAACAGTGGAAACCCCCCACAAATGACCCCATTTTGGAAACTAGACCCCCTAAGGAACTTAGCTAGATGTGGGGTGAGCACTTTGAACCCCCAAGGGCTTCACAGAAGTTTATAACGCCCGGGCGTGAAAATAAAAAAAATATTTTTTCCACAAAAATGATATTTTTGCCCCCAATTTTTTATTTTCCTAAGGGTAACAGGAGAAATTGGACCCCAAAAGTTGCACATTGCGCTGCTGTGGGGGCTCAGGGAAGCATGGAGGGAGCCCCCCTCCCTGCCGATACTTCCCTTTAACCCCCGGTACACCGCGATCGTGTTTGATCGCGGTGTGCAAGGGGTTAACGTGTCAGGGGCGGTCCGTGACTGCCCCTGACATATTGTGCTGGGTGTCAGCTGTGATAATCAGCTGATACCCGGCCGTGATCAGCGGCGCTCACCAAGTGGGCGCCGCTGATCGCTGTGACGTACTATCCCGTCCCTGGGAATTAAGTCCCAGGGCACATGGACGGGATAGTACGTCACATGGCAGTAAGGGGGTTAATGAGTGCATCTCCGGTTTACTGTTGGAGTTCTCCCCTCGTTCATACGTTGTTGAGGATGTAACATATTTCTTTATTCTATGTCTTTTTTTTTTTACCTGTTCATTCTGTTTGATAGTTTGATTGTGGTGGGATTGTCCTGCCTCACTTATGTGAGGACAGAATACAGAATCAGAAGACACAAGAGTAGTCAGTAAACGGGCCACGGTCACAACAGGAGACAAATACACAAGCCGATAGCTGAGCACAGAGGACTGAACCAGAGGAGAACAACGCTGTATCTGGCAGATTCCGGCCATATGCTTTGGGCTTTAGTAGGGTGTGGTACATTCCATTTGGCTGAAGTAGGAAGCAGATTACTCCAGCTGGACCCCAGGAACAGATCCCAGATGAGATTGGACACACCATATGCAGGAGCCCTAATATAACTAAATGACAGAAAACCAGAATAGTCGAAATCCCCATAAAGTGATTCCATTTTATAAATTAATTCACTCAGGGTTATAATCTATAGGAGGACTGAATATTTTGACTCCACAGCCACTTTCTGGAAATTAACACGCAGTGGATGTTGGAGAGTGAAAATTACACATTTGCCATTTTATCACCCAACACATAGTGCCCAGATTGTGCTCCAGGAGACACACACCATAAATTAAGTGGGTTCATCTCACTATAATATTGCTAAATACAGGGATCCTAAATGTTGTGTGAGCACACTGCAAGGCTCAGAAGTGAGAGCGGATTTTGCTGGATCGGTTTATAGAAACCTTGTTGCTTTTTAACAGCCTTTCAGCCACTAATAGTGTGGGAACCTCTGTTTTTCCATTGACAGATGATGGACCTGAGTGGGGACTTGTTTTTTGTGAGATGAGAATTGGTATTATTTTTGCCTACATAACATTGATTGGTTTCTTTTTATTTGATATTTGGGAGGCAGAATGAACAAACAGTTGAACTCGGACTCAAATAGGCTTTATTGGCAGGACCAAAATACATTTAGTGTTGCCAAAGCAAGGAAAGTAAATGTGACAGGGGAGTGGATCGGGATCACCACACACTACTGGTTCATCCAGCAAGGTTTTCTATTAGACTGTGAACTGTCATTGTCTTGGTAAATAAAGTTTTTTTACAGAGCTTCCCATTTTTATGAACAGTTTAAGTAGAAATATTCAAAAATATAAAACTCAAGGATATTTTATTAAAAAATAATTGTTATTTATCTTAGCAGATGACTGTACCAGGAGAACAGAAGGACAGCTGACATCTTCAAATTTTAAATGTGATGATCTTGAGATCCTACAAGATACAACTGGAGTGATTGCTGTTACTCCAGATATACCATCATCCATTCACAGCAAAGATCTGTCATCTGATCCTATGGAACAGGTCCCATCTTCTGACTCATTACTGACTACTAAGGAAAATCAAAGTCACAAAAGAGGCATTAAAAAACAAACTGCTCCTAAAGCAAAGAAGTCATTTTCATGTTCAGAATGTGGAAAATGTTTTAACCAGAAAGCACATCTTGTTATTCACCAGAGAACTCACACAGGAGAGAAGCCTTTTTCATGTTCAGAATGTGGGAAATATTTTAGCAATCAATCAGATTGTGTTAAGCACCAGAGAGCTCACACAGGGGAGAAGCCTTTTTCTTGTTCAGAATGTGAAAAATGTTTTAACCATAAACAGAATCTTGTTACACACCAAATAACTCACACAGGAGTGAAGCCTTTTTCCTGTTCAGAATGTGGGAAATGTTTTAACCAGAAAGCACATCTTGTTATTCACCAGAGAACTCACACAGGGGAGAAGCCATTTTCCTGTTCAGAATGTGGGAAATGTTTTCAACAGAAATCACATCTTGTTAGTCACCAGAGAACTCACACAGGAGAGAAGCCTTTTTCCTGTTCAGAATGTGGGAAATATTTTAACAAGAAAGGGAATCTTGTTACACACCAAATGACTCACACAGGAGAGAAGCCTTTTTCCTGTTCAGAATGTGGGAAATATTTTGCACATATATCAAGTTTTGTTACCCACCAGAGAAATCACACAGGGGAGAAACTTTTTTCTTGTTCAGAATGTGGGAAATATTTTAACAAGAAAGGGAATCTTGTTACACACCAAATGACTCACACAGGAGAGAAGCCTTTTTCCTGTTCAGAATGTGGGAAATGTTTTAGCAATAAATCAGTTTGTGTTAACCACCAGAGAACTCACACAGGAGAGAAGCCTTTTTCCTGTTCAGAATGTGGGAAATGTTTTAGCTATAAATCAGATTGTGTTAACCACCAGAGAATCCACACAGAGGAGAAGCCTTTTTCTTGTTCAGAATGTGGGAAATGTTTTAACAGTAAATCAGCACTTGTTATTCACCAGAGAAATCACACAGGCGAGAAGCCTTTTTCATGTTCAGAATGTGAGAAATGTTTTAACCAGAAATCAGCGCTTGTTATTCACCAGAGAAATCACACAGGGGAGAAGCCTTTTTCCTGTTCAGAATGTGGGAAATGTTTTAGCAGTGGATCAGATTATATTAAGCACCAGAGAACTCACAAAGAGGAGAAGCCTTTTTCATGTTCAGAATGTGAGAAATGTTTTAAATGGAAATCAGCGCTTGTTGTTCACCAGAGAACTCACACAGGGGAGAAACCTTTTTCCTGCTCAGAATGTGGGAAATGTTTTACCCGGAAAGTGCTTCTTGTTAAACATCAGAGCAGTCACACAGAGAAGCCTTTTTCATTTTCTTAATGTGGGAAATATTTTACTTGGAAATCAACTGTTAATAAACATCAGATAAGTTACACAGGGGAGAAGCCTTTTTTAATGATGGAATAGTTTTAACCAAAATTGGATCTTCTTAAAAGGATTGTCTCTTGTCATTCCTCATGGTTGCTGACAAAAGGATAAAACTAAACTTTATTAATACCAAATGTAAAACTATATCCAAAATTCACCCCCTGAAGGTTAGTCAGAAGGTGACTAATAGAAAAAACATATACCCCACATTTCAGTTTGTAGGGTGAGGTGACGGATACACACTGACTCTCCAAGCCTCTCATTTCTACGGGTTTCATCATCCTCACCAAAGATGACTCATCAGGAGACTATTTAATATTATGTAAGCTGGTAATATTGACTTTTATTTTGTGCTTATCCTTGATCACTAGTGATGTTTGATGATTATGCATTGTATTATGGAGCCAGTTTGTTGAGTTCAAAAGCAGAGAGGGAAAAGCTATGCAAATAGTGTAAATAATCAAGTAATGCTACTTGATCTCATCTCCATTCTTACCCTTTATGTAAATACTGAATGGGGGACACTTGTTAAGTCTAAAAATAGGTTACATGCCTCTGTATAAAGAGACAGAGAGAGAAACAGCCAGAGAGATTCTGCCAAGACATCCGTACATCCAAAGGACCAGAGACAGGACTGCAGCCATTTTACATCATGGCTCCATCATGAAGGTCACAGATCTATCATTCTAAAGGAAACAACCTAGAGGTTTTCAATCTCGGTTGGAAGAATACAGATCTGCTCCATTGACCATCGTTGAACCATGGATACATTTGGAGAAGGCAGGTTTTGATCCTCGGATCAACTGGTCTTGTACCTTGTATGGACTCAATGGGTTGTCATCTTCCTACGCTTGTCATTTCCTCCTCTCTATGTGTGCTACAGGTGGGGTAACGACCCTGGGAGCTCTGAAGTCATAGCTGCTGTTATCCCGGTGAGTCCGCGGAAGGGTGAGACTCTGTAATGTGCACCATCTTGGGTATTTTGCTGGGACTGTTCTATGTGTTATCTGCCTGTTTGGTGGTTCAATAAAGCATTGACATAGTTTTACCCTCACCCTGTGTTGTCTGAGTGGCGTTTTGCCCACATTAAAAGGAGAGTGGGAGTTCGGCAGGAAGATCCTTGGTCCATGCAGTTTCGGCTAGTGGCCGGGTCTTCGCAGGCATGCTTCAATGGTCTCCATGGAGACTAGAAGCTGCCATAACTTGATCAGCTCTGCTACATAGAGGCGATGATTTGATCACCTTTATGTAGCAGAGTTGCTCACTGCTGACCACCGGGCAGGGCTCATAGGATCTGGCAGTGACAACCGTAGATGTCTGCTTGAGACCTCTGTTTGTCATGCCAATCCACTGTTGACCCGTGATCACGTGACAGGGTCACCGATGGGCGGGGTTTCCTGTCCATCATGTGCTGGAAAAGATGTGGGATCAGCGCCGGAACACACATCAAAGGGAGGGAGTCCAACGTAAGCATATATTTACACCCTATGTCGGAAAGGGGTTAAAGGGGATTGTTTTTACAGAAACAGAAGTGGTAATTAATGTTTAAATACAAATAATTACAAATAAACAGCTTATAATGTGAAATATAGTTAAGACAAGAAAATATAATGTGTGTAAACCATGTGTAGATATAAAAATTCAGGCAAATGTCAAATGTGGCTCCATCTAGTGGCTATGTGCAGAAGTGCCATCATAGAGTAAAATGTATCCTAAGACAGTGTCACTATCAAGGTAGAAAAGAGATTAAGTGCACCGTATTTATTGAGTACTAGCTGAAGAGCCCGGCGTCGCCTGGGCATAGTAACCAACTGTGGATAGTTATAACAAATTATAATGATTATATTGCTCATAAAAACCGTGCATCTAATCCTATCCTGTGTGATACTGACTGCTGAGCTGTGCATCTAATCCTATCCTGTGTGATACTGACTGCTGAGCCGTGTAACTAATCCTCTCCTGTGTGATACTGTCTGCTGAGCCGTGTATCTAATCCTATCCTGTGTGATACTGACTGCTGAGCTGTGTGTCTAATCCTCTTCTATGTGATACTGACTGCTGAGCTGTGTATCTAATCCTATCCTGTGTGATACTGACTGCTGAGCTTTGTGTCTAATCCTCTTCTATGTGATACTGACTGCTGAGCCGTGTATCTAATCCTATCCTGTGTGATACTGACTGCTGAGCTTTGTGTCTAATCCTCTTCTGTGTGATACTGACTGCTGAGCTGTGTGTCTAATCCTATCCTGTGTGATACTGTGCTGAGCTGTGTATCTAATCCTCTCCTGTGTGATACTGACTGCTGAGCTGTGTATCTAATCCTATCCTGTGTGAGATACTGACTGCTGAGCCGTGTATCTAATCCTATCCTGTGTGATACTGTGTGCTGAGCTGTGTGTGTAATCCTCTCCTGTGTGATACTGACTGCTGAGCCGTGTGTCTAATCCTATCCTGTGTGATACTGACTGCTGAGCTGTGTGTCTAATCCTATCCTGTGTGATACTGCCTGCTGAGCCGTGTATCTAATCCTATCCTGTGTGATACTGACTGCTGAGCTGTGTGTCTAATCCTCTTCTGTGTGATACTGACTGCTGAGCTGTGTGTCTAATCCTATCCTGTGTGATACTGAGCTGAGCTGTGTATCTAATCCTCTCCTGTGTGATACTGACTGCTGAGCTGTGTATCTAATCCTATCCTGTGTGAGATACTGACTGCTGAGCTGTGTATCTAATCCTATCCTGTGAGATACTGGGCTCCCCCTACAGTCTGTGTCAGAGGGTGGTCTGTGTTGGCACAGTAATAAATTGTGTTATTTCCAGCTTTACAGAAGGACGATAACACCATAGAAATGACAAGAATAATAGGCCTCAGTTACCACAACTGTCCACAAAGAAAACTGTTGCTGATAGCAACCAATCCCAATCACAGCTCATTTTTCATCTTTTAAACAGCTCTGGGACAGCATGGCGAGTTTTGAGTGGCGACTTTTGTGTTTCGACTTTTATGTGGCGAGGTTGGTGTATGTGTGGTGGAATGTGTGCTGAGGGTGATATATGTGTTGAAGCACGTGGTAGTGTGTGGCGCATTTTGTGTGTGTGTTCATATCCCCGTGTGTGGTAAGTATCCCATGTCAGGGCCCCACCTTAGCAACCAACTGTACGGTATATACTCTTTGGCGCCATCGCTCTCATTCTTTAAGTCCCCCTTGTTCACATCTGGCAGCTGTCAATTTGCCTCCAACACTTTTCCTTTCACTTTTTCCCCATTATGTAGATAGGGGCAAAATTGTTTGGTGAATTGGAACGCGGGGGGTTAAAATTTTGTCTCACAACATAACCTATGACGCTCTCAGCCAGACGTGGCTGTAGCTGCGCCGATGCAGATGCCAATCCCGGACATACACACATATATACATACACACACACACCCACATTGAGCTTTATATAATAGATAAGATAAGTACATAGATATATATATATATATATACGGATTGTAGATATATCACTTGATATCAGATTATAAGGTGAATAGATACTGTGCACTTAGAAATGAGTAGCTTATATAATGAGAGGACACAGAGCAAAGGGTATAAATAGTAAGAAAATAAAGAGCTAACAGCGCATTACATTCCTGGAAAACAAATGGGAGATATAAAGTGCAGCAAGTGCCATATGGAATATTCCAGGAATATATTACAGCCCATATAGTTTAACCCCTTTCTGCCATCTGACGTACTATCCCGTCCATGTGCCCTGAGACTTAATTCCCAAGGACGGGATAGTATGTCATAGCTGATCAGCGGCATTCGGAGGGGGAGCGCCGCTGATCGGGGCCGGGTGTCAGCTGATTATCACAGCTGACACCCGGCATTATGTGCCAGGATTGATCATGCATCGTTCCCCGGCACACTAATTCCTGGCGCACTGCGATCAAACATGATCACAGTGTATCGGGGGCATAGGGAAGAATCGTGCAGGGAAAGGGCTCCCTGCGTGCTTCCCTAAGAGCCCCGGAGCAGCACGATGTGCTCGCGCTGCTCCGAATGTTTCCTCCCTGCAGGACCCCGGATCCAATATGGCTGCTAGGGCCCTCGGGGTCCTGCAGGGAGGCGGCTTTCTCAGTGCCTCAGCGATCTGACCCTAAACAGTGATGTCCCACATTGGGACAAAGTAATAAAGTGTAAAAAAAAAAAAAATCATATGTACAAATTTATAAAAAAATTCCCTAAATAAATAAAAAAAAAATACCCAATAAATTCTTGTTTTTTTTTCAACAAAAAAAATAAAAATACACATATTTAGTATTACCGTGTCCGTAACGGACCGCCCTATAAAACTGTCCCACTAGATAACCCCTTTAGTGAGCCCCTTCAAAAAAAACAAGGCAAAAAACAATGCTTTATCATCATACCGCAGCACAGAAAGTGCAATAAAACGCGATCAAAAAGATGGATATAAATAAACATAGTACCACTGAAAACGTCATCTTGTCCCGCAAAAAAAACAGCCGCCATACAGTGTCATCAGCAAAAAAATAAAGTTATAGCTCGCAGAATAAAGCGATGCGAAAATTTTTTATATAAAATTGTTTTTATTGTATAAAAGCGCCAAAGCATAAAAAAATTATATAAATGAGGTATCGCTGTAATCATACTGACCCGAAGAATAAAACTGCTTTATCAATTTTACCACATGCGGAACGGTGTAAACGTCCCCCCCCCCAAAAAAAAAGAATTTCATGAAATACTGGTTTTTGTTCACTCTGCGTCCAAAAAATCAGAATACAAAGTGATCAAAAAATGTCACGTGCCCGAAAATGGTACCAATAAAAACGTCAACTAGTTCTGCAAACAATAAGACCTCACATGACTCGGTGGGTCAAAATATGGAAAAATTATAGCTCTCAAAATGTGGTGATGCAAAAACTATTTTTGCAATAAAACCGTCTTTTAGCGTGTGACAGCTGCCAAATATAAAAATCCGCCATAAATAGTAAATCAAACCCCTTTTATCACCCCATTAGTTAGGGAAAAATAATAAATTTTAAAAAAGTATTTTATTTCCATTTTCTCATTAGGGTTAGGGCTGAGCTTAGGGTTAGGGGTGTGTTGGGGTTAGGGTTGGCATTAGAATTGGGCGGTTTCCACTGTTTAGGCACATCAGGGGCTCTCCAAACGCAACATGACACCTGCAGACTATTCCATCAAAGTCTGCACTCCAACACGTCACTACTTCCCTTCCGAGCCCCGACGTGTGCCCATACAGTAGTTTTCTCCCACATATGGGATATCAGCATACACAGGACAAATTGGACAACAACTTTTGGGGTCCAATTTCTCCTCTTACCCTTGGGAAAATAAAAAAATTGGGGGCTAAAAGATCATGTTTGTGGAAAAAATTATTTTTTTTATCTTCACGCCCGGGCGTTATAAACTTCTGTGAAGCACTTGGGGGTTCAAAGTGCTCACCACACATCTAGATAAGTTCCTTGGGGGGTCTAGTTTCCAAAATGGGATCATTTGTGGGGGTTTTCCACTGTTTTGGCACATTAGGGGCTTTCCAAACGCGACATGGCGTCCGATCTCAATTCCAGCCAAAAAAGTCAAATGGTGCTGCTTCCCTTCCGAGCTCTGCCATGCTCCCAAATAGTAGTTTACCTCCACATGTGGAGTATTACCGAACTCAGGACAAATTGCACAATAACTTTTGCAGTCCAATTTCTCCTGTTACCCTTGGTAAAATAAAAAAATTGGACCTGAAATAATTTTTTTTGTGAAAAAAAAGTTAAATGTTCATATTTTTTAAAACATTCAAAAAATTCCTGTGAAGCACCTGAAGGGTTAATAAACTTATTGAATCTGGTTTTGAGTACCTTGAGGGGTGCAGTTTTTAGAATGGTGTCACTTTTTCGGTATTTTCTATCATACAGACCCCTCAAAGTGACTTCAAATGTGATGTGGTCCCTAAAAATAAAATGGTGTTGTAAAAATGAGAAATCGCTGGTCAACTTTTAACCCTTAGAACTTCTTAACGAAAAAAAATTTTGGTTCCCAAATTGTGCTGATGTAAAGTAAACATGTGGGAAATGTTATTTATTAAGTTTTTTGTGTGCCGTATCTGTTATGATTGAGTCACCGTAGGAGGGAAAAACAGAAATGCTAGCTAAGTCCAGAAAACCAGAGAGGTTGGCAGCTATCGGATTGCAGACCCCTGAACCTATCAACACAACTAGCAGTAGCCGTGGGGGTTCCTACGATGCCCTAGACCCCTCGATCACAGCCGGAGAATTAAATAGCCTAAAGACAGAAAAGGAAATCTAAACTGCCCCAGAGCAGACCCCAAAGCAAAAGGCAGCCCCCCACATATAATGACGGTGAAGAAAGAACACAACACAGACAGAAAGATAGATAGACTGAGCAAAGACGGGGCCCAAGCTAACTAGATAGGAAAGGACAGGAAGGCTGCTGTCTGCAATCCGTGAAAAACCCTATGAAAATAAGAGCCAACAGACTGACAGTGAAAAAGGCCCTGAAGACACTAGGCTTCGAAAAGACTATGTCAGTACTCAGGAATATTCTGAAGACAGAGCAACAGGCAAAAGAAGAATCAGCTCACCCCAGCAGGGAATGGCAGAATCCAGAAAAGCAAGGCAAACAAAAACAAAACACAAATGCTAAAAGGCAAAGCAGAAAACTTAGCTTTAGAGGAGCAGGAATCAGACTGGTTTCCTAGAAGTCCACAGAGAAATCACCCGCAGGGCAGAAGGGCGTCGGCAGCCTTATATCCAGTCCGTGACTCCACTCAGCCAGTCATCATCATTAGACTCAGGTGCCCGATAATCAGGCTCATTACCTTCCTTTACCAGAATAGGGAGTTCACCAGACCTCAGTGACGAAGGGGAAAATGAACTCACAACAGTACCTCCCCCTTGAGGAGGGGTCACCGAACCCTCAACCACGCCACCAGGGTGATCAGGGTGAGCCCGATGAAAGGCACGCACCAATCTTTTGGCATGAATATCAGAGGCAGAGACCCAGGAATTATCCTCCTGACTATAACCCTTCCACTTAACCAAATACTGGAGTCTCCGTCTAGCCAGACGGGAATCCAGTATTTTCTCTACCTCATATTCCATGTTACCTTCAAGCAATACAGGGTCCGGAGGTGCCACCCCAGGAACAACTGGTTCAACAAACCTCTTCAACAAGGACTTATGGAACACATTATGGATTTTAAATGTGACAGGGAGAGCCAAACGAAAAGAGACTGGATTAATAATCTCCAAAATCTTGTAAGGTCCAATAAATCTAGGCTTAAACTTAGGAGAAGCCACCTTCATAGCAATATTTTTTGATCATAACCACACCATATCACCAATCTTAAACTGGGGACCAATGGTCCTATGTCGATTGGAAAACCGCTAGGCCTTTTCCTCGGAGAGAGATAACTTATCCACCACTTAGTCCCAGATTTGGTGTATTCTCTCCACCACAGTGTCAACACCTGGGCAGGCAGAAGGCTCCACCTGCCCTGAAGAAAATCGAGGATGAAACCCAAAGTTACAAAAAAAAGGTGACATCAAAGTGGCAGAACTAGCTCTATTATTTAAAGCAAATTCGGCCAAGGGCAAAAATGAAACCCAATCATCCTGATCAGCGGAAATAAAACATCTCAAATACGACTCCAAGGTCTGGTTTGTTCTCTCTGTCTGCCCATTGGTCTGAGGGTGAAAAGCAGAGGAGAAGGAAAACTGAAGGAGGGATAGCTAATACTAGAGAAGAGAGAGAGAGGATTCAAAAAGATTTAAATAAACTGGAGAAGTGGGCAGCAACTAACAGAATGGTTTTTAACAGGGAGAAATGCAAAGTACTACATCTGGGCAATAAAAATGAAAAAAGCAAATATAGAATGGGAGGAATAGGGCTAAGTGACAGCACATGTGAAAAAGACTTGGGTATACTAATAGATCACAGACTGAATATGAGTCAACAGTGTGATGCAGCAGCAAAAAAGGCAAATGCAATTCTAGGATGTATTAACAGAAGCATACAGTCTAGATCACGTGAAGTCATTATTTCCCTCTACTCCTCTTTGGTCAGACCTCATCTGGAATATTGTGTCCAGTTTTGGGCACCACATTTTAAAAAAGACATCAACAAACTGGAGCAAGTTCAGAAAAGAGCGACCAGAATGGTGACCGGTCTGCATACCCTGTCTTATGAGGAAAGGTTGCAGGATTTGGGAATGTTTAGTTTGCAAAAGAGAAGACTGAGAGGAGACTTAATAGCTGTCTACAAATATCTAAAGGGCTGTCACATTGTAGAAGGATCAACTTTATTCTCATTTGCACAAGGAAAGACTAGAAGCAATGGGATGAAACTGAATGGGAGGAGACACAGATTAGATATTAGAAAAAACTTTTTGACAGTTAGAGTGATCAATGAGTGGAACAGGCTGCCACGAGAAGTGGTGAGTTCTCCTTCAATGGAAGTCTTCAAACAGAGGCTGGACAGACATCTGACTGGGATGATTTAGCGAATCCTGCTTTGAGCAGGGGGTTGGACCAGATGGCCCAGGAGGTCCCTTCCAACTCTACGATTCTATGATTCTATGAATTCCCAGCTTGGAACAGAAAGTCCTCCAAAATCTAGACACAAACTGAACTCCTCTGTCAGATACAATGGTCTCAGGAATCCCGTGCAAGCGAACCACCTGTTGCAAAAACAGGGGCACCAACTCAGAGGAAGACGGCAACTTAGGGAGTGGTACAAGATGAACCATCTTAGAGAACCTATCACAAATCACCCAAATAACAGTCATTCTTTGAGAGACCGGCATATCAGAGATGAAATCCATTGAAATATGGGTCCATGGCCTCCTGGGGACCGGCAAAGGCATCAACAACCCACTAGAGCGAGAACAAGATTTAGACTGGGAGCAAGTCCCACAGGACTGCACAAAATTCCTGACATCATGAGACAAGGTGGGCCACCAAAAAGAGCGACTCACCAGATCTCTAGTGCCAAAAATACCTGGATGACCAGCCAAAGCAGAGCAATGAACTTCAGACATCACTCTCTTCTTCCACTGGTCAGGAACATACAACCTTCCACTGGGACAACGCTCAGGTTTGTCCTCCTGGAACTCTTGCAGAGCAAGTCTCAAATCAGGCGAGATGGCAGAAAGAACTACCCCTTCGCCTAAGATGGTAGCAGACTTGGTCACCACAGGAGAATCAGCAAAGAAGCTCCTAGAGAGGGCGTCTGCCTTGACATTCTTAGTTCCAGGAAGAAAAGAGACCACAAAATCAAAACGTGTAAAAAACAAGGCCCACCTAGCCTGTCTAGGGTTCAAGTGTTTAGCCGACTCTAGGTAAATCAAATTCTTGTGGTCAGTGAGGACCACAACTTGATGTTTAGCTCCCTCCAACCAATGTCTCCACTCCTCAAATGCCCACTTCATGGCCAACAGTTCCCGATTCCCCACATCATAGTTACGTTCAGATGGAGAGAACTTTCGGGAAAAGAAAGCACAGGGATTCATTTTAGATGTTACAGGATCCTTTAGGGACAAAACAGCTCCTGCACCAATCTCAGAAGCATCCACCTCTACCTGGAATGGGAGTGAGACATCAGGTTGCCGCAAAACCGGGGCGGAGGTAAATCTTTGCTTCAGCTCCTGAAAGGAAGCAACAGCCTCCGGAGACCAATTCAACACATCAGCACCCTTCTTAGTCAGATCAGTCAATGGCTTGGCAATACTAGAAAATTTTGCTATAAATTTCCGATAAAAATTAGCAAAACCCAAAAACTTCTGGAGGGCCTTCAAAGAAGTGGGCTGAACCCAATCATAAATGGCCTGTACCTTGGCCGGGTCCATTTCAATAGTTAATGGAGACAAAATAAATCCCAAAAATGAAATCCTCTGTACTCCAAAAAGGCATTTAGATCCTTTGACATACAGGGAATTCTCCCTCCAGATCTGGAACACAGTCCGAATATGTTCCACATGAGAATCCCAATCCTTGGAGAAGATCAAAATATCATCCAGATAGATAATCAAAAATTTATCGACAAAGTCTCGGAAAATATCGTTCATGAAGCACTGGAAGACAGAAGGGGCATTAGTGAGCCCAAAAGGCATCACCAGGTACTCAAAATGTCCCTCCGGAGTATTAAACGCCGTCTTCCATTCATCCCCCTGCTTAATGCGGATAAGATTATACGCCCCCCTGAGGTCAACTTGGTAAACCAGCAAGCACCTCTAACTCTCGAGAGTAGATCTGAAATCAGGGGTAACGGATACTGATATTTAATAGTAATTTTGTTGAGGGCACGATAATCAATACAAGGCCTTAAAGAACCATCCTTTTTGGCCACAAAAAAAACCCCGGCACCTAAGGGTGAAGAGGATGGTCTAATATGACCCTTCTCCAACGCCTCCTTAATATAGGACCGCATAGCCTCGTGCTCGGGTACAGATAAATTGAAGAGCCGACCCTTGGGAAATTTACACCCCGGGCTCAGTTCAATTGCACAGTCATAACTCCTATGAGGAGGCAAGGATGCAGACTCATTCTCACTAAATACATCATAAAAGTCCGCCAAATAGTCAGGAACATCATGCGACTGAAGAGAGGTGGAAAAAACAGGAGCCTCACTACAGGCACACCGACAACCCCAACTCACCACAGACACAGATTTCCAATCCAAGACTGGATTATGAATTTGCAACGGCATCATGCAGACCATGTAACACCAAAAATCTGCAATTTTCTTGATGGTCTGGGGCGACCCGCATGACCACCTGGGTCCAAAACTGAGGTTTATTTTTCGCCAAAGGAGTAGCATCAATCCCCCTCAAAGGGATAGGCGTCTGCAGGGGTGTCATAGGAAATCCACAACGTTTAGCAAAATTCAAGTCCATTAGGTTTAGCGCTGCTCCCGAATCCACAAAAGCCTTGGCGGAAAATGTGGACAGGGAGCAGATCAGAGTAATTGCCAGAAGAAACTTAGGTTGAACACCACCCACAGCAAATGTGTGTGCAAAACGTTTCTCTCGTTTAGGGCAGACAGAAATAATATGCGAGGCATCTCCACAGAAAAGACACAGCTTATTACGCCTTATGAACTCCTGACGTTGCGCCTTAGACAAAACTCTATCACATTGCATAGGTTCATACGTCTGTTCTATCGGTGGCAACACCTCTCGTGCAATCCTGTGTTCACGTAAACGCCGATCAACCTGAATGGCTAATGACATAGAATCGTCCAGACCAGAGGGAGCAGGAAATCCCACCATAGTATCTTTTACGGCTTCTGACAAACCCTTCCGAAAGAGAGCAGCCAAGGCATTATCATTCCAGGTAGTAAGGACCGCCCACTTTCAGAACTTTTGACAGTACAACTCTGCAGAATCTCGACCCTGGTTCAATGCCAACAGGGTCTTTTCAGCCTGATCAATAGCATTAGGTTCGTCATACAACAACCCCAAGGCTTGAAAGAATGCGTTCACATTAGTTAGAATAGGATCATCTGGTTTCAAAGAAAACGCCCAATCCTGGGGATCGCTACGCAGCAAAGAGATGACAATTTTAACCTGCTGCGCGGAGCTCCCTGACGAGTTAGGCTTCAAGGCAAAAAATAATTTACAATTATTTTTGAAACTCGAAAATTTAGATCGATCCCCAAAAAATACATCAGGTGTAGGGATCTTTGGTTCAACAGCATGCGAACGAGCAAGGTAGGCGGAAATTCCCCGCACTTCCGCAGTGAGCTTCTCCACACGATCAGACAATTGCTTTATCTCCATTGAGAGAAAAAAAAAATTCCCCCTACGGCCTCAGAGATATAGAGGAAAGAATATACACACTTTTTTTTTTTAAACACAATTCTTTACTGCTATTGAGTACCCTAGGATCTGCGGTATGGCGGGTGATTCTGTTATGATTGAGTCACCGTAGGAGGCAAAAACAGAAATGCTAGCTAAGTCCAGAAAACCAGAGAGGTTGGCAGCTATCGGATTGCAGACCCCTGAACCTATCAACACAACTAGCAGTAGCCGTGGGGGGTTCCTACGATGCCCTAGACCCCTCGATCACAGCCGGAGAATTAAATAGCCTAAAGACAGAAAAGGAAATCTAAACTGCCCCAGAGCAGACCCCAAAGCAAAAGGCAGCCCCCCACATATAATGACGGTGAAGCAAGAAGAAAGAACACAACACAGACAGAAAGATAGACTGAGCAAAGACGGGGTCCAAGCTAACTAGATAGGAAAGGACAGGAAGGCTGCTGTCTGCAATCCGTGAAAAACCCTATGAAAATAAGAGCCAACAGACTGACAGTGAAAAAGGCCCTGAAGACGCTAGGCTTCAAAAAGACTATGTCAGTACTCAGGAATATTCTGAAGACAGAGCAACAGGCAAAAGAAGAATCAGCTCACCCCAGCAGGGAATGGCAGAATCCAGAAAAGCAAGGCAAACAAAAACAAAACACAAATGCTAAAAGGCAAAGCAGATAACTTAGCTTTAGAGGAGCAGGAATCAGACTGGTTTCCTAGAAGTCCACAGAGAAATCACCCGCAGGGCAGAAGGGCGTCGGCAGCCTTATATCCAGTCCGTGACTCCACTCAGCCAGTCATCATCATTAGACTCAGGTGCCTGATAATCAGGCTCATTACCTTCCTTTACCAGAATAGGGAGTTCACCAGACCTCAGTGACGAAGGGGAAAATGAACTCACAACACGTATCTCTGTGATTTAAGGGCATAAAAATTCAAAGTTAGAAAATGGCGAAATTTTCAAAATTTTCGCCAAATTTCCATTTTTTCACAAACGCAAGTTATATGAATGAAATTTTACAACTAACATAAAGTACAGTATGTCACGAGAAAACAATGTCAGAACCACCGGGATCCATGGAAGCGTTTCAGAGTTATGACCTCATAAAAGGACAATGGTCTGAATTGTAAAAATTGGTCCGGTCATAAACGTGCAAACCACCCTTGGGGGTAAAGGGGTTAAAAAAAAAAAACAGTCCAAATGAATAGAAGAAGTCCAGCTTCCCATTCCTGGAGAAATTTCCTTTTTTGGACAACATATATAAAATCCAACTTCATATCATCATATTGTCACCACCGATGGTGGGACAGAACAGACACGTTTCGAGCTTAGCATTGATTGAGCTAATCATCGATTAAGAGCTGCTAAGCTGGAAAACGCGTCTGTTCTGCTCCACCTTCGGTGGTGACAATATGCTGATATGAAGTTGGATTTTATATATATTGTCCAATAAAGGAAATTTCTCCATTAACGGCAAGGTGGATTTCTTCTATTCATTTGGACATTGATCCTGCTGCACTGCAGGTTTCCGTGCTTGAGCTCCTGGATTACCAGAGGGGTGAGCTGGCTTTTTCTTTTTTCATAAAAAAACAGTGGTTGATAACTTGAGAAAAAATATATATAATAAAATATATGGAAGAGTGTTTGTTGTGAAGGGTATACACTTATAAAAATGGTTTCTTTAAAGTATAGAAATATAAATAAATCAGTATTAGGATGAGTAAAAAAACAGAAATATGTTATTTTATTAAAACAATGTAATGACAATAAATTCAGTGAATAATCGTGAATTAAATTGTTGTTAAAAAATACAATTAAATCACAGAACCTGATATACTTCCCGGAATATATGGGCTTATATTAGAATCCCTTATAACCAAATAAAAAAAAAGAAAGAAAGGAAAAAGGGCGGAACAAAAAAACAAGCACCAAACAACTCAGCCCACAATTTACAGTCTGAAAAATACAGAAAAAAATCTAAGCTTATATTCAAACTGCAATATTAGTCACATTTGATCTGTATGGCCATTAGAATTATTACACGTGGTGTCGTTCATTCTAAGTTGCCCCAGTGGTGGTGAGCGGTAGTGCACTTTAGTTTCTTTGGTTTAATGTGCACTTAAATACAAATCAGGTGTGAGGCTCTATAAAAGAGTTCAGGTATGTTTGATCACGGTTGGTGATATTGTGAGTTAGTCATTCTCAAGGAAGCCTGGGTGAAAGAAGGAGCTGAATGAGAGTCCTGGGCAGCCCAGCCAGAGGGGTTGAGTCAGCTATGGAGTCTGCATGGAGGGCTGGCATGGCGTGGTGGAGTCGCAGTTTATGGTGTCAGCAGGAGGTGCTTGCATGGCTTGGTGGAGTGGTGACGATGGTGAGAGTTGCACTCAGCATGCTGGACTTTGTTTCTGAAAACTGGACTCAAGCATGCTGGACTTTTTGGCAGAAGCTGGACTCATCTTTGGGACTCTGCTTACTGGGCAGCTGCAACTGGTGGTGGACTCTGCTCCAAGGCTGCACTATGGTGATGGATCTGGTTATGTGATGGATCCGGGTGGAGGAGAGGATGCACGCAGGTGGTGGGCTCTGTTGCTAAGAGCATACGCAACAGAGCAAAGCTAAGTGGTGTTCCCGCTGTATTGTCATTTTCCCTTGTGTGTGGCTTAGTGCAGTGGTGGGATTAGTTTCCGCACCGACCAATTCCCTAGTGAAGGTTTAGGGTCAGGGCGAGTCAGGGTTTGAAGGTTCCTGTGCGTCGCCCGGTGTGGAACCGGCATAGGGAATGTTAGGAGTGCAGGGACGCTGGCTCAGGGGAGTGCAGGAGGTCTCCACGTCCCTATTCCCTATCGCAGGGCCCACCATTGTTAATGTTACCCAGGTTCCCCTTTATTATTTAAATTCACCTTACTGGAGGCGGGGTTTCCAGACTATTGTATAAATACGTGTAATACCTAAATTCGCCAGTTGGAGGCGGTGTATCCAGCTGTACGTCTTATTATTTAAATTCGCCCAACTGAGGCGGTGTATCCAGGGTCACGTGTGTCATATGGGTTCGCCTTGCGGTACTCGCGTCCAGACACACGTGACCGTGACAAGTTTCACAGCGGACTCCGCCCCAGTCCTGCCTGCTGCGGTCACATGCTGCTGGTCCTGTGACCCTGTGGGTACGCTCACTCCCGGTAGCCTGCGGGGTGCAACCCAACCCTGCTGTTCTCAGGCTTAACCGGATCCATGCTCTGTGCACATCACCAGTTGGTGCCCGTGACATTATAACTGACCGTGAACTTTTTTCTTTCTGCAGCATGGACTTGATGCATACTCTGTCTGAGCAGGTGAAGCACCTGACTCAGGCACTGCAGAAGTTAAATTTGGAACACCAAGCCCTGGCCCAGTCCCAAAAGCATGTTGCGGACATGGTTCAGGGGGCTCTATCCGTGGGGCTTCCGCAGATGGGAGCTAGAGACATCACTTTAGTCTCTCCCGAACCCCCAATTAAGTTTCCAGATAC
Organism: Dendrobates tinctorius; assembly: GCF_039654945.1. Taxonomy (NCBI): domain Eukaryota; kingdom Metazoa; phylum Chordata; class Amphibia; order Anura; family Dendrobatidae; genus Dendrobates; species Dendrobates tinctorius. The sequence goes on along the minus strand of NW_027361731.1, from coordinate 3,969,068 downwards.
GTTCTCTGGTAACAAAAAAGATTTTAGAGTTTTTAAGGAGGGCTGTAAACTTTTTTTTCTCCTTGAGACCCTGCTCCTCTGGGGATGAGAGACAGAGGGTGGGGGTGATTATGTCTCTGCTCAGGGGGGCTCCGCAAGCCTGGGCATTTTCACTTTCCTCTTTCTCCCCTGAGAGAATGTCTGTGAATGCGTTTTTGAGGCCCTAGGGCACATTTACCATGAGCCTGATAGAATTCACTTGGCTGAGGACAATGTGATGAGTGTCTGTCAAGGGAAGCACTCAGCCGAGTGATTCTGCTCTGAATTCAGATGTTGGGTGGCTGAGGTTTCGTTGGATGATGCTGCCCTCTGGGGTTTGTTCTGCAGAGGCCTGTCTGAATGTCTGAAAGATGCCTTAGCACTTCATCCTCCACCTGACTCCCTGGAGGATGCCATGACCCAAGCTGTTCGAATGGATCGCAGACTAAGGGCAAGAGGCACTATGCAACATGAAAAACCATTATTCTCCAGTGGAGGTGAGGCCAGGGCTCCCCCTGAGGCTTTGGAGGTGGGTGCTGTCACCTGTAAGTAGAAAGAGGAAATACTGCTGCGAGGAGCAGCTGTGCTTCTATTGTGGAGAATCAAGACACTGGAAGGACTGTCCGTCGTCATCCAAGGCGGCGGGAAACGACTAGGTCTGGATAGTAGTCGAGGAGGCTACCCAGACCTTCAGGTACATTTTTCCTCACTTGTTAAAATTCTGCTTCAGGTGGAATTGGAACTTGTTGGCAGTCCTGTCAAGACTACCGCCTTTGTTGACTGTGGTTCTACCATTAACCTGAATGATACCCGGATGATGACTCTTAATAAGATAGGGACAGTCAGGCTCAAGGATCCTGTTAAAATTGTGGCTATTGACTTGTCTCCTCTCACCCGGGACAGTATTTTTTTCATGTGTGAAGCTTTTTCGTGGAAAGTGGGTCCCACTCATGTGGAAAAATTACGTTGCCTTGTGTTAGATAACTTGCCTGGAGGACTGGTACTAGGGATGCCTTGGCTTCAATGCCATAATCCTATCACTGATTGGGTGATGGGGGAAATCACTCAATGGGGATGTAAGGATAATGATTCCTGTTGTAACCTGGTACCTCTTGTCACCTCTATAAAATCTTTGTCCTCTGTCGATCTGGAAGGCATTCCGGAATACCTGAAGGATTTCGAAGACGTGTTTTCCGAAAGCGAAGCTGAGGCGCTTCGACCACATGGACCATTTGATTGTGCCATTGATTTAGTCCCCGGAGCCAAGTTACCCAAGGCTCGTTTGTTTAATTTGTCCAGGCCTGAGCGACAAGCCATGAAGGAGTACATAACCGATAGTCAAGGGGCATATTCAGCCTTCTATTTCACCCATGGCAGCAGGGTTCTTTTCCGTAAAAAAGAAAGATAGTGGCTTGCGGCCATGCCTCAACTTTTGAGAGCGCAACAAAATAACTGTAAGAAACATCTACCCACTTCCCCTCATCCCAGATTTATGTAACCAGTTATCAGGGGCTCAATGGTTCTCCAAATTAGATCTCCGGGGAGCCAACAACCTGATAAGGGTTCGGGAAGGGGATGAGTGGAAAACGGTGTTCCTCACATCAGAGGGAGTCTTTGAAAACCTGGTTATGCTTTTGGGACTTAGTAATGCTCCCTAATGCTTGGACTTACTAATGCTTTGTTACAATTTATTTGGATGACATTTTGGTGTATTTCCCGGACAGTCAGTCTCATTTACAACATCTACGGACAGTTCTCCAAAGACTCAGGGAGAGCCAATTGTTTGTTAAATTGGAAAAATGTTTGTTTTTTGTTTAAGAACTGTCTTTTTTTCATTAAGGGTTTCTCACAAGTGGTTAAACCACTCACTGATCTGACCCGCAAGGGAGCAGATGTAAAGAATTGGTCAGGGCTTGCCAAGGAGTTCTTCTCGGCACTTAAGAAATGTTTTGTCCACCCCGTTTTGGTACAGCCAGACCGTCCAAACCTTTTGTTGAGGAAGTGGATGCTTCTGAGGTGGGGGTGGTGGTAGTGTTGTCCCAGGGTCCAGCCACCCTTACTAACCTCAAACCCTGTGCCTTATTTTCCAAAAAGTTCTCTTCGGCTGAGAGAAATTATGATGTAGGCAATAGAGAACTTCTTGCGGTCAAATTGGAATCGAAGAATGGAGGCACTTTTTGAAAGGGGCCACTCACCCTATCACTGTAATCATGGATCATAAAAATTTGGCATATATAGAATCTGCTAAGCCTACACAGAACCATACTGTATATACAGGTCCACACTATATCCTGCATTACAGTGTGTCTGTGTATACTGTATGTATACAGTGTGGACCTGTTTACAGTATAGTGCTGTGTATACAATTTATACAGCCCCTCAGCCTCTATTCTATATACAGCCAGCACAACAACAGCCTCTGATATATACAGCCAGGTAAACAGCCTCTGACATATACAGCCCAGAAGCAGCCCCGCATATATGAACAGCCCAGCAGCAGCTTCTAATATATACAGCCCAGCAGCAGCCCTATATATATATATATATATATATATATATACAGCCCAGCAGCAGCCCCTCATATGTATACAGCCCAGCAGAAGCCTCTCATGCATATACAGCCCAGCAAAAGCCTCTCATACATACACAGCCCAGCAGAAGCCTCCCATACATATACAGCCCAGCAGCAGCCTCTGACATATAGAGCCTAGCAGCAGTCTTTGATATGGACATTCCAAATGTCTACAATATACATACAGATGTACATATTTTAATCTTTAATTCCTGTTCAGGACTTCGTTACTTTTAGATTACCATCATGGACAATCGTGAAGGAGATAGGCACAGACGTCACACAAGAATTTGTGAGTCTGGGGCTTCTAAAAGACGTAAGGCAAAAGAAGCAACAATGAAATCAACAGAAAAGATAGCGAAGACAAGAAAATTGGATGAGTTCTTCACTGTTCATTCAAGGCAAGTGTTGGAAAGGAGTAATGACCTTGTAGAATCTGATCAAACTGACAATGCATCAGTGGAAATGGCTGTTGATCCTGTCAAAGAAAAGGCTGAAGTAGTAATGTGTGCAACTGAAGACCACAAAGAAAAGGAGACTGATAGTGGCACATCTTATGAAGAAGGTGAAGATGAGGGCTCACCAGGGGGTGATGACATTGGACTTTGTCCATCCATTATTTCGGTACAGATGCAAGATTACTAGCTGAAAAGGGGTGTATCAACAATCTAGCACTGTGATGAAAGTTTGTTCATTGCACACTCGGTTCAGCAACCTAGAAAAGACCGCAATATTCCAAGAATGTGCAAACTTGGGCTTTTACGTCATCAAAATCATAATGGAGAAGTCATAACGAGGAATTGGTTATGCTTCTCTCCCTCTAAAGGACGCATTTACTGCTTCATGTGCAGATTGATGTGCTTTATTACAGCATCTGAGTCTTCTCAGCTTTCGTCTAATGGATTCTGTGATTGTAAATGTGGCGCCCCTGAGGCTCAGTCACCACAGAGGTACTGCACCTTCTCCTAAGGTGTGGTACCCCACCATCCTGGTAAGTTGTGAACTCCTTTCCACACTCCAACACACGCATCCCACACAACAGGGTAGTTCTGCACAACCACATAGCGGCTCAGTGCTTAGAGAGTAGCAGAGCATCTTTGGTGGTTCCCTGCATGGAACACTGGATGTGCTGGGAAGTGGGTGGAGTTCAGATTCATATAAAAGATGGGGAAGGTTTAGAATTACAAGTCAGTCTGACAGGAGGTCAGTCGGGAAGGAAGCCACTCAGACAGGAGTGAGGATCCCTGAAAGGAGGGATGGAGGAAGGAGTGCTGCAGCTGCCTCAGTGACCTGAGCCAGCTGGCACGGGAAAGGGAAGAGAAGGAGAAAGACATAGCACTGTAACCCAAGCATCCATATGAGAGAAAGACAAGTACGGAATGAAGGAGTAGAGAGAACCGAGAAGAGGAGTGGGTTGGAAGAGGAACCCTGCCTATAGGTTCTCAGCGCAAGGCCGGGGCCCGGTCCCCGAGGTTGTATGGACACTTATGGTTCTGCAGCAGACACCGGTGGAGTAGTTGGCTGTAAATGCACTACTCCCATCCAAGACTTGAGGCACAACAGCAACACGGATAGAGAGCCGGGAGTGAGGCGTCCCCGAAACAGGCTACAGCTCTCTGCCATGCAAGTAGAGTTCTAGGAACATCTGTAAGGAGGCATTCCAGGGTCACTAAGTACTGGAGTGCTTCACACCACAAGGCGCATTGGTGGAGTCGTTCAGAAAGGTACATGTTGGCGAAGTGTTGGAGAGGAGAGTCCTGACTTGCCCGGGAGGTTGATTGAGTCTCTACCCCGGAGGACATGGCACGGAGGCAGGCACCAGTGTGTACCACGGACTGTGAGTAAAGCTTTGAAACTGCAAGCCCTGGTGTCCTCCATTCATTCGTCGCTAACACCTTCAGTACCGCTACATCTGGGTACCAGCATCCACACCATTCTGCGCCTCTCCTCATCCATTGCACCTACACTGCCCTGGGACTACAGCTCCACCTGTGGGGAGCTACACCATCTTTGCTGCACCACACCATCAGTCCCAGCGGATCTGTATGCAGCGTCGGCTTAACACCTCCCTTGCCGAACACCACAGGTGGCGTCACAAACTATTCACATAAGCCACATTAAAATCCACCATTGATTTGGGCGCCCAGGGCCATGTACCGGGTCATCGCTGCTGTGACACATCCCCCTGACACCAGCCTGGCACCAAGCACCCCACAGCCCTGGGAGGGCGACCCATAAACATTCACAAGAATGTATAAAAGGTCATGAGCAGTCAGCGGAACATCTGAACTCTACAATTGCTTTCAATATGAGGTTAAAAGTGATTGGGCGAATTGTTACGGAGCTAACACAACAGGTCGAGGCTCTGGAGCATTATTGGAGGTCAGTATTGAAACGAGTAGTAAATGTTATTCAGTTTATTGCCGAGCATGGCTTAGCATTTAGCGGAGATAACGAATTGGTTGGATCACCTAGAAATGGAAACTTTCTGGGCATTCTTGAACTCATCATCCAGTACGACGACTTTCTTGCACAGCATATCAAAACTCAAGCCAATCGCTGCAAGGGTCATACAAACTACCTGTCATCTACAATTATGGAAGAAATTATTAATGTAATGGGCGAACAAGTCCTCCAGAGAAATTATTTCTCGAGTTAACAAATCAAAATACTACTCCATCTCTTTGGACTCCACACCCGATGCATACTCACGTTGACCAACTAACCCTTGTATTGAGGTATATGGAGAAAGATAGCCCTGTGGAACGCTTTGTAACATTCATGGCAAACAAAGGCCATTGCGCTCAATGCCTTGTTGGAATTTTTGAAGAGACATAACCTAGACCTGAGAAATTGCCGCTGTCAAATTTATGGCAATGCATCTGCACTGAGTGGCAAATACAACCGCCTGCAAGTCATAGTGAGAGAGAACAATCTTGCATCCTGTATTCCTTGTACAGCACACTCTTTAAATCTGGTTCCTAAAAATGCTGTAGAAAGCTGCTTGAGTGCTGTACATTTTTTTGAGTTCCTTGAAAAGCTGTTCCTCTTCTTCGCAGTTTCAATGCATCAGCATCAGATCCTGACTGAGGCTTTGAAAAATATTGACTCAGCAACAGCACTGACTCTCAAACGTGTCACAACAACGTGTTGGTCCTGCAGAGCTGACGCTACTAAGGCCCTTAAGTATGGCTATCAGCAGATTAAAGATGTAATTAAACAGATTGCTGATGACTTTGAAGAAAAAAGCTGTGTACGGTGTGAAGCAGAAGGACTGTTAAGACAAATGAATCAGCTTGAAATTGGTATTAACACCTGTTGTGAATTCTCTAGATCTGACTTCTGAGTCGAAGCTCCTTCTGGTGGTTACTGTGGGTAGTGGAGCTGGCCTGGTTGAAAGTCTGCCACCTGACGATGATGATTGGAAATCAGGGGGTACTTACTGGGAGCATATAAGTGAGCAGGTTTCCCTCAGTGGTTGCTGGTGATTAGTTCTTCTTGTGCATCTTGAGGTCTGCTGTCTCCTGCCTGATCCTGCATTTTTCAGCTAAGTTGTTCATTTGCTAATCCTTTGCTTCTGATCTGTTTTTGTCTCTTTCTGCTTTGCTGTGAGGGTTCAGCTTGCTCCCTGCTGGGGCTGTGCTGGACCCCGCATCATATGTTACAGCTTGTGTCAGTTTGTTTAGTCCCCTGTTATATGAGTCTCTTTTGCTTTGCTGTCAGTTCACACTAGAATGCTGATATAGTGGGGGAGAGGTCGTGAGACCTCAGTGTTTTTTGTACATCAGATGTGTTGGATTTTTTAGGGTTTTTGCCTGATTGCAGATAGTGTCTTTCCTTTCCTGTCCTATTCAGACAGTTTGGGCCCCATCATTTGCTCAGTCTATTTTCTGCCTGTGTTTGTACCTCATCTTGTCTCACCGACAATAAATGTTTGGGGGCTATCTATTTCTTTGGAGTTGTACTCCAGGGCAGTTTATATTTCACCTTTCATGCTTTAGGTTTAATTAGTTCTCCGGCTGTGCCGAGGCGTCTAGGGCATCGTAGGTACGCTCCACGGCTACTGTTAGTTGTGTTGTTAGGACTAGGGGTCTGCAATCCACTAAGTGACCAACCTTTCTGGTTTCCTGGTGGCCTCGCCTATTTCTGCCATCCTCCTTGGTGAGCTGTTCATAACAAACACCACCTTCTGGAATGAAATCCTGCAAAGAACAGATGCTACTAGTAAAAATCTCGTGAAACTCGATCTAAACACTGCTGTGGCGTCACTGACCAGCTTAAAAAATTATGTCGCATCAAAGCATGACTCCTTCAAAATTTATGTGAAGCAAGGCGACAAGCTGTCTGGTTCATCTGAGTATGTTCAGACGATAACTCGACACAGGTGCCGAAATGTGTGTATAGCTCTAAGGATTTATCTAATTTTGATGGTAACAAACTGCAGTGGTGAGCGTTCCTTCTCAAAACTCAAATTAGTTGAGAACCAATTAAGGACATCCATGAAACAGGAACGACTTGTAAATTTGGCTATCATGAGCATCGAGTCAGATATACTGCGTGAATTGGACTTTAGTGACATCATTAGTGATTTTGCAGCACGAAAATCAAGGAAAGTGCCTGGATTGTAAAAAAATGAATGATTTTACCTGAAATGATTTTTGTAAATAAACTTGCGTTTGTTTCATTTTGTGTTTTTGCATTACATATTACAACACCTTGAAAAATGGACCCCGGGCCACCCACCTCTTTAATCCCAGCCCTGAGTGGCCAGCTCCTCACAATCATGCTCATATTTTATAAGGAGTCTATAGTCTCACGAAAGGCTGAGAAACCGAGTGAGTCTTAAAGCAGATTATCATTTCCGATCCAACATCTGAAGCCTTGGAGTCCGGTACAGTCAGATTACAGGGTACAGGAGCATGATCTGACCATATAGCAGCTCCTATCTGAGATGTAGGTTGCCATGTAAGCAAGTGATGGCTAGTTAAGAGAAGGGCTATACGGCTCTGTGTATCGTATAAAGGAGAATAATACGTATAATCCTTTATGTCTGGACGTAGCATCCTCCATACATCGACCAGTTGGAGAGATCGGAGCACGTTTAGTAAAGCCTTTGCTTATGTTTTAGATTGGTGACTCTGGCCCAGGTACGAGTCTAAAGAAGTGTTTTAACCAACATTAAAGTCACTTCCAATGATGATAAGGCCGTCCACAAAATGTTTTAGGTTGTTTAGTGTCATGGCACTGGCCCCTGCTCCTCCTACTTACCTCTCTGCGTGCTCTGCCCGGCGCACTCCTGCATCTCGGTGCCTCCCCGCACCCGGCCTCCGTCTCCCTCGGCGTCGGGCACGAGCACACAGCGCGCGGCCCCCTGGGTAAGGTGACGTGCTGGCCCCGCCCCCAACATGGCGGCACCCACCACTACTTATGCCCGGCGCCTGCTCAGGTAAGACGCCTGATTGTCTTATGCGGTGACGCTGTCTGCTGCAGTGCGCTCTGCGTCCTCAGGCCCTTTCTCGTCCTCTGTCCGTGCTTGCTAGCGCCTTGGTTCTGCCTGTTCCACTGCCTGCTGGTTCTCGGCCTGTCTCTCTGTACTCTGCCCTCCCAGTCTCCCTAGGGCTTTCCCTCCTCTGTCCTGCCTCCTGCTTTCCGCATCTCCGTCTCGGTTATCTGCAGTGCTACATCTTGTGCTTCTCTACCGTTACAGCCTCCTGTCCTGTGCTCCTCTGGCTCTCCGGTCCTGTACCCCACTGGGTCTCTGCCTTGCCCAGTGGCCTGCCTGTCGTCCACGTCAGTGCCTTCTTCCTATTGCCTCAGTCGTCCCTTTGGTTCCGGCAGTTGCGGCTCTATCCTCCGGAGGCCTGTCCCTAACACTCCCTGTATAGGGGGTGGTCCTCACCTGGGCACTCGCCTTCAGGGGCTCTGGAGTCGTGACCCAGAGGGTCCACTTTCAGGTGCTTTGTTATTTTTCTCTCAACACCGTAACAGCACAATCAGGTCATGGACTCCGCTGGAGCCTCGGCCGCTCAGAAGGAGTTAGTTTTCCTTCAGGAGAATCAGACGTGCATGATGTCCTTCTTGAAAACTATGGACTCACGCCTGTCCGCTCTCCAGTCCTCTGACCCTGGAAACGCCGCCCAGTTGGCTGGCTTGCAACAGGAATTGGCGCAGCAGCGTGACACCCAGTCGCATATCCTCAGCTACATGGCCTCGGTGGATGGGCGGTTGCTCGCTCTGCACTCGGCCGCATCTGCTCCTCCAGCCGCTAGTTCCCATCCTCCTCCGCGGTTGGCCAAACCACCCCGATATTGCGGAGACGCCAAGTTATGTCGAGGTTTTTTAAATCAGTGCCATCTCCATTTTGAACTGCTGCCCCAGCAGTATCCCACTCACCGAGCCAAAGTGGCCTTCATCATCTCTCATCTTGAGGGGGACGCCTTGGCTTGGGTCAATCCGCTCTGGGAACGTGATGACCCAGTAGTTACTCAGCTTTCTGTTTTTTTGGATACGTTTCGTCGAGTTTTCGACGAACCGGGCCGTTTAGCCTCCACAACTGAGGCTTTATTTAACCTATGTCAGGGTTCTTTAACGGTAGGCCAGTATGCTATCCAGTTCAGGACTCTCTCCTCAGACTTAGGTTGGAATAATGAGGCCTTGGTGGGCGCCTTCTGGCGAGGCCTCTCTAGTCGTATAAAGGATGAGCTCGCTGGTCGTGACACCCCAACAGCTCTCGAGGATTTGATCTTGCTAGCTACGTGAATTGACCTCCGCTTTCAAGAGCGTGCTGGGGAGAGAAGGGCCTCTCGTCCATTTTCTTCTGTCCGCAGGCCACCCAGTCCTCGACCTAGGAGTCTCCCTGCACCTCCGGCACCCAAACCTATGTAGATGGATCGCCTAAAGCTCTCTGACCAGCGTCGCAAGGAGAGGAGTCTCCACGGTTAATGTTTCTACTGCGGTAGCGGCTCCCATCTCATCCGAACTTGTCCGGAACGTTCGGAAAACTTCTCCGCCTAGGCCAGGTAAGAGAGGCCTCCCTAGGTGTAAATGATACCTCTCTCCCCCTCACTTTGTCTGTCCTCTTACATGTTGGTGGCAAGCGGGCTTCCCTGGTGGCTTATCTAGACTCGGGTGCCACTGGGAATTTCATTAGGCTAGACGAGGTTAATAAGTTTTCTGTTCCCGTGAGGGCTTTGCAAAAACCGCTAGTTCTCGCCTCCGTAGATGGTCGACCCCTGCTGGAAAAGGTTACTCTAGTTACTCACGAAGTAGAATTGCAAATAGGGGCGCTGCACAAGGAAAAGATTACGTTTTTCATCTTAGCAGGCATTTCTCACCCTATCCTGCTTGGGCTTCCTTGGCTGCGGCTCCACGAGCCCACCTTAGATTGGCATAATGGCAACGTCTTGCGCTGGGGGGAGTCTTGTCGGGTTCGGTGTCTGCTGTCGGTGCGTCCCGTAGGTGACCCCCGTCGTTCCCTTGTCCCCCATGGATTGCCATCGGTGTACCATGATTTTTTGGATGTTTTTGACAAAAAAGAGGCTGAGACTCTTCCTCCACACCGTCCCTACGACCGCCCCATCGAGCTTGTTCCTGGTACCATTCCGCCCCGTGGTAGGATTTATCCTCTCTCTCCGGCAGAGACCGAAGCCATGTCTGAGTACATCCAAGACAACCTGGCCAGGGGCTTCATTCGGAAATCTTCGTCCCCTGCAGGAGCAGGCTTCTTTTTCGTAAAAAAGAAAGATGGGTCCCTGCGTCCGTGCATCGACTATCGTGGCTTAAACCGTATCACGGTGAAGAATAAATATCCACTACCACTCATCTCTGAACTTTTTGATCGCTTGAAAGGGGCACGTGTATTCACCAAGCTTGATCTTCGAGGGGCCTATAACCTGGTTCGCATACGCTCCGGGGACGAGTGGAAGACGGCGTTTAACACGCGCGATGGACACTACGAGTATCTGGTTATGCCCTTTGGGCTTTGCAATGCATCGGCAGTATTCCAAGAACTCGTTAATGATGTCTTTCGAGATCTCCTTTACTCCTGCGTCGTGGTCTACCTAGACGACATCTTGGTCTTCTCCCCTGATCTGGCCACACATCGCCGAGACGTCCGCCAAGTCCGTCTACGTCTCAGAGAAAACCATCTATTTGCCAAGTTGGAGAAATGCCTCTTTGAGCAAACTTCATTGCCGTTTCTTGGTTTTATTGTTTCAAACTCGGGTCTCGAGATGGACCCTGAGAAAGTCTCAGCAGTTCTCAATTGGCCGCGTCCCTCCGGAGTCAAGGCAATTCAGCGGTTTTTGGGTTTTGCCAATTATTATAGGCAATTTATCCCTCATTTTTCTTCTTTGACTAAACCCATCTCAGCTCTTGTCTGCAAAGGGGCAGATTCCAATCATTGGCCCTCTGAAGCTGAAGTCGCTTTCGCGACCCTGAAGCAAGAATTCGCTAAGTCTTCGGTACTTCATTGCCCGGATGCCAGCAGGCCATTCATCCTCGAGGTGGACGCATCCTCAGTGGGAGCTGGAGCAGTTCTCCTGCAGAAATCCTCCTCGGGCCGCACTCTTACTTGTGGATTCTTTTCGAAGGCCTTCTCCGCTCCCGAACGTAACTATGCCGTTGGAGATAGAGAACTCTTGGCCATAAAGATGGCTCTTGAGGAATGGCGCCATCTTCTCGAGGGTGCTCTCCACCCATTCATCATTTTTACGGATCACAAGAATTTGGCCTATCTTCAGTCCGCCCAGAGGCTCAACCCTTGACAGGCCATATGGTCACTGTGTTTCGAGAGATTTGACTTTGAGCTCCACTTCCAACCCGGGGAGAAGAACATCAAGGCAGATGCTCTTTCACGGTCCTTCCTGTCTGTTGATAAGGAGGAGGGTCCTAACCATCTCATTGACCCTGCCAAGATCCTTACTGTAGCCCCTGTAAGCCTGGTCTTCCCACCATCTGGTAAGACCTTTGTTCGGAGTGGAGATCGATTAAAAGTCTTATGCTGGAGTCACTCTTCAAGATTCTCTGGACATGCCGGAATTAACAAGACTCTCTCGCTTGTCTCCCGCCATTACTGGTGGCCTTCACTTCGCAAGGATGTTCAAGACTTTATTGTCTCCTGTCCTTCTTGCACCCAGAACAAGGTTCCCCGGCATGCTCCCGCGGGACTCCTGCATCCGTTACCAGTACCTGCAAACCCATGGACTCATATTGCCATGGATTTCGTCACTAACTTGCCTCCTTCGTCTCGATGTACTGTGATTTTGGTGGTGGTTGTCGATCGATTTTCCAAAATGGCCCACTTCATTGCTCTGCCTGGTCTACCTACCGCTACCGAATTGGCGAAGATCTTTTTGCGTCACATTTTTCGCCTTCATGGTTTTCCTCAACATATTGTCTCGGTTCGAGGAGTCCAATTTACCTCCCGTTTTTGGCGAGCTCTCTGCGGATTACTGAAGATAACATTGGATTTCTCCTCAGCCTATCATCCTCAGTCGAATGGTCAAGTTGAGCGAGTCAATCAAGCCTTAACATCTTACCTTCGGCACTTTTCCAATGCTCATCACGACGACTGGGTCTCTCTCCTTCCTTGGGCAGAATTCGCCTACAACAACCATCCAAGTGAAGCCTCTTCCAAATCTCCTTTTTTTGTGGTTTTTGGTCAACACCCCGGCATTCCTCTTCCCGTGTCCCCCACTTCGGGTGTGCCGGCAGCGGATTCCTTGTCCATAGACTTCTCTCAGGTTTGGAGGGAGACCAAAAGGTCCCTTGAGAGTGCCAGCCTCAGAATGAAACGGTATGCCGACAGGAGACGGCTAGACGTTTCCCCGTATCGCCCTGGGGATAAGGTTAGCTTCTCGATATATCAGGTTGAAAATTCCCTCTTACAAGTTGGGTCCACGTTACATTGGTCCCTTTGAGGTCGTAAGCCGGATCAACAACATGGCCTACAAGTTAAAATGACCCGCCTCACTAAAGATTCCCAACACCTTCCATGTGTCTCTCCTTAAACCAGCCGTGTTTAACCACTTTCATTCTGCACCTTCTCAAACCTCCCAACCATATAGCGCGGATAACACATATGAGGTGCGAGATATTTTGGCTAGAAAGACTGCTAAAGGGAAAACTCTGTTTTTGGTTGATTGGAAGGGCTTTGGTCCCGAGGAGAGATCATGGGAACTCCAGGAGAATATTGATGCTCCCCGCATCATGAGATGGTTCCTCTCCAACATTAGGAGGAGGGGGCGTAAAGAGGGGGGTACTGTCATGGCACCGGCCCCTGCTCCTACTTACTTCTCTGCGTGCTCTGCCTGGCACGCTCCTGCCTCTCGGCGCCTCCCCACGCCCGGCCTCCGTCTCCCTCGGCGTCGGGCACGAGCACACAGCGCGCGGCCCCCTGGGTAAGGTGACGCGCTGGCCCCGCCCCAACATGGCGGCGCCCACCGCTACTTATGCCCGGCGCCTGCTCAGGTAAGACGCCTGATTGTCTGCTGTAGTGCTCTCTGTGTCCTCAGGCCCTTTCTCGTCCTCTGTACGTGCTTGCTAGCGCCTTGGTTCTGCCTGTTCCACTGCCTGCTGGTTCTCGGCCTGTCTCTCTGTACTCTGCCCTCCCAGTCTCCCTAGGGCCCCTCATCTGTCCGGCTTCCTGCTTTCCCCCTCTCCGTCTCGGTTATCTGCAGTGCTACATCTTGTGCTTCTCTACCGTTACCGCCTCCTGTCCTGTGCTCCTCTGGCTCTCCGGTCCTGTACCCCACTGGGTCCCTGCCTTGCCCAGTGGCCTGCCTGTCGCCAACGTCAGTGCCTTCCTATTGCCTCAGTCGTCCCTTTGGTTCCGGCAGATGCGGCTCTATCCCCCGGAGGCCTGTCCCTAACACTCTTTGTATAGGGGGTGGTCCTCACCTGGGCACTCGCCTTCGGGGGCTCTGAAGTCATGACCCAGAGGGTCCACTTTCAGGTGCTTCGTTATTTTTCTCTCAACACCGTAACATTTAGATTTACAGCATGTCTTAGTTTGGTCACAATTAGGGAGATAGAAGTTTGTCAAAGTCAAAATTTGGGAGTAGATGGAGATGTTATCAGACACACACCTCCCCTCCGTGTCAGACAGTGGAAAAGTTGTATGTTCCGGACCAGTGGAAGAAGAGAGTAATGTCTGAAGTTCATTGCTCTGCTTTGGCTGGTCATCCAGGTATTTTTGGTACTAGAGATCTGGTGATTCGATCTTTTTGGTGGCCCTCCTTGTCTCGTGATGTCAAGAATTTTGTGCTGTCCTGTGGGACGTGCTCCCGGTCTAAATCGTGTTCTCGCTCTAGTGGGTTGTTGATGCCTTTGCCTGTCCCCAAGAGGCCATGGACCCATATTTCAATGGATTTCATCTCTGATATGCCTGTCTCTCAAAGGATGACTGTTATTTGGGTGATTTGTGTTAGGTTCTCTAATATGGTTCATCTTGTACCACTCCCTAAGTTGCCGTCTTCCTCTGAATTGGTGCCCCTGTTTTTACAACAGGTGGTTCGCTTGCACGGGATTCCTGAGAACATTGTATCTGACAGAGGAGTCCAGTTTGTGTCTAGATTTTGGAGAACTTTCTGTTCCAAGCTGGGAATTCAGTTGTCCTTCTCCTCTGCTTTTCACCCTCAGACCAATGGGCAGACAGAGAGAACAAACCAGACCTTGGAGTCATATTTTATTTCTGCTGATCAGGATGATTGGGTTTCATTTTTGCCCTTGGCTGAATTTGCTTTAAATAATAGAGCTAGTTCTGCCACTTTGATGTCACCTTTTTTTTGTAATTTGGGTTTCATCCTCGATTTTTTTCAGGGCAGGTGGAGCCCTCTGTCTGCCCAGGTGTTGACACTGTGGTGGAGAGAATGCACCAGATCTGGGACCAAGTGGTGGATAAGTTATCTCTCTCCCAGGAAAGGGCCCAGCGGTTTTCCAACCGACATAGGACCATTGGTCCCCAGTTTAAGGTTGGTGATATGGTGTGGTTATCATCAAAAAATATTGCTATGAAGGTGGCTTCTCCTAAGTTTAAGCCTAGATTTATTGGACCTTACAAGATTTTGGAGATTATTAATCCGGTCTCTTTTCGTTTGGCTCTTCCTGTCACATTTAAAATCCATAATGTGTTCCATAAATCTTTGTTGAAGAGGTTTGTTGAACCTGTTGTTCCGGGGGTTGCACCTCCAGACCCTGTATTGGTTGAAGGTAACATGGAATATGAGGTAGAGAAAGTACTGGATTCCCGTCTGGCTAGACGGAGACTCCAGTATTTGGTTAAGTGGAAGGGTTATGGTCAGGAGGATAATTCCTGGGTCTCTGCCTCTGATATTCATGAAAAGATTGGTGCGTGCCTTTCATCGGACTCACCCTGATCGCCCTGGTGGCGTGGTTGAGGGTTCGGTGACCCCTCCTCAAGGGGGAGGTACTGTTGTGAGTTCATTTTCCCCTTCACTACTGAGGCCCGAGGAACTCCCTCTTCTGGTGAAGAAAGGTAGTGAGCCTGATTGTCAAACACCTGGGGCTGATGATGATGACTGGCTGAGTGGAGTTAATGACTGGATATAAGGCTGCCGACGCCCTTCTGGCCTGCGGGTGATTTCTCTGTGGGCTTCTAGGAAACCAGTCTGATTCCTGCTCATCTAAAGCTAAGATTTCTGCTTTGCCTTTTTGCATTAGTGTTTTGTTTTCCTTGCTTTTCTGGATTCTGCCATTCCCTGCTGGGGTGAGCTGAATCTCCTTTTGCCTGTTGCTCTGTCTTCAGAATATTCCTGAGTACTGACATAGCCTTTTTTGAAGCCTAGCGTCTTCAGGGCCTTTTTTACTGTCAGTTTGTTGGCTTTTATTTTCATAGGGTTTTTCACTGATTGTAGACAGCAGCCTTCCTTTCCTTTCCTATCTAAGCTAGCTTTGGCACCATCTTTGCTCAGTCTATCTTTCTGTCTGTGTTTTGTTCTTTCTTCTTGCTTCACCGTCATTATATGTGGGGGGCTGCCTTTTGCTTTGGGGTCTGCTCTGGGGCAGTTTAGATTTCCCTTTCTGTCTTTAGGCTATGTAGTCCTCCGGCTGTGATCGAGGGGCCTAGGGCATCGTAGGAGCCCCCCACGGCTACTGCTAGTTGTGTTGATAGGTTCAGGGGTCTGCAATCCGATAGCTGCCAACTTCTCTGGTTTTCTGGACTTAGCTAGCATTTCTATTTTTGCCTCCTACGGTGACTCAATCATAACAATCGCCCTAAAGAGGGTCTCCTGAAGAGAGAGAAAATGTCCGTGTAGTTTCTGCATCTGATAAAACACTGGAGCTCTTTTCTCTGGAACATTCAGTCCTCTGACAGTCAATGAGAACGTTTTCAGTTGTGCCATATTATATGGAAAAAAGGGAGAGGGGGAAAGGAAAAAGGAGAGAAAGATGAAGAGCCAGGAGGGAGTGCAGATGGTAGATAGTAACGTCTACCTCTCAGAGTGTAAGACGTATAGATTATGGAGATATCCGACACCAGGAAACAAGCCGACCCCAATGTAAGACGTAGCGGGTGGTGGTCTTCACAGGCGCACGTCACACTGTCAGTCCTTAGGTTCCTATGAAGGGAAACCATGGAATACAGGGGATACGGAAAGGATTCAGACCCCGGAACATTTTTCCCTCTTTGTTTTATTGCAGCCATTTGGTAAATTCAGTAAAGTCCATTTTTCTCTCATTAATGTCCCCTCTGCACCTCATCTTGTCTGAGAAAGCAGAAATGTAGAGATGTCTGCGTGGTCTGATGGAAGATGCTCCACCCCGGGACATTGCAGGAGGCGACCCTCACTCACGCTCCACCTCATCTTCTAACCCTGCTCCCTTTAATAACTACAACCTGTGGAGATGGGAGACGGGTTTTCCTTGATGCCCCAGGAGGTTCCGGTAAAACATTCTTCATTAATCTGCTGCTCGCAGAAATTCTCTCCATCACTAACATTGCTCCGGCCGCTGCATCGTCTGGGGTTGTGGCCGCTCTCTAAGATGGAGGCCGCACGGCTCATTCAGCACCAGGATCACCCCTGAATCCAGCGCTCTTGGAATCTCCCGCCTGTAATATCACTAAGATCTTTCCCAGATCTGGAAGGATCCAATCACTTAATGGGGGGAATTGTTCTACTGTTTGCAGCGTTCCCTGTTCTTAAAGGAGCAACTACAGCAGAAAAGCTGAATACAGCTCAGCAGAGTCCTGCACACACTGAGGCCCTGATCATGTGACCCCTGACTCCTCCCCTCCTGTGACCTCATCACAGGTCCTGTGCGCACAGAGCAGCCATATATGTGGAGTGCGGCCCTGCGGGTGGAGGTAGGTGCTGAAGATTACTGGGTGCGGGGGGACATTAACTCCTTCAGCACTGAGACTCTTTTGGGGTCTCTGTGTGGTGTGAACAGTGACGTAACAGCAGAGGTGTAGCTAGGGTTTTGTTTCGGGGGGTGAAGCTTCTGAGTGGCCCCTAACCAGGTGACCTTGATCACAGCTGGGTAACGCACCGTAATAGTGGATGTAGGAGAACCTCTAAGATGACCGCGCTGTTACTGAACATAATCTCTATGTAAAGACCGATATTGATGTTACCGCCATATGGTCAGTGGTAGATACCAGTCCTATGGAGCATATAAGAGGTCACAGCACAGTTACCGATAATGACTTACCGCTGACGTTCTTTCTGATGGAGTCGTTCACTTTTCCCGTTTCATCCATTTGGCCCAGACCGATATGATAACTTCTTCCAGCCAGGACTCGTCTGCAGAGAATACAGCACAGACACATTTCACTTCTCATATTCCAGCCCCGTCACCATCTATTCCCAACCTGCACAACCTCCTCATCCTGCTGATAACCCAATACTGAGCCGCTGCTGCCGTATGTGTCCCTATTACTGCACCTGATACCCCAATACTGAGCCGCTGCTGCCGTATGTGTCCCTATTACTGTACCTGCTGTGTGACCTCTAAATTCTAAAGCAACCCTCTAGAATATAGTAATGCTGGGTGCAAGTGCCCTAGAAATCAGTGCCCATGTTTTGCCCCCTAGAAAGTAATAGTGCCCTCTGTGTGCCCCATTGACAGTCACAGTAACCTGAGTTCCCCTATAACAGTAAGTGCTCACTTTACATTTTATAATGTCCCGAGTGTTTCCCCGTACAGCTCCACTATACACAGTATATTGCTCCCTCACTGTATATTTGCTGACCTCTTAGTATCCCCAAACTGTTTGATAGCTCCAACAATGTAATCTCCACTCTATATGATGGCCCCCTAGATAGCCTCCATAAAGAATAATGGACCAGACAATCCTCAATATAGTAAAATGCTTTCCCCATAGGCCTCCATATAGTATAATGCACTCCCCAGTATAAGGCAGACTCTACAGTATAATGTACCCCATAGGCAGACTCTATAGCATAATGCAGCCCCTATAGACAGACACTATAGTGTACTGCAGCCCTTAATAAAATGCACCCCTAATAGGCAGACACTATAGCAGAATCCAGCCCCTAATATAATGCATCCGCCATAGGCAGCCTCTATAGTATAATGCAGCCCGTAAAGGGAACCTGTCACCTGTTTTGTCCTATATAAGGTATGGCCATCACCTTTCAGATCTGATATACAGCATTCTATTATGCTGTATATTGGCCCCCAACCCGACCTGTGAGAGAAGAAAAAGACCTTTTATTTTACTCACTTGCTGGGCGATCCGGTCCCAGGGATGTCACAGGTCAAAGAGCCCCGGCAACTGCCCACTGCAGTACTTTCCTCTACCCTCAACAGGGCAGAAAAGTACACCTGCACAGGAGCACAATACTGGGGAACATGTGTGGATGACGCAGTCATGCATCATCCATGGAAAATGGGAGGCGCTGGACCAAGAAGAGCGACACCCCTTGGACGGGGTATAATACCGTATATACTTGTGTATAAGCCAACCGTGTAAAAGCCGACCCACCTAATTTTGCCACAAAAAACTGGGAAAACTTATTGACTTGTGTATAAGCCTAGGGTGGAAAATGCAGCAGCTACTGGTAAATTTCAAAAATAAAACTAGATACCAATAAAAGTAAAATTAATTGAGACATCAGTAGGTTAAATGTTTTTGAATATCCATATTGAATCAGGAGCCCCATATAATGCTCCATACAGTTCATGATGGGCCCCATAAGATGTTACATACAAAATACACCCCATATAATGCTGCACAAAGGTTAATAATGCCCCCTAAGATGTTCCCTAGAATAATATGCCACATATGCTGCTCCATAAAGGTTATGGCCCCATAAGATGCTCCATAGATTATGCCCCCATAAGATGCTCCATAGATTATGCCCCCATAAGATGCTCCATAGATTATGCCTCCATAAGATGCTCCATAGATTATTCCTCTATAAGATGCTCCATAGATTATGCCCCATATGATGCTCTATAGATTATGCCCTCATATGCTGCTCCATAGTCTATGCCCCCATATACTGCTCCATAGAATATTCCCCATATGCTGCCCCATAGAATATGCCCCCATATGCTGCTCCATAGATTATACCCCCTTCTGCTGCTCCATAGATAATGCCCTCATATGCTGCCCCATAGAATATGCCCCCATATGCTGTTCCATAGAATATGCCCCCATATGCTGCCCCATAGACTATCCCCCCATATGCTACTCCATAGACTATGCCCCATATACTGCTCCATAGTTTATGCCCCCATAAGATGCTCCATATATTATGCCCCCATATTCTGCTGCAAAAAAAAAATGCCATACTCACCTCTCCTGCTCAGGACCTGGCACCTGAGATATTCATCTGTCCGGGGTCCATCGCTGCTCACTCACCGCTGTCTGCCGCTTCTTGTGTCAGTGACTGTTCAGCCAGCAGAGGGCACAACGCGCGCTAACCACGTCACTGCGCCCCCTGCTGCCTAAATGTCACTGACACAAGATGCAGCAGACAGCGGTGAGTGAGCAGTGATGGACCCCGGACAGGTGAATATCGCTATACTTACCCCCTCCTGGCGTTGTCTCTGCAGCCCCGCTTCTCCATGTTCTCCCTTCCTGTCTTCAGCGGTCACGTGGTACCACTCATTACACTCATGAATATATGCATATTCATGAGTTTAATGAGCAGTACCACGTGACCGCTGAAGACAGAAAGGGAGACCGTGGAGAAGTGGGAGGCTGCACAGACCGCACCAGGAGGGGGTAAGTATGATCTCTGACACCCCAGCTCCCCTTCCCCGCCGACCCCCAGGTATATGAACTGTGTATAAGCCGAGAGGGGGACTTTCAGCCCAAAAAATTATAGAATGCTGTATATCAGTCCTGAAAAGTGATGGCTGCATCTCTTATCGGCCAAACCTGGTGACAGGTTCCCGTTAATATGCAACCCCATAGACAGACTCTATAGTATATTGCAGCCCCTAATATAATGCACCCCTAAAGGGGAGTGTAACAACACTGCCGGCATCACTGCTTGGCCTCCCATCCCCCACACACCAACTTAATCACTGCTCCAGGCCATACTGTGAGTTCTGTCTGCTGCCGACTCCATGCTGTGTGCCTCTTGCTTCCTGCCTGCTGTCTGCATGCTTCCTGGCTGTATGCATAGGGGGGCGGTGCCAGAACTCTCTGGTTCTTATGGAATCAGAGTGCACCTGCCTAATGTGTTCCTGGCCAATTACCAAGAGGCCTCTAGTATGTAGGGCAGCTCCACCTGATGGTAGCTGCTTGAGCAACGCCTTTACTCAGTTAGTATCTTGCTGCTGAGTTGCCAGGTCCTGTTCTGTGTTTCGCCTTCTTTGGAGGCTTGTTTCCTAGTCCTGTATCTGTGCCTGTCTGCTCTGCCCTCCAGGAGGCAGAATATCCTGGTCTGTGTCCCAGTTCCTAGCCTTGCCTTGTATCCGTCCGCCCTCCAGGAGGCAGAATATTCTGGTCCCTGTGCTATTGTTCCTTGCCTTGTCTCATACTTGTCCTCTCTGTCCTCCAGGTCTTTGATCCTGTACCTTGTATTGTACCGTTAACTTGTCTGTACTCAGTCCTACCTTTTGTCTGTCAGTCTCCTTGTCTGTGGCTCCTTTCCCTGCTCTGTCTATCCTTGTGTCCTCTCCGTCTGCCAGTGCTCTGCACTCTTGCGACTTTTTTTTTTTTTTATTCCAGGATATTTGTTTTGTGTTTTGCTTTTGGTTTTCTCTGTGTAAAGGTCATGTGTTCATATGCAATTACATTTTGCATGCACATTAATTTACTTTTTCGGCTCAGACCCAGTTTCTCATTTGTTTCATTGTGCATTCTGTGCATATAAGGGTGTGACCGCCCTGTTTCTGAGTTGGAAAATCCATCCTGTCTGGCCTATACTATTACTGGTGGTTCAGTCCCTCGGTCCTTGTTCACATTTACGTCACTTGACAAGTGGAAAGGTTTTAAATACAAGAGTTAGGACTGTCCCACAAGGGTTGCCGTGACGTGGCGGGATGGCTTCTACATTATTTTGATCAAAATTATGTTAACTAAATACCCTTATTATTACTACCTTCATGCAATTTTTGCAATATATTTTCTTACTTTTTTTTTTTTATTCCAGGATATTTGTTTTGTGTTTTGCTTTTGGTTTTCTCTGTGTAAAGG
Organism: Dendrobates tinctorius; assembly: GCF_039654945.1. Taxonomy (NCBI): domain Eukaryota; kingdom Metazoa; phylum Chordata; class Amphibia; order Anura; family Dendrobatidae; genus Dendrobates; species Dendrobates tinctorius. The sequence continues at coordinate 3,947,838 of NW_027361731.1, read as the reverse complement.
TCATGTGTTCATATGCAATTACATTTTGCATGCACATTAATTTACTTTTTCTGCTCAGACCCAGTTTCTCACTCTTGCGGCTTTGCCTGCTCTGCACTCTTGTGACTCTGCCTGTGCTCCGCAGTCTAGCGGCTCTGCCTGCGCTCCGCACTCTTGTGGCTCTGCCTGTGCTCTGCACTCCTCCGGCTCTGCTTGTGCTTCGTACCCTTGTGGCTCTGCTAGTGCTCCTCACTCCTGCAGTTCTGCTTCGTTCTGCTTTGTTCTGCTTCTGATGCTGCTCAACCTCTTGCTACCAACTGCAGCTTCTTTTCACATCCTTGCGTTTTTCTCCAGTGTGAACAGCTCCAAACCAGTTCCTGCATACACCACTCCTTCCTGCCAGTACCTGCACCTCCTGTGTGAACAGGTTGCTACCTATTCCATACACCACTCCTTCCTGCCAGTGTCTCAGCCGTGCCTGCCAGCCAGTGTCTCAGCCGTGCCTGCCTACCAGTGTCTCAGCTGTGCCCGCCTGCCAGAGTACCAGCTGTGCCTGCCGTGATCACCTGCCTGTCTGCTAGTCGCACCTGTCCTAGTGTCCTGTTCCCCAGTGGGATCAGCAGCCACAGCCAGACACCACCCTGGAGTGGCACCTGGCAGCTACCTACTGCACAAGCCTGACCTCACCATCAGAGGCTCCAGTGAAGGCCAAGGTAGCTGTCCTAGTCATGCCCCTTCCATGTTAGAGTGGTTTGTGGAACAGTGGGGCCACAACCCCCTTGCTCGTGCCAATCTGCCAAGGTACGAGCGTGACAGGCAGCCTCTATAGCATATTTCATCCCCTAATATAATGCACCCCCATAGGCAGCCTCTATAGTATAATTCAGCCCCTCAAATAATGCACCCCCATAAGTAGACTCTATAGTATAATGCAGCCCTTAATATAATGCAACCCCATAGGCTGCCTCTTTAGTATAATGCAGCCCTTAATATAATGCACCCCATAGGCAGCCTCTATAGCATAATTCAGCCCCTAATATAATGCACCTGCAAAGGCAGCCTCTATAGTGTAATGCAGCTCTTAATATAATGCACACCCATAGGCAGCTTCTATAGTATAATGCACCCCCATAGGTAGACTCTATAGCTTAATGCATTCCTATATATAATGCACCCCCATGGGTAGACTCTATAGTATTATGCAGCCCTTAATATAATGCACCCCCAAAGGCAGCCTCTATAGCATAATGCAGCCTTTAATATAACACACCCCCATTGGCAGCCTCTATAGTATAATGCAGCCCTTAATATAATGCACCCCCATAGGCAGTCGCTATAGTATAATGCAGCCCCTAATATAATGCACCCCCATAGGTAGACTCTATAGTATAATGCAGCCCTTAATATAATGCACCCCCATAGGCAATCTCTATAGCATAATTCAGCCTCCTAAAAAAACAAATCCAATGCTCACCTTTCTTCCTGGTTCCTCCACTGCTCTGAGTGCCCGCACATCTCCGGACAGTGGGTGCCAGGTAATGACGTCATCGCGACCCCCTGTCAGTGTTCGCATCGGTGATGTCAGACGCTGAGAGGGGGATGATGGGAGAGGGTGCTTAATGCTCCTTCTCTCATCAATGTGGTCAACTGTATCGGCTTCTAGCCAATACAGCTGAACTTGAGATGATGGGTGGGGAGGCCCACTGCTGCCAACGCGCCCCTGCCTGCTCAAGGGCCCCATAGCAGCCAGGCAGCAGAGCTGGGAGATCAATTCTCCCTGCCCTGCTGCAGAATGTAACTACGGGCGCGCTGTGCATGCCGATACAGTTACAGTACCATAGCTCCTGGTGGGCCCCCTCAGAGTGTGGGGCATCTGCCCCCTCTGCTCCTTACAGTAGCTACGCTACTTCATAACAGCTGTGGACAGAATGCGGCTTAGCTGGTTCGCAAGTCCACATTAGATCCATTTAGACAACTGGAGGACAGAAGCCCCAAGAAGTTCCCACAATAATGTAGATGCTAGTGATGAGTGAGCCGCTCTCCACTACTCGATCAGGCATCGGGAGCTCGGACAAGCTTGTTACTCGATTATCGCAGGTGATGGAGCGCCATGCTCGAGTTCCCAGCCAATAAACATGCTGGGATTGCCCGCCATATACGGTAAGGCTGTAGTCATGTTGGCTACTGACATTACTGTGACTGTCTGGCCGCATCACGTTATCGGGTTTATAGAAGACCCAGTGACGCGATGCTCGGCACACCGTCCTCAGGAAGCAGCTCAGGGAGAGTTGTTATAGGAGGGAGCGCTTAGATTATTGTTCGCCCCCTAAATATTATAAAGTTGTATCCTTTAGTGTCTTTCATGTGGCCCTAGGGTGTATTTAACCCCGAAGCCTGTTTTCACCTTCCTGACCAGGCCAATTTTTTCATTTGTGAGCACTGTCACTTTATGAGGTCATAACTCTGGACGCTTCAATAGATCCTAGTGATTCTGAGATTGTTTTCTTCATGACATGTTGTACTTCATGATAGTCTTAAAATTTCTTCAATATGACTTTTATTTGTGAAGAAATTGGAAATGTGTCAAAAAGTTTGAAAACTTTGAATTATTGAGCCTTTAAATCAGAGATATATCACACAAAATAGTTAATAAATAACATTTCCCACATGTCTTCTTTACATCAGCTTAATTTTGGAAACATATTTTTTTTTTGTAAGGAAGTTAAGGTAAGTTCACACTGGGCGTTTTTTTTATTGCTTTTTTTATGCTAATTTTCGACTGCTTTTTACATTACCAGCAAAACCTATGAAATTTCAGAAATCTCATGCACACACATTGTTTTTTTTGTGCCATCAGGATTTTGGGCTTTGCTGTGTTTTTTGGACATAGAAAATGTCACTTGCAGCATTTTTCACCCATTGACCTGAATGGGTGTTGAAAAAACGCTGCAAAAACGCAGGTATCATTATTTGCAGCATTTTTCCTGCAGAAAAGTCATGGACATTAGCATGGGCAAAGAGACACAAAAAACGTACCAAAAACGCACCAAATCTGCACCAAAAAATGCACCAAAAATGCACCTAAACCTGCGTTTTTGCCGCAGCTGCCAAGAACATCAAGTTTTGCTGCAGAAAAAAAGCAGCAAAAACGCCCAGTGTGAACTTACCCTAAGGGTTAAAAGTTGACCGGCGATTTCTAATTTTTACAACAAATTTACAAAACAATTTTTTAAGGACCACCTCACACTTGAAGTAACTTTGAGGGGCCTATCTGACAGAAAATACCCAAAAGTGACACCATTCTAAAACCTGCTCCCCTCAAGGTGCTCAAAACCACATTCAAGAAATTTATTAACCCTTCAGGTGCTTCACAGGAGCCGAAGAAACGTGGAAGGCAAAAATGAACATTTAACTTTTTAGTCACAAAAATGAACTTTTAGCACCATTTTTTTTTATTTTCACAAGGGAAACAGGGGAAAATGGACCACAAAAGTTGTGCAATTCCTCGTGAGTATGATGATGCTCCATATGTGGGGGAAAACCACTGTTTGGATGCATGGCAGGGCTCAGAAAGGAAGGAACATGGTTTGACTTTTAGAGCACAAAATTGGATGGGATTGAGAGCGGACGCCATGTCGCATTTGAAAAGTCCCTGATGTGCCTAAACAAAAATCCCCCATAATTGACCCCATTTTGGAAACTAGACCCCTCAAGGAACTTATCTAGATGTGCGGCGAGCACTTTCAACCCCAAGTCCGTCACAGAACTTTATAACGTAGACCCATAAAAATAAAAAAAATCACATTTTGTTCCACATAAATGATCTTTTAGCTCTGATTTTTTTTTTAATTTTCACAAGGGTAATAGGAGAAAATAGACCACAAAAGTTGTGCAATTTCTCCTGAGTATGCCAACACCCCTATGTGGAGTAAAACCATTGTTTGGGCGCAAGGCTGGGCTAGGAAGGGAAGGTGTGATGTTTTGGAATTCAGACTTTGATGGAATGGTCTGCGGGTGTCATGTCGCACTTGAAGAGCCCCTGATGTGCCTAAACAGTGGCAATACTCCATAAGGGACCCCATTTTGCAAACTACACCCCACAAGTAATTTTTTATCTAGAGGCATAGTTTTATAGTAGTGATTATAATGATTTTAGTTTTACTAGTGTATGAATTTATAATGTGCTGTTATGTGTAAGATGTGTATGTGTGGAGTACATCAGATTATAAAAGTGTGTTGTGTCAACAGGGTAAAAACTAATTTTATTAATTTGTGGACATGTGGTATGATTTGTAGCAATCCCTGTCATGGTTTGCCTGGGATGCTTAGATCTGAAGTTGCTGGGGTTAATCTTGGGAACCTCCCTTTGGTTTCAGCAAGGTTTTTTATAGCCTCTTTGTGGATCTAGGTGTACTCGGTTATAATTTTGCCCTCGGCTCAGTACATCGAACTGCGTGTGTCAGTGCCTTTGTGCATGAGTCCTCTTCTGTATGTTTGATTTTGACCTGGTTTGTTCCCCGTTGTAATTTTGCCTACTGATTCTGTACCTCATCTGCTTCTCTGGTTTCTGACTTCGGATGTGTCCTAGGGCTTTTCTTCTTGTCTTCTGATTCGGTACTTCCTCATCTGACCAGGCTTCCCTGACCCCGACTTGCTTTGACTATACTTCCCTTGTGGCCATCCCTCTCAGTTTTCCCATAATTACCGTTACCCACCTCGGGTGTTTGCTGTGCGCTCCACTGTCTCCTCTGGCAGTGTTGCGCTAGGCCCCGCCACCTTCCCTCGTGACCTGTGGTCACATGATCACAGGTCCTGTTCCTGCATTCTACTCACTCTCCCGGCTTCTCTGCCTGTCAACAGGGTAAAAACTAATTTTATTAATTTGTGGACATTTGGTATGCTTTGAAGCAATCCTGTCATGGTTTGCCTGGGATGCTTAGGTCTGAAGCTGCTGGGGTTAATCTTGGGAGCATCCCTTTGGTTTCAATGAGGTTTTTTATAGCCTCTTTGTGGATCTAGGTGTCGTCTGTTATAATTTTGCCCTCGGCTGAGTACGTCGAACCCCATGTGTCAGTGCCTTTGTGCATGAGTCCTCTTCTGTATGTTTGATTTTAACCTGGTTTGTTCCCCGTTGTGATTTTGCCTACTGATTCTGTACGTCTGTATGTATCACAAAGGTTATGTCACTGTCAGGTGACCCAATAACCAAGAGTGTCACTTATTTCAAAAAATGAATATTTTATTAAACATTAATAGACATACAACCATAAAACCATTGCCTCAAACCAACACATATAGGAAGTAGAAACAGCGAAAGGATACAATTCCAATTATACAATGTGTCAAAATTTAAAGAAAATGACTACAGTATCCTAAATAATATAATATGCCCAACAGTATGCTTAGTATCTTTAATTAGATACAACAGGGCTAAATGGCTATAGACAATTACATGCAAAAACCTGCATAGATGTGAATGAAATTTACTGCCTTAATTTAAATAGAATCTTGCACATAATTCACACCATTGAATGACTATTCACCAATCAGCTATTGCTGCTGCTACACCGCCATAGCCTTACACATGTATGGATTCTAATCACCCACAATATGCAATATATGCAGCCATTGCTGCTACAGCGCTACCACAGCCTCTCATGTATACAGGTTAAAATGACCAAAAACATGAAAATAAATGTAATGAATAAATCGCCAAATACATATTACCTAAGCCGTGTGCACAGTGAAGTTAGGCATGAGATTAGACGCTGCTTCCCCGCACCCCAATGCGCGTTTCGCCCGTGCTTCTTCCTGCCCCTGTATATACTTCACATCAGTCATCTCATCAGACCAGGGAGATGGCGGCTCCCCCAGCCCTTGTATATATATCATCATCAGTGCAGGCAGATGGCGGCCCCCCCAGCCCCTGTATATACATCACATCAGTGCAGGCAGAAGGCAGCCCCCCAGTCCTGCCCTGTATATACATCCACATCAGTGCAGGCAGATTGCGGCCCCCCAGTCTTGCCCTGTATATACATCCACATCAGTGCAGGCAGACGGTGCCCCCCCAGTCCTGCCCTGTATATACATCCACCGTCCACATCAGTGCAGGCAGATGGTGCCCCACCCAGCCCTGCCCTGTATATACATCCACATCAGTGCACTGCAGGCAGATGGTGGCCCCCCCAGCCTCTTTATAACTCACCACCGGCCAAGGCCCACACCGCTTGGAATGAGATGTTGAACTTACTGGACCTGAACTTCAGCCTGAGCCTGGCGCGCGGGGGGTAGGAGTCCAGACGCACAGCAGCTCCTCTGGATAGATTCCTGGGTCGGTGAACACCGATGATAGGTCAATGAATCAGTGTGGCAGTAGTGTTGCGCTGCCTGCAGGCAGCCAGTGACGGAAGAGCAGAGCAGAGGCGCGCTCTCTCCGCCCTCAAAGAACGTCCGACGACGTGCAGCATCACGTCGCGGCGCGTTCTTAAACCCTAGAGTGCCGCCTCAAAAACCTTTGGAACCGCTGCCGCCGTGCCTGCAAATTTAAAGGGCCAGCGGCAGGAAAAAAGAGGCCGGTGGCCGCCGCATTAGCTGGCAAGCGGCCAGAGGAGCGGCCAGCCAGCGGCCCACAACTGCCTAATAAATAGCGGCCCAGTGGGAAAATGCCCGGTTGGGCAAGTTACCAATCTGGGCCTGAGTTGGAGGAGAAAGAAGCTGAAGATGTCATGGGCATGTTCCTCCAGGAGCTAACACAGTTTCTAACTGGGTTGAAGTTGGAAGATGGAGAGGTGGCGCCAATTACCAAGAACGAGATTCTCCTTCCTCAGACAGAACTACAGGAATTGAAAGAACAATTCAAAGCCTTAACAAAAGCCCTGCAGAAATCTACCCAACCCTCTGAATGTGTGACAGACTCTGACAGAACCTTTAACCTGCTTCGGTTTGATAAATCAGGAAAACAGTACTCTTCAACAACACAAATCGCCATAAGGAAAGCGTTCAAAATCTTGGGACAGATTGGAGAGTGTAAGCAGAAAGAGATACTGTCTTATATGAATTTGTTGCACCAGATCGATGCAGGATTATTATTATTATTATTTATTTATATAGCACCATGAATTCCATGGTGCTGTACATGAGAAGGGGTTAGAAAGTTATAGATCATTTACAGTAAGCAAATTTACGATTACAGACTGGTACAGAGGCAAGAGTGCCCTGTCCTTGTGGACTTACATTATATGGGATAATGGGGAAGAGACAGAAGGTCAGGGGTGCAGCAGCTCTGGTGGTGGTGATGCGGCAGCTCGGGTGGTGGTGAGGCGGCAGAATGGTTATTGCAGGCTGTAAGCTTTCCTGAAGAGATGGGTTTTCAGGTTCCATCTGAAGGATCCGAGGGTGGTGGATAATCGGTCGTGTTGAGGCGTGGAATTCCAGAGGATGAGGGATATTCGGGAGAAATCTTGGAGGCGATTATGTGAGTAACAAATAAGTGTGGAGGAGAGTAGGAGGTCTTGGGAGGATTGAAGATTACGTGAGGGAAGATATTGGGAGATTAGTTCAGAAATATAGGGAGGGGATAGGTTGTGGATGGCTTTGTAGGTCAGTGTTAGTAGTTTGAACTGGATTCGTTGGGGAATTGGGAGCCAGTGGAGGGATTTGCAGAGGAGGAATAGCAAGGAGAGAGGTGAATTAGTCTAGCAGCAGAGTTGAGAACAGACTGGAGTGGTGCAAGAGAGTTAGTGGGGGAAGCCACAGAGGAAGGTGTTGCAGTAATCATAGCAGGAGATGATGAAGGCATATACAGGAGTTTTAGTAGATTGAGGGCTGAGGAAGGGACGGATTCTGGAAATATTTTTGAGTTCTAGGCGACAGGAGGTGGCAAGAGTTTGGACTTGCGGTTTTAAGGACAGGGGAGAGTTGAGAGTTACTCCGAGGCAGTGGATTTCAGGTGCGGGAGAGAGTGTGATGCCACTTAACAAAATAGGTAGGGTAGGGGAGATACGCGAGATGGAGAAAAGATGATGAGTTTGGTTTTGTCTACCTTGAGTTTTAGGAAGTGAAAGGTGAGGAAGGAGGATATGGCTGATGGATACTCCGGGATTATGGGCAGCAGAGAGGGGACATCTGGGCCAGAGAGGCCATGAGTGTCATCCGCATACAGGTGGTACTGGAAGCCGTGGGAATTTGAGTTGTCCTAGTCCAAGGGTATAGATGGAAAAAAATAGGGGCCCCAGGACAGAGCCTTGACTGACTCCAACAGAGAGAGGGCGGGATGAGAAGGTAATGTGGTAGTGGTAAACCCTAAATATGCGGTTGGAAAGGTATGAGGCAATCCAGGACACGGAAAGGTCTTTGATGCCAAGTGAAGAAATAATCTGTAGCAGTAGGCAGTGGTCGACTGTGTCGAAGGCAGAGGACAGGTCGAGAAGGAGGAGGATGGAGAACTGTCTGTTAGCTTTGGCTGTAAATCATTAGTAATTTTGGTCAGGCCAGTTTCGGTGGAGTGGTGGGGGCGGAAGCCAAATTGGAGGTTGTCAAGGAGAGAGTTAGATGAGAGTATGGAGGAAAGTTGAGCACGGACATGCTGTTCAAGGAGTTTGGAAGCAAACGGAAGCAGTGATATGGGGTGATAGCTGAGCAGAGCAGTTGGGTGAAGGTTAGTTTTTTTGAGGATGGGTGTGATGGTGGCATGTTTGAAGGCAGAGGGGAAGGTACCAGGAGATTGCGATAGGTTGAAGAGATGGTTAGGGCTAGAATGAGCGTGTTAGTGAGGTTGTGGAGCAGGTGGGATGGGTTCAAGTGCACAGGTGGTGAGATGTGATTTGGAAAGGAGGTGACTTAACCTCCCTCTCTAACATCACTGAAGGAGAGCTATTAGGGAAGGGCAGAGGTCTGGTATATGGAGTGGTTGGGGTGGTGGAACAATAAAGGTTTGCCTTGTTTGGTCAATCTTATTTTTGAAGTAGGTGGGCAGTGGTGGGAAGTTGGAGGTGGCAGAGGTGGGCAGAGGAGAGAGTTGAATGTGCTGAACAGTTGTTTTGGGTTGTAGGATAATGAAGATACAAAGTTTGTTAAATAGGTCTGTTTAGCAGAGGTGAAGGCTAATTTGAAGGCAAGTGTAGCTTGTTTGAAAGCAGTGAAGTCATCTGGCAGGTGTGTTTTCTTCCAATGCCGCTCCGCGACCCTGGATGCTTCTCCAAGTTTTTTGGTTAGATTGTTGTGCCAGGGTTGCCTTTTAGTTTGTCTCACTTTGCCATGCATGAGACGGGGGACTGAGTCTATAGCTGATGTGAGGGTGGCGTTATAGAAAGCAGTGGCGCTGTCCGTGTCGTGGAGTGAAGATATAGAGGACAGAGGTAGAAGAGAGTGAGAGTCTGTGAATGTCTAGGTGTGCGAGGTTTCTGTGAGGATGTGCTAGTGGCTGGACATGGGGGGCGGATGAGGAGGACAAGGATGAGAAGGTGAGTAGATGGTGGTCAGATAGGGGAAGGGAGAGGTTGTGAGATTAGATAGGGAACAGAGGCGGGTGAAGATGAGGTCTAGTGTATATCCGTCTATATGGGTGGCTGTGGAGGACCACTGAGTAAGTCCAAAGTATGAGGTAAGGGACAGGAGTTTGGAGGCTGCTGGCTGGTGGGTGTCAGTAGGGATATTAAAGTCACCCATGATGAGGGTGGGGATGTCAGCCGAGAGAAAGTGAAGAAGCCAAGTGGAGAATTGGTCAATGAAGGCAGTGGCTGAGTCTGGTGATCGGTATATGAGAGCCATTTGGAGATTACAGGGAGAGTAGATACGGGCAGAGTGAACCTCCAAAGAAGGGAGGGTGGGGATTGGATAGGGTTGAAGCAACAGTTTTTTGAAAGAAGAAAAACCACTCCTCCGCCATGTCTGCTGCCAGAGCAAGGAGTGTGGGTAAATTGGAGGCCACCGTATCTCAGTGCAGCAGTGGAGGCCGTGTCAGGGGCCATCAGACAGGACTCAGTGAGGTCCAGGAAGGAAAGGTTGCGGGAAGTAAACTGATCGTGGATCACATGGAGCTTTTTGCAGATGGAGCTGACGAAGCTGGCATTCGAAAGTGCTCCAGAGAGAGGAAGCAGGGGGCTGGGATTATTGGAAGGCTACCAGCCAGATAAGATCATTGAGGGGGTGGTGAAAGCGATCAACCCAGGACTAAACCTCCTCAGTATGCTAGAGATGAAAAGTCAATTTACCCTACCACAGTTGAAGATTGATTTTAAAAATGTACTATAAAGAAGAGAGTACTTCAGAATTGTTCCACCGACTCATTAACATCTCTCAGAACAATAATCAATCACCGTAAAGTTTCTTGTTCAGAGCGATTGAACTTAAGGATAGACTGTTGTTTGCATCCAGAGATGTAAGGGCGGAGGAGATGCTGGGCTAGTCCAGAAGAAGTTCTTGAGATCGTTGGGAATGGGCTTAATCAGCAAATATATTAAGTTACAGCTGAAACACTACCTAGAAGATCCTATTTGAAGAAATGAATGAGGCAGCTAGTTTGGAGTCAGAGAGTGAACAGAAGTTAAAGAAGGGCTCTGCTCTTAAAGCCACCAAAATGAGTCAGCTGAAGTTGGAGACCCCCGGTTGCAGTCCAAAGATCATGATGAAGAGCCTTCAGTACCATGGCTGAGAGAGAACCTTAAACCACCAACAAAAGGAAGGACAGCCAGAGCCGAATGGGAAGAAGTAATAGGAGAGCTGATGGAGGGAAAAAGTTGATTTGTTCCAGGCCAGGATCTGTAGCTCTCAGACCCAAGAGTGTTTTCGAAAACAGAAGATAACCGGCTTGTGAGGCATGCCGTTCATCAAATCAGAGTGCAGTATGTGTCCACTGTTTAAAGGGAAGGTACTGTGATTTTAATTTTTGTATTAATAATTATTGATTATATAATCAATTATTTTTAATACAAATTAAATGAACTACTTTAACGGTTTTTATTTATTGACTTTTACTTTTGCCACTGGAGGCTGTCTTTTTCATCAGTCGGGGCATGTGTCTGGGCACGACACTTGCACACTCCACTTTATGGCAGCCATGGGCATAAGAGACTGCAGTCGGAATCTGACCGCATCTCTTACATTGAGGCCGCTTCTCCTGCTTCTTAGCTGTGACCTGGACATGCCCCTGGGCTGATCAGGTCACAGCTGTGGGAGGAGATAGCTGCCAATTTATTGTAGCCCGCAGCATATGCTGTGGGCTGTATTTTCCCCTCTCATCGCACATAGTACTAAGTGTGTGCGATGACAGGAGCTGCCAGGGAGAAGCTGCCAGGAAACAAGGGTCCAGGGTGAGTATCTGCAGCTGAAAGGGTGATTGTAGCCTGTAATTAGTATTCTGGTACAAACTGCGATCACAGCTCACTGCCGACCTCTTCAGTGCACAGCAGGAAGATAGTCACACTGCTCTGCCCTGAACAGGATGCAGCACTTCCTGGAAATGGAGAGAAGGTAAGTCTAAAGGCCCCATTACACGCTTCAATGTCCCAGCTATCCCACCAACGATCCGAAATGGATGGAATCGCTGGGACAAAGTTAGTTGATCGCTGGTGAGCTGTCACATAGTCAGACTCACCAGCCATCAGGACCAGCGAGCAAGCTGGCATCCAAGGTAAACATCGGGTAGCTAAGAGCCGCGTGGCTCTTAGATACCCGCTGTTTACCCTGGAAACCAGCATGCACACTGGTTTACAGGGTAAACAGCGGGTATCTAAGAGCCGCGTGGCTCTTAGATACCCGCCGCTCATGTTGGATACGAGCTCCCAGCGTCGCTTATCATTGCTCTCCCTGGCCAGCGGGAGACCAACAATCAAAAAATGGCCCAGAACGATCCTGCACGATCAGCGATACTCGGCGGGGGGACCGGTCGCTGATGCGTGCCACGCACAGCGATGTCGCTGGCGAGATCGCTGTGGTGTCACAAAATCAGTGATCTCGCTAGCGATCTCGCTGTGTGTGATGGGGCCTTAAGCTTTTTTTTTCTGCATGTATGGCTGTACGTATTGTAAGATAGTGCTTACTGTGTGTGTTGGGGAACACTCGCTTGGCAGCGGATTAATGTAGACAGGTATGGATTTTCACACAAACAGTCCATACGGTTTATTTAAAACGTCATAACCCGCACCGTAAGCCATGTTGCACATCACCGGCTTACACATAGTCCATTATTTCATCACGTATGGCTTTACAATGCATTCACTTGTCACACCAGACTCTCTCCAGTCACCGGGTGACCACACAGTTCAGTAACTGACCTTTGTCAGTGCTCCACAGGCTTATTTCTCATCAGTCCAAGGTCCTCAACAAGACGGCATCTTCCTCAATGCAGGGCCGTCCCAGGCTCTGCACACACACATGGCCTCTCCAGGCGCCATTCAGGACGTTCGTCCAACACCCACGCCACCAGGTCCAAGGTCTCACTGTGTGCTCTTCAGGAAGTCCATCTCCACCTGGGACCTTCCAACTCGGACATTCCAAGAACTAGCACTCTGAACCATTCAGGTCCATACACTCTGACCATGTGACCCTCTTGGATCTGCTCACCCATGCCAAGGCGGGTGGATCCATTCAGGACGTAGAGGTTGGCCACCAGCTCACCGAGGACCAATGGTCCCAGCTAGCGAATACTCTGCGCCCCTTCCGGAAGCTGTTCAGCAGCTTTCCTGGAAGGACCGAGTTGGCTGTCCATCACATGGACACTGATGATCACCCCCCGATCCGATGGTCAGCATATCGGTCTCTCTCGAGCTGCAGCAGCAGATGCGCCAAGAGATTGATGAGATACTGAATCTGGGGGGATCCAAGCATCCAACAGCGCGTGGGTGTCGCCCATAGTCCTTGTCCCCAAAAAGGACAAAACAACCCGGTTCTGCGTGGACTACCAGGGGCTGAATGCTGTCACGGTCACCGATGCATTCCCTGTGCCACGCATTGATGACATGCTTGATCTTTTGGCCGGGGCTTAGTACCTGATCATCATGGATCTGAGCTGGGGATATTGGCAGATCCCTCTGACCCACGAGGCCCGGGAGTGCTCTGCCTTTATCACCCTGTTTGGACTGTATGAGTCCACCATGATGCCATTCAGCATAGAAAAGAATCATAGAATCGTAGAGTTGGAAGGGATCTCCTGGGCCATCTAGTCCAACCCCCTGCTCAAAGCAGGATTTGCTAAATCATCCCAGACAGATGTCTGTCCAGCCTCTCTTTGAAGACTTCTATTGAAGGAGAACTTGCCACCTCTCGTGGCAGCCTGTTCCACTCATTTAGATATTTGTAGACAGCTATTAAGTCTCCTCTCAGTCTTCTCTTTTGCAAGCTAAACATTCCAAAATCCTGCAACCTTTCCTCATAAGACAGGGTTTGCAGACCGGTCACCATTCTGGTCGCTGTTTTCTGAACTTGCTCCAGTTTGTTGATGTCTTTTTTAAAATGTGGCGCCCAAAACTGAAAACAGTATTCCAGATGAGGTCTGACCAAAGAGGAGTAGAGGGCAATAATGACTTCACGTGATCTAGACTGTATGCTTCTGTTAATACATCCTAGAATTGCATTTGCCTTTTTTGCTGCTGCATCCCACTGTTGACTCATATTCAGTCTGTGATCTATTAGTATAACCAAGTCTTTTTCACATGAGCTGTTGCTTAGCCCTATTCCTCCCATTCTGTATATGCTTTTTTCATTTTTATTGCCCAGATGTAGTACTTTGCATTTTTCCCTGTTAAAATCCATTCTGTTAGTTGCTGCCCACTGCTCCAATTTATTTATATAGTTTTGAATCCTCTCTTCTCTAGTATTAGCTATCCCTCCTAGCTTTGTGTCATCAGCAAATTTAATCAGTTTACCCTCAATTCCTTCATCTAAATCGTTGATAAAGATATTGAACAATACAGGGCCTAGGACAGAGCCCTGTGGTACCCCACTTGAGACATTCTTCCAACTGGATGTGCAGCCATTTACAACCACTCTTTGGGTCCTATCACAAAGCCAGTTATGAATCCACCTAACAGTTGCCTTGTCCATTCCATACTTAGTAATTTTTTCAATAAGGATTGTGTGAGATACTTTGTCAAATGCTTTGCTGAAGTCAAGATATACTATATCTACAGCATTACCATGATCCACCCAATCAGTGATTCTGTCATAGAAGGAAATTAAGTTAGTCTGAAATGATTTATTAGTTACAAACCAATGCTGACTCTGTTTAATCACTTCATTCTTATCCAGGTACTTACATACATGTTTAATAATTTGTTCAAAGATCTTTCCTGGTATAGAAGTCAGATTCACCGGCCTATAGCTGCCTGGGTCCACCTTCTTCCCCTTTTTGAAGATAGGAACAACATTTGCTCTTCTCCAGTCTTCTGGGACTTCTCCTGTTCTCCAAGAATTTTCAAAGATTATGGAGAGGGGCTCAAAAATTTCTTCTGCTATCTCCTTCAGTACTCCGGGGTGTAATTCATCTGGACCTGGAGACTTGAATTCATTTAGTTTAGCTAAGTGTTTCCTCACTATCTTTCTGTCTATAGATATCCTGGATTCTTCTATTCCCTTAATAGGACAGTGAAGAACAGTTGATGTAACATTTCCTTTCTGAGAGAAAACAGATGCAAAATAGGAATTTAAAAGTTCAGCCTTCTCAACATCCTGTCTTACCATTTCATCATTTTTATCCTGTAAAAATCCTATAGCATCTTTGACTTTTCTTTTACTTTTGACATATCCCGAAAATCCTTTATTATTGTTTTTGACATCTCTTGCAAGCCTCAATTCATTATCAGCTTTAGATAATCTGATTTGTGCCCTGCAGGCTCTGCAGACAGCATTATATTCTTCTTTAGATATGCCTCCCTCTTTCCATTTTATAAACATTTCTTTCTTCCTTTTCAGCATGTGCTTAAGTTCTGTGTTCATCCATCCTGGTTTCCTTAAATGCTTCCTATTCTTCCCTCTTTTCGGAATTGTTAACAATTGTGCTTTGAGAATTTCATTTTTCAAGATTTCCCATCCTTCCTGGACATTTTTGTCCTTAAGGATTTCCAGCCATTGGATCCCTCCAATTCTCTTTCTGAATCCCTTAAAATCATCTGCCTTTCTGAAATCTAACCTTGACGTCTGAGTCTTCACAGGTCTTCCTCCTCTAGTTATCCAAAATTCTAAAATAGCATAGTCGCTACCTCCTAGGGTCCCAGCCACTTTTACCTCCTCAACCATTTCTTCCCTGTTTATGAGGATTAGATCCAAGGTAGCAGATCCCCTTGTTTTCTCCCCTACCTTTTGGAAGATAAAGTTGACCTGATAGTTTTGCCTGAGAGAGATGCCCAACAAATGTCTGGATAGTTGAAATCTCCCATGACAACTATGTCATATTTTTTGGAGAGCTTGGCCATTTGATGCATAAAGAGTTCATCCATATCTTCAGCTTGGACAGGCGGTCTGTAGTAAATGCCTACAATGGTGTCCTTTCCATTGTTCTGTCCTTGTCTTCTTACCCAAACAGTTTCCACAGAACTCCCAGTCTCTGAAGCTTCAATCTCTGTGCAGATATACGCGTTTCTAACATACAATGCGACACCTACGCCTTGTTTATCAAGTCTGTTTCTTGCAAATAAGTTGTTTCCTTCTAGCCTTGTATTCCAATGACATCATATTTCTTTTCCTGTATTAGTAGTTCCAATTCTCCTTGTTTGTTGCCCATGCTTTGTGCATTAGTACAGAAACATTTTAGTTTATGATTGGTTTCTCTTTCTCCAATATTTCTATTATTTAGAGTCTTTTGTCTTTGTTCTTTCTTTCCACTTCTAATAGTAGAGTTCTCAATAGCATTTGTCAGGTGTATGCCTTTTTCTGGCCTTTTGCTTCCCTTCCCATGTTGTTCTAGTTTAAAGATCTCCTGATGAGTGTAGCAAGGCGACTTCCAAATACTTGTTTTCCAGTCTTTGTAAGGTGCACTCCATCTCTAGCAAGTAGTCCATCGTATATGTAATTCACTCCGTGATCCAGAAATCCAAATCTTTGCTGACGGCACCATCGACGTAGCCATTTGTTTACCTGCAGAATCTTATTCCATCTCCTTATTCCGTGGCCATCCACTGGGAGGATGGAAGAGAAGACCACCTGCGCTCCCAGTTCTTTCATTTTCTTACCTAAGTTTTCAAAGTCACTGCAGATGGTTTCCAGGTCGTTTCTTGCAGTGTCATTTGTCCCCACATGTAGTAGCAGGAATGGGTAGTCATCTGTAGGTCTGAAGAGTCCTAATATCCTGTCTGACACATCTTTAATTTTTGCACCTGGAAGACAGCACATTTCTCTTGAAGTTATATCCGGTCTGCAGATAGCGGCCTCTGTTCCTCTCAACAGGGAATCCCCCATGACCACCACTCTCCGTTTCTTCTTCACAACATTTTTCTTTCTCCATCCAGGAGGTCTCTGAGGGCGTACAAGGTTGCTGTCTGTGGGCAGAGTCTTATCCTGATTTATTTCTTCATTGTTCTTCGTGAGAGCCTAGTACTGGTTCCTTAGCAATATGGGTGCTGACTGCCTCCCGATCCACCTGCTTCTCTGGGTCACATGTTTCCATTCCTCTGTTTCTTCAGGTGCACTTCGAATTTCTTCTCTTTCTGTAACATGAAGAGATAATTCTGCTCTGTCCAAGAACTCTTCACCTTCCTTAATGATCTTCAACGTAGCTAACCTCTCTTCGAGATTTTGCAACTTTTCCTCCAACAGGGACACAAGCTTGCATTTGTGGCATGTGAAGTTTGGCTTTTCCACTGGTAAGTCTGTGAACATGTAGCAAGAAATGCAGCTCACCAAATGGCTCCTGGCCTCTTCCATATTGTCAAAGAGATTTCAATGTGATGAAAAATGAGCCAAAATTTGCGCGCCTTTCGGCGCGCGGCTTGCCGATTTCCTCTTTTCAGCTGCAACAGCCAAAATCCAGTGATCATTGAGCTCGCGGAGACTCTTCACTTATCCCAGAAGGCATTGGGAATATGCAAATAATCTCAGGACTCTTCCCCTGGTTTACCGATTTCCTCTTTTCAGCTGCAGCGGCCCAAATCCAGTGATCGTTGAGCTCGCGGAGTCTCTTCACTTATCCCAGAAGGCACTGGGAATATGCAAATTAGTGATGGGTAGTTCGTGAGTGAGTAGTTCAAAATTAATCTTCAGAGTGAACTAGTTCATCTAGTTCACCATCCTGAAAGAGATTAGTTCATTATGAACTAAACTGCAAGTGGGAGGAGACAGAGTGATCCCTCCTCCAGCTCCAGGAAGCTCCCTGCTCTGTCTCACACTTGCTCTTTATAGCTCCTGATGCTGAAAAAGAAGGTAGTAAAACACTACACCACACATCAAATACAAATAAGTACTGGGAGGCTTGAATATTTAAAAAAGGAAATTACTAACTTGAATAAATAACTTTTGAATTTTTTTCTCCAGACTGAGTACTCCTTTAACAAGAGTTTGTTATATAAGGATCAGATGTTTTAACTATTTCTGATCATTTTAACAAAACTATAACTCATCCTAGGAGCCACAGCTTCTGTGTAACGAACTAGAACTGATCAATCTCTTCTCAGCAGAATCCAAAGAAATACTAAACTAATCTTTCGAACTAATCTTTTCAGTGAACTAGTTCATGGTGAACTAATCACCAAAATGAACTAGATTTCCCATCACTAATGCAAATGATCTCAGGACTCTTCCCCTGGTTTACCGATTTTCTCTTTTCAGCTGCAACGGCCAAAATCCAGTGATCGTTGAGCTCGCGGAGACTCTTCACTTATCCCAGAAGGCACTGGGAATATGCAAATGATCTCCTCAAGACTCTTTCCCTGGTTTACCGATTTCCTTTTTTCAGCTGGAACGGCCAAAATCCAGTGATCGTTGAGCTCGCGGAGACTCTTCACTTATCCCAGAAGGCACTGGGAATATGTAAATGATCTCAGGAATCAGGGCGACTGGTAAACGCGACACGGAGGATGCCCCAGAAGCAAATCCAAATCCCACCATCCCTAGAATGACGCATGAGGTTAAACAGCTGTTTCAGCCCTATCCCCAAGTGTGTTCCCATCTACAACAGCTGCAAGAGAGATAGGGGCATCAGTTACTTAATGCCCTGTGCGGAGGTCTAACATCGTACTACTTGGAGGAGGATTCCTGGGTCAGTAAAGATAGCCTCATCAGCATAATCGGTGAAAGGTGCTATATATAGTGCCAGCTAGATGGACTCCCGTTAACTGCACTGTGGGAAACAGGATCCCAAACGAGCCTTTTAAATGAAGAACGGAGAAGGCGCCACCTGCCACATATCTGCCTTCGGTTGCTAAAGGAACTCTTAGGACCAGTGGAACTCCAGAGCAAAGCCATCAACAAGACCAACATTCCTTTCATAGGCTTGGTGGAAGTGACTTTCCAACTCAGGGCCACGAAGAACAGCATCATCGAGCTTTTATTACCTTTTCTTGTGACCAGTGATCAGAACATGGCGAAAGATCCTATCCTGGGTTATAATGTAATCAGTGAGGTCATCACGAAACAAAAGTCAGGGACACTGATCATGGATGCAATTGCCACATCATTTGCCATACCCAATGCCGTGGTGGAAACGTGATTCATAGAGTAAAGAAAGCACAGAATACAATGGACCTGAAAGAAGTCATGGTACGCCTGTGCCCAACCATCATCCCTGCAAACCAAATGGTGGGAGTGAGATGTGGAGTCTGGGTGGGATAGGGAAGAAAAGTCCAGAAGAGACCAAAAAGACTCCACTGAACTTCCAGAAGGCCTAGATCAAGGTAAGACTGTGCTTACAATTCCTGCAGGTGACTTTGCCCGTGTCAGTGCTGGGTGATTACCACAAAACATGAAATTAGACTGGATCCGAAGACTGTGTTAGGTCACATTGAAACCATCCAAGTGGTATATCCAGCCTGTGTGAGACCCGCCCAGTGGTCTACCATGAATTCTGCCCCCCATCCAAGGAACCGGACTTGCCCAGGGGAGGAAATTACACGACCCACCTCAAGATCCTTGAGTCCCCAAGTACCCCTGGAACAATTGTGTGCTGAAGATCAAGCGGTAGCATAACAGATGCTGAGAGAAGAGTGTCATGCTTAAAGATGACTCTGATATAGGCTGTATTCCATTATTGCAGTTGAAATTCAATTTGAAAGAAACGACCCCAGTAACCAAAAGTTACAAGTTGGTGCTGAAACCATTACACCGTGAAGTGAAAGAGTATTTACAAGATCTAATCAACAGAGGTTGGGTCCAAAAATCGAAGTCTCTTACTCCTCTAATATTGTCTGCATTAGGAAGAAGGACGGTATGTTGAGACTTTGCTGTGATTACCGGGAACTAAACCGAAAGTTAGTACCTGATACACACATGCTACCAAAGATCCAAGATATGCTGGATAACCTATTAGGAAGTACCTGGTTCTCTGTCCTCGATCAGGGTAAGGCATAGCACCAGCGATTTGTCAAGGCGTCCAGTAGACCTTTGACAGCATTCATCACACCATGGGGACTATATGAGTGGATCCACATACTGTTTGGGCTCAGTCCAGCTCCAGCAGAATTCCAGAGGAGCATGGAAACTGTCATTATCCATGCTGGATCATGTCAGATAAAAACACAAGTAACTTTTTTTTCTTTGAGCTGTTTGCTCAGGGTTGGTTTTGCCCCCCGGTGGCCATTAAGGGTTATTACACAGTGGTGTCTTTTTCCTAGTTTTGCCCCCGGTGGCCATTAGGGTCATTGCACTTTTGTAGTTTGTTTAGTTTGCCCCGGTGGTGGTTAGTGTCATTGCACATGATAATTAAGCAGGTGTGATTCCTCTGGCTTAACTATAAAGGTGTGTCATGTGCTCTCACTGATTTTTAGTGATACTATTCATTTCCATCCATCCTTGGTGGAGGAAGGAGCTAGTGAGAGAGTTCCTTGCAGCTCCGACAAGGCCTGGTGAAGTTGCAGCGAATCTGGAGGAAAGCTGCATTCTGGTAGTGGACTCTGTTGCTGGGAGCAAGAGCAACAGAGCAGAGCTAAGTGGTGTTCCCTGTATTGTCACTTTCCCTTATGTGTGTTTCAGTGCAGTGGTGGGATTAGTTTCTGCACCGTCCATTACACTAGTAAGGGATTGGTGCAGGGCGAGCTAGGGTTCTTAGGTTCCTGAGCAGCGCCCGGTGCGGAACCGGCATAGGGATCGTTAGGAGTGCAGAGACTCTGACTCAGGGGAGTACAGGAGGTCTCCAAGTCCCTGCTCCCTATCGCAAGGCCCACCATTGTTATTGTTTCCCTGGTGTTTACCCTTATAATTTAAATTCGCCCTGCTGGAGGCGGTGTATCCGGTTTAACGTGTATTTCTGAAATTCGCCTGCTGGAGGCGGTATATCCGACTGCACGTCTTATTATTTAAATTCGCCCTGCTGGAGGCGGTGTATCCAGGGTCGCGTGTGTTATAAATTCACCCTGCTGGAGGCGGTGAGTCCAGTCACACGTCGATCGTGACAGAAACATGTTTAGAAGGATTGAGGGATGAAATCTGCCATCCGTACTTGGATGACAATGTGGTACACAGCAAAACCTTTCGTAAGCATGTAGAACATGTGAGGACCGTACTTCAGCACGTTCAAAAGGCAAGTCCAATTTCTAGGGAGAATTGTGTCCTGAGAAGGATATACCATGAACACAGCAGCAATCACTCCGAAACTGGCCTTAAAAGACAAGCGGCCCTCTACTGTCGGGGAGGTGAGGCAGATCATAGGATTCCTCTCCTACTATCATACTTATATCTGGAACATCTTCAGGATTGCTGCGCCACTATATCTCCTCTTGGGGGGACAACAGAGTCAACAAGACCCATGGAGAAAAAGACAAACACGGGCAAGACCGGACTTAAGAAAAACAATGCCGTTTCGTCCCAGCAGCCCATTCTCTGGAAATCAGACCACCAGGAGGCATTGGAAGAGCTAGTGGATTACCTGGTAAAACCAACCATATTGGGATATCCTGATTTCAACTTATCATTTGTTCTTGATTGTGATGCTTCTCAAGTTGGACTGGGAGCTGCCCTGTATCAGCACCAAGATGGGAAATTGAGAGTTATCGGTTACGGTTCCAGAATATTGACAAACGCCGAGAGAAATTACCATCTACATTCGGGAAAATTGGAGTTCCTGGCATTGAAATAGGCTACCTGTGAACGATTTAGCGATTATCTCAAGGCTCTCTCCTGGGGCCCCTACTTTTTTCCATTTATACTCTTGGTCCAGGACAACTCATTAAGTCCCATGGCTTCCAGTACCACCTGTATGCGGACGACACTCAAATCTACCTGTCTGGCCCAGATGTCATCTCTCTGCTGTCCAGAATCCCGGAGTGTCTATCAGCCGTATCCTACTTTTTCACCTCTCGCTTCCTAAAAATCAATGTAGACAAAACTGAACTCATTATCTTTCCTCCATCTCACGTATCTTCCCTACCTGATCTATCTATTATAGTAAACGGCATCACACTCTCTCCCGCACCTGAAATCCGCTGCCTCAGAGTAACTTTCATTTCTGCCCTGTCCTTGAAACCACACATCCAAACTCTTGCCACCTCCTGTCGCCTCCAACTCAAAAATATTTCCAGAATCCGTCCCTTCCTCAGCCCTCAATCTCAATCTCCTCACTACTCCCGTCTCTCCCCTCTGCAAATCCCTCCACTGGCTCCCAATTCCCCAACGAATCCAGTTCAAACTACTAACACTGACCTACAAAGCCATCCACAACCTATCCCCTTCCTATATCTCTGAACTAATCTCCTTATATCTTCCCTCACATAATCTTCGATCCTCCCAAGACCTCCTACTCTGCTCCACACTTATTCGTTCCTCACACAACCGCCTCCAAAATTTCTCCCGAATATCCCCTATCCTCTGGAATTCCATGCCTCAACACATCCAATTATCCACCACCATCGGATCCTTCAAACGGAACCTAAAAACCCATCTTTTCAGGAAAGCTTACAGCCTGCAATAACCATTCTGCCGCCTTACCACCGCACAAGCTGATGCCTCAAAACCACCAGAGCTGCTGCACCCCCGACCTTCTGTCTCTTCCCCACTATCCCATAGAATGTAAGTCCACAAGGACAGGGTCCTCTCCCTTCTGTACCAGTCCGTCATTGTAAATTTGTTTACTGTTAATAATATCTATAACTTTGTATGTAACCCCCCTTCTCATGTACAGCACCATGGAATTAATGGTGCTATATAAATAATAATATCGATTACAGCAAAGAGTTTGATGTTTACACAGAAAATAACCCCTTGACCTTTGTTCTCACTACAGTCAAACTGAATGCAACGGATCAGAGATGGGTAGCTGAACTAGCTGACTTTAATTTCAGGATTAAGTACAGGGAAATGCAATGCAGATGCTGACAGATTGTCGAGAATGCCACTAGAGCCTGAGGAGTTCATGCAAGACTGCTCAGAGATATGAAACATATAAAGAAAATTAGCGAACAAAAAGTCCAATGCAAGAATTTACAAAAATGCTAAAGTAATTTTATTGAAATAGATCCAAAGTACAGGAAACGGTGAGATAAGAGTCAATAATGATCATAAGAAGCACATGGGCAAACAGTGGGGCACACCAAAGGTATATGGACACAGGGATAAATATAATTTCATCAGTACACAATGCAAAAGTTTAAGAATCCTACATTATCCCATAATATTGCAAAAACCAGTCATACTATCCAGATAAGGCGCATAAGTATCACTACCCCAAGTGGTGGAACCTGCCACCACACATAGTATATGCTAAATATGTTGATAACACAAAGTAAATCTGCTACTTAATTTTACCTTTCTGACTGGTCAGAAGTAAACGTCCACCCGGGTGTACCCCCCCCAACGCACGTTTCGGCTGGATGGCCTGTGTCCATATACCTTTGGTGTGCCCCATTGTTTGCCCATGTGCTTCTTATGGTCATTATTGACTCTTATCTCACCGTTTCCTGTACTTTGGGTCTATTTCAATAAAATTATTTTTGCATTTTTGTAAATTCTTGCATTGGACTTTTTGTTCGCTAAATTTTCTTTATATATTTCATATATACGTTTGCGATAGTCCTATTATGTCCATTCACGCACCCATTTTTATAGCACCACATATTTGTATATTTGTTTTACTAATATAAAAAAAGGGTTTTTTTTCCATGAAACTATTATGTTGTAAGACTGCTCAGAGAAAGTCAGTCTGGAAGCTATTGAGAGCACTTCCCAAGCAGTACAAGCTCATCAAGAGGAAGACACCATTGTGTTGTCTGTTGATGGTGGAAACTCCTGTAAACGTGAAAGAACGAGATCACCCCCTGTCCACTCAGCAAATACCAAAAGGAACAATCCGTAGAGCACAACAGGAAGATCAGATAATTGGCAGAGTACTTCCTTATGTGGACCAAAATCGTTTTCAAAGTAAACGAGAGCTAATGAGTCACCAGCAGTATCGGTTTTAGTTAAAGAGTGGACGAAGCTCTACCTGTTATGATTGAGTGACCGTAGGAGGCAAAAATAGAAATGCTAGCTAAGTCCAGAAAACCAGAGAAGTTGGCAGCTATCGGATTGCAGACCCCTGAACCTATCAACACAACTAGCAGTAGCCGTGGGGGGCTCCTACGATGCCCTAGGCCCCTCGATCACAGCCGGAGGACTACATAGCCTAAAGACAGAAAGGGAAATCTAAACTGCCCCAGAGCAGACCCCAAAGCAAAAGGCAGCCCCCCACATATAATGACGGTGAAGCAAGAAGAAAGAACAAAACACAGACAGAAAGATAGACTGAGCAAAGATGGGGCCCAAGCTAGCTTAAATAGGAAAGGACAGGAAGGCTGCTGTCTGCAATCCGTGAAAAAACCTATGAAAATAAGAGCCAACAAACTGACAGTAAAAAAGGCCTTGAAGACGCTAGGCTTCAAAAAAGGCTATGTCAGTACTCAGGAATATTCTGAAGACAGAGCAACAGGCAAAAGGAGATTCAGCTCACCCCAGCAGGGAATGGCAGAATCCAGAAAAGCAAGGAAAACAAAACACTAATGCAAAAAGGCAAAGCAGAAATCTTAGCTTTAGATGAGCAGGAATCAGACTGGTTTCCTAGAAGTCCACAGAGAAATCACCCGCAGGCCAGAAGGGCGTCGGCAGCCTTATATCCAGTCATTAACTCCACTCAGCCAGTCATCATCATCAGCCCCAGGTGTCTGACAATCAGGCTCACTACCTCTCTTCACCAGAAGAGGGAGTTCCTCGGCCTCAGTAGTGAAGGGGAAAATGAACTCACAACAGTACCTCCCCCTTGAGGAGGGGTCACCGAACCCTCAACCACGCCACCAGGGCGATCAGGGTGAGCCCGTTGAAAGGCACGCACCAATCTTTTGGCATGAATATCAGAGGCAGAGACCCAGGAATTATCCTCCTGACCATAACCCTTCCACTTAACCAAATACTGGAGTCTCCGTCTAGCCAGACGGGAATCCAG
This sequence comes from Dendrobates tinctorius, assembly GCF_039654945.1. Classification (NCBI taxonomy): domain Eukaryota; kingdom Metazoa; phylum Chordata; class Amphibia; order Anura; family Dendrobatidae; genus Dendrobates; species Dendrobates tinctorius. The sequence goes on along the minus strand of NW_027361731.1, from coordinate 3,923,309 downwards.
TACTTTCTCTACCTCATATTCCATGTTACCTTCAACCAATACAGGGTCTGGAGGTGCAACCCCCGGAACAACAGGTTCAACAAACCTCTTCAACAAAGATTTATGGAACACATTATGGATTTTAAATGTGACAGGAAGAGCCAAACGAAAAGAGACCGGATTAATAATCTCCAAAATCTTGTAAGGTCCAATAAATCTAGGCTTAAACTTAGGAGAAGCCACCTTCATAGCAATATTTTTTGATGATAACCACACCATATCACCAACCTTAAACTGGGGACCAATGGTCCTATGTCGGTTGGAAAACCGCTGGGCCTTTTCCTGGGAGAGAGATAACTTATCCACCACTTGGTCCCAGACAGCGTCGGACTGGAACACCTTGGGCCCACCAGAGAAAATCATTCTTGGGGCCCACTATGTAGCTGCATAGTTAAATACCAGACCACCAATTGTGCGGTAAAACACGCTAATATCCGGGTATAATATAAGGTTGTACATGTCTTAATTATGTAGCAGGAGTTGGGGTAGCCCCCTCATAGAATATAAAGCAGCCCCCTCATAGAATATAATGTAGACCCCTCATAGAATATAATGCAGCCATCTCATAGAATATAATGCAGCCATCTCATAGAATATAATACTGCCCCCCTCATAGGGTATAATGCACCCCCCTCATAGGGTATAATGCACCCCCCTCATAGGGAATAATGCACCCCCTCATAGGGTATAATGCACCCCCTCATAGGGTATAATACTGCCCCCCTCATAGGGTATAATACTGTCCCCCTCATAGGGTATAATACTGTCCCCCTCATAGGGTATAATGTATCCCCCTCATAGGGTATAATGCTGCCCCCCTCATAGGGTATAATGCTGCCCCCTCATAGGGAATAATGCACCCCCTCATAGGGTATAATGCTGCCCCCTCATAGGGTATAATACTGCCCCCCTCATAGGGAATAATGCACCCCGTCACAGGGAATAATGCTGCCCTCCTCATAGGGTATAATGCTGCCTCCTCATAGTGTATAATGCACCCTCTCATAGGGTATAATGCTGCCCCCTCATAGGGTATAATGCTGCCCCCCTCATAGGGTATAATACTGCCCCCCTCATAGGGAATAATGCACCCCGTCATAGGGAATAATGCTGCCCTCCTCATAGGGTATAATGCTCCCCTCCTCATAGGGTATAATGCTGCCTCCTCATAGGGTATAATGCTGCCTCCTCATAGGGTATACTGCTGCCTCCTCATAGGGTATAATGCTGCCTCCTCATAGGGTATAATGCTGCCCTCCTCATAGGGTATAATGCTGCCTCCTCATAGGGTATAATGCTGCCTCCTCATAGGGTATAATGCACCCCCTCATAGGGAATAATGCTGCCCTCCTCATAGGGTATAATGCTGCCCCCTCATAGGGTATAATGCTTCCCCCCTCATAGGGTATAATGCTTCCCCCCTCATAGGGTATAATGCTTCCCCCCTCATAGGGTATAATGTATCCCCCTCATAGGGTATAATGCTGCCCCCTCATAGGGTATAATGTTTCCCCCCTCATAGGGTATAATGCTGCCTCCTCATAGGGTATAATGCTGCCTCCTCATAGGGTATAATGCTGCCTCCTCATAGGGTATAATGTATCCCCCTCATAGGGTATAATGCTGCCCCCTCATAGGGTATAATGCTTCCCCCCTCATAGGGTATAATGCTTCCCCCCTCATAGGGTATAATGCTGCCTCCTCATAGGGTATAATGCTGCCTCCTCATAGGGTATAATGCTGCCCCCCTCATAGGGTATAATACTGCCCCCCCTCATAGGGTATAATGCTGCCTCCTCATAGGGTATAATGCTGCCCCCTCATAGGGTATAATACTGCCCCCCTCATAGGGAATAATGCTATATAGATATATAGATATAGAGTTAGATAGATATAGATAGAAAGATAGATGTAGAAATAGATATAGAGATAGATAGTAGATAATGGATAGAAAGTAGATAATGGATAGATATAGATAGAAAGATTCATAGAGATAGATAGAGATAGATATAAAGATAGATATAGAAAGAAATATAGATAGATAGATAGATAGATCTATAGGTAGATAGATATAGAGATAGATAGAAAATAGATAATGGATAGATAGATAGATATAGAGATAGATAGCTATAGATAGAAAGATATAGAGATAGATAGATATATAGATAGAGATAGATAATAGAGATACATAATAGATAGAGATAGATAATAGATAGAGATATACAGATATAATAATAATAATATAGACATATATAGATAGATATAGAGATAAATATATATATAGATAGATGGCTATAAATAAAAATAGATATAGAGATATATATAGAGATAGATAGATATAGAAATAATAGATATAGAGATAGATATAGAGATAGATATAGAGACAGATAGATATAGAGATAGATATAGAGATAATAGCTAGATATAGAGATATGTATAGAGATAGATAGATATAGAGTTAGAAAGATAGATAGATATAGAGATAGATAGAGATAGCTAGATAGATAGATGGATAGATAGATATAGATAATAGAGATAATAGATAGATATAATAGATAGATATAGAGATAGATGGATAGATCAATAGATAGATAGATAAAGAGAGAGAGATAGAGATAGATAGATAATGAGATATAGAGATAGATAGAGATATAGTGTTAGATAGAAAGATAGATATAGAGATAGATATAGAGATAGCTATAGAGATAGATATAGAGATAGATATGGATATAGAGATAGATAGATATAGAGATAGATAGATAGATAGAGATATAGAGATAATATATAGATAGCTATAGAGAGAGAGATATAGAGATAGATATAGAGAGAAACAGATATAGATATAGATAGATATAGAGATAGATAGGTAGATAGAGATAGAGATAATAGATAGATATAGAGATAGATAGATATAGATATAAAGATAGATAGAGATAGAGAGATAGATATAGAGAGATAGATACAGAGATCGATAAATAGATAGAGAGATAGATATAGATATAGATAATAGATAGAGATAGATAGATAAAGATAGATAATAAATATAGAGATAATAGATAGATATAGAGATAGAGTAAGATAGAAAGATATAGAGATAGCTAGATAGATAGACATAATAGATAGATATAGATAGATATAGAGATAGATAGAAAGATAGATATAGAGATAGATGTAGAGATAGAAAGATAGATATAGAGATAGAGCGATAGATAGATATAGATAATAGATAGAGATAAATAGATAGATAAAGATAGATAGATATAGAGATAGATATAGAGATAGAAAGATAGATAGATATACAGAGAGATAGATATATAGAGAAATAGATAGATATAGAGAGAGATATATAGAGAAATAGATATAGATATAGAGATAATAGATATATATAGAGATAGATAGATATAGATATAGAGAGAGATAGATACAGAGAAAAGATATAGAGATAAATAGATAGAGAAAGATAGACAGATATATAGAGATAGAGCGATAGATAGATATACAGAGAGATAGATATAGAGATAGATAGAGATATATAGATAGATAGCTATAGAGAGAGATATAGAGATAGATATAGATAGAAATAGATATAGAGATAGATATAGAGATAGATAGATATAGAGATAGATATAGAGATAGAGCGATAGATAGCGAGAGATATAGATATAGAGATAGATAGATACAGAGAAAAGATATAGAGATAGATAACGGATAGATAAATAGATAGGTATAGAGATAGATAGATATAGATATTAGATAGAGATATATATAGATAAAGATAGATAGATATAGATGGTAGCTAGATAGATAATAAATATAGAGATAATAGATATAGAGATAGATAGAGTAAAATAGATATAGAGATAGATAGATAGACATAATAGATAGATATAGAGATATATATAGAAAGATATAGAGATAGATATAGAGATAGATGTAGAGATAGAAAGATATAAAGATAGAGCGATAGATAGAGATAGATAGATATAGATAATAGATAGAGATAGATATAGAGATAGATAGATATAGATAATAGATAGAGATAGAAAGATAGATAGATATAAGAGAGATAGAGAGAGATATATAGAGAAATAGAGATAGATAGAGAGAGCGAGAGAGATATAAAAAAAAAACAAAAAACACAATACTCACCTCTCCTCCTCGCTCCCACGCTGATCCCGGCTTCAGTGTCAGGAGCTGCCCTCTCTGCCAGACACACAGCGGGTGCGCGATGTAGTGACGTCATCGCCCACTGGCTGTGAGTCAGGAGCAGAGGGGCCTGAGGGCGGCACCGGCCCTGATTGACAGATGCAGAGCAGCTTACTGGGCTGGGGGCGGGGCCTCTGGGGGTGGAGACTGTGAAATGATATTCACTGCTTCGCAGTGAATATTCATTTCTCTTTAGTAGTGGGGACAGGGGCTCCTGCCTCCTGACACCCGCTGCTGCTCCGCTGGCAGGGGCCCCCATAGCAGCTGCATGGTGTGCGACACACCACTGGCTGGGGGCCCCTGGAGCAGCGGGGGCCCTAGGCAACTGCTGGCCCTGTATGCCAGCAGGTGCCAGGGCCCACCAGATGCCAGGGCCCACCGGAGAATCCACCGGTTCTCCGGTGGGCCAGTCCGACGCTGGTCCCAGATCTGGTGCATTCTCTCCACCACAGTGTCAACACCTGGGCAGGCAGAGGGCTCCACCTGCCCTGAAAAAAATCGAGGATGAAACCCAAAGTTACAAAAAAAGGTGACATCAAAGTGGCAGAACTAGCTCTATTATTTAAAGCAAATTCGGCCAAGGGCAAAAATGAAACCCAATCATCCTGATCAGCAGAAATAAAACATCTCAAATATGACTCCAAGGTCTTGTTTGTTCTCTCTGTCTGCCCATTGGTCTGAGGGTGAAAAGCAGAGGAGAAGGACCACTGAATTCCCAGCTTGGAACAGAAAGTTCTCCAAAATCTAGACACAAACTGGACTCCTCTGTCAGATACAATGTTCTCAGGAATCCCGTGCAAGCGAACCACCTGTTGTAAAAACAGGGGCACCAATTCAGAGGAAGACGGCAACTTAGGGGGTGGTACAAGATGAACCATCTTAGAGAACCTATCACAAATCACCCAAATGACAGTCATCCTTTGAGACACAGGCATATCAGGGATGAAATCCATTGAAATATGGGTCCATGGCCTCTTGGGGACAGGCAAAGGCATCAACAACCCACTAGAGCGAGAACACGATTTAGACCGGGAGCACGTCCCACAGGACTGCACAAAATTCCTGACATCACGAGACAAGGAGGGCCACCAAAAAGACCGACTCACCAGATCTCTAGTACCAAAAATACCTGGATGACCAGCCAAAGGAGAGCAATGAACTTCAGACATCACTCTCTTCTTCCACTGGTCAGGAACATACAACTTTCCACTGGGACAACGCTCAGGTTTGTCCTCCTGGAACTCTTCCAGAGCACGTCTCAAATCGGGCGAGATGGCAAAAAGAACTACCCCTTCGCCTAAGATGGTAGCATGCTTGGTCACCACAGGAGAATCAGCAAAGAAGCTCCTAGAGAGGGCATCAGCCTTGACATTCTTAGTTCCAGGAAGAAAAGAAACCACAAAATCAAAACGTGTAAAAAACAAGGCCCACCTAGCCTGTCTAGGGTTCAAGCGCTTAGCCGACTCTAGGTAAATCAAATTCTTGTGGTCAGTGAGGACCACGACTTGATGCTTAGCTCCCTCCAACCAATGTCTCCACTCCTCAAATGCCCATTTCATGGCTAACAGTTCCCGATTCCCCACATCATAGTTACATTCAGATGGAGTGAACTTTCGGGAAAAGAAAGCACAGGGATTCATTTTAGATGTTACAGGATCCTTTTGGGACAAAACAGCTCCTGCACCAATCTCAGAAGCATCCATCTCTACCTGGAACGGAAGTGAGACATCAGGTTGCCGCAAAACCGGGGCGGAGGTGAATCTTCGCTTCAGCTCCTGAAAGGAAGAAACAGCCTCCGGAGACCAATTTAACACATCAGCACCCTTCTTAGTCAAATCAGTCAATGGCTTGGCAATACTAGAAAATTTTGCTATAAATTTCCGATAAAAATTAGCAAAACCCAAAAACTTCTGGAGGGCCTTCAAAGAAGTGGGCTGAACCCAATCGTAAATGGCCTGTATCTTGGCCGGGTCCATTTCAATAGTTGACGGGGACAAAATAAATCCCAAAAAAGAAATCCTCTGTACTCCAAAAAGGCATTTATATCCTTTGACATACAGGGAATTCTCCCTCAAGATCCAGAACACAGTCCGAATATGCTCCACATGAGAATCCCAATCCTTGGAGAAGATCAAAATATCATCCAGATAGATAATCAAAAATTTATCGACAAAATCTCGGAAATTATCGTTCATGAAGCACTGGAAGACAGAAGGGGCATTAGTGAGCCCAAAAGGCATCACCAGGTACTTAAAATGTCCCTCCGGAGTATTAAACGCCGTCTTCCATTCATCCCCATGCTTAATGCGAATAAGATTATACGCCCCCCTGAGGTCAAGCTTGGTAAACCAGCAAGCACCTTTAACTCTGGAGAATAGATCAGAAATCAGGGATAACGGATACTGATATTTAACAGTAATTTTGTTGAGAGCACGATAATCAATACAAGGTCTTAATGATCCATCCTTTTTGGCTACAAAAAAAAAATCGGCACCTAAGGGTGACGAGGATGGTCTAATTTGACCCTTCTCCAACGCCTCCTTAATATAGGATCGCATAGCCTCGTGATAAATTGATAAATTGAAGAGCCGACCCTTGGGAAATTTACACCCCGGGCTCAGTTCAATTGCACAGTCATAACTCCTATGAGGAGGCAGAGACGCAGACTCATTCTCACTAAATACATCATAAAACTCTGCCAAATAATCAGGAACATCATGCGACTGAGGAGAGGTGGAAAACACCGGAGCCTCACTAAAGGCACACCGACAACCCCAACTCACCACAGACACAGATTTCCAATCCAAAACTGGATTATGAATTTGTAACCAGGGAAACCCCAGAACAATAGTATCATGCAGATTATGTAACACCAAAAGCCTGCAATTTTCTTGATGGTCTGGGGCGACCCGCATTACCACCTGGGTCCAAAACTGAGGTTTATTTTTAGCCAAAGGAGTAGCATCAATCCCCCTCAAAGGGATAGGCGTCTGCAGAGGTGTCATCGGAAATCCACAACGTTTAGCAAAATCCAAGTCCATTAGGTTTAGAGCTGCTCCCGAATCCACAACAGCCTTGGCGGAAAATGTGGACAGGGAGCAGATCAGAGTAATAGCCAGAAGAAACTTAGGTTGAACACCACCAACAGAAAACGTGTGTGCAAGGCGTTTCTCGCGTTTAGGACAGACAGAAATAATATGCGAGGCATCTCCACAGAAAAAACACAACTTATTACGCCTTCTGAACTCCTGACGCTGCTCTCTGGAAAAAACTCTATCACATTGCATAGGTTCAGACATCTGTTCAACAGGTGGCAACACCTCTCGTGCAGCTCTGCGTTCGCGCAAATGCCGATCAACCTGAATGGCTAAAGACATAGAATCGTCAAGACCAGAGGGAACAGGAAATCCCACCACAGTATCTTTTACGGCTTCTGACAACGCCTTCCGAAAGAGAGCAGCCAAGGCATTATCATCCCAGGTAGTAAGTACTGCCCACTTTCGGAATTTTTGACAGTACAATTCTGCAGAATCATGACCCTGGATCAATGCCAGCAGGGTCTTCTCAGCCTGATCAATGGCATTAGGTTTGTCATACAACAACCCCAAGGCCTGAAAAAATGCGTTCACATTAGTCAGAATAGGATCATCTGGTTTCAAAGAAAACGCCCAATCCTGGGGATCGCCACGCAGCAAAGAGATGACAAGTTTAACCTGCTGCGCGGAGCTCCCTGACGAGTTAGGCTTCAAGGCAAAAAATAATTTACAATTATTTTTGAAATTCAAAAATTTAGACCGATCCCCAAAAAATACATCAGGTGTAGGAATCTTTGGTTCAGCAGCATGTGAATGAGCAAGGTAGGCGGAAATTCCCCGCACTTCCGCAGCGAGCTGCTCCACACGATCAGACAATTGCTTTATCTCCATTGAGAGAAAAAAAAATTCCCCCTATGGCCTCAGAGATATAGAGGAAAAAATATACACACTTTTTTTTTTTATACAATTCTTTCCTGCAATTGAGTACCCTAGGATCTGCGGTATGGCGGGTGATTCTGTTATGATTGAGTGACCGTAGGAGGCAAAAATAGAAATGCTAGCTAAGTCCAGAAAACCAGAGAAGTTGGCAGCTATCGGATTGCAGACCCCTGAACCTATCAACACAACTAGCAGTAGCCGTGGGGGGCTCCTACGATGCCCTAGGCCCCTCGATCACAGCCGGAGGACTACATAGCCTAAAGACAGAAAGGGAAATCTAAACTGCCCCAGAGCAGACCCCAAAGCAAAAGGCAGCCCCCCACATATAATGACGGTGAAGCAAGAAGAAAGAACAAAAAACAGACAGAAAGATAGACTGAGTAAAGATGGGGCCCAAGCTAGCTTAAATAGGAAAGGACAGGAAGGCTGCTGTCTGCAATCTGTGAAAAAACCTATGAAAATAAGAGCCAACAAACTGACAGTAAAAAAAGCCCTGAAGACGCTAGGCTTCAAAAAAGGCTATGTCAGTACTCAGGAATATTCTGAAGACAGAGCAACAGGCAAAAGGAGATTCAGCTCACCCCAGCAGGGAATGGCAGAATCCAGAAAAGCAAGGAAAACAAAACACTAATGCAAAAAGGCAAAGCAGAAATCTTAGCTTTAGATGAGCAGGAATCAGACTGGTTTCCTAGAAGTCCACAGAGAAATCACCCGCAGACCAGAAGGGCGTCGGCAGCCTTATATCCAGTCATTAACTCCACTCAGCCAGTCATCATCATCAGCCCCAGGTGTCTGACAATCAGGCTCACTACCTCTCTTCACCAGAAGAGGGAGTTCCTCGGCCTCAGTAGTGAAGGGGAAAATGAACTCACAACACTACCTCAGTGAAGACGGTATCCTGTATCGTTAAGGAGAACAAAAACAGCAGTTTTGCCACCCAGAGAGTACCGTATGTTGGTCTTCAAAAAACTCCATGAAAACATGGGACGCCTGCGAGTGGAATGAACAACAAACTTGATCCGTGAATGTTTCTTCTGGCCATACACGCAGAGAGATATTGAGAGGTACGTGACCAGGGAGTGTAGGTGTCTGAAAGATAAACGTCCCAACACATCCACCCGGGCACCTATGCGCAACATCCAGACTGCGTATCCGTTTGAGATGGTCTCAATAGACTTTTTAAATCTCGAGACGTGCAAGGGAGGTTAAGAATACATCTTAGTGGTGATGGACCATTTTACTCGATTTGCTCAAGCATATGCCACCACCAATAAATCTGGTCGAACAGTGGCAGAGAAGATCTTCAATGATTTTGTTTTGAAGTTTGGGTTCCCTATGAGGTTACACCACAACCAAGGAAGAGAATTTGAGAACCAGCTCTTTGCAAAGTTAGGAAAGTACTGTAGAATTCAGAGATCCAATACAACACCCTATCACCCAGAGGGTAATGGACAAGTGGAATGTTTTAACCGGACAATATTGTCAATGTTGCATACTTTAACAGCTGATGAGAAGAAAGATCGGAAGAGTTCTCTGTCAAAAGTGGTACACGCCTATATATGTACCAAGAGGGAGGCAGCGGGTTACCCACCTTTCTTCCTATTGTATCGATGATCGTCAAGACTGCCAATCGACATCATGTCCGGCAGTCCGGTGTCAGAGACTTACAAAACTTATCCGCAGTACATTCGGAAATGGAAAGAACGGATGACAGAGGCATGCACCATAGCATCCCAAGTGGCTACCCAAGAGCAGAGCAAGAGTAAGGTGTACTATGATCGATAATGGTATGGAGCGGAACTAACATCGGAAAGTCGGGTGCTAGTCAAGAACATACTTGAAAAAGGTGGTCGAGGAAAACTTCATTTGTACTGGGAAGACAAGGTGTATGTGGTTGTAAGGAGGAAAGCCAATGACTGTCCAGTGCATGAAAGCTGATTGGAAATGGGGGGACAAGAAAACCAGAATAGTCCATCAGAATTAACTACTACCCTGCGATTATCTCCCACTACAAGATGACTCTCCAGAAGTAGTGAAACAGACAAAGCGTGCACTCTGTAGATATGAGGTAGGTGCGAGCTGAACCTGGAACTAAGTCCAGAGGGTCATCCAGTAAAGAGAAAACAGCTGCAATCTGGGAAATTTTGATTTCCAATGCAAACAATTTTTTATTGAAGACACCACAGAGGAATAGTGCGTTGAGGTAATGTTTCGACCCTATGTCGGGTCTTTTTCAAACCTCTCTTAAAGCACAAATGAGCATACAAGACTTTTCCCGTGCTTCCCCCATACTCTGGAACTCCCTGCCACAACACGTCAGACTCTCGCCAACAACGGAAACCTTCAAGAAGAACCTGAAGACCCACCTATTCCGACAAGCCTACAGCCTGCAATGATCCCAACTCTACTGAACCACCGCACAACCAGCTCTACCCTCTCCTAGTGTATCCTCACCCATCCCTGTAGACTGTGAGCCCTCGCGGGCAGGGTCCTCTCTCCTTCTGTACTTGTGTGTCCCTTGTCTTACACATGTTTATTGTACTTGTCTATATTTCCCCTTTTCATATGTAAAGCACCATGGAATAAATGGCGCTATATAAATGTATAATAATAATAATAATAATAATAATAATAATGTGGTGTGACATTAAACTACACTGTTCATGTTCATCAGGAGTCTTATCAATTGTATCTGTGTGAGCAAGTGGATTCATCTTGTGCATGAGGAAGCTGCAGTACATGTTTGCCCTGAGTAATGGGTCCCCTAGAGTTCCAAAGAATTCATGAGACCTGTCCCGCCCCTATTTGAACCTAGCGGCGTGCTTGTAACAATTATACTTGACCACCAGCATGTTGTCGCTGCATTGGGTTTTACCTTTTTTCTGCATTTGCCCAATTAGTGGCTTAGTCAGGCCTCTCTGATTGTTTTCGCATGGCGCCGCAGGCAACTGTACCTCTGGCCGAGAGGGTCTTGAAGAGGGAGATGCTGATGTGAAAGTTATCAGTGTAGAGGTGATATCCCTTATCCAGCAGTGGGTGCATCAATTCCCACACAATTTTCCCACTCACCCCCATGACAGGGTGACATTCAGGGGGGTCAATATGTGTTGGGGCGGGAAGAGAGGAAGGAACAGACATGTGCAAAGTCAGCTAAACACAGCAGGACATATCAGGGTATCACCAGAGTTAGGCCTCTTTTACACATCAGTTTTTTAGAATCAGTCACAATCCGTCAAAGTGGATCCTGTGCAGATTGTAAAAAATGTATGTACCGGATCCGTGTTTTTGACGGATCTGTTGAAGCAGCACCTGTAGGAGTTTTAAAGGAACAGAATTCTAGAGAGAGGGAGAGATTTGTTTATGTGCCAGAAAGGAAAAAGCAGCTGTAAGGGTTAAATTAAAGAAAGAAATTATTCCAGGCTTGCTCAGTTTTAAAAAATGGAATCCGTCGCTGGATTCCGTCTTTTGACGGACAGCGAAAGTTCCTGCACCCATAGGCTTCCATTATAGCCAATGACGGACGGCTCTGGATCCGTCACTGTCCGACTTTTCGATGTACACAAAAAACGTTACTTTGTCCATTGTCTTCGTCCGACGGACAAAGAATTTACGACGGATTCATCAAACGACGGATGAAACGGACGGCTATCCTTCGCAGTCTGTCGCCAATACAAGTCTAAGAAAAAAACGGATTCAGTGGCATCATTCAATGGATTCGTTTTTTTAAAAAAAAGACGGATTGTGACTGAAGGCAAAAACTGATGTGTGAAAGAGGCCTTAGCTACTCACGCCATAGGCAGAAAATATAACTGACACTGCCTGCAGGATGCAGCGCAGAGAAATAGCAGACCTGACAGCAGAACTAGGCAGAGAAAAGCTAACTCCTGACATGACCGGGAGAGGGGAAGACAGGACTCAAAACCCGGACAGGATCATGACAGTACCCTCCTCTCAAGGGGGTGCCACCCCCAGGTTTCCCAAGATAAAGTGCATGAAAAGCCCGAACCAACCGATCAGCATGGACTGATCGCTCCCGGACCCAAGATCGATCCTCAGGACCGTAACCCCTCCAATATACCAAGTACTGAAGCGAACTGCAAACCATGTGAGAATCAACAATCCGTTCAACTTTGACCATCCACAGTGACAGGAGGCGGAGGAGATGGAGACCCAGCAGAGGTGTCACGTGCCCCGTCCTGTGTGACGCGACGAGCAGGCCGGTAACTGAAACAACAGGACGCGGCACATGTAAATGTCCTGTGTGACGCGGCCCGCAGGCCGGTAACTAATACAACAAGACATAGGGGAAAAGGGGAAACAGTTACAACGGTGGGCCCTGCGATAGGGAATGGGGACTTGGAGACCTCCTGCACTCCCCTGAGTCAGTGTCCCTAACGCTCCTAGCGTTCCCTATGCCGGTTCCGCACCGGGCGACAATCAGGAACCTGTAACCCTAGCACACCCTACACCTATCCCTTGCTAGGGAGCTGGGTAGTGCAGGCACTGGTCCCACCGCTGCACTAATACACACCAAGGAAAAACACAAACAGGGAACACAACTTAGCTTTACTCTGTTGCACTTGCTCCTGGCAACAGAGTCCACCATCAGAATGCAGCTTTCCTCCTGAATAGCTGCCACCCCTCTGTCAGAGCGACAAGGAAATCCCCTCTGACCGTGTCCAACACCTTTGTGCCACTTTAGCAACAGCGTCCAGCACTAGACTGCCACCTTGGAGCCAGAGTCCCGCACCTGAGTGCAACGCAACTGTCCAGCAACCAAGTCCGGCACCTGAGTGTAGCTTTCCAGCGACAGAGTCCAGCAAACTGCAACTCTACACCACAGCTGCCACTCCATCAAGCTTTGCAGGCATCCTTCACTGGCACCATAACTACCAATCCACCATGCCCTCCAAGAACTCCTTGCTGACACCATAGCTGCCACTCCAGGACTCTCCTCCAGCTCCTTCCTTCACCCAGGCTGCTTGGAACACACTAGCAATATCACCAACGTGAGTGAGCACTACTGACACACCTTTATTGAAGAAACACACCTGTCAGTGATTCCCGTGCAGTTACACTCACCACCAGTTTTTGCCCCCGGTGGCCAGTATGGTCATTGTACTGTATTTTTGGTTCTAGTTTTCCCCCCGGTGGTCAATCAATCAATCAATCAATCAAATTTATTATCGCCAAGTACATATTACATATATACAAGGAATTCTTTGTGGCAAAGAGGCAACATAATATATAACAACAGATACAACAAGTAACATCTAACAAGACAGATACAGTATATAGTCTACACATGACGATTTAATTGTTGAACAGAGAGTGGATAGAAGCTGTTCATATGGCGGTTGGTGCTGCATTTGGGGACTCTGAAGCGACGTCCTGAAGGGAGTAGTTGGAATGAGGAGTGTCCCGGGTGAGAGGGATCGGATGAAATTTTCAATGCGTGGGATCGAATACTCTTAAAATCCAGGATCTTTATGATAAGAGTATTCGATCCCACGCATTGAAAATTTCATCCGATCCCTCTCACCCGGGACACTCCTCATTCCAACTACTCCCTTCAGGACGTCGCTTCAGAGTCCCCAAATGCAGCACCAACCGCCATATGAACAGCTTCTATCCACTCTCTGTTCAACAATTAAATCGTCATGTGTAGACTATATACTGTATCTGTCTTGTTAGATGTTACTTGTTGTATCTGTTGTTATATATTATGTTGCCTCTTTGCCACAAAGAATTCCTTGTATATATGTAATATGTACTTGGCGATAATAAATTTGATTGATTGATTGATTGATTGACCACCGGGGGGAAAACTAGAACCAAAAATACAGTGCAATGACCATACTGGCCACCGGGGGCAAAAACTATCAAAAACACCAGTGCACTGACCATACTGGTCATGGGGGCAAAAACTATCTCCAAGCACAGAGAAAAAAAAGGTTATCAGTGCTTTTAACTGACATGATCCAGCAACGATCATGACAAGAGGAAGCTACAAATAACTTAAGAAGGGACTTATGGAACACGTTGGGGACCTGAAGCGACGAAGGTAATCATAAGCAAAAGGCAACTGGATTGTCACCCTCAATGATCTCGTAAGGACTAGTAAACTTGTTTCTGGTAGACAACCACACTTTATCTCCTACCAGAAACTTAGGTCCTACAGATAGTCGCTTATCAGCAAAATGTTTTCTGCTTGCCCTGAGCCACCCCAATATTCTTCTGGACCTCCCTCCACACCTCCCCCACCCGTTGAACCGCCGAATCAGACTCTGGACACCCCAAATCCAGCCTGGAAAATTCACCAAAATGGTGGTGAAAACCGTAGTTACAGGAAAACGGAGAAGTGCCAGTGCACTGATTAACCTGATTATTAAATGTGAACTCAGCCAAGGGCAACGAGCAACACCAATCGTCCTGCTGAGATGTGGCAAGACACCGCAATATCTTTTCAAGTCACTGGTTGGTCAAGCTAATATCCAATCTTTTACAAAATTCCCTCCAGAATTTGGATGCAAATTGCACCCCTCTATCAGACACCAAATTCAGAGGCACGCCATGCAACCACACAACGTGCTCAATAAACAACTTAGATAGTGTTTCTGCGTTAGGCAGTCCTACCAAAGGTACAAAATGTGCCTGTTTACTAAATCTGTCAACCACTATCCAGACCACAGTTTTGCCATTGGAAGGAGGGAGATCAGTGATAAAATCATGGACAAACGAGTCCAAGGTCTATCCAGAATTAGCAATGGCAATGGTACCAATTCCCCGGCCTGTTATGGGAGACCTTAATACCTGCACATGTAGTACAAGCAGACACAAACACAGCAATGTCAGAAGACATGGAGGAACACCAGAACAGCCTAGCAATAGCTCTCCATGTGGCCAAGACTCCAGGGTACCCACAGAAAGCAGAGTTGAGGAACTCCCGGAGCACCCTCAACCGATACTTAACAGGAGCAAAGAGCTTGTTATCAGGCAATGATGGAGGAGCAAGTCACTGAGCCTCACGAATATCCTGCTCCAATTCGGAGGACACCCCATCAACGACCACCCCATGCTGAAGAATGGAGAAAGGAGGTTTGGGAGGTGATATCGGATCCAAGCTGCGAGATAAGGCATCAGCCTTGACATTCTTGGAACCAGGCCGAAAGGTGATGGAAAAATAAAAACGTGAAAAAAAAAGCGACCACCTCGCCTGTCTAGGGATCAAATGTTTGGCAGACTCAATGTAAGACAGGTTCTTGTGGTCTGTAATCACCGTGATCCGATGAATAGCCCCCTCCAAAAAGTGCCTCCATTCTTCATAAGTCAGTTTTATAGCTAAAAACTCCTGATTCCTGACATAGTAATTTCTCTCAGCAGGAGAAAATTTCTTGGAGAAAAAAGCACAAAGTTTTAATTTAGTCAAAGTGATCGGTCCTTGAGACAGCACTGCCCCCACTCCCACCTCCGATGCATCCACCTCAACAATGGATGGTTCAGACGGATCAGGCTGGACCATACAGGAGCAGACATAAAACATTTTTTCAATGTAGAAAAGGCTGCAACTGCCGAGGGTGACCAGTCTTTAAGATCAGCCCCCTTACGAGTGAGATCAGTGAGAGGCTTGACAACCTGAGAAAACGCCTTAATAAATTTGAAATAGTAATTGGCAAAACCCAAGAATCACTGAAGACCTTTAAGGTCTCTGGGTTGCACTCAATCAACAATGGCCTGTACCTTTCCAGGGTCGATGCGAAACCCCTTGGCAGACAGGATGAACCCAAGAAAGGACAGCTCTTGGACAAAAAATGATGACTTCTCAGGTTTAGCGAACTGAGAGTTCTCCCGTAACCTCTGAAGAACTGCACGTAGATGACCCATGTGAGATTCTTTGAATGTCATCTAAATATACCACCATAAAGCATCCAATGAAGTCAGAAAATACATCATTAATGAAATTCTGAAAAACTGCTGGCGCATTCGAGAAACCAAAGGGCATGACCAAATTTTCAAACAAACCCTCAGAGATGAGGAATGCTATTTTCCACTCGTCCCCATACCGAATACTGATAAGATTATATGCTCCCCTGAGGTCCAACTTGGAATACCACTTAACCCCAGATAATTGGTTGTAAAGATTAGGGATAACGGGAGGGGGTAGATATTTCTCACCGAATTTTATTTAGTTCCCGAAAATCAAGGCAAGGACGTAAACCACGATCTTTATTTTTACAAAAAAGAATCCAGCAGCCACAGGAGAGACATAGGGATGGATGTGACCTTTATGTAAACTTTCTGAGGCATACTCTTTCATAGCAGTACGTTCCGGGCCGGAAAGATTGTACAGATGGGCTCTGGGCAATTTAGCACCTGGAATGAGATTAATAGTACAATCATAGGGGCAATGTGGGGACAAGATCTCAGCCTCTTTTTCAGAAAACACATCCTTAAAATCTTTCTGGTACTCCGGAATACCACCATCCAGATTAACGGACGACACCAGCACAGCAGAAAGACAACCCTTTGAACAATTAGGACCCCATTTCACAATATCCCGAGATTATCCATCAATAACAGGATTGTGCAGCTGTAACCAGGGGAATCCCAACACCAGTGCCGCTGGAAGATTATCCAGAACATAACATGAAATGTGTTTCTGATGCAAGAAACCCACCTTGAGGAGAAACTCCTCTGAGACAAGTTTAACAATATTCCTAACCAGCGGTGTTTTATCAATTGCAATGATATGAATTGGGGTTTCAAGCCTAACTGTCTCTGTTACACTAGGACACCAAGCTTGAGTAAAAGAAATTCATGGGTGACCCTTGGTCCATGAAAGCTGAAGTGGGTGTGTAACAATCCCCACAACAAAGTTCCACCTCCAACAAAATCTTTTGAATTGTGGAAAAAAGTACCTGAGAGTCCGGGTGACCTCTTCGAAAATCATCCAGACTCGGCAGCTTGTTAGTCGGTGGGCAAGAGGGGCAGTCCTTCATCCAATGTCCCCGGTTTCCACAATAGAAGAATAGTGTCCTTTCGCATCACCGCTTCCTCTCCTTCTCCTTGAGGTTAATGGCCCAATCCCCATAGGTTCCGTATATATGGCATCACCTCGGAATTAACAGGGTATACTGAATCCTCTCGCTGGATTACTCCTCTCTTCTGCAATCTCCAATCCATATGAAAGGCCTGAGTCATGGCCTCCTCCAAAGAACTGGGTGGTGGATGGAGAGCCAGAGCATCCTTAAGATGATCCTTCTGAACTGACATCTTAGCGCAGAGTCATTCCAGGTCACATCGGTGGACCACCGTTTAAACTCTGAGCAATACCATTCGGCAATGAGTTTGCCCCTGGAGAGACCCATGACTGTGTCCTCTGCCACCCTTACCGGGTCCGGTTCGACAAAAATCAGTCCTAAAGCCTCAAAGAACCTATCCACAGAAACACATTCTAGGGCAGTAGCAGGTAAAGAAAAAAACCAAGTTTCAGGACCCTACCGGAGTAATAAAATGATTATCCCCACCCGTTGACTCACATCATCAGAGGATTGGGGTCTAAGGGAGAAAAGCAGCCTACAACTCTCCCTGAATGTATGGAACTTCTTTTCCCTGGAGAAAGTATCTGGGAGCCTGACCGTAGGTTCAGGAGAGTGTAGCAAGACATCTATGGGTACCGAGTGCTTACAGGCTGATTGTGTAGTCGAACCCTGAAAAGACTTTACTGTCTCAGAAAATTCCCTCTGGAGTTGGTTATGGGAAGTGGCCAGGGCTCTATGTTCCACAGACAAGTCCTGCGACATTTGAGTCAGATTAGACATCTGATCCGCCAGAGTATGAAGTAGATCCATAAAGAGAGGAACAAAGAAAAAAAAACTGTCTATGGTCAGTTATAATGACATGCAGCTCTGCAGGTAAATGCAAACTCCACTAGATGGCAGCAAGGAGGGAGGACTGCACTTCTGCTCAGAGCAGACCAGCAGCACTGCAGTGAGGCTACCACCAGGTGTCAGCAGAATAGTCACACAAGCCGGGTCGATACCAGAGAGACGCGAAGTACCAAGGGGAATACCAAACACAGAGTCTGAGGAGCGCCAAAAGGTTGGTACTGGTCAGAAGCAGAACTACAAGAAGCAAGAGACAGGATCAGGTCTTACCCAAAGCAGAGTCAAGTACAGGGAAATCCAAACACTAAGGGAAACACTGAGTCGGGGCAGGAAGAGAGGAAGGAACAGACACGGGCAAAGTCAGCTAAACACAGCAGGACAAATCAGGGTATTACCTGCTACTCATGCCGTAGGCAGAAAATATAACTGACACTGCCTGCAGGATGCAGCACAGAGAAATAGCAGAGCTGACACCAGAACGAGGCAGAGAAAAGTTAACCCCTGACATGACCAGACCAGGAGAGGGGAAGACAGGACACAAAACTCAGTCTGGCTCATGACACATTTATTACTCTCATAGTACGGAGCCCCTTTTTTGCCCCCACACACCGTATAATGTTCCCACAGTACCACCATCCTCAATTTTATTTTTGTAATCAAGATAACGGAATGGAGAAAGTCAGCACTCACCCATTTTAGAAGATACTTCAGTCCTTCTACTGGTCCATATTCTTAGACCAGTGGACAACCAAACAAGAAAATACCGAAGAGGACCCGTGGACAAGAGAAAACCAGACAAGATATAATCTTAATAGATACCTTTATTAATAATACATAGATGGTGGTATAAAATACCATAAAATTAATATATAAAAAACACTAAGCACAAGTGGGACAATTTTACACAATATAAAAGAATTATTATATAGCTTGGACCAATTATATGGTATTTACATATGCATTCATATATATTTTAATATTCCTAAAAAAAATTTTTTTACATTATTAAAATAAAAAAAAATGAAAGAATGATAAATTCCTCTTAATAAAAATTGTATAATACTGTGAAAAAAATTCAGTGTTTTAAAGATCAATTAATATAGTGAAAATTTGTAACAAATAATGGTCACATGAACAGTGAATGGTGTAAAGTGAATCAACTTATAAAAAAAACACTGCTTGTTAAAGTGCAGTGTGCCAGTGCAAAAAACAAAGGAGGAGAGGAAGAATTGCAAAGGATTGCTGTACAAAGCTGAAGTGATGTAGTATATAAAGTGCCGTGCACCAATATGAAGTTTAGATAAAACCACTGCTTGCTGAAGTGCAGTGTGCAGCAAGGACTACACTACATTGCTGTACAAATATCGCTAGGAATTAAAAATGCTTTGAATGAAAATGCAAAAATAAGTATACCTTTGAGGTCCAGCACGTCCCACAATTGTGCTCCCCGACGCACGTTTCGGAATTAATCCTTCATCAGGGGTTAGCTACATTGTAAGTATGAAGGTTTTTATTCAAATAATGGCGCCGATATCAGCAATTCCGGTGTGGTTGCGGCGCATGCGCAGTCAGGAGGACCAGAAGCCCGAGCGCCAGACCACGTGACCGGAACGCACGGGCATACAGCCCGACGTAACCAAGGCCACGAGGACGCAGCAGCCCGGACCCCAGGACACAGAGTGCGCACGCGCGCCACCGGAATGCATGATATGACAGCAGAGCGGCATTGAATGTACTAATACAAGGCAGTATGATATGTGTTTTTAAAATGGCTAATGGGAACCATGTAGTATTTACTCATTTGAATAGGGACAAAGGGTTATAAATAAATAAATAATGATTAAAAAAATTATAAAAAAATAATAGAAATTAGATAAATAAAAATAACAAGATGAAAAGAAAAAAATTATTAAAGAAATAATAAATAATGATAAATAATAAAAAATAAAACTTAAAAAATAAAAGAAAAATAATAATATAATAATAAAATAAACAAATATCAATAATAAATAATAAAATAAATATTGTAAATAATAATGAAAAATAGCTAAAGAACCATATATAGTGAATAATATAGGAAATAAATATAATAAATAAATATATATAAAGATTTCCCCCCTTGTCAGCCTATCCAATTATTGATACATTTGTAAAAACTGTGAGTAGGGAATTTGACAAGATACCACGTTTTCCCTACACAGAAAATCTTAATAAAAAAGAAAAACTTATTTTAAAAAAATTACAAGAAATACCAGATGTGGTATATAAACCGGCTGACAAGGGGGGTAATTTAGTTGTATGGCCCACAGAGTTGTATGAGAGAGAGGCCTTTCGACAGCTAAAGGATGAACTGTGCTACAAAAAATTAACCTATAACCCATTAGATAAATTTCGGACAGAATTAATGGGTATATTGAAGGAAGCATTTGAGATGGGTACCATTTCCAAGGATTTATTTAATGCGTTACAGATGTCAGAACCAATGGTGTCCACACTATACTTATTACCTAAGATTCATAAAAATCAACCAACTCCCCCTGGTAGACCCATCATATCCGGATGTGGGAATTATCTGGAGAACATAAACAAATTTGTGGACTCTAGGCTACAACCGTTGGTAGAGGAACTTCCATCATTTATTAAGGACACAAATGAGTTCCTTAAAAAAGTGGATGGATTGCACATTGGAAATGACACTATATTAGTGTCATGTGATGTAGAATCACTGTACACGAATATCTGCCATTCTGATGGTATTCAAGCTGTTGAATACTTCCTACACTCATCAACTGTGCCTCGCTCCATGCGACAATTTGTGATGGATTTATTGGAATTTTCCCTTTCGCATAATTTTTTCTTATTTAAAGGGTCCTTCTACCTGCAGCTCCAGGGTACTGCGATGGGCGCATCCTTTGCGCCCGCGTACGCAAATTTATTCCTGGGGCTGTGGGAGAGGGACCTTTTTCTTTCTGGATCTGTACCACTTATGGAACATGTCCTAATGTGGGTTCGTTTCATTGATGATGTCTTTTTGATCTGGGATGGGTCATTGGAGCTACTTCATAATTTCATGACGCATCTGAATAAAAATCCTTTGAACATTCATTTGACATATCAATATGACTCAGATAAGATGGAATTTTTGGACGTAAACATATGGAGAGGTATGGACAATTGTTTACATACTGATGTATTTCGGAAATCTACATCAGTTAATTCTCTTCTTCATGCGAGTTCTTCGCACCCTCCCGCTATGATACGATCTATCCCAATAGGGCAATTTTTAAGACTAAGAAGAATTTGTTCAGATGAGGTAAATTTTGAAAAACAGGCCCTGGATTTGAAACAGAGATTTTTTGAACGTGGATACAGTCACTGATCCATTAAAAAAGCCTATAATCGGGCAAAGAACATTACACGACACCAAGCACTTTATGGTACTAAAACTGTAGAAACAAACCAATTAGTCAGATATATTACTCAATATCATGGTCAAACTGAAATGATGAGAAAATGTCTGACTAAATCATGGGGAATTTTGAAAACTGATCCTATTTTGTCTAAATACATAGGAGACAAACCTAGTATAACATTTAGAAGGTCCAAAAATTTGAGAGATTACCTTGTGAAAAGCCACTATATCTCTAACCCATCTCCTATTACCTTTTCATCAAACGCAAAAATAGATTTGGGTTCTAAACCATGTGGACAATGTGTGGCATGTCCAAACATTAACAGGACATCAAATTTCTCAAATTCGAACAACACTAAGAGCTACGATATCAAATACTCAATAACTTGTAAATCAAAAGCAGTAATCTATTATGCAAGGTGTCCTTGCTCTTTGATTTATGTCGGTATGACGATCCGACAATTAAAAGTTTGCGTTCGCGAACATGTACTAGGAATAATAGCTGCAAAAGAAATAGATGATATCTCTCTACTAAAAACTATCCCAAAGCATTTTAAAATTCATCATAATTGTGATGCTTCCTTATTAAGGGTAATGGGAATAGATATGATACCACAGAATGAAAGAGGTGGTAGAATAAATAATCTCCTGGCTAGGAAAGAGACTAAATGGATCTGGACCCTTGATACAGTATCCCCAAAAGGTTTGAATGAAAATCTGAGTTTTATTCCTTTTTGTAAACCAATTAGTTATTTTTAATCTGTTTATAATTTTATTGCTGCTATTTTATTAATTATATATTTTTTTATTATTTTTAGTATTTTATTGGCACGCGGCTATACATATTTTTACAATCTTCGAATCATATGAAGATGGAAGATGACAAGGGACTTTTTCTTCTTTTTCTTTTTTTTTTTTTTTTTAATTTATTATTATTATATGTATTATTCTGTTATATACTCCTTTATGTATATATATGTCATTGATACTATGTTTCTTATGCATATACCGATTTATATAATTTTTATATACATATTATAACTGACTATATACTTATTTATTTATTATTGATTGATGAATTTTCTAATGAACATATGTGGATATATATATAAGGTTTTTTATTGGTTATGATGTATATGAAATATATTATTCTTTATTTATTTTTTATTTATTATTTATTTTTTATTATAGATTTTTTTCATTATCATATAATGGATGTATACCTGAATGATTTAAGTATATTATATGATTTTTAATTGTTATGATTGTTATGAATTATGATGTTATTTATTATTTATTATTGTTATGAAATTTTGGATAATTTAGCAATTGATATATTATATATCATACATTTATGACGATATATTTATTTATTATATTTATTTCCTATATTATTCACTATATATGGTTCTTTAGCTATTTTTCATTATTATTTACAATATTTATTTTATTATTTATTATTGATTTTTTTTATTTTATTATATTATTATTATTTTTCTTTTATTTTTTAAATTTTATTTTTTATTATTTATCATTATTTATTATTTCTTTAATAATTTTTTTCTTTTCATCTTGTTATTTTTATTTATCTAATTTCTATTATTTTTTTATAATTTTTTTAATTATTATTTATTTATTTATAACCCTTTGTCCCTATTCAAATGAGTAAATACTACATGGTTCCCATTAGCCATTTTAAAAACACATATCATACTGCCTTGTATTAGTACATTCAATGCCGCTCTGCTGTCATATCATGCATTCCGGTGGCGCGCGTGCGCACTCTGTGTCCTGGGGTCCGGGCTGCTGCGTCCTCGTGGCCTTGGTTACGTCGGGCTGTATGCCCGTGCGTTCCGGTCACGTGGTCTGGCGCTCGGGCTTCTGGTCCTCCTGACTGCGCATGCGCCGCAACCACACCGGAATTGCTGATATCGGCGCCATTATTTGAATAAAAACCTTCATACTTACAATGTAGCTAACCCCTGATGAAGGATTAATTCCGAAACGTGCGTCGGGGAGCACAATTGTGGGACGTGCTGGACCTCAAAGGTATACTTATTTTTGCATTTTCATTCAAAGCATTTTTTATTCCTAGCGATATTTGCACAGCAATGTAGTGTAGTCCTTGTTGCACACTGCACTTCAGCAAGCAGTGGTTTTATCTAAACTTCATATTGGTGCACGGCACTTTATATACTACATCACTTCAGCTTTGTACAGCAATCCTTTGCAATTCTTCCTCTCCTCCTTTGTTTTTTGCACTGGCACACTGCACTTTAGCAAGCAGTGTTTTTTTTATAAGTTGATTCACTTTACACCATTCACTGTTCATGTGACCATTATTTGTTACAAATTTTCACTATATTAATTGATCTTTAAAACACTGAATTTTTTTCACAGTATTATACAATTTTTATTAAGAGGAATTTATCATTCTTTCATTTTTTTTATTTTAATAATATAAAAAAAATTTTTTTTAGGAATATTAAAATATATATGAATGCATATGTAAATACCATATAATTGGTCCAAGCTATATAATAATTCTTTTATATTGTGTAAAATTGTCCCACTTGTGCTTAGTGTTTTCTATATATTAATTTTATGGTATTTTATACCACCATCTATGTATTATTAATAAAGGTATCTATTAAGATTATATCTTGTCTGGTTTTCTCTTGTCCACGGGTCCTCTTCGCTATTTTCTTGTTTGGTTGTTTACAACTAGTGGGTTTACCACTTACCTTCATTGAACACTGGTGGTAGTACATTTAAACAATATAGCACTTATTACTATGATTACTATTTAAATTGTGTAGATATATTCTAAATATTCAGTGTTCGTGTGTCTTCTCTTAGACCAGTGGAGCACGGACCAGTAGAAGCGCAAATTAAGTCCAAAACGTTTGTCCGTCATATCTTTTTCTTTTGGAAATTACTGCACCTGCCGCCACGCTGCTAGCACTGTTGCACTTTTTGTCATTGTCCTGAATCAAATAAATTAAAAAGGACTGAAGTATCTTCCAAAAGGGGTGAGTGCTGATTTTCTTCATTCCATTGTCTTGATTATAAATAGTCACCCTGAAGATTTAATACAGTGGAGGTTGTAACATTGGTTCAATGTGTTCATATACTGGGTAAAAACTTTCTATTTGGTGCCTCAACACTTCACTATAATTATTTTAGGAATATTTTCACACTTTTTTTGTGTATTTTTCATGTAATATATGGAAGATTACATGGAGACATTGGCAGCAAAGAACTTCTGTCTTGATGTTCTTACATAAAAGCTTTTATAAAAGCCTCAAACTTCTGTGTGTGAATCAGAGCTGAGATCTAACATGACTGAAGATTGCAGTCCGGGGAAGACGGGAAACCTTCATATAGACGGCCGGTGGGGATGGAGTCAGTGACGGACTCTGGCCAAATATGTTTCTAGGGCCATAGTAGTAGAAGATGAAGATGTCGTCCTCATCATGAAGTAGTTATTTCTCCTGTCACGTGTAATGAATATCTCCTGCAGTATTGCTAATGCAGATTCCAGTGTCGGTAAATGAGACGAGAATTAGAGTTATGGAAGATGAGTCTATGAGGAACGTATTCAGCTGCCGACTCCGAGGAGGAAACTGCTTGATGTCTGTGGCCTATATATATAGGTTTTATTACTAGATGTAAAGAAGAAAATAAAATAGTGTAAAATAATTTCCTCTTATGTTTCCCTTATTATCTCCAGTAATTGTATTATTCCACAGGATTCTTATGATGTTACATCGGCTCATCTTCTCATTCAGATCTCTACAATATTGGATCCTCTCAGTGAAGATCTTCTACAAAAGAGAATTTTCCTGATTTACCCATCAAAGATAGATATGGACAGAGACAAGATGGCAGAGAGGATATTACACCTCACCCTAGAGATCCTCTTCCGGATTACTGGAGAGGTGAGAGATCCTGATGACGTCACATTACATCATTCTTATCTATGGGAATAACAGATGGACAGATCTGGAGATGTGAGGACTCTGAAATTGTCTGTAGTGAGATTTATTAATGCGTCTCTCCATAACCAGGATTACACAGTAGTGAAGAAGACCTCTAGTGAGAGCTGTCAAGACCCTGTGTCTGAGGGATGCAGAAGAACCCTGGGCCCAATCACGGGGCCTCCACCTCACTCCCTGATACATGAGAACATCAATGACCAGAAGATCCTAGAACTCACCTACAAGATGACTGAGCTGCTAACTGGAGAGGTGACACTGCTGGGAATGCTGGGACATTATACAGTAACACTATGAAGGGATGGAGGGATGACGATATAATTGTATGTGTCAGGTTCCTATAAGGTGTCAGGATGTCGCTGTCTATTTCTCCATGGAGGAGTGGGAGTATTTAGAAGGACACAGAGATCTATACAGGACTGTCATAATGGAGGTTTCCCAGCCCCTCACATCACCAGGTAAGAGACAGGACTAAATACACACGGCCTATATCTATATGAAAAGAATGAATTCAGTCCCTGTATGTGTTTCCTCCAGATTTATCCAGTAAAAGGACAACACCACAGAGATGTCCCCATCCTCTACTTCCACAGAACTGTAAACAAGATGATCCCTATGTTCCTCAGGATCATCAGGTAGATGGAGAGAAGGTGTCATGAGATCTCCCCTATGATGTGTAGACGGCTGTGAAGATCTTGTGCTCAGTCTTGTTTTATTCACCAGTATTATATGTTTTATACTTGTGTAATGAGAACGGTGGAGATGGCAGGATTAGAGCTGATCATAGATGCGACTTCTCCATCTGTACGTGACTTTTATAATATTTGTTTCAGGGTGAAGGTCTGACCCATATTAATACTACAGAGATATATGTGAGGGGTGATGAGCGGTGTAAAGAGGAAATTTCTACATATGACTACCCAGGTGAGTGGTAACCACTAATGCAGAGAAGTCACAGATTCTTCTCAGTCTCCGGCTGTGGCTGCTTTATCGGTGGTGTAGTGCAGCCGAATTACCAATCCCCTGGAGGATCTGGGTCGCCCTCCCAGGGCTGTGGGGTACTCGGTACCGGGCCGGTGTCAGGGGAATGTGTCACAGCAGCGGTGACCCGGTCCATGGCCCTGGGCGCCCAAGCAATGGGGGAATGTAGTTAATGGAATGGAATAGTTCGTGACGCCACCTGTGGTGTTCGGCAAGGGAGGTGTTAAGTCGACGCTGCAGACAGATCCGCTGGGACTGATGGTAGGGTGAAGCAAGGGTGTAAAAGCTCCCCACAGGTGAAGCTATAGTCCCAGAGCAGTGTAGAGGTGGATGGCACGGTGATGTAGCAGTGCCGTAAGGGTAGGAAGCAGACAAGACACAGCGGGGTGCAATTTCTGTACCTTTACTTGATAACTGCAGTCCAGGGTCCTGATTACAGATGGTAACGGAGCAGGCTAGCCTGGAAGCAACTCAGGGATTCTCTCTCAGCAGACGGGCTGTGCAGTCTCCTTCCTAGCGCTTGTTTGAATGAAGTACTCCAGTACTAAGTTACTCTGAAGTTCCTGCTGTCAGATGTTCCCAAGAACCTTACTTGCACGGCAGACAGCTGTAGCCTCTCTCGGGGACTCCCTTCTCTGGAGTCCTGGCTCTCTATCCAAGCTGCTGTTGTGCCAAAAGTCTTAGATGGGAGTAGGGCATTTGCAGCCTCCTACTCCTCTGGTATCTGCTGTAGGACCGTTAGTATCCGTACAGCCGTGGAGACCAGGCTCCTGTTCTTGCGCTCTCGCTGCGAGGGAGCTCTCCTTCCCTAGCTCAACCTCCAGCAGCTCTCTACACGTCTGCACACTTCACCCTCCGCAGACTAACTGACCCCCTTCCTCCTGGCCCTCAGAGAGCACTCCTCCCCTTAATCCTGGTTCAGAGTTCCCCCTGCTGGCCTAGAGTGGAACTGTGTTGCATGTATGGATTGACTGTGAGAGAGACCCATCATTGCCTCCAAGCCTCCAAGCCCCTGGAGGAAGGCAAAGCCACTGTGGCGACCATACTCCTGGGGGCACCACATTCCCCCCTAGTGCAAGTCAGCACTCCTGGGCTGAGCAAAACAGGAATATATGAAAACAGTTGAACATATATACAGTTACACAATAAGAATTGTACAAGATTTAAAAATGAAAAATGTACAAAAACCAAGTGCTTCAAAAATGGTCCTATGATGGCAAGTCCAAGCATCAATGTCCATCGTCTATTCCTGGGCAAATGGTGAAAGTTTTTGACCACACACAAGTCCTGTGGTTCAGTGTCCATAAAACAAATTCCAAAGGAAACTCTTACAGGTTACCTGTAGGCACAAAACTTTAGAACAGTTACATATTTACAGGTACAGGTGAACATTACTTTAAGTTATTTATATGCGATATCTAAGGGGTGGTATACCTTGTGTGGTGCGGGTAGACCTGCGTAAGACTGGTGTAGTAGGTAATGCACTGGATACACTACTGGGGGTTCTATGCAACACAGGGATACTAGACTGACTGTGACTTCTTAGACTCACCAAAGGTACAACAGGTTCACCACTGGCAGGGCGAGGGTTCTCTGGCTCCACTGCTGGTGTGGCATCTGCTACCCGATTTTCCTGATTCTCTTGAGTCACATCTTCCTGTGCTACCAATTGGGGAAACAGCAACACTGGCACCACTATAGCATCGTTCACTCTAGTCCAATTCGCAGGGAATTCTCCAAGCACTGTGCTGACCTTCTCTTCTTCCACCATGGGTTGGATGTTATCTGGTTCTTCTTTCCTTTCCTTCAACTGATCAGGACACAACTTCAAATGATCTCTCGATACCGCTGCTGAGGTCTCTCCTGCATCTTTACTAACAAGGCATACCTTAGTATTATCAAAATTTGAGGGCAGAATGGTATAAGGTTCAGCTTCTCATTGATCATCCAATTTGTGCAATCTTCTCTTTCTTTTCAAGACTTGCTCTCCCGGCGATAAAGGGACAGCAGGTGCATTTTGATTGTAAAGCTTCTCCTGCTTTTGCCTTGTCTGGGCCAAACTCTTCTCCACACATTCTTGAACTCTCCTGTACTGCTCCTGCCTCTCTGTGTCCCAATCAGCATCTGGGGATGCCACTTCAGGTGTCAGGACTCCCATGTCTAAGTCAATAGGCAGCTTACCAGGTCTTGCTCTCATTAAATAGGCTGGGGTACAGTTGGTAGAGTTCACTGGGATATGGTTGTAGAGGTCCACCAGATCGGGCAACTTCTCTGGCCACAGATTCCTCTCCTCCAAGGGCAAAGTCTTCAGGAGATCCATCACTACCTGGTTCATCTTCTCGCACATGCCATTGGTCTGTGGGTGATACGGTGTTGTCCGGATCTTCTTACAACCATACAGGTTACATAATTCTTGGAACACTTCTGCCTCTAAAGCTGGACCTTGATCTGTCAGCACTCTTTCAGGATATCCATGTGGCCTACAGAAGTGCTGTTGGAATGCTCTGGCTGCTGTCCTGGCTGTCTGATCTTTGACAGGCACAACTACCAGGAATCTTGAGTAGTGGTCCACAATGGTAAGTGCATAGATGTAGCCTGACCGGCTTGGAACCAGCTTCACATGGCCCAGGGCTACCAACTCAAGGGAGCTCTCTGGCTGTCCCGATCCTTTCTGCGCAAGTTACATTGTCCACACTCCCGGCAACACCTCTCAATGGCTTTCCTCATACCAGCCCAATAGAACCTCTCTCGGAGCAATACTTCCAACTTCTTCCATCCGAAGTGTCCAGCTCCATTGTGGTATGCTTCCAGGACCATTGATGCCTCTCTCTTTGGGACTATCACCTGCCAGACCAGCTCATGAGTGCGGGCATTGATACTCCTTCGACACAGCTTCCCTTCATAAATGAACAACCGGCCTCTCTCCTTCCACAACTGCTGAGTTTCTTCAGGAGCATCTGACTCTGGACGTGAGTCAGCTCGTGTCAGCAGCTCCTTTACCAGGCGGACTGCAGGGTCACTTTCTTGCGTCTCTGCCCAATTATGATGGGGCAATGGGTTCAGGGTGACCTCCTTCAAGCCAGACCGTCGGTTCCTCACTCCTTGAGCACGTTGGGCCGCAAGTGGCTGGTGGAAGGGAGGTAGCTCTATCTCTTCAAGAGCCTCAGGGTCTTCTCCTGCATCTGGTAGGTTAGGCATTCTGGACAGCGCATCAGCATTGGCATTCTTGTGCCCTGCCGGGTACTTAATGGTAAACTCATAGTTCGATAGCCGAGCCATCCATCGCTGTTCCAGTGCACCTAGTTTTGCAGTGTCCAAATGCGTCAACGGGTTGTTGTCCGTGAAGATAGTGAACTTGGCGGAGGCTAGGTAATGCTTAAACCTTTCGGTGACAGCCCAGACTATGGCAAGGAACTCCACCTTGAAAGAACTGTAATTATCAGGGTTCCTTTCAGTGGGGCGCAGCTTCCTGCTGGCATAGGAGATCACTCTTTCTTTCCCATTTTGTACCTGCGACAGTACTGCTCCTAGTCCCACGTTGCTGGCATCTGTGTACAGCACAAAGGGTTTGTCATAATCTGGGTAGGCCAGAACTTTGTCTCCTGTGAGAGCCATCTTCAATCTGGTGAAGGACCTTTCCAACTCTTCAGTCCATTCAAAGGTGGAATTTTTCTGTTTGGTCTTCTTGGACTGCCCCACCAGGAGATTTTACATAGGGGTGGCTATTTCGGTAAAGCCCTTGATGAATCTTCGGTAGTAGCCTACCAGTCCAAGGAATTGGCGTACTTCATGAAGGTTGCTGGGCTTCGGCCAGTTCTGAATGACCGTGACCTTATCAGGATCTGGTGCCACACCTTCTGCACTGACCACATGACCGAGGTACTGCACCCTGGGCTTCAGGAGGTGGCACTTAGAGGGCTTCACCTTCAGGCCAAAATTGGACAAAGCTTCAAACACTTCAGCCAGGTGTTCCAGATGATCTTCATAGGTTTTGGAGAAGACAATGACATCATCCAGATACAACACGACCGTCTCAAAGTTCATGTGTCCCAGGCAGCACTCCATCAGCCGTTGAAATGTTCCTGGAGCAGTGCAGAGCCCAAATGGCATATAATTGAACTCACAGAGACCCATTCGAATGGTAAATGCTGTTTTCTCCATGTCTGCCTCTGCCACGGGAACCTGCCAATACCCACTAGTGAAATCCAAGGTGGAAAAGTAATTAGCAGTTTTAAGTGCAGCCAATGATTCCTCAATTCTAGGTAATGGGTAGGCATCTTTATGTGTAATGCTGTTAATTTTCCTGTAATCAACACACATTCTCATGGTACCATCCTTTATCTTTACAAACACTATTGGAGCTGCCCAGGGGCTACAACTGTCCCTGATGACCTCTGCCTCCTTCATCTCTCTCAACATACTCTTAGCACACTGGTATTGTGTTGGGGGTATAGTTCAGTACCTCTCCTTTATGGGTGGATGGTCTCCAGTGGGGATATGATGTTGAACCCCTTTTGCCTGCCCAAAATCTAGTGGGTGTTTGCTGAATACCCGCTCATACTCTTGTGTCACTCTGTAAACCCCATTTTTCTGGTAGGAAGGTGTAGAGTCAGTTCCCACCTGCAGTTGCTGACACCACTCATCTGGTTGCTTCACAGAGCCATTGTCCTCCACTTGATCGGATGAGACCAAGGGTTCTGCTGCCTGCAAAGAGTTGTTATTGACAGTGAGTAGCTTAGCAACTGTGGCGTACCGAGGTATTGTGGCTTCCTCTTCCCCAAAATTCAAAAGGCGTACAGGTACTCTCCCCTTTCGTATATTAACCACCCCTCTGGCTGTCAGGACAGTGGGCCTGCTCTCGGAGTATACGGGTTCTACCAATGCCTGGTAATCTCTCCTTCTAAGACCTATAGCTGCCCGACACCAAACCAACATTTCACATCTGGTGGGGTATTGCAATGGGAAAAGCATCACTCACTCTGACGCTGCCAATCTCTCCACCAGAGAGTTCTACCTGTTGCCTTTGCATCATCGCTCGGATCTCCTTCTGTAGGACTCATTGTTCTCCGGAACCAGCAGTCTCAGCCACCTGTTGCAACAAGACAATAACCTCGGACAGACAGTTTTCAATTACATTTGTACCAATAGTCATCATGGGATTACATTCACGTCGGTCAATATCAACAACTATTAAACCTTGAGACTTTAGCTCTACCCGCCCCACTTTGACAGTAATTTCTTTACATCCTATCTGCGGTAAAGACTGACCATTACTAGCAACTACTGTCAGTTCATCAGTTGGGCCATGGGCAAGTTCTGAATCAGCCCAATATCTCTTGTACAGAATGTACGGCATCGTGGTCACCTGGGAGCCATTGTCCAGCAAAGCGTTCATGGGGATACCGTCAATCACCACAGGAAGGATTGGTCTCCCTCCCACATACTTGGCTCTCCAGTTCTTTGGACCTGGGGATCCTACTCCTGGGGGTTGGCCCTCTGCCCCAGGGGTTGCTCGTTTAAAGGACAATATCTGGCAAGATGACTGGCCTTGTAGCAGCGACGACAGATGGGACGTCCGTCCTGGTCATAGCGATCGTTGTTCCTTCCTCGAAGTGGCGGGGTTCTCCTCCGGAGCCACGGGACATCCTCTGGACTGGAAGCAAGCTGGATCTTTTCTTTGGAGGACACTTGTAGGGACTGCACGGTTTTAGTAAGTGCAGCCATTCCTTTGGTCAACTCCTGGACCTGAAGACGCAGCTCCTCAGTTGGATCTTTATCCAGAGTCTGTGCATCAGCCTCCACAGGGATGGAAGGAAAAGATGTTGCTTCCTGATGGTAGGTGATCGCTGGGCGCCTAGGGGGCGCTGGACAGCTGTCAGTGGACTCCTGCAGTACCCGAATAGCCCTGTCCTTAAAATCAGCAAAGTTCAGATCAGGGTTTTGCAGGGTTATAACACGCAACTGTCCTCTGTGGGTACTGGATAGGAGTCCTTCAATGAACTGCTCCTTTAACAGTTTATCTTCCTCCTTTACACTGTCAGGATCAACTTGCTTAACTGCTCGCAGTGCCTCCTGCAGGTTGAGAGCATAGTCCCTGGTACTGTCCTGCGTCTTCTGTTTACAGCCAAAGAACCTCATCTTGATTTCAGTTGCAGTGCGGGTGTCAAAGGTGCTCCTCAGCTTGGCCAGGATCTTTGCAACAGTCTCTCTATCAGTGTCCTGCCAGGCTTTCACCTCTCTCTGTGCTGCACCCGTTAGCTGTCCAATCAGGATATTCACTTTCTGGCCTTCAGACAGAGGGTATACTTTAAACAAATTGCACAGTCTCTCTTTAAATTCACTCAGGGTATGCGGCTCACCCGAGTACTGCGGTAGCCAGGCCGCTCCCGGTATTTAGGGCATAGACAGCGGTATTATGGAGACCGCTGTGGCAGGCGCTCCTCCTGGCAGTGCTGTGGGGTTGGCACCGGCGCCTGCCGCTGCATCACCATTTGGCGCGGACATCTTCTCCCCCCCTAGTTAACATTAGCCAGGGCCGGGGGTTATGTGAGCTCACCGGCGGCCGCTTCACAGGCCCGACGCTCCGGACTGTAGGCCTCAGCTCCTCCTCTTCTAGTGCGTTGTCCTCTCTTCCCACGCGGCACTTCACTTCTTCGCGCTCTGTGGCAGGCTCTGCCCACAAAGGCCCGTCTCTTTCTTCCCGCGCGCGCCAAGCAGCGCGGTAATGGCGGCAACTGGCGCCAATTTCACACAGTCTTTTGCACAAACACAGTCTATGGCACACAGGACCCGGGGATACCGGGCTCCTTAATCCTGTTCATGACGCCGAATTAGGTCGCCCTCCCAGGGTTCTGGGGTACTCAGTACGGGGCCGGTGTCAGGGGAATGTGTCACAGCAGCGGTGACCCGGTCCGTGGCCCTGGGCAGCCAAGCAATGGGGGAATGTAGTTAAAGGAATGGAATAGTTCGTGACGCCACCTGTGGTGTTCAGCAAGGGAGGTGTTAAGCCGACGCTGCAGACAGATCCGCTGGGACTGATGGTAGGGTGAAGCAAGGGTGTAAAAGCTCCCCACAGGTGAAGCTATAGTCCCAGAGCAGTGTAGAGGTGGATGGCACGGTGATGTAGCAGTGCCGTAAGGGTAGGAAGCAGACAAGACACAGCAGGATGCAATTTCTGTACCTTTAATTGATAACTGCAGTCCAGGGTCCTGATTACAGATGGTAACGGAGCAGGCTAGCCTGGAAGCAACTCAGGGATTCTCTCTCAGCAGACGGGCTGTGCAGTCTCCTTCCTAGCGCTTGTTTGAATGAAGTACTCCAGTACTAAGTTACTCTGAAGTTCCTCCTGTCAGATGTTCCCAAGAACCTTACTTGCACGGCAGACAGCTGTAGCCTCTCTCGGGGACTCCCTTCTCCGGAGTCCTGGCTCTCTATCCAAGCTGCTGTTGTGCCTCAAGTCTTAGATGGGAGTAGGGCATTTACAGCCTCCTACTCCTCTGGTATCTGCTGTAGGACCGTTAGTATCCGTACAGCCGTGGAGACCAGGCTCCAGTTCTTGCGCTCTCACTGTGAGGGAGCTCTCCTTTCCTAGCTCAACCTCCAGCAACTCTCTACACGTCTGCACACTTCACCCTCCGCAGACTAACTGACCCCCTTCCTCCTGGCCCTCAGAGAGCACTCCTCCCCTTAATCCTGGTTCAGAGTTCCCCCTGCTGGCCTAGAGTGGAACTGTGTTGCATGTATGGATTGACTGCGAGAGAGACCCATCATTGCCTCCACGCCTGGCATTACCCTCCCCTGGAGGAAGGCAAAGCCACTGTGGCGACCATACTCCTGGAGGCGCCACAGATCCATCTACCCCCTACCGTTACCTGCCCAGGTCTGTAAACTACAAAGCCAAATGACAGCGTACATAGAGTGTTCTGATAAATTAGAAAAACACTTGAAGAAAAGTATTATGATGGGTCTGCATCAGAAATCGGAGGGTAATGATGCTGTTGGCTTCCTAGAACCCTGATATCTTTTTGGATGAATCTACCTTCTCTCCCTTTGAAGCGCCATGTGTGAATGCCACCTCAGTGCACATGATCGACCTCTTCTTTAGATCGCCGGTTCTCAGGATCATGGAGGTCCCAGTGGTTGTACCCCAGCGACTACATAGGTCTCGGGATAGGGGATTACTTTGCATAATCCATTTAAATGGGTTTTCCAATATATACACTGTATTTTTCGGACTATTAGATGGACCTAGGTTTTAGAGGAGGAAATTAGGGGGAGAAAAAGACTGAAGAAAAAATGTGGTAAATTCTGTACTTAATATCCCCTATCCTGGTAAATATGGTCCCCTCATCTCCATCCTGAAACACATGGCCCCTCATCCCTATCCTGGTATGCATGGCTCCCTCATCCCTATCCTGGCATGCATGGCCCTCATCCCCATCATGGTATGCATGTCTCCTCATCCCCATCATGGTATGCATGTCTCCTTATCCCCATCATGGTATGCATGGCCTCCTCATCCCTATACTGGCAGGAACAATCACCCTCATACCTATACTGATATGCAGGGTCCCCATCTCGTCCTAGTATGCATGGCTCCATCCCTATCCTGGTATGCAGGGCCCCATCTCGTCTTAGTATGCATGGCTCCTTATCCCTATCCTGGTAGGAATGATCACCCTCATCTATATAATGGTATGCATGGCCCCATCCCAGTCCTTGTATGTATGGCCCCATTCTTATCCTGATATGATTGATCCCATCCTTTCCTTATCCTGGTATGCATGGCCCCATCAGAAAAGATAAAAAAAAAAAAACAATACACTTACCTTCCCAGCGCTCCCTTGCAGCATCTTGTTCTGATGCCAGCAGCTGCTTTAAACTTGTAAGCAGCGCTTGGCAGGGACGTTATGCGCTGCTTTCAAGCCGAAGGGCAGATGCTAGAATACTCAGTGCTCTCTGCATGCCAGGACTGTTTGCGCAGAGAGCAGTGAGTATTCATTGCTCTTCAGTAGCACGCACAGTCTCCAACACGACTTCCAGAGCACATTCCCCTCTTTTTTCCTTTCTTCTATGCTACACATCTGAATACAGATATGCACACACCATTAATATATAATTGGTTATTATGCAACACCATTCCCTATATAAATTATAATACACACTGAGCCCCTTCTAGCTATACATAGCCACTTTCCCCACCTAATAAATATATAAATTAATTAGCACCTGTACTCTCTCCGCAAATTCATTACCAGTCACTGCATACTCAACGCCTCCACTATGTACCTCCCGCTCCCCCGACTCATTATATTTACGTGCCCCTTCCCCCCCAATTCATTGTCATATCTTTTCACTCCGACCCTCTATTCATTATCAACAGCTCTACCCCCACATTCAATAAACATTTACTCCCCCACCCTCAAAATTCATTATTTGCTCTCTCCCTAGATCACCATTTGCTATCCCCACCCCCCACCTTCAATTCAATTGCTGTCCCTCTTAACACTCTCTCAGTTCATCATGTGCAGTCCCCCTCCCCCCACTTCATCCTGTGCAGTCCCCTTTACTCCATGTCATCCTTTGCAGTTCCTTTTAATCCCCGACTTCATGTGCAGTCCCCCTTTAACCCCCTCCCCACATCATCATGTGCGGTCCCCCTTTAACCCCCCTCCCCACATCATCATGTGGAGTTGTGGTAATTGCAGACAATTTGGTGCTTTCTATATTAACGTTTATAAGACTAAAGGGAACTTTCCTCAGTTACGGCTTGATCACCAAAAGGGGTAACACGGGTTGCCCTTGCAGGGGCTCTAAAACAAGCAAACACAAACGGGTAGAACACGACTACTTCCGGCAATAGCCGGTCACTATAGGGCCGCGGTATGGCCGACTACGCGTCCGTAAATATATAGTCAACTTAGCCGGCGTCCAGACGTCCCTCGCCGTTCAGGATGGTGGTCTCTCGGCGTAGTAGTCGCTGGGCCCAGTTGCTGAGGCGTTAGTGAAGTCTTTGCGCGCTCCGGCGCGCTGATGACACTGAAGCCCCACAGGCCCCAGTGGAGTCCTTGGACGGGTGGGCCGCAGTCCCCGGACTGGGGCAAGCAGCAGCGATGTAGGGTGGCGAATCACAGACCACCTGCGCAGCTAACGGCTGCGACGGGGAGTCCGCGGCCAGCAGAGGCTCGGCCGTTCCTCCCACACAGTCCCCTTTACTCCCCCACATCATCATGTGCAGTCCCTTTTACCCCATGTCATCCTTTACAGTTTCTTTTAACTCCCACTTCATGTGCAGTCCCCCTATAACCTCCTCCCCTCATCATCATGAGCAGTCCCCCTTTAACCCCCCACATCATCATGTGCATTCACCCTTTAACCCCCATATCATCATGTGCAGTCTCCTTTACCTCCATGTCATGTTTTGCAGTTCCTTTTAAACCCCACTTCATGTGCAGTCCCTCTTTACCTCCCCTCCCAAATCACACTGCACCCAGGGTTGGAACCACAGGTGGCATCATCCGTCACCTATCTCTGTCCCTGCATCTAGTAAAGTTATCCTAAACTTTCTGGGAGTGCGGTAGTTGGGAGAAGACTCACCTGGTGCTGGCTGCT
Organism: Dendrobates tinctorius; assembly: GCF_039654945.1. Taxonomy (NCBI): domain Eukaryota; kingdom Metazoa; phylum Chordata; class Amphibia; order Anura; family Dendrobatidae; genus Dendrobates; species Dendrobates tinctorius. The sequence goes on along the minus strand of NW_027361731.1, from coordinate 3,886,201 downwards.
GACATTGGCCGTGCTGGCAGGACTCCCTCGCAGCACAGTGATGTGCAGTGTGAGCAGCACAAGTCCCAGCAGCAGCAGGAGCTCCGCTGCCAGCCGCACCATCCTCTTGATGCATCCAGCTTTCAGTGCCTGCTCGGCTGCACCCCCGTTCTCCGGGATCAGGGAGGGCTGGCTGGGTGGAGGAGCCGCCGCCAGCAGCACCACCACCACCGCAGCAGCTGCACTTGGAATCCACTGTGGGACAGGAAGGAACAAAGCCCCTGGGAAAGCTTCAGGAGAGGGCAGCGGTGGCGGGCTTTTCAAACTTCTGCACAGGCCCTAGTGCGCACTCTACTGCTTCTCCTCACATACGAGGGCCGCATTCACGGGCTGACGCGAGTCGCCATGGCCCTGGTCAGCGTGTTCACTGAGAGAGTGTGCGCACACCAGGACCTGTGCAGAAGATTTAAAGGGCCGGCGGCCCATTTTGAAGCTCAGAGCAAGCATCTGACCGCCTGGGCAGATTATCAATCCGGGACTGCTGACTTTTCAGTTTGTATTAAAATTAATTTCAAGAAGGATTGTGATAAACTACATAATAAACATTACACCTGTGCCATGATATATCTCTAAGGCTACTTTCACACATCAGGTTTTCGGCGTCAGGCGCGATCCGGCGTCGTGCCGGAGCGCCGGATCCGGCAAATATTTCGTAAAACCGGATGTGACGGATCCGTTTTTCTGCCGGATCCATCTTGTTCTTCACAGACAAAACCGGATCCGTCTCATCCGGTTCATCCGGTTTTTGTTCCGTTTTTCGATGGATTACGCCGGATCCGGTTTTTAAAATCGCCCCTTGTGGCCTTCCAAACGGGATTGGCTACTGAAAAACTATATATAGCATGTTCCTACAGCCCTTCTTTGACAGGTTGGAGAGGAGAAAGTGCAGGTTGGAGAGAAGAGCAAGTTACTGGCGAAGATGGATGTTGTGATTGGAAATATTTTGAAGAATTTGGCGGATTTTACAGCTGAGGCGAATCGTTTGAGGGTGATTGTTCTGGAGAAGGAGAGAGCGAGACAGCAGCGCATCAGGCATCGTAGACGACGTTTGTGGATCCACCCCATCACAGCCAAGAGAATGACGCGTGGGGTCTATTCTACACTCTGCATGGACCTTAGGCTACTTTCACACATCAGTTTTTTGCCATCAGGCAGGATCCGGCTATTTTTAGAAAAAACGGATCCGGCATAAATTTTGGAGAACTGTAGAAACGGATCCGTTTTTTTGCTGGATCCATCTAGCAGGTTATATCTGTTCCTGGGGGCTGGCCAATTGGATCTGAGCATGCGCAGACTTAAAAAAACCGGATCCGGTGGCTGGATCCGTCTTTTTCTGGATCCGGCGCATTCCGGCGCCCATAGACTTTCATTGTAGCAAAAAGCTGGAAGCGCCGGATCCGGCGCTTCCGGCTTTTTCGCCGGAGACAAAAAACGTTACAGCAGCCGTTTTTTCCAGACGCCGGAATGAGACAAGTTGCCGGATCCGGCAAAAAACGGATGAAACGCAATGCCATCCGGCACGATCCGGCGCTAATGCAAGTCAATGGGGAAAAACTGGATCCGGCATTGCATTTTGCCGGATCCGGTTTTACAAAAAAAAGCCGGATCGCGCCTGAAGGCAAAAAACTGATGTGTGAAAGAGGCCTTAGACGAAACCCGGAGAAATTTTTTGGATATGTTAGGATGAAAATGGAGAATTTTGATTACTTGGTGGAGCGCATTGCACACCTCATAAGAAAAGCGGATACCTATTGCCGCTTCTCCGTTTCACCCGCAGAGCGTCTGATGGTGACTTTAAGGTAAGCCACATTTATTGGATGTGATCGCATCAGAGCACACTTTCACTGCAATCTTGTTGGTGGTAGTTTGTATCTCCAAGTGTTATAGCTGAGTTTTGGTATGTAATGCTGTGATTTTAAACTAATTGATTGTTTTTTAATTCCCCACAGATTTCTTGCAACTGGAGAATCCCTTTCGTCACTGCATTTCCAGTACAGACTCGGGATTTCCACCATATCTGGAATAGTGAAGTACACATGCCGTGCACTGTGGGACTCCTTAGCTGAAGAGTTTTTACCAGAGCCCACAACAGAGAGGTGGATTGAAATTTCAGAAAAGTTTCAACAGATATGTCAGTTTCCCAACTGCTTGGGCGCTGTGGACGGGAAACATCCGCATTGTAAAGCCAGCCGGATCGGGATCGGAATATTTCAATTACAAGAAATATTTTTCCATTGTCCTCATGGCCATCGCTGACGCGGAATACAAATTTATTGCTGTTGATATTGGGGCCTATGGCCGCTCCAATGACTCTCAAGTTTTCAAACTGTCTGCCATGGGGCGTAAACTGTATGGAAACACCTTCCAGTTCCCACCCCCTAGACCGCTGCCGCAAACATCTGGTCCACCTATGCCATTTGTCTGTGTAGGGGATGAAGCCTTCCAGCTGTGAGAACACCTTTTGAAACCGTACTCTAGCAGAGGATTGTCAAGAACAAAACGCATTTTTAATTACCGCCTCACAAGAGCAAAAAGAATGGTTGAATGTACCTTTGGTATTCTGATAGCCAAATGGCGGGTCCTATTGACTGCGATCAACCTCAAGACAGAAACTGTGGACGAGGTGATCAAAGCTTGCGTGGTACTCCACAATTTTGTTATCTGCAAGGAACCCATTTCCATTGAGGACACCTCTGAAGAAACCACCTTGCAAGATTACCATGACATTACCACTAGAAGTTCTGTGACGGTTTCAGTAATGAGGGACAATTTTGCACTATACTTTATGTCACCTCAAGGCAGAGTACACTGGCAGGATGACAGAGTGTGAAAGATTTGTGCCCTTAACCAAACTTGTGTACCAACAGTATATACCTTTGCCAACCAAAGTTGGCTATCTTGTCATGGTCTTACTATTTTTACCTTTAGGCCACAGGTGTGTACCTGGTTGTGTTTTATGCAAAGTATTTCACCTTTTAACAAAAGTTGTGTACATTGTTAGGAAATCACCAACAATAAACACAACTTTTTAGGTGAAATACTTTGCTTCAAACACAACCAGGAACACAACTGTGGCAAAAAGGTCAAATTTACCCACAGTTATATACCAGGTTTTGAATACCTTTTGACCTTTGAAATTATTTAACCTTTTTTTGTAAACATATTTCGCCGCAGAAAGAAATGACAAACAACAATTGTAAAAGTAATTTAACTTTTATTTAAAATTTTTTTTTTTGTAAAATGTTTTTAAAGTTAAAAAAACTTTTTGAATAAATGTTTGAAAACAAACAAATGGGCATTTTTATTAAAAAAAAACATTACAACTCGGTGTAGTGAGGGGTGGAAATACTGCTGGAGGGGCTGCGGGACACTTCGACACTGGGAGTGTGGAGAGAGGACTGGGATCATGGTGGGGAAGGAACAGTTAGAGGTGAAGGTATGGAAAAAGCTACAGAATGGGTGGACATGTGGGAGGCAGAAGAGGTGGTGGGCGGTGGAGTGGAGGGTTGGGCAGGGACTGTAGGAGCAGATGATGTTGATGGCAAGTTGTATGGGGAAGGAGTTTGGTACGGGGCAGGTTGCTGGAAGTGGGGAGATGTCTGGTACTGGGGAGGTTGCTGGTACTGGGGAGTTTGCTGGTACTGGGGAGTTTGCTGGTACTGGGGAGGTTGCTGGTGCTGGGGAGGTGGCTGGTGCTGGGGAGGTGGATGGTATGTAATAGGAGGGGGAGGATGGAAAGTGGCTGGAGGGGGTGCAGGTGGAGGAACTACTGTGGTGGGAGGAGGAGGTTGGGAGGTAACGTGCTGGAGAGCACTGTGGCATGAATGCATTACATGCATCTGCTGGGTAGGAGAGAGCGTTTCCATGCGCTCCACAACAGACCTGAAAAAGGTGTGGTTTGGCGAAGATCTTGCTTCTGAATGCATGGTTTGCAGAAGTGTCTTCACCTCCAGAATGCTGGAGTTGATCTGCTGAAAGCCTGCGGAGATTTGCTCTGACAAGACTTTTAGACAGTTCTGGAAAGATGCATTCAGATGCAAGAACTCTGGCGCATAAGTCTTTTCCTGACCCCTCTCCCGCTTCCGCCCAGTACCCGCAGGTGTACTAGAGGTGGCAGGGGCAGAAGGGTGGGGTAAAGGGAAAGCGATCTCCTCACCAGCAGCTTCATGTAATGTAGGCGGCCACGATGCTCCTGTGCTGGTAGATGGGACAGATGGGTCGAATGTGTGGGAAGGCTGGGAAGGTGCAGATGTACCGGGGCGGTCGAAGTGTCCCTCGGTGCCGGTCTCCTCAGGGATCGCCTCAGAAGGGTCCAATCGTGCAGGCTCCCGAGTGCTGCTCACCGTGCTGTGGAATAAAGAGAAAAAAAAAACAATTAAAATAGTGACATGGTATGGCCCTGGCTGAAAAAAAAAAGTTACATCTAAACATTTTTTTGTCACATGTGGTGTGTAATATTTACCTTCTGGTGACCATTGTATCCCGGAGGAACGACAGGGCTCGTGCGTACTTGTACTTGCTCCTGCGTCCTCCAGATCCACTCGGGGCCCGCATCTCTTTATTGAACTCGTTCTTGAAACGATCCCTCACAGACCGCCACCGCTTCACAATTCTCTCCCCTGAAACGAGAAAGGACAAAGTGGTTAGTATACAACATCAGTGTTTCCCAAACTCCAGTCCTCATGGTCCCCAGGGGTCATGTTTTCAGGATTTCCAAAGTAAATAGAAATCCTGAACACATGATCCGTGGGGACCACGAGGACTGGAGTTCGGGAAACACTGGTTTAAATCAAGCAACCGGTACTGTATATACTTACGCTCTTTAATCTGGGCCCGAGCATCGAGGTCCTCCCAGCGGTCCACAAGGAGCGAACAGATTTCCTCCCAGAGTCATCGGGTAACGATAAGGTCAGCATGGCGGCGGTCAGCCATATTCCATAGCGGCTCCCTTTCTCTGACGAGATCGATGTGGTGGTCCATATCAATACCTCCATCCTCACCGTCAGAGTCGGGAGCACGCTGTGAAGGCTGTTAAAGAAAAAGACAAAAATAACATAATTAGCCTCCACAAAAGAAATGAAATAAAAAGTGCAAAAAAACAAAGCAAAAATATTTATACTTACACTCTGGTGACCGCCGCGTTGCTGTCGCCGACGACCCTGGGAGGCACTGCGAGGACCTCTTGGCCGAGCACCAGATTGGGAAGACTAGAGAAGAAAACAAAAAATGTTATGTCTTTGGATGTAGGCATTTGTTTGCTGTGTGTGGTCTGCAGAACATTGTTTTCTATGTGTTGTGTGTAGTGTGATGTTGTGTTTCTGCGTTTGATGCAAAAATCTTACCAATTGTGAGCCCACTCCAGGTGTCTGTCCACCCCTTCCTTCTTCTTCTGGGAGCTCCTCTTCATCTTTTGATTCCGGTTTTGAAATAAAAGGCAATGAATAGACATATATTACAGAGATGATGGATTTTGGAAATAAAAACTTACCGTCAAATGCTGACGATGCGAGGGAGGGCTTCCAGAAGAAGATGTGCTGTCTTCCTGCTGGCCAGACTCCATGGCTGTGGGTGGTGTTACTGCTGCTGCCATTGCTGCAGCTGCTGCTGCTGCATCTCTTGGGCGGCTGTTGAATAAAGAGAAACAAAGGGCCAATGAATATCTTGATATTCCATGGCCCTAGTTTGGAGGAATGGGGGATTTGATAATTACCATCTCTCATCTGCTGCTGGACTCCCCTCCCGTTGTTCAGCATGCTGCTCCAATTGGGGTGGTGGTGGTGCTGATGGTGCTGCTGCAGATGTCTCCTGCCTTCTCCTGCACCTGGTTCTTGTCTTGGGTGGCATGTTGGGTGTGGCTGAGGGTCCCACTGTCTTGCTTTTATATATGTGTCTTGTGGGCAGAGATACTGAGCATGCTCAGACCAAAAAAACCGGATCCGGCCACCGGATCCGGCTGTCGCCGGATCAGGCGCATTGCGGCGCTCATAGGCTTTCATTGTGTGAAAAAGCCGGACACGCCGGATCCGGCGTGTCCAGCTTTTTCGCTGGAGACAAAAAACGTTACAGTAGCCGTTTTTTCCAGACGCCGGATCGCGACACATTGCCGGATCCGTCGAAAACTGGATGAAACGCATGGCCATCCGTCTCGATCCGGCTCTAATGCAAGTCAATGGGGGGGAAACCGGATCCGGCATTGCATTTCGCCGGATCCGGTTTTTGTCAAAAGCGCCGGATCGCTCCTGACGGCGAAAACCTGATGTGTGAAAGAGGCCTAAGCTGTGCGTGGCTGATGGCTGTAATATACATTTATTCACCCCTGCAGTAGATGTGTTGGCATGGCTCGAGGCCTGGTTTCATGGATTCACTCCACGTCATAAATTATATTGTTTTTGATCCTAAGAAATTCAGATTACAGCACAATCTCTCCTGAAATGGGGAGCAATATTATTTTCTCTAATCTTCTGGTTAGGACTCATAGTAGCTCCAATGGTCCACCATTAATGAGTGCATCTCCGGTTTACTGTTGGAGTTCTCCCCTTGTTCATACATTGTTGTTGAGGATATAACATACTTTTTTATTCTATGTCTTTTTTTACCTGTTCATTCTGTTTGATTGTGGTGGGATTGTCCTGCGTCACTTATGTGAGAAGGACAGAATACAGAATCAGAAGACACAAGAGTAGTCAGTAAACGGGCCACGGTCACAACAGGAGACAAATACACAAGCCGCGAGCTGAGCACAGAGGACTGAACCAGAGGAGAACAGCGCTGTATCTGGCAGATTCCAGCCATATGCTTTGAGGTTTAGTAGGGTGTGGTACTTTCCATTTGGCTGAAGTAGGGAGCAGATTACTCCAGCTGGACCCCAGGAACAGATCCCAGATGAGATTGGACACACCATATGCAGAAGCCCTAATATAACTAAATGACAGAAACCAGAATAGTCGAAATCCCCATAAAGTGATTCCATTTTATAAATTAATTCACTGAGTGTTATAATCTATATGAGGACTGAATATTTTGACTCCACAGTCACTTTCCGGAAATTAACACCCAGTGGATGTTGGAGAGTGAAAATTACAAATTTGCCATTTTATTACCCAACACATAGTGCCCAGATTGTGCTCCAGAAGACACACACCATAAATAAGTGGGTTCTTCTCACTATAATATTGCTAAATACAGGGATCCTAAATGTTGTGTGAGCACACTGCAAGGCTCAGAAGAGAGAGCGGATTTTCCAGGATTGGTTTATTGAAACCTTGTTGCTTTTTAACAGCCTTTCAGCCACTAATAGTGTGGGAACCTCTATTTTTTCCATTGACAGATGATGGACCTGAGTGGGGACTTATTTTTTGTGAGATGAGAATTGGTATTATTTTTGCCTACATAACATTGATTGGTTTCTTTTTATTTGATATTTGGGAGGCAGAATGAACAAACAGTTGAACTCAGACTCAAATAGGCTTTATTGTCAGGACCAAAATACATTTAGTGTTTCCAAAGCAAGGAAAGTAAATGTGACAGGGGAGTGGATCGGGATCACCACACACTACTGGTTCATCCAGCAAGGTTTTCTATTAGACTGTGAACTGTCATTGTCTTGGTATATAAAGTTTTTTACATAGCTCCCCATTTTTATGAACAGTTTAAGTAGAAATATTCAAAATTATAAAACTCGAGGATATTTTATTAAAAAATAATTGTTTTTTATCTTAGCAGATAACTGTACCAGGAGATCAGAAGGACAGCTGACATCTTCAATTTTTAAATCTGATGATCTTGAGATCCTACAAGATACAACGGGCATGATTGCTGTTAATCCAGATATAGCATTATCCATTCACAGCAAAGATCTGTCATCTGATCCTATGGAACAAGTCCCATCTTCTGACTCATTACCGACTATTAAGGAAAATCAAAGTCACAAAATAGGCATTAAAAAACAAGCTGCGCCTAAAGCAAAGAAGATATTTTCTTGTTCAGAATGTGGAAAATGTTTTAACCGGAAATCGAATCTTGTTGCACACCAAATAACTCACACAGGAGAGAAGCCTTTTTCCTGTTCAGAATGTGGAAAATGTTTTAACCAGAAAATACATCTTGTTACTCACCAGAGAACTCACACAGGGGAGAAGCCTTTTTCATGTTCAGAATGTGAGAAATGTTTTAACCTGAAAGCACATCTTGTTATTCACCAGAGAACTCACACAGGAGAGAAGCCTTTTTCATGTTCAGAATGTGGGAAATATTTTAGCAATCAATCAGATTGTGTTAAGCACCAGAGAGCTCACACAGGGACGAAACCTTTTTCATGTTCAGAATGTGAGAAATGTTTTAACCAGAGAGCACATCTTGTTATTCACCAGAGAGCTCACACAGGGGAGAAGCCTTTTTCCTGTTCAGAATGTGGGAAATATTTTCACAGTAAATCAGCGCTTGTTTTTCACCAGAGAACTCACACAGGGGAGAAGCATTTTTCATGTTCAGAATGTGAGAAATGTTTTAGCAATCAATCAGATTGTGTTAAGCACCGGAGAGCTCACACAGGAGAGAAGCCTTTTTCATGTTCAGAATGTGGGAAATGTTTCATCCAGAAATCACATCTTGTTATTCACCAGAGAAATCACACAGGGGAGAAGCCTTTTTCCTGTTCAGAATGTGGGAAATGTTTCATCCAGAAATCACATCTTGTTAGTCACCAGAAAACTCATATAGGGGATAAGCCTTTTTCCTGTTCAGAATGTGGGAAATGTTTTAACAGTAAATCGGTTCTTGTTAGACATCAGAGCAGTCACACAGGGGAGAAGCCTTTTTCCTGTTCAGAATGTGGGAAATGTTTCAACCAGAAATCACATCTTGTTAGTCACCAGAAAACTCACACAGGGGAGAAGCCTTTTTCCTGTTCAGAATGTGGGAAATGTTTCTGCCAGAAATCACATCTTGTTTGTCACCAGAAAACTCATACAGGGGAGAAGCCTTTGTCCTGTTCAGAATGTGGGAAATGTTTTAACCGGAAAGAGTGGCTTGTTAGTCACCAGAAAACTCACACAGAGGAGAAGCTTTTTTCATTTTCTTAATGTAGGAAATATTTAATTTGGAAATCAACTGTTAATAAACATCAGAGAAGTCACAATGTTGGAATAGTTTTAACCAAAATTGGATCTTCTTAAATGGGTTGTCTCTGGTCATTCCTCATGTTTGCTGACAAAAGGATAAAACTAAACTTTATTAATTCCAAATGTAAACTATAAACTATACTGTAAACTATACCCATAATTCACCCCCTGAAAGTTAGTCAGAAGGTGACTAATAGAAAAAACATATACACCACATCTCAGTATATAGGGTGAGGTGACATATTCACACTCACTCTCCAAGCTTCTCATTTCTACGGGTTTCATCATCCTCACCAAAGATGACTCATCAGGAGACTATTTAATATTGACCTATATTCAAGCGAGACTAGACAACAGAAAAAAAACTAAAATCATGTATCATGTTATCCGAAACAGTCAGAAAGCTAACCACATATATGCAGATCCCAGACTTCAAACTATATACATCGTAAGTATATAAGCCAATCCAGTGGTGGTCAGTCAGGAATAGAAAGTATGTGAAAAGCCAGTATAAATATTGTGTTTTTCCTCCTATAGTGACTGCCCTAGTTTGGTATTGTAACAGGTGTCAATTAGTAGTTCAGACAAATTGTCCTAGATAGAGTTGAGCGAAAAGGGTCGGTCAAATTCAAAAATCACCGACTTTCACCAAAGTCGATTTTCATGAAACGAAACCTGACCATAGAATGAGGTCGGCCATGAGGTCGCCTACCAGAGTGCCAAAGTCGCGTTTCAAATGATGCTTCCAGCGCCTTTTTTCAGCCAATGATGGAGGACACACACTGTGGTCAACGCGATGACATGTGCAGCGGCCACCACCATCTTAGAGAAGGGCATTGTAGTGATTGGCTGGCTTTGTGTGACATCACAGGGGCTATAAAAGGCCGTGACCGCCGACCGCCATCTTACTTCTGCCGATCTTAGAACAGGGAGAGGTGCTGATGCTGATGCTGAATAGGGAGAGCGTTAGGCAGGGAAGAAGAAAAAAAAAATAGCTTCTGCTGCTAGCGCTTTTCACTGTACAGTTAGTGTGCAGTGAAAATGGTGGATTTTAGTTGTGTGCAGCAGCCCTGGTGGTGATTAGGCTGCCTTTTAAGGCTACCTGATAGCTGCATTGCTGTGTGTACACTGCTGTTCAAACTGCTTCTTTCAAAGCACTCCTACTTTTATTATTTTGTTCTGCTCATTTACCGAGCGTTCATTTTTTCACACACCGTATAGCGGTGTACGCTCCTCCCACACTACCATGTACCGGCTGGTATCATGGACAAATACAAGCTGTGTGTTTTTCTGCAAAAACAAGCCGAGGTGATTTGCCATTTTTCCAGACCTACACCGTATAGAGCTGTCGGCTTTGCAAACAGTTTAGTATATACACTCACTGGCCACTTTATTAGGTACACCTGTCCAACTGTGTGTTAAGACTTAATTTCTAATCAGCCAATCACATGGCGGCAACTCAGTGCATTTAGGCATGTAGACATGGTCAAGACAATCTCCTGCAGTTCAAACCGAGCATCAGTATGGGGAAGAAAGGTGATTTGAGTGCCTTTGAACGTGGCATGATTGTTGGTGCCAGAAGGGCTGGTCTGAGTATTTCAGAAACTGCTGATCTACTGGGATTTTCACGCACAGCCATCTCTAGGGTTTACAGAGAATGGTCCGAAAAAGAAAAAAAATCCAGTGAGCGGCAGTTCTGTGGCCGGAAATGCCTTGTTGATGCCAGAGGTCAGAGGAGAATGGGCATACTGGTTCGAGCTGATAGAAAGGCAACAGTGACTCAAATTGCCACCCGTTACAACCAAGGTAGGCAGAAGAGCATCTCTGAACGCACAGTGCGTCGAACTTTGAGGCAGATGGGCTACAGCAGCAGAAGACCACACTGGGTACCACTCCTCTCAGCTAAGAACAGGCATCTGATGGCTACTTTCAGCAGGATAATGCGCCATGTCATAAAGCTCGAATCATTTCAGATTGGTTTCTTGAACATGACAATGAGTTCACTGTACTCAAATGGCCTCCTCAGTCACCAGATCTCAATCCAATAGAGCATCTTTGGGATGTGGTGGAACGGGAGATTCGCATCAGGGATGTGCAACCGACAAATCTGCGCCAACTGTGTGATGCCATCATGTCAATATGGTCCAAAATCTCTGAGGAATGCTTCCAGCACCTTGTTGAATCTCTGCCACGAAGAATTGAGGCAGTTCTGAAGGCAAAAGGGGGTCCAACCCGTTACTAGCATGGTGTACCTAATAAAGTGGCCAGTGAGTGTATATCTGCTGTTTGATTAGGGCCCAAACTATACAGAGACAGCTTGTGTCACTCCGTATAAACATAGCCTGAGATTTACAATCTTCCATACAGACACCAGATAGCGGTGTACGATCCTCACACACTACCGTGTACCGGCTGGTATCACGGAAAAATACAAGCTATCTGTGTGTCTTTTTCTGGAAAAAAAAGACGAGGAGATTTTCCATTTTTCCAGACCTGCACCGCATTGAGCTGTCCGATTCTCAAACAGTATTGTATATCTACTGTTCGCATTACAGTCACATCTATACAGAGTCAGCGTGTGTGTGTTGTTAGTTACACAAAAAACGTATCCAGCAGTACACTTCTGATGCAGTACTGTATATCTGCTTGTTGTATTACAGTCAAATACATACTGGGATACCGTCTGTGACTAACAAAAAATATATGTAGATTTAATTTTTTTAATACACCTTACACAGCTGGACGCTCCTCATACAGTACCATCTCTCTGCTGGTATTTTGGGTACATTTTCCCAAACATGAGGAAGAGTATGGTGGAAGAGGCCACGGACGTGGGCAGGGGGGCGCGGCTGGTACTGATGGTGGGGGTGCATCGGCTGGTTATGGCAAAAGCACAATAGCAGCTAAGGCAGGAAGTGTTGAGCCTGCGTCATTGTCTGGCCCAAGAAGGCCTGTAAGGTTCCCTTTTCTTAGAGTAGGAAAACCGCTTTTAAAGCCGGAGCATCAGGAACAGGTTTTGGCGTACATTGCCAAAATAGCCACCAGCTCTATTGCCTCCTCTTCTGAACGTTCCAAACCTGCAAGCACGGAGTCATCAGTGCAGGGTTCTGGTCAGGAAAAACACCTTTCCTTGTGTCCTTCACCCACACCAAAAGTGAAGGATGCGGCAGCCGACACTTCAGATTACTCTATGGAGCTCTTTTCACATACCATGCCTGGGTTATCCAGTCAAATCCTGAATTCCCCAGTCCAAGATGAATCTGACATGGAGTGCACTGATGCACAGCCACTGCTAGATGATTCTGCTGGTACATTCACCCACAGCACTACATTGCCCTTGCAGTCTACTGAGCCAGAATCTGACCCTGATGAAACTCAGGTGCCCCTTCCCGCATACTATACCACATTACACGGTGACACAGAGGAAGGTAAAGAGGAAGGTGCAGGTGACTTTGAAGAGGAGGTGATGGATGACCCAGTTCTTGACCCGGATTGACATCCATTGGGGGAGGAGGGTGGCCCTGGCAATAGTTCACATAAGAAGGATCCGCGGCAGGCATTGACATCGCAGCAGCGGTTATTTGGCAGGCCCGTAGCTGTCCAAAAACGTGGACCAAAAAATAAAAGAGTTGCAGGATAGCTGGCCAGACGGTCAAATTAGCACAGCGTGCAAGGTCAGAAAATGTCTACCATAGTAGGAAGAGTGCAATGTGGCACTTCTTTGTCCAAAATCCTACTGAAGAGGCAAAGGTTACCTGTAAGAAGTGCGGAAGGACCTTTAGCCAAGGTAAAAAACTCTGAAATTTGAATAGCAGTTGCATGCCTAGACATTTAACCAACATGCACTTGCAAGCGTGGACGGACTACAAAACATCAGGTAGCACATGTGCACCTGCTCTGACTAAAGGTAGCCAGCAACGATCCATCACTTCCCCCACTGTAACACCACTGCCACCGCTAAGCACACCACCAGCACTAAATGTTGAGGTGTCGTCGAAAGGCCAAAGCACTCAGGGAATCACAATGGCTTTGCAACACAACACTGAATCTAGGCCATCACCACCAATACTATCACAAACCCCCTCTCACTCCGTCTGGTCCACCGCTAGTTCCCCCATATGCAGCTCTCCAGTACAGGTCCCCCTACTAGACACTCTGAGTAGGACAAGAAAGTACTCATCCTCTCATCTGCGTACACTGTTTGAACGCCTACATTGCCAAACTAATCTCGTTAGAGATGATGCCCTACCGTTTGTTGAAAGCAAAGCTTTCCACGAGCTCATGGCCTATGCAGTCCCACGCTATGACCTACCCAGTCGGCACTTTTCTCAAAAAGCCATCCCAGCCCTCCACCTGCATGTGAAAGACCGCATTGTCCATGCACTCAAGCAATCAGTGAGTGGAAAGGTGCACCTCACAACAGATGCATGGTCCAGTAGGCATGGCCAGGGCCGTTACATGTCCATCACTGCGCACTGGGTTAATGTGGTGGATGCAGGCTCCACAGGGGACAGCGGTGGTGGGACAGTGCTGTCTGGCCCATGGTATAGGAAACTTGCCTGTAGGCTTTCGAGCCTCCTCTATAAGCGAAAGCTCGTCCACAGAGCGCAGGCGCACGAGCACTGTCACTTTATACACGCCCCCTGACGAAGGACGAGCATCTGAAACGCGCGTCGGGGCAGACGCACAGACCCCTGTAACCTTCACCGTGCTGCTCACTTGAGGCAACACTTTATAACAACGCATGGTGATTATGGCATAATATTTGACACTTGTCATTTTGTTACATAGGCTTGTAGGCATCATGGTCCTGTCTGGCAGCTAATGGTTTAATATGATGTCCATTAGGTGGTTGTCTTTAACCCCTTTGTTGATGTATTTGTGGCTTGGCCACTAGTTAATTATGGACTTACATTAATATACATGGTACCGTGACCCTACTGTTACACCATCTCATGTCCCACGCTTAGGCTTTTAGGGGTCTTAGTGTTTTCTCCCATGAGCTGCACGGGTTGTCCGTGCCTGCGCTTTAATTTGTCACTGTCTTTGTCTTTACCTGCATAATATTTCATAAAGATTTATACTATTTTATGGTTGGATCTGTAGTCATGCATTTGTGGTTTTTTCCACCCCCTTTGTTGATGGTCTTGTACCTTGTATGGACTCAATGGGCTGTCATCTTCCTACGCTTGTCATTACCTCCTCTCTGTGTGTGTGCCACAGGTGGGACAGCAACCCTGGGAGCTCTGAAGTCATGGCTCCTCTTATCCCGACGCATCAGCGGAAGGGTGAGACTCTGTAATGTGCCCCATCTTGGGTATTTTGCTGGGACTGTTCTATGTGTTATCTGCCTGTTTTCTGGTTCAATAAAGTATTGCCACACTGTGTTACCCTCACCCTGTGTTGTCTGAGTAGCGTTTTGCCCACGTTCAAAGGAGATCGGGAGTTCGACGAGATGATGCCTGGTCCATGGAGTTTCGGCTAGCGGACCGGGGCGCCTGCTAACCCCCCCATGTCTCCACAGGCATGCATCAATAGTCTCCATGCGAGACTAGTAGCTGCCATAACCCGATTGGCTCTGCTACATACAGGTGATGATCAGATCGCCTGTATGTAGCAGAGTTGCTCACTTGCTATCATAGGATCCGGCAGTGACAACCATAGATGTCTGCTGGAGACCACTGGTTGTCATGCCAACCCATCAGTGACCCGCAATTGCGTGACAGGGTCACCGATGGGTGGGATTTCCTGCCCATCATGTGCTGGAAAAGATGTGGCCTCAGCGCCGGTGACCACATCAAAGGGAGGGAGTCTGATATCAGCGTATATTTACACCCGATGTCGGAAAGGGGTTAAAGGGGATTGTTTTTACAGAGACAGAAGTGGTAATCAATCATGTATACATATAAATAATTGCAAATACACAGCTTATAATGTGAAATAGTATATAGTTAAGAGAAGAAAATATAATGTGTGTAAACCATGTGTAGATATAAAAATTCAGGCAAATGTCAAATGTGGCTCCATCTAGTGGCTATGTGCAGAAGTGCCATCATAGAGTAAAATGTATCCAGAGAGAGTTTCACTATCAAGGTGGAAATGAGATTAAGTGCACCGTATTTATTGAGTATAAGATAAATACATACATAGATATATATACGGATTGTAGATATATCACCTGATATCAGTTTATAAGGTGAATAGATACTGTGCACTTATATATGAATAGCTTATATAATGAGAGGACACAGAGCAAAGGGTATAAATAGTAAGAGAATAAAGAGCTAACAGCGCATTACATTCCTGGAATACAAACAGGAGATATAAAGTGCAGCAAGTGCCATATGGAATATTCCAGGAATATATTACAGCCCATATAGTTTATAGGAGGAAACCTCCTAACAAGAGATGGAGATTACACATCCTATAGACGACATGCCAGTAGTGTACAGATAAAGATGGCAGATTCACCACTATTCCCTCTTACATGCGTTTCGCCACGTCAGCTTCCTCAGAGAGGGTATGGATAAGGGTTTCCAAAGGTGTATTTATATGGGTTTCCAACAATCTGAGGTCCTGCACTAATCCAGGCAAGGAGAGGAACTCTGGGATAGAGTGGGAGTGTTTATAAGGAATTGGGGCTGCTCCCCGGTCATATCTATGGAACACATGATTGAGTCCACCAATGTAAACCAATCACATTGGTGGTTATTGTTTATACCACCCCTTTCCTGTCCAGGTTCGTGTTATTGGTGTGACACCTAATAGTGGTTGGGACATACCCCTGATGGCTTATTGGTGTAAACCGAATGACCTGGGGCAAATGCCAATCAGAGCTCACAGGCAGTGAGTATACCCCACGTGGGTAAATGCATCTGTGACACTCCTGGGTGATGTGTTACATGCAGGATCCAGGAAACAGCATCACACGCCATTCCAGGTAACTCCGCCTCCGGGCACTTCCGATTGGATGGTGTCGCTGAGCGGGAGTGACCGAAACAATGCTGGATGGACGCATCGCCATAGAGACTGGACAAGCCCACACCACGTTAGCATTCAGCATCCCCAGTGGAGCAGAAGGTTCAGGATGAAAACCTGCTGGTAAGACCAAGATGAATAATGCTGCATAGAGCTGTGTGTGTACGAGGTGTATGGAAAAGAGCCATGTGTGTACATGGTATACGGAGCAGAGCCGCGTGGGTACGAGGTGAGTGGA
This sequence comes from Dendrobates tinctorius, assembly GCF_039654945.1. Taxonomy (NCBI): domain Eukaryota; kingdom Metazoa; phylum Chordata; class Amphibia; order Anura; family Dendrobatidae; genus Dendrobates; species Dendrobates tinctorius. The sequence goes on along the minus strand of NW_027361731.1, from coordinate 3,869,827 downwards.
GCTGCTTGTCTACGAGGTGTACGGTGCAGAGCTCGGAGCCGTGTGTGTACTAGGTGTACGGAGTGGAGCCGCATGTGTACGAGGTGTACGGAGTGGAGCCGCATGTGTATAAGGTGTATAGAGTGGAGACGGATGTGTACGAGGTGTACGGAGCACAGCCAGATGTGTACGAGGTGTGGGGAGCGGAGCTGCGTGTGTACGAGGTGTGTGGAGTGGAGCTGCGTTTGTACAAGGTGTATGGTGCGGAGCCCGAGCCGTTTGTGTACAAGGTGTACGGAGCGGAGCAGTGTGTGCATGAGGTGCACGGAACGGAGCCCTGTGTGTACAAAGTGAATGGAACTGAGCCGTGTGTTTACGGAGCGAAGCAGAGCCGGGTGTGTATGGGGTGTACGGAGTGAAGCCGGGTGTGTATGGAGTGGAGCTGTGTGTGTACAATGTGTACGGAGCGGAGCCATGTGTGTACAAGGCATACAAACCAGAACCGTGTGTGTATGAGGTGTGCGGAGCCGTGCGTGTGCGAAGTGTATGTTGGGGAGCATTCATAGCTCCCAACCAGACGGGAGCTTACTTTTCCCGTGGACACAGGAATACAAGGCAGAGCCCCAAGGAGCACTTTAAAACTCGCACGTGACGTTCTACAGGAAGTGACGTGGTGGAAGCTGACCAGAAATGAGGTAATTTCGGGAGATTTTGACGGAACCATGGCACTTCAGGGGATGCTTCAGATCCATCACTGTCCTCATCCAACAGCACGAACAGCGAGATCACCTTGGATTCGGGGATGCCGGCCATGTGAGCGGATCATGATATGCCCTGCATTGGGAGGCTCAGGTGGGCCCTATAATGGGAGCCGGGCTGCTATGATATCTTTATAGAATATTTCTTTCTCTCTCTGTTTCTTTCTCTCTCTCTATTCTTTCTTTCTAATCTTTGCTTTCTTTCTCTATCTGTTCTTTCTTTCTCTCTCTCTCTCTGTTCTTTCTCTCTCTGTTCTCTTTCTTTCCCTCTTTCTTTCTCTCTGTTCTTTCTCTCACTCTATTCTTTCTTTCCTCTCTTTCTCTCTCTCAGTTCTTTCTTTCTCTCTCTGTTCTTGCTTTCTCTTTCTTTCTCTCTCTCTCTGTTCTTTCTTTCGTTCCCATCTTTCTTTTTCTCTCTGTTCTTTCTTTCCCCTCTTTCTTTCTCTGTTCTTTCTTTCCCCTCTTTCTTTCTCTCTCTGCTCCTTCTCCTTTTTCTTTTTTCTCTCTCCATGTTGTTTTTTCTGCCCATTCTTTCTTTATCTCTCTGTTCTTTCTCTCTCTGTTCTTTCTTTATTTCTTTCCGCTCTTTCTTTCTCTCTCCCTCCATCTGTTCTTTTTTCCCTTTCTTTCTTTCTTTCTCTTTCTCTGTTCTTTCTTTATTTATTTCCCCTCTTTCTTTCTCTCTCCCTCTCTGTTCTTTTCTCCCTCTCATTTTCTCTCGGTTCTTTTTATTCTGTCCACTCTTTCTTTCTCTTTGTTCTTTCTTTCTTTCCCCCTCTCTGTTCTTTCTTTCTTTACCCTCTTTTTTCTTTCTCTCTCTGTTCTTTCTTTCCCCTCTTTATTTCTGTTTTTCTCTGTTCTTTCTTTCTCTTTCTTTCCCCTCTTTCTTTCTCTTGCTAATCTTTCTTTCTCTCTCTCTGTTCTTCCTTTCTTTCTCTCTGTTCTTTCTCTGTTCTTTCTTTCTGTTCTCTCTCTCTGTTCTTTCTTTCTCTCTGTCTCTGTTTCTTTCTTTCTTTGTCTCTTTCTGTTCTCTCTCTCTGTTCTTTCTTTCTCTCTGTCTCTGTTCTGTTCTTTCTTTCTCTCTGTCTCTGTTCTTTCTTTCTTTCTGTGTCTCTGTTCTTTCTTTCTCATCCTTTTATACATACACTACTAATCAATAGCCTCCTTCACATGAATGTGTTTTGCCACAAAGAGTGTGTCCGTGTGGAACTCATGCGTGTCCGTGTGATCCACACGGAGGCAAGTCCATTTTTGGCCGGCACCACGGATGCCACACGGCATGAATCGTGGTATGTGTTAAAGGGGGGCACACTGAGACTTTCACCAGGGGTGCTCAAAAACCTGAAGCTGGCCCTTGTGAGGGGTGTCAGGAAATAAAACAATGCATGTGAAAAGTGCCAAATGTGACACCACCAAGTGAAAGTGCAAATGTGCAACGGGTGAGAAATGCATAATAAAAAGTGATATGATAAAGTTGTAAAGATAAAAGCAGCTTAAAAAAATTGATGGATAATTTGAGAAAATATATATAAAATATATGGAAAAGTGTTTGTTGTGAAGTGTATACACTGATAAAAATGTTTTCTTTAAAGTATAGAAATATAAATAAATCAGTATTAGGATGTGTAAAAAAGAGAAATATGTTATTTTATTAAAACAATGTAATGACAATAAATTAAGTGAATAATCGTGAAAGAAATTGTTATTAAAAATGTAAGTAAATCACAGAACTTGATATACTTCCCAGAATATTAGAATCCCTTATATCCAACTGGAAAGATAAAAACAAAGGATAAAGGGCGGAACAAAAAAGCAAGCACCAAACAACTCATAACTCACAATTTAAAGTCAGAAAAATACAGAAAAAAATCTAAGCTTATATTCAAACTGCAATGTTAATTTTAACAAAAGATATCATACCTATAACTGATCATTTATATCGCTAAATAAATCACTGTGGGCAACTCAGAATATGATCCAACCTACAACAGCAATTGAGTTCAAAAAAGCCCAACCATTTAGTGCTCAAAACTACAATATAAAGCACACACAAGAATTTATACGTGCAAAAAGTACTTTCTTTTTGTTATTATTTTTAAATAAATTCCATAAAAGACAAAATTACAAAATGAGTATGAATAAGGTGTTAGATCCAAGGTCAGGACCCCCTGACACGTAACAGTTAATGCCACATCAAAAGGGTTAATACCAGGGTAATGATTAGTATAAGGATAGGTATTAAATAGAGCAGTATATCCCAGATTCAAAAAAGGCAGAATATAGGTACTAAGTATCCAATTAATAACATGTCTAGTTCATATCAGCTCTTACATAAGGGAGGAAAACAGAGCAACCGATTGGTGCCTATAGCTGTTTAGACTATAATAGTCATCCATCCGTCCTAAACCCCTCACACCATTTTGTGGAAAAAACCCCAATATAATGCCGCAAAAGATTCCTCATCCATGTGGGTGGTCAGACGGTCCTGCCTGTGCCCCGACGCGTTTCGCTATAAGGGCTTCCTCGGGGGGCTGTGTGACCGGTATTATGGTCAAACGGGCTATTTATACCCCTGAAATATTTCCATGCGCGCGGCCATCTTAGCCGGCGCATGCGCGGTCGACACTCATGTCCCACCGCGTCATTTCCAGCTATCCCGGAAGCCGCAGCGCATCACAGCATCCATGGAAACCATGGAAACCCGACGCACGCCGACTCCATTAGTAAGCCTTCCACAGCACGGCAGGCAAGTCAGCCACACAGGCGCACGGCATATCAGCAATTATAACGGAGGTTACAAAGCTTAATCTAAAATGCACAAAGTTGTTTTATTATTACAGCTTTACAACCTTCATCTTTTTGAGTTGTCTGCATTTAATATGGTGTCAATCAATATAGGATTAGTTCCAGTTATAAATATATCCTAAATGTACCCATAAATCATCCACTATAAGGAACACGTATATATAATACAGTGTGTATCTTACAACCCTCTAAAACGGAGGGAAGATCAGTGTTGAATAAAGATATATTTTTTAACCCACATCAATATGGGAACTATGCCCACTTACAGTGATAGAATATATATATAAAGAGTGAAATATATGGATATTCAACAGTTAAACATAAATACACATGGACCACATAATAAATAAATGATGCAATGGCTGAAATAGAGTACCCAATATTCTTTGAGAGGTGCTGATATGACAGTATCAATTCCATTGAATATTATAAATATACATGCATTAAGATCATACAAAATAATTACAACCCATAGTCAGATCATAATTAAAACATACAGTTATACATTAAAAAAAAAGGAAGTATATAAATAACTTGAGATACAGTCACAAGATGAGCCATGTCCATATTAGAGCAAGATAAGCCGTCCCAGTCCACGTCTTCCGACAAAAAGGTCCCATATTTCAAGGTCTGGTAACTCAGATATCCCTTCAAAATTCAGGTTATAAAAAAACCCGTCTATACTCAAAAACTGTTAAAAGAAAATAGACAAAAACAATTAAAAAGAGACGCATAATACAAATTAAAAACAAAAAGAAACTGATAGGTTAAATCAGAGGAATAGTGAAAAGGATAGCTTCTCATTTAGGCCAACTGAGCCAGGACTTTCTTTAAATTTCCACCCCTGATACCACAGTGGACCTGATCTATACCCCGAATTTGAAGTCCTATGGGGTTCGAGTCGTGGTGCAATCTAAAGTGCCTGGGGATCGTCTTTAAACTAGAGATATCCATCAAATCTTTTGCCGCCATGATATCCCTAACATGTTCCCGGGTTCTAATACAAAGCTCACGAGATGCCAAGCCCACGTATATTAACTGACATGAGCAGGTTGCATAATATATGACATAACGTGAGCTGCACGAGATATAGGTCAGAATCCGATAGTCCCTACTGCCATCAGAGGATATAAATGATGTGGCCTGTATAATATTGCTGCATGCCCGACAGGAGCCACATGGGTAGCAACTCCACCGTTGTTTCTGCATACCAAATGGGTTGGGGGGTGCAGTCAAATAGTGACTCTTCACTAGGAGATCCCTCAAATTTTTTCCCCTCCTTGCCGTCATGAGAGGTTGATCAGGCAAAATTTCCTTTAAAGATGTATCAATTCTAAGAACTGACCAATGCCTTTGGAGGATCTCACGCATGTCAGACCAATCCTTAATAAAGATTGCAATGAACCTCACATTTGATCTGTATCTCTCCCAGAAAAAAAAGTCATCATAGTGTCATTCCCTGTAATAAACGTATAGAGGAGTAAATGATTACAGAGAGACCGTCCATTGTTAGAATAGTGGGTAGACACAGATGGGATCCAATGTTCCCGACTATCCGGTGTCTAGAGGATCTTCACCATAGGAGATTAAAGTGCAGACAGGCTATTTTGTGACCATTGTATTGAAGCGATGGCCGGGGGACCACCGCTATGCAGGGAGACTACGGTACACAAGATGAGGTGCAAACAACAAAGGGTTAATTTATTTACAGGCAAGGAATGCAGAAACAGGGGTACGCTATGGAAACAGACAATTTGCAAGGATAATATTCTCTAGCTGGGCTGTCAAACAGCACAGAGCACCAACTATAACAGCTCAGTGTATTTATCCAACTGGCAAGACAACACAGTAAAGTCATGTATGATGCTACACTAACTATAACCTATCTGACCTTTGCTAAGCAGGCCACACGGCTGCCGTGCTGTATCTATTGCAGCCTATCCTAAGTCCTAGCATGTGCACAGAATAGGTTAACACTCACAGTAGCGTTGATATCTCAGTTCATTCCCGGGGGGCCTGCAGCTTTGAAAGATAGTGTGCACTTCTTTCTGGAAGCTCTGTGCAAAGTGGTCTTTTTCTTGTGTGCAGGTCCAGTGATGCTCCTAGAAACGGTGGATTCCCTCCTCTGGATTCCTTTCTTGCCTTTTCTTCATGGCTCCTGACGGCAACACAGGAAAGTCACCTTGTTATCCCCAGAATAGTTTACAAAGTCTTTCCTTCACAGCTCAGACACGTCTCTTTCCTGCAGAAATCTCGGCTCTCTCCTCACACACAGAAAAGCAGCCCCTCCCCTCTCCAGTGCTGGCAGAAGACACCAAACAGTCTTTACAGCAGGGAAGTGCAGAATGTCCCACTGCTCTAACCAAGGGGGTGCTGTCTCTTAAAGTGGCAGCTTGTCTCTATGGTCCATAGCAACACCACCCCCTTACATGCCTCCCTACCTAAAGATGGTCATCCTCGAACATCACAGCATCAAGGTTGCAGTGGGATAGAGACACTGGCAATGTGGAACAGCACCTATAGGGGAGAAAACAAGTGGAGAAACAGAGAACACTGTTCTATGTATCGGGCTGGTGGAACCCCTGCAGTAGACCTCTGGGATCTCCAGATGTCTTTACTATCTTCCAGAGGAATACTTGCTGCAGGAGTTGCAGTAGGCTCTTGTCTGGACTCATCGTCACGTGGCGGCAGTGGTACCTCCAGAAGATTACCATTTCTGTCCGGCTGAGGGCCCCCCACAGTGTCAGGGCCGATCCACCATTCATCATTGATTTCACCAGCAGGCAAGACAGGTTCAGGAGGTGGAGCATCACCCTCAAGTGGCACTGGTACAGGATGGGCCTCGGACCAGCATGGCCGCAGCATATTTCTGTGGAACACTCTAGGGGCGGACGCCCCATTCTCAACCTGCACCTTGTAACCGGGCTGTCAGCATACACTCGCTCGATTACTTTGTAAGCCTGTATTTCCCAAATCTTGCTTAGCTTAACCCTGGGGCATTTCTCTCTGACTAATACTCGGTCCCCGGGATGGAGCGGTATCTCCTGCATTGGTTTATGGCTTCTTGTCCTCTTCCAACATCCTCAGCATTTGCAGCAAGGTTTGGTTTAAGCGTTCACATGCTCCGTTGCCTTGAGGGTGGTAAGGGGTGGTCTGGGACCGCTTGATGCCATATAAATGATACACTTCTTCAATCACCTTGCCTTGGAGACATGCACCTTGGCCAGAGTGGATGCGCTTTGGGCACCCATACACTTGGATGAAGTCTTGACAAATGGCCCATGCCTCCGACTCGGTAGTCTGATCTCTAGTTGGGGTGACTACCGCAAACTTGGAGGAATGGTCGGTCATCACCAAACAGTACTATGACCCCTGGGCTGAGTATCCCATGAGGAGATAGTCGATCATCAAGACTTCCAGCGGTTCCTTAGTACGTATGGTCTGGATGGGTGACCTTTGTTCAGTACTCTTAACGAGGTCACATACCAGACACTGCTGGCAGACCTCTTCTACCACGGACTCCAACCTTGGGCAGTGCACGTACCGCTGTAACCACTGGTAGGTCCTTGTGGACCCTAAGTGGGCTCTGATTTCATGGGCTTCTTTAGCCACTTCCTGGGCCATTCCTCCTGGGATGACCACCTGCCACCTTACTTCAATGTCTTTCAGCTGTTGTCTCTTGCAATATAGCACCGATTCTCGCACCTCCAGCCTATCCCACTGGTGTAAGACACTCTTCATCTCAGCGTCCAGACTATCCCTCTCTTGTTAGCCTGGCTTCCACTTCTGCACTACCCAGCATTTCATCTGTCTCAGCCCTTCGTCTTCATCTTGAACACATCCCCATTCTTCATTGGTTCTCCCCAGAGATCGCGGTAGTGCGCAGGGCTCCCTACTTGACTGGACAGCAACCACTGGGGACCTGAACTTACGGAAGTCTGTGGTTTCTTCCTCTTTGAGTTGTTCATCGAGATCCCGCACTGGTTTTTCCACCGTCACTCGTCACACTCGTCGGCCCGACAGGTCGTCGGCATTTGCATTTTCAGTGGCAGAGCGATAACGGATGGTAAAGTCAAACTTTCCCAAGCGAGACACCCACTGTTGTTCCAAGGCCCCCAATTTAGCATTCTTAAGGTGGGCCAGGGGGTTATTGTCCGTACGAACTTGAATCTTTGTCCCTGCCAGGAAGCCCACAAACTTCTCTGTCATGGCCCACACCAGGGCCAGGAGCTCTAACCGGAAAGAGCTGTAATTGTGGGGGTTTCTTTTGCTGTCTCGCAGGGACCTGCTAGCATACCAGATGACTCTCATGTCCATCCTGTATTTGGGAAAGTACTGCACCGAGTCAATGAAGGCTACCGTCTGTGTACAACAGGAACGGTTGATCAAAATCGGTGTAAGCCAAAGTCGGGGCTGAAGTAAGAGCATTCTTTATAGCCTGGAAGGCCTCACCTCACAGAGTACACTGGCAGGATGACAGAGTGTGAAAGATTTGTGCCCTTAACCAAACTTGTGTACCAACAGTATATACCTTTGCCAACCAAAGTTGGCTATCTTGTCATGGTCTTACTATTTTTACCTTTAGGCCACAGGTGTGTACCTGGTTGTGTTTTATGCAAAGTATTTCACCTTTTAACAAAAGTTGTGTACATTGTTAGGAAATCACCAACAATAAACACAACTTTTTAGGTGAAATACTTTGCTTCAAACACAACCAGGAACACAACTGTGGCAAAAAGGTCAAATTTACCCACAGTTATATACCAGGTTTTGAATACCTTTTGACTTTTGAAATTATTTAACCTTTTTTTGTAAACATATTTCGCCGCAGAAAGAAATGACAGACAACAATTGTAAAAGTAATTTAACTTTTATTTAAATTTTTTTTTTTTTTGTAAAATGTTTTTAAAGTTAAAAAAACTTTTTGAATAAATGTTTGAAAACAAACAAATGGGCATTTTTATTAAAAAAAAACATTACAACTCGGTGTAGTGTGGGGTGGAAATACTGCTGGAGGGGCTGCGGGACACTTCGACACTGGGAGTGTGGAGAGAGGACTGGGATCATGGTGGGGAAGGAACAGTTAGAGGTGAAGGTATGGAAAAAGCTACAGAATGGGTGGACATGTGGGAGGCAGAAGAGGTGGTGGGCGGTGGAGTGGAGGGTTGGGCAGGGACTGTAGGAGCAGATGATGTTGATGGCAAGTTGTATGGGGAAGGAGTTTGGTACGGGGAAGGAGTTTGGTACCGGGCAGGTTGCTGGAAGTGGGGAGATGTCTGGTACTGGGGAGGTTGCTGGTACTGGGGAGTTTGCTGGTACTGGGGAGTTTGCTGGTACTGGGGAGGTTGCTGGTGCTGGGGAGGTGGCTGGTGCTGGGGAGGTGGATGGTATGTAATAGGAGGGGGAGGATGGAAAGTGGCTGGAGGGGGTGCAGGTGGAGGAACTACTGTGGTGGGAGGAGGAGGTTGGGATGTAACGTGCTGGAGAGCACTGTGGCATGAATGCATTACATGCATCTGCTGGGTAGGAGAGAGCGTTTCCATGCGCTCCACAACAGACCTGAAAAAGGTGTGGTTTGGCGAAGATCTTGCTTCTGAATGCATGGTTTGCAGAAGTGTCTTCATCTCCAGAATGCTGGAGTTGATCTGCTGAAAGCCTGCGGAGATTTGCTCTGACAAGACTTTTAGACAGTTCTGGAAAGATGCATTCAGATGCAAGAACTCTGGCGCATAAGTCTTTTCCTGACCCCTCTGCCGCTGCCGCCCAGTACCCGCAGGTGTACTAGAGGTGGCAGGGGCAGAAGGGTGGGGTAAAGGGAAAGCGATCTCCTCACCAGCAGCTTCATGTAATGTAGGCGGCCACGATGCTCCTGTGCTGGTGGATGGGACAGATGGGTCGAATGTGTGGGAAGGCTGGGAAGGTGCAGATGTACCGGGGCGGTCGAAGTGTCCCTCGGTGCCGGTCTCCTCAGGGATCGCCTCAGAAGGGTCCAATCGTGCAGGCTCCCGAGTGCTGCTCACCGTGCTGTGGAATAGAGAAAAAAAAACAATTAAAATAGTGACATGGTATGGCCCTGGCTGAAAAAAAAAAGTTACATTTAAACATTTTTTTGTCACATGTGGTGTGTAATATTTACCTTCTGGTGACCATTGTATCCCGGAGGAACGACAGGGCTCGTGCGTACTTGTACTTGCTCCTGCGTCCTCCAGATCCACTCGGGGCCCGCATCTCTTTATTGAACTCCTTCTTGAAACGATCCCTCACAGACCGCCACCGCTTCACAATTCTCTCCCCTGAAACGAGAAAGGACAAAGTGGTTAGTATACAACATCAGTGTTTCCCAAACTCCAGTCCTCATGGTCCCCAGGGGTCATGTTTTCAGGATTTCCAAAGTAAATAGAAATCCTGAACACATGATCCGTGGGGACCACGAGGACTGGAGTTCGGGAAACACTGGTTTAAATCAAGCAACCGGTACTGTATATACTTACGCTCTTTAATCTGGGCCCGAGCATCGAGGTCCTCCCAGCGGTCCACAAGGAGCGAACAGATTTCCTCCCAGAGTCGTCGGGTAACGATAAGGTCAGCATGGCGGCGGTCAGCCATATTCCATAGCGGCTCCCTTTCTCTGACGAGATCGATGTGGTGGTCCATATCAATACCTCCATCCTCACCGTCAGAGTCGGGAGCACGCTGTGAAGGCTGTTAAAGAAAAAGACAAAAATAACATAATTAGCCTCCACAAAAGAAATGAAATAAAAAGTGCAAAAAAAAAAGCAAAAATATTTATACTTACACTCTGGTGACCGCCGCGTTGCTGTCGCCGACGACCCTGGGAGGCACTGCGAGGACCTCTTGGCCGAGCACCAGATTGGGAAGACTAGAGAAGAAAACAAAAAATGTTATGTCTTTGGATGTAGGCATTTGTTTGCTGTGTGTGGTCTGCAGAACATTGTTTTCTATGTGTTGTGTGTAGTGTGATGTTGTGTTTCTGCGTTTGATGCAAAAATCTTACCAATTGTGAGCCCACTCCAAGTGTCTGTCCACCCCTTCCTTCTTCTTCTGGGAGCTCCTCTTCATCTTGTGATTCCTGTTTTGAAATAAAAGGCAATGAATAGACATATATTACAGAGATGATGGATTTTGGAAATAAAAACTTACCGTCAAACGCTGACGATGCGAGGGAGGGCTCCCAGAAGAAGATGTGCTGTCTTCCTGCTGGCCAGACTCCATGGCTGTGGGTGGTGTTACTGCTGCTGCCATTGCTGCTGCAACTCTTGGGCGGCTGTTGAATAAAGAGAAACAAAGGGCCAATGAATATCTTGATATTCCATGGCCCTAGTTTGGAGGAATGGGGGATTTGATAATTACCATCTCTCATCTGCTGCTGGACTCCCCTCCCGTTGTTCAGCATGCTGCTCCAATTGGGGTGGTGGTGGTGCTGATGGTGCTGCTGCAGATGTCTCCTGCCTTCTCCTGCACCTGGTTCTTGTCTTGGGTGGCATGTTGGGTGTGGCTGAGGGTCCCACTGTCTTGCTTTTAAATATGTGTCTTGTGGGCAGAGCTACTGAGCATGCTCAGACCAAAAAAACCGGATCCGGCCACCGGATCCGTCTGTCGCCGGATCAGGCGCATTGCGGCGCTCATAGGCTTTCATTGTGTGAAAAAGCCGGACACGCCGGATCCGGCGTGTCCGGCTTTTTCGCCGGAGACAAAAAACATTACAGTAGCCGTTTTTTCCAGACGCCGGATCGCGACACATTGCCAGATCCGGCGAAAACTGGATGAAACGCATGGCCATCCGTCTCGATCCGGCTCTAATGCAAGTCAATGCATTGCATTTCGCCGGATCCGGTTTTTGTCAGCCTGACGGCGAAAACACCTCTGGTCCCAAGGGATGCACTTGGTCATCGGCACTCCGGTGGTCCCCCTCAGCAGTTCAACCAGGGGACCCGCCACCTTTGCGAAATCTTTGACAAACCGTCAGTAGTACCCGGCGAGACCAAGGAAGGCCTGGAGTTCCCTCACTGTTCGAGGGACTGGCCAGTTCTGGATAGCAGCCACTTTTTCCCGTGAGGATAGAACCCCGTCTTGTGACACTATGTGGCCCAGGTACTCGATCTCTCTCTTGAAGAGGTGGCATTTCTTTGGCTTCACCTTCAGATTATGAGCCCGCAGTCTTCCAAGTACCTGTCCAAGCCAGGCAAGATGGTCTTCGAATAAGGCAGAGAACGCAACGATGTCATCCAGGTAGATCAGGGTAGCCTCAAAGTTAAAGTCTCCCAAACACTTTTCCATCAGCCATTGAAATGTGCCTGGTGCATTGGAGAGCCCTAAGGGCATCCGGTTAAACTCAAACAATCCCATAAGGGAGTATGAAGGCAGTTTTTTCCTTGTCTTTTTCTGCCACGGCTACTTGCCAGTATCTGCTTGCTAGGACCAAGGTGCAGAAGTACTTGGCTTTCCCCGACGCTGTCAAGGATTCCTCGATGCGGGGTAACGGGTATGAGTCTCGCACAGTGCAAGCATTGAGTTTCCTGTAATTGAAACAGAACCGGATAGTCCCATCCTTCTTCTTGACGAGCACCACCGGGGCCGCCCAGGGGATCTGACTACTTTGCACTACTCCTGAATCCAGCATCTGCCCAAGTAATGTCTTTACCTCTTGATACATCTTGGGTGGGATTTGCCAGTATCGTTCACGAATTGGACGATCGTCCCCGATCGGTATCTCATGTGTGATCACTTCGGTGCAGCCAAAATCTTCGGCGTGACGAGCGAATGCGGCCTGATTTTTCCACAGCATAGCTTCTATTGCCTGCACACGCTCAGGGCCTAGGGCCTTCACATCCACTCCCATTTGATCCAGGATGACCCGCCCATTCCACTCCGGGGTTGGAATCTCTTTGGGCCCTGCCACAACTGGCAGAGTCCACTCCATACCTTCTATCGGCGATAAAGACATCTCCTTCTGACTCACCACTTTGCCCTTGTGTAGGTACATCCAGGCCAGATCTGTCCCTCGCGGCAAGATGACCTCCCCGGGGCCCACAATCAAAGCACTTATGGGCATGTGTCCTCGCTGGACCACCGCTATCGTACGAGCTGTCATCACTTCTTGTTCCACTCCTCCACCTACCACAGGCTGAACAATCACCTCCAGCCCCTCAATGTTGCGATGAGTCTCCACTGGAAGGTGTAATATACTTTCTTGCTTAGGAGACAGGATTGCAGGCTCTTTCTCTGGGGCCCTGATGACTCCTACCATCTGATAAGAGGGCACACTCTTCTGCATCCCACAGAGGTGGATCAATTGCTGAAGGGCTTCTTGCGTAGGCTTGTGTGTAGCAGCCTTCTTCCAATAACTGGGTCCCCGTTTAGTAAACATTATCTGATCGAGTTCTTGTAGGATATTCATTCCCAGTACTACAGGCACATCTTCTTTGATGGGCTCAGGGACTAGCAGGATCCCTTTCTTTCCCACTTTTTGCCCAAAGATTCGAATATTCATCCACACGACCCATGTGACCAGGATCGGTTGTTGATTGGCAGCAAACAACCATATCAATGTCTCCTTCTCTGGCTTGGCCAGGGCCTGAAAATGCTGTTTGAAATATGATTCTGGTATCGTTGTCACTTGTGACCCGGTATCTATCAAGCAATCCACTGGAACACCCTCAAATTTGGCACGCAGGATAGGAATCCCAGCAATCAAATGTTCATTATGATAAGAAGCGGCTTCTCTTCTTGCCTCCCCCGCAGAGTGCCACGTTACTGCAGGTGTTGGTAGTTTAACGGTGGCTGCGGCTGGCTTTGAGCATAATTCTGGCAGTCTCTGGCAAGGTGTCCTCCACATTCCCAGCATTGGATGCCTCCTCTCAACTGAGGGGCACCCCGAGCCTGTCTTCGTGACTCCGATGTCTGACAGGAGGGGCGTGCACCCACTGATCCCTTATGGGTTGGGCCGAAGAGTGGTTATATGAGTAAGATGAGTCAGACTGTTCTCCCATTCTTTGCTCCATTCGGGTTAATTTGTCTTGCATACTGACAAGAGACCGCTGCAAGTCTTGCACTACCTGGACCCGCGCCTCCTGATGATTTGGGTCCCCTCTGGTATTGGCACCCTGGACACGCATCACCCCAGACGTGTAGCTGTCTTCCTTGCTTCGGGACACTGCTTCTGCCAGGATTTGACGGAATGAAAGAGTCAGATCTGCACGGACCCGTTCTGACAGTGCTTTCCTCAAGGATGTGTTGTGCAGTCCCAGAATGAATTGTTCCTGGAGTATCTGTTCTTTGGAGCCCATGCCACCGAGCCCATCCGTCTCCTTCCTCTGCACTTCTGCCAACCCTTCTTGAAGTGCTGTCGCATACTGGGAGATCTGTTGTGAGTTCATTTTCCCCTTCACTACTGAGGCCCGAGGAACTCCCTCTTCTGGTGAAGAAAGGTAGTGAGCCTGATTGTCAAACACCTGGGGCTGATGATGATGACTGGCTGAGTGGAGTTAATGACTGGATATAAGGCTGCCGACGCCCTTCTGGCCTGCGGGTGATTTCTCTGTGGACCTCTAGGAAACCAGTCTGATTCCTGCTCATCTAAAGCTAAGATTTCTGCTTTGCCTTTTTGCATTAGTGTTTTGTTTTCCTTGCTTTTCTGGATTCTGCCATTCCCTGCTGGGGTGAGCTGAATCTCCTTTTGCCTGTTGCTCTGTCTTCAGAATATTCCTGAGTACTGACATAGCTTTTTTGAAGCCTAGCGTCTTCAGGGCCTTTTTTACTGTCAGTTTGTTGGCTCTTATTTTCATAGGGGTTTTCACGGATTGCAGACAGCAGCCTTCCTGTCCTTTCCTATCTAAGCTAGCGTGGGCCCCATCTTTGCTCAGTCTATCTTTCTGTCTGTGTTTTGTTCTTTCTTCTTGCTTCACCGTCATTATATGTGGGGGGCTGCCTTTTACTTTGGGGTCTGCTCTGGGGCAGTTTAGATTTCCCTTTCTGTCTTTAGGCTATGTAGTCCTCTGGCTGTGATCGAGGGGCCTAGGGCATCGTAGGAGCCCCCCACGGCTACTGCTAGTTGTGTTGATAGGTTCAGGGGTCTGCAATCCGATAGCTGCCAACTTCTCTGGTTTTCTGGACTTAGCTAGCATTTCTATTTTTGCCTCCTACGGTGACTCAATCATAACAGAATCACCCGCCCACCTTGCTCATTCACATGCTGCTGAACCAAAGATTCCTACACCTGATGTATTTTTTGGGGATCGGTCTAAATTTTTGAATTTCAAAAATAATTGTAAATTATTTTTTGCCTTGAAGCCTAACTCATCAGGGAGCTCCGCGCAGCAGGTTAAAATTGTCATCTCTTTGCTGCATGGCGATCCCCAGGATTGGGCGTTTCCTTTGAAACCAGATGATCCTATTCTGACTAATGTGAACGCATTTTTTCAGGCCTTGGGGTTGTTGTATGACGAACCTAATGCCATTGATCAGGCTGAAAAGACCCTGCTGGCATTGAACCAGGGTCGTGATTCTGCAGAATTGTACTGTCAAAAATTCCAAAAGTGGGCAGTACTTACTACCTGGAATGATAATGCCTTGGCTGCTCTCTTTCGGAAGGGGTTGTCAGAAGCCGTAAAAGATATTATGGTGGGATTTCCTGTTCCCTCTGGTCTTGACGATTCTATGTCTTTAGCCATTCAGGTTGATCGGCGTTTACGCGAACGCAGAGCTGCACGAGAGGTGTTGCCACCTGTTGAACAGATGTCTGAACCTATGCAATGTGATAGAGTTTTTTCCAGAGAGCAGCGTCAGGAGTTCAGAAGGCGTAATAAGTTGTGTTTTCTCTGTGAAGATGCCTCGCATATTATTTCTGTCTGTCCTAAACGCGAGAAACGCTTTGCACACACGTTTTCTGTTGGTGGTGTTCAACCTAAGTTTCTTCTGGCTATTACTCTGATCTGCTCCCTGTCCACATTTTCCACCAAGGCTTTTGTGGATTCGGGAGCAGCTCTAAACCTAATGGACTTGGATTTTGCTAAACGTTGTGGATTTCCGATGACACCTCTGCAGACGCCTATCCCTTTGAGGGGGATTGATGCTACTCCTTTGGCTAAAAATAAACCTCAGTTTTGGACCCAGGTGGTAATGCGGGTCGCCCCAGACCATCAAGAAAATTGCAGGTTTTTGGTGTTACATAATCTGCATGATACTATTGTTCTGGGGTTTCCCTGGTTACAAATTCATAATCCAGTTTTGGATTGGAAATCTGTGTCTGTGGTGAGTTGGGGTTGTCGGTGTGCCTTTAGTGAGGCTCCGGTGTTTTCCACCTCTCCTCAGTCGCATGATGTTCCTGATTATTTGGCGGACTTTTATGATGTATTTAGTGAGAATGAGTCTGTGTCTCTGCCTCCTCATAGGAGTTATGACTGTGCTATTGAACTGAGCCCGGGGTGTAAATTTCCCAAGGGTCGGCTCTTCAATTTATCTGTACCCGAGCACGAGGCTATGCGATCCTATATTAAGGAGGCATTGGAGAAGGGTCATATTAGACCATCCTCGTCACCCTTAGTGCCGTTTTTTTTTTTTGTAGCCAAAAAGGATGGATCATTAAGACCTTGTATTGATTATCGTGCTCTCAACAAAATTACTGTTAAATATCAGTATCCGTTACCCCTGATTTCTGATCTATTCTCCAGAGTTAAAGGTGCTTGCTGGTTTACCAAGCTTGACCTCAGGGGGGCGTATAATCTTATTCGCATTAAGCATGGGGATGAATGGAAGACGGCGTTTAATACTCCAGAGGGACATTTTGAATACCTGGTGATGCCTTTTGGGCTCACTAAGGCCCCTTCTGTCTTCCAGTGCTTCATGAACGATATTTTCCGAGATTTTGTCGATAAATTTTTGATTATCTATCTGGATGATATTTTGATCTTCTCCAAGGATTGGGATTCTCATGTGGAACATATTCGGACTGTGTTCCGGATCTTGAGGGAGAATTCCCTGTATGTCAAAGGATCTAAATGCCTTTTTGGAGTACAGAGGATTTCTTTTTTGGGATTTATTTTGTCCCCGTCAACTATTGAAATGGACCCGGCCAAGGTACAGGCCATTTACGATTGGGTTCAGCCCACTTCTTTGAAGGCCCTCCAGAAGTTTTTGGGTTTTGCTAATTTTTATCGGAAATTTATAGCAAAATTTTCTAGTATTGCCAAGCCATTGACTGATTTGACTAAGAAGGGTGCTGATGTGTTAAATTGGTCTCCGGAGGCTGTTTCTTCCTTTCAGGAGCTGAAGCGAAGATTCACCTCCGCCCCGGTTTTGCGGCAACCTGATGTCTCACTTCCGTTCCAGGTAGAGGTGGATGCTTCTGAGATTGGTGCAGGAGCTGTTTTGTCCCAAAAGGATCCTGTAACATCTAAAATGAATCCCTGTGCTTTCTTTTCCCGAAAGTTCTCTCCATCTGAACGTAACTATGATGTGGGGAATCGGGAACTGTTAGCCATGAAATGGGCATTTGAGGAGTGGAGACATTGGTTGGAGGGAGCTAAGCATCAAGTCGTGGTCCTCACTGACCACAAGAATTTGATTTACCTAGAGTCGGCTAAGCGCTTGAACCCTAGACAGGCTAGGTGGGCCTTGTTTTTTACACGTTTTGATTTTGTGGTTTCTTTTCTTCCTGGAACTAAGAATGTCAAGGCTGACGCCCTCTCTAGGAGCTTCTTTGCTGATTCTCCTGTGGTGACCAAGCCTGCTACCATCTTAGGCGAAGGGGTAGTTCTTTCTGCCATCTCGCCCGATTTGAGACGTGCTCTGGAAGAGTTCCAGGAGGACAAACCTGAGCGTTGTCCCAGTGGAAAGTTGTATGTTCCTGACCAGTGGAAGAAGAGAGTGATGTCTGAAGTTCATTGCTCTGCTTTGGCTGGTCATCCAGGTATTTTTGGTACTAGAGATCTGGTGAGTCGGTCTTTTTGGTGGCCCTCCTTGTCTCGTGATATCAGGAATTTTGTGCAGTCCTGTGGGACGTGCTCCCGGTCTAAATCGTGTTCTCGCTCTAGTGGGTTGTTGATGCCTTTGCCTGTCCCCAAGAGGCCATGGACCCATATTTCAATGGATTTCATCTCTGATATGCCTGTCTCTCAAAGGATCACTGTTATTTGGGTGATTTGTGATAGGTTCTCTAAGATGATTCATCTTGTACCACTCCCTAAGTTGCCATCTTCCTCTGAATTGGTGCCCCTGTTTTTACAACAGGTGGTTCACTTGCACGGGATTCCTGAGAACATTGTATCTGACAGAGGAGTCCAGTTTGTGTCTAGATTTTGGAGAACTTTCTGTTCCAAGCTGGGAATTCAGTTGTCCTTCTGCTCTGCTTTTCACCCTCAGACCAATGGGCAGACAGAGAGAACAAACCAGACCTTGGAGTCGTATTTGAGATGTTTTATTTCTGCTGATCAGGATGATTGGGTTTCATTTTTGCCCTTGGCCGAATTTTCTTTAAATAATAGAGCTAGTTCTGCCACTTTGATGTCTCCTTTTTTTTGTAACTTTGGGTTTCATCCTCGATTTTCTTCAGGGCAGGTGGAGCCCTCTGCCTGCCCAGGGGTTGACACTGTGGTGGAGAGAATGCACCAGATCTGGGACCAAGTGGTGGATAAGTTATCTCTCTCCCAGGAAAAGGCCCAGCGGTTTTCCAACCGACATAGGACCATTGGTCCCCAATTTAAGGTTGGTGATATGGTGTGGTTATCATCAAAAAATATTTCTATGAAGGTGGCTTCTCCTAAGTTTAAGCCTAGATTTATTGGACCTTACAAGATTTTGGAGATTATTAATCCAGTCTCTTTTCGTTTGGCTCTTCCTGTCACATTTAAAATCCATAATGTGTTCCATAAATCTTTGTTGAAGAGGTTTGTTGAACCTGTTGTTCCGGGGGTTGCACCTCCAGACCCTGTATTGGTTGAAGGTAACATGGAATATGAGGTAGAGAAAGTACTGGATTCCCGTCTGGCTAGACGGAGACTCCAGTATTTGGTTAAGTGGAAGGGTTATGGTCAGGAGGATAATTCCTGGGTCTCTGCCTCTGATATTCATGCCAAAAGATTGGTGCGTGCCTTTCATCGGGATCACCCTGATCGCCCTGGTGGCGTGGTTGAGGGTTCGGTGACCCCTCCTCAAGGGGGAGGTACTGTTGTGAGTTCATTTTCCCCTTCACTACTGAGGCCCGAGGAACTCCCTCTTCTGGTGAAGAAAGGTAGTGAGCTTGATTGTCAAACACCTGGGGCTGATGATGATGACTGGCTGAGTGGAGTTAATGACTGGATATAAGGCTGCCGACGCCCTTCTGGCCTGCGGGTGATTTCTCTGTGGACTTCTAGGAAACCAGTCTGATTCCTGCTCATCTAAAGCTAAGATTTCTGCTTTGCCTTTTTGCATTAGTGTTTTGTTTTCCTTGCTTTTCTGGATTCTGCCATTCCCTGCTGGGGTGAGCTGAATCTCCTTTTTTCCTGTTGCTCTGTCTTCAGAATATTCCTGAGTACTGACATAGCTTTTTTGAAGCCTAGCGTCTTCAGGGCCTTTTTTACTGTCAGTTTGTTGGCTCTTATTTTCATAGGGGTTTTCACGGATTGCAGACAGCAGCCTTCCTGTCCTTTCCTATCTAAGCTAGCGTGGGCCCCATCTTTGCTCAGTCTATCTTTCTGTCTGTGTTTTGTTCTTTCTTCTTGCTTCACCGTCATTATATGTGGGGGGCTGCCTTTTACTTTGGGGTCTGCTCTGGGGCAGTTTAGATTTCCCTTTCTGTCTTTAGGCTATGTAGTCCTCCGGCTGTGATTGAGGGGCCTAGGGCATCGTAGGAGCCCCCCACGGCTACTGCTAGTTGTGTTGATAGGTTCAGGGGTCTGCAATCCGATAGCTGCCAACTTCTCTGGTTTTCTGGACTTAGCTAGCATTTCTATTTTTGCCTCCTACGGTGACTCAATCATAACAGAGATCCCTTCCTGCAGTCTAGAGAAAAATTTGGCGCGAAGGTGTCCCGCTCTAGCAGTCTCACCGCAGATCTCTTCCAAGAATTTCACTAGCTCCTTCAGGGTACTGTGGGTGAGTTCCGGCTGAAGACAGAGGTTTTTACGGGCCTCTCCCTCCAAGGCAGTCAATGCAATGTCCACGTCAAGGATGTTTTAAATCTTCAGGGTGCTTTGCAGCCGGGACACCCAATCAGACATATCAGGCATATTATTGCTGTCAAATTTTGGAAGCACACTAAATTTGGAGCCCATAGGGAGTGTTCTTGCAGGGGTTCCACCAATGCCCACAGCATCCCCATTAACACTAGCACTCTCACCGTTGCCGCCTGCTGCCCGCATCTTGGTAACAGTAACCCTGCTAGCAGCGCCACTTGAAGCGATGGCCGGGGGACCACCGCTATGCAGGGAGACTACGGTACACATGATGAGGTGCAAACAACAAAGGGTTAATTTATTTACAGGCAAGGTATGCAGTGTTTAGGAAAATGCAGAAACAGGGGTATGCTATGGAAACAGACAATTTACAAGGATAATATTCTCTAGCTGGGCTGTCAAACAGCATGGAGCACCAATTAGAACAGCTCAATATATTTATCCAACTGGCAAGACAACACAGTAAAGTCATGTATGATGCTACACTAACTATAATCTATCTGGCCTTTGCTAAACAGGCCACATGGCTGCCATGCTCTATCTATTGCAGCCTATCCTAAGTCCTAGCATGTGCACAGAAGAGGTTAACACTCACAGTGATGCTCCTAGAAATGGTGGATTCCCTCCTCTGGATTCTTTTCTTGTCTTTTCCTTGTGGCTCCTCACAGCAACATAGGAAAGCCACCTTGTTTTCCACAGAATAGTTTGCAAAGTCTTTCCTTCACAGATCAGGCACATCTCATTCCTGCAGAAATCTCCGCTCTCTCCTCTCACACAGAAAAGCAGCCCCTCCCCTCTTCAGTGCTGGCAGAAGAGACCAAAAGTCTTTACAGCAGGGAAGCGCAGAATGTCCCACTGCTCTAACCAAGGGAGTGCTGTTTCTTAAAGTGACAGCTTGTCTCTACGGTCCATAGCAATGCCACCCCCTTACACAAGTACAACTCAGCCCTTCTGAAAAATAAAGAACAGAAACTTTCTTGCCTATCATTGATCAGTTTATCGCTTCTCTTGACCAATGTCTTCAAGCATATAAAAATATATCAAGCAAATTTGGCTTTTTTAGCCATTTTAAAGAACTGTCTTCAGACGAGCTTAAGGCCACAGCAGAGCAACTCATCAGGTCTTACTCAGATGACTTGGACATTACATTTATCGATGAACTGTGTCAGTTTGTAACATTTGCCAATTTATTCACAGACGAGGATCCAAAAGATATCAGCACTGAACTTTTCATGTACAAGGTTACCATGGAAAAGGGTGTGTAGGACACTTTCCCAAATATTGAGATAGCTCTAAGGATTTATCTAATTTTGATGGTAACAAACTGCAGTGGTGAGCGTTCCTTCTCAAAACTCAAATTAGCTGAAAACCGATTGATTAAGGACATCCATGAAGCAGGAATGACTTGTAAATTTGGCTATCATGAGCATCGAGTCGGATATACTGGGTGAATTGGACTTTGTTGGAATAATGCATATTGATCTGTATGTATTGCAACAACTACTACAGTACTGTTTTATATATTGTGCATATTGTGAAATTGTTAACAAAGTTCAGTGACAAAAAAAAACAAAAAACAGACAGGATGCCCCCTCCTTCTCTTCCCTTCTTGTTGTTGTAATGCTCCCATGCTGCAAGCCACAGCAGATTCCAGACTGATCACATTTCATGCTGTAAGCTGTTCAACCTGGATATGAATAAATCTACAATCTGTGTTGCTGACTCTGGATGTTACGCTGATTAATCCGCAGCTAACAGGTTATGGGCCCAGAGTCCTAGAGTCCCAGATCCCCCGAGCACAGAGAAAAGAAAGGAAGACAGCAAAGATGGCCACCAGCAGCAGCAACTCCATGAAATTTACAGTACCAAGTCTCACTAACCAGAATTATCAATCCTGGAAATTCAAAGTGAAAATGCTGCTGATAAGAGAAGGTACATGGAAATACACACAGGAGCCTAAACCTGACCCAGTATCACAGGAGTGGATAGAGATGGATCAGAAAGCACAAAGTACCATATCACTCAGTATAGATGATGATCAGATTGTGCATGTGTGTAAAAGTGAAACTGCAAGAGAAATGTGGGAGCAGCTGCAAAAGGTGCATGAGAGGATAAATTTAAGCGATAAACTTTATCTCATGAGAAAATTGTACCAGTCTAAACTACAGAATGGCCAGGATATGCAGGACTACATAACAAGCATTCTAGAGATTGTAGAACACCTGAGAGGCATTGGGGAAGATTTGAAGGACTTTCATGTAGCCGCATTACTGCTTAGTGGTCTTCCAGAAAACTATGACATGCTTGTAACCGCACAAGATGCGCGCCCAGATGATGAGCTTACATTGGAGTATGTCA
This sequence comes from Dendrobates tinctorius, assembly GCF_039654945.1. NCBI lineage: Eukaryota > Metazoa > Chordata > Amphibia > Anura > Dendrobatidae > Dendrobates > Dendrobates tinctorius. The sequence continues at coordinate 3,847,755 of NW_027361731.1, read as the reverse complement.
GAGGGAAGCTCATAGATGAATATAAGCGGAAAGCGGAAGGTGTAAACAGCAGGACACGCGATGCAGAATCTGCTTTACAGACACAAAATCTAAATGATAACAGAAAGCACCTAAAAGAAACACGTGAATGTTTTGTTTGCAAGAAATCAGGACATTTGAAAGCCGATTGCAGAGTCTGGAAAGCTAGGATGAATCAGCTGAAAACGCAAAGCAGTCTTCAAAGGCTTAAAAGTGCTGTGTCTACAGAAAATGATTCTGTCAATACTGAAACTGCATTTACTGTCAGTGTAAATACATCAAAGCATGCATGGTGTATAGACTCTGGAGCAACTAGTCACATGACTAATAACAGGGACTTCTTTTCTAAGCTTAACCAAAGTAAGTCAGAGAAAGTGATTATGGCTAATGGTCAGTACATGACTTCACAAAGTATAGGAGATGGTTATATTGATTGTCAAATCTCACCAACACAAAGCAAGAAGATCCCAGTAAAAGATGTGCTCTATGTGCCTAGTCTTGAGAGTAATTTACTATCTGTGAAGAAACTCACAAAACAAGGAAATTAAGTTACATTTAAGCATGATAGCTGCATCATCTCAAATGAGGGCCACACACTAGCAGAAGGAAAAATCACAAATGAACTTTACCAGCTTAAATGCAAAGAGTGTGTGTATACTGCTCAGGAAGAAAGGCACAATAACTGCATTCATGTATGGCATAGGCGCCTAGCACACAGAGACCCAGAAGCAATAAGGAAGTTAGTTCAAAAGCAACTAGCTGAGGACATTACAATTGATCTATGTAACCAGATAATGAAATGTACTAGCTGCATCAAAGGGAAAATGTCTAGAAAAGCTTTTCCTAAGAGAAGTACTACAAGAACAGAGCAGACACTAGATTTAATACATACAGATGTCTGTGGTCCAATGAGCACTCAGACTCCTGGGAAGAAGAGATATTTTCTCACATTTATTGATGATCATTCAAGATATACAGTTGTCCATCTGCTTCACAGCAAGAAAGAAGTTCCAGAGAAACTTGAAGTATATCTAGCTGAGGTATATAATAAATTTGGGAGAATGCCAAAGATTCTACGTGCAGATAATGGGACTGAATACACAAGTAATGAGACACAGAGCATTTTAAAGAAAAATGGAATCCTATTTCAGACCACTGTACCTGCCCACAGCATATTGGGGTGAAGCAATCATGACAGTTTACTATCTTCAGAACAGACTACCAGGTAAAGCTACAGAGAAAACTCCGTTTGAGCAATGGAACAGCAGAAAGCCAAAACTACATCATATAAGAATATTCGGAAGTAAAGCGCTTGTACATGTTCCCAAAACAAAGGCGAACTAAGTGGGAATCTCACGCTAAGGAAGGGATCCTGGTAGGCTACAGGGAAACCCAGAAAGGTTATAGGATTCTACACCCAGAAACAAACAAGGCCACAATAAGTAGAGATGTAGTGATTGATGAGAACTTTTTGTCCCCCAAGTTTTGTGACATCACGCCAGTAGTCAAGCTGAAGTCACAATTACAAGACAATAACAAGGAGGATGTAGAGGTCTGGCTGGATTCTTCAACCACTGAAGGAACAGAAAAATCAGGTAAATCTGAAATCAGGAGATCTTCAAGATCAACCAGAGGCGTACCAGCTAAACGTCTATCCTACATAGTCAAGACACTACCTGAATCAGAGCCGCAGTCATGGGATGAAATGCAAGAACTACCTGTCCATGAAAGAACAAAGTGGATCAATGCTGCTAATGAGGAAATCAAATCGCTTCATCAACTTCAAACTTGGAAAATCACCAAGCTGCCACAGGGCAAAAAGGCAATCAAGTGCAAGTGGGTCTTCAAAACCAAATATGACTCTGAAGGTAAAGTCCACAGATTTAAAGCAAGGTTGGTGGCAAAAGGATATTCTCAAAAGTATGGCGAAGATTACGATGCTACGTTTGCTCCAGTCGCTAAACAGACCACGATCAGAGCTTCGTTAGCTGTAGCTGCTGTACAAAAGATGAATGTCAGACATTTGGATATAAAAACTGCCTTTTTAAATGGTGACACTGAGGAGGACTTATACATGACTCAACCTGAAGGTTATGTAAAAGGGGGTGAAGAGAATCTTGTTTGCAAACTACAAAAATCCCTTTATGGTCTTAAGCAATCAGCAAGAGCATGGAATACCAAGATGAATAAGGTCTTGTTGGAAGAATGTTTTAAAAGAGGTCAAGCGGATCCATGCTTATACACAAAATATACAGATGGAAAGTGGATGTATATTCTCTTAAATGTGGACGATGTGATTATAGTTCATCAGGAAGATGCAGAAATTGGAAAAATGGCTGAAATTCTGAACCAGCATTTTGAAACGAAAGACCTTGGAAATGTGACATATTATCTAGGAATCCAAATCCAGAGAGAGGAAGATGGAAGTTTTCTTCTAAACAAAAGTACAAAAAGTAATTTGATTCTGAATCAGTTTGGTATGTCAGAAGCCAAAGGTATATCAACCCCAATGGAACCATCCTACCTGAAGCTGGAAGGAGAAGATGACCTGTTGCCAAACAATGAGAAATATCGTCAGTCAGTGGGGGCACTTCTATACATATCAACTATGACTCGACCGGATATCACAACAACAGTTGGAATCCTTTGCAGATATGTGGAAAAACCACGCCAAAGAGACTGGAATGCTGTTAAGAGACTTCTCCGATATTTAAAAGAAACGCAAGATGTAAATTTAAAGCTGTCTGCAACGGGAGATCTAGAACTCACCGGCTATGTAGATGCAGATTGGGCTGGTGATTCGCATGATAGTAAATCCACAAGGGGATACTTGTTTAAAGTTGGAGAAAGTTTAATCTCCTGGTCTAGTAGGAAACAAGTGTCTGTTGCCTTGTCATCTACAGAAGCGGAGTATGTGTCCGCAGCCTATGCAAGCCAGGAGGTCATTTGGCTAGACAATTGATGGATGATCTTGGCACACCGTCAACTCAGCCGACGGTGATTTATGAGGACAACCAAGGATGCATTAAACTTGCATGCAGTGAAAAGATCAGTGCTAGAACCAAGCACATTGACATCAGACATCATCATTTACATGATTTGATAGATCGTGGAATAATTCAGTTCGTCTATTGTGAAAATGATAAGATGGTAGCTGACATAATGACAAAGCCATTGCCATGAGCCAGGTTCCAAGAATTGAGGACCACACTGGGACTAAGAGGATAAGTAGCTGTTGAGTGGGGGTGTTGGAATAATGCATATTGATCTGTATGTATTGCAACAACTACTACTGTACTGTTTTATATATTGTGCATATTGTGAGATTGTTAACAAAGTTCAGTGACAAAAAAAACAAACAGACAAGATGCCCCCTCCTTCTCTTCCCTTCTTGTTGTTGTAATGCTCCCATGCTGCAAGCCACAGCAGATACCAGACTGATCACATTTCATGCTGTAAGCTGTTCAACCTGGATATGAATAAATCTACATTCTGTGTTGCTGACTCTGGATGTTTCGCTGATTAATCCGCTGCTAACAGACTTTAGTGACATCATTAGTGATTTTACAGCACAAAAATCAAGGAAAGTGCCTGGATTGTAAAAAATGAATGATTTTACCTGAATTACTCTGCGTAAATGATTTTTGTAAATAAACTTACGTTCGTTTCATTTTGTGTTTTTGCATTACATATTGTAACACCTTGAAAAATGGGCCTCGGGCCACCCACCTCTTACATCCGGCCCTAAGTGGCCAGCTCCTCACAATCATGCTCATATTTTATAAGGAGTCTATAGTCTCACGAAAGGCTGAGACACCGAGTGAGTCTTAAAGCAGATTATCATTTAAGTTCCAACATCTGAAGCCTTGGAGTCCGGTACAGTCAGATTACAGTGTACAGGAGCATGATCTGACCATATAGCAGGACCTATCTGAGATGTAGGTTGCCATGTAAGCAAGTGATGGCTAAGTAAGAGAAGGGCTATACGGCTCCGTGTATTGTGTAAAGGAGAATAATACGTATAACCCTTTATGTCTGGATGTAGCATCCTCCATACATCGACCAGTTGGAGAGGTCGGAGCACGTTTAGTAAAGCTTTTGCTTATGTTTTAGATTGGTGATTCCGGCCCAGGGACGCGTCTAAAGAAGTGTCCTAACCAACATTAAAGTCACTTCCAATGATGATAAGGCCGTCCACAAAATGTTTTAGTTTGTTTAGATTTACAGCATGTCTTAGTTTTGTCACAATTAGGGAGATAGAAGCTTGTCAAAGTCAAAATTTGGGCGTAGATGGAGATGTTATCAGACACACACCTCCCCTCTGTGTCAGACAGTGGTTCTAACATAGTCTGCGGCAGTGATTTGTGCCGGCCCATACTCAGCACCTTAGGCTACTTTCACACATCAGGTTTTCGGCGTCAGGCGCGTTCCGGCGTCGTGCCGGAGCGCCGGATCCGGCAAATGTTTAGTAAAACTGGATGTGACGGATCCGTTTTTCTGCCGGATCCGTCTTGCGCTTGACAGCCAAAACCGGATCCGTCTCATCCGGTTCATCCAGTTTTCGATCCGTTTTTCGACGGATTACGCCGGATCCGGTTTTTAAAATCGCCCCTTGTGGCCTTCCGAAAGGGATTGGCTACTGAAAAACTATATATAGCGTGTTCCTACAGCCCTTCTTTGACAGGTTGTAAAGGAGAAAGTGCAGGTTGGAGAGAAGAGCAAGTTACTGGCGAAGATGGATGTTGTGATTGGAAATATTTTGAAGAATTTGGCGGATTTTACAGCGGAGGCGAATCGTTTGAGGGTGATTGCTCTGGAGAAGGAGAGAGTGAGACAGCAGCAGCGCATCGGGCATCGTAGACGACGTTTGTGGATCCACCCCATCACAGCCAAGAGAATGACGCGTGGGGTCTATTCTATACTCTGCATGGACCTTAGACGAAACCCGGATAAATTTTTTGGATATGTTCGGATGAAAATGGAGAATTTTGATTACTTGGTGGAGCGCATTGCACACCTCATAAGAAAATCGGACACCTATTGCCGCTTCTCTGTTTCACCCACAGAGCGTCTGATGGTGACTTTAAGGTAAGCCACATTTACTGGATATGCTCGCATCAGAGCACACTTTCACTGCAATCTTGTTGGTGGTAGTTTGTATCTCCAAGTGTTATAGCTGAGTTTTGGTATGTAATGCTGTGATTTAAAACTAATTGATTGTTTTTTAATTCCCCACAGATTTCTTGCAACTGGAGAATCCCTTTCGTCACTGCATTTCCAGTACAGACTCGGGATTTCCACCATATCTGGAATAGTGAAGTACACATGCCGTGCACTGTGGGACTCCTTAGCTGAAGAGTTTTTACCAGAGCCCACAACAGAGAGGTGGATTGAAATTTCAGAAAAGTTTCAACAGATATGTCAGTTTTCGAACTGCTTGGGCGCTGTGGACGGGAAACATATCCGCATTGTAAAGCCAGCTGGATCGGAATATTTCAATTACAAGAAATATTTTTCAATTGTCCTCATGGCCATCGCTGACGCGGAATACAAATTTATTGCTGTTGATATTGGGGCCTATGGCCGCTCCAATGACTCTCAAGTTTTCAAACTGTCTGCCATGGGGCGTAAACTGTATGGAAACACCTTCCAGTTCCCACCCCCTAGACCACTGCCGCAAACATCTGGTCCACCTATGCCATTTGTCTGTGTAGGGGATGAAGCCTTCCAGCTGTCAGAACACCTTTTGAAACCGTACGGTAGCAGAGGATTGTCAAGAACAAAACGCATTTTTAATTACCGCCTCACAAGAGCAAGAAGAATGGTTGAATGTACCTTTGGTATTCTGACAGCCAAATGGCGGGTCCTATTGACTGCGATCAACCTCAAGAGAGAAACTGTGGACGAGGTGATCAAAGCTTGCGTGGTACTCCACAATTTTGTTATCTGCAAGGAACCCATTTCCATTGAGGACACCTCTGAAGAAACCACCTTGCAAGATTACCATGACATTACCACTAGAAGTTCTGTGATGGTTTCAGTAATGAGGGACAATTTTGCACTATACTTTATGTCACCTCAAGGCAGAGTACACTGGCAGGATGACAGAGTGTGAAAGATTTGTGCCCTTAACCAAACTTGTGTACCTTCTGGACCAACAGTATATACCTTTGCCAACCAAAGTTGGCTATCTTGTCATGGTCTTACTATTTTTACCTTTAGGCCACAGGTGTGTACCTGGTTGTGTTTTATGCAAAGTATTTCACCTTTTAACAAAAGTTGTGTACATTGTTAGGAAATCACCAACAATAAACACAACTTTTTAGGTGAAATACTTTGCTTCAAACACAACCAGGAACACAACTGTGGCAAAAAGCTAAAATTTACCCACAGTTATATACCTGGTTTTGAATACCTTTTTACCTTTGAAATATCCTGTATTTAACCTTTTTTTTAAACATAGTTCACCGCAGAAAGAAATGACAGACAACCATTGTAAAACGATAATTTAACTTTTATTTAAAATATTTTTTTTTCTGTAAAATGTTTTTAAAGTGAAAAAAAACTTTTTTAATAAATGTTTTAAACCAAATGACCATTTTTATTAAAAAACACATTATAAATCTGTGTAGTGTGGGGTGGAAATACTGCTGGAGGGGCTGCGGGACACTTCGACACTGGGAGTGTGGAGAGAGGACTGGGATCGTGGTGGGGAAGGAACAGTTAGAGGTGATGGTGTGGAAAAAGCTACAGAATGGGTGGACATGTGGGAGGCAGAAGAGGTGGTGGGCAGTGGAATGGAGGGTTGGGCAGGGACTGTAGGAGCAGATGATGTTGATGGCAAGTTGTATGGGGAAGGAGTTTGGTACGGGGAAGGAGTTTGGTACGGGGCAGGTTGCTGTAAGTGGGGAGATGTCTGGTACTGGGGAGGTTGCTGGTACTGGGGAGGTTGCTGGTACTGGGGAGGTTGCTGGTACTGGGGAGGTTGCTGGTACTTGGGAGGTGGCTGGTATGTAATAGGAGGGGGAGGATGGAAAGTGGCTGGAGGGGGTGCAGGTGGTGGGAGGAGGAGGTTGGGAGATAACGTGCTGGAGAGCACCGTGGCATGAATGCATTACATGCATCTGCTGGGTAGGAGAGAGCGTTTCCATGCGCTCCACAACAGACCTGAAAAAGGTGTGGTTTGGCGAAGATCTTGCTTCTGAATGCATGGTTTGCAGAAGTGTCTTCACCTCCAGAATGCTGGAGTTGATCTGCTGATAGCCTGCGGAGATTTGCTCTGACAAGACTTTTAGACAGTTCTGGAAAGATGCATTCAGATGCAAGAACTCTGGCGCATAAGTCTTTTCCTGACCCCTCTGCCGCTGCCGCCCAGTACCCGCAGGTGTACTAGAGGTGGCAGGGGCAGAAGGGTGGGGTAAAGGGAAAGCGATCTCCTCACCAGCAGCTTCATGTAATGTAGGCGGCCACGATGCTCCTGCGCTGGTGGATGGGACAGATGGGTCGAATGTGTGGGAAGGCTGGGAAGGTGCAGATGTACCGGGGCGGTCAAAGTGTCCCTCGGTGCCGGTCTCCTCAGGGATCGCCTCAGAAAGGTCCAATCGTGCAGGCTCCCGAGTGCTGCTCACCGTGCTGTGGAATAAAGAGAAAAAAAAAACAATTAAAATAGTGACATGGCATGGCCCTGGCTGAAAAAAAATTGTTACATCTAAACATTTTTTTTTCACATGTGGTGTGTAATATTTACCTTCTGGTGACCATTGTATCCCGGAGGAACGACAGGGCTCGTGCGTACTTGTACTTGCTCCTGCGTCCTCCAGATCCACTCGGGGCCCGCATCTCTTCATTGAACTCCTTCTTGAAACGATCCCTCACAGACCGCCACCGCTTCACAATTCTGTCCCCTGAAACGAGAAAGGGGTGGTTAGTATACAACATCAGTGTTTCCCAAACTCCAGTCCTCATGGTCCCCAGGGGTCATGTTTTCAGGATTTCCATAGTAAATAGAAATCCTGAACACATGATCTGTGGGGACCACGAGGACTGGAGTTCGGGAAAAACTGGTTTACATCAAGCAACCGGTACTGTATATACTTACGCTCTTTAATCTGGGCCCGAGCACTGAGGTCCTCCCAGCGGGCCACAAGGAGTGAACAGATTTCCTCCCAGAGTCGTCGGGTAACGATCAGGTCAGCATGGCGGCGGTCAGCCATATTCCATAGCGGCTCCCTTTCTCTGACGAGATCGATGAGGTGGTCCACATCAATTCCTCCATCGTCACCGACTGAGTCTGGAGCACGCTGTGAAGGCTGTTAAAGTAAAATAGAAAAATAGCAAAATTAGTCACCACACTTAAGACATTAAATAAGTGTACCAAAATTTAACTTAAATATTATACTTACACGCTGGTGACCGCCGCGTTGCTGTCGCCGACGACCCTGGGAGGCACTGCGAGGACCTCTTGGCCGAGCACCAGATTGGGAAGACTAGAGAAGAAAAGAAAAAAATTTATGTGTTTGGATGTAGGCATTTGTTTGCTGTGTGTGGTCTGCGGTACATTGTTTTCTATGTGTTGTGTGTAGTGTGATGTTGTGTTTCTGCGTTTGATGCAAAAATCTTACCAATTGTGAGCCCACTCCAGGTGTCTGTCCACCCCTTCCTTCTTCTTCTGGGAGCTCCTCTTCATCTTGTGATTCCTGTTTTGAAAAAAAAGGCAATGAATAGACATATATTACAGAGATGATGGATTTTGGAAATAAAAACTTACCGTCAAACGCTGACGATGCGAGGGAGGGCTCCCAGAAGAAGATGTGCTGTCCTCTTGCTGGCCAGACTCCATGGCTGTGGGTGGTGCGGTTGCTGCTGCCAGTGCTGCCATTTCTGCTGCATCTCTTGGGCGGCTGTTGAATAAAGAGAAACAAAGGGCCAATGAATATCTTGATATTCCATGGCCCTAGTTTGGAGGAATGGGGGATTTGATAATTACCGTCTCTCATCTGCTGCTGGACTCCCCTCCCGTTGTTCAGCATGTTCCCTTTACTGCTCCATTTGGGGTGGTGGTGGTGCTGATGGTGCTGCAGTGGTCTCCTGCCTTCTCCTGAGCCTGGTTGCTGGCTTGGGTGGCATGTTGGGTGTGGCTGTGGGTCCCACTGTCATGCTTTTATATATGTGTCTTGTGGGCAGAGCTACTGAGCATGCTCAGACCCAAAAAACCGGATCCAGCGCATTGCGGCGCTCATAGGCTTTCATTGTGTGAAAAAGCCAGACACGCCGGATCCGGCGTGTCCGGCTTTTTCGCCGGAGACAAAAAATGTTACAGTAGCCGTTTTTTCCAGACGCCGGATTGCGACACATTGCCGGATCCGGTGAAAACCGGATGAAACGCATGGCCATCCGGCCCGATCCGGCGCTAATGCAAGTCAATGGGGGGGAAACCGGATCTGGCATTGCATTTCGTCAGATCCGGTTTTTGTCAAAAGTGCCGGATCGCGCCTGACGGTGAAAACCTGATGTGTGAAAGAGGCCTTAGACCTCGAGACAGCATTTGTACTGTGGCTCCAAGATGAATAATATCTGCTAGTAACTGAGGTGTATGATCGCCCCTAAAGAGGGTCTCCTGAAGAGAGAGAAAATGTCTGTGTAGTTTCTGCATCTGATAAAACACTGGAGCTCTTCTCTCTGGAACATTAAGTCCTCTGACAGTCAATGAGAACGTTTTCAGTTGTGCCATATTATATGGAAAAAAGGGAGAGGGAAAGGAAAAAGGAGAGAAAGATGAAGAGCCAGGAGGGAGTGCAGATGGTAGATAGTAACGTCTACCTCTCAGCGTGTAAGACGTATAGATTATGGAGATATCCGACACCAGGAAACAAGCCGACCCCAATGTAAGGCCGTAGCGGGTGGTGGTCTTCACAGGCGCACGTCACACTGTCAGTCCTTAGGCTCCTATGAAGGGAAACCATGGAATACAGGGGATACGGAAAGGATTCAGACCCCGCAACATTTTTCCCTCTTTCTTTTATTGCAGCCATTTGGTAAATTCAGTAAAGTCCATTTTTCTCTCATTAATGTCCCCTCTGCACCTCATCTTGTCTGAGAAAGCAGAAATGTAGAGATGTCTGCGTGGTCTGATGGAAGATGCTGCACCCTGGGACATTGCAGGAGGCGACCCTCACTCACGCTCCACCTCATCTTCTAACCCTGCTCCCTATAATAACTACAACCTGTGGAGATGGGAGACGGGTTTTCCTTGATGCCCCAGGAGGTTCCGGTAAAACATTCTTCATTAATCTGCTGCTCGCAGAAATTCTCTCCATCACTAACATTGCTCCGGCCGCTGCATCGTCTGGGGTTGTGGCCGCTCTCTAAGATGGAGGCCGCACGGCTCATTCAGCACCAGGATCACCCCTGAATCCAGCGCTCTTGGAATCTCCCGCCTGTAATATCACTAAGATCTTTCCCAGATCTGGAAGGATCCAATCACTTAATGGGGGGAATTGTTCTACTGTTTGCAACGTTCCCTGTTCTTAAAGGAGCAACTCCAGCAGAAAAGCTGAATACAGCACAGCAGAGTCCTGCACACACTGAGGGCCCTGATCATGTGACCCCTGACTCCTCCCCTCCTGTGACCTCATCACAGGTCCTGTGCGCACAGAGCAGCCATATATGTGGAGTGCGGCTCTGCGGGTGGAGGTAGGTGCAGGAGGCTCCATTATTCTCTATGTGGAGTGCGGCTCTGCGGGTGGAGGTTGGTGCTGGAGGCTCCATTATTCTCTATGTGGAGTGCGGCTCTGCGGGTGGAGGTCGGTGCCGGAGGCTCCATTATTCTCTATGTGGAGTGCGGCTCTGCGGGTGGAGGTAGGTGCTGGAGGCTCCATTATTCTCTATGTGGAGTGCGGCTCTGTGGGTGGAGGTCGGTGCTGGAGGCTCCATTATTCTCTATGTAGAGTGCGGCTCTGAGGGTGGAGGTCGGTGCTGGAGGCTCCATTATTCTCTATGTGGAGTGCGGCTCTGCGGGTGGAGGTCGGTGCCGGAGGCTCCATTATTCTCTATGTGGAGTGCGGCTCTGCGGGTGGAGGTCGGTGCTGGAGGCTCCATTATTCTCTATGTGGAGTGCGGCTCTGCGGGTGGAGGTCGGTGCTGGAGGCTCCATTATTCTCTATGTGGAGTGCGGCTCTGCGGGTGGAGGTCGGTGCTGGAGGCTCCATTATTCTCTATGTGGAGTGCGGCTCTGCGGGTGGAGGTCGGTGCTGGAGGCTCCATTATTCTCTATGTGGAGTGCGGCTCTGCGGGTGGAGGTCGGTGCTGGAGGCTCCATTATTCTCTATGTGGAGTGCGGCTCTGCGGGTGGAGGTCGGTGCTGGAGGCTCCATTATTCTCTATGTGGAGTGCGGCTCTGCGGGTGGAGGTCGGTGCTGGAGGCTCCATTATTCTCTATGTGGAGTGCGGCTCTGCGGGTGGAGGTCGGTGCTGGAGGCTCCATTATTCTCTATGTGGAGTGCGGCTCTGTGGGTGGAGGTCGGTGCTGGAGGCTCCATTATTCTCTATGTGGAGTGCGGCTCTGCGGGTGGAGGTCGGTGCTGGAGGCTCCATTATTCTCTATGTGGAGTGCGGCTCTGCGGGTGGAGGTAGGTGCTGGAGGCTCCATTATTCTCTATGTGGAGTGCGGCTCTGTGGGTGGAGGTAGGTGCTGGAGGCTCCATTATTCTCTATGTGGAGTGCGGCTCTGCGGGTGGAGGTTGGTGCTGGAGGCTCCATTATTCTCTATGTGGAGTGTGGCTCTGCGGGTGGAGGTCGGTGCCGGAGGCTCCATTATTCTCTATGTGGAGTGCGGCTCTGCGGGTGGAGGTAGGTGCTGGAGGCTCCATTATTCTCTATGTGGAGTGCGGCTCTGTGGGTGGAGGTCGGTGCTGGAGGCTCCATTATTCTCTATGTAGAGTGCGGCTCTGAGGGTGGAGGTCGGTGCTGGAGGCTCCATTATTCTCTGTGGAGTGCGGCTCTGCGGGTGGAGGTCGGTGCCGGAGGCTCCATTATTCTCTATGTGGAGTGCGGCTCTGCGGGTGGAGGTCGGTGCTGGAGGCTCCATTATTCTCTATGTGGAGTGCGGCTCTGCGGGTGGAGGTCGGTGCCGGAGGCTCCATTATTCTCTATGTGGAGTGCGGCTCTGCGGGTGGAGGTCGGTGCTGGAGGCTCCATTATTCTCTATGTGGAGTGAGGCTCTGCGGGTGGAGGTCGGTGCCGGAGGCTCCATTATTCTCTATGTGGAGTGCGGCTCTGCGGGTGGAGGTAGGTGGTGGAGGCTCCATTATTCTCTATGTGGAGTGCGGCTCTGCGGGTGGAGGTCGGTGCCGGAGGCTCCATTATTCTCTATGTGGAGTGCGGCTCTGCGGGTGGAGGTCGGTGCTGGAGGCTCCATTATTCTCTATGTGGAGTGCGGCTCTGCGGGTGGAGGTCGGTGCTGGAGGCTCCATTATTCTCTATGTGGAGTGCGGCTCTGCGGGTGGAGGTCGGTGCTGGAGGCTCCATTATTCTCTATGTGGAGTGCGGCTCTGCGGGTGGAGGTCGGTGCTGGAGGCTCCATTATTCTCTATGTGGAGTGCGGCTCTGCGGGTGGAGGTCGGTGCTGGAGGCTCCATTATTCTCTATGTGGAGTGTGGCTCTGCGGGTGGAGGTCGGTGCTGGAGGCTCCATTATTCTCTATGTGGAGTGCGGCTCTGCGGGTGGAGGTCGGTGCTGGAGGCTCCATTATTCTCTATGTGGAGTGCGGCTCTGCGGGTGGAGGTCGGTGCCGGAGGCTCCATTATTCTCTATGTGGAGTGCGGCTCTGCGGGTGGAGGTCGGTGCTGGAGGCTCCATTATTCTCTATGTGGAGTGTGGCTCTGCGGGTGGAGGTCGGTGCTGGAGGCTCCATTATTCTCTATGTGGAGTGCGGCTCTGCGGGTGGAGGTCGGTGCTGGAGGCTCCATTATTCTCTATGTGGAGTGCGGCTCTGCGGGTGGAGGTCGGTGCTGGGGGCTCCATTATTCTCTATGTGGAGTGCGGCTCTGCGGGTGGAGGTCGGTGCTGGAGGCTCCATTATTCTCTATGTGGAGTGCGGCTCTGCGGGTGGAGGTCGGTGCTGGAGGCTCCATTATTCTCTATGTGGAGTGCGGCTCTGCGGGTGGAGGTCGGTGCTGGAGGCCCCATTATTCTCTATGTGGAGTGCGGCTCTGCGGGTGGAGGTAGGCGCTGATGATTACTGGGTGCGGGGGACATTAACTCCTTCAGCACTGAGACTCTTTTGGGGTCACTGTGTGGTGTGAACAGTGACGTAACAGCAGAGGTGTACCTAGGGTTTTGGTTCAGGGGCGAAGCTTCTTAGTGGCCCCTAACCAGGTGACCTTGATCAGTAATAGTGGATGTAGGAGAACCTCTAAGATGACTGCGCTGTTACTGAAAATAATCTCTATATAAAGACCAATATTGATGTTACCGCCATATGGTCAGTGGTAGATACCAGTCCTATGGAGCATATAAGAGATCACAGTTACCGATAATGACTTACCGCTGACGTTCTTTCTGATGGAGTCGTTCACTTTTCCCGTCTTTTCCATTTGGCCCAGACCGATATGACAACTTCTTAATATAATGCACCCCATAGGCAGCCTCTGTAGCATAATTCAGCCTCATAAAAACTAAATCCAATGCTCACCTTTCTTCCTGGTTCCTCCACTGCTCTGAGTGACCGCACATCTCCGGACAGTGGTCGCCAGGTAATGACGTCATCGCGACCCCCTGACAGTGTAGGCATCGGTGATGTCAGGCGCTGAGAGGGGGATGATGTGAGAGGGAGCATAACGCTCTTTCTCTCATCAATGCGGTCAACCGTATCGGCTTCTAGCCAATACAGCTGAACTTGTGATGATGGGTGGGGGGGCCCACAGCTGGCAACGCGCCCCCGCCTGCTCAAGGACCCCATAGCAGCCGGGCAGCAGAGCTGGGAGATCAATTCTGCCGCAGAATGTAACTGTACGGGCGCGCTGTGCATGCCGATACAGTTACAGTACCATAGCTCCTGGTGGGCCCCCTCAGAGTGCGGGGCATGGGGCGACTGCCCCCTCTGCTCCTTCTGGTATCTACGCTACTTCATAACAGCTGTGGACAGAATGCGGCTTCGCTGGTTCACATGTTCAGATTAGATCCATTTGGACAACTGCAGGATGAGAGGACAGAAGCCCCAAGAAGTTCCCACACAATGTGATTATTTCTCTCCTAGCTCCGCTCCAGCACAATAATGTAGACACTAGTGATGAGTGAGCCGCTCTCCACTACTCGATCAGGCACCGGGAGCTCGGACAAGCTTGTTACTCGATTATCGCAGGTGATGGAGCGCCATGCTCGAGTTCCCAGCCAATAAACATGCTGGGATTGCCCGCCATATACGGTAAGGCTGTAGTCATGTTGGCTACTGACATTACTGTGACTGTCCGGCCGCATCACGTTATCGGGTTTATAGAAGACCCAGTGACGCGATGCTCGGCACACCGTCCTCTGGAGGCAGCTCAGGGAGAGTTGTTATAGGAGGGAGCGCTTAGATAATTGTTCGCCCCCTAAGTATTATAAAGTTGTATCCTTTAGTGTCTTTCATGTGGCCCTAGGGTGTATTTAATAATAATAATAATAATAATAAATTTTATTTCTATAGCGCCGACATATTCCGCAGCACTTTACATTTCGGAGGGGACTTGTACAGACAATAGACATTACAGCATAACAATAATCACATACAGTAGATTATAACAGATACCAAGAGGAGTGAGGGCCCTGCTCGCAAGCTTACAGTCTATGAGGAAAGAGGTAGACACGAAAGGTGGGTGGTAACAGTTGCCCTGATTGTATAGACCAGCCATAATGTTAAGTGTGTAACAGTACAGACACAGAGGGCTAATGGATGCATAAAGCATGTGGGAACATGATGCGGGGAACCAGGTTATGGTAAAACTTTTGGCTCTGCCACACAGGGATAGATTAGGTTAATGTGTTGAGGCGGTAGGCCAGTCTGAATAAATGAGTTTTCAGGGCACACTTAAAATTGTGGGGATTGGGGACTAATCGTATTGACCTGGGAAGTGCATTCCAAAGAATTGGCGCAGCACGTGTATAGTCTTGGAGACGGGAGTGGGAGGTTCTGATTATTGAGGATGCTAACCTCAGGTCATCAGCAGAACGGAGGGCGCGGGTAGGGTGGTATACTGAAACAAGGGAGGAGATGTAGGGTGGTGCTGAGCGATGAAGATCTTTGTGGGTGAGGGTAATAAGTTTGTACTGGATTCTGGAGTGGATGGGTAGCCAGTGTAATGACTGGCACAAGGTAGAGGCATCGGTGTAACGATTGGTGAGGAATATGATCCTGGCTGCAGAATTCAAGACAGATTGGAGAGGGGAGAGTTTGGTAAGAGGGAGACCGATTAGAAGAGAGTTACAATAGTCGAGACGAGAATGAATAAGAGAAACAGTAAGAGTTTTTGCGGAGTCAAAAGTAAGAAAAGGTCGAATTCTAGAAATGTTTTTGAGGTGCAGATAACAAGAGCGAGCCAGTGATCGTATGTGGGGGACAAAGGAAAGCTCGGAGTCAAGCATGACCCCAAGACAGCGGGCATGTTGCTGGGGAGTAATAGTGGAACCACACACAGAAATGGCAATGTCGGGTATAGGTACATTAGTAGAGGGAGGAAACACAAGGAGGTCAGTCTTTGACAGGTTCAGTATTTAACCCTGAAGCCTGTTTTCACCTTCCTGACCAGGCCAATTTTTTCATTTGTGAGCACTGTCACTTTTTGAGGTCATAACTCTGGACGCTTCAATAGATCCTAGTGATTCTGGGATTGTTTTCTTCATGACATGTTTGTGCTTCGTGATAGTCTTAAAATTTCTTCAATATGACTTTTATTTGTGAAAAAATTGGAAATGTGTCAAAAAGTTTGAAAACTTTGAATTATTGAGTCTTTAAATCAGAGAGATATATCACACAAAATAGTTAATAAATAACATTTCCCACATGTCTTCTTTACAGCAGCTTAATTTTGGAAACATTTGTTTTTTGTAAGGAAGTTAAGGTAAGTTCACACTGGGTGTT
Organism: Dendrobates tinctorius; assembly: GCF_039654945.1. Taxonomy (NCBI): domain Eukaryota; kingdom Metazoa; phylum Chordata; class Amphibia; order Anura; family Dendrobatidae; genus Dendrobates; species Dendrobates tinctorius. Next base: position 3,831,623 of record NW_027361731.1, on the reverse strand, counting down.
TTTTTTTTTTTTTTTTGCTGCTTTTTTATGCTAATTTTCAGCTGCTTTTTACAGCACCAGCAAATCCTATGGGATCTCAGAAATCTCATGCACACACATTTTTTTTGTGCCATCTGGATTTTGTGCTTTGCTGCATTTTTTGCTCATAGAGAATGTCACTTGCAGCGTTTTTCTCTCATTGACTTGAATGGGTGCTGAAAAAACGCTGCAAAAACGCAGGTATCATTATTTGCAGCATTTTTCCTGTAGAAAAGTCATGGACATTAGCATGGGCAAAGAGACACAAAAATGTACCAAAAACGCACCAAAAAATGCACCTAAACCTGCGTTTTTCCCGCAGCTTTTTCCTGCCAAGAAGATCAGGTTTTGCTGCAGAAAAAAAGCAGCAAAAATGCCCAGTGTGAACTTGCATTAAGCTGATTATATAGTTAAGGACCCATAGTCGGCCATACCGCGTCCCTGCAGTGACCAGCTCTTGCTGGATGTAGTCGTGTTCTACTGTTTGTGTTTACTGGTATTGAGCCCCTGCGAGGGCAACCCTTGTTACCCCTTTTGGTTGGTCAGGCCGAGCCTGAGGAAAGTCACCGCTAGGCCTATAAACGTTATTGCAAAAGCACCAAACTGTCTCATGACTCGTCACTGCATCCTGCGTACCTGCTAGTACCACAATTGGCATAGTCGGCAGGATGCAGTCTCCGAGAGCGGACATCGAGGGCCCCCGGCCCAGCATTTCTTTGCGGGCCATGCTAAGCAACCTACCCAGGTTCTCCGGTAGCAATACTATGCTGTGGAATTGGACGGAGCGAAAGCGTGGGTTATTCAGGATGCATCCGCTTACCCCTGACCTAGAGGCAGAAGTGGCCCTGATGACATTGGACGGGGAAGCCCGGGATACCGTAATGTTGAGGCCCTGGGGGCAGCGAAAAACCTTCGTCAGGGTGTTACAGATCTTAGAAGAGGCCTATGGGGACCCGACCGATGTGGGGGAACTGAGAACCCAGATGTTTAGATGCATGCAAAAAGAGGGGGAAACAGTGACCCAGTATATGAATGTTTTGCAGGAACTGTTTTTAGGCATTGAAAGGAAGGATGGAGTCGGCGTGGGGACCGTGGACATAACATTACGTGACCTGTTAGTGACCGGGTTACGAGACACCCTGACAAGACAGGCTTTGCGAGAGTGGGTGCGAGTGAACCCACATCTGACCTTTTCAGAGATAGGGAAGGAGGCACGGGTTCGGGAGCAGGAGCAAGAGGTGACGGTCCCCGTGGGGATGGCTCGGAGTATCGAAGCATCCGTAAGCGCCCTGAGCGAACCCCACTGGGTACAAGAGGTGAAGCAAGAGATACAGAGTATTAAAGGTGAACTGGCCGAAGCCAAGAAAGTGGCCACAAGGAGTCGGCCAGGGTAAAGGAAGCATGAACCATCGCGGCCCACACCCAAGTCGGTCCCCATGACCATTTGCCTGTTACGATTGAGGAGAATTGGGACGCTCCACCCGAGAGTGCCCACGTTCCAAGGGAAACCTGCCCCGCTGGCCAAGAGGAGCAGAGGACCCTGAGCCGTGGGGACGCTGCCCAGAGCTGGTGCCCATCACACGGGGTGGAGGAAGTCACGAAAACCTGGTCGCGCGGTGCCCATTGGTATGGGCAGAGATCGAAGGCCATGCCGCGCAATGCCTAGTAGATACGGGATCGCAAGTTACGACCATGCCAGAGACTTATTTTCGGCAGCATTTTCCCGAAGCAGTGAGACCTCAGTGGGGGACAGTGATAAAGTTGGTAGCCGCCAACCAGCTACCAGATCCTGTCATCGTAGTAGCCTGGATGCAGATTTCGATAAGCGGCAAATCACTTGGCCGCCGGGGAGTGGTCCTGACCCAGGGAGACACAAACAGCAAACATCCGGTTATACTGGGTATGAACATACTATGAGAGTTCGGCAACTTCCTCCTCAATGAACCCACAGAAGAGACTCTGAGCCACTGGGGTTCTCGCACGGCCCAAGGGCAGGTCTTCCAGCGGTTGGTGCGGGAGGCGCGAGTGCTCCAGGAGTGCCAGGAGGGTGAGGCGCTGGGCAAGGTCATCGCACCGGCGGCCCCCCCACTCATGCTTCCTCCAGGGCAGACTGTGGTAGCTCTGCCGATCCGCACCTCGATGCCACTGGAGGGCGTGGAGGTGCAGGTAGAACCATGTTTCTCGGAGCATCTGCACCCTGGCATACTGGTAGCCCGCTCCCTGGCCACGGTGTGGGAGGTGACCGTCCTGGTGCGTTGTCAACCTAGAATACCAAGATATCGCCCAGAAGCGCCGGGCCGAAATGGCCAAACTAGTGAGGCCTTTGGAGGAGATGCTGCCGTACCCCGCGGTCCAGTTGAAGGTGCAGCCCGAAGATCCTTGGGCAGTAACTGAATGAACCCAACAGACTGCCGTATCCTCGACCCAGGAGAAAGGTCGAGCCATCCTGGAGAGAATGCGGGCCCAACTTCTCCAGGTAGAGACGCTTCTTGGACAATATTACAGTGTCTTCACTAGTCTTGAGGATGACTTCGGATGCACCACAGCCATCATGCATGGGATCCCCACGGCAGGAGCGGCCCCCATCCGGGACCGATATCGGCAAATACCACCGCAGCTATACCAGGAAGTGAAAACCCTATTAGCCCAAATGCTTCGGAAGGGGGTCATATGAGAAAGCCAGAGCCCTTGGGCAGCCTCCATTGTCCTGGTTCGTAAAAAAGATGGCACTCTGCGGTTCTGTCTGGATTATCGAAAGTTGAAGGTCTGCACCATCAAGGATTCGTGTCCACTGCCCCGCATAGACGAATCTCTGTCCGCCTTGGGGAACGCGACGTACTTTTCAACTTTAGACCTGGCCAGTGGGTACTGGCAGGTGCCGATGTCGGAAGAAGACAGAGCCAAGATGGCATTTATCCTCCCCATGGGACTGTTCGAGTTTAATCGGATGCTGTTCAGGCTGGCCAACGCCCGAGGAACCTTCCAGCGGTTGATGGAGCGGTGTCTGGGAGACCTCAACTTTGAAGCCACGTTGATATACTTGGACAATATTATCATCTATTCCGCCACGTTTGAGGACCACCTGCGGCGGTTGGGGCAGGTGCTCGGCCGGCTGCAGAAGTACTGGTTGAAGGTAAAGCCCCAGAAATGCCACCTGTTCCACAACCAAATCGAATATCTGGGGCATACCGTCTCGGCGCAAGGTGTCAGACCGTCCCTGGAAAAGGTTGCTGCCATTCAGGGGTGGCCTACCCCCGAGACGGTGAAAGACGTGCGGGCCTTCCTGGGGCTGGCCGGCTACTACCGTCGGTTTGTAAAGAATTTCACACGCCGAGCCCGAGCCTTGCAGGACCTGCTGAATGGGACTCCAGCCGGGGCGAATGGACAGAAGATCCAGTGGCAGCAACCACAGGAGGATGCGTTTCAAGATCTCAAAGCCGCACTCTCGAACCCACCGATATTGACATATGCGGATTTCTCGCAACCGTTCATCCTGCATACCGACTGGAGCCTCCAGGGACTAGGAGCTGTGTTTTCACAGGTGCACGACAGCCGAGAGAAAGTGATCGCCTACGGCAGCCGGTCGCTGCACGACTCCGAACGCAACCTGGACAATTACAGCTCCTTTAAGCTCGAGCTCCTCGCGGTAGTGTGGGCAATGATGGAGCGGTTCGCAGAGTACCTGGCGGGCTCCGAGGTAGTAGGACGGACTGATAACAACCCATTGGCCCATTTGGAGAATGCCAAGCTAGGGGCCCTAGAGCAGCGGTGGGTGGCTCGGATGGCCAAGTTCAACTACAAGATCGTCTACAAACTGGGAGCTGAAAACGTGCACGCCGATGCACTCTCCAGAATCCGACACACCACCCCAGGGAGGAATCGAGACGACGAATTAGAAGCAGAAGAGACGCCGTTCGCCCTCACCACTGCCGCGCTTACAGCCACCGCGCAAGAAGCGCCTCAGCCGGGACCCTTAGGGGGAATGCTGGAACAACCGCGCGACAAGTGGATCCAGCAGCAGCAGGAAGATGGAGAAATTGGACTCCTGCGCCGATGGGTGGCCACCGGCAAATTGCCCACTGGCTCACAGAGACAGACTTTGACCCAGGATATGTTGCTGATGTTGCGCCAGTGGGAGAAATTAGTCATCAAAAAGGGACTTTTATATCGGAGAGCCGTGTCACGAACAACGTCTGTGACAGCATGGCAGGTGATCATGCCCGGAACCCATCTCAGCCAACTGGCTCGGGAAGCCCATGAAAAGGGGGCTCACTTTGGTGCTCAAAAGACTTTGCAATGGCTGCAGCAGATAGTCTACCATCCACGCTTGCACACTGCTGTGGAAGAAGTTTGCCAAACCTGCCGCCCGTGCGAGCTCGCTAAACCTCCCGCGCAACGAGCCCCGATGCAGACAATTGTAACATCAGCTCCCCTCGAGCTTCTCACGGTGGACTATCTGACCATAGGTCCTGCCTACCAGGGGTATGAGCACTGTCTCGTTATGATGGATCATTTCACCAAGTTCGACGTGGTCACCCCCACCCAAGACCAGACAGCGGAGTCGGCCGCCTATGCGATTTGTAAAAACTTTATCCAGGTGTACGGCTGCCCGCAATGAATACATTCGGACCAAGGAGCGTGCTTCCTAGGAAGAGTCATGGAAGAACTACATCATCTCTATGGTATCGCTAAGTCTCGGACTACACCATACCACCCGCAGGGAAACGGAGCCTGCGAGCGATTCAATCGGACACTAATCCAAATGCTGCGTACCCTGGAGACCGACCGAAAGGCCCGCTGGCCTGAATACGTCCCTGAACTGGTGTGGGTATGTAATAACCGGGTGACTGGTTACACCCCCTACTCATTGCTGTTTGGACCGGGGGGGGGCAAAGGAATCACGGAAGTGGAGTTAAACCCGGAGGAACCTCTACCCTGGACCGGAGTATCCTCGTGGGTCTGGCACCGGCTGCAGACCCTCCACAGAATCGTCCATACAAAGCTCCAGGATCTAGAACACCCGGGGGAGCGCTGCCCCCACCAATTTACTTCCAGGCTTGGGATCGGGTACTCGTACTAGATCAGCACCCCCAAAACAAGTTAGAACCACGGTGGGAGGAGAACCCGTACTGTTGTGAGTTCATTTTCCCCTTCGCCATTGAGGTCTGATGAACTCCCTCTTCTGGTTAAGGAAGGTAGTGAGGCTGATTACCAAACACCTGAGCTGAATGATGATGACTGGGTGTCTGGAGTTACGGACTGGATATAAGGCTGCCCACGCCCTTCTGCCTTGCGGGTGATTTCTCTGTGGGATTCTTGGAGACCAGTCTGATTCCTGCTCCTCAAAAGCTAAGTTTTCTGCTCTTTTTGCATTTGTGTTTTGTTTTGCTTTGTTTTTCTGGTTTTCTGCCATTCCCTGCTGGGGTGAGCTGAATTCCTTTTTTCTCTGTCTTTAGAAAATACCTGAGTACTGATATAGTCTTTTTGAAGCCTAGCGTCTTCAGGGCCTTTTTCCATATCAGTCTGTTGGCTCTTGTTTTTGATAGGGTTTTGGCAGATTGCAGACAGCCACTGTTCTATCCTGTCCTGTTTAGTTAGCTTGGGCCTCATCGTTTGCTCAACCTATCTTTCTGTCTGTGTGAGTGTTTTTTCATCTTGCTTCACCGTCATTATATGTTGGGGGCTGCCTATTACTTTGGGGTCTGCTCTGGGGCAGTTTATATTTCCCTTTCTGTCTTTAGGCTATTTAGCCCTCTGGCTGTGATCGAGGAGTCTAGGGCACCGTAGGAACCCCCCACGGCTACTGCTAGTTTTGTTGATAGGTTCAGGGGTCTGCAATCTGATAGCTGCCAACTTCTCTGGTTTTCTGGACATAGCTATTATTTCTGTTTTTGCCTCCTACGGTGACTCATTCATAACACCGTACCGAGTGTTGTGCCGGATAAGCCCCGACGGGCCTGTGTATGAAATACAATCGGAAAGAGACGGTGCACCTCTCACTTGTGCTGTGCACCGAAATATGTTGCACCTCTGTGCGTCCACTGATCCCATGCGACCCGAGGCTGGACATCAGTGGGATGGCACCGAGACGACCGTCCGAGAACTGCTGCCCCGCGTCGCCCAGCGGCCGCCGCCGCCTTCTTCCAGCTCGCGGCTGTGGCCTGCCCGCGGTCACCAGTGGCCGTTGCCGCCTCGCTCCAGCCCGTGGCTGCGGCCTGTCTCCCGCTGCCCGCAGCCGCTCTGCCCTCACCTTGTGGTCGCTTGCCGTCGGCGGCCACCACTGTCCCGCTCCGATCCGTGGCAGGGGCCGAGCCTCTGCTTGCCGCGGATTCCCTGTCGCAGCTGCTAGCTGCACAGGTGGTCTGTCACCCGCCACCCGGCATCGCTGCCACTTGCCCCCGTCAAGGGGCTGCGGCCTACTTGTCCAAGGACTCCTCCGGGGCCGGAGGTGCCCCAGCGCCACAGGAGCGGAGGAACGCTCGAAGACTACGTCAACTCTTCAGCAGCTGGGCCCAGCGGCTGCTCCGCGGAAGAACCACCATCCAGAACGCCGAGGGACGTCAGGACGGCTAAGTTGACTATATAGTTAAGGACCCGTAGTCGGCCATACCGCGGCCCTATAGTGACCGGCTCTTGCCGGATGTAGTCGTGTTCTACTCTGTTTGTGTTTACTGGTATTGAGCCCCTGCGAGGGCAACACTTGTTACCCCTTTTGGTCGGTCAGGCTGAGCCTGAGGAAAGTCACCTCTAGGCCTATAAACGTTATTACAAAAGCACCAAACCGTCTCGCGACTCGTCACTGCATCCTGCGTGCCTGCTAGTACCACACTGGCAGATGAGAACAGCACAAAAACATTGTACGGTGTCATCTATACAATGCGCACAGCTAATTTTTTGTACCATACTTAGGCTTTTTGCATCGCATTGTAGGGTTTGAGGACCTGATCTGAGAGATCTACACCCTCCTTGTACTGATTGTAATCCAAGTTACAATCTGGCTTTGGGATTGTGTTGTGGTACCACCAACAGTGACAAGGGAGCTGTTGTCACAGTGTATGGTGGTGAAGATAAGGACATCCCTTTTGTTGGGCTATCCCCTGTACTGCTAGTTGAGAAAGTCTATCAGGAGCAGGAAGATAAGGACTGGAAGAAGTTGTGTTACAGAGATTAATCTCCCTCAGCAAACCCTCCTCCATTACACTGCTAGAAGGAATGCTGTGGACTTTTGTGCCTTTGTAAAGAGTCTTGATCTGTGCTGAACTGTGCTATCAAAAGACACTGGTGGTCAATGTGCCTCTAAGAAACAGCTGTACTGTTTATAAAGCCTGTGCTTAAGAGACTTTGAATTGTACTGAATGTGCTGTGACATAAAACTACATTGTTCATGAGGACTCTATTGTATCTGTGCCAGCAAGTGGATACATCTTGTGCCTGAGGAAGCTGCAGTACATGGTCACGCTGAGTTACAGGTCCCCCAGAGTTCCAAAGAGACCTGTCCCTCCCCTATCTGAACCTAGCGGCGTGCTCGTAACATTGATGGCCCGTACGGGGAATTCTGAGTGGGAATTAGCATGTAGGGGGAAAAGAGGCAAAGTGACTGCAAAATACAGCAGCACAGCACCTCTACTCAACTCTGCTACACTAGTTAAAGGGGAACAGCCTTGAAGAAAACTCACTAGCAGCAATGGATGTGGAAATACAAATGGACAGGATCAGTGAACTGCTTCATTTAACATGTGAAGAATTGAGAACAGTAGCAGAACATATAAAGATGTCAGAAGAACAGATCTCTAAAGCACGCTCCCACAGACAACTTGTAGCCACCATTACACAGATGGATAAGTTGGAAGAGAAAGAAGCTGAAGATGTCATGGGCATGTTCCTCCAGGAGCTAACACAGTATCTAACCAGGTTCAAGTTGGAAGATGGAGTGGTGGCGCAAATTACCAAGAGCGAGATTCTCCTTCCTCAGACAGAACTACAGTAATTGAAAGTGTGGCGCCCCTGAGGGTTCAGTCGCCACAGAGGTACTGCACCTCCTCCTGAGGTGTGGTACCCCACTATCAAGGTAAGGTGGAGACACCTGACCACACTCCAACACCTGCACCCCACACCACAAAGTAGTGTAGCAAAGCACCTTCGGCGGCTCCCTGCTTGGAGTGTAGCATAGCACCCCTTGGTGGCTCCCTGATTGGAACACGAAACGTGCTGGGAGATGGGTGGAGCTGAGTTTGCATTAAAAGAGCGGGAAGAGTTTAGGATTCAGTCAGTCTGACGGAGTCAGAGGGTTAGAGAGATCCCCAGGAGAGGGATGGATTGATGGAAGTGACCTGGGTCTGCTGGCACAGGAAAGAGACATTTTAGAAAGCCTGATTCTCCATAAGAAGGAAAGGATTAGTACGGAACATGAGAATAAGAGAACAAGGACCAGGGCTAGAGGAGAACCCTTCCCAAGTTCTAAGCGCAAGGCCGGGGCCCGGTCCCCGAGGTTGTATGGATACTAATGGTCCTAGCAAAGAGCAAACAGATGAACGGCATACTAGGGAACACAAATCACCACATTATATAAAATCAGTGGAGGGATTTGCAGAGGAGGAATAGCAAGGAGAGAGGTGGATTAGTCTGGCACCTGGACCCGTAGAAGCGAGTAATCGTGGAACAGCCGTTGTCCGGCACCTCCCTCCTCTAGCATTCCTCTAACGTCCTGCATGTCCACACTTTTGATGGAATTTATGTGAAATAAAGACGCACAGTTTTTCAGCTATATCGGTGAGTGCTGCAAATTTCTTCTTTTTTCTCTTCACATTGAAATACTAATGGTCCTGCAGCAGACACCAGAGGAATAGAAGTAGTGACCACTTTATTCCAACGCAAGACTTGGGGGCACAATAGCAACGATAGTGAGCCGGGACTAGGTAGGAGTCCCCGAAGTAGGCTACAGCTGTCTGCCGTACAAGCAGAGTTCATAGGAACATCTGACAGGAGGAACTCCAGTGTAACTCAGTACTGTGAGTACTTCACTCAAAGGCGCTAAGAGGGAGACGTTCAGAAAAGGCACATATGTTAGCGGAGTGTTGGAAAGGAGTACTTCATCTTGCCTGGAAGTTGGCTGAACTCCTGACCCGGAGGACACGGCACGGATGCGGGCACCTGTACCACAACAGTCCTCCACTTATTCCTGTGCCAACCCGTCCAGCACTGCTACATCCCTTGCACCCGACACTACACCATCTAAGTGTCACTTCACCTACACTGCCCTGGGACTACAGCCCTGCCTGTGTAGGACTATAACATCATTGCTGCACTACACCATCTGTCCCAGAGGATCTGTCTGCAGCGTCGGCTTAACATCTTCCTTGCCGAACACCACAGGTGGCGTCACGAATCACTTATGAACTTTCACTACCATAAGCACACTGAAACAACCCCTTTTGTAATGGAGCCCCAGGGCCACGGACTGGGTCACTGCCGCCGTTACAACCCCCTGTTGAGAAGATCAATCGGCCCGGTACCGAGTACCCCACGGCCCTGGTGAGTGAGGGCGCTCAAAAAGAACAATTCAAAGCCTTAACAAAAGCCCTGCAGAAATCTACCCAACCCTCTGAATGCGTGACAGACTCTGACAGAACCTTTTACCTGCTTGGGTTTGATAAATCAGGAAAACAGTGTTCTTCAACACCACAAATCGCCATAAGGAAAGAGTTCAAAATCTTGGGACAGATTGGAGAGTGAAAGCAGAAAGAGATACTGTCTTATATGAACTTGTTGCACCAGATCGATGCAGGCTTATTATTATTATTTATTTATATAGCACCATGAATTCCATGGTGCTGTACATGAGAAGGGGTTACAAAGTTATAGATATAATTTACAGTAAACAAATTTACGATGACAGACTGGTACAGAGGTGAGAGGACCCTGTCCTTGTGGACTTACATTATATGGGATAATGGGGAAGAGACAGAAGGTCGGGGGTGCAGCAGCTCTAGTGGTAGTGAGGCGGCAGCTCGGGTGGTGGTGAGGCGGCAGAATGGTTACTACAGGCTGTAAACTTTCCTGAAGAGATGGGTTTTCAGGTTCCGTCTGAAGGATCCGAGGGTGGTGGATAATCGGACGTGTTGAGGTGTGGAATTCCAGAAGATGGGGGATATTCGGGAGCAATCTTGGAGGCGATTGTGTGAGTAACGAATAAGTGTGGAGGAGAGTGGGAGGTCTTGGGAGGATTGAAGTTTACGTGAGGGAAGATATTGGGAGATTAGTTCAGAAATATAGGGAGGGGACAGGTTGTGGATGGCTTTGTAGGTCAGTGTTAGTAGATTGAACTGGATTCGTTGAGGAATTGAGAGCCAGTGGAGGGATTTGCAGAGGAGGAATAGCAAGGAGAGAGGTGGATTAGTCTGGCAGCAGAGTTGAGGACAGACTGGAGATGTGCAAGAGAGTTAGCGGGGAGGCCACAGAGGAGGGTGTTGCAGTAATCAAGGCGGGAGATGATGAAGGCATATACAGGAGTTTTAGTAGATTGAGGGTTGAGTTGGAGGCGACAGGAGGTGGCAAGAGTTAGGACTTGCGGTTCGAAGGACAGGGCAGAGTTGAGAGTTACTCCGAGGCAGCGGATTTCAGGTGCCGGAGAGAGTGTGTTGCCACTTACCAAAATAGATAGGTCAGGTAGGGGAGATACGCGAGATGGAGAAAAGATGAGGAGTTTGGTTTTGTCTACATTGAGTTTTAGGAAGCAAGAGGTGAAGAAGGAGGATATGACTGATGGATACTCCGGGATTATGGGCAGCAGAGATGGGACATCTGGGCCAGAGAGTTAGATATTAGTGTTATCCGCATACAGGTGGTACTGGAAGTCATGGGAATTTGAGTTGTCCTAGTCCAAGGGTATAGATGGAAAAAAATAGGGGCCCCAGGACAGAGCCTTGACTGACTCCAACAGAGAGAGGGCAGGATGAGGAGGTAGTGTGGGAGTTGGAGACCCTAAATGTGCGGTCAGAAAGGTATGAGGCAATCCAGGACACGAAAAGGTCTTTGATGCCAAGGGAAGAAATAATCTGTAGCAGTAGGCAGTGGTCGACTGTGTCGAAAGCAGAGGACAGGTCGAGAAGGAGGAGGATGGAGAACTGTCTGTTAGCTTTGGCTGTAAATCATTAGTAATTTTGGTCAGGCCAGTTTCGGTGGAGTGGTGGGGGCGGAAGCCAGATTGGAGGTTGTCAAGGAGAGAGTTAGATGAGAGGTTGGAGGAAAGTTGAGCACGGACATGCTGTTTGGAAGCAAACGGAAGCAGTGATATGGGGTGATAGCTGAGCAGAGCAGTTGGGTGAAGGTTAGTTTTTTTGAGGATGGGTGTGATGGTGGCATGTTTGAAGGAAGACGGAAAGGTACCGGAAGATAGCGATAGGTTGAAGAGATGGGTTAGGGCTGGAATGAGCGTGTTAGTGAGGTTGTGGAGCAGGTGGGAAGGGATGGGGTCAAGTGCATAGGTGGTGAGATGTGACTTGGAAAGGAGGTGACTAAGCTCTCCTTCAGTGATGTTGAAGAGGGAGGTTATTAGGGAAGGGCAGAGGTCTGGTATATGGAGTGGTTGGGGTGGTGGAACAATAAATGTTTGCCTTGTTTGGTTGATCTTATTTTTGAAGTAGGTGGCAAAGTCCTCGGCAGAGATGAGCAGAGTTGTAGGTGGCAGTGGTGGGCGGAGGAGAGAGTTGAATGTGCTGAACATTTGTTTTGGATTGTAGGATAACGAAGATACAAGGTTTGTTAAATAGGTCTGTTTAGCAGAGGTGAAGGCTAATTTGAAGGCAAGTATAGCTTGTTTGAAAGCAGTGAAGTCATCTGGCAGGCGTGTTTTCTTCCAATGCCGCTCCTCGACCCTGGATGCTTGCAGAACGTTTTTGGTGAGATTGTTGTGCCAGTGTTACCTTTTGATTTGTCTCACTTTGCCATGCATGAGAGGGGCGACTGTGTCTATAGCTACTGTGAGGTTGGCATTATAGAAAGCGGTGGCGCTGTCTGTGTCGTGGAGTGAAGATATAGAGGACAGAGGTAGAAGAGAGTGAGAGTCTGTGAATGTCTAGGTGTGCGAGGTTTCTGTGAGGATGTGCTGGTGGCTGGACATGTGGGGCGGGTGAGGAGGATAAGGATGAGAAGGTGAGTAGATGGTGGTCAGATAGGGGAAGGGAGAGGTTGTGAGATTAGATAGGGAACAGAGGCGGGTGAAGATGAGGTCTAGTGTATGTCTGTATGAGTGGCTGTGGAGGACCACTGAGTAAGTCCAAAGGATGAGGTAATGAACAGGAGTTTGGAGGCTGCTGGCTGGCGGGTGTCAGTAGGGATATTATAGTCACCCATGATGATGGTGGGGATGTCAGCTGAGAGAAAGTGAAGAAGTCAGGTGGAGAATTGTTCAATGAAGGCAGTGGCTGAGCCTGGTGATGAGCCACTGTGGAGCAGCACGGTGGCTCAGTGGATAGCACTGCAACCTTGCAGCGCTGGAGTCCTGGGTTCGAATACCACCAAGGACCACATCTGCAAGGAGTTTGTATGTTCTCCCTGTGTTTGCGTGGGTTTCCTCGGGGTACTCCAGTTTCCTCCTACATTCCAAAGACATACTGATAGGGAATTTAGATTGTGAGCCCCATCGGGGACTGTGATGATAATGTGTGCAAACTGTAAAGCGCTGCAGAATATGTTAGCGCTATATAAAAATAAAGATTATTATGATTATTGCTATTATTATATGACAGCCATTTGGAGATTAGAAGGAGAGTAGATACGGGAAGAGTGAACCTTGAAAGAAGGGAGGATAAGGGAGGGTGGGGATTGGATAGGGTTGAAGGAACAGTTTTTTGAAAGAAAATCCACTCCTCCGCCATGTCTGCTGCCAGAGCAAGGAGTGTGGGTAAATTGGAGGCCACCGTAATTCAGTGCAGCAGTGAAGGCCGTGTCAGACAGGTCTCAGTGAAGTCCAGGATGGAAATTTTGCGGGAAGTAAACAGATCGTGGATCACATGGAGCTTTTTGCAGATGGAGCTGGTGGAGCTGGCATTCCAAAGTGCTCCAGAGAGAGGAAGCAGGGGGCTGGGATTATTGGAAGGCTACCAGCCAGAAATGATCATTAAGGGGGTGGTGAAAGCAATCAACCCAGGACTGAACCTCCGCAGTATGCTAGAGATGAAAAGCAGGGGGGAGGAAGCAGGGGGCTGGGATTATTGGAAGGCTACCAGCCAGAAATGATCATTGAGGGGATGGTGAAAGTGATCAACCCAGGACTGAACCTCCGCAGTATGCTAGAGATGAAAAGTCAATTTACCCTACCACAGTTGAAGATTGGTTTTAAAAGGGCACTATAAAGAAAAGAGTACTTCAGAATTGTTCCACCGACTCATTAACATCTCACAGAACAATAATCAATCACCCTAAAGTTTCTTGTTCAGAGCGTTTGTACTTAAGGATAGACTGTTTTTAGCATCCAGAGATGTAAGGGCGGAGGAGATGCTGGGCTAGTCCAGAAGAAGTTCTTGAGATCGTTGGGAACGGGCTTAATGAGCAAATATATTAAGTTACAGCTGAAACACTACCTAGAAGATCCTGGCATTCTGGACGAAGTCCTATTTGAAGAACTGAATGAGGCAGCTAGTTTGGAGTCAGAGAGCGAACAGAAGTTAAAGAAGGGCTCTGCTCTTAAAGCCACCAAAATGAGTCAGCTGAAGTTGGAGACCCAGCGGTTGCCAGTCCAAAGATCTTGATGAAGAGCCTTCAGTACCACGGCTGAGAGAGAACCTTAAACCACCAGCAAAAAGGAGGACAGCCAGAGCTGACTGGGAAGAAGTAATAGGAGAACTGCGAGCTCAGCTGATGGAGGGAAAGAGTTGATTTATTCCAGGCCAGGATCTTTAGCTCTCAGACCCAAGGAATCACAGTCTCAAAACATATGTAACAAAAGACTAATTCATAAGAGGCTCACAGTTTCTCTGGTAACTCTGCTAAAAATTCAAACTTTATTTCAAAAATACCAAACACTTAATTATCAAAAATATCATTGCATCATACCAAACAGAAATGAACACCACTGGGAGGTGCCTTCCCCTGCACTGGCTAATCTCTCCTTACCTATCAGCGGAGGTTGGAGCCTTAGGACCTGCGCAGTTGGCCCCCCCCCACTCAATGATGGCTCACCCTGCTACCCCTATAGGGCCCTATAGTGGCAGGGATGTGATAAAGAAATGAAATAGGTGAGAAAGAAAGACGTATAAATTCTGGTTTTTCTTGGCTTGCATTATAGTTGTTCAATGCTCTTCTTTCTTCTTCAGATGGCGTAAGTTTTAACTAAATAGCCTTTTTCTTCGAAGAGATATAGTAGACTCTAATCGCCAATTGATCTGATTTTCTCCTACAGAACTAATATATAAAAAAAAATCCCCTTTGTTATATGGAGCTTAATAGATGATAGAGAGCATATATATAATATACCAAATTATCAAAGAATCAATTTTCAATATATCCATATCCAGAATTATTCCAGCAAGTCCATATGTAGTTATGGACCTGAAACCAAAAACCCAGTACATAGATTCCATAAAACACTGCAAGCCACACAATATATATACAAATCGCTGCATCCAGTCATGCAACTTATAGCACAGACAGTTAAATATCTTTATGGTGTGTAAATTGCAATGGCCAATACATAGGTCAATAGAACTTCCTTTCTGATAAAGATGGCACCCATTCAAATGACTTGTATAACAAATGGCCAAAATACCCCTATGTTAAATGATTGCAATCAGCCCAAATCTGGCCAATGAAACTCCAATTAGAAAACCAGCTCGACGCGTTTCCCCTCTTTAGAGGTTCATCAGGAGTAAGATGGAGCGGAGTACTTAGCTTATATGATGTATAAGATGCCTGTTTGACAGTCAAGTGCAATCCCCCATTGGTATGATGCTTGGAGTCAGTGACGCTAGAACCGCCCTTTATAGAAAATGGAAGGTGAACAGCTGACACAGCGTGCATGTCAGCTGATTGCGTACCAAGGCAGGATATGTCCGGGTTCCCCCTAGATGTCGTCATACAGAGCAAAGTGCGCAGGTCCGGACATAGATTATTAAAGAACAAAACCGTTGGCACAACCCTGAGAATTGTAGGTGGTGCCCAAGTAGGATCCCAATCCGTGAACTAAATATATATAAACTTGGCAAGTTTATATATAATTACGGACATAGATTATTGTGGGGCCGTGCCCAATCACCAGACCGCGCATGCCCGATATCATCACACGTTCCATATCAGGAATGCGCAGGACCGGATATGACCCTGCATACGAATCGTTCACACTGCGCATGCCCAGCGCCCCCGTGCGCTCCAGGACTTATTAGTGATGGAATTAGGCGCTCCACATAGCGTCATTCAAAGTGCCCATCCATTTTGCAATGCACAGGTCCGAATATAACAGACCGTGCATGCTCAATGTACTTATGTATAGTAATAATACAATGATAGAACAACGGTGCAGACAACGCATACTTGATGTACTTATGCATATAATAATAGTGCACTAAGGAAACAAGGATGTATCGGTCCTGGTGTAATTTCACATACACGTATATTCATATATCGCACATTATGTATTATAGATCTCCTTTACAATAAAATCCCGCACTCATAGTAATATTCTCATAGCCAGAATTAATTAATATATGCCGATATACTCATTACCAGCAAATTAAAGTCTGTTCCCATATTATAAGGTGTCTATAATTTAACACAGTGTGTAACTATGATGTGGTATAGTTACACACAAAAACAAAAATAATCAAAATAGGATCCCCAAATTGATATAGCCGTAATGATAGTTAAGACTCTCTATGTGAATATATCACATTCAGATGACATAATAAATGCATTCGTTAGCCAATCCATGTTCATATCGCACAATTGATATATGTAGACACTTTGGGAACCCAATTAAACCTACCGGGCAGTGAGTCACTGGTTATACTCCTTCATAAAATATTCTCGCCAAATATTTGGGGAGATAAAGAAATAATGCTCTAAATAGAGACAAATATAACCATGCGAAGCCCATTAGGGCCGATAGACATGGGGCAGCAAAAGATAACCTCAGGTCCACTAAAATGGGGGATCCATAAGGCACCAAAAAGAAAAGGGGGGGAAAAAGGGGTAATGTCAGACAAAGATGTTATAAAAGAACAGTTGAATTGCATTTGTTCGTTCAGACCCTTTGGAGATACCGTATCCAATATGTATATCCATTTCAGTTCCTTTTGTAGGATCTTTTTATCCCAGTCACCTCGACGTACTGATGGTGCAATAACCTCAATAACACAAAAAGAGAATTCAAATCTCCCTGGTGTACCTCCCTGATGTGTCTGGAGATTGGGGTGTCTCTGGCATGACGAATGTCACCCAGATGATCACCGATCCGTCTTCTCAATTCCCTTTTGGTTTTGCCAACATAGTTTAGTGAACAGGAGCATTTAAAAAGATAAACAACCCCACTAGTTTTACTGTTGGCAAAATGTCGACTCTGAGTTTACCCGTCGAGGCATTGGAAAAATCTTTCCCAACTTTAATGAATCCACAAAAAGAGCAACCTCCACATTTAAAAGTTTCCATTGCTCTTCTATCTAGCCAAGTGTTCTTTTTGGGTGGTGGAGTGTAGAAGCTATGTACCAACTGATCACCAACAGATCTACCTCTCCTATAGGTGATGGCAGGAGTTTCTGGTAGAAAATCACAGATTTCACTATCGGCCTTCAAAATATCCCAATGGTTTTTGATTATATTTCATACTTCATATGAACACCCATCATAATTTCCAATAATACGCATGTTTTTATCAGTTACTTTCTCTATAGGATGCAAAAGACTACTTCTGGTACACACTTCAGCCTCCTGAAATGCATTAGGGGTTACCCAGAGAAGGTTCTTGCTATCAAGAAACCTGTTTTTCAGCTCCTTCGCTTGTTTATAAAAGCCAGATGGCTTGGAGCAATTTCTCTTGACCCTAAAGTATTGCCCCTTAGGGATACCGTTACGTAGGCTCAGGGGTGATTGTTCCCCCAATCAAGTAAATTATTGGTCGAAGATGGCTTCCTGAATATTTCCAAAAAGCCATCCGCTCCTTTCTGATTATTGATATCCAGGAAATTTATAGATTTCAGATTTACCTCAGAGGTGAACTTAAGGCCTATGTCATTGACATTGAGTTCTTAAACAAATTTATTAAAGGAAGATGCATCCCCCCAACTAGAAAATCAAAATATCATCAATGTAGCGCCACCAGAAAATAATCTGGGGGCACCACCATGCTGTCCTGTCATCACCAAAGATGACAGTGTCCTCCCAACAGCCCAGGAGCAGATTGGCATATGTAGGCGCACATGGGCTGCCCATCGCAGTGCCCCTGAGCTGGTGGTAGTACACGCCATCAAACAAAAAATAGTTGTGTGTCAACAAACAATGTAATAAGGTGCAAATGAATTCACTATGTGCATTACAATGTACCCCTCTTGATTTCAAGAAAAACTCCACTGCTTTTATTCCCATGTCATGAGGGATGCTACTATATAGGGCCTCAACATCAATTGAGGGCAACAGTACATTGTCCTCCAATGACATATCCTCTATCTTCATTAAGAGATCTGAGGTATCTCTAATATAAGATAGTAAAGCTGTCACAAATTGCTGTCACAAATTGTCGTAGCACCCTATCTACATAAATTCCACAGTTTTGAGATATGGAATCATTGCCCGAAACAATTGGGCGTCCTTTAAAGGGGGACAGCCACGTGTGCACTTTTGGTAGGGCATAAAAAATTGGGACAGTAGGAGTTTTTTGGAACATAAATGTTTTTTCATTCTTTGAAATGATGCCCGATTCCAGGGCATCATTAAGTAATAATTCAAGTTGACCATTGAATTCATCAGTGGGATCGTTCCGCAGCTTACCATAGGTAGATTTATCATGAAGTATTTTATTGCACATGCCCTTTTAAATGTCATGATTCAAAATGACTATATTGCCCCCTTTATCGGAAGACTTAAAAATCAATTCCTTATTTATTGAAAGGCTATCCCCAATTGATTACTACATCTTTTCTGCCTATTTTCACCAAGGGCCTTCAAATCAGCTGTGACAAGTTTAGTAAAAATGTCAATACTATTATTATCTGACGGAGGAGGCATCTTAGTACTTCTTGGCTTGAGGTCCTTGAAGGAACCCAGTCCTTCCGGCCTCTGGCCCTCCTCATAAAGGTCAGCCAGTAGCCTCACATCAGACAATTCATCCGTATTAATTCCAAGAGCCAAACATTGGGCTCGATCGTGAACCTTGAAAAATCTTTGCCATTTCAAATTTCTACTGAAAAGATTGATATCTTTGATCCAAAAGAAATCATCAAACTTGGTAGTAGGGACAAAACAAAAGCCTTTTATCAAGACAGATTTCTCCCACTCAGTCAATATATGAGAGGTCAATTTTATGATCCTATTATCATCAACCTGTCTTTTCATTATCTGGGATTCCCGATACGTTCTCTCAGATGGTACGGGGTCCCAAAGCTTCTTTTGTCCAAAAAAATGTTGTCCAGCAGAGGAACGAGTAGAAGAAGAGCCAGAGGGTACATTGTCTGATGCATAAAAGTTGGCACCCCCCCCCCTTCCATACCATCTTCTGCCTGATTTTCCCCATCTTTCTTGTGGCGGCCTGTTGTCTCTGCTGAAATTTCTATTGGGTTCACCCCTCTCACTATCTGAGATATCTGAAGATGATATGTCTGTACTCTCAGCCGATAAAAGGCTATTTAGTTAAAACTTACGCCATCGGAAGAAGAAAGAAGAGCATTGACCATCTATAATTCAAGCCAAGAAGAATCAGAATTTATACCTCTTTCTTTCTCACCTACCTATTTCATTTCTTTATCACATCCCTGCCACTATAGGGCCCTATAGGGGTAGCAGGGTGAGGGGGGCCAACTGCGCAGGTCCTAGGGCTCCAACCTCCGCTGATAGGTAGGGAGAGATTAGCCAGTGCAGGGGAAGGCACCTCCCAGTGGTGTTCATTTCTGTTTGGTATGATGCAATTATATTTTTGACAATTAAGTGTTTGGTATTTTTTAAATAAAGTTTGAATTTTCAGCAGAGTTGCAAAAAAAACTGTGAGCCTCTCAGACCCAAGACTGGGTTCGAAAACAGAAGATACCCGGCTTGTGAGGCGTGCCGTTCATCAAATCAGAGTGCAGTATGTGTCCACTGTTTAAAGGGAAGGTACTGTGATTTTAATTTTTGTATTAATAATTATTGATTATATAATCAATTATTTTTAATACAAATTAAATGAACTACTTTAACGGTTTTTAATTATTGACTTTTACTTTTGCCACTGGAGGCTGCCATTTTCATTAGTGGGGGCATGTGTCTGGGCACGACACTTGCACACCTCACTTTACGGCAGCCATGGGCATAAGAGACTGCAGTCGGAATCTGACCGCATCTCTTACATTGAGGCCGCTTCTCCTGCCTCTCAGCTGTGACCTGGACATGCCCCTGGGCAGTTCAGGTCACAGCTGTAGGAGGAGATAGCTGCCAAATTATTGTATCCCCCAACATATGCTGTGGGCTGTATTTTCCTCTCTCATCGCACATAGTACTGAATGAGTTCAATGACAGGAGCTGCCAGGGAGAAGCTGCCAGGAAACAAGGGTCCAGGGTGAGTATCTGCAGCGGAGAGGGTGATTGCAGCCTGTAATTAGTATTCCAGTTGCGATCACAGATCACTGCCGACCTGTTCAGGGCACAGCAGGAAGATAGTCACACTGCTCTGCCCTGAACAGGATGCAGCACTAACTGGAAGAGGAGAGAAGGTAAGTTATTTTTTTTTCCTATGCATTGTATAGATGTATGGCTGTACGTATTGTAAGATAGTGCTTACTGTGTGTGTTGGGGAACACTCGCTTGGCAGCGGATTAACGTAGACAGGCATGGATTTTCACACAAACAGTCCATTTCGGTTTATTTAAAATGTCATAACCCGCACCATAAGCCATGTTGCACATCACCGGCTTACACATAGTCCATTACTTCATCACGTATGGCTTTACAGTGCATTCACTTATCACACCTGACTCTCTCCAGTTACCAGGTGACCCCACAGTTCAGTAACTGACCTTTGTCAGTGCTCCACAGGCTTACTTCTCGTCAGTCCAAGGTCCTCACCAAGACGGCATCTTCCTCAATGCAGGGCCGTCCCAGGCTCTGCACACGCATGTGGCCTGTCCAGGTGCTATTCAGGACATTAGTCCAACACCCAGGTCACCAGGTTGAAGGTCTCACTGCGTGCTCTTCTGGAGGTCCATTCCCACCTGGGACCTTCCAACGCAGACCTTCCAGGAACTAGCACTCTGAACCATTCAGGTCCATACACTCTAACCATGTGACCCTCCTGGATCTGCTCACCCATGCAAAGGTGGGTGGATCCATTGAGGACGTAGAGGTTGGCCACCAGCTCACCGAGGACCAATAGTTCCAGCTAGCGGATACTCTGCGCCCCTTCCAGAAGCTGTTCAGCAGCCTTCCTGGAAGGACCGAGTTGGCTGTCCATCACATGGACACTGAGGATCACCCCGCGATCCGGTGGTCAGCATATCGATCTCTCTCGAGGTGCAGCAGCAGATGCGCCAAGAAATTGACGAGATACTGAAGCTGGGGGGATGCAAGCATCCAACAGCACATGGGAGTCGCCCGTAGTCCTCGTCCCCAAAAAGGACCGAACAACCCGCGGTTCTGCGTGGACTACCAGGGGCTGAATGCTGTAACAGTCACCGATGCATTCCCTATGCCACGCATTGATGACTTGCTTGATCTTTTGGCCGGGGCTAAGTATCTGATCATCATGGATCTGAGCTTGGGATATTGGCAGATCCTTCTGCCTCACAAGGCCCCGGAGTGCTCTGCCTTTATCACCCAGTTTGAACTGTAAGAGTCCACCGTGATGCCCCCATTCCGGCATGAAGAATTACCCTGCACTTTTCAGTGGATGGTCAACACGCTGCTCCAGGAACTTGTAGGATACGTGGCTGCGTGCCTGGATGATATTGCTATCTTCAGTCCCACATGTGAGGATCACCTAGAGCATCTGATGCAGGTGCTTTGGCAGATCCACTGGGCAGGTTTGACCATCAAGCCGGAAATTGCCAGCTGGGCATGAGCGAGGTTCTCTACCTGGATCACTGGGTAGGTGTGGGGTTCTGAAGCCAGAACCCGGGAAGGTGGATGACATCTCATCGTGGCCCACCCCCACGACCAAGAACCAGGTGATGTCCTTCCTCGCGACAGGTGGGAACTATAGGAAGTTTGTTCCACAATATAGCACCCTGGCCAAGCCCCTGACGGACCTCACCAGGAAGAAGCTGCCTCTCACGGTAGACTGGTCAGTCACTTGCAAGATAGCTTTTCAGGCACTCAAGACCGCTGTCTCCAGCTCCCCAGTACTACAAGATGCTAACTTTGCGTGGCCATTTGTAGTACAGACCGATGCCAGTGACTTTGGCCTTGGTGCTGTGCTCAGCCAGGTCAATGCAGCGGGCCAAGAGGATCCCATCTTGTACCTGAGCAGGAAGCTATTGCCGAGAGAGGTGGCCTACTCCACGATGCAAAAGGAGTGCCTGGCAATTGTGTGGGCCATGCAGCGTCTGCAACCATACTTGTACGGGCATCCCTTCATCGTATAGACAGACCACAACCCCCTCAGCTGGTTTCACAGGCTTGGTGGAAGTGACTTTCCAACTCAGGGCCACGAAGAATAGCAACACCATCGAGCTTTTGGTACATTTTCTCGTGACCAGTGATCAGAACATGGCAAAAGATCTTATCCTGGGTTATAATATAATCAGTGAGGTCATCACGAAACAAAAGTCAGGGACACTGATCATGGATGCAATTGCCACATCATTCGCCATACCCAATGCCGTGGCGGAAAACGTGATTCATAGAGCAAAGAAAGCACAGAATAAAATGGACCTGAAAGAAGCCATGGTACGCCTGCGCCCAACCATCATCCCTTCAAACCAAATGGTGGGAGTGAGTTGTGGAGTCCGGGTGGGATCAGCAAGAAAAGTCCAGAAGAGACCAAAAAGACTCCTCTGAACTTCCAGAAGGCCTATCTCAAGGTAAGACTGTGCTTACAATTCCTACAGGTGACATTGCCAGTGTCAGGGCCTGGGATGATTACCACAAAACACGAAATTAGACTGAATCCGAAGATTGTGTTAGGTCACATCGGAACCGTCCATGTTGTATATCCAGCCTGTGTGAGACCCGCCCAGTGGTCTACCATGAATTCAGCCCCCCAACCAAGGAACCGGACTTGCCCAGGGGAGGAAATTAATCAACAATGAATTGTTCAGACGGATCGGGCTGGACCAATACAGGAGCAGACATAAAACATTTTTTCAATGTAGAAAAGGCTACAACTGCCAGGGCTGACCAGTCTTTAAGATCAGCCCCCTTACGAGTGAGATCAGTGAGAGGCTTGACCACCTGAGAAAACCCCTTAATAAATTTGAAATAGTAATTGATAAAACCCAAGAAACGCTGAAGACCTTTAAGGTCTCTGGATTGCACCCAATCAACAATGGCCTGTACTTTTCCAGGATCCATACGAAACCCCTTGGCAGACAGGATGAACCCCAGGAAGGACTGCTCTTGGACAAAAAAATTAACACTTCTCAGGTTTAGCTAACAGAGTTCTCCTGTAACCTCTGAAGAACCAAACGTAGCTGACCCATGTGAGATTCTTTGTCAGATGAAAATACAAAAATGTCATCTAAATATATCAATATAAAGCATGCAATAAAGTCAGAAAATACATCATTAATGAAATTCTGAAAAACTGCTGGCGCATTCGTGAGACCAAAGGGCATGACCAAATTTTCAAACAAACCCTCAGAGATGAGGAATGCTATTTTCCACTCATCCCCCTACCGAATACCGATAAGATTATACGCTCCTCTGAGGTCCAACTTGGAATACCACTTAACCCCAGATAATTGGTTGTAAAGATCAGGGATAACGGGAGGGGGTAGGTATTTCTCACCGTAATTTTATTTAGTTCCCAAAAATCGAGGCAAGGATGTAAACCACCAACTTTTTTTTTTTACAAAAAAGAATCCAGCAGCGACAGGAGAGACAGAGGGATGGATGTGACCTTTATGTAAACTTTCTGAGATTGTACAGACGGGCATTGGGCAATTTAGCACCTGGAATGAGATTAATAGTACAATCATAGGGGCGATGTGGGGGCAAGATCTCAGCCTCTTTTTCATAAAACACATCCATAAAATCTTTCAGGTACTCCGGAATACCATCCAGATTAACGGACAACATCAGCAGAGCAGAAACACAACCCTTTGAACAATTAGGACCCCATTTCAAAATTGCCCGAGATTCTCAGTCAATAAAAGGATTGTGCAGCTGTAACCAGGGGAATCCCAACACCAGTCCCGCTGGAAGATTATCCAGAACATAACATGAAATGTGTTTCTGATACAAGGAACCCACCTTGAGGAGAAACTCCTCTGAGACAAGTTTAACAATATTCCTAACCAGTGGTGTTTTATCAATGGCAATGATATGTATTGGGGTTTCAAGCCTAACTGTCTCTGTTACACTGTTAGGGCTGGCGGAACGCACCAAATAAAAAAATAATAGCAAGGTGCGTTCTCAGCCCGGGGTCCACCGTGCAGGGGTGGTAAACTGCTGCTTAGTAATGGTGGAAGTATAAAGCGGTAAACAAAAGGTCACACGTGGGTTAACATCACCCAGTGTGAACAGGGCGAACTCTGTTACCTCACAGAGCTGCACTACCGCAGAACCTAAATGCCGGAGCCTGTTTAGCTCCCAGAGATCGGCAACGGAGCGCACAGAATGCAGTCACAGAACTCTACCCCAAGGACACAGGGTCAGAGTCCCTCTAGATCTTCTGAGCACGCGGCGTCGCACCTGCGGACGCCACTGTAGACGCTGACTATGGTGGAGTGTCGAGCACGTGCACCGTGGCGTGCTAAGCCACCGGTGGACACTGATCTCAGACACTGCCTCTACCTACACCTAAGCCTGGGCGCTTAACAGGCTAGGCTGCAAAACACATGCATACCAAGGGTAGGGGTTTCTTAGTGAGTCATTCACCAGAGACATTCATACATGCATACAACACTCACTCCTCATAGTCTGGAAATGCAGTCTATACTAGCGCATGGCCGAGCGGCCATGCAAACCTTTTATAGCAGCGTCCTTCCGGGACCTTCCTGACCTTCCTGATTTTCCAGTCCGAGCTGGAGAAGGACCTGAGTATGTGATCTCCGATCTCCAATGAGAGATCGTCCCACGGGCATGCTCAGTGGCCCGAAAGGAGGACTTAGTCCCTGGAGTAGCTTGCTGCTGACCAGCATGCGTTGCTATAGCTGGACCAGAGGTGGCTGCAGCAACCAAAACCACAGAGCTGGTCTGAGCAGAGCGCCGGGATCGACGAGTCTGCTGCGCAGCCTCCTCTGTGGCCGGAGAGGAATGGGAGACTGCTGAATGCAAGGCTCGGGATTCCTGCTTTGCAGCGACAGGAACCCGACGCCTAACATACACTAGGACACCAAGCTTGAGTCAATGAAGTTCATGGATGACCCACAGTCCTTGAAAGCTGAAGTGGGTGTGTAACAATGCCCACAACAAAGTTCCAACTCCAACAAAATCTTTTGAATTGTGGAAAAAGATACCTGAGAGTCCGGGTGACCTCCTCGACAATCACCCAGACTCGGCAGCTTGTTAGTCGGTTGGCAAGAGGGACAGTCCTTCTTCCAATGTCCCGGATTTCCACAATAGAAGCATAGTCTCCTTTCGCATCACGGCTTCCTCTCCTTCTCCTTGAGGTTGCAAAAAATATAGAGAGGGGGAGTGCACTAAGGCGGTAAATGAGGGACACCATCATGCCAGATGGTTAAATCAAGAAAATTGATTGTCTGTTTACTAGTTTCTGGGATTAACTCAATCTCCCAATTGTTATTGAGAATCGGCCTCAGGAACGACAGTAGGGTGTTCTGCTCATTATCAAAGATAATTTTAATGTCATCAATAAACCTTTTGTATAGGATAACATTCCCATAATAATCATTATTATATACATACCAAATCTCAAATACTGCCATAAAAAGGTTGGCGTAAGTGGGAGCTACCCTGGACCCAATAGATGTACCTTTAATCTGATAGAAAATGGGATCTTCAAAGGTTCGTTCCTTGTGGTCTAGCGCGGATATACCCCGGCTTTTCTCTTCATCTACTGTATGTATCTCCTTGAGGTTAATAGACCCAACCTCCATAGGTTCCATATATGGCATCACCTCAGACTTAACAGGGTATACTGAAATCTCTCGCTGGATTACTCCTCTCTTCCGCAATCTCCGATCCATATGAATGGCCTGAGTCATGGCCTCCTCCAAAGAACTGGGTGGTGGATGGAGAGCCAGAGCGTCCTTAAGATGATCCAACAGACCCCTCCTGAACTGACATCTTAGTGCAGAGTCATTCCAGGTCACATCGGTAGACCATCGTCTAAACTCTGAGCAATACCATTCGGCAATGAGTTTACCCTGGAAGAGACCCATGACTGTGTCCTCTGCCACCCTGACCTGGTCCGGTTTGGCAAGAATCAGTCCTAAAGCCTCAAAAGAACCTATCCACAGACATACATTCTAGGGCTGTAGCAGGTAAAGAAAATGCCCAAGTTTGAGGTCCCTCCCGGAGTAACAAAATGATTATCCCCACCAATTGACTCTCATCACCAGAGGATTGGGGTATAAGGGAGAAAAGCAGCCTACAACTCTCCCTGAATGTATGGATGAATGTACGGAAGAGAGCAAGAAACAGATACGGGTAAAGTCAGCTAAACATAGCAGGACAAATCAGCGTATCACCAGAGTCCGCTACTCACGCCGTAGGCAGAAAATATAACTGACACTGCCTGCAGGATTCAGCGCAGAGGAATAGCAGACCTGACACCAGAACGAGGCAGAGAAAAGTTAACCCCTGACATGAGCAGACCGGGAGAGGGGAAGACAGGACTCAAAACTCGGTCTGGATCATGACCCATTTATTACTCTCATAGTACGGAGCCCCTTTTTTGGCCCAAACACTGTATAATGTTCCTACAGTACCACCATCCCCAAACAGTATAATGTTCCCACAGTACCACCATCCTCAATTTTATTTTTGTAATCAAGATAGCGGAATGGGCAAAGTCAGCACTCACCCCTTTTAAAAGATACTTCAGTCCTTCTACTGGTCAATATTCATAGACCAGTGGAACATGGGAGTTGGAAGTTTCGCCCCCAGCAGTTCGCCCCCAGCATTTTGCCCCCAGCAGTTCGCCCCCAGGTACACTTCGCCCCCGAACATTTCGCCCCCAGCATTTCGCCCCCAGGTTGTTTCACCCCCGCACATTTCGCGCCCAGCAGTTCGCCCCCGTACACTTCGCCCCCGAACATTTCGCCCCCAGCATTTCGCCCCTGCACATTTCGCGCCCAGCAGTTCGCCCCCAGCAGTTCGCCCCCGCATGTTTCGCCCAGCAGTTCGCCCCCGGATGTTTCGCCCCCGGATGTTTCGCCCCCGGATGTTTCGCCCCCGGATGTTTCGCCCCCGGATGTTTCGCCCCCAGCCGTTCGCCCCCAGCAGTTCGCCCCCAGCAGTTCGCCCCCGGATGTTTTGCCCCCAGCAGTTTGCCCCCAGCAGTTTGCCCCCAGCAGTTCGCCCCCGGATGTTTTGCCCCCAGCAGTTCGCCCCCGGATGTTTTGCCCCCAGCAGTTCGCCCCCGGATGTTTCGCCCCCAGCAGTTCGCCCCCGCATGTTTCACCCTCAGCAGTTCACCCCCGGATGTTTCGCCCCCAGCAGTTCGCCCACAGCAGTTCGCCCCCAGCAGTTCACCCCCGGATATTTCGCTCCCAACAGTTTGCCCCCGGATGTTTCACCCCCAGCAGTTTGCCCCCGGATGTTTCGCCCCCGGATGTTTCGCCCCCAGCAGTTCGCCCCCGGATGTTTCGCCCCCAGCAGTTCGCCCCCGGATGTTTCACCCCCGGATGTTTCGCCCCCTGTCAGTTCGCTCCCAGCAGTTCATCCCTGGATGTTTTGCCTCTAGCAATTTGCTCCTGGATCTTTCGCATCCGGGAAAAACCTGCCTGAACTGAACATTGGCAGGTTTGCTTATCACTAATAATACACCATATGAGTCTAAGATATACAATTCTGATCAAATTAGTTTTTTTTATTCTCAAACTTTGTTTTCTGGATGAGTAATTTTACAAACAGACAGGAAAATAGTAGGATTTCATTGGTTACTAAGGAGGTCGTGCCCCCTTGGGAGCAGAACGGATCCTGGCTCCCTATGATACATTCAGGGCTGCTTGTTCACAGCCCTCTGCAAAGCTCCCCTTCACCCTCCGCTCATGTGCTCTGTCCTGGACAAGAGGAGGGCTCCCCCCTGCCTGTGTAAAGCCGTTACAGGACGGAACACATAGGTATATATTTTGGAAAAGAGTACCACATGTTTCTCGAAAGCTACGGTGCCATCCTTCGACATCATTATTTGTTCGCTGTTGATCATTCAATGTTCGTTCATACACATTCCAGAATTGAACTGGAAAAAAAGGTGCTTGACGTCCTCTGCGATTCATTCGACCGATATAGCTGTCTTCAAAATAGTTGGCAATAGGTATTGCTTCTTGTGGAAAGTCAGGATCTTCCACCAATTCTTCAAATGATTGCACAACATTCTGTGGTGGTAGAAAGGCCAGGGCAGGTATCATGCGTATCCAACGGGCAAATTCATGGTCACCTTGGTATTGCATCTTGAGTCCTTCATTTTGAACTTTACGCCAAACCGACTGTGAAAGGTGGAAAAAGCAACCAGTCTTCACAAGGTTGGGGAATTCACTTTCAAATGCCTGTATTGCAGCTAGTTCAAAATCCAACATCAGGTTGTCTGGCTGCAGTCCAGGCTGCAAGTTCTTCAGCTCTTGCAGCAACCTCTGGTATGTAGAACGGCTCTTGTCTGTCAGCAAGGTGAACACTACAGGAACAACAAGGCCGCTGTGGACTACATGGATTGTGCAAAGTTGCTTAAACAAGGCTGGTGTAGTGAAAAACGTGCCATCAGCAAACCACTCTTTACTTTGTGCCAGTAGATGGAGATTGTCTCTTGTTCCAAATATCAACATACGGCTGTGTCCATTTCCTAATTTAAAATGAAAGTATTAGTAGAGGAAATAACAGAAAAAGCGTAACAAGCAGCAGACAGAGTTTTGGGATAAATTCACAAAAAAAATATCCTAATCAGAAGACTCTGTTCATATCTCACATTAAATACTCACATTTTGCTCCAGATTTTCTGATTTCATAATAAAAAAACTGAAGCAAAATCTAGTGTGAAGGGGCCAACCAATAGTTTTTTACAACATATATTGTCCCAGTGGAAAATTATATATTTTTGTTTAAAATTAAAATTACTTCCAAACTTGAAATAGGTCACATTTTTAGGGTACCTTTAGACCCTTCAACTAGACGGCCGTTCAGCACGGCCGGTCGCCACTATGCTGAACGGGCCGTCTAGTTGACAGCCGCATCCAGACGCGGCGTGCGGCTGGAGGTCTGAATGAACGACTGGGCGGTCCGCCCGCCTGAATGGGGCATTCCATTTAGGCGGATGGGCACGCTAGCCGTCGGGTGGGCAGCACGGACGTTCGTGACGTCCGCGCTGCCTATGCTGTCTCATTGAGAGGATTGTGCAGGACGCAAAAAACGCCAGTAAAATCACCAGTGTGCTTTTGGCCTAAGGCATAACTGAATGGTCCATTAGGCTGGGGTCATATGCAGCATTAATGTGTAAATCCCATCCACATGCTGATGAAAAAATTTTGTTTACAAAAAAAAAACATGCAGTGCAGCATGTCAATGTATGCTGCCATTATACAAACAAAATTCCAGCCATTCAGACAAGGGGCTGAAATCCTGCACTAAAACCTGCACCTAAATCCATAGAGTTAAGTGAAGATTTTGATACAGAATTAGGGTGCCACAATAGTGGCCACAATTGCAGGCACAAATAGATTCCTGTGGGATCTGCAATTGCTACCGCAATTACAGCCGCTGCGGAGATGCCGCTCCACAATCCCCTTCCGTCAGTGGGCACGAGGCCTCAGGCTTTATCCAGACAAGCTGGATTTACAGGCGTATTCCGTGCTGTGTTTCCTGCCTGAAACCCGCCCTTTCATGTCTATGGTGCGGGTTACGGGCGGATTCCGGCCGGGGCCGGAAAACGCCCCACCGGAAAATAGCTTCAAAGCTATTTTCCGGCGGATCCCGGAAGGAATGGGAATGGGCAAGAGGGAAACCTCCCGAAAAATGCCTGCAAGCCACGCCAAGTACGCTCGGTTTAGGCCATAGCAGGGCATGGCCACGCCCATAGCAGAGCTTGGCCACGTCCCCTATTTGCAGAAGCGTTTTGCCAAAGCGCTAGCAAAGTTTTTAAAAAGTGCTTGGAAGCAGCAGGCAAAACGCATCTGCAAATCATGGCGTATCTCACCTGAGCTCCGGAGTTCAGCCCGACCTGTCCACGGATCTGCAGGACTGAACTACGAGAGCCGAGGAATCAGCCGGCGATGGCAGTTCAGTCCGTGCATGCCGCAGACAGGCGAGGCTGAACTCCGGGGCAGCATCCAGGACAGGTATGGTCAGTACAATGCTGCATATTTGGAATTAGTGTTGGCCGGTCCGATCACTGAAGATCGTAATTTATTACGATTTTCAGGCTGATCGTTATTTTAAATTACGATCCGATTTGTAGCCAGATCATGATGATGATCTGAATTAGAAATCGGAATCCTCCGTAATCTGAAAACACTGTCCGGGCATACACTCCCGAACAGTGTGCGCATATACACTCACTGGCCACTTTATTAGGTACACCTGTCCAACTGTGTGTTAAGACTTAATTTCTAATCAGCCAATCACATGGCGGCAACTCAGTGCATGTAGACATGGTCAAGACAATCTCCTGCAGTTCAAACCGAGCATCAGTATGGGGAAGAAAGGTGATTTGAGTGCCTTTGAACGTGGCATGATTGTTGGTGCCAGAAGGGCTGGTCTGAGTATTTCAGAAACTGCTGATCTACTGGGATTTTCACGCACAACCATCTCTAGGGTTTACAGAGAATGGTCCGAAAAAGAAAAAAAATCCAGTGAGCGGCAGTTCTGTGGCCGGAAATGCCTTGTTGATGCCAGAGGTCAGAGGAGAATGGGCATACTGGTTCGAGCTGATAGAAAGGCAACAGTGACTCAAATTGCCACCCGTTACAACCAAGGTAGGCAGAAGAGCATCTCTGAACGCACAGTGCGTCGAACTTTGAGGCAGATGGGCTACAGCAGCAGAAGACCACACTGGGTACCACTCCTCTCAGCTAAGAACAGGAAACTGAGGCTACAATTTGCACAAGCTCATCGAAATTGGACAGTAGAAGATTGGAAAAACGTTGCCTGGTCTGATGAGTCTCGATTTCTGCTGCGACATTCGGATGGTAGGGTCAGAATTTGGCGTAAACAACATGAAAGCATGGATCCATCCAGCCTTGTATCAACGGTTCAGGCTGGTGGTGGTGGTGTCATGGTGTGGGGAATTTTTTCTTGGCACTCTTTGGGCCCCTTGGTACCAATTGAGCATCGTTGCAACGCCACAGCCTACCTGAGTATTGTTGCTGACCATGTCCATCCCTTTATGACCACAATGTACCCAACATCTGATGGCTACTTTCAGCAGGATAATGCGCCATGTCATAAAGCTCGAATCATCTCAGATTGGTTTCTTGAACATGACAATGAGTTCACTGTACTCAAATGGCCTCCTCAGTCACCAGATCTCAATCCAATAGAGCATCTTTGGGATGTGGTGGAACGGGAGATTCGCATCAGGGATGTGCAGCCGACAAATCTGCGCCAACTGTGTGATGCCATCATGTCAATATGGTCCAAAATCTCTGAGGAATGCTTCCAGCACCTTGTTGAATCTCTGCCACGAAGAATTGAGGCAGTTCTGAAGGCAAAAGGGGGTCCAACCCCTTACTAGCATGGTGTACCTAATAAAGTGGCCAGTGAGTGTGTGTGTGTGTATATGTATGTATGTGTATATATATATATATATATATATATATATATATATATATATATACACACACTATACAGGTGTACAGCGTGTGTGCATATTTAGCTTTAGTAAATGGCTCCAGGCTGCGCTGTTAAAAAAATAAACAAACCCAGTTACTCACCTCTTTCTCCAGTGTCCAGTACTGGCTCCAGCTCCTAGCCCAGCAGTGCAGGGAATCCCGAAATCCAGGCGGCGCATCGCCGCCTCTGTGCCTGCCGTACTATAACTACAGTGGAGAGTGATCCCAGGACCGCTCACTAGACGGTCCTGGGAAAGCACCACATCACGTCACAGAACAGCCCGGCACATGTGCAGAGGTGGTGATGCACAACCCAGAATGCATAGCATTGGGATTTCGGAATTCCCTGCACCGCCGGAGACAGCGCTGGACACCGGAGAGAGAGTTGAATAACTGTGTTTGTTTATTTTTTAACAGCGCAGCTTGGAGCCATTATATATATGCAAGAAAGCTGGAAGAAGAGTGGCTCAACTGAGATTGTTGCTGAGGACTCAGTGTGCTGCTAGAGCAGGGGTTGGCTTCTGCCCGTACTTAACATGCATCCATGAAGAAAGACCTCTGCGCTCCTGAAGTCCTATACAAATCCTTTATTGCATTTCAAAGTTCCAAAAGTGCCAGACCACCATCACCCACCCACATATATGCATATATATACACACACACATTGTTCGGGCGTACAGTGTGTATATATATATATAATATCTACATCTAGCTCTGGAGATTGGATCTGAATTAATTCCAATCTTTCGGTATGATCAGCCCGATCTGATCCTATCTTTCCAGTGATCGGCCAACACTAGTTGGAATCAGTAGGCCTCACTACATTATATTACCCTCAAAGTTTCCCTTGAAGGCAAAAATCACATAGTATTTTATATCAGCACCTTATAGTGTAGCATTTTTCACATTTGTGCAAAATAAACTTTGCAATAATTATGCATAATGGAATTGTTTTAATACAATGTTAAATGGTTAAGTAGCTTACCAGAGTCATGCAGAAGGAACTGCTGCTGGACACCATCAATACTGATATCCTGGAACTCGAGGGGGATAACAAGTTGATCAAGGGTTTGAGGTAACCTTGGGATATTGCCAAGTTGCCTTGCTAATCGCATTGTCCTCTTCAGTGATGCTTTCCTTGGGAGAAGTGCTGCAACATTAGAATGGGCTCCTGAAACGACGTCTGTGAGAATCTGTTGTGGTGTCTCCTGTGTTGTCCTTGCCCTGGTCACAGCCTCATTAACAAGTCGGATTGCTTCAGGTCTTGCAGCTTGTGCTGCGTGATTGTGAAGATTGACTACTTTCACAACTTCGCCAGATTCTTCATTGGTCCAAACACGTCCCTTGCAAGTCGACCGTTTTTCACATACCCAGATGGAATGAACATCGTCAGCGGTTCGTTTGGAAAATAAGTAAATGTGATTCTCATGGACCAACTTGCTCCTTCCACGTTTGGACAGAACTGAATTCATAGTTGTAGAAAGTGAATTGCTGTGGAAGCTGACTGATTTTTTGTGGCAGTACACCTCTCTCTTTGTGGAGATTTCAGACACTGCTATATTCTGATGTACAGATGGAATAAAAGCTAGTCTAATGTAACTTGCAGGACATGTGACCATGCTACTTGTTACATCTGCAACAAAACTTGCAACAAAGCAGGTCAGTGCTGGGTCAGGTAAAAGTTCAAAATTGTTTAGATTTTAGGCCTCTTGCACACTGTAATTTTAGAGTGGTTTCACACTTGTGTTTGTGGCCGCCAGAGGTCGATCCGCTCTGGATCTGACATCCAGCTGACCCCAGGGCAATGCTGGCTGAATGCTGGCATTCCGCTTGCATTGCCCATAGAAGTGAACGGCTGGGTTCCGCGATCTGCAGACGCCCGTTCGCTTTCGTAATGCCGCATTCCGCTATCAGTGTCAGAACAAAAAGAAGAGCATTTTCTTCTTTTCGTTCCGCTGCAGGTTAGCGGAATGCGGCATTACAGAAGCGAACGGGCGGCCTGTAGTGCATATGTAGCGGAAGTTTGTTTTAGAACTCCAAAGCACGTGCTTTACTGGCATTTTTCAGAGCGCTTTTGTGAGCGCTCTCGGTAATGACCCATAAGATACAGGCTATTGATGAACGCTAAGTGCTCAAAAATAGCTCCTGTAATAAAATAAAAAGAGCTGGCCGAAACAACACCTCGCTTTTCTAGCCATTGACTTATCTACTATATAATTTTCTAAGGGTCACTTTCGTCTTTCTGTCTGTAACGTTTTATTCGTATATTCATTGGTCGCGGCGTCTGTCTGTCATGTAAATCCAAGTCGCTGATTGGTCGTGGCAAAACGCCCATGACCAATCAGCGACGGTCACAGTCTGCCATAAAAATGGCCGCTGCTTCACTGCCCTGCACTCACCGCTGACCGCTCACACAGGGTTAATGCCAGCGTTAACGGATCGCGGTGTACCGCACTCCGTTAACGCTGCTATTAACCCTGTGTGACCAACTTTTCGCTATTGATGGTGCCTATGCAGCATCAATAGTGAAAAGATGTAATGTTAAAAATAATAATGATAAAAAAAAAGTTATTCTCACCCCCTCCAACGTCGCGCTGTCCTCCGCGCCTCTCTCCAATGCACACCGTCCAGGACCTGCGATGATGTCACGGTCATGTGACCGCGACATCATCGCAGGTCCTACGCTCAGACCGGAAGCCACCGCCAGCACTGCAGAGAGGCGCGAGGACTTCAGGGCCCGTGGCTGAGGTGAGTATATCTTTATTATTTTTTTTTAAACACGAATATAGTGCCCACATTCCTAGACTACGTGGACAGTGCAATATACTACGTGACCAGTGCAATATACTACGTTGGCTGGCCAATATACTATGTGCGCTGTGTAATTTACTATGTGCGCTGTGCAATTTACTACATGGACTGTGCAATTTACTACGTGCGCTGTCCAAAATACTACGTCGGCTGTCCTATATACTACGTGGCCTGTACAATGTACTACGTGGACTGTTCAATATACTACATAACCTGTGCAACATACCACGTGGCTGTGCCTTCTAGAATACCCGATACATTAGAATCGGGCCACCATGTAGTATATTCAAAATTGGCAATCTTCTTAGCGATTTTCCAGTGCTTAGCACTTGGGAAAGTGGCTACTGTGAAAGCGGTCTTAGGGCTAAAACACAAGGCCAAAATTCCCTGCCTAATTTGGGGCCGAAACATCCGGGGGCGAACTGCTGGGGGCGAAACATCCGGGGGCAAACTGCTGGGGGTGAATCATCCGGGGGCGAACTGCTGGGGGCGAACTGCTGGGGGTGAAACATCTGGGGGCGAAACATCCGGGGGTGGAACATCTGGGGGTGAAACATCCGGGGGCGAACTGCTGGGGGTGAAACATCCGGGGGCAAACTGCTGGGGGCGAAACTGCTGGGGGCGAAACTGCTGGGGGCGAACTGCTGGGGGTGAAACATCCGGGGGCAAACTGCTGGGGGTGAAACATCCGGGGGCAAACTGCTGGGGGCGAAACATCTGGGGGCGACACATCTGGGGGCGACACATCCGGGGGCGAACTGCTGGGGACGAACTGCTGGGGGCGAAACATCTGGGGGCGAAACATCCGGGGGTGAAACATCTGGGGGCAAACTGCTGGGGGCGAAACATCTGGGGGCGAAACATCTGGGGGCGAAACATCTGGGGGCGAAACATCCGGGGGTGAAACATCTGGGGGCGAACTGCTGGGGGTGAAACATCCGGGGGCGAAACATCCGGGGGCGAAACATCTGGGGGCGAACTGCTGGGGGCGAAACATCCGGGGGTGAACTGCTGGAGGCGAACTGCTGGGGTCGAAACATCCGGGGGCGAACTGCTGGGGGCGAAACATCCGGGGGCGAACTGCTGGGGGCGAAACATCCGGGGGCGAACTGCTGGGGGCGAAATGTGCGGGGGTGAAACAACCTGGGGGCGAAATGCTGGGGGCGAAATATTCGGGGGCGAAGTGTACCTGGGGGCGAACTGCTGGGGGAGAAATGCTGGGGGCGAACTGCTAGGGGCGAAACTTCCTAAAACCGTGGAACATGGACCAGTAGAAGCACAAATTAAGTCCAAAACGTTTGTCCGTCATATCATTTTTTTTTTTTTTTTAAATCCCTGCACCTGCCGCCACGCTGCTAGCACTGTTGCACTTTTTGTCATTGTCCTGAATCAAATAAATTAAAAAGGACTGAAGTATCTTCCAAAAGGGGTGAGTGCTGATTTTCTTCATTCCATTGTCTTGATTATAAATAGTCACCCTGAAGATTTAATATAGTGGAGGTTGTAACATTGGTTCAATGTGTTCATATACTGGGTAAAAACTTTCTATTTGGTGCCTCAACACTTCATTATAATTATTTTAGGAATATTTTCACACTTTTTTGGGGTGTTTTTCATGTAATATATGGAAGATTACATGGAGACATTGGCAGCAAATAACTTCTGTCTTGATGTTCTTACAAAAAAGCTTTTATAAAACTTCTGTGTGTGAATCAGACATGAGATCTAACATGATTGAAGTTTACAGTCCCGGGAAGACGGGAAACCTTCATATAGACGGCCGGTGGGGATGGATTCAGTGATGGACTCTGGCCATATATGTTTCTAGAGCCGTAGTAGAAGATGAAGATGTCATCCTCATCATGAAGTAGTTATTTCTCCTGTCACGTGTAATGAATATCTCCTGCAGTATTGCTATTGTCGATTTCAGTGTCTGTAAATGAGATGAGAATGTCACGCTCGCGCCTTGGCTGATTGGCGCGAGCCGGGGGGGTTGTGGCCCCACTTTGCCACAAACCAGACTACCCTGGAAGGGGCGTGACTACGACAGCTACCTTGGTCTTCGCTGGAGCCTCTGATGGTGAGGTCAGGCTTGTGAGGCAGGTAGCTGCCGGGTGCCACTCCAGGGTGGTGTCTGGCTGTGGCTGCTGATCCCACTTGGGGACAAGTCACTTGGACAGGTGTGACTGACAGGCAGGCTGAGACACAGGACAATCGGGCGCGGCTTGAGACGCAGGGCAGGCGGGCACGGCTTGAGACGCAGGGCAGGCGGGCACGGCTTGAGACGCAGGGCAGGCGGGCACGGCTTGAGACGCAGGGCAGGCGGGCACGGCTTGAGACAGGGCAGGCGGGCATGGCTTGAGACACAGGGCAGGCAGGTGTGTATGAAGGAACAGGTAGGGACCTGTTCACACAGCAGGAACGGGTACTGATACAGGCAGGAAGGAGTGGAATATGAAGGAACAGGTTTGGACCGGTTCACACAGCAGGAACGGGTACTGATACAGGCAGGAAGCAGTGGAATATGAAGGAACAGGTTTGGACCTGTTCACAAAGCAGGTACAGGTATGGATATTGGTAAGAAGGAGTGGAATATGCAGGGACAGGTTTTGGACCTGTTCTCACAGGAGGTGCAGGTATGGATACAGGCAGGAGTGCGGAGTAGGCGGAGCCGCAGGAGTGCGGAGTAGGCGGAGCCGCAGGAGTGCAGAGAGAAGCTGCAGAAAGAGGTTCTGCAGTGGCAGCAGGAGCGGAGCAAAGCTGAACCACAAGGTCTGTGGAGAGAAACTGCAGCAAGAAGTTCTGCAGCAGCAGATAAGACAGAGCTGCAAGGCTGCAGAGGCACAGACAGAGCTGCAAGGCTGCAGAGGCACAGACAGAGCTGCAAGGCTGCAGAGGCACAGACAGAGCTGCAAGGCTGCAGAGGCACAGACAGAGCTGCAAGGCTGCAGAGGCACAGACAGAGCTGCAAGGCTGCAGAGGCACAGACAGAGCTGCAAGGCTGCAGAGGCACAGACAGAGCTGCAAGGCTACAGAGGCACAGAGGGAGACACAAGGAAAGACACAGCAGGGAAAGTGTCATGATCCATGCTGGATCAGGACTGATAAAAAGCACAGGTAACTTTTTTTTTTTCTTAAGCTGTGCTTAAGTTTGGTCTTTGCCCCCGGTGGCCATTAGGATTATTGCACTGTGGTGTCTTTTGTTCTAAATTTGCCACCAGTGGTGGTGAGCATCATTGCACTCTGGTTTCTTTAGTTAGTGCACATGATTATAATGCAGGTGTTGCAATCAGTGTTGGTGATAGTGTTCATTTCAACCATCCTTGGTGGAGGAAGGAGCTGAAGAGCGTTCCTTGCAGCACTGTCTTAGCCTTGGTGTGGAAGGAGTCAGAGGGGATTAACTTGTCGCTCTGACAGAGCTTGGTGGCAGCTATTCAGGAGGAGAGCTGCATTCTGGTGGTGGACTCTGTTGCCAGGAGCAAGTGCAACAGAGTAAAGCTAAGTGGTGTTTCCCTGTTTGTGTTTTTCCTTAGTGTGTTTTAGTACAGTGGTGGGGCCAGTGCCTGCGTCACACAGCTCCCTAGCAAGGAATAGGTGTAGGGTGTGCTAGGGCGACAGGTTTCTGATCGGCGCCCGGTGCGGGACCGGCATAGGGAACGCTAGGAGTGTTAGGGACACTGACACGGGAGTGCAGGAGGTCTCCACGTCCCCTTTCCCTATCGTAGGGCCCACTGTTGTAACTGTTTCCCCTTTCCCCGTGTCTTGTTGTTGTAGTACTGGCCGGCTGGCTGTGTCACACAGGACAGTATCACGTGCCGCGTCTTGTAGTTTCAGTTACTGGCCTGCGGGTCGCGTCACACAGGACGACGGGTCATCATGACAGAAGGAAGCCAAAGGCAAGGAGGCAGGGGTAAGACAGAGTTCAGACAAGGTACAGGGACAAAGGCTCAAGGACCAGGATATTCAGCCTCCTGGCAGGCGGACAAGGTACTATGCCAGACAAGGAGTATTCCTCCAGAGAAGGAGGAGAAACACAGGGGAGGACCTGGCAGGCTCAGTAGCAAGATGCTAACTGAGTTTAGACATTCCACAGGCAATGTTCCAGTGGGTGTGGCGGAACTAAATAGTCAAGGGCTCTAGGTAATTGGTCAGGGACAGATTAGACAGGTGCCCCCTGAATGCATAAGAACCAGAGAGTTCCGGCACCACCCCCCTATACACACACAGCCAGGAACCATGCAGGAGAGCAGAGGCACAGTGCATAGGACTGGCAGCAAACAGAATTCATGGCATGACCCGGAGCAGTGAGTAAGTTGATGTGCGGGGGATGGGAGGCCATGCAGTGATGCCAGCAGGGTTGTTACAGAGAATTAGCGTTATGGAAGATGAGTCTATGAGAAACATATTCGGCTGCCGACTCTGAGGAAGAAACTGCTTCTTGTCTATGGCCTAAAATATATAGGTTTCATTAGTAGATGTAAAGAAGAAAACTAAATACTGTAAAACAATAAATCTCATATGTTTCCCTTATTATCTCCAGTAATTGTATTATTACACAGGATTTTTATGATGTTACATCGGCTCATCTTCTCATTCTGGTCTCTAGAATCAGATCCTCAGTGAAGATCTTCTATATAAGAGAATTTTCCTGATTTAACCATCAAGGATGGATATGGACAGAGACAAGATGGCGGAGAGGATATTACACCTCACCCTAGAGATCCTCTTCCGGCTTACTGGAGAGGTGAGAGATTCTGATGACGTCACATTGCATCATTCTTATATATAGGAATAACAGATGGACAGAACTGGAGAGGTGAGGACTCTGGAAATGTCTGTAGTGAGATTTACTAATGTGTCTCTCCATAACCAGGATTACACAGTAGTGAAGAAGACCTCTAGTGAATGCAGTCAGGACCTTGTGTCTGACGAATGCAGAAGAACCCTGGGCCCAATCACGGGACTTCCACCTCACCCCCTGATACATGAGGACATCAATGACCAGAAGATCCTAGAACTCACCTACAAGATGATTGAGCTGCTGACTGGAGAGGTGACACTGGTGGGAATGTTGGGACATTACACAGTAACGCTATGAAGGGATCGGGGGGATGACGGTATCATTGTATGTGTCAGGTTCCTATAAGGTGTCAGGATGTCGCTGTCTATTTCTCCATGGAGGAGTGGGAGTATTTAGAAGGACACAGAGATCTGTACAAGAATGTCATAATGGAGGTTCCCCAGCCCCTCACATCACCAGGTAATAGACAGGACTAAATACACACAGCCTATTATCTGTATGTAAAGAATGAATTCAGTCCCTGTATGTGTTTCCTCCAGATCTATCCAGTAAGATGACAACACCAGAGAGATGTCCCCGTCCTCTTCTTCCACAGGACTGTAAACAAGAAGATCCCAATGTTCCTCAGGATCATCAGGTAGATGGAGAGAAGGTGTCATGAGATCTTCCCTATGATGTGTAGACGGCTGTGAAGGTCTTATGCTCAGTCTTGTTTTATCCACCAGTATTATATGTTTTATACTTGTGTAATAAGAACAGTGGCGATCGCAGGATTAGAGCTGATCATAGATGTGAATTCTCTATCTGAATGTGACTTTTATAATATTTGTTTCAGGTTGAAGATCTGACCCATATTAATGCTACAGAGACATATTTGAAAGGTGATGAGAGCTGTAAAGAGGAGATTCCCACATATGACTACCCAGGTGAGTGGTAACTAGAGTTGAGCGAAACGGGTCGGTCAAATTCAAAAGTCGGCGACATTCTCTGAAGTCGGGTTTCATGAAACGAAACCCGACCATAGCGTGAGGTCGGCCACGAGGTCGGTGACCCGAGCGCCAAAGTCGCGTTTCACATGATGCTTCCAGTGCCGTTTTTCAGCCAATGATGGAGGACGCACACTGTAGGCAACGCAATGACATAGGCATCGGTCACCACCATCTTTGAGAAGGGCATGCAAGAGAATGGCTGGCTTTGTGTGGCGTCACAGGGGCTATAAAAGGGCGTGCATGCTGACCGCCATCTTACTTCTGCCGATCTTAGCATTAGAGAGAGGTTGCTGCTGCTGATTCAGAATAAGGGAGAGCGTTAGGCAGGGAAGAAGAACCAAAAAAACTGCTTCTGCTGTTAGCGATTTCCACTTACAACATAACACTTTGTGTGCAGTGACAGGGGAGGGTATATTTTTGTGCATCAGCTCTGTTGGTTATTAGGCTGCCTTATAAGGCTCCCTGATAGCTGCATTGCTGTTTGCACACTGCTGTGCAAACTGCTTTTTTAAAAGCAAAAATACTTTTCCTCTTTTCTGCACAGTTACCAAGCGTTCATTTTTCCACCCTTTTGTGTGCAGCAGTCCTGCTTATTAGGCTGCCTGCATCCATACTTGGACTGAGAGCATCATTGTCAGCCTCCTAAAATCTCTAGTGAAATCCAAATTCTCACCAATACTATATACACCCTCCACCTTGTCATACACCATCCAATTTCAGCCTGTTACATTGAGGTGTAATCTCTACTGGGCCTGAGATAATAGTTCAGCATCCTCAAATCTCTAGTGAGATTCAAATTCTCACCAATACTACATACACCCTCCACCTTGTCATACACCATCCAATTTCAGCCTGTTACATTGAGGTGTAATCTCTACTGGGCCTGAGACAATAGTTCAGCGTCCTCAAATCTCTAGTGAGATTCAAATTCTCACCAATACTACATAAACCCTCCACCTTGTCATACACCATCCAATTTCAGCCTGTTACTTTGAGGTGTAATCTCTACTGGGCCTGAGAGAATAGTTCAGCGTCCTCAAATCTCTAATGAGATTCAAATTCTCACCAATACTATATACACCTTCTACCTTGTTTTACAGTACCATATAGCTGGTGGTATTTTGGGTACATTTTCAAAAAAATGAGGAAGTATGGTGGAAGAGGCCGTGGAAGTGGGCGGGGGTTGCCAGCTGGTCCTGATGGTGGTGGTGTTGGTGGTGCATCTGTTGGTAGTGGCAAAAGCACAATCGCACCTAAGGCAGGAGGTGTTGTGCCTGCGTCATCGTCTGGCTCCACAAGGCCTCGAAGACTCCCTTTTCTGGGAGTAGGTAAACCGCTTTTAAAGCCAGAGCTTCAGGAACAAGTTTTGGCTTACATTGCTGACACAGCCTCGAGCTCTCTCGCCTCCTCTTCTGAAGTTTCAAAAAATAAAAGCACTGAGTAGTCAGTGGAGACTCCTGGTCAGGAACACCTTTCCTTGTGTCCTTCACCCCTACCAAAAGTGAAGGATGCGGCAGGCCACACTACAGATTACTCCATGGAGCTCTTTTCACATACCATGCCTGGGTTATCAAGTCAAATCGTGAATTCCCCAGTCCAAGATGAATCTGACAAGGAGTGCACTGATACACAGCAACTGCTAGATTTTTCTGCTGGTACATTCACTCAGAGCACTACATTGTCCTCGCAGTGTACTGAGGCAGAATCAGACCCTGATGAAACTCAGGTGCCCCTTCCCGCATACTATACCACCTTACACGGTGACACAGAGGAAGGTGCACATGAAATTGAAGAGGAGGTGATGGATGACCCAGTTGTTGACCCAGATTGTCATCCATTGGGGGAAGAGGGTACCGCTGCCAATAGCTCAGAAGAGGAGGAGGATCCGCAGCAGGCAACAACATCGTAACAGCTGTTATCTGGCAGGACCGTAGCAGTCCAAAAACGGGTTACAAAAACCAAAAGAGTTGCAGGACAGCCTGGCCAGACGGTCAAATTAGCACAGCGTGCAAGGCCTCAAAATGTCTTCCATAGCAGGAAGAGTGCAGTGTAGCACTTTTTTGAACAAAATCCTAATGATCAGGCCAAGGTTATCTGTAAGAAGTGCGCAAAGACCTTTAGCCGAGGGAAAAATCTGAGAAATTTGAATACCAGTTGCATGCTTAGACATTTAACCACCATGCACTTGCAAGCGTGGACGGACTACCAAACCTCACGTACCACATGTGCACCTGCTCCGAATGAAGGTAGTCAGCAACGCTACATCGCTTCCCCCACTGTAAGCCCACCGGTTAGCACACCACCAGCAGCAAATGTCGAGGTGTCGTCGCAACGGCAAATTAGTCATGGAATCACAATGTTATTGCTACGAAAGACTGAATCTAGGCCATCAGCAACACCACCATCCCCAACCCTCTCTCAGTCCGCCATGTCCGCCGCTAGTTCCACTATATGCAGCTCTCAAGTCCAGCTCACCCTACAAGAGACTCTGAGTAGGACAAGAAAGTACTCATCCTCTCATCTGCGTACACTGGCTTTGAACACCCACATTGCCAATCTCGTTAGAGATGATGCCCTACGGGTTGGTTGAAAGCAAAGCTTTCCCCGAGCTCATGGCC
This sequence comes from Dendrobates tinctorius, assembly GCF_039654945.1. NCBI lineage: Eukaryota > Metazoa > Chordata > Amphibia > Anura > Dendrobatidae > Dendrobates > Dendrobates tinctorius. The sequence continues at coordinate 3,789,112 of NW_027361731.1, read as the reverse complement.
TACGCAGTACCATGCTATGACCTACCCAGTCGGTACTTCTTTTCGCGAAAAGCCATCCCAGCCCTCCACGTGCATGTGAAAGACTGCATTGTCCATGCACTCAAGCAATCAGTGAGTGGAAAGGTGCACCTCACAACAGATGCATGGTCCAGTAGGCATGGCCAGGGCCGTTACGTGTCCATCACTGCGCACTGGGTTAATGTGGTGGATGCAGGGTCCACAGGGGACGGCGGTGGTGGGACAGTGCTGCCTAGCCCATGGTATAGGAAACGGTTGGCTGTAGGCGGTCGACCCTCCTCCAGAAGCGAAAGCTCGTCCACAGAGCGCAGTCGCACGAGCACTCCATCCGCAGCTGCCAGTGTTGCACACGAGGTGTCCCACTATCGAACAGTTAGTGGTAAGTGTCAGCAGGCTGTGTTGAAGATGATGTGTTTGGGCGACAACAGACACCGTGGAGGTGCTGACCGACTACTTGCAGCGACAAACTGAGTCATGGCTGGGCAGTCTACATCTTGAGGCAGGCAAGGTAGTTAGTGACAACGGCCGGAATTTTGTGGCAGCCATAGCCCTTTCAAAACTCAGACACATACCTTGCCTGGCTCACACCTTGAACCTGGTGGTGCAGTGCTTCCTCAATAATTATCTGGAGTTAAAAGCCCTGCTCCATAAGGTGCGAAGACTGTGCTTGCACATCCGCCGGTCGCCCGTACACTCCAGTCGTATGCAGAAGCTGCAGCGATTGCTCCACCTTCCCAAGCACCGCCTAATTATCGACGTTGCAACAAGGTGGAACTCCACTCTGCACATGGCTCAGAGGCTGTGCGAACAGAGGCAGGCTGTAATTCATTTGTGGGAGGATACACGGTCAGGCGGTTTGTGGGCAGATATGGAGTTGTCTGGTGTGCAGTGGTCGAAGCTGAAAGACCTCTGTAAAGTCCTTCAGTGTTTTGAGGAATGCACACGTCTGGTAAGCGCAGACGACGCCATTATAGGCATGAGCATTCCACTTATGCGTCTGTTCATGCAAACTTTGATGCACATTAAGGAGCAGGCGTCTGCAGCCGAGGAGGAAGAGGAGGGAAGCCTTGATGACAGTCAGCCATTGTCTGCTCAGGGAAGTCTCGTGGATGAGATGGAGGAAGAAGAGGAGGAGGATGTTGGGGGTGATTAGGGGAAGAGGATGCTTCTCAGGGGGCAAGACAAAATGTTGGCGTGGCAAGGTCAGGTACAGGGTTTGTGCGTGACTGGAGGGATGTTGATTTGCCAGAAAGTGCTCCTCCACCCAGCACTCGCAGTGCATCATTGACACCTGGAACATTGGCCCACATGTCTGATTATGCCTTGCAGATCCTAAAAAGGGACCCCCGCATTGCCAAAATGATGAACGATGATGACTACTGGTTGGCCAGCATCCTGGATCCACGCTATAAAGGAAAATTCCAAAACCTCATGCCACAGGAGAACCTAGAGCTAATATTGGCTAACAAACAAGCAACTCTGGTAAACAGTTTGTTTGAGGCATTCCCAGCACACAGCGGTGGTGATGTTTCTCCCACGAGCTGTAGGGGGCAACATGGAAGAGGTGTTCGTGGTGCACACAGCCAAAGTGGCGTTGGACACAGGGGTTTCATGACCATGTTGTGGACTGATTTTTCAAGTACCGCTCACACGACTGGTAATACTGCATTGATTGAAAGTGACAGGAGACAGCAGTTGTCAACTATGGTAACAAACTAATTCTCCTCCCATATCGATGTTCTCCCTTACCGGTCATTCCCCTTTGACTATTGGGCCAGTAAACTTGACACCTTGTCATGATCCATGCTGGATCAGGACTGATAAAAAGCACAGGTAACCTTTTTTTTTTCTTAAGCTGTGCGTAAGTTTGTTTATTGCCCCCGGTGGCCATTAGGATTATTGCACTGGGGTATCTTTTGTTCTAAATTTGCCCCCGGTGGTGGTGAGCGTTAGTGCACATGATTATAATGCAGGTGTGATTTCTCTGGCTGTGCTATAAAAGAGTCACAGGTGTTGCAATCAGTGTTGGTGATAGTGTTCATTTCAACCATCCTTGGTGGAGGAAGGAGCTGGAGAACGTTCATTGCAGCACTGTCTTAGCCCTGGTGTGGAAGGAGTCAGAGGGGATTTCCTTGTAGCTATGACAGAGCTTGGTGGCAGCTATTCAGGAGGAGAGCTGCATTCTGTGGTGGACTCTGTTGCCAAGAGCAAGTGCACCAGAGTAAAGCTAAATGGTGTTTCCCTGTTTGTGCTTTTCCTCAGTGTGTATTAGTACAGCGGTGGGGCCAGTGCCTGCGCCACCCAGCTCCCTAGCGAGGGATAGGTGTAGGGTGTGCTAGGGCGACAGGTTCCTGATCGGCGCCCGGTGCGGAACCGGCATAGGGAACGTTAGGAGCATTAGGGACACTGACTCAGGGGAGTGCAGGAGGTCTCAACGTCCCCTTTCCCTATCGCAGGGCCCACCGTTGTAACTGTTTCCCCTTTCCTCGTGTCTTGTTATTGTAGTGCTGGACGTGTCACACAGGACAGTATCACGTGCCGCGTCTTGTAGTTTCAGTTACCGGCCTGCGGGTCGCGTCACACAGGACGGGTCATCGTGACATTATCACCAACCGACAACTTTTTTTTCTGCTGAGCCATGGACCCAGTTCAGCCCTTTGCCCAAATGCTGCAGATCCTTACTAATGAGATTAGGGGGCTGCGCGGAGGGTTGGTGCGGCAGCTGCGGCTGTTGGTGGGCTCTGGGGGCTTGGTTCAGGAACAGGCTCAGCCAGAACCCAAGATATCCCTCCCTGACAGATTTTCTGGAGGGAGAGATCAATTCTTGGTGTTTCAACAAGCCTGCAAATTATATTTCAGGCTGCACCCTCATTCATCAGGGAGTGAAGAGCAACAGGTGGGAATCATTATGTCCCTTCTTAAAGGGGATCCCCAATCCTGGGCCTTCTCCCTACCGGACGATTCTCCATCATTGGTGTCCGTGGACGAGTTTTTTGCGGCTTTGTCGCTTGTGTATGGGGATCCTGATGGCGTCGCCCTGGCGGAATCCCGACTCCGTAGGTGTTAACAGGGAGCCTGGGTTGCTGAGGAGTACTACTCAGAGTTTAGGAGGTGGGCCACTAACACTCAGTGGAATGACCCAGCACTTAGGAGTCAATTTGTGCAGGGTTTGTCTCCAAAGTTGCAGGATACTCTGGTGCAGTACGCCGCCCCCAGGTCGCTGGAGGCCACCATGTCCCTTGCCATCCGGATGGATAGACGCCTCAGGGAAAGACATATACAAAAAGTGCCCCCTGATGTCCTCGCTAGGGAGGAGGACCCACCAGTGCGGACGGAGGAACCCAGACAGCCCGGTGTTGTTGATACAAAAAAGGGGGTGACTGTGGCTCGTCGTGGTGGGGGGTATGCTTTTCCTGTGGGAAGCCTGGCCATTTTATGAGAGCCTGCCCAGTTCATGCCAAGTCTCCAGACGAACCTATGCAAGTTGGAGGAGCTAGTTTGTATTCGGAGCTGCCTACGGTTCGGGGAGTGGTGTCGGCATATTTGTACTGTGGGCAGACTGGTCATGGCCTGAAAGCTTGCCCATTGCGCGCCAAATTATCTGTGCCATCTGAGGAGACGAATTCCCCTGGACGCTTGGAGGAAGGCGACCAGGGAGTATACATTTCTTCCATTTTGCCCTGCCAAGGTACCATGTCAACAGAGGTCTTGGCTGGCGGGGTACCGGAGGTGATACCAGTGCTTGTGGACAGCGGAGCAGGAGTCAGTCTGGTGGATGCTCGCTTTGTCCAGACTAACGGTCTGAGGTGTAGGACGCTAGCCCAACCTATTAGCGTCCAGGACATAAACTCTGTTCCACTGAGCCAGGGGAGCTTGACCCAAGTTGTAGAGAATATGCATCTACGTATAGGACATCATGAGGAGTCCTTGTCGTGCTATGTCTTGGAGGGAATGCCAGTACCTATTGTTTTAGGCCTCCCTTGGCTGAAAAGACACAACCCGGTAATAGATTGGCGGGTGAGGGAAGTGGTCAGCTGGGGGCAGTCGTGTGGGGGCTGCTGCCCAGGAACTACTGTTTCTGCCGTCTCTCCTCAACGGACCCCTTCCTCTCCGGTGAGAGCAGCAGATGTGCTGCAGGAGAGTAGGGGCAAGTCTCAACCCTCGCCATTGGCCAACCCTGGGAGGCGCAGGCCTCGTGGTAGAAGGGGTTGGAGGGTGGTGTACCCCTTGGTGAAGTGCGGGGGTGTGAGTGTGGTGACACAGGGGGACGCCTCTGTTGTCAATCCCAGAAAGAGTTCTCCAAATGGTGACAAACGAATGAGTGGCAATAAACGTTCAGGTCTGGACCTGTGTGTGAACGAGCATGTATGGGTGGCCACCAAAAAACATCCAGTGGAAGTGTGTTGTGGAGTGTTACCAGCTCATACCAAACATACACATACATCACTCGTTCCCCAGGTCAGCGCTTCGGAGATGTGTGGTGCCTCCAGAACATACGTTGCCAATTCCAGCGGTCTCGTTTCTCATCAACCTGACGTGCAGGTAGTTGCTGGGGTGAACTCTGGGCCTGGGCATCTCTGCTGTGGGTGGTTCCCTGATGAGGCGTGGTCTTGAGGGTCCAGAGGCCCATCATTAAGTGAAGGGTACTGTCATGATCCATGCTGGATCAGGACTGATAAAAAGCACAGGTAACCTTTTTTATTTCTTAAGCTGTGCTTAAGTTTGGTTTTTGCCCCCGGTGGCCATTAGGATTATTGCACTGTGGTGTCTTTTGTTCTAAATTTGCCCCCGGTGGTGGTGAGCATCATTGCATTCTGGTTTCTTTAGTTAGTGCACATGATTATAATGCAGATGTGATTGCTCTGGCTCTGCTATAAAAGAGTCAAAGGTGTTGCAATCAGTGTTGGTGATAGTGTTCATTTCAACCATCCTTGGTGGAGGAAGGAGCTGGAGAACGTTCCTTGCAGCACTGTGTTAGCCCTGGTGTGGAAGGAGTCAGAGGGGATTTTCATGTAGCTCTGACAGAGCTTGGTGGCAGCTATTCAGGAGGAGAGCTGCATTCTGTGGTGGACTCTGTTGCCAGGAGCAAGTGCAACAGAGTAAAGCTAAGTGGTGTTTCCCTGTTTGTGTTTTTCCTTAGTGTGTATTAGTACAGCGGTGGGGCCAGTGCCTGCGCCACCCAGCTCCCTAGCAAGGGATAGGTGTAGGGTGTGATAGGGCGACAGGTTCCTGATCGGCGCCCGGTGCGGAACCGGCATAGTGAACGTTAGGAGCGTTAGGGACATTGACTCAGGGGAGTGCAGGAGGTCTCCACATCCCCTCTCCCTGTCGCAGGGCCCACCGTTGTAACTGTTTCTCCTTTCCCCGTGTCTTGCTGTTGTAGTACCGGCCGGCTGGCCGTGTCACACAGGACAGTATCACGTGCTGCATCTTGTAGTTTCAGTTACCGGCCTGCGGGTCGCGTCACACAGGACGTGTCATCGTGACACACCTGGCCTGAATTGGCACAATATGCCTTACAGGAGCTCGCTTGCCCTGCTGCTAGTGTGTTATCTGAACGAGTCTTCAGTGCTGCTAGATCAATCCTGACAGAAAAAAGGACCCGTCTGTCGACCCAAAATGTTGATGATCTAACCTTCATTAAAATGAACCATGCATGGGTTTCAAAGGATTTTGCCCACCCTCCCCTGCTGACACGTAGGTTGCCAGAAAAATGGCTCGCTTTTGTCCTCCTCTTCAGCGGACTTCTCCAATTCCTCAATTTGCAGCTGCTGAATGTCCAACATCAACATATGCCATTTTTTCCACCTCCCTAACTGGGCTGCCTCCCCCCACAAGGCTGGGGTCACCACCTGGTGCACGCACCCGTACGAGTGCCATTGCCCTGGACAGGTGGGTGGGTCCACTCTTGGGCAACGGCACTGGCACAGGGTCCTTCATAGTACAATCAAGTGTCTCTGACGGTGGGGGTTCACACCCGCCGTCAGACAGACCGGCGTAATATGAGGGGCCCTGTGCCAGTACCGCCGGCCAGGAGTGGGCCCCCCTGCTTGCTCAGGGCACCAGCACTTGCAATACTTACCTCTCCCTGCTCCACCACTGTGTAGTCTGGCCTGTTAAATACTTCACTGGGACTGCCAATACAAATTTGGTGAAATGATAGATGATGGTTAAGACGTAGCTATGCCCTGTCCTGCTGGGCTCTATCTTCAGATGATTAGTGGCTTCCATTTGTTATGGACGTCGACTCACAATGAGATGCTTTGGTGGTTTATCAGCAGCTTTCACGGTTTTCCGACTCACAGACGTGTGACATTCCTGCTCACATTTTTAAATGTGTCCTCTCATGCCAATCCAATAGAATCGCCTACAGCCTGTGGCTTCTGTCTTTTGCACTCCAAAGTTACCTGACAGATCATGATAGGCAGTGAGGACAATGTCTACATCTCTCCCTGTGATCACAATTTGATGGAGATGAGTAACGGTGATGGGTTCCACGGTACTGCGATACAGCAAACATTTCTTCACAAGAACTGTTTTCGCTGTCTCCACAGACAAAGTAATTGAGGGTCAGCATCGCCTCTGAGAATTCTCCCGGGAGTTTTTCCCGTGATTAGTAATTCCAAAATTTCTGCAATCACTCGACTTTCCGTCTGTACTTGTATCCATCTCGTTTCCTCTTGCTGAGAGTCTGGACTGTCTTACTGAGACTGAAATATATATGAAGATTGAAAAATACCCCAACAGTGTATACTGGTGTACGCTTCGAATACATAACCCTTTTTCTACTTTTTAGATTCTTGTCTAATCCATACTGAGGCTGTGAGTGTCTTTGTCGGACTCTGGAAATATACACGCAGATTTTTAATGTTTAAACTATGCAATATATACCTGCTATCCAGTGATACTGTACCCTTTCTCAACTTTCTACAATCACGTCGAATCCATACTGGCCCTGAGACCATTTGAGTCTGCCTCCTGATAAAAAGACATAGATTTTTAATGTGTAAACTATGCTATATATACTGTATACCTGTTATCCGGTGATAATGTACCCTTTCTCAACTTTCTACAATCTTGTCGAATTCATACTGGGCCTGAGAACGTCTAAGTCTGACTCCTGATTAGAGATGAGCGGTGTTCGAGTCGACCTGTTTGCCAAGGTAAAATTCCAGCTGTTTTGGGCGGTGTTCGAGCCGTTCGTCGAACTCGAACACTTTGCTTAAAATTCGGCTGTTCGAGGCTCCGTTCGAGAACGGTTCGTTCACCAAAAACGTAACTTCATTTTCACATCAATAATGGTTTTCAATGTTAATAATGTAGACTGTTTCATGGCATAGTAGCGGTGTGTGGTAGCAAGCGGTGTAGTGCACCTGTCAAGGAGCTACACCGTGTATGTTTCTAATAATTTTTTACCGCATCTTGTCCAGAAAATCCTTTAGGGCCTTGTAGCACTGTCTGCTACTCAGCAGAGGAGCCCACCAGTGAACCTAGCTATGCCGCCTGTTTATGAACGAATCAGTTTTTGACTGCATTTAGCACAGTTATTACTTTGGGCCTAGTAACTGTGTCTGCTACTCATCAGAGGAGCCCACCCGTGAACCAAGCTGTGCCACCTGTTTATGTAAGAACCATTTTTTAACTCCATTTAGACCAGTGAATTCTTTGGGACTAGTACCGTGTCTACTGCTCTGCAGAGGAGCCCACCTGTGAACCTAGCTATGCCGCCTGTTTATGTAAGCACTGTCTGCTACTCAGCAGAGTTGCCCACCCGTGAACCAAGCTATGCCGCCTGTTTATGTAAGAACTGCGTGCTACTAAGCATAGGAGCCCAGCTGTTTAGCAAGCTATAGCACCTGTGGTTTGGACACTTAATTTTTCCAATCTTTCTGGAATGCCGGTTAGGCCTAATTCTGGAATTCCGGTTGACCTGCACTTACTGGGAAATCCTCGTATGCGGGGAAGAATTGGAATCTCAGATCCCCATCACTAATGGTGTTCAGCGGGTTATCTGCACCTGTAAGCAACACACGCTGGTCCTTTAAGTGCAGCAGTGCGCATGCAGCCCCGGACATGTAAGGGCATGACAGACCTGTTATTGCTAGATCTCGCGTGCCAAAGGCTTGCGTGTCCCTCTAGTAAGCTTGACGTGTACCGCGGGGGTATGCCGGAGTCTCGTTCGTTAACGGAATTAAGCTAACAAATCGCTAACACAACTAAAAACGGACATCCACCACCACCCACTGAATCGACAAAGCTTGCAATCTGTCCATCTTTTCTGTAGCTGGCATGGTTGAGGTTTCCCGGGTGGAGTCGAATTAAAAAGCAGGCTTCACTCTTGGTGATGCCCTTCTGGACATTCCTTTAAGGTTCAGCTTTGCAACCATACTGCCCCCGGAAACCAAACACTTTGCCTTCATGGACGCTGTTCGGAGGTTCGTGGGAATAACGCCGCCCGATCGGCAGTTGGCATAATTTATGGTGGGAAGTCCGACGGTATATGATAGTCTTTGATTTCAGATTTTAATTTTTTTTTCTATTTTACATTGTTATTCCAGCCTTTCTTGACTTCATAAGGGCATGACATGCCTATATCTGTGTCTCCTCCTCCCTTTACTCCTCCACCTCTCTTCTATATGTAGTTGTTGTTTTCCATATGTTATTTGTGTCTTCTAAGCATTTTGTCTGCTTTGGGACACCTTTTAAGGTGCTTTGTAATTGTTTTCTATGTGTTAGTATGTGTTTGTGTTTGCCTGCCATTGTTTTCAATGGTGTTCGACGAACATTCGACGAACTTGCCTCCTGCTCGACGAACCAAAACGAACTCGAACACTAGCGGGGTGGCTCAACACTACGCCTGATATATTGACGTACATTTTTAATGTTTAAAATATGCTATATATACCTGGTATCTGGTGATACTGTACCCTTTCCGCCAGGAAGTCCTCCTCCACCCACCACTTTAAGTGTATCATTGACACCTGGAACATTGTCCCACATGTGTGATTATTTCTTGCGGATCTTCTTGTTATATTGTGGTGCGATCCATCCTGAGCGTGACAGTCTGTGGGTTAGTCCTGCAATTTAGATGTACATTTAAAAATTACCACAACACTGTATACAGCTCTACACTTGTGATACATTACCCCTATCCTGCTTTTTATATTCTGGTCTAATCCAAACTGACCAAGTGAGATTTATTTTCTGACTGTGGAAATAAATACTGAGATTGACAACAATGACCCCTACACTGTGTACAGCTGTACTCTTCAGATTCATTACCGTTTTGCAGCTTTTTATATTGTGTTGTAATCCATACTGAGCCTGAGAGCGTCTGTGTCTGCCTCCTGAAATATCTACGGAGATTTAGAAATTTTAAGCTATACTATATATACCTGCTATCTGATGATACTGTACACTTTTTCTACTTTTTATATTCTTGTCTAATCCATACTGAGCCTGTGAGCATCTCTGTGTGACTGATGGAATATATAGGGAGATTGACAATTATCCTTTGACTGAATAGAGCTGTACGCTTCTGATACAGTACCATATATCTGATGTTATTTTGGGTACATTTTCTGCAAAATTTTGAAGTTTGGTGGAAGAGGCTGCGGGCGTGGGGGGACCAGCTGGTGCTGATGGTGGTGGTGCATCTTCTGGTAGTGGCAAAAGCACAATAGCAGCTAAGGTGTTGAGCCTGCGTCATGGTCTGGCTCCGGAACGCATGGAAGGCTACCTTTTCTGGGAGAAGGTTAACCACTTTTTTTATATAACTGGATATTTATTGAGGTTAACCACTTTTAAAGCCGGAGCATCAGGAACTGGTTTTGGCTTACATTGTCGAAACAGACTCCAGCAAATATGCCCTCCTCTTCTGAAGTTTCAAAAAATGCAAGCACTGAGTTGTCAAGTGCTGGCTCCTGGTCAGGAAGAACCCCTTTCCTTGTGTCCTTCACCCCCACCAAAAGTGAATGATGCAGCAGGCCACACTTCACATTAGTCCATGTAGCTCTTTCTATCATACCATGCCTGGGAGAGCAAGTCAAATCGTGAATTCCCCAGTCCAAGGTGAATCTGACATGGAGTGTGGGTGGCCAGCCAGGGCAGTGGGGTTAATCGGTACCGGGCCGGTGTCTCAGAGGGATGTGTCACGTTGGTGGTGATGACCCGTTCCGTGGCCCTGGGCGTCCATGCAAAGGGGTGAATAACGTTTATAGGTGAATGATACGTGACGCCACCTGTGGTTTCTAATCAGATTGACCCGCGCTGCAGTGTCGCTTCTCTAGGACAGATGTTGTGGTGCAGCTAAGATGTAGAAGCCCTGCACAGGTAGGGCCATAGTCGCAGGGCAGATGAAAGAGTTGGTAGATGGTGTGCAGTGCAGGATGTAGCAGAGCCATGCGCCAGGCACAGGAGAAAGAGGACAGACACAGTCGTGCAGTTCCTTTACCTGTACTTGGTAAGTGCCGTCCAGGACCCAGAGTACAGATGGAGAAGGAGTTGGTCAGCCTGGAAGAAAATTTGGCATTCTCTCTCTGCAGATAGGTAGTGCGGCCTCTGTTCTAGAGCTTATCTGAGGTACTCACAGTACTGAGTTCACTGAAGTTCCCCCTGTTGACTCTCTTTTGGAACTTTCTCGTATGGCAGGCAGTGATAGCCTTTTCCTTCTGGCTCACACACGTCGCTGCTGGGGCCTCCGAGCCTTAGTTGGGAACAGAGCATTTACAGCTGCTACTTCCTCCGGTTTCTGCTGCAGGACCGTCAGTGTCCCTACAAACTCGGAGACCGGAATCCGGACCATGCGCTCCAGCTAGGAGTGAGCCTTAACTCTGCTCATCCTCCAGCTTCCCTTCTCACGTCCACACACTTCCCCTTCCCTTCACAGACTGCCCTAACTTACCTCCTCCCGACCACAGAGAGCAGCTCCTCAGCAGTCAGGTTCAGAGGTCTCCCTGCTGGCCTGGAGTGGGAACTGTGTTGTGTGTTGGTTTAACTGCTAGAGAGATCCTTCGTTGCTCCCAAGCATGACATCACACTCCCTAGGAGGAAGGTAATGCCACTGTGGCAATCGTACTCCTGGGGGCGCCACAAGTACACTGATGCACACTGCTAGATGATTCTGCTGGTACATTGACCCAGACCACTACATTCCCCTCGCACTCTACACAGCCAGAATCTGACCCTGATGAAACTCAGGTTCCCCTTCCCGCATACTATACCACCTTACACGGTGACAAAGAGAAAGGTGCAGATGATAGTGCAGGTTCCTTGAGCAGGTGGGGGGGTATACTCATGGGCGACGGCACTGGCACAAAGCCCCTCACAGTACGCAAAAGTGTCTCTGCCGGTGGGAGGGCCCTCCACCCGCCGTCAGACACACCGCCGTACTATGAGGGGCCCTGTGCCAGTGCCGTCGCCAACAAGTGGGCCCCCCTGCTTGCTCAGGATCACAGCACTTGCAAAGTTGAAATACTTACCTCTCCCTGCTCCACCGCCGTGACGTCTTCCGCGTTTCCTGACAGTGACATTCTGGTCAGAGAGCGCGATGACATCACGTCTGTACTCCCTCTCTCTCTCTCTAAACAGTCCAAGTGCAGTGAGATGGAAGATGGGGATGACGAGGAGTCCAGACTAGTACAGGGATTCCCTAGCGAGGAGACTTATTTAATTGTTTTCAATGTTGGGACAGCAATTTTTGGGGAGCACTATACTCTGGAGAATGATATGAGGCCCACCATATACTGGAGCATTCCAAAGGTGGACTTCAGACACTGGAGCAGCATTTACAGGGCCCATTATACACTGGAGCATTAGAAATGGGGCCCATTATATATGGAGCATTATTTGGGCCCATAAGACAGTGGAGCTTCATCCATGGGGACCAACATATACTGTAGCATTATGTGGAGCTCATCATATACTGTATGGAACATTATATGGGACCAATGATTCTGTATGAAGAAATATATGGGCCTCATTACTCTGTATAGCGCACTATGCGGTGGCCATAATACTGTATGGAGTAATATACTGTCCGTTTTTGGAGCTATTGGAGAATTTAAAATGGATATCAGTCATGAGGTGTAAGAAGTGAAGTATTTTTCATTGACAGCTATTTCTCTGCCGTATCGGAGCATCATAAGTTGTGGCATACAGTCATGGCCAAAAGTTTTGAGAATGACACAAATATTATATTTTCACATGATCTGCTGCCCTCTGGTTTTTATGTGTGTTTGTCAGATGTTTTTATCACCTACAGAAATATAATTGCAATCATATTATGAGTAACAAAAGGTTATATTGACAGTTAGAATGAGTTAATGCAGCAAGTCAATATTTGCAGTGTTGACCCTTCTTCTTCAGGACCTCAGCAATTCTTCCTGGCATGCTCTCAATCAACTTCTGGATCAAATCCTGACTGATAGCAGTCCATTCTTGCAAAATCAATGCTTTTATTTTGTCTGAATTTGAAGGTTTTTGTTTGTCCACCCGTCTCTTGATGATTGACCACAAGTTCTCAATGGGATTAAGATCTGGGGAGTTTCCAGGCCATGGTCCCCCATTCCCTTGGCTGAGAAGCAACCCCACACATGAATGGTTTCAGGATGCTTGACAGTTGGCATGAGACAAGACTGGTGGTAGCGCTCACCTGGTCTTCTCCGAATAAGCCGATTTCCAGATGTCCCAAACAATCGAAAAGGGGATTCATCAGAGAAAATGACTTTACCCCAGTCCTCAGCAGTCCACTCCCTGTACCTCTTGCAGAATATCAGTCTGTCCATGATGTTTTTTCTGGAGAGAAGTGGCTTCTTTGCTGCCCTCCTTGAGACCAGGCCTTGCTCCAAGAGTCTCTGCCTCACAGTGCGTGCAGATGCACTCACACCTGCCTGCTGCCATTCCTGAGCAAGCTCTGCACTGCTGGTAGCCCGATCCCGCAGCTGAAACACTTTTAAGAGACGGTCCTGGCGCTTGCTGGTCTTTCTTGGGCGCCCTGGAGCCTTTTTGGCAACAAGGGAACCTCTCTCCTTGAAGTTCTTGATGATGCGATAGATTGTTGACTGAGGTGCAATCTTTCTAGCTGCGATACTCTTCCCTGTTAGGCCATTTTTGTGCAGTGCAATGATGACTGCACGTGTTTCTTTAGAGATAACCATGGTTAACAGAAGAGAAACAATGATGCCAAGCACCAGCCTCCCTTTAAAGTGTCCAGTGGTGTCATTCTTACTTAATCATGACAGATTGATCTCCAGCCCTGTCCTCATCAACACCCGCACCTGTGTTAATGGAGCAATCACTGAAACGATGTTAGCTGGTCCTTTTAAGGCAGGGCTGCAATGATGTTGAAATGTGTTTTGGGGGTTAAAATTTTCTAGGCAAATATTGACTTTGCTAGTAATTGCTATTAAGCTGATCACTCTTTATAACATTCTGGAGTATATGCAAATTGCCATTAGAAAAAATGAAGCAGTAGACTTTGTAAAAATTAATATTTGTGTCATTCTCAAAACTTTTGGCCGTGACTGTATGTTAAAGGAGCCCAGTGACACTCTTTGGCCCAGGGCCCACGAAAATCTGGAGCCAGCCCTACCCCCCCCCCCCCACTACTTTAGACAAATAACCCTCCAGCTTTCAATGCCTAACTATTTTTATAAAGTAAATTAAGGTTGACAAGCTTAAGTAATAAGAATTGATGTTTTTGGCATTAAAATGGGCACTGTAGGTGTGCTTCCTGTCCTCCACTCCCTGCCGACCTTGGTTCCCCATTGACTTGCATTGGGTTTCGTGTTTCAGTCGGCCTTCGACTTTTCACGATAATTGGCCGATTGCGTTCATGAAACCCGACTCGACCCGAAAAAAGGCAAAGCCGCTCATCCCTAGTGGTAACAACTAAATGCAGAGAAGTCACAGATTCTTCTCAGTCACCGGCTGTGGCTGCTTTATCGTTGGTGTAGTACGGCCGTATTACCATGATCACCATTTTGCCTCTAGACCATAACATTCTCCTTCACCCAAAACTGTTCAAATGACTTTGGGCATAGAAAGCCCTTTTCTATAGAACTTATCACCTGGAGGATCCACCTAACACCTGGGATTAGAAGACGCTGACCATTACCTGCCCAGGTTTGTAAACTACAAAGCCAAATGACAGCGTACATAGAATGTTCTGATAAATTAGAAAATCACTTGAAGAAAAGTATTATGATGGGTCTGTATCAGAAATTGAAGGGTAATGATGCTGTTGGCTTCCTAGAAGCTTGGTATCTTATTGGATGAATCTACCTTTTCTCCCTTCTGTGCTGCTGAATGTGCTCATATGGTCCCTACAAGACCAGGTCCAGTCTTTCTGGCCAAAATTAGCTTTTATGATCAACAACATTAAATGTGCAGTGAGTGTCAAGTGCGAATTTCTGTACAATAGCAACAGTTTTCCTTTATCCGGACTTTCAGGGCTGGACTGGGATAACAAAGCAGCCCTGCCACACAAACCCCACCAGCCCACATACTATAACAATCCCCCAACACCCGATCAGTGGATTTTGTTATACTTTGTCGTGCCCTTCACCACTCACCTTAAAAGAGTTATTTGAAGTGCCATGTGTGAATGCCACATCAGTGCGCATGATCGACCTCTTCTTTAGATCGCCGGTTCTCGGGAACATGGGGGTCCTTGCGGTCGTACCCCAGCGACTACATAGGTCTCGGGATAGGGGATTACTTTGCATAATCCATTTAAATGGGTTTTCTAAAATATACACCATATTTTTCGGACTATTAGACGTACTTAGGTTTTAGAGGAGGAAATTAGGGGGGAAAAAAAGACTGAAGCAAAAATGTGGTCAGTTCTGTACTTAATATCTTGGTAAATATGGCCCTCTCATCTCCATCCTGAAACACATGGACCCTCATCCCCATCATGGTATGCATGTCTCCTCATCCCCATCATGGTATGCATGCCACCTCATCCCTGGCCTGGTATGCATGGCCTCCTCATCCCTATCCTGGCAGGAACTACTGTATCATCCTCATACCTATCCTGGTATGCACGGCCCCATGTCGCCCTAGTATGCATGGCTCCTCATCCCTTTCCTGGTAGAAATGGTCCACCTCAACCTTATCCTGGCAGTAATGATCGCCCTTATCCCTATAATGGTATGCATAGCCCCATCCCTGTCCCGGTCTGCAGGGCTCCATCCTTTACCTGTTATGATTAGTCCCCATCCCAGTCCTTGTATGCATGGCCCCATCTTTATCCTTATATGATTGATCCCATCCTTTCCTTATACTGGTATGCATGGCCCCATCAGAAAAGATGAAAAAAACCCAAAAACATTATACTTGCCTTCCCGGCACTCCCTGGCAGCATCATGTTCCGACGACAGCAGCTGCTTTATACTTGTAAGCAGTGCTTGGCAGGGACGTTATGTGCTGCTTTCAAGCCAAAGAGCAGCTGCCAGAATACTCAGTGCTCACTGCACGCCAGGACTGTTCATAGCAGAGAGCAGTGAGTATTCGTTGCTCTTCAGTAGTGCGCACAGTCTCAGCTGGAGCCTTCCTGCTGCTGCCGGTGGTCACGTGTGCTGATACTTGAGAAATGAATATTCTGAATGTTCTTTTCTCTTAAGTATTGGCACACATGACCGCCAGCCGCAGCAGGAAAGCTCCAGCTGACACTGCGCGCTACTGAAGAGCAATAAATACTCACTGCTCTACGTGCAAACAGTCCCTGCATGCGTGAGTATTCCGGCAACTGCCCTTCAGCTTGCAAGCAGCGCATGACATCCCTTCCACGAGCTGATTACAAGCATTAAACAGCTGCTGGCAATGGAGCAGGACACTGCAAGGGAGCGCCAGGAAGGTAAGTGTAATGGTTTGTTTTTTTTTTAATCTTTTCTGATGGTGCCATGCATATTAGGATAAGTAAAGGATGGGGACCAATCATACCAGGATGCTAAAAAGAAATTATTATATTCATTGCCCTCCATGTCCATAGGGGTGGAGTGCAGTGAAAATTAATTTCTCTTTAGCAGCGGGCACAGGAGTTAGCCGAAGCCGCTGGCTCCTGCCTCTATGACCCACTGCTCCGCCGATGCCGCTCCCCCACCTCCCCACCACAGCCAGAGCCGGTACATCTCGATTATAAGACGCACCACCCATTTTCCTCCACATTTTGGAAGGAAAAAAAGTGCGTCTTATAGTCTGAAAAATACAGTATTTCTTATTTTACCATAGTATTCCTGAAAATGATAAACCAATTTTAACCCTCCCAAAGACCAATGTCGCCTCTCCAACAACAACAGGACAGGAGTGGTACTGTGCAGTGTATATATACAGGACAGGAGTGGTACTGTGCAGTGTATATATACAGGGCAGGAAAAGTGCTACTGAAGCAGTGTACATATACCGTACAGGAGGAGTGGTACTGTGCGTTGTGTATGCAGGACAGTAAAAGTGGTAATGAGCAGCAGGGCTGCCACTAGGAATTTCAGTGCTACATACTGGCAAAATTTTCGGGCCCCCCTGAGACTACACCCAGGCTCCACCCTAGCTCCGCCTCCACCCTTCGAACCTTCCACAATCCCACCGCTCACTCTTAGAAAAACTCAACTTCACCACGTCCTCCTCAATCAGATATTAACAATTCCCATCAAACACCAGATCACATACATAGTCAGCAGCTTTTGTTCTGGCCAAAAGAATTTTTAAGCCGCCACCATGACACAGTAGACTTTTTTGGCCGACCCTACTCTACTGTAACCTATTAAATATAAATATATTTTTATGTATTTTTCTTTAAGGGAATGAGTCACATACATTTTTTTAAATGACCATTAATAAAACATACAAGGGAGAAATGCCATCACACCATGACCAGACCACATATTACCACCACATAGTGACTGAATACTACAATACTGAACATTAATAAAAAAAACAATAATAAGTAACATTATACACAGGAACTCTGTACATAGTATACAGTATCAGTATACAGGTAATACAGTGATCACCGGTGACATACACAGGAGCTCGGTGCATAGTATACAGTATCAGTATACAGGTAATACAGTGATCACTGGAGACATTATACTCAGGAGTAGAGTTGAGCGAAACGGGTCGGTCAAATTCAAAAATCACCGACTTTCGCCAAAGTCGGGTTTCATGAAACGAAACCCAACAATAGCGTGAGGTCGGCCATGAGGTCGCCGATCTGCGCTCCAAAGTCGCGTTTCAAATGATGCTTCCAGCGCCTTTTTTCAGCCAATGATGGAGGACACACACTGTGGGCAACGCGATGACGTGCAGCGGCCACTACAATCTTAGAGAAGGGCATTGAAGTGATTGGCTTTTTGTGGCGTCACAGGGGCTATAAAAGGCCATGCCCGCCGACCGCCATCTTACTTCTGCAGATCTTAGAACAGGGAGAGGTGCTGCTGCTGATGCTGAATAGGGAGAGCGTTAGGCAGGGAAGAAAAAAAAAAAATTAGCTTCTGCTGCTAGCGCTTTTCACTGTACAGTTAGTGTGCAGTGAAAATGGTGGATTTTAGTTGTGTGCAGCAGCCCTGGTGGTGATTAGGCTGCCTTTTAAGGCTACCTGATATCTGCATTGCTGTGTGTACACTGCTGTTCAAACTGCTTCTTTCAAAGCACTCCTACTTTTATTATTTTGTTCTGCTCATTTACCGAGCGTTCATTTTTTCACACACCGTATAGCGGTGTACGCTCCTCAAACACTACCGTGTACCGGCTGGTATCATGGACAAATACAAGCTATCTGTGTGTTTTTCTGCAAAAACAAGCCGAGGCGATTTGCCAGTTTTCCAGACCTACACCGTATAGAGCTGTCGGCTTTGCAAACAGTTTAGTATATCTGCTGTTTGGACAGTTATCAAACTATACAGAGACAGCTTGTGTCACTCCGTATAAACATAGCCTGAGATTTACAATCTTCCATACAGACACCGGATAGCAGTGTACGCTCCTCACACACTACCGTGTACCGGCTGGGATCACGGACAAATACAAGCTAACTGTGTGTTTTTCTGGAAAAAGAAGCCGATGCGATTTGCCAGTTATCCAGACCTACACCATATAGAGCAGTCCGATTCTCAAACAGTATTGTATATCTGCTGTTCGCATTGCAGTCATATCTATACAGAGTCAGCGTGTGTGTGTGACACTCTTTAAATACATATACGGAGCTGTACACTTCTGATACAGTACCATATATCTGCTTTTTGTATTACGGTCAAATACATACTGGGATACCATCTGTGACTAGCAAAAAATATACGTAGATTTAATTTTTTTAATACACCTTACACAGCTGACTGCTCATCATACAGTACCATCTCTCTGCTGGTATTTTGGGTACATTTAACTCAAACATGAGGAAGTATGGTGGAAGAGGCCGCGGACGTGGGCAGGGGGGTGCGGCTGGTACAGATGGTGGTGGTGCATCGGCTGGTTCTGGCAAAAGCACAATAGCAGCTAAGGCAGGAGATGTTGAGCCTGCGTCATCGTCTTGCCCAAGAAGGCCTGTAAAGTTCCCTTTTCTTGGAGTAGGAAAGCCGCTTTGAAAGCCGGAGAATCAGGAACAGGTTTTGGCGTACATTGCTGAAACAGCCACCAACTCTATTGCCTCCTCTTCTGAACGTTCCAAACCTGCAAGCACAGAGTTGTCAGTGCAGGGTTCTGGTCAGGTAAAACACCTTTCCTTGTGTCCTTCACCCCCACCAAAAGTGAAGGATGCGGCAGCCGACACTTCAGATTACTCTTTGGAGCTCTTTTCACATACCATGCCTGGGTTATCCAGTCAAATCCTGAATTCCCCAGTCCAAGATGAATCTGACATGAAGTGCACTGATGCACAGCCACTGCTAGATGATTCTGCTGGTACATTGACCCAGAACACTACATTGCCCTCGCACTCTACTGAGCCAGAATCTGACCCTGATGAAACTCAGGTGCTCCTTCCCGCATACTATACCACCTTACACGGTGATACAGAGGAAGGTAAAGAGGAAGGTGCAGATGACTTTGAAGAGGAGGTGATGGATGACCCAGTTCTTGACGCGGATTGGCATCCATTGGGGAGGAGGGTGACGCTGGCAATAGTTCAGATAAGGAGAAGGATCCACAGCAGGCATTGACATCGCAGCAGCGGTTATCTGGCAGGCCCGTAGCTGTCCAAAAACGTGGACCAAAAAATAAGAGTTGCAGGACAGCTTGGCCAGACGGTCAAGTTAGCAGAGCGTGCAAGGCCAGAAAATGTCTACCATAGTAGGAAGAGTGCAGTGTGACACTTATTTGTCCAAAATACTACTGATGAGGCAAAGGTTACCTGAAAGAAGTGCGGAAGGACCTTTAGCCGAGGTAAACAACTCAGAAATTTGAATACCAGTTGCATGCTTAGACATTTAACCAACATGCACTTGCAAGCGTGGACGGACTACAAAACGTCAGGTAGCACATGTGCACCTGCTCCTACTAAAGGTAGCCAGCAACGCTCCATCACTTCCCCCACTGTAACACCACTGCCACCGTTAAGCACACCACCAGCACAAAATGTTGACGTGTTGTCGCAAGGCCAAAGCACTCAGGGAATCACAATGGTTTTGCAACACAACACTGAATCTAGGCCATCACCACCAATACCATCACCAACCCCCTCTCACACCGTCCGGTCCACTGCTAGTTCCCCCATAAGCAGCTCTCCAGTACAGCTCACCCTAACAGACACTCTGAGTAGGACAAGAAAGTACTCATCCTCTCATACGCATAAACTGGCTTTGAACGCCTACATTGCCAAACTGATCTCACTAGAGATGATGCCCTTCCGTTTGGTTGAAAGCGAAGCTTTCCGCGAGCTCATGGCCTACGCTGCCCCACACTATGACCTACCCAGTCGGCACTACTTTTTTCGAAAAACCATCCCAGCCCTCCACCTGCATGTGAAAGACCGCATTGTTCATGCCCTCAAGCAATCAGTGAGTGGAAAGGTGCACCTCACAACAGATGCATGGTCCAGTAGGCATGGCCAGGGCCGTTACATGTCCATCGCTGCCCCCTGGGTTAATGTGGTGGATGCTGGCACCACAGGGCACAGCGGCAGTGGAACAGTGCTGCCTAGCCCACGGTATAGAAAACAGTTGCCTGTAGGCTTTCGAGCCTCCTCCTCCTGTATAAGCGAAAGCTCATCCACAGAGCGCAGTCGCACGAGCACTCCATCCGCAGCTGTCAGTGTTGCACACGAGGTGTCCCACTATTGAACAGCTAGTGGTAAGCGTCAGCAGCCTGTGTTAAAGATGATGTCTTTGGGCGACAACAGACACACCGCGGAGGTACTGGCCGACTACTTGCAGCAACAAACCTGGCAAGGTAGTCGGTGATAACGGCCGTAATTTTGTGGCAGCCATAGGCCTTGCAAAACTCACACACATACCTTGCCTGGCTTACACTTTGAACCTGATGGTGCAGTGCTTCCTTAATAATTATCCGGAGTTAACATCCCTGCTCCATAAGGTGCGAAGACTGTGCTCGCACATCCGTCGCTCGGCCGTACACTCCAGTTGTATGCAGAAGCTGCAGCTATTGCTCCACCTCACCAAGCACCGCCTAATTATAGACGTTGCAACAAGGTGGAACTCCACCCTGCACATGGTTGAGAGGCTGTGTGAACAGAGGCAGGCTGTAATGCATTTGTGGGAGGATACACGGGCAGGCAGTTTGAGGGCAGACATGGAATTGTCGGGTGTGCAGTGGTCAAAACTGAAAGACCTCTGTAAAGTCCTTCAGTGTTTTGAGTAATGCACACAGCTGGTAAGCG
This sequence comes from Dendrobates tinctorius, assembly GCF_039654945.1. Lineage (NCBI taxonomy): Eukaryota > Metazoa > Chordata > Amphibia > Anura > Dendrobatidae > Dendrobates > Dendrobates tinctorius. Next base: position 3,768,264 of record NW_027361731.1, on the reverse strand, counting down.
CTGATGACGTCATCATTAGCATAAGCATCCCACCTATGCGTCTGCTCATGCAAAGTTTGGCGCACATTAAGGGACAGGCGTCTGCAGCGGAGGAGGAACAGGAGGAGGAGGAGGAAGGAAGCCTTGCTGACAGCCATTTTCTGGTCAGGGAACTGTCCTGGATGAGGTGGAGGAAGAAGAGGATGAGGATGAGGGGGGTGATTATTTTGGGCAGGAGGATGCTTCTCAAGGGGCAAGAGAAAATGTTGGCGTTCCAAGGTCAGGTACAGGGTTTGTGTGTGACTCTAGGGATGTGGATTTTCCAGAAAGTGCTCCTCCACCCAGCAGTGGCAGTGCATTATTGACACCTGGAACATTGGTCCACATGTGCGATTATGCCTTGCGAATCCTAAAAAGGGACCCCCGCATTGCCAAAATGATGAAGGATGATGACTACTGGCTGGCTACCGTCCTCGATTCTTGCTACAAAGGCAAATTACACAAGATCATGCCACAGAAGAACCTAGAGCTAATATTGGCTAACAAGCAACTCTGGTAAACCGTTTGTTTGAGGCTTTCCCAGCACACAGCAGCGGTGCTGTTTCTCCCACGAGCCATAGTGGGCACAATGGAAGAGGTGTTCGTGGTGCACACAGCCGAAGTGGCGTTGGAGACAGGGGTTTCATGACCATGTTGTGGACTGATTTCTCAAGTACCGCTCACACGACAGCTAATACTGCATCGATTCAAAGTGACAGGAGACAGCAGTTGTCAACTATGGTTACAAACTGCTTATCTTTCCATATCGATGTTCTCCCTCACAGGTCATTCCCCTTTGACTATTGGGCCTCTAAACTGGACACCCGGCCTGAATTGGCACAATATGCCTTACAGGAGCTCACGTGCCCTGCTGCTAGTGTGTTATCTGAAAGAGTCTTCAGTGCTGCTGGATCAATCCTGACAGAAAAAAGGACCCGTCTGTCGACCCAAAATGTTGATGATCTAACCTTCAATAAAATGAACCATGCATGGGTTTCCAAGGATTTTGTCCCACCTTCCCCTGATGACACCTAGGTTGCCAGAAAACTGACTCGCTTTTGTTCTCACCTTCCTCTGACTTGCCCAATTCCACTATTTACAGCTGCTGAATGTCCAGCCTACACATCAACATATGCCATTTTTTAAACCTCCCTAACTGGGCTGCCCACCCCCCCAAGGGCTGGGGTCTACACCTGGCGCACCCGGGCAAGTGCCGTTTCTCTGAACAGGTGGATGGACCCACTGATGGCCGACAGCACTGGCACAGGGCCCCTCATAGTACAACACAGTGTCTCTGACGGGCCCTGTGCCAGTACCGTCGCCCACGAGTGTGTCCCCCTGCTTGGTCATGGCCACAGCAGTTGCAAGTTGCAACACTTACCTCTCTGTTCTCCACCGCTGTCTAGTCTGGGCAGTTAAATCCTTCACAAGGACGGCCAATAGAAATTTGGTGTATTGATCAATGATGGTTAAGATGTAGCTATGGCCTGTCCTGCTGGCCTCTACCTTCAGATGATCATTGGCTGCCATTTGTAATGGACGGCAACTCACAATCGGATGCAGTGGTGCTTTATGATCAGCTTTCACAGTTTACCTAGTCACAGATGTGTGACATTCCTGCCACCATTTTTCAATGTCTCCTCTCATGCCAATCCAATAGAATTGCCTACGGCCTGTGGCTTCTATCTTTTGCCCTCCAAAATGCCCAGACACATCATGATAGGCAGTGAGGAACATGTCTACATCTCTCCCTGTGATCACAATTTGATGGAGACGAGTAACGGTGATGTGATTCATGCTACTGCGATAAAGCAATCCTTTCTTCACAAAGAACTGTTTTCACTGTCTCCACAGACACACTAATTGAGGGTCTGCATTGCCTCTGCATCATCTACCGTAAGGTTTTCCCACGATGAGTAATTCCCAAATTTCTGCAAACACTCGACTTTCTGTCTGTACTTTTATTCATGTAGTTTGCAGTAGTGGAGAGTCTGGACTGGCTTACTGAAATTGAAATATATACGAAGATTTAAAAGTACCACAACACTGTAAACTGGTGTACGCCTCGAATACCTTTCCCTTTTTCTACTTTTTAAATTCTGGTGTAATACATACTGAGCCTGTGAGTGTCTGTGTCTGACTCCGGAAGTGTAGACGGAAATTTACAATTACCCCTAGACCGGATACACCTGATATGTCCTGATACAGTACCTTTGTTCAAAATTTTTTATTAAGGCATCATCCATAGTGAGTGAGCGTGTGTGGTTTCTGCCTTCTATATAGCCGGTGAATCAGAGATACCAATTTTTACTCTATACTCGATACAGCTTGTATCTTGTTATACAGTACCTTTGGTCGACATTTAGTGTTACGGTCACATCCATACTGAGTAAGCGTCTGAGAGTGCCTACGGGACTATGTATATGGAGATTTTAATTGTACCCTATATTATATATACTTGCTATCTTGTTATACAGTACCTTTTTGACAACATTTTTTGTTATAGTCAAACCCAGACTGAGTGAGCGTGTGAGGGTGACTCCGGAAATTTATACGGAGATTTCAAATTTGGCCAACACTGATTACAGCAGTACGCTTCTGATACAGTAACCTTTTTTGCTATTTAGTTTCAGATGTAATCCATAATGAGCCTGTGAATGTCTGTCTGTTAATCCGAAAATATATTTGGAGATTTAAGATTACCCCAACACTGTATATAGCTGTACGCTTGTGTTACATTACCCATTTACAGATTTTCATATTCTTGTGTAATCCATACTGGGCCTGAGAGCATTTGTGTCTGCCTCCTGAAATATATACGGAGATTCAGAATGATTACACTATACTATATATACCTTGTATCTGGTGATACTGAACCCTTTTTGAACATTTTATTTTATTGTGTAATCCATACTGAGCCTGTGAGTGTCTGTGTATGATTCATGAAATATATATGGAGATTTACTGTTATCCGTAGACTGTATAGAGCTGTACGCTTCTGATACAGTACCATATATCTGCTGGTATTTTGAGTCCATTTTTCAAAACATGAGTATGGTGGAAGAGGACGTGGGCGTGGGGGGCCACCTGTTAGTAATGGTGTTGGTGATGCATCTGCTGGTAGTGCCAAAAACACAATAGCAGCTAGGGCAGGAGGTGTTGAGCCTGCGTCATGGTGTAGCTTCGCAAGGCCTGTAAGGATCCCTTTTCTGGGAGTAGGTAGACTGCTTTTAAAGCCAGAGCATCAGGAACTGGTGTTGCCTTACATTGGTGAAACAGCCTCCAGCTCTATCGCCTACTGTTCTGAAGTTTAAAAAAAAAACAAGCACCGAGTCGTAAGTGCAGGCTTCTGGTCAGGAGCAACCCCTTTCCTTGTGTCCTTCACCCACATCAAAAGTGAAGGATGCGGCAGCACACACTTAAGATAACTCCATGGAGCACTTTTCACATACCATGCCTTAGTTCATTAAAAATGGGGCCCATCATATACTGGAGCATTCCAAACGCGGGATATCAAACACTGGAGCAGCATTTACAGGGCCCATTGTACACTGGACAATTAGAAATGGAGCCCATATATGGAGCATTATTAGGGCCCATCATACACTGGAGCATCATCCATGAGGCCCATCATATACTGGAGCATTCCAAATGGGGGACATCAGACACTGGAGCAGCATTTACAGGGCCAATTATACACTGGAGAATTAGAAATAGAGCCCATTATATATGGAGCATTATTAGGTCCCATCATATACTGGAGCATCATCCATGAGGCCCATCATATACTGGAGCATTCCAAATGGGGGACATCAGACACTGGAGCAGCATTTACAGGGCCCATTATACACCGGAGAATTAAAAATGGAGCTCATTATATATGGAGCATTATTAGGGCCCATCATACACTGGAGCATCATCCATGAGGCCCATCATATACTGGAGCATTCCAAATGGGGGACATCAGGCACTGGAGCAGCATTTACGGGGCCCATTATACACTGGAGCATTAGAAATGGAGCCCACTATATATGGAGCATTATTAGGGTCCATCATACACTGTAGCATTATGTGGAGCTCATCATATACTGCATGGAACATTATATGTGACCAATTATTCTGTATGGAGAAATATATGGGGGTCATTATTCTGTATGGCGCACAATGTGGTGGCCATAATACTGTCTGGAGTAATATACTGCCCTTTTTTTGAGCTATTGTAGAATTTAAAATAGATCAGTCATGTCATGTCATGTAAGCAGTTAAGTATTTGTAATTGTACTATACCTATTTTTCTGTGCAGTATCGGAGCATCATGAGTTGTGGTATGTGTTAAAGTGGCGCACTGACACTCTTTGGCTCAGGGCACACGAAAACCTGGAGCCAGCCCTACCCCCCCACATCTTTAGCCAAATAACCCCCAGTTTTCAATGTGTAACTATTATTATGAAGTAAATTAAGGTTGACAAGCTTCAGTATTGACAGAATTGATGTTTTTGCCATTGAAATGGGCACTGTAGGTGTGTTTACTGTCCTCCACTCCCTGCCGACTTTGCATCCCCATTGACTTGCATTGGGTTTCGTGTTTCAGTCGGCCTACGACTTTTCCCTATAGTCGGCTGATTTCGTTCGACCCGACTTTTGTATATAGCGTAGAGTGTCAGTGTACAAGTAGCACACTGATTCATCAGTGACGTCTCTAGCTGAAGTCCTTTATCTTTGCTTTTCTTTTTCATGCAGCGCAGACCGCCATCAATTCTTCCAGCCAGGACTCATCACATCATAAAATAACACAGTTACCTACAGCACGGCTTCCAGAGCACATTCCCCTCTTTTTTCCTTTCTTCTACACTACACATCTGAATACTATATATATATATTATGCAACCCACCATTCCAAATATAAATTATAATATGCCACTGAGCCTCTTCTAGCTATACATAGCCACTTTCCCCACCTAATAAATATAACTTAATTAGCACCTGTACTCTCTCCGCCAATTCATTACCAGTCACTGCATACTCCACGCCCCTCACTATGTACCTCCCGCTCCCCCGACTCATTATATTTACATGCCCCTTCCCCCCAATTCATTGTCATGTCTTCTCACTCCCATCCTCTATTCATTATCAGCAGCTCTACCCCCACATTCAATACAACATTTACTCCCCCACCGTCAAAATTCATTATTTGCTCTCTCCAGATCATCATTTGCTATCCCCACCCCCCACCTTCAATTCAATTGCTGTCCCTCTTAGCACTCTCTCAATTCATCATTTGCAGTCTCCCGTCCCCTCCCCCACGTCATCCTGTGCAGTCCCCTTTACTCCATGTCATCCTTTGCAGTTCCTTTTAACCCCCCACTTCATTTGCAGCCCCCTTTAACCCCCTCCCAACATCATCAGGTGCAGTCCCCTTTACCCCATGTCATCCTTTGCAGTTTCTTTTAACCCCCACCTCATGTGCAGTCCCTCTTTAACCCCCTCCCCACATCATCATGAGCAGTCCCCCTTTAACCCCCCACATCAACATGTGCATTCACCCTTTAACCCCCCACATCATGTGCAGTCCCCTTTACTCCATGTCATCCTTTGCAGTTTCTTTTAACCCCCACCTCATGTGCAGTCCCCCTTTAACCCCCTCCCAACATCATCAGGTGCAGTCTCCCTTTAACCCCCCTCCCCACATCATGTGCAGTCCCCTTTACCACATGCCATCCTTTGCAGTTTCTTTTAGTCCCCACTTCATGTGCAGTCCCCCTTTAACCCCCCTCCCCACATCATCATGTGCATTCACCCATTAACCAGCCACATCATGTGCAGTCCCCTTTACCCCATGTCATGCTTTGCAGTTCCTTTTAACCCCCACTTCATGTGCAGTCCCCCTTTAACCCCCCTCCCCACATCATCATGTGCAGTCCCCCTTTAACCCCCTCCCCACATCATCATGTGCAATCCCCCTCTACCCCCCCTCCCCACATCACACTGCACCCAGGGTTTTAGCCGCAGGTGGCATCATCCATCACTTATCTGTCTCTACATCTAGTAAAGATTTCCTAAACTTTCTGGGAGTGCAGTAGCCGGAAGCAGACTCACCTGGTGCTGGCTGCTGGTACTGGCCAGGCTGGCAGGATTCCCTCGCAGCACAGTGATGTGCAGTGTGAGCAGCACAAGTCCCAGCAGTAGCAGGAGCTCCGCTGCCAGCCGCATCATCCTCTTGATGTGTCCAGCTTTCAGTGCCTGCTCGGCTGCACCCCTGTTCTCCAGAAACGGGGGAACGGCTGGGTGGAGGAGCCAGCACCACCACCACCACCGCAGCAGCAGCACTTGGGAGCCACTGCAGGACAGGAAGGAACAAATACCCTGGGAAAGCTTCAGGAGAGGGCAGCAGCAGCGGGCTGTTCAAACTTCTGCACAGGCCCTAGTGCGCACTCTCCTGCTTCTCTGCACTGATGAGGGCCGTGATCATGGGCTTACGCAGGGCGTCGCGGCCCTGGTCAGCGCGTGCACCGAGAGAGTACGTGCGCACCAGGGCCTGTTTAGAAGATTTAAAGGGCCGGCGGCCCATTTTGAAGCTCAGAGCCGCCAGCCCAGCAGGCATCTGCCCGCCTGGGCAGATTATCATTCCGGGCCTGCTGACTTCATTTTGTATTAAAACTAATTTCAAGGAGGATTGTGATAAACTACAGGAAAACCAATACACCTGTACCATGATATATCTCTAAGCTGTGCGTGGCTGTTGGCTGTAATATACATTTATTCACGCCTGCAGGAGATGTGTTGGCATGGCTCGAGCCCTGGATGCATGGATTGACTCCATGTCATAAATTATATTGTTTTCGATCCTAAGAAATTCAGATTACTGCACAATCTCTCCTGAAATAGGGAGCAATATTATTTTCTCTAATGTTCTGGTCAGGAGTCATAGTAGCTCCAATGGTCCACCATTAGTGAATGCATCTCCGGTTTACTGTTGGAGTTCTCCCCTCATACATACTGTACGTTGTTGTTGAGGATGTAACATATTTCTTTATTCTATGTCTTTTTTTACCTCTTCATTCTGTTTGATAGTTTGATTGTGGTGGGATTGTCCTGCCTCATTTATGTGAGAAGGACAGAATACAGAATCAGAAGACACAAGAGTAGTCAGTAAACGGGCCACGGTCACAGCAGGAGACAAATGCACAAGCCGCGAGCTGAGCACAGAGGACTCAACCAGAGGAGAACAACGCTGTATCTGGCAGATTCCTGCCATATGATTTGAGCTTTAGTAGGGTGTGGTACTTTCCAGTCGGCTGAAGTAGGGAGCAGATTACTCCAGCTGGACCCCAGGAGCAGATCCCAGATGAGATTGGACACACCATATGCAGGAGCCCTAATATAACTAAATGACAGAAAACCAGAATAGTCGAAGTCCCCATAAAGTGATTCCATTTTATAAATTAATTCACTGAGGGTTATAATCTTTAGGAGGACAAAATATTTTGACTCCACAGCCACTTTCCGGAAATTAACATGCAGTGGATGTTGGAGAGTGAAAATTACACATTTGCCATTTTATTACCCAACACTTAGTGCCCAGATTGTGCTCCAGGAGACAAACACCATAAATTAAGTGGGTTCTTCTCACTATAATATTGCTAAATACAGGGATCCTAAATGTTGTTTGAGCACACTGCAAGGCTCAGAAGTGAGAGCGGATTTTGCTGGATCGGTTTATAGAAGCTTTATTGCTTTTCAACAGCCTTTCAGCCACTAATAGTGTGGGTGTCATGATCCAGGACGGGGTTTTGTCTTTGGCCCGTCCTGGTCAGACAGGTGTTAATTGTTTCTGCCTCTCTCTGGCAGAGGACGGCTATTTAGTGGCCACTCCACCTAGGTCCGGTGTCAGTTATACTCCAGCCCTTGGATGATTTAGTTGACCTCTTGCGTACATGTGCCTTGTGCGTGATAACTTGTTGCTTGCTTGGTTTTTGATCCGGTTCCATCCCTGTTATGAGTTCTGCTTGTCCCTCTTGTACTGCGCTACCTTCTCTGTGTATGGCTCTCTGCCTGTGACTTGACTATTCTCTCCTCGTCCCTCTGGTACCGTGCCGCCCTCTCCGTTTATGACCTCTGCTTGTCTGACCTGCGTTTCCCCCTCCTCTACTACAATATCCCTGCAGTTAGTATATTACATCATCTGCAGCAGTAGGACACTAAGCCCCGCGCCCTGCAGTCACATGATCGTAGGTCCTTGTACTCCTTACTACTTCAGTGTCGCAGGTCCTGTCTGCTTGAACTTTCACTGCAGTATCGGACCTCGGGCCCTCCCGTAGTGTGGGTAAGTCACCCTGCTCAGCCGTGGCCGTTTGCCGATGCTGACAGGATCCTGACAGTGGGAACCTCTGTTTTTCCATTGAAAGATGATGGACCTGAGTGGGGACTTGTTTTTTGTGAGATGAGAATTGGTATTATTTTCAGCTACATAACTGTTATGATTGAGTCACCGTAGGAGGCAAAAACAGAAATGCTAGCTAAGTCCTGAAAACCAGAGAAGTTGGCAACTATCAGATTGCAGACCCCTGAACCTATCAACACAACTAGCAGTAGCCGTGGGGGGTTCCTACGATGACCTAGACCCCTCGATCACAGCCGGAGAGATACATAGGCTTAAAGAAGGAAAGGGGAAATCTAACTGCCCCAGAGCAGACCCCAAAGCAATAGGCAGCCCCCCACATATAATGACAGTGAAGCAAGATGAAAACACTTACACAGACAGAAAGACAGGCTGAGCAAAGACGGGGCCCAAAAACTAATCATAGAATCGTAGAGTTGGAAGGGACCACCTGGGCCATCTGGTCCAACCCCCTGCTCAAAGCAGGATTCGCTAAATCGTCCCAGTCAGATGTCTGTCCAGCCTCTGTTTGAAGACTTCCATTGAAGGAGAACTCGCCACTTCTCGTGGCAGCCTGTTCCACTCATTGATCACTCTAACTGTCAAAAAGTTTTTTCTAATATCTAATCTGTGTCTCCTCCCATTCAGTTTCATCCCATTGCTTCTAGTCTTTCCATGTGCAAATGAGAATAAAGTTGATCCTTCTACAATGTGACAGCCCTTGTGACATTGTGACACCAATGTGACTACCTAGATAGGAACGGATAGGAAGGCTGCTGTCTGCAATCTGCCAAAACCCTATAAGAGACAAAAGCCAACAAGCTGATATAAAAATGGCCCTGAAGCAACTAAGCTTCAAAAACTAAATCAGCACTCAGGTACCTTCAGAAGACAGAGCTCAAGGAACACTGCACACTCCAGCAGGGAGTGGCAGAATCCAAAAAGCAAGAAAAACAAAAACAAATCTTAGATGCAAAAAGGCAAAACAGAAAACTTAGCTTTAGGAGAGCAGGAATCAGACTGGTGTCCAAGAGTCCACAGAGAAATTACCCGCAGGGCAGAAAGGGCGTAGGCTGCCTTAAATCCAGTCAGTGACTCCACTCAGCCAATCGTCTTCATTAGTCCCAGGTGCCTGATAATCAGGCTCACTACCTTCCTTCACTAGAATAGGGAGTTCACCAGGCCTAAGTGACGGAGGGGAAAATGAACTCACAACACATAACATTGATTGGTTACTTTTTATTTGATATTTGTGAGGCAGAATGAACTAACAGTTGAATTCAAAATCAGACTCAAATAGGCTTTATTGGCAGGACCAAAATACATTTAGTATTGCCAAAACAAGGAAAGTAAATGTGACAGGGGAGTGGATCGGGATCACCACATACTACTGATTCATCCAGCAAGGTTTTCTATTAGACTGTGAACTGTCATTGTCTTGGTAAATAAAGTTTTTTACATAGCTTCCCATTTTTATGAACAGTTTAAGTAGAAATATTAAAAAATATAAAAGAAGGATATTTTATTAAAAAATAATTGTTTTTTTTCTTGGCAGATGACTGTAGCAGGAGATCAGAAGGACAGCTGACATCTTCAATTTTTAAATGTGATGATCTTGGGATCCCACAAGATACAACTGGAGTGATTGCTGTTACTCCAGATATACCATCATCCATTCACCGCAAAGATCTGTCATCTGGTCCTGTGGAACAGGTCCCATCTTCTGATTCATTACCGACTACTAAGGAAAATCAAAGTCACAAAAGAGGCATTAAAAAACAAACTGCTCCTAAAGCAAAGTCATTTTCATGTTCAGAATGTGGAAAATGTTTTAACTGGAAATGGAATCTTTTTGCACACCAAATAACTCACACAGGAGAGAAGCCTTTTTCCTGTTCAGAATGTGGGAAATGTTTTAACCGGAAATCAGCGCTTGTTATTCACCAGAGAACTCACACAGGGGAGAAGCCTTTTTCATGTTTAGAATGTGGTAAATATTTTAGCAATCAATCAGATTGTGTTAAGCACCAGAGAATCCACACAGGGGAGAAGCCTTTTTCCTGTTCAGAATGTGAGAAATGTTTCAAGCAGAAAGCACATCTTGTTATTCACCAGAGAGCTCACACAGGGGAGAAGCCTTTTTCCTGTTCAGAATGTGGGAAATATTTTGCACATATATCAAGTTTTGTTACCCACCAGAGAAATCACACAGGGGAGAAGCTTTTTTCTTGTTCAGATTGTGGGAAATGTTTTAACAAGAAAGGGAATCTTGTTACACACCAACTAACTCACACAGGAGAGAAGCCTTTTTCATGTTCAGAATGTGGGAAATGTTTCAACCGGAAATCGGTTCTTGTTAGTCATCAGATCAGTCACACAGGGGAGAAGCCTTTTTCCTGTTCAGAATGTGGGAAATGTTTTAGCTATAAATCACATTGTGTTAAGCACCAGAGAGCTCACACACGGGAGAAGCCTTTTACTTGTTCAGAATGTGGGAAATGTTTTGACAGTAAATCAGTGCTTGTTATTCACCAGAGAACTCATACAGGGGAGAAGCCTTTTTCATGTTCAGAATGTGAGAAATGTTTTAACCAGAAATCATCGCTTGTTATTCACCAGAGAACTCACACAGGGGAGAAGCCTTTTTCATGTTCAGAATGTGGGAAACGTTTTAGCAATAAATCAGATTGTATTAAGCACCAGAGAACTCACAAAGAGGAGAAGCCTTTTTCATGTTCAGAATGTGAGAAATGTTTTAACTGGAAATCAGTGCTTGTTACTCACCAGAGAACTCACACAGGGGAGAAACCTTTTTCCTGTTCAGAATGTGGGAAATGTTTTGCCAGGAAACTGCTTCTTGTTAAACATCAGATCAGTCACACAGAGGAGAAGCCTTTTTCATTTTCTTAATGTGGGAAATATTTTTCTTGGAAATCAACTGTTAATAAACATCAGAGAAGTCACACAGGGGAGAAGCCTTTTTTTCTGTTCATAATGATGGAATAGTTTTAACCAAAAATGGATCTTCTTAAAAGGTTTGTCTCTTGTCATTCCTCATGTTTGCTGAGAAAAAGATAAAACTAAACTTTAGTAATTCCAAATGTAAAACTATACCCATAATTCACCCCAAGGTTAGTCAGAAGGTGACTAATAGAAAAAACATATACTCCACATTTCAGTTTGTAGGGTGAGGTGACGTATACACACTCACTCTCCAAGCCTCTCATTTCTTTGGGTTTCATCGTCCTCACCAAAGATGACTCATCAGGAGACTATTTACTATTGACCTATATTCAAGCGAGACTAGACAACAGACAAAAACTAAAATCACGTATCATGTTATCTGAAACAGTCATAAAACTAGTCATTTATAGGCAGATCCTAGACTTCACAGTATATACTTCGTAAGTATATAAGCCACTCCAGTGGCGGTCAGTCAGGAATAGAAAGTGGGTGAAAATACAGTATAATTATTGTACTTTTCCTCCTATAGGGACTGCCCTAGTTTAGTATTGTAATAGCTGTCAGTTAGTAGTGCAGACAAATTGTCCTAGACTAAACTCAATTTTCAGATGACCCAATATGTACAACTAAGGGAAAACTTACATTCTCCGAAGATCATTAGCAGCTTGTAACTAATGGCCATGCTGCGGTCTGTCAGGGAATGAGTGCAATATCATTATAAAGACTAGGGATATGTGCAACCATAATGTCTGGGAGATCTGTGCTATTATTTAGTATGAATATGGAAATTATATCTGGAGCAGTTACGTGTTCCCTGAGTTGTATATACTGTATTTTCACATACTATCTATTCCTTACACTGGAGTGGATTATAAACTTACAAAGTATATAGTTTGTGGTCTGGGATCTGCCAATATGTGGCTAGTTTTCTGACTGAGTCGTATAACATGATACATGATTTTATGGTTTTCTTTGACTTGAATATATTTAGTTTTATCCTATTGTCAGTGAATCTTCTAATCAAGGGATAAATATATATACACTATAATTTTTTTTTCTTAATGAACTCATTCCTCAAGTTTGGCCTCATTAAAATAAGAACACTCAAACTCGATGTAATGATAAGTAAGATATTGCTTCGCTGGAACATTCCAGAATCTCACATTATTACACTACTGATGAGATCTGCCTGTCGCAGCTGCGACCCCCCTCCTCTTTCCCCCACAGCCCTTCCACACACACACACCAGTGTCTCTTTGCTTGCAACTCTGTGAAATCTGAGACTCCAGTGAGGATTCTTCCCCCTAGCCAGGAAAAGGTCTCTTTTGTTTCTTGCGGCTGGATACCGGAATAGGAGATCTTAGAGAAGCCATAGTGCGACGGTAGTCGGTGCAACAAATATGAAACTGGCATATGGTAACATACTCCGAGCCAGCTTCACTATGGTGGTCCTTGCTAAGTTCTAGTCCCAGTAGAAACTGAGAACTGGGTTACTCCTAAACGGTGTGACACAACCACTGGGTGTTAGGTTTTTTATTATTGCATTCAACAAACTAAAAAGAATGATACCATGTAGGTGTTTATACGGGGTACCCTCTATGACATAGAGTTATTATAAGTTTTGTAGTTAGATTATAACTCCAAGAGTAGGGGGCTGACCCTCTCCAGACTGCCCCTTTCCTGATGTCACAAATACAAAACTATAAGATACTCAACCCCTGAAATTAGTCGTTCAAGCTAAGAGATCTGATGCCAAGAGGATCCCAGATGCAGGGGGACGTGTGGCCCCACCTCACCACATGGTAGCCTACAGACCATCTAAGCAACAGGAAGTGTTGATCTTTGTTAATCCCTTTTATTTTATATTTGCATTGTACATATCTAATGTCTCAATTTTGTAAAATCATTTTATCTGTGTAATCACTGCCCCCCTTTGGGGAATAAATTATAAACTTATTAGTCTGTCTCCATGCTCTAAGAAACGAACTTATGCGCCTTTAAGATAATTGCTACTAATTTGGGGGTTTGCTATGGACCCTCTTAATTAACTCATTGATTAAGTGAATCGTAGCTGGTGGCAGCGAAATGTGATCAGGGCCCCAGGTACTGCTGGCTGTGACGGAAAGGGACTTTACAAGCTAATTGGGTGGCTGCGGCCAGAGCATTTATAATTCCCTCACGGCAGCGTGTCGGGTGGCCAGACCTCATTGAAGCAGCCAGCCGGTGACCAATTATCCCAGGTGTAGTTCCCTGACTGACCTGAGGGTAAAGGGGGTGCCGGAGAGCTGCGAGTGCCAAAGTGGAACTGAAAAGCTTTGTGAAGTATTGTGAGCAGTGGTGGGACAACCAAAATAACCCCCCTGCGATAAATTGTTAGGGCAAGACTAGCTTGCTGTTGTTTTATCACATGGTGCCAGCGGTGGGATAACTAAGATAAGCCCCCCTGCACCTGTGATAGCCGTGTGTCGGCGGTGCGTCGCATTCCTCCGTCCGTGACATACCGGTGTCAGCGGCAGGATCGTGACACTCGCTGGCGTGTCGGCTCCACTTCAGCGGTGTCGAGACTCACTGTCCCGGGGCTTATGTGAGTTTGTCACACCACACGAGCCCTGTGCCCAATCAGCGGCAGATTCACTAGTCCTTCGGACATATTGAACATCAGGAAGCCAGGGCTGCGGAATCTCTCTGCCTCATGATGCTCGATTTGTCCAAAACTGGGGACAATGGCGCCAGCGCTGAATGGGCACAGGGCTCACATGACGTAAAAACCTCAAAAAGTCCTAAGAATGCATGTGCCGACACCACTGAACTGGTGTCAGCATGGGAGGTTTATATACAGTGCCTTGTGAAAGTATTCGGCCCTCTGGAACTTTTCAACCTTTTCCCACATATGCTTCAAACACAAGGATACCAAATGTAAATTTTTAGTCAAGAATCAACAACAAGTGGGACACAATTGTGAAGTTGAACGAAATTTATTGGTTAGCTTAAATTTTTGTGGAAAGTCAAAAACTGAAAAGTGGGGCGTGCAATATTATTCGGCCCCTTTTCTTTCAGTGCAGCAAACTCACTCCAGAAGTTCATTGTGGATCTCTGAATGATCCAATGTTGTCCTAAATGACTAATGATGATAAATATAATCCACCTGTGTGTAATCAAGTCTCCGTATAAATGCACCTTCTCTGTGATAGTCTCAGGGTTCTCTTTGAAGCACAGAAAGCACCATGAAGACCAAGGAACACAACAGGCAGGTCCGTGATACTGTTGTGGAGAAGTTTAAAGCGGATTTGGATACAAAATGATTTCCAAAACTTTAAACATCCCAAAGAGCACTGTGCAAGTGATCATATTGAAATGGAAGGAGTATCATACCACTGCAAATCTACCAAGACCCGGCCGTCCCTCTAAACTTTCATCTCAAACAAGGAGAAGACTGATCAGAGATGCAGCCAAGAGGCCCCTGATCACTCTGGATGAACTGCAGAGATCTACAGCTGAGGTGGTACAGTCTGTCCATAGGACAACAATCAGTCGTACACTGCACAAATCTGGCCTTTAAGGAAGAGTGGCAAGAAGAAAGTCATTTCTCAAAGATATCCATAAAAAGTGTCATTTAAAGTTTGCAACAAACCACCACTGTTTTTCACTGTACAGTTAGTGTGCAGTGAAAGGGGAGGATTTTTGTTGTGTGCAGCAGCGCTGGTCGTGATTAGGCTGCCTTTTAAGGCTACCTGCTAGCTGCATTGTTGTGTACACACTGCTGTTCAAACTGCTTTTTTCAAAGCACTCCAACTTTTAGGCTAAGTTCACACGTACCGGAACTCTCGCGGAAATTACCGCGAGAATTCCGGAATTCCATTCCGCGGGAAAATCGCATTTTAAATTCTCGCGATTTTCCCGCAGAAAAACTAGCATTTTGCAAGTGTAATTAGCTTGCAAAATGCTAGCGTTTTCCAAGCAATCTGTAGCATCGCTTGGAGAACTGATTGACAGGTTGGTCACACTCGTCAAACATAGTGTTTGACAAGTGTGACCAACTTTTTACTACTGAGGCTGCCTATGCAGCATCAGTAGTAAAAGATAAAATGTAAAAAAAAAATAAAAAATGGTGTTATTCTTACCTTCCGACGTCCCGCGCAGCCGTTCCAAGTAATCCTTTGCAAAAATGCCCGTGATGACGTCAGTTCTTGCGGGATCGCGATGTCTCGCGGTAATTCGCGATGACGTCGCGCGAATGACCGCGAGACTTCGCGATCCCGCGAGAACAGACGTCATTGCGGGCATTTTCGCAAAGGATTACTGGGAACGAGAGCGTGGAGAGAAGCGGGAAGGCTGCGCGGGACGCCGGAAGGTGAGAATAACAATATTTTTTATTTTAAATTCTATTTTTTACAGGGATATGGTACCCAAAGCCCGGAGGACAGTCTCCTCTCCTCCGGACCGTGGGTACCATCTGCATATGTTCTGCTTACTTTCCGCAAGGTGTGCACAGCCACATGCGGGAAGTAAGCGGAACAATGCATTCCTATGGGTGCGGGATCGCCGTGATTCCGCAAAATTAATGAGCATGCTGCGGTTTTTACCGCGAAGCGATTCCGCCGCAGTAAAAAACGGAGCATTAGCACAGCATTGCAGAATCCCATAGGAATGCATGGGATGCTTATTTTTCGCGGCAAAATTGCGCGGTTAAAACCGCCGTGGAAACGCGAAAAAAACGCCACCTGTGAACTCAGCCTAAATATTTTGTGCTGGTGAGTTACTGAGCATTCATTTTTTCACACACCGTATAGCGGTGTACGCTCCTCACACACTACTGTGTACCGGCTGGTATCATGGACAAATGGAAGCTATCTGGGTGTGACTCTTGAAAAACAAGCAGAGGAGATTTTCCATTTTTCCAGACCTACACCTTAGACAGCTGTCCGCTTTTCAAACAGTTTCGTATATCTGCTGTTTGATCACGGTCAAAACTAGACAGAGAAAGCATGTGTCAGTCCATTTAAAAGTAGACGGAGATTGACAATTTTCCATACACACACCATATAGACCTGTCCGATTCTCAAACAGTATTGCATGCCATATGCCAAACAGTATCTGCCGTTCGCATAACAGTCACATCTATACAGGGTCAGCGTGTGTGTGACACTCCGTAAATACATATACGGAGATTGTTAGCTACGCAAAAAACGTATACAGCTGTACACTTCTGATACAGTTCTGTATATCTGCTTGTTGGATTATGGTCAAATATATACTGTGAGAGCGTCTGTAACAAAATATATATGTAGATTTAATTTTTTTAATACACCTTACACAGGTGGACGCTCCTCATACAGTACCATCTCTCTGCTGGTATTTTTGGTACATTTTCCCAAACATGCGGAAGTATGGTGGAAGAGGTCGTGGGGGAGGGAGGCCACCTGGTACTGATGGTGGTGGTGGTGGTGCATCTGCTGGTAGTGACAAAAACACAATAGCAGCTAAGGCAGGAGGTGTTGAGCCTGCATCATGGTGTAGCTTTGGAAGGCCTGTAAGGCTCCATTTTCTGGGAGTAGGTAGACTGTTATGAATGAGTCACCGAGGTGGAAAAAACAAAAAGCAAGCTAAGCCCAGAAAACCAGAGAGGTTGGTAACTAGCAGATTGCAGACCCCTGATCCTATCCACAACAACTAGCAGTAGCCGTGGAGCGTGCCTACGGTGGTCCTAGATGCCTCGTCACAGCTGGAGAACTAAATAAGCCTAAAGAAAGAAAGGGAAAACCTAAACTGCCCCAGAGCAGACCCCAAAGCAATAGACAGCCCCCAACATGTATTGTCGGGGAAACAAGATGAAAACACAGACACAGGTAGAAAGATAGGCTGAGCAAACGATGGGGCCCTCGCTAACTAGAAAGGACAGGAAAGAAAAGCTGCTATCTGCAATCACGCAAAAAACCCTGCCAAAAAGAATGTCCAACACGTATGATAGAAAAAGGCCCTGAAGTCGCTAGACTTCAAATCACTATATCAGCACTCAGGTATATTCTGAAGACAGAGCAAAGAGATCAACTGATCAGAGACAAAATGGAGATTCAGCCCAGTCCCAGCCAGGGCTGGCTGAACACAAAAACTAAGTAAACCAGACAAAAACTCATATGAACAATAGCAGAGAAAACTTAGCTTTAGGAAGGCAGGAACCAAACTGGAAACCAGGAGCCACAGTCAGGAAAAATCACCAGCAAGAAACTAGGTATTTGGCTGCCTTAAATCCAATCAGAAATTCCTGATGTTCAATCGCAGTCCTCTTCCTCAGGTGGCCGGTCTCTGCCATTTAGATCAGCTTCATTACCTCCCTTCACCAACAGAGGGAGTCCAGATAGAGAACTCTACTCCTCTGTCAGCACAGCCAGCTCCATAACCCTCACCAGAAGCCAGAGGCAAACCCAAAAATGAGCTCACAACTGTAGACTGCCTTTAAAGCCGGAGCATCAGGAACTGTATTTGGGTTACATTGCTGAAACAGCCTCCAGCTCTATCACCTCCTCTTCTGAAGTTTAAAAAAATGCAAACACTGAGTCGTAAGTGCAGGCTTCTGGTCAGGAGCAACCCCTTTCCTTGTGTCCCTCACCCACACCAAAAGTGAAGGATGCGGCAGCACACACTTCAGATTACTCCATGGAGCTCTTTTCACATACCATAGCTGGGTTAATTAAAATTGGGGCCCATCATGTACTGGAGCATTCCCAAATGGGGCACATCAGACACTGGAGCAGCATTTACAGGGCCAATTATACACTGGAGAATTAGAAATGGAGCCCATTATATATGGATCATTATTAGGGCCCATCATACACTGGAGCATCATCCATGAGGCCCATCATATACTGGAGCATTATAAATGGGGCAGATCAGACACTGGAGCAGCATCTATGGGGCACATGATACACTGGAGCATTAGAAATGGGGCCCATTATATATGGAGCATTATTAGGGCCCATCATACACTGGAGCATCATCCATGAGGCCCATCATACACTGGAGCAATCCAAATGGGGCAGATCAGACACTGGAGCAGCATCTATGGGGCACATTATACACTGGAGCATTAGAAATGGGGCCCATGATATATGGAGCATTATTTGGGCCCTTAACACACTGGAGCATCGTCCATGAGGACCATCATATACTGTAGCATTATGTGGAGCTCATCATATACTGTATGGAACATTATATGTGACCAATTATTCTGTATGGAGAAATATATGGGGCTCATTATTCTGTATGGCGCACTATGTGGTGGCCATAATACTGTATGGAGTAATATACTGTCCTTTTTTTGAGCTATTGTACAATTTAAAATAGATCAGTCATGTCATGTAAGCAGTGAAGCATTTGTCATTGTACTATACCTATATTTCTGTGCCGTATCGGAGCATCATGAGTTGTGGTATGTGTTAAAGGGGCGCACTGACACTCTTTGGCCCAGGGCACACGAAAACCTGGAGCCAGCCCTACCACCCTACAACTTTAGCCAAATAACCCCCAGTTTTCAATGCGTAACTAATATTATGAAATAAATTAAGGTTGACAAGCTTCAGTTATAAGAACTGATGCTTTTGGCATTGAAATGGGCACTGTAGGTGTGTTTACTCCCTGCCGACTTTGCTTCCCCATTGACTTGCATTCGGTTTCGTGTTTCAGTCGGCCTCCGACTTTTCCCTATAGTCGGCCGATTTCGTTCGACCCGACTCTTGTGAAAGTCGGGTTTCATGAAACCTGACTCGACCCTAAAAAAGGCAAAGTCGCTTATCTCTAGTCATTATCATATCTGGAGTGTGAAATGAATTACAGGAATTTGTATTTTGTTGACCTTCAAAAATAACTCAGACGGGGAGAACCTATATATATTACTAGCTGAAGAGCCTGGCGTTGCATGGGCATAGTAACCAACTGTGGTTAGCTATAACAAATTATAATGATTATATTGCACATAAAAAACATGCATCTAATCCTATCCTGTGTGATACTGACTGCTGAGCCGTGTATCTAATCCTATTCTGTGTGATACTGCCTGCTGAGCCGTGTATCTAATCCTCTCCTGTGTGATACTGACTGCTGAGCCGTGTATCTAATCCTATTCTGTGTGATACTGTCTGCTGAGCCGTGTATCTAATACTATTCTTTGTGATACTGTGTGCTGAGCTGCGTATCTAATCCTATCCTGTGTGATACTGCCTGCTGAGCCATGTGTCTAATCCTCTCCTGTGTGATACTGACTGCTGAGCTGTGTATCTAATCCTATCCTGTGTGATACTGACTGCTGAGCTGTGTATCTAATCCTATCCTGTGTGATACTGGGCTCCCCCTGCAGTCTGTGTCAGAGGGTGGTCTGTGTTGGCACGGTAATAAATTGTGTTATTTCCAGCTTTACAGAAGGACGATAACACCATAGAAATAAGAATAATAGGCAAAATTGTTTGGTGAATTGGAACGCGCGGGGTTACAATTTCACCTCACAACATAGCCTATAACGCTCTTGGGGTCCAGACGTGTGACTGTGCCAAATTTTGTGGCTGTAGCTGCGCCGGTGCGGATGCCAATCCCGGACATACACATATATATACATACACACACATACATACATACATACATACATACACATCCACATTGAGCTTTATATATTAGATTGACAAATTGTGCAAAAACATGATGCGCGTGGCGTGCGTTCAAGGATGGAATATTATATGGGAGTTTTATAGAATAAATTCAAGGTGAGAATATTATATGGGAGTTTTATAGAATAAACCAAATCCCAACAGAAAATAAATAACCCAAAACAAACCTTTATCAGTAAAAATATCTCATCTTTATTAGGTAAAGTATAAAAGAATTGCACCATCTTCCAATACCCATAGCGGCTCCATTTTTCATGATCTCGGGTTGGGTGTTGGTTTATTTTTTGCATCCTGAGCTGACATTTATAATTATACCATTTTGGTGCAAATACGATCTTTTGATCGCCCGTTATTGCATTTTAATGCAATGTTGCGGCGTTCAAAAAAGCGTAATTCTGGCGTTTTAACTTTTTTTCTCGTTACGCCGTTTAGCGATCGGGTTAATTCTTTTTTAATATTGATAGATAGGGAAATTCTGAACTCGGCGAGACGAAATATGTGTATGTTTGATTTTTATTTTTGTTTTAGTTTGAATGGGGCGAAGGGGGTGTTTTGAACTTTTATATTTTTTAAATATTTTTAAAAACATTTTTATTCCTTTTGGTATTGTGAGACATACAGCATTGTATCTTAAATAACCAGATGACTATTTTTAGCAAACAAAGAATAAAAGAATGTTATCTGTATGTTGGTGTCACGCTTACCTGTTGTAACTGTCAGGAGTGGCATGACAGGCAAGCGTCAGAGGGCCCTGAAGATACTGAGACTCCAGAGGATGGTCACTTTAGGTGGCCGGGCAGGGGCGCAGTATCTAATATCAGGAAACCGGTCCTAGGACCTGCGGGAGGGGAGGAGCGATGGAGAGGCGCTCAGTGCCCGCAGGACCTTCCACCATGTGACCGTGCGTCAGAGGAGGGGGCGGGGCTTACCCCCGGGACGCAGCGGTGGCAGGCAGGGGACTAAGCTGCACAGGGGCTGAACAGTAGCGATAATCAGACGAAGCAGAAGGTAATACACAGACCTGGCAGCGCAGTACAGACTCAGAATGGCAGAGGATGGTTGGGGAAGCAGAGGGTCATACACGGGTCGAGCAGAAAAAACCACTGTATACTCTGGGTATGGTGGAAGATGAAACCGGCAGGGTGTAGAAATAAAAGAATATTGAATATTATGTGTGTAATATATAATAAAAAAGCACACAGAATAAAATAATCAAAAAAATGGCCTTTATTAAGATATAGAACAGCAATAGATGTACACTAAAAGTGATTCAAAAAGGCACCACAAATGTATACATGGTATTATAAATACATAATAAGCTATATAATAAAGCTTTCCTAATAACCATGCTAAACTGGCTCAATGATTGACAGGTAAATAATATAACCCAAAACATAAAAATAATGTGTTGCAAAAAATGATGTAGGCAAAAGCCAACTTCAAGTAAAGTGCAATAGTGGAGTCACTCAAAAAGTGGCAGTGAATACCTATAAGTGATAAAAATGAAATGCCACACAAGGAATTAACAATTACCTGGTGAGCCAGCTAATGGTGCCAAAATAACGCGCCCCGACGCGCGTTTCGGAGTTGCTCTCCTTCGTCAGGGGGTGGGTATGCTAGTGATCGGTGCATCCATTTATAATGGGTTCAATTCCGGGCAAGGAGCATGACGGCGCATGCGCCGCCACCGCCACCCGGAAGACACATTGCGCGCGGCGTCACGTGACCGAACACCGCCGGGTGAACCCGGCGTGTCAGGACACAGAGAGATGCCATCGCCATGTGAACCACCGGCGCTGAGGTGGCGCATGCGCACTGCCCCACGTTCAGAATCAAATATACAAGTGTGCAGGTGCAGCACAATAATGTAAAGAAAAAACCAATTTGCCCTGCATATCATCACAAATGGATGTATAACTTATGGGGACATAGGTAAAACCTAAAAATCAATATAAGAAACAAAGAATCATATAAGATTAGATATTATCAACAAGGAGGACTTGTGAATAATTATAAAGTGCATAAAAAAATATAAAAATATAAATAATTATAATAAATGACAATGTGAAAACATTAATAAATGCATTTATTATACATTATGATTTGAAGTGCCAAATGTATATAATTAATAATATAATAAATATTATAATAAAAAAATATAATAAAGGAAATATATTCCTAAACTAATGTGAACAATATCGTGAAATATATATATATATATATATATATATATATATATACACAAAATATACATGATTAATTAGAAAAATAATAAAACATGCTTCAAAAAGATATGTCCATATTCCATATCATAATAGATGCATGGACATAAACATGAAATCTTGTCACTGTTTCTTCTTTTGAAATGTAAACCGGTCCACCATAGTATAGAATGACGACCAAAATATCTAAAAAAAATTAAAAGTAAAAATTAAAAAGTGCACAAAAATACTTTTATAAAAATGGAATAAAAGATGGACTCTTATTTAAACCCAGTGGAGACACAGTGCCCAGTGTCCAAATCCACTGGGTTTCTAACTGGGCAAGACGTTTGCTGACATTTCCTCCTCTAATCCCATTACATATCATATCTATGCCAGACACTTTTAATAAAGTAGGATCACAATTGTGATACATTTTAAAGTGCTTTGGCAGAATTTTAAGGGAAGCAGTATCTTCAACTTCTTTAGCTGCCTGTGTCTCCACTGGGTTTAAATGAGAGTCTATCTTTTATTCCATTTTTATAAAAGTATTTTTGTGCACTTTTTAATTTTTACTTTTAATTTTTAGATATTTTGGTCGTCATTCTATACTATGGTGGACCGGTTTACATTTCAAAAGAAGAAACGGTGACAAGATTTCATGTTTATGTCCATGCATCTATTATGATATGGAATATGGATATATTATCTTTTTGAAGCATGTTTTATTATTTTTCTTATTAATCATGTATATTTTGTGTATATATATATATTTCACAATATTGTTCACATTAGTTTAGGAATATATTTCCTTTATTATATTTTTTTTGCACAATTTATGTCTATAATATTTATTATATTATTAATTATATACATTTGGCACTTCAAATCATAATGTATAATAAATGTATTTATTAATGTTTTCACATTGTCATTTATTATAATTATTTATATTTTTAGATTTATTTTTTTTATGCACATCGCACTTTATAATTATTCACAAGTCCTCCTTGTTGATAATATCTAATCTTATATGATTCTTTGTTTCTTATATTGATTTTTAGGTTTTACCTATGTCCCCATAAGTTATACATCCATTTGTGATGATATGCAGGGCAAATTGGTTTTTTCTTTACATTATTGTGCTGCACCTGCACACTTGTATATTTGATTCTGAACGTGGGGCAGTGAGCATGCGCCGCCTCAGCGCCGGTGGTTCACATGGCGATGGCATCTCTCTGTGTCCTGACACGCCGGGTTCACCCGGCGGTGTTCGGTCACGTGACGCCGCGCGTGATGTGTCTTCCGGGTCGCAGTGGTGGCGCATGCGCCGTCATGCTCCTTGCCCGGAATTGAACCCATTATAAATGGATGCACCGATCACCAGCATACCCCCCCCTGACGAAGGAGAGCAACTCCGAAACGCACGTCGGGGCACGTTATTTTGGCACCATTAGCTGGCTCACCAGGTAATTGTTAATTCCTTGTGTCACTTTTTCATTGTGTGGTGTTTCATTTTTATCACTTATAGGTATTCACTGCCACTTTTTGAGTGACTCCACTATTGCACTTTACTTGAAGTTGGCTTTTGCCTACATCATTTTTTGCAACACATTATTTTTATGTTTTGGGTTATTTTATTTACCTGTCAATCATTGAGCCAGTTTAGCATGGTTATTAGGAAAGCTTTATTATATAGCTTATTATGTATTTATAATACCATGTATACATTTGTGGTGCCTTTTTGAATCATTTTTAGTGTACATCTATTGTTGTTCTATATCATAATAAAGGCCATTTTGATTATTTTATTCTGTGTGCTTTTTTATTATATATCCAAGAAGTATCATTTCTCCTTGCGGAGAATGACATGCTAAGCATGTCGAGGTGAGAAGACTTAAAGCCGCAATGCTCCTCTGGGAAATATGCTAATTATGCAAATTGTCTCTTCAGAGAGGAAGAGGACTAGAACTCTAGTGCCACCTATTGGAGGTAGTAATCCTAAAAGTCAATGTTGACCCTTTAACGAGCCTAGTTACATGACTTAGGATAAAAGCCAAGCCAGAATCTCCATTTGCAGACACTGTGTTTCGGGGTACTGCCCCTCATCAGTGCAAAGTGGGAGAAGATCTGATTTGGCTGTGAGAGAGGCGTCTGACCAATATCCAAGAAGTATCATTGACGCCTCTCTCACAGCCAAACCAGATCTTCTCCCACTTTGCACTGATGAGGGGCAGTACCCAGAAACACAGTGTCTGCAAATGGAGATTCTGGCTTGGCTTTTATCCTAAGTCATGTAACTAGGCTCGTTAAAGGGTCAACATTGACTTTTAGGATTGCTACCTCCAATAGGTGGCACTAGAGTTCTAGTCCTCTTCCTCTCTGAAGAGACAATTTGCATAATTAGCATATTTCCCAGAGGAGCATTGCGGCTTTAAGTCTCCTCACCTCGACATGCTTAGCATGTCATTCTCCGCAAGGAGAAATGATACTTCTTGGATATCGGTCAGACGCCTCTCTCACAGCCAAACCAGATCTTCTCCCACTTTGCACTGATGAGGGGCAGTACCCCGAAACACAGTGTCTGCAAATGGAGATTCTGGCTTGGCTTTTATCCTAAGTCATGTAACTAGGCTCGTTAAAGGGTCAACATTGACTTTTAGGATTGCTACCTCCAATAGGTGGCACTAGAGTTCTAGTCCTCTTCCTCTCTGAAGAGACAATTTGCATAATTAGCATTTTTTTATTATATATTACACACATAATATTCAATATTCTTTTATGTCTACACCCTGCCGGTTTCATCTTCCACCATACCCAGAGTATACAGTGGTTTTTTCACCGGATGGTTTGCCATCCAATTTTTCCAGAGGGGTTTTTTGATATATATCTTTTATTATATATTTAATTATTTTAATAAACTGTTTATTTTGGTATATTTATTTTTATTCCCCACTGTTTTAATTACGGGTCGAGCAGAGCGGTACCAAATCAGAAGCCAAGAGACGTCAACCAAGTCTAAAACAGATCATACACCAAGCAAAGTACGAGAACAGGCGAGCGGCACTAGTGATGCAGGGTCGGGCACACTCAAGTTAGGAGTATAATCGACAGGGAGGGGTGCTCACCTGAAGCTATAAAAAGCCTCCCTGTAACCCCTGCACCATTTGCCCAGAATCCTGAATAAACCATGACAGTACCCCTCCCTCAACGGGGGGCCTCCGGACCCCCAGGCCTCCCTGGATATCGTGCATGATACGCCCTGACAAGACGATCTGCGTGCACCGACCTGGCCGGTACCCATGATCGATCCTCTGGACCATACTCCTTCCAATGGACGAGATACTGCAGAGAACCGTGAACCCAACGAGACTGCACAATGTTTTGTACCTCAAATTCCAAATGGCCGTCCACCGATACCGGGGGTGGTAAAGGTGTGGGTTCCTCCCTCACCAAACCTACAGGTTTGAGTAAGGATCTATGAAAAACGTTATGCTATTTCAAAGAAGACGGAAGGAGCAAGCGATAAGCTATGTTATCACATAGGGACCAATGAATTTGGGGCCCAACTTCGCGGACGGCAGTTTTAAAGTTATGTTTCGTGTCGAGAGCCATACCTTGTCCCCAAAACGTAGGGTCTTACCCGGATCCCTCTTATTATCCCCAAAGTGTTTGTACTTTTCCTGCGCCTTCCCAACACTTGCTCGAACCTTAGCCCACAGATCACCAATCTGCCTGACCGAATCTTCGGCCCCCGGACAGTTTGAATCCAAACGTGAAAACGCACCAAAATGCGGGTGTAATCCCAGATTAATGAAAAAAGGTGACCTACCAGTGGATTGATTAATCCGGTTATTAAAAGCGAACTCCGCCAAAGGCAATGCGTCGCAAAAGTCATCTTGTAATGTTGAGGTCAAACACTGGAGGATTTGTTCCAATGACTGATTGGTGCGCTCGTTTGTCCATTGCTCTCCAGGTGGTATGCTGAGGAGAAAGACAGAGAAATCCCCAACTTCCTACAAAAGGCTTGCCAAAATTTTGCTATAAATTGTGTCCCCCTATCGGATACAATATTAGTAGGTACCCCATGGAGACGAATGATTTGGGAAAGATAATGCTTTGAGAGAACCTCGACTGAGGATAGTTTGGCCATGGGTACGAAATGTGCCATCTTTGAGAATCTATCCACGACTACCCAGACCACCGTGTTACCCCGGGATGGAGGGAGATTGGTGATGAAGTCCATGGACAGATGCGTCCATGGTCTTCTCGGATTAGGTAAAGGTACCAATTCCCCGGCCCACCGGAAATGAGAGCTCTTAGAACGGGCGCAAACCCCACAGGCTGTGACATAATTCTTAATTTCTGCAGACATAGAAGGCCACCAAAACACTCTTTTTACTGCCTCACATGTGGCCGCAAAACCTGGGTGAGCACCAACTTAGAGTCATGAAACTCCCGTAACAACTCGGAACGTAGATGCTGAGGTACAAACAATCTATGAGGAGACTTGGCCCTTGGAGCTAAAGATTGAGCCCCCACAATCTCTCGCTCCAATTCTGACGATAGCTCTGCAATAACCACCCCGTTTTGAAGAATGGATGACGGTGGCTCGGGGGCAGACAATGGTTCAAAACTTCATGACAAAGCATCCGCCTTCACGTTCTTGGATCCAGGAGGGAAAGTAATAGAGAGCTGAAACCGAGAAAAAAAAAGTGACCACCGGGCCTGTCTGGGAGTCAATCTTTTCGCTGTTTTAATGTACTCCAAATTTTTGTGGTCAGTGATGACTGTAATTGGATGTTCTGCCCCCTCCAAAAAATGTCCCCATTCTTCAAACGCCAGCTTTATTGCCCAAAGCTCCCTATTTCCCACATCGTAATTTCTCTCCGCCGGAGAGAATTTTTTGGAAAAAAATGCACAGGGTCTGAGATTGGTCAGAGTAGCTGGTCCCGGAGACAAAACAGCCTCCACCCCCACCTTGGAGGCATCGACCTCCACAACAAAAGGCAGGGATGGATCAGGCTGTACCAGTATCGGAGCAGCCATAAAACAATTTTTCAGAATCACAAAGGATTGTGAAGAGGCCAATTTTTTATATCGGCCCCTTTACATGTGAGGTCGGTGAGGGGTTTCACTATCTGTGAAAAGCCCCTAATAAATCTCTGATAATAATTTGTGAATCCCAAAAAGCGCTGAAGACCCTTTAAGTCCTGGGGCTGAACCCACTCAGCAATGGCCTGCACTTTTTTGGGATCCATCCGAAACCCCTGTGGAGAAATTATAAACCCTGAACAGGTTAGCTCCTGAACAAAGAATGTACATTTTTCCAATTTGATAAACAATTGATTCTCCCTGAGTCTCTGAAGAACGATTTTCACATGTGACAAATGAGAGTGCTCGTCAGTTGAATAAATCAAAATATCATCTAAATAAATGACAACAAAGCGGCCAATTAGGTCCGCAAATATTGCATTGATGAAGTTTTGAAAAACTGCTGGAGCATTAGCGAGGCCACATGGCATCACAAGGTTTTCAAATAACCCCTCCATGGTGAGAAAAGCAGTTTTCCATTCATCCCCCTCTTATATTCTTATTAAATTATACGCTCCCCTCAGATCCAACTTGGAGAACCACTTTGCCCCCGAGAGCTGGTTGCACAGATCTGGAATCAGGGGTAAGGGATACGCATTCTTGACAGTGATTTTGCGGAGTTCCCGAAAGTCGAGGCAGGGACGCAGGCCACCATCTTTCTTTTTGACAAAGAAGAACCCCGCTGCTATCGGGGAAACTGAAGGTCTAATATGACCTTTACAGAGACTTTCAGCTATATAATCTTTCATGCCAGGCGCTTGGGTCCTGACAAATTAAATAGACGGGTTTTGGGTAATTTGGCCCCACGGATCAGGTCAATGGTGCAGTCGTATGGCCTGTGTGGGGGTAATGCCTCGGCCTCGCTTTCGGAGAAAACGTCCTCAACCTCCTTCAGGTATTCCGGAATACCCTCCAGACAAATAGAAGACTCATAAACAGGTTTTGCAGGTGAACCACAACACACAGTTTTATAGGAACAGTCAATACAATTCGGGCCCCATTTAACAATTATTATTTTCTCCCAAACAATTACCGGGTTGTGCCGTTGAAGCAACGGCATGCCCAATAACAGCCCTTCGGGCAGATTGTCCATCACAAAGCATCTCATGTCCTCAACATGGGAGGAATCAACCTGTAAAACGAAATTATTGGTAACATAACAGATACCCGAACGGGTGAGAGGGGAAGAGTCAATGGCTACGATTTTCAGGGGGGTCTCCAACCTGACTGTCCCTATCTTGACCCTGGAGACGGTGCTGGAACTGATCAAGTTCAGGGATGAACATCAGTCCACCAAGGCTGTAGAAATAAAACGATTATTGTCTACCACCAGTTCGATATTCAGCAAAAATTTAGGACATGAGGAAAAAAGTACCTGAGGGTCTGGGCAGCCTCCTCGATCACTACCCAGACCTAGTAGTTTCCCGACGGCTTGGCAGACGCCGGACAAGATGGGCAGTCTCTCCTCCATTGTCCTGATTCCCCGCAGTAGAAACATAGTTGTTTATCATGCCGACGTCTCCTCTCCTTTTCTCTGATCGAGGTGGCGCCAATTTCCATGGGCATAGAACTGGCCTCCACCTCCTTGCTTCCAGAGAACAGAGATGTTTCAGAGTGCATCACTCCTCTGGCTCTCAGCCGGCGATCCATCCGTACCGCCTGGGTCATGGCCTCGTCCAGAGTATCGGGAGGTGGGTGCAGGGCCAGGGCGTCCTGAAGGAGTTCTGACAGACCTCTACGAAACAGTCCCCGGAGTGCAGCATCATCCCAAGTGACCTCGGCAGACCACCGCCGAAACTCCGAACAAAACCACTCCGCAGAGTGCCGACCCTGACGTGCACTCATCACCATGTCCTCCGCCAGGCGTACTCTGTCAGGCTCGTCGTAAATCCGGCCCAAGGCCTCAAAGAATGCATCTACAGTCATACGTTCGGGTGCTGTATGTGCTAGCGAGAATGCCCAAGCTTGAGGGGCACCCCGCAGCAAGGAAATAACTACCCCTACCCTCTGAAATTCTCCCCCGGATGAATGGGGCCTCAGGGAGAAGAATAATTTGCATCCCTCCCGAAAAGCCCTGAACTCCTTTTTGTCTCCGGAAAAGAAATCGGGCAATTTAACCAGAGATTCAGGAGCCGTGAGAGACACATCCCTATTCTCAGGAGCCATAGCCCCCTGCACAGTACTGACCAGCTGTTGCTGGGTGTGGGCCAGACTGCATTGTTCCACGTTCATCTTTTGGAACATTTGTGAGAGCTACTTAACTTGCTCGGATAATGCCTGCACTGGATCCATGACTATAGCAGAAACCACCACACCCACATACACCCAGTCAGAGGAAAGCAAAAGGAGAGGAGGAAAAGAACGGTCAGGTCATTTATAATGTCACGCTTACCTGTTGTAACTGTCAGGAGTGGTGTGACAGGCAAGGGTCAGAGGGCCCTGAAGATACTGAGACTCCAGAGGATGGTCACTTTAGGTGGCCAGGCAGGGGCGCAGTATCTACTATCAGGAAACCGGTCCTAGGACCTGCGGGAGGGGAGGAGCGATGGAGAGGCGCTTAGTGCCCGCAGGACCTTCCACCATGTGACCGCGCATCAGAGGATGGGGCGGGGCTTACCCCCAGGACGCAGCAGTGGCAGGCAGGGGACTAAGCTGCACAGGGGCTGAACAGTAGCGATAATCAGACGAAGCAGAAGGTAATACACAGACCTGGCAGCGCAGTACAGACTCAGAATGGCAGAGGATGGTCGGGGGAAGCAGAGGGTCAGACACGGGTTGGGCAGCGCAGTATAGAATCAGAATGACAGAGAATAGTCAGGAGAAGCAGAGGGTCATACACGGGTCGAGCAGAGTGGTACCAAATCAGAAGCCAAGAGACGTCAACCAAGTCCAAAACAGATCATACACCAAGCAACGTACGAGAACAGGCGAGAGGCACTAGCGATGCAGGGTTGGGCACACTCAAGTTAGGAGTATAAACGACAGGGAGGGGTGCTCACCTGAAGCTATAAAAACCCTCCCTGGTGTCAAAGAGAGGGTCTCCCTATTAACCCCTGCACTATTTGCCTAGAATCCTGAATAAACCATGACAGTTGGCTTTCAAATTTAATTTATTTTGTTGATTTCTGGTTGGTCAAAAACTTTTGTTTGTGTAAGTTGGTAATACTGACTTTTATTGTGCGCTTATCCTTGATCACTAGTGATGTTTGCTGATTATGCATTGTATTATGGAGCCAGTTTGTTGACTTCGAAAGCAGAGAGGGAAAATAGTTTAAATAATCAAGTAATGCTACTTGATCTCATCTCCATTCTTACCCTTTATGTAAATACTGAATGTGGGACACTTGTTAAGTTTAAAAATAGGTTACATGCCTCTGTATAAAGAGACTGAGAGAGAAACAACCAGAGAGATTCTGCCGAGACATCCGTACATCCAAAGGACCAGAGACAGGACAGCAGCCATTTTACATCATGTGTTATAAGTTTATACTAGAACTCTATGGATATTTTATACATAACAAATTAGTCCAAAAATAATAGCCACCTCAATACATTATATTATATCTCAATTTCTTCCACAAATTTGTGCAGACATAACAAAGGCAAATAGGCAAAAATAGATGAATCAATAGAACCAATCATTTATTAATAAATTTCATAAAAATTTTTTACAAGGAAATTTCTAAAAAAAAACCAAGGTGCAAGTGTAATGATAAATGCTCACAGAGTTCAGCTTTATACAACACATAATATACAAACATTTTTTTTCAATCTTTTTTTTCCCCATACAAATAATGTTCATTACTTAGGCATAAATTCATATAGCTATATATATTAAACTTCCATCTGAATGTTTAAGGAAAAAGCCCAATAGTTCTAAAAGCAGAAGGAACACGTCCTTAATTAGTGTAAAATACACACTGCTAAAGGTAAGTAACAATTTCGCTGAGCTCCCTACATTATATGTCTGCAGTAGTGATCAAGGCAGAGCTATCTAATCCTTAATGGAATAATCACAATGCATTAATGCTCAAATAGTAGCGACTTTTGTTCTTTTATCAATTACAAATACTTACAAACAAAGATACATGATTGCTGCATAAGCTTACTCAATTGTATAAATGTTATCTAATTGTTATAGTAAAGGAACAGCCTAATTGTGAAGCAGGGCACATGAGTAAGCAATGATTAACCTGTAGTTCTCTGCACTAGGCATCTGATATGTTTGAACTGAGGAGTAAGTTTCCCTGTGGCAAGCGCAATTAGGCTGTTCCTTTACTATAACAATTAGATAACATTTATACAATTGAGTAAGCTTATGCAGCAATCATGTATCTTTGTTTGTAAGTATTTGTAATTGATAAAAGAACAAAAGTCGCTACTATTTGAGCATTAATGCATTGTGATTATTCCATTAAGGATTAGATAGCTCTGCCTTGATCACTACCACAGACATAAAATGTAGGGAGCGAAATTGTTACTTACCTTTAGCAGTGTGTATTTTACACTATTTAATTAAGGACGTGTTCCTTCTGCTTTTAGAACTATTGGGCTTTTTCCTTAAACATTCAGACGGAAGTTTAATACATATAGCTATATGAATTTATGCCCAAGTAATGAACATTATTTGTATGGGGAAAAAAAAAAGATTGAAAAAAATGTTTGTATGATATGTGTTGTATAAAGCTGAACTCTGTGAGCATTTATCATTACACTTGCACCTTGGGTTTTTTTTTAGAAATTTCCTTGTAAAAATTTTTTATGAAATTTATTAATAAATGATTGGTTTTATTGATTCATCTATTTTTGCCTATTTGCCTTTGTTATGTCTGCACAAATTTGTGGCAGAAATTGAGATATAATAGAGCTCTATGGAGCCCGATGATGTGGGTCAGAAATTAAGACAGACACGGTATATCACAGTTCAAGATGTATATCTCTATTGAAGAAATATGCACTTCAGCTGACAGATGCAAAGCAGGCAATAAGACAGTCTCAGTAGTATGCACAAGTAGTAGTACAGGCCGAGGGTGTGAATACCAGTCCAGCAATGCGGAATCCAGGACCCAGAGCCCGGGCCTAATGTAGGGCAGGCCATAGCAGAGGTGTAGTGCAGAGCAGGTATAGCAGCAGAGTCCTTCTGTGGTACGTAGATCCAGAAACAAGCGGCGTATCCCGAAGAGTAGAAGAGGCAAGCGGGTTGCTAGTCCTTCCAGCTTGGCAGCAAGTACAGAACCAGATACACAAGCAATGCATAGTGTGCAGAGTTCCCTTATGTATACAGCAAACAGGAAGCAAGGTGTCTCAGACAGGAAACAAGATGGCCCCCGTGAAGCCAGCAATTCCATTTTGGTTAAGGGCAGAATCCATCAGAAGTAAGGGCAAGAGCAGACAAAACAGATATGCAGTCCCAGTCCTTACATCATGGCTCCATCACGAGGGACACAGATCTATCATTCTATAGGAACCAGCCTAGGGGTTTTCATCCTCCGTTGGAAGAATTCAGATCTGCTCCATTGACCATCGCTGAACCATGGATACATTTGGAGAAGGCAGGTTGTGATCCTCAGATCATCTGGTCTTGTACCTTGTATGGACTCAATGGGCTGTCATCTTCCTACACTTGTCCTTACCTCCTCTCTGTGTGTGTGCCACAGGTGAGGTAGCGACCCTGGAGCTCTGAAGTCACAGCTGCTGTTATCCTGGCAAGTCAGTGGAAGGGTGAGACTCTGTAACGTGCACCATCTTGGGTATTTTGTTGGGACTGTTCTATGTGTTATCTGCCTGTTTTCTGGTTCAATAAAGCATTGCCACACTGTGTTACCCTCACCCTGTGTTGTCTGAGTAGCGTTTTGCCCATGTTAAAAGGAGAGCAAGAGTTTGGCGGGACGATCCCTGGTCCATGCAGTTTCAGCTAGCAAACGGGGCGCCCGCTGACCCCCCATGTCTCTACAGGCATGCTTCAATAGTCTCCATGGGAGACTAGTAGCTGCCATAACTAGTGTTGAGCGTTAACACCCGATATTGAAAAATATCGGATCGGATTGGATCGGCCGATATCCAAAAAGTATCGGGTATCGCCGATTCCGATCCCGGAAGTCCCATTCAAGTCATTGGAACAGAAATATCGGAATTTTAAAAAACCCTTTCTTTCCTTGTAGGTTAATTCTACATTAAGAAAAACAACTAATAATAATGTAGAATGTATTGTGGGAGGTGTAGAAGACATTAAAGCCATAGAGGTTTAGCCCAATCTAATGGAATAGCAGGAATTATTATTATTTTTTTTTAAAAGACGTTCAGGGTTACAAAGATATTGACTATGTTAACCTCTTTTATATTTTGTCAGATATGTATGTTTCACTACTTCCATGCTCTTCACCTTCTTTTTTACTTCTCCCACACTTTTTCCTTCATCATCCTCAGCAGCAGCATCTTTTTCATCAACTTCTTCACCTTATTCATCTTCTTCTTCACCTTCTTCCTATTATTCTTTATTTTTACATTCTTCATATTCTTCTTATTCAACTATTATTCTTCTTCATATTCTACTTCTTCATCTTCTTCCTATTCTTCTTCTTCATTATATTCTTATTTGTGACAGGCATTCCTGTAGTTGTTATCTATAAAAGTTTGAAGATTACACCTTCCGATCTGCCTGTCACAAAAGATTTACAACAGAATTTGTCCGCGTTCAGTTTGGCCTGCAGCAGCAGGCATTTTCCAGGGGCACCACGAGGAGGAACGGACTCACCCCCATACACTGCTTAGTCTTCTTCTGCTTATAATTTAGATAATATCATTTGCTCTGATTTTTAGTCTTATGCTTAATGTTCTTCTGCTTTTGGTTTTTCTGCTTCTTGGTCTTCTGTCTCTTGTTGTTCTGCATCTTGGTGGTTGTCTTCATGTTCTTTGTCCTCTTGGTCATCTTCTTCAGGGTCATCTTTTTGGTCTTCGGTGTGGTCTTCAGGGTCGTCGTCTTCAGGGTCGTCGTCAGGGAGATCAGGAGTGAGAACCAAAAAAACATTTCCACAAGCTCGAACTTGGAAAAGTAGCAGAAGGTACAAGAAGGCTGAGGAACTGCTGAGTACCAGCTGACGGTACTGGAACCCGGATGGTTAGCAGAAGGAACAAGAGCAAATGGAGCTAGCGAGGACCAGCTGACGGTGCTGGAAACCAGAGGGGCAGCATAAGGAACAAGAGCCAATGGAAAAACTGTGTACCAGCTGACGGTGCTAGAACATGGTTACTAAGCAGGAGGTACCTGTGCTACAAAGCACTACCGAGGACCAGCAGACGTTGCTAGAACTCGGATACCAAGAAGGAGGCACCTAGGCCAAAGGCACTGCCGAGAACCAGCTGACGGTGCTGGAACCTGGATGGGTAGCAAAAGCTGCAAGAGCAAATGGAACTAGCAAGGACCAGCTGACGGTGCTGGAACCCGGAGGGGCAACATAAGGAACAAGAGCCAATGGAAAAACTGTACCAGCTGACAGTGCTGGAACACGGTTACTAAGCAGGAGGTACCTGTGCTACAAAGCACTACCAAGGACCAGCAGACATTGCTGGAACTCGGATACCGAGAAGGAGGCACCTAGGCCAAAGGCACTGCTGAGAACCAGCTGACAGTGCTGGAACCCGGCTTTTCTTTCCTGTCCTTTCTAGTTAGTGAGGGCCCCATCGTTTGCTCAGCCTATCTTTCTATCTGTGTCTGTGTTTTCATCTTGTTTCACCGACAATACATGTTGGGGGCTGTCTATTGCTTTGGGGTCTGCTCTGGGGAAGTTTAGATTTTCCCTTTCTTTCTTTAGGCTTATTTAGTTCTCTGGCCGTGACGAGGCGTCTAGGACCACCTTAGGCATGCTCCACGGCTACTGCTAGTTGTTGTGGATAGGATCAGGGGTCTGCAATCCGCTAGTTACCAACCTCTCCGGTTTTCTGGGCTTAGCTTGCTTTTTGTTTTTTCCTCCTCGGTGACTCATTCATAACAGTACCCATAATAAACAAAGTTGCAAGGCCGCAAGCAGGCCGCAGTTACCGAAACCCACAGTCCAACAGGGGGTGCTAATCCTATTGGCACTACAGAACCAGCCTTTATTACCAGAACCCGCAGCCCATATAGGAAGCACCTAAACTGCAGGCACCATAGACTCGGCTAACCCCACCGCAACACGACAGGACAATGTATTGGTGGCAAAGTGACGCTGACACTCCCCGGAAACAGCAGGCGTTCTGGAACCAGGCTGGGCAGGGGGGAGTACCCGTGCCAAAGACACTGCCGAGAACCAGCTGACGGTGCTGGAACCCGGATGGGTAGCAGAAGCTACAAGAGTCAATGGAACTACCGAGAACCAGCTGACGGTGCTGGAACCCGGAGGGGCAGCAGAAGGAACAAGAGCCAATGGCACAACCGTGGACCAGCTGACGGTGCTGGATCACGGTTACTAAGCAGGAGGTACCTGTGCTACAAAGCACTACCAAGGACCAGCAGACGTTGCTGGAACTTGGATACCGAGAAGGAGGCATCTCGGCCAAAGGCACTGCAGAGATCTAGCTGACGGTGCTGAAACCAGGATGGGTAGCAGAAGGTACCCATAATAAACAAAATTGCAAGGCCGCGAGCAGGCCGCAGTTACCGAAACCCACAGTCCAACAGGGGGTGCTAGTCCTATTGGCACTACGGAACCAGCCTTTATTACCAGAACTCGCAGCCCACATAGGAAGCACCTAAACTGCAGGCACCATAGACTCGGCTAGCCCCACCGCAACACGACAGGACAATGTATTGGTGGCAATGAAGCCAATGAAGGAAACCACCTATGCCAAAACATGGTATCCATCCACAGACAGCTGTTTCGGGGTATTGCCCCTCATCAGTGTGGACTAGGAAACTGGCTAGTAGGAGCAATGCCTAGTAAAAGACTGTGAAAAATGAGGATGAATGAACTCATGGAGATCAACATCCAACACTGCGGAGACACCATCACATGTTTCTCAACGCAGTGATTCTAGTTTCCTTCATTGGAGACTGCCCTTCCCGTGGTTGTTCCTTCCTGGGGAAAGACCTGGCTAGTCATTGCTTGCGTTGAAAAACACGTGATGGTGTCTCCGCGGCTTGTGTTTTGCATGTTTTTGCATATTTCCCATAAGGGATGGGAGCATTGCTCTAGAATCACTGCATTGAGAAACATGTGATGGTGTCTCCGCAGTGTTGGATGTTGATCTCCATGAGTTCATTCATCCTCATTTTTCACAGTCTTTTACTAGGCATTGCTCCTACTAGCCAGTTTCCTACTCTACACTGATGAGGGGCAATACCCCGAAACAGCTGTCTGTGGATGGATACCATGTTTTGGCATAGGTGGTTTCCTTCATTGGAGACTGCCCTTCCCGTGGTTGTTCCTTCCCGGGGAAAGACCTGGCTAGTCATTGCTTGCGTTGAGAAACACGTGATGGTGTCTCCGTGGCTTGTGTTTTGCATGTTTTTGCATATTTCCCATAAGGGATGGGAGCATTGCTCTAGAATCACTGTGTTGAGAAACTTAATGGTGTCTCCGCAGTGTTGGATGTTGATCTCCATGAGTTCATTCATCCTCATTTTTCACAGTCTTTTACTAGGCATTGCTCCTACTAGCCAGTTTCCTAGTCCACACTGATGAGGGGCAATACCCCGAAACAGCTGTCTGTGGATGGATACCATGTTTTGGCATAGGTGGTTTCCTTCATTGGAGACTGCCCTTCCCGTGGTTGTTCCCTCCCGGGGAAAGACCTGGCTAGTCATTGCTTGCGTTGAGAAACACGTAATGGTGTCTCCGTGGCTTGTGTTTTGCATGATCCTGGGCTTCAACACAGCCAGTTGTTGCTCGGAAGTGCCGTTTGCACAGAGAAAAACACATGCTCCAGTGTTAGTGGAGTTCAGTAACGCCAGCTGCTCCCCTGCTGTGTGGACGACAAAGTCTCCAGCTGCCTCCAAAATCACACTACATCTTATTTACTACTTGCTCCAAGTAGGCCTCAGCCTGCTGCATGATTGACCCTGGGCTCCAACATCGCCAGTTGCTGCTCAGAAGTGTCTTTGGCACGGGTACTCCCTTCTGCCCAGCCTGTTTCCAGCCCGCCTGCTGTTTCCGGGGAAGGAAACACTAATAGTAGTGGGAATGTGGACAGAGCAGGAGACATTGCCGGACACACATCAGGGAATCAACTGACGTGAATGGGCCCCAGTAACACAGGAACAAGTGTGGATTGTGCAGACGCCACTTCTGAGCAGCAACTGGCGGGGTTGGAGGCCAGGGGAAATACTAGAGACAGTGGAACCAGAGGCCTAAGTGGAGCACGGTTAAAAATCTGTAGTAGTGTGACTGTGTAGGCAGCAGGAGACTTTGCCATCCACACAGCAGGGGAGCAGCTGGCATTACTGAACCCCACTGACACAGGAGCTAGTGTTTCTCTCTGTGCGGACGGCACTTCCAAGCATCTACTGGCTGTGTTGAAGCCCAGGATCAATCATGGAGCAGGCTGAGGCCTACTTGGAGCAAGTAGAAAATAAGATGTAGTGTGATTTTGGAGGCAGCAGGAGACTTTGTCATCCACACAGCAGGGGAGCAGCTGGCGTTACTGAACCCCACTAACACAGAAGATAGTGTTTTTCTCTGTGAAGACAGCACTTCTGAACACCAACTGGCATTGTTGGAGTCGAGGATCAAGCATGGAGCAGGCTGAGGCCTGCTGTTTTTTGAATGTGGAGGCAGCAGGAGACATTGCTGTCCACACAGCAGGGGAACAGCTGACGTTACTGAACCCCACTAACACAGGAGCTAGTGTGTTTTTCTCTGTGAAGACGGCACTTCTGAACACCAACTGGCGTTGTTGGAGCCCAGGATCAAGCATGGAGCAGGATGAGGCCTGCTGTTTTTTGAATGTGGAGGTAGCAGGAGACATTGCCGTCCCACAGCAGGGGAACAGCTGACGTTACTGAACCCCACTAACACAGGAGCTAGTGTGTTTTTCTCTGTGAAGACGGCACTTCTGAACACCAACTGGCGTTGTTGGAGCCCAGGATCAAGCATGGAGCAGGCTGAGGTCTGCTGTATTTTGAATGTGGAGGCAGCAGGAGACATTGCCGTCCACACAGCAGGGGAACAGCTGACGTTACTGAACCCCACTAACACAGGAGCTAGTGTTTTTCTCTGTGCGGACAGCACTTCCGAGCGACAACTGGCTGTGTTGAAGCCCAGGATCAATCATGCAGCAGGCGGTGGCCAACTTGCAGCAAGTTTTATATAGGTTGTAGACTACTACTGATTGTAACCGTGCTCCACTAAGGCCTTTGGCTCCACTGTCTCTAGTATTTCCCCTGACCTTCAACCCCGCCAGTTACTGCTCTGAAGTGGCGTCTGCACAATCCACACTTGCTCCTGTGTTACTGGGGCTCAGTCACGTCAGTTGATCCCCTGATGTGTGTCCAGCAAGGTCTCCTGCTCTGTCCAGATTCCCACTACTAGTAATGGGAATCTGGACAGAGCAGGAGATATTGCCGGACACACATCAGGGGATCAACTGACGTGACTGAGCCCCAGTAACACAGGAACAAGTGTGGATTGTGCAGACACCACTTCAGAGCAGCAACTGGCGGGCTTGGAGGCCAAGGGAAATATTAGAGACAGTGGAGCCAGAGGCCTAAGTGGAGCACGGTTAAAAATCAGTAGTAGTTCGATTGTGGAGGGAGCAGGAGACTTTGCAGTCCACACAGCAGGGGAGCAGCTGGCGTTACTGAACCCCACTGACACAGGAGCTAGTGTTTTTCTCTGTGCAGACGGCACTTCTGAGTGACAACTGGCTGTGTTGAAGCCCAGGGATTACAGTTCAGGTGGTAGAAACATGAACACAACAGGAGACCTGGATACTGTTGCCAACCAATTATTTATTCTGGAAGAGGACTGGCAAATTCTGGCGAGATCCAGGCCTTGTTCATTTTCAGAAAAGTAAGCCGGTCAACGTTATCGGAGGATAGCCGCGTGCGACGGTCTGTTAGTACACCACCTGCGGCACTAAAGACGCGTTCCGATAATACACTGGCAGCAGGGCAAGCCAGCACCTCCAATGCATACTGGCTAAGCTCTGGCCATGTATCCAGCTTAGAGACCCAAAACTTGAAGGGGAAAGAGCCATCTGGGAGTACACTGACAGGGCAAGACATGTAGTCTGTCACCATCTGACGGAAACGTTGCCTCCTGCTGACTGGAGCCGTCTGTGATGGTGTAGACATTTGTGGTGGACACACAAAACTTTGCCACATTTGGGCCATACTGGTCTTGCCTTGTGCTGAGGCGCTGCCTCTGCTCCCTCTTTGTGCAGAGCTTCCTCCACTGCCTCAACGCACAGAGCTGCTTTGTAAAGCACTAGCAGCACTGCTGTCGGGTGGAATGGAGAACATGATGGACTGCACCAGTGTGTCTTGGTACGCCCGCATTTTACGCTCCCGGTTCAATGGTGGTATGAGGCTTTGTAAGTTGTCCCGGTAGCGAGGATCTAGGAGGGTGTACACCCAATAATCAGCCGTGTTGAGAATGTGGGCGATGCGGCGGTCGTTTCTCAGGCACTGCAGCATGAAATCAACCATGTGCTGCAGACTCCCAACTGCCAAAGAAACGCTGTCCCCTGCTTGAGGCGTCATCTCTGCCTGCTCTGCATCACCCCACCCTCGCTGTACATACTGATTAGAGCATTGTGTTCCTCACTCCTCTGGAGAGATGTCTTCCTCCTCCATTGACTCCTCCTCATCCTCCTCACAAAGTGTCCCCTGCCTAGGCCTTTGTGAGGAACCACGTAGTGCAGACTGTCCAGAAGCAGATGGCATTTGTGACTCCTCATCCTCCACCTCTTCCAAAACCTCCTCCCTTAGTGCTTGCAGTGTTTTTGAAGCAGGCAGATAAGGGGGACAGTCATGCTGACTAGTGCATCATCTGCACTCGCCATCCGCGTGGAATCATCGAAGGCACGCAAAACGAGGCAGATGTCCTTCATAGAGGCCCACTCAATGGTGCTGAAGTGTGACCGGTGCACAGTGCGACTTGTTTGCGCCTGATGCAGCTGGTACTCCATGACTGCTGCCTGCTGCTCACACAACCGCTCCAACATATGTAACGTTGAATTCCACCTGGTGGGTAGGTCACATATGATGCGATGTTCCGGAAGGCGTAATCGGCGCTGCAGAGCAGCAAGGTGCGATCTTGCTGTGCTGGAACGCCGAAGTGAGCGCACTCTATGCGGACCTTGTGCAGCAGTGCATCAAGATCTGGATAGTCCCTCAGAAAGCTCTGCATGACCAAGTTCAGCACATGTGCCAGACATGGGATGTGAGGTTGCCTAGGCCCAGAGCTGCCACCAGATTTCGGCCATTGTCACACACTACCAAGCCTGGCTGGAGATTCGCTGGCACAAACCACATGTCGCTCTCCTGCTTGATTGCATTCCAGAGCTCCTGCGCTGTGTGGCTTCAATTCCCCAAAGAAATTAATTTGAATACGGCCTGTTGATGTTTGGCCACGGCTGTGGTCATATCGGTCGTAACAAGCTCCTGCAGCGCTGTTTCTGAGGAACTTGAGTAGGAGGAGGAGTCAATGTGTACAGACTGGATTCCTGCAATCCGTGGAGTTGGCAGAATACGTACAGCGCCACTCTCCAGATCTGTATCCGGCTCCACAACATTGACCCAATGGGCAGTGAGGGAAAGGTATCGTCCCTGTCCATGGTTACTGGTCCACGCATCGGTGGTCAGGTGGACCTTGCTACTGACGGCGTTTAGTAGCGCATGTTTTATTTTTCCCTCCACATGCTTTTGCAGGGCAAGGACGGCTTGCCTGCTGAAATAAAAGTGGCTGGGCACGGTGTATTGTGGGACTGCCAATGCCGTGAAGGTGTCAGTCTTCACCAGCTTGAATGAGAGCATTTCAAGGGTCAGTAGTTTGGCAATGCCAGCATTCAGAGCCTGTGCTCGGGGATGGTTTGCCGAGTATGGCTGCCTTTTATCCCATGCCTGTGCTACCGATGGCTATAGAGTGGCCTGGGAGTGTGAGGATGACTGGGAACGTGGTGCTGTGGGTGGAATGTCACAGGGTCTCCGGACAACAGGGCCAGAGGTT
This sequence comes from Dendrobates tinctorius, assembly GCF_039654945.1. Classification (NCBI taxonomy): domain Eukaryota; kingdom Metazoa; phylum Chordata; class Amphibia; order Anura; family Dendrobatidae; genus Dendrobates; species Dendrobates tinctorius. The sequence goes on along the minus strand of NW_027361731.1, from coordinate 3,726,812 downwards.
CTTCCTTGGCGATCCTGTGAGGAAGCCGAACCAGCTGTGTGTGAGCTGGAGGAAGAGGCCCCAACACAAGCTGAAGAGGTGGTAGGTGGTGCTGTACGTTGGCCTACGTCTTCAGTGTGTCTGTGTAACTCCACCTCGTGCTTGGTCCGCACATGTTTCTACATATTTGTGGTATTGAGGTTGCTGACATTTTTCCCTCTTTTGACTTTCTGATGACACAGCTTGCATTTGACAAAGCAAATGTCAGCTGCAACTGTGTCAAAAAAGGACCACGCACTGCAAGTCTTGGGAGTGCCCGTTTTGGCTTTTGGAAGAGGAATGCTCCTAACGGGTGCCGAAGTGGAGGCTACAGGCAACCAAGTTTGCCCCCTCCCTCTCCCTCCTGTTTTGGCCGTTCGGGGAATCTCTGTCTCAGAGCTGCTCCCACCACCTTCCTGTTCCTCACGCCATGATGGGTCAAGGACCTCATCATCTACACTCCCCTCTTCAAACACCTGCTTCTCCTGGCTTGTCTCGCCAGCACCGTACGCACCAGAACGTGGCACCTGAGTCTCGCCATCATCTGATGCATACTGAGGTGTGCTGACCATAGGCACTGGCCCACCCGTCTCTTCAGATTCAGAGGGACAAAGAAGTTGTGCACCACTGCATACTCTCTCTTCTTCACATTCTTGAATGCTGCTTGGCTGGCCCCCTCTTTCCAAGCCAACAGATTCAGAGAACAGAAGTAGAGACTGTGATGGCTCCTGTCCAGGGCTCTCTGACTGCCTGGGCACTTTGGCAGGTGGTGAAGAGACAGATGGTTGCTCTTCAGTGCTATGGCCCTGAGAGGATGTGGAAGTCATTGAAGTCGATGCGTTAGCTGCCATCCATCCGACAACGGCTTCAATTTGTTCCTCCCGCAGCAGTGGGGTACGGCGAAGTCCTGCAAAGCTGCGCATAAAGGACTGTTGCCTGCTAAAACTGGGGGATGCTGACTCACTGGTGCCCGCAGCAGGCACAGAATCCCCACGTCCTCTCCCTGCAGAATCCCCATGTCCTCTCCCTGCTGAAACTCCACGCCCACGTGCCTTACTCCCTGCCTTCTTTATCTTGGTAGACTGATAAAGATAGGCAGAAAAGTACAAAGGGGGGGCTTAGTGTGCTTATTCCTGAACAGCTGGTAACAGGTATAAGAAACACTAATTATATGAAGTGTGTGTGTGGACTACACTTTAATAGGAGCTAATGTGGCCTACACAACTGTCAAATGTAGTGTTTGGTGAACTTTATTTTGTTTTTTGTTTTTTAAACTAAAAGGATGTAGCCAAAGATTTGAAAGCGATAGTATCACAAACTTTTTGGAGCTATTACAATGCAGGAAGGTAACCTACAATGCAAAAGATGAGGCTCCAAAAAATAGGGTAATACCAATCTGGCTGCGGCTGCAGAGCACAAGCCAGAAAAAAGGCTCCTCTATCTACTCCTATATAGTGTTTGCAACCAACCAATGTAGATGGATATGGATGGATGCACACTAATAGGAGAAGAAAAAATGAGCTGCAATTAAAGAAATATATGTGTGAGGCAGTGACGCACGCTGAGCGGCCTACAACCAGACGTAGCTGTAGGACACACTACAGCGTGAGCTGCACTCACACACAGAGACCGCTCAGACAGCCGTGAACAGTGCAGATAACTGGGCACTAGCACTGAAAGGTTGCAGAAAGGCTCCGCTGTCTACTCCTATAGTGTTTGCAACCACCGTATATGGATACGGATGGATGCACATTAATAGAATTAAAAATTAGCTGCAATAAAAGAAAAATATGTGTGAGGCAGTGACGCACGCTGAGCAGCCTGCAAGCAGACGTGCCTGCAGGACACACTACAGCGTGAGCTGCACTCACACAGAGACCTCTCAGACAGCCGTGAACAGTGCAGAAAAATGGGCACTAGCACTGAAAGGCTGCAGAAAGGCTCCTCTCTCTACTCCTATAGTGGTTGCAACCAACATATATGGAAACGGATGGATGCACACTAATAGGAGAATGAAAAATTTGCAGCAATAAAAGAAAAATATGCATGAGGCAGTGACACGCTGAGCGGCCTACAAGCAGACGTGCCTGCAGGACACACTACACAGCGTGAGCTGCACTCACACAGACCTTGCAGACAGCTGTGAACACTGCTGCAAGGCAAAAGAAAGCTACACTGAGAATGTAGCCTGGGTAAAGCACAATATGATTTTGAATATCGCTATCACTAACTATCCCTCAGAGTCTTGAACAGCAGCCTGTCCCTAACTGAATTCACAGCAGAGTGAACCAGAAATGGCGGCGGCGACTTTTATAGTATGTCATGACATCATTTCAGCAGACAATCACAGCCATACCATTAGTTAACATGCCTACATGCCTAACAGGATGTGCCCACACTTCTGAGGATTGTCATTGGCTGAATCAAATAAAACTGGCTCCTAGCATTATGGGAACTTCCGATTCTGGTATTCGATATGCTAAAAGTATCGGAACTCAGTATCGGAATTCCGATACAGTGAATATCGGCCGATACCCGATACTTGCGGTATCGGAATGCTCAACACTAGCCATAACCCAATTGGCTCTGCTACATGCAGGTAATGATCAGATCACCTGTATGTAGCAGAGTTGCTCACTTGCTATGCGCGCCGACCACCGGGCAGCGCTATTAGGATCAGGCAGTGACAACCATAGATGTCTGCTGGAGACCTCTGGTTGTCATGCCAACCCATTGATGACCTGTGATCGCGTGACAGAGAGGGTGCGGATAAGTGCTTACAAAGGTGTATTTATATGGGTTTCCTACAAACCAAGGTCCTGCACTAATCCAGGCAGGAGAGTAACTCTGGGAAAAAGTGTGACCAGATCGACGCTGGATGGACGCATCGCCATGGAGACCGGACGGGCCCACACCACGCGAGCATTCAGCTTCCCCAGTGAAGCAGGATGTTCAGGATGAAAACCTGTTGGTAAGACCAAGATGAATAATGCTGCATAGAGCGATCTGATAGCGATTGATCAGGTAAAGTGATAGTGAGGGGGGGTCAGGAAACCCAACCATGCATGTGAAAAGTGCCAAATGTGACACCACCAAGTGACCAGTGAAAGTGCAACTGTGCAATGTGTGAGAAATGCAGAATAAAAAGTGATAAGATAAAGCTATAAAGATAAAACCAGCTTAAAAATAACAGTGATGGATAATTTGAGAAAAAATATATATAATAAAATATATGGAAAAGTGTTTGTTGTGAAGTGTATACACTTATAAAAATGTTTTCTTTAATGTATAGAAATGTAAATAAATCAGTATTAGGATGTGTAAAAAAGAGAAATATGTTATTTTATTAAAACAATGTAATGAACAATAGATTAAGTGAATAATCGTGAATGAAATTGTTATTAAAAAATACAATTAAATCACAGAACCTGATATACTTACCGGAATATATGGGCTTATATTAGAATCCCTTATAACCAACTGGAAAGATAAAAACAAAGGAAAAATGGCGGAATAAAAAAAACAAGCACCAAACAACTCATAACCACAATTTAAAGTCAGAAAAATACAGAAAAAAATCTAAGCTTATATTTAAACTGCAATGTTAGTCACATTTGATCTGTGTCTCTCCCAGAAAAAAAGTCATCATAGTGTCATTCCCTGTAATAAACGTATAGAGGATTAAATGATTACAGAGAGACCGTCCATTGTTAGAATAGTGGGTAGACACAGATGGGATCCAATGTTCCTGACTATCCGGTGTCTAGAGGATCTTCACCATAGGAGATTAAAGTGCAGATAGGCTATCTTGTGACCATTGTATTGAAGTGATGGCCGGGGACCTCCGCTATTCAGGGAGACTACAGTACACAAGATGAGGTGCAAACAACAAAGGGTTAATTTATTTACAGGCAAGGAATGCAGTGCTTAGGAAAATGCAGAAACGGGTATGCTATGGAAACAGACAATTTACAAGGATAATATTCTCTAGCTGGGCTGTCAAACAGCACAGAGCACCAACTAGAACAGCTCAGTGTATTTATCCAACTGGCAAGACAAAACAGGAAAGTCATGTATGATGCTACACTAACTATAACCTATTTGGTCTTTGCTAGCCAGGCCACACGGCTGCCGTGCTCTTTCTATTGCAGCCTATCCTAAGTCCTAGCATGTGCACAGAAGAGGTTAACACTCACATTAGCGTTGGTATCTCAGTCTATTCCAGGGGGCCTGCAGCTTTGCAAGATGGTGCGCACTTCTTCCTGGAAGCTCTGTGCAACGTGGTCTTTTTCTTGTGTGCAGGTCCAGTGATGCTCCTGGAAATGGTGGATTCCCTCCTCTGGATTCCTTTCTTGTCTTTACTTCATGGCTCCTGACGGCAACACAGGAAAGTCACCTTGTTATCCCCAGAATAGTTTACAAAGTCTTTCCTTCACAGCTCAGGCATGTCTCTTTCCTGCAGAAATCTGGGCTCTATCCTTACACACAGAAAAGAAACTCCTCCCTTCTCCCTTGCTGGCAGAAGACACCAAACAGTCTTTACAGCAGTGAAGTGCAGAATGTCCCACTGCTCTAACCAAGGGGGTGCTGTCTCTTAAAGTGGCAACTTGTCTCTACGGTCCATAGAAACACCACCCCGTTACATGCCTCCCTACTTAAAGATGGTCGTTCTGGAACATCACAGCATCAAGGTTGCAGTGGGATAGAGACATTGGTAGTGCAGAACAGCACCTATAGGGGAGAAAACACAAGCAGAGAAACAGACAGAGAACACTGTTTTATGTATCGGGCTGGTGGAACCCCTGCAGTAGACCTCTGGGATCTCCAGATGTCTTGACTATCTTCCAGAGGAATACTTGCGGCAGGAGTTGTAGTAGGCTTTTGTCTGGACTCATCGTCACATGGCGGCAGTGGTACCTCCAGAAGATTGCCATTTCTGTCTGGCTTAGGGCCCCCCACAGTGTCAGGGCTGAGCCACCATTCATCATTGATTTCACAAGCAGGCAAGACAGGTTCAGGAGGTGGAGCATCACCCTCAAGCGGCACTGGTACAGGATGGGCCTCGGACCGGCATGGGCGCAGCATATTTCTGTGGAGAACTCTAGGGGCAGATGCCCCATTCTCAACCTGCACCTTGTAGACCGGGCCATCAGCATACACTCTTTCGAGTAAGGCTGTATTTCCCATCTCTCATTTAGCTTACCCCTGGGCATTTCTCTCTGACTAATACTCAGTCCCTGGGATGGAGCGGTATGTCCTGAAACGTTTTATGGCCCGTATGTTCTTTCTCCTGTAGCTGATGACCCACCAACCGCTGTATTGTTTGCAATCGTTTCCGATGTTCCTTCACCTATGAAGTGACGGTTCGCCCATCAGCTCTTCTGGCTGTTCTAACTTCAACTCAATGATCTCTCGTCCAGCTCTTCCAAACAGCAGCAGATATAGGGTGTAACCTGTGGTGGAATGGACCAGATTGTTGTAGGTCCAGACCAATTCTGGCAGGTAGTCTGGCCAGCATGCCTTCTTGTCCTCTTCCAATGACTTCAGCATTTGCAGCAAGGTTTGGTTGAAACGTTCACATGCTCCGTTGCCTTGAGGGTGGTAAGGGGTGGCCGGGACTGCTCGATGCCATATTGACGATACAGTTCTTCCATCACCTTGCCTTGGAAACATGCACCTTGGTCAGAGTGGATGCGCTTTGGGGACCCATACACTCGGATGAAGTCTTGACAAATGGCCCCTGCCACCAACTCGGCAGTCTGATCTCTAGTTGGGGTGACTACCGCGAACTTGGAGAAATGGTCAGTCATCACCAAACAGTACTGTGGCCCCCAGGCTGTGTCCCATGAGGAGATAGTCAATCATCAAGACTTCCAGCGGTTCCTTAGTACGTATAGTCTGGATGGGTGCCCTTTGTTCATTACTCTTAACGAGGTCACATACCAAACACTGCCGGCAGACCTCTACTACCACGACTCCAACCTTGGTCAGTACATGTACCGCTGTAACCACTGGTAGGTCCTTGTGGACCCGAAGTGGGCTCTGAATTCGTGGGCTTCTTTAGCCACTTCCTGGGCCATTCCTCCTGGGATGACCACCTGCCACCTTACTTCAGTGTCTTTCGGCTGTGGTCTCTTGCGATACAGCACCAATTCTCGCACCTTCAGCCTATCCCACTGGTGTAAGACATTCTTCATCTCAGCTTCCAGACTATCCCTCTCTTGTTTGCCTGGCTTCTGCTTCTGCGCTACCCAGCATTTCATCTGTCTCAGCCCTTCGTCTTTGTCTTGAACACATCCCCATTCTTCATTGGTTCTCCCCCGAGATCGGGGTAGTGCATAGGCCTCCCTACTTGACTGGACAGCAACCATTGGGGTCCTGAACTTACGGAAGCCTCTTTGAGTTGTTCATCAAGATCCCCCACTGGTGTTTCCACCGTCACTCGTGACAGGCCGTCGGCATTTGTATTATTAGTGGCAGAGCGATAACTGATGGTAAAGTCAAACTTGGCCAGACGAGCCACCCACTATTGTTCCAAGGCCCCCAATGTAGCATTCTAAAGGTGGGCCAGAGGGTTATTGTCCGTTTGAACTTGAATCTGTCCTTGGCAGGAAGCCCACAAACTTCTCTGTCATGGCCCACACCAGGGCAAGGAGCTCTAACCAGAAAGAGTTGTAACTGTGGGGGTTTCTTTCGCTGTCTCGCAGGGACCTGCTAGCATACCTGATGACTCTCTCATGTCCATCCTGTATTTGGGAAAGTACTGCACCGAGTCCATGAAGGCTACTGTCTGTATACAACAGGAACTGTTGATCGAAATCTGTGTAAAATCGAGGCTGAAATAAGAGCATTCATTATAGCCAGGAAGGCGTCATCTCGCCTATGGTCCCAAGGGATGCATTGGGTCTTCGGCACTCTGGCGGTCCCCCTCAGCAGCTCATTCAGGGGACCCCCACCGTTGCGAAATCTTTGACAAACCATCGGTAGTACCCGGGGAGCCCAAGGAAGGCCTGGAGTTCCCTCACTGTTCGAGGGACTGGCCAGTTCTGAATAGCAGCCACTTTTTCTGATGAAGGTAGAACCCCGTCTTATGACACTATGTGGCCCAGGTACTCGATCTTGAAGAAGTGGCATTTCTTTGGCTTCACCTTCAGATTATGAGCCCGCAGTCTTCCAAGTACCTGACCAAGCCGGGCAAGATGGTCTTCAAACAAGGCAGAGAACACAATGATGTCATCCAGGTAGATCAGGGTAGCCTCAAAGTTAAAGTCTCCCTAACACTTTTCCATCAGCGGTTGAAATGTGCCCAGTGCATTGGAGAGCCCAAAGGGCATCCGGTTAAACTCAAACAATCCTATAGGGAGTATGAAGGCAGTTTTTTCCTTGTCTTTTTCTGCCACGGCTACATGCCAGTAACCGCTTCCTAGGTCCAAGGTGGAGAAGTACTTGGCTTTCCCCAACACTGTCAAGGATTCCTCGATGCAGGGTAACGGGTATGAGTCTCACACAGTGCAAGCATTGAGTTTCCTGTAATCGACACAGAAGCGGATGGTCCCATCCTTCTTCTTGACGAGCACCACCGAGGCCGCCCAGGGGCTCTGACTACTCTGCAATACTCCTGAATCCAGCATCTGCCCGAGTAATGTCTTTACATCTTGATACATCTTGGGTGGGATTTGCCGGTATCGTTCACGAATTGGACGAGCGTCCCCGATCAGTATCTCATGTGTTATTGCTTCGGTACAGCCAAAATCTTCGACATAACGAGCGAATGTGGCCTGATTTTCCCACATCCTCTTTCCTTCACATCCACTTCCATTTGACCCAGGATGACCCACCCATTCCACTCTGGGGTTGGAGTCTCTTTGGGCCCTGTCACGACTGCCAGAGTCTACCCCGTAGCTTCTATCGGCGATAAAGACATCTCCTTCTGACTCATGACTTCGCCCTTGTGTAGGTACACCCTGGCCAGATCTGTCCCTCGCGGCAGGGTGACCACCCCGAGGCCCACGTTCAAAGCTCTTATGGGCACGTGTCCTCGCTGGACCACCGCTATCGTACGAACTATCATGACTTCTTGGTCCGCTCCTCCGCCTACCACAGGCTGAACAATCACCTCCAGCCCGTCAAGGTTGTGATGAGTCCCCACTGGAAGGTGTAATATACTTTGTCACTTGGGAGGCAGGATTGCAGGCTCTTTCTCTGGGGCCCTGATGACCCCTACCATCTGATAAAATGGCACACTCTTCTGCGTCCCTCAGAGGCTGATCAATTGCTCATACCACCCACTGACTCAAACACAAACAGAGAGCACAGAATGACAATTATGCAGAAATATCCTGCAGTAAAACATATACCAGTAGTCAGCAAGTGCTGATAAAAAGATGATAACAAATACAGGGTATTTAGTCGATACATTTTTTTTGCAAAAAAACGTATACCAAGCTGCTCCACCGCATCAAGGTAACCCCTATTGAAGCAGTCCATATCTAATGTATTTAAAACCTGAACATGTGAACAGTGTCTAAATGAACAGGATGAAGACAGGCGCTTCCTGGTATGGGCACGTGGTGTAAGCCAGCTCTTTATGTGCATGTCACACAAGAAAGGGGTGGGGGCTCTCAAATCATGCATCGGCACGGAAAAAACTGGATTAAAAACACATGTGACATGCACACATATGAACAAGTTGGTAGGACACTGTTCATACCACCCACTGACTCAAACACTGTTTTTAATCGTATATTTAATTGTTTAATCATATTTTCCTGCCTTTGTTTGTAGTTTCATCTTGTTTCACCATCAATACATGTGGGGGGCTGTCTTTCCTTTGGGGTCTGCTCTGGGGCAGTTAGTTTTCCTCTTTTCCTGCTTTAGGCTTATGTAGTTCTCTGGTTGTGACGAGGCGTCTAGGACCAACGTAGGAACGCTCCACGACTGCTGCTAGTTGTTGCGGTTAAGATCAGGTATCTGCAATCTGCATAGTTACCAACTTCTCTGGTTTTCTGAGACTTGGCTTGTTGTCTTTTTTTCCTCCTTGGTTTCCCATTCATAACAGAATCACCAGCCATACCGCAGATTCTAGGGTACTCAAAAGCAGGAAGGAATTGTTAGAGAAAGAAAAAAAAGTGTCAGAATTTTTTTTTTTATTATGTATTTTTTCCTCTTTTTCTCTGGGGCCGTAGGAGGATATTTTTCCTAATGGAGATTAAGCAACTGTCTGATCGTGTGGAGCAGCTTGCTGCTAAAGTACAGGGAATTTCCACCTACCTTATTCAGTCACATGCTGCTGAACCCAAGATTCCTACTCCTGATGTGTTTTCTGGGGATCGGTCTAAATTTCTGAATTTTAAGAATAATTGTAAATTATTTCTTGCTTTGAAGCCTAACTCATCGGGGAGCTCTGTGCAGCAGGTTAAAATTGTCATCTCCTTGCTGTGCGGCGATCCCCAAGATTGGGTTTTTTCTCTGACACCTGAAAATCCTATTCTGACTAATGTGGATGCATTTTTTCAGGCCTTGGGGTTGTTGTATGATGAACCTAATGCCGTTGATCAAGCTGAGAGAACCCTGTTGGCATTAAACCAGGGTCAGGATCCTGCAGAGTTGTACTGTCAAAAATTCTGAAAGTGGGCGGTCCTTACTACATGGAATGATAGTGCATTGGAAGCTCTCTTTCGGAAAGGTTTGTCAGATACCGTAAAAGATGTTATGGTGGGATTTCCTGTTCCCTCTGGTCGGGATGGCTCTATGTCATTAGCCATTCAAGTTGATCGGCGTTTACGTGAAAGTAAAACTACACGGGAGGCGCTGCCACCTTTTGAACAAATGTCTGAACCTATGCAATGTGATGGGGTTTTGTCTAGGGCGCAACGTCGGGCGTTTAGAAGGCGTAATAAGCTGTGTTTTTTCTGTGGCGATGCCTCGCATACTATTTCTGTCTGCCCTAAACGAGAGAAATGTTTTGCACACACATTTGCTGTGGGCAGTATACAACCTAAGTTCCTTTTGGCAATTACTCTGATCTGCTCCTTGTCTACATTTTCCACTAAGGCTTTTGTGGATTCAGGAGCAGCTCTGAATCTGATGGATTTGGACTTTGCTAAATGTTGTGGTTTGTCCATGATGCCTCTGCAGATGCCCATTCCTTTGAGGGGTATTGATGCCACTCCTTTGGCGGAGAATAAACCTCAGTTTTGGACCCAGGTGATAATGGGAGTTGCCCCAAACCACCAAGAAAATTGTAAATTTTTGGTGCTGCATAATTTGCATGATTCTATTGTCCTGGGGTTCCCCTGGTTGCAAACTCATAACCCAGTTTTGGATTGGAAATCTGTGTCTGTGGTGAGTTGGGGTTGTCAGTGTGTTCTTAGGGACGCTCCTGTTTTCTCCACCTCTCCTCAGTCTCATGATATTCCTGATTATCTGGCTGATTTCTCTGATGTTTTTAGTGAGAGTAAGTCTGCGTCTTTGCCTCCTCATAGGAGTTATGACTGTGCAATTGAGTTGATGCCTGGGTGTAAATTTCCCAAGGGTCGGCTTTTCAACTTATCTGTACCTGAACATGATGCTATGCGATCCTATATTAAGGAGTCGTTGGAGAAGGGTCATATTAGACCATCCTCGTCACCATTAGGCGCTGTTTTTTTTTGTGTGGCCAAGAAACATGGTTCATTAAGATTGTGTATTGATTATCATCCCCTTAACAAGATGACGGTTAAATATCAGTACCCGTTACCTCTGATGTCTGATTTATTCCCAGAGATAAGAGTGCCTGCTGGTTTACTAAGCTTGACCTCAGGGGGGCGTATAATCTTATTCGCATTAAGAACGGGGATGAATGGAAGACGGCGTTTAATACTCCGGAGGGACATTTTGAGTACCTGGTGATGCCTTTTGGGCTCTCTAATGCCCCTTCTGTCTACCAATCCTTTATGAATGATATTTTCCGAGACTTTGTGGATAAGTTTTTGATCATCTATCTGGATGATATTTTGATCTTTTCTAGTGATTGGGATTCCCATGTGGAACATGTCCGGACTGTGTTCCGGATTTTGAGAGAGAATTTCCTGTTTGTTAAGGGATCGAAGTGCCTCTTTGGTGTACAGAGGATTTCATTTTTGGGATTTATCTTGTCTCCATCGACTATTGAAATGAACCCGGCCAAGGTACAGGCCATTTATGATTGGGTTCAGCCCACTTCTTTGAAGGCTCTCCAGAAGTTTTGGGGTTTTTCTAATTTCTATCGTAAATTTATAGGTAATTTTTCTAGTATTGTCAAACCACTGACTGATCTGACCAAGAAGGGAGCTGATGTGCTGAATTGGTCTCCTGAGGCTGTCTCAGCATTTCAGGAGCTTAAGCGGAGATTTACTTCAGCTCCAGTTTTACGGCAACCTGATGTCTTACTTCCATTTTAAGTGGAAGTGGACACTTCTGAGATTGGTGCAGGAGCTGTGTTGTCCCAAAAAGACACTGTGACTTCTAAGATGAATCCCTGTGCCTTCTTTTCTCGAAAGTTTTCCCATCTGAACGCAATTATGACGTGGGGAATCGGGAATTGTTGGCCATGAAATAGGCATTTGAGGAGTAGAGACATTGGTTGGAGGGAGCTATACATCAATTTGTGGTCCTCACCGATCACAAGAATCTGATTTATCTGGAGTAGGCCAAACGCTTGAATCCTAGATGGGCCTTGTTTTTCACGCGTTTTAATTTAGTAGTCTCTTTTCTTCCGGGCACTAAGAATGTTAAGGCAGACACCCTTTCTAGGAGTTTCTTTGCTGATTCTCTTAATGTGACCGAGCCTACTACTATCCTAGGTGAAGGGGTAGTTCTTTCTGCCATTTCGCCCGATTTGAGACGCGCCCTGGAGGAATTTCAGGAGGATAAACCTGAGCGTTGCCCTATGGGAAGATTGTATGTTCCTGACCAGTGGAGAAAGAGAGTGATGTCTGAAGTCCATTGCTCCGCATTGGCTGGTTATCCAGGTATTTTTGGTACCAGAGATTTGGTGAGTCGGTCGTTTTGGTGGCCTGCCTTATCTCGTGATGTCAGGAATTCTGTACATTCCTGTGGGACTTGTTCTCGGTCTAAATCCTGTTCTCATTCTAGTGGGTTGCTGATGCCCTTGCCGGTGCCCAAGAGGCCATGAACCCATATCTCAATGGATTTTATTTCTGATCTTCCTGTCTCTCAGAGAATGACTGTTATCTGGGTGATTTGTGATAGATTTTCGAAGATGGTCCATCTTGTACCACTCCCAAAGTTGCCTTCTTCCGCTGAGTTGGTGCCCTTGTTTTTTGCACAGGTGGTTCGGTTACACGGGATTCCTGAGAACATTGTGTCCGATAGAGGGGTCCAGTTTGTTTCCAGATTCTGGAAAGCCTTTTGTTCCAATCTGGGAATTCAGTTATCCTTCTCCTCCGCGTTTCATCCCCAGACCAATGGGTAGACTGAAAGAACAAACCAGACCCTGGAGTCTTATTTAAGATGTTTTATATCTGCTGATCAAGATGATCGGGTCTCATTTTTGCCCTTGGCAGAATTTGCGCTGAACAATAGAGCTAGTTCTGCCACTCTGATGTCACCCTTTTTCTGTAATTTTGGGTTTCATCCTCGATTCTCTTCAGGGCAAGTGGAATCTTTGTCCTGCCCAGGTGTGGACACTGTGGTTGTGAGAATACAGCAGATATGGGACCAAGTGGTGGATAAGTTGTCACAGATCTCTCCTCACATTGTTATACTGACGAAGAAGATAGTCCAGATATTTTTCAGCCATGTGATGAAGATTGTGACAAACCAATTGTTTACTCAGTCTGCTTTGAATGATTTGGTTAGAGATCTTTATCTACCAAAAGCTTCTGCTGAACTATTGGCTTCAAGACTACAAGAGAATCAAATGTTGAAACCCGGTACAAGTGTCTCATTTTATCATAACAGGGAAGCAGAACTGCGTAAGTACTTCCATTCAGATGGCCAGCTTGCCTATTGTAACTGATGCTGAAGGGCTACTTCTCTTTATGGGACTTCCAGCTTATGATTCAAGGGATTGGAGGCTTTTTATTGATAGTTCCAAAAGAAGTTTAAAATGTGTTCTTGTCATGATCTGAATTTGATCTGACAGTTTTAAATTGCACAGGGTGAACTTTTTTCCTTTGGCAAGTGCCAAGTGACTTGACTGTCCCCGGTGGTGGTTAGTGGTATCGCACCTTAGGTTTAATGTGCACGTAATTATGAATCAGGTGTGGGGCTCTATAAGTGAGTCTCAGGGTGTGCAATCACTGCTGGTGATACTGATTGATTGATTCATTCTGAGTTTGTGAAGCCTGGGTGAACATGGAGCTGAAGGGGAGTCCTGCGCAGTCAGCCAGAGGAGACGAGTGGCAGCTAATGGTGTCTGCAGGAATTGCTGGCATGGCATGGAGGAGTCGCAGTTTATGGTGTCGGCGGGAAGTGCGTGCATGGCTTTGTGGAGTGGCGACTATGGAGAGAGTTGCACTCGGCATGCTCGACTTGGTGGCCGAGAGCTGGACTCAAGCATGCTTAGAATTTTGGCAGAGGCTGACTCATCCTTGGGACTCTGTTATTGGACTGCTGCAACTGGAGATGGACTCTGCTCCAAGGCTGCACTATGGTGTAGGATCCAGGATGGTGATGGATCCAGGTGGAGGAGAAGACGCACGCAGGTGGTGGGGCTCTGTTGCAGGAGCATAAGCACAGAGCCTAAAGCTAAGTGGTGTTTCCCCTGTATTGTCTTCTTTCCTCATGTGTGTTGTCAGTGCAGTGGTGGGATTAGTCTCCACACCGACCAATTCCCTAGTGAGGGTTTAGGGTCAGGGCGAGCAAGGGTTTAAGGTTCGCGTGCGGCGACAGGTGCGGAGCCTGTATAGGGAACGTAAGGAGTGCAGGGACACTGGCTCAGGGGAGCTTAGGTCTCCACGTCCCCATTCCCTATCGCAGGGCCCACCATTGTTAATGTTATCCAGGTTCCCCCTTATTATTTAAATTCGCCGTAATGGAGGCGGGGTTTCCAGAATTTATATTAACGTGTAATACCTAAATTCGCCAGGTGGAGGCGGTGTATCCATCTGCACGTATTATTATTTAAATTCGCCACTGGAGGCGCTGTATCCAGGGTCACGTGTGTTATGGGTCCGCCTTGCGGTATCATCTGCGTCCAGACACACGTGACCATGACAGTTCTGTTACACAATGGAAATAAGTATGGCTCTGTACCAGTAGGTCATTCTGTAAAACTTAAAGAAGAATATAAAAACATCAAGATTGCTCTAGAGAGGTTACAATATAATGTTCATGGGTGATTAATTTGTGTTGACTTGAAAATGGTTAACTTTCTTTTGGGCCTGCAAGGAGGGTACACAAAACACCCTTGTTTTCTGTGCTACTGGGACAGTAGAGCTACAGCAGAGCATTGGGTGAAAACTGAATGGCCTCAGCGAAAGAGTTTGGCATCTGGCGATAAGAATGTCATCCATGATCCTCTAGTGGATAGGAAGAACATTGTCTTTCCTCCCTTGCACATAAAACTTGGATTGATAAAGCAGTTCGTCAAAGCTCTCAATCACAGTGGAGAATGCTTTAGCTATATATGTTCAACTTTTCCTGGTCTTAGTGAAGAGTAGAAAAAGGCTGGAATATTTGATGGACCTCAAATTAGAACACTTATGAGAGACCCAAATTTTATCACATCAATGAATGAGACAGAAGAAAGAGCTTGGAATGCATTTTGCAATGTGGTGCAGAATTTTCTAGGAAATAAGAAAGCAGACAACTATGAAGAGATTGTGGAAGAGCTACTAATGAGTCTGCGAAATCTTGGATGTAGAATGAGTATCAAGATTCACTATTTACACAGCCATATGGACTTTTTTCCAGAGAACCTTGGGGATGTGAGCGAGGAACAAGGGGAGCGTTTTCATCAGGACATTAAAACAATTGAAGAACGGTATCAAGGATGGTGGGACTCACATATGATGGCTGACTATTGCTGGAGCTTGATGAGAGACAACCCAGAAGCTGTACATCACAGATCAGCCAAGAAAAGAACGTTCAAATAACTGTCATTTGCCAATCACCTGTGTGCCATACATATATGTTTTTATATTTTGTAGTTTAATTCTGTAAGTATATTTGATTTGCTGTACATAGACTTTGTAATCTTTGTCATTCCTTGATTAAAAATATACAAAATGTAGTACCGAAATCAGGTGTTTTTATCATAAAAAAAGTTTGATAGGAGTACTTTTCATCATAAATTGAAAATATCTCGAAATCCTGATGTGATAGCCAAAAACGGAGTTCATATTCGGAATCAGCAGCCAAAATTGACTTAAAATATGCTTTAAAACCTTTTGCCAGAAAAATTGCGTTGACCAGTATCATTTAACCCCTTCCTGACATGAGACGTACTATCCCGTCCATGGGACCCGGGACCCTATGCCCATGGACGGGATAGTACGTCTAGCGCGATCAGCGGCGCCCACGTGGTGAGCGCCGCTGATCGCGGCCGGGTGTCAGCTGATTATCACAGCTGACACCCGGCACAATGTGTCAGGGGCGGTCACGGACCGCCCCGACACGTTAACCCCTTGCACACCGCGATCAAACATGATCGCGGTGTACCGGGGGTTAAAGGGAAGCATCGGCAGGGAGGGGGCTCCCTCCGTGCTTCCCTGAGCCCCCCACGGCAGCGCAATGTGCAGCGCTGCTGCGGGGGACTCCTTTCCTCCAGGGGGCCTGAGGAAGCCTTCTGCAGTGCCTGTGTCAGATCGCTGATCTGTCACAGTGATCTGTGATGTGACAGATCAGCGATCTGTCACAGGACAGTGATGTCCCACCTGGGACTATTTAATAAAGTAAAAAAAAAATAAAAAAAAGTGTTAAAATAATTAAAAAAAAATCGCCAAATAAATTAGAAAAAAAAAAAAAATATTCCCCCAATAAATCCATTTTTTGGAAATAATAAAAAAAAAAAACAATAAAAGTACACATATTAGGTATCGCCGCGTCCGTAATGACCCGCCCTATAAAACTGTCCCATTAGTTAACCCCTTTAGCGAACCCCTTAAAAAATAAAAATAAAAAACGAAGCAAAAAATAATGATTTATTATCATACCGCCAAACAAAAAGTGTAATAACGCGCGATCAAAAAGACGCATATAAATATCCATGGTACCGCTGAAAACGACATCTTGTACCGCAAAAAACGAGCCGCCACACAGCATCATCAGCGAAAAAATAAAAAAGTTATAGCTCACAGAATAAAGCGATGCAAAAATAATTATTTTTTACAGTGGGGCAAAAAAGTATTTAGTCAGTCAGCAATAGTGCAAGTTCCACCACTTAAAAAGATGAGAGGCGTCTGTAATTTACATCATAGGTAGACCTCAACTATGGGAGACAAACTGAGAAAAAAAAATCCAGAAAATCACATTGCCTGTTTTTTTTTCATTTTATTTGCATATTATGGTGGAAAATAAGTATTTGGTCAGAAACAAGCAATCAAGATTTCTGGCTCTCACAGACCTGTAACTTCTTCTTTACGAGTCTCCTCTTTCCTCCACTCATTACCTGTAGTAATGGCACCTGTTTAAACTTGTTATCAGTATAAAAAGACACCTGTGCACACCCTCAAACAGTCTGACTCCAAACTCCACTATGGTGAAGACCAAAGAGCTGTCAAAGGACACCAGAAACAAAATTGTAGCCCTGCACCAGGCTGGGAAGACTGAATCTGCAATAGCCAACCAGCTTGGAGTGAAGAAATCAACTGTGGGAGCAATAATTAGAAAATGGAAGACATACAAGACCACTGATAATCTCCCTCGATCTGGTGCTCCACGCAAAATCCCACCCCGTGGGGTCAGAATGATCACAAGAACGGTGAGCAAAAATCCCAGAACCACGCGGGGGGACCTAGTGAATGAACTGCAGAGAGCTGGGACCAATGTAACAAGGCCTACCATAAGTAACACACTACGCCACCATGGACTCAGATCCTGCAGTGCCAGACGTGTCCCACTGCTTAAGCCTGTACATGTCCGGGCCCGTCTGAAGTTTGCTAGAGAGCATTTGGATGATCCAGAGGAGTTTTGGGAGAATGTCCTATGGTCTGATGAAACCAAACTGGAACTGTTTGGTAGAAACACAACTTGTCGTGTTTGGAGGAAAAAGAATACTGAGTTGCATCCATCAAACACCATACCTACTGTAAAGCATGGTGGTGGAAACATCATGCTTTGGGGCTGTTTCTCTGCAAAGGGGCCAGGACACCTGATCCGGGTACATGAAAGAATAAATGGGGCCATGTATCGTGAGATTTTGAGTGCAAACCTCCTTCCATCAGCAAGGGCATTGATGATGAAACGTGGCTGGGTCTTTCAACATGACAATGATCCAAAGCACCCCGCCAGGGCAACGAAGGAGTGGCTTCATAAGAAGCATTTCAAGGTCCTGGAGTGGCCTAGCCAGTCTCCAGATCTCAACCCTATAGAAAACCTTTGGAGGGAGTTGAAAGTCCGTGTTGCCAAGCGAAAACCCCAAAAAATCACTGCTCTAGAGGAGATCTGCATGGAGGAATGGGCCAACATACCAACAACAGTGTGTGGCAACCTTGTGAAGACTTACAGAAAACGTTTGACCTCTGTCATTGCCAACAAAGGATATATCACAAAGTATTGAGATGAAATTTTGTTTCTGACCAAATACTTATTTTCCACCATAATATGCAAATAAAATGAAAAAAAACAGACAATGTGATTTTCTGGATTTTTTTTTCTCAGTTTGTCTCCCATAGTTGAGGTCTACCTATGATGTAAATTACAGACGCCTCTCATCTTTTTAAGTGGTGGAACTTGCACTATTGCTGACTGACTAAATACTTTTTTGCCCCACTGTATATAAAATAGTTTTCATTGCATAAAACCGACAAAAACATAAAAAAATGACATAAATGAGGTATCGCTGTAACCGTACTGACCCGAAGAATAAAACCGCTTTATCAATTTTACCGCACGCGGAACGGTGTAAACGCACCCCCCCAAAAGAAATTCATGAAACGCTGGTTTTTGTTCATTCTGTGTCCCAAAAATAGGAATAAAAAGCGATCAAAAAATGTCACGTGCCCAAAAATGGTACCAATAAAAATGTCAACTCGTCCCGCAAAAAATAAGACCTCACATGACTCGGTGGGTCAAAATACGGAAAAATTATAGCTCTCAATATGTGGTGATGCAAAAACTATTTTTACAATAAAAAGCGTCTTTTAGCGTGCGACAGCTGCCAAATATAAAAACCGCCATAAATAGTAAATCAAACCCCCCGTTATCACCCCCTTAGTTAGGGAAAAATAATAAAATTAAAAAAAAAAGTATTTATCTCCATTTTCCCGCTAGGGTTAGGGTTAGGGTTAGGGCTAGGGCTAGGGTTAGGGCTAGGGTTAGGGCTCAGATTAGGGTTAGGGGTGTGTTGGGGTTAGGGTTGGAGTTATAATTGGGGGGTTTCCACTGTTTGGGCACATCAGGGGCTCTCCAAATGCAACATGGCGTCTGATCTCAATTCCAGCCAATTCTGAGTTGAAAAAGTCAAATGGTGCTCCTTCCCTTCCAAGCTCTGCCATGCGCCCAAACAGTGTTTTACCCCACATGTAGGGTATCAACCTACTCAGGACAAATTGCAAAACAATTTTTGGGGTCCAATTTCTCCTGTTACCCTTAGGAAAATAAAAAATTGGGGGCAAAAATATCATTTTTGTGGAAAAAAATGATTTTTTTTATTTTCACGTCCGAGTGTTATAAACTTCTGTGAAGCACTTGGGGGTTCAAAGTGCTCACCACACATCTAGATAAGTTCCGTGGGGGGTCTAGTGTCCAAAATGGGGTCACTTGTGGGGAGTTTCAATAGTTTAGGTACATCAGGGGCTCTCCAAACGCACATGACACCCGCAGACCATTCCATCAAAGTCTGCATTCCAAAACGTCACTGCTTCCCTTCCGAGCCCCGACGTGTGTCCATACAGTAGTTTTCTCCCACATATGGGGTGTCAGCGTACTCAGGCCAAATTGGACAACAACTTTTGGGGGTCCAATTTCTCCTGTTACCCTTGGGAAAATGAAAAAATTGGGGACTAATTGATCATGTTTCTGGAAAAAATACGATTTTTTTATTTTCATGCCCTGGCATTATAAACTTCTGTGAAGCTCTTGGGGGTTCAAAGTGCTCACCTCACATCTAGATAAGTTCCTTAGTGGGTCTAGTTTTCAAAATGGGGTCATTTGTGGGGGGTTTCCACTGTTTAGGTACATTAGGGGCTCTCCAAAGGCAACATGACACCCGCAGACCATTCCATCAAAGTCTGCATTCCAAAACGTCACTACTTCCCTTCTGAGCCCCGACGTGTGCCCATACAGTAGTTTTCTCCCACATATGGGGTATCAGCATACTCAGGACAAATTGGACAACAACTTTTGGGGTCCAATTTCTCCTGGTACCCTTGGGAAAATAAAAAAATGGTGACTAAAAGATCATGTTTGTGGAAAAAATACGAATTTTTTATTTTCACGCCCGGGCGTTATAAACTTCTGTGAAGCACTGGGGGGTTCAAAGTGCTCACCACACATCTAGATAAGTTCCTTGGGGGGTCTAGTTTACAAAATGGTGTCATTTGTGGGGGTTTCCACTGTTTAGGTACATTAGGGGCTCTCCAAAGGCAACATGACACCCGCAGACCATTCCATCAAAGTCTGCATTCCAAAACGTCACTACTTCCCTTCCGAGCCCCGACGTGTGCCCATACAGTAGTTTTCTCCCACATATGGGGTATCAACATACTCAGGACAAATTGGACAACAACTTTTGGGGTCCAATTTCTCCTGGTACCCTTGGGAAAATAAAAAAATGGTGACTAAAAGATCATGTTTGTGGAAAAAATACGAATTTTTTATTTTCACGCCCGGGCGTTATAAACTTCTGTGAAGCACTGGGGGGTTCAAAGTGCTCACCACACATCTAGATAAGTTCCTTGGGGGGTCTAGTTTACAAAATGGTGTCATTTGTGGGGGGTTTCCACTGTTTAGGTACATTAGGGGCTCTCCAAAGGCAACATGACACCCGCAGACCATTCCATCAAAGTCTGCATTCCAAAACGTCACTACTTCCCTTCCGAGCCCCGACGTGTGCCCATACAGTAGTTTTCTCCCACATATGGGGTATCAGCATACTCAGGACAAATTGGACAACAACTTTTGGGGTCCAATTTCTCCTGGTACCCTTGGGAAAATAAAAAAATGGTGACTAAAAGATCATGTTTGTGGAAAAAATACGAATTTTTTATTTTCACGCCCGGGCGTTATAAACTTCTGTGAAGCACTGGGGGGTTCAAAGTGCTCACCACACATCTAGATAAGTTCCTTGGGGGGTCTAGTTTACAAAATGGTGTCATTTGTGGGGGGTTTCCACTGTTTAGGTACATTAGGGGCTCTCCAAAGGCAACATGACACCCGCAGACCATTCCATCAAAGTCTGCATTCCAAAACGTCACTACTTCCCTTCCGAGCCCCGACGTGTGCCCATACAGTAGTTTTCTCCCACATATGGGGTATCAGCATACTCAGGACAAATTGGGCAACAACTTTTGGGGTCCAATTTCTCCTGGCACCCTTGGGAAAATAAAAAAATGGTGACTAAAAGATCATGTTTGTGGAAAAAATACGAATTTTTTATTTTCACGCCCGGGCATTATAAAATTCTGTGAAGCACTGGGGGGGTCAAAGTGCTCACCACACATCTAGATAAGTTCCGTAGGGGGTCTAGTTTCCAAAATGGTGTCATTTGTGGGGGGTTTCCACTGTTTTGGTACATCAGGAGTTTTCCAAACGCGACATGGTGTCCGATCTCAATTCCAGCCAAAAACGTCAAATGGCGCTGCTTCCCTTCCGAGCTCTGCCATGCGCCCAAATAGTGGTTTACCCCCACATGTGGGGTATCAGCGTACTCAGGACAAATTGCACAATAACTTTTACGGTCCTGTTACCCTTGGAAAAATAAGAATTGAGGGTGAAAAGATCATTTTTGTGGAAAAAATATGATTTTTTAATTGTATGGCTTTATGTTATAAACTTCTGTGAAGCCCATGGGGGTTCAAAGTTCTCACCACACATCTAGATAAGTTCCTTAGGGGGTCTAGTTTCCAAAATGGTGTCATTTGTGGGGGGTTTCCACTGTTTTGGTACATCAGGGGTTTTCCAAACGCGACATGGTGTCCGATCTCAATTCCAGCCAAAAACGTCAAATGGCGCTGCTTCCCTTCCGAGCTCTGCCATGCGCCCAAATAGTGGTTTACCCCCACATGTGGGGTATCAGCGTACTCAGGACAAATTGCACAATAACTTTTAGAGTCCTGTTACCCTTGGGAAAATAAAAATTGGGGTGAAAAGATCATTTTTCTGGAAAAAATATGATTTTTTAATTGTACCGCTGTACGTTATAAACTTCTGTAAAGCCCTTGTGGGTTCAAAGTTCTCACCACATATCTAGATAAGTTCCTTGGGGGGTCTAGTTTCCAAAATGGGGTCACTTGTAGGGGGTTTCCACTGTTTAGGTACATCAGGGACTCTCCAAACGTGACATGGCGTCCAATCTGAATTCCAGCCAATTTTGCATTGAAAAAGTCAAACGGCGCTCCTTCCATTCTGAGCTCTGCCATGCACCGAAACAGTGGTTCCCCCCCACATATCAGGTATCTGCGTACTCAGGACAAATTGCACAATAACTTTTGCAGTCCAATTTCTCCTGTTACCCTTGGTAAAATAAAAAAAATTGAACCTGAAGTATTTTTTTTATGAAAAAAAGTTAGATGTTCATTTTTTTTTAAATATTCAAAAAAATTCCTGTGACGCACCTAAAGGGTTAATAAACTTCTTGAATGTGGTTTTGAGCACTTTAAGGGGTGCAGTTTTTAGAATGGTGTCACTTTTGGGTATTTTCTATCATATAGACCCCTCAAAGTGGCTTCAAATGTGATGTGGTCCTAAAAATAAAATGGTGTTGTAAAAATGAGAAATCGCTGGTCAACTTTTAACCCTTATAACTTCCTAACAAAAAAAATTTTGGTTCCAAAATTGTGCTGATGTAAAGTAAACATGTGGGAAATGTTAGTTATCAAGTTTTTTGTGTGCCGTATCTCTGTGATTTAAGGGCATAAAAATTCAAAGTTGGAAAATTGCGAAATTTTCAAAATTTTTGCCAAATTTCCATTTTTCTCACAAATAAACG
Organism: Dendrobates tinctorius; assembly: GCF_039654945.1. Lineage (NCBI taxonomy): Eukaryota > Metazoa > Chordata > Amphibia > Anura > Dendrobatidae > Dendrobates > Dendrobates tinctorius. The sequence goes on along the minus strand of NW_027361731.1, from coordinate 3,704,500 downwards.
CAAGTTATTTGAATAAAATTTTACCACTAACATGAAGTACAATATGTCACGAGAAAACAATGTCAGAATCACCGGGATCCATGGAAGCGTTCCAGAGTTATGACCTCATAAAGGTACAGTGGTCAGAATTGTAAAAATTGGCCCGGTCATGAACGTGCAAACCACCCTTGGGGGTGAAGGGGTTAAGTTCCTTGGAGTCCGGTACAGTCAGATTACAGTATACAGGATGATCTGACCTTATAGCAGCTCCTATCTGAGATGTAGGTTGCCATGTAAGTGTGGCACCCCTGAGGCTCAGTCGCCACAGAGGTACTGCACCTCCTCCTCCTGAGGTGTGGTACCCCACCATCCAGGTAGGTTGGAGGCTCCTGACCACGCTCCAACACCTGCATCCCACACAACACAGTAGTTCAGCAACGCCACATTGCGGCTCCCTGCTTGGAGTGTAGCAGAGCATCTTTGGTGGCTCCCTGCTTGGAACACGAAACGTGCTGGGAGGCGGGTGGAGTTAGAATACATAAAAGAGTGGGAAGGTTTAGGATTTCAGGGCAGTCGTTCAGTCAGTAGGAGAGAGTGAGGAGAGAGGATCCCGGGAGAGAGATGGAGGAAGGAGGTGCTGCAGCAGACCTCAGTGACCTGGGTCTGCTGGCACGGGAAAGGAAAGAAGGAGAAACATATTGAACAGAAACCAGATCTTCCATAAGAAGGAGAGACTAGTACGGAACGAAGGAGTAAAAGGGAACAGAGGACGTGGGTTAGGAGAGAACCCTGCCTAGAAGTTCTAAGTGCAAGGCCGGGGCCCGGTCCCCGAGGTTGTATGGATACTAATGGTCCTACAGCAGACACCGGTGGAGTAGTGAGCTGTAAATGCACTACTCCCATCTAAGACTTGGGGGCACAACAGCAACTTGGAAAGTGAGCCGGGACTCAGGAGTAAGGAGTCCCCGAAGCAGGCTACAGCTGTCTGCCGTACAAGTATGGTTCTTGGGAACATCTGTCAGGAGGAACTCCAGTGCAACTCAGTACTAGGAGTACTTCACACCAAAGGCGCTATAAGAGGAGACGTTCATAAAGGCACATTTTGGCGGAGTGTTGGAAGGAAGCATTCCATCTGACCTGGAGGTTGACTGAGTCCCTGACCCAGAGGACACAGCACAGAGGCAGGCACCTGTGTGTACTACAGACTGTGAGTAAAGCTTTTGGAACCACATGCCCTGGTGTCCTCCAATTATTCCTGCGCTAACACACCCTGTACCACTGCATCGGGGTACCAGCTTCTACACCGCCTGTGCCTCTCCTCTACCCCTACATCTACACCATCTTGGCTGCACCACACCACCAGTCGCAGAGGATCTGCATGCAGCGTCGGCTTAACACCTCACTTGCCGAACACCACAGGTGGCGTTACAAACTATTCATTTAATACATTCCACCATTCAAACTTCCCCTATTAATTGGGCACCCAGGGCCACGGACCAGGTCACCGCTGCTGTGACACATCCCACCGAAACCGGCCCGGTACAAAGTACCCCACAGCCCTGGGAGGGCGACCCATAAGCAAGTGATGGCTAATTAAGAGAAGGGTTATACGGCTCCGTGTATTGTATAAAGGAGAATAACACGTATAATCCTTTATGTCTGGATGTAGTGTCCTCCATACATCGACCAGTTGGAGAGACCGGTGCACGTTTAGTAAAGCTTTTGCTTATGTTTTAGAGTGGTGACTCCAGCCCTGGGACGCGTCTAAAGAAGTGTCCTAAACAAAATTAAAGTCACTTCCAATGATGATAAGGCCGTCCACAAAATGTTTTAGGTTGTTTAGAATTACTCTACACCCCCTTCTCCATGCGAGTGGCGGTGGTATATCGTCCTCCTGGTCCCTCCCATCAGTTCCTGGATCATTTTGCCACTTGGCTTCCACATTTTCTCTCCTGTGACATCCCTACCCTCATCATGGGCGATTTCAACATCCCCATTGCTCTTCTCCTCTCCCCATCTGTTACTCACCTTTTATCTCTAACCTCCTCGTTTGGCCTTTTGCAGCTTACTAATTCTCCAACGCATGAAGATGGAAACTCCCTCGACTTGGTCTTCTCTCGGCTTTGTGCAGTGGATGATTTTGCAAACTCCCCTCTCCCATTCTCTGACCACAACCTTCTTTCATTCTCTATCAAGAACTGCCAGGCTGCTCAGGTCACCTCCACTGTCCATATTTATAGAAACATACAGGCCATTAACACCCAGAAACTTATGAAGAACTTGCAGTCTTCATTGGCCCCTATCTCCTCCCTCTCATGTCCTGATTCTGCATTGAAGCATTACAATGAAACACTTCAAAGTGCCCTGGATGAATTTGCACCTCCTATACATAGAACACCACAACACAGATGGAGACAACCCTGGCACACCCTGCAAACATGTTTTCTGCAGCGGTGCTCCAGGTGCGCCGAACGTCTGTGGAGAAAATCCAATCTACACGAAGATTTCATCCATTATAAGTTTATGCTTCGAACATACAACACTGCCCTTCACCTCTCAAAACAAACCTATCTCAACACCCTCATCACCTCACTGTCCAATAACCCTAAACGTGTCTTTGACACTTTTCATTCTCTACTCAACCCAAGAGTACAGACCCCAACCACGGAGCTTCGAGCTGACGATCTGGCCAATTGCTTCAAAGAAAATATTGACCAGATCCGACAGGAAATTATCTCCCAATCACCTCATACCATGCACTATCCTCCCTCCCTCACTGCTTCTAGCTCACTCTCTGATTTTTAACCTGTCACAGAAGAAGAAGAAGTAAGCAGGCTCCTTGCATCTTCTCGCCCAACCACTTTCACCAGTGACCCATTTCCGTCACATCTACTCCAGTCCCTTTCCCCTGCTGTCACCCCTCACCTAACTAAAATATTCAACCTCTCTCTCTTCTGGTTTCTTTCCCTCCTCATTTAAGCATGCCGTCATACATCCACTACTTAAAAAACCATCCCTCGACCAAAACTGTGCTGCTAACTATAGACCTGTCTCTAATCTTCCCTTCATCTCTAAACTCCTGGAATACCTGTTCCACTCCCGTTTTATCCGCTATCTCTTTGATAACTCTTCTCGACCATCTCCAATCCATTTTCCGCTCTTTACACTCTACTGAAACTGCCCTCACTAAAGTCTCTAATGATCTGCTAACAGCTAAATCAAATGGTCATTACTCCATGCTAATTCTCTTGGATATCTCTGCAGCATTCAACACCGTTCTCTCCTGGTTCTCCTCCTATCTCTCCGACCGCTCCTTTACTGTATCTTTTGCTGACTCCTCCTCCTATCTTCCCCTTACTGTTGAGGTTCCTCAAGGATCAGTCCTAGGTCCCCTCCTCTTCTCTTTGTACACTGCCCCTATTGGTCAAACAGTCAGTAGATTTGGTTTCCAGTACCATCTCTATGCTGATGACACCCAATTATCTGCTTGTTCTCCTGACATCACGCCAGCCTTTCTAGAAAACACAAGCGATTGTCTAAACGCTGTGTGCTAACATCATGTCCTCACCATATCTGAAACGGAACCTGTCAAAGACTGACCTCCTTGTGTTTCCTCCCGCTACTAATGTACCTATACCCGACATTGCCATTTCCGTGTGTGGGTCCGCTATTACTCCCCAGCAACATGCCCGCTGCCTTGGGGTCATGCTTAACTCTGAGCTTTCCTTTGTTCCCCACATACGATCACTGGCTCGCTCTTGTTATCTGCACTTCAAAAACATTTCTAGAATTCGACCTTTTCTTACTTTTGACTTGACGAAAACTCTTACTGTTCCTCTTATTCATACTTGTCTCCACTATTGTAACTCTCTTCTAATCAATCTCCCTCTTACCAAAGTCTCCCCCCTCCAATCTGTCTTGAATGCTGCAGCCAGGATCATATTCCTCGCCAATCGTTACACCGACGCCTCTACCTTGTGCCAGTCATTACACTAGCTACCCATCCACTCCAGAATTCAGTATAAACTTATTACCCTCACCCACAAAGCCCTCCATGGTTCAGCACCACCCTACATCTCCTCCCTTGTTTCAGTATACCATCCTACCCGCGCCCTCCGTTCTGCTGATGACTTGAGGTTAGCATCCTCAGTAATCAGAACCTCCCACTCCCGTCTCCAAGACTATACACGTGCTGCGCCAATTCTTTGGAATGCACTTCGCAGGTCAATACGATTAGTCCCCAATCCCCACAATTTTAAGTGTGCCCTGAAAATTCATTTATTCAGACTGGCCTACCGCCTCAACACATTAACCTAATCTATCCCTGTGTGGCACAGCCAAAAGTTTTTACCATAACCAGGTTCCCCGCATCATGTTTCCACATGCTTTATGCATCCATTAGCCCTCTGTGTCTGTACTGTTACACACTTAACATTATGGCTGGTCCATACAATCAGGGCAACTGTTACCAACCACCTTTCGTGTCTACCTCTTTCCTCAGATTGTAAGCTTGCGAGCAGGGCCCTCATTCCTCTTGGTATCTGTTATGATCTATGTGATTATTGTTATGCTGTAATGTCTATTGTCTGTACAAGTCCCCTCCGAAATGTAAAGTGCTGCGGAATATGTCGGCGCTATAGAAATAAAATGTATTATTATTATTTTCAGCATGTCTTAGTTTGGTCACATTAGGGACATAGAAGTTTGTCAAAGTCAAAATTTGGGAGTAGATGGAGATGTTATCAGACACACACCTCCCCTCCATGTCAGACAGTGGTTCTAACATAGTCTGCGGCAGTGATTTGTGTCGGCCCATGCTCAGCACCTTAGACCTCGAGACAGCATTTGTACTGTGGCTCCAAGATGAATAATATCTGCTAGTAACTGAGGTGTATGATCGCCCCTAAAGAGGGTCTCCTGAAGAGAGAGAACATGTCCGTGTAGTTTCTGCATCTGATAAAACACTGGAGCTCTTTTCTCTGGAACATTCAGTCCTCTGACAGTCAATGAGAACGTTTTCAGTTGTGCCATATTATATGGAAAAAAGGGAGAGGGAAAGGAAAAAGGAGAGAAAGATGAAGAGCCAGGAGGGAGTGCAGATGGTAGATAGTAACGTCTACCTCTCAGCGTCTAAGACGTATAGATTATGGAGATATCAGACACCAGGAAACAAGCCGACCCCAATGTAAGGCCGTAGCGGGTGGTGGTCTTCACAGGCGCACGTCACACTGTCAGACCTTAGGCTCCTATGAAGGGAAACCATGGAATACAGGGGATACGGAAAGGATTCAGACCCCGCAACATTTTTCCCTCTTTGTTTTATTGCAGCCATTTGGTAAATTCAGTAAAGTCCATTTTTCTCTCCTTAATGTCCCCTCTGCACCTCATCTTGTCTGAGAAAGCAGAAATGTAGAGATGTCTGCGTGGTCTGATGGAAGATGCTCCACCCTGGGACATTGCAGGAGGCGACCCTCACTCACGTTCCACCTCATCTTCTACCCCTGCTCCCTATAATAACTACAACCTGTGGAGATGGGAGACGGGTTTTCCTTGATGCCCCAGAAGGTTCCGGTAAAACATTCTTCATTAATCTGCTGCTCGCAGAAATTCTCTCCATCACTAACATTGCTCCGGCCGCTGCATCGTCTGGGGTTGTGGCCGCTCTCTAAGATGGAGGCCGCACGGCTCATTCACCACCAGGATCACCCCTGAATCCAGCGCTCTTGGAATCTCCCGCCTGTAATATCACTAAGATCTTTCCCAGATCTGGAAGGTTCCAATCACTTAATGGGGGGAATTGTTCTACTGTTTGCAGCGTTCCCTGTTCTTAAAGGAGCAACTCCAGCAGAAAAGCTGAATACAGCACAGCAGAGTCCTGCACACACTGAGGCCCCTGATCATGTGACCCCTGACTCCTCCCTTCCTGTGACCTCATTACAGGTCCTGTGCACACAGAGCAACCATATATGTGGAGTGCGGCTCTGCGGGTGGAGGTAAGTGCTGGAGGCTCCATTATTCTCTATGTGGAGTGCGGCTCTGCGGGTGGAGGTCAGTGCTGGAGGCTCCATTATTCTCTATGTGGAGTGCGGCTCTGCGGGTGGAGGTCGGTGCTGGAGGCTCCATTATTCTCTATGTGGATTGCGGCTCTGCGGGTGGAGGTCGGTGCTGGAGGCTCCATTATTCTCTATGTGGAGTGCGGCTCTGCGGGTGGAGGTCGGTGCTGGAGGCTCCATTATTCTCTATGTGGAGTGCGGCTCTGCGGGTGGAGGTCGGTGCTGGAGGCTCCATTATTCTCTATGTGGAGTGCGGCTCTGCGGGTGGAGGTCGGTGCAGGAGGCTCCATTATTCTCTATGTGGAGTGCGGCTCTGCGGGTGGAGGTCGGTGCTGGAGGCTTCATTATTCTCTATGTGGAGTGCGGCTCTGCGGGTGGAGGTCGGTGCTGGAGGCTCCATTATTCTCTATGTGGAGTGCGGCTCTGCGGGTGGAGGTCGGTGCTGGAGGCTCCATTATTCTCTATGTGGAGTGCGGCTCTGCGGGTGGAGGTCGGTGCTGGAGGCTCCATTATTCTCTATGTGGAGTGCAGCTCTGCGGGTGGAGGTCGGTGCTGGAGGCTCCATTATTCTCTATGTGGAGTGCGGCTCTGCGGGTGGAGGTCGGTGCTGGAGGCTCCATTATTCTCTATGTGGAGTGCGGCTCTGCGGGTGGAGGTCGGTGCTGGAGGCTCCATTATTCTCTATGTGGAGTGCGGCTCTGCGGGTGGAGGTCGGTGCTGGAGGCTCCATTATTCTCTATGTGGAGTGTGGCTCTGCGGGTGGAGGTCGGTGCTGGAGGCTCCATTATTCTCTATGTGGAGTGCGGCTCTGCGGGTGGAGGTCGGTGCTGGAGGCTCCATTATTCTCTATGTGGAGTGCGGCTCTGCGGGTGGAGGTCGGTGCTGGAGGCTCCATTATTCTCTATGTGGAGTGCGGCTCTGTGGGTGGAGGTCGGTGCTGGAGGATCCATTATTCTCTATGTGGAGTGCGGCTCTGTGGGTGGAGGTCGGTGCTGGAGGATCCATTATTCTCTATGTGGAGTGCGGCTCTGCGGGTGGAGGTCGGTGCCGGAGGCTCCATTATTCTCTATGTGGAGTGCGGCTCTGTGGGTGGAGGTCGGTGCTGGAGGCTCCATTATTCTCTATGTGGAGTGCGGCTCTGCGGGTGGAGGTCGGTGCTGGAGGCTCCATTATTCTCTATGTGGAGTGCGGCTCTGCGGGTGGAGGTCGGTGCCCGAGGCTCCATTATTCTCTATGTGGAGTGCGGCTCTGTGGGTGGAGGTCGGTGCTGGAGGCTCCATTATTCTCTATGTGGAGTGTGGCTCTGTGGGTGGAGGTCGGTGCCGGAGGCTCCATTATTCTCTATGTGTAGTGCGGCTCTGCGGGTGGAGGTCAGTGCTGGAGGCTCCATTATTCTCTATGTGGAGTGCGGCTCTGCGGGTGGAGGTCGGTGCTGGAGGCTCCATTATTCTCTATGTGTAGTGCGGCTCTGCGGGTGGAGGTATGTGCTGGAGGCTCCTTTATTCTCTATGTGGAGTGCGGCTCTGCGGGTGGAGGTCGGTGCTGGAGGCTCCATTATTCTCTATGTGGAGTGCGGCTCTGCGGGTGGAGGTCGGTGCTGGAGGCTCCATTATTCTCTATGTGGAGTGCGGCTCTGCGGGTGGAGGTCGGTGCTGGAGGCTCCATTATTCTCTATGTGGAGTGCGGCTCTGCGGGTGGAGGTCGGTGCTGGAGGCTCCATTATTCTCTATGTGGAGTGCGGCTCTGTGGGTGGAGGTCGGTGCTGGAGGCTCCATTATTCTCTATGTGGAGTGCGGCTCTGCGGGTGGAGGTAGGCGTTGAAGATTACTGGGTGCGGGGGACATTAACTCCTTCAGCACTGAGACTCTTTTGGGGTCTCTGTGTGGTGTGAACAGTGACGTAACAGCAGAGGTGTGCCTAGGGTTTTGGTTCGGGGGGGCGAAGCTTCTGAGGGGGCCTCTAACCAGGTGACCTTGATCACAACTGGGTGACGCACCGTAACAGCGGATGTAGGAGAACCTCTAAGATGACCGCGCTGTTACTGAAAATATTCTCTATATAATGACCAATATTGATGTTGCCGCCATATGGTCAGTGGTAGATACCAGTCCTGTGGAACATATAAGAGATCACGGCACAGTTACCGATAATGACTTACCGCTGACGTTCTTTCTGATGGAATCGTTCACTTTTCCCGTCTTTTCCATTTGGCCCAGACCGATATGACAACTTCTTCCAGCCAGGACGCGGCTGCAGAGAATACAGCACAGACACACTTCACACCTCATATTCCAGCCCCGTCACCATCTATTCCCAACCTGCACAACCTCCTCATCCTGCTGATAACCCAATACTGAGCCGCTGCTGCCGTATGTGTCCCTATTACTGCACCTGATACCCCAATACTGAGCCGCTGCTGCCGTATGTGTCCCTATTCCTGCACCTGCTGTGTGACCTCTAAATTCTAAAGCAACCCTCTAGAATATAGTAATGCTGGGTGCCAGTGCCCTTGAAATCAGTGCCCATGTTTTGCCCCCTAGAAAGTAATAGTGCCCTCTGTGTGCCCTTTGATAGTCACAGTAACCAGAGTTCCCCTATAACAGTAAGTGCTCACTTTACATTTTATAATGTCCCGAGTCTTCCCACGTACAGCTCCACTATACACAGTATAATGCTCTCTTATGCACCCCCATAGGTAGACTCTATAGCATAATGCAGCCCCTAATATAATGCACCCCATAGGCAGTCTCTATAGTATAATGCAGTCCTTAAAGGGAACCTGTCACCAGTTTTGGCCTATATAAGTTATGGCTATCACCTTTTTGGAGCTGATATACAGAATTCTATAATGCTGTATATTGGCCCCAACCCGACCTGTAAGAGAAGAAAAAGACCTTTTATTATACTCACTTGCGGGGCGATCCAGTCCCAGGGATGCCACAGGTCAAAGAGCCCCAGCACCTGCGCACTGCAGTACTTTCCTCTACCCTCAATAGGGCAGATAAGTACACCTGCACAGGAGCGTGATGCCGGGGAGCCTGTGTGGATGATGCAGTGAAGCAAGCAGGAGGACGGCGATCATCGGAAGATGGGAGGGGTTGGACCAAGAAGAGCGACACCCCTTGGACTGGACCGCCCCGCAGGTGACTATAATAAGTTTTTTTTTTTCTCCTCTTACAGGCCGGTTTGGGGGCAGATATACAGCATTAAAGAATGCTGCATATCAGCCCTGAAAGGTGATGGCTGTATCTCTTATCGGCCAAACCTGGTGACAGGTTCCCTTTAATATAATGCACCCCCATAGACAGACTTTATAGTATATTGCAGCCCCTAATATAATGCACCCATAAAGGCAGTGTAACAACCCTGCCGGCATCACTGCTTGGCCTCCCATCCCCCACGCACCAACTTAATCACTGCTCCAGGCCATACTGTGAGTTCTGTCTGCTGCCGACTCCATGCTGTGTGCCTCTTGCTTCCTGCATGCTCTCTGCATGCTTCCTGGCTGTATGCATAGGGGCGGCACCAGAACTCTCTGGTTCTTATGGAATCGGGGTACACCTCCCTAATGTGTCCCTGGCCAATTACAAAGAGGCCTCTAGTATTTAGGGCAGCTCCACCCGGTGGTAGTTGTCTGAGCAATGCCTTTACTCAGTTAGTATCTTGCTGCTGAGTTGTCAGGTCCTGTTCTGTCTTTCGCCTTCTCTGGAGGCTTGTTTCCTAGTCCTGTATCTGTGCCTGTCTGCTCTGCCTTCCAGGAGGCAGAATATCCTGGTCTGTGTCCCTGTTCCTAGACTTACCTTGTATCTGTCCGCCCTCCAGGAGGCAGAATATCCTGGTCCCTGTGCTATTGTTCCTTGCCTTGTCTCATACTTGTCCTCTCTGCCCTTCAGGAGGCGGAATATCCGGGTCTCTTTATCTTTGTTCCTGTACCTTGTCTTGTACCATTACCTTGTCTGAACTCAGTCCTACCTCTGTCTGTCAGTCTCCTTGTCTGTGGCTCGTTTCCCTGCTGTATCCTTGTGTCTCTACTTCTGCCTGTGCTCTGAACTCTTGCGGCTTTGCCTGCTCTGCACTCTGGCGACTGCCTGTGCTCCGCACACTAGCGGCTCTTCCTGCGCTTTGCACTCTTGTGGCTCTGCCTTTGCTCCGCACTCTTCCGGCTCTGCTGGTGCTCCACACTCCTGCGGTACTGCTTTGTTCTGCTTCTGATGATGCTCAACCTTTTGCTACCAACTGCAGCTCCTTTCCACAGCCTTGCATTTTTCTCCAATGTGAACAGCTCCAAACCTGTTCCTGCATACACCACTCCTTCCTGCCAGTACCTGCACCTCCTGTGTGAACAGGTCTCTACCTATTCCATACACCACTCCTTCCTGCCAGTGTCTCAGCCGTGCCTGCCTGCCAGTGTCTCAGCTGTGCCCACCTACCAATGTCTCAGCCGTGTCCGCCTTCCTAAGTACCAGCCATGCCTGCCGTGATCACCTGCCTGTCTGCCAGTCTCACCTGTCTTAGTGTCCTGTTCCCCAGTGGGATCAGCTGCCACAGCCAGACACCACCCTGGAGTGGCACCTGGCAGCTACCTACTGCACGAGTCTGACCTCATCATCAGAAGCTCCAGTGAAGACAGACCAAGGCAGCTGTCTTAGTCATGCCCCTTCCAGGGTAGTGTGGTTTGTGGAGGTGCGAGCATGACAGGCAGCCTCTATAGTTTATTGCAGCCCCTAATATAATGCACCCCCATAGGCAGCCTCTATAGCATAATGCAGCCCCATAAGAAAGACTCTTTAGCTTAATGCAGCCCTGAATATAATGCACCCGCATGGGTAGACTCTATAGTATTATGCAGCCCTTGATATAAAGCACCCCCATAGGCAGCCTCTATAGCATAATGCAGCCTTTAATATAATGCATGCCCATAGGCAGTATCTAGTGTAATGCAGCTCCTATTATAATGCACCCCCATAGGCAATTTTTATAGCATAATTCAGCCTCATAAAAACTAAATCCAATGCTCACCTTTCTTCCTGGTTCCTCCACTGCTCTGAGTGCCCGCACATCTCCGGACAGTGGGCGCCAGGTAATGACGTCATCGCGACCCCCTGACAGTGTAGGCATTGGTGATGTCAGGCGCTGAGAGGGGGATGATGTGAGAGGGAGCATAACGCTCCTTCTCTCATCAGTGCGGTCAACTGTATCGGCTTCTAGCCAATACAGCTGAACTTGTGATGATGGGTGCGGGGGCCACTGCTGGCAACGCGCCCCCTCCTGCTCAAGGGCCCCATAGCAGCCCGGCAGCAGAGCTGGGAGATCAATTCTCCCTGCCCTGCCGCAGAATGTAACTGTACGGGCGCACTGTGCATGCCGATACAGTTACAGTACCATAGCTCCTGGTGGGCCCCCTCAGAGTGCGGGGCACGGGGCGTCTGCCCCCTCTGCTTCTTCTGGTAGCTACGCTACTTCATAACAGCTGTGGACAGAATGCGGCTTAGCTGGTTCCCAAGTCCACATTAGATCCATTTAGACAACTGCAGGATGAGAGGACAGAAGCCCCAAGAAGTTCCCACACAATGTGATTATTCCTCTCCTAGTTCCGCTCCAGCACAATAATGTAGATACTAGTGATGAGTGAGCCGCTCTCCACTACTCGATCAGACATTGGGAGCTCGGACAAGCTTCTTGCTATAGGAGGGAGCACTTATTATTGTTTGCCCCCTAAATATTATAAAGTTGTATCCGTTAGTGTCTTTCATGTGGCCCTAGGGTGTATTTAACCCCGAAGCCTGTTTTCACCTTCCTGACCAGGCCAATTTTTTCATTTGTGAGCACTGTCACTTTATGAGGTCATAACTCTGGACGCTTCAATAGATCCTAGTGATTCTGAGGTTGTTTTCTTCTTGACATGTTTGTGCTTCATGATAGTCTTAAAATTTCATCAATATGAATTTTATTTGTGAAAAATTTGGAAATGTGTCAAAAGTTTGTAAACTTTGAATTATTGAGCCTTTAAATTAGAGTGATATATCACACAAAATAGTTAATACATAACATTTCCCACATGTCTTCTTTACATCAGCTTAATTTTGGAAACATATTTTTTTTTGTAAGGAAGTTAAGGTAAGTTCACACTGGGCGTTTTTGCTGCGTTTTTTGTGCTAATTTTCGGCTGCTTTTTACAGTACCAGCAAAGCCTATAAGATTTCAGAAATCTCATGCACACACATTGTTTTTTGTGCCATCAGGATTTTGTGCTTTGCTGCGTATTTTGGACATAGAGAATGTCACTTGCAGCGTTTTTCACCCATTGACCTGAATGGGTGTTGGAAAAACGCTGCAAAAACGCAGGTATCATTATTTGCAGCATTTTTCCTGCAGAAAAGTCATGCACATTAGCATGGGCAAAAGACACAAAAACGTACCAAATCTGCACCAAAAGAACACACCAAAAATGCACCTAAGGCTAGTTTCACACTAGCGTTTATGAGCGCAGCGACGGCCTGCGCACAGCCGCCGCTAAGCCCCACCCCCGCCGGTAGCTCCGCCCACCGGCGCATGACGCTGCATGCGCCCTGCGTCCCCTATCTTTATCACAGGGGGCGCAGGCCGTGCGCAGTATGCGTTTGGCGGCGCATGCGACCTTTTGACGGTGCGCCGACCTGCGCCAAACGCAACCTGCTGCAGTTTGGTTGCGTCGGCGCACCGTCAAAAAGGCGCATGCGCCGCCAAACGCATACTGCGCACGGCCTGCGCCCCCTGTGATAAAGATAGGGGACGCAGGGCGCATGCAGAGTCATGCGCCGGTGGGCGGAGCTACCGGTGGGGGCGCGGCAGGGGCGGGGCTTAGCGGCGGCCGTGCGCAGGCCGTCGCTGCGCTCATAAACGCTAGTGTGAAACTAGCCTTAACCTGCGTTTTTGCTGCAGCTTTTTCCTGCCAAGAGGATCCAGGTTTTGCTGCAGAAAAAAAGCTGCAAAAACGCCCAGTGTGAACTTACCCTAAGGGTTAAAAGTTGGCTGGCGATTTCTCATTTTTACAACAAATTTACAAAACAATTTTTTTAAGGACCACCTCACACTTGAAGTAACTTTGAGGGGCCTATCTGACAGAAAAAACCCAAAAGTGACACCATTATAAAACCTGGACCCATCAAGGTGCTCAAAACCACATTCAAGAAGTTTATTAACCCTTTCAGGTGCTTCACAGGAACCGAAGAAGCTTGGAAGGCAAAAATGAACATTTAACTTTTTAGTCACAAAAATGAACTTTTAGCACCATTTTTGTTTTATTTTCACAAGTTTAACAGGAGAAAATGAACCACAGAAGTTGTGCAATTTCTCCTGAGTATGCTGATACCCCATATGTGGGGGAAACCACTGTTTGGATGCATGGCAGGGCTCAGAAAGGAAGGAACATGGTTTGACTTTTAGAGCACAAAATTGGATGGGATTGAGAGTGGACGCCATGTCGCATTTGAAAAGCCCCTGATGTACCTAAACAAAAAATCCCCCATAATTGACCCCATTTTGGAAACGACCCCTCAAGGAACTTGTGTGGTGAGCACTTTGAGCTCCCAAGTCCTTCACAGAAGTTTATAACGTAGAACCATGAAAATAAAAAATCATTTATGTGTAACAAAATGTGATTTTTTTAGCTCTTTTTTTTATTTTCACAAGGGTAATAGGAGAAAATAGACCACAAAAGTTATGCAATTTCTCCTGAGTATGCCAATACCTCATATGTGGAGGAAAATCATTGTTTGGCCGCAAGGCTGGGCTAGGAAGGGAAGGTGTGATGTTTTAGAATTCAGACTTTGATGGAATGGTCTGCGGGCATCATGTCGCACTTGAAGAGCCCCTGATGTGCCTAAACAGTGGAAATACTCCATAAGGCACCCCATTTTGCAAACTACTCAAGGATTTCTTTTATCGAGACGCATAGTTTTATAGTAGTGATTATAATGATTTTAGTTTTACTAGTGTATGAATTTATAATGTGCTGTTCTGTGTAAGATGTGTATGTGTGGAGTTCATCAGATTGTAAAAGTGTGAGGTGTCAACAGGGTAAAAACTAATTTTATTAATTTGTGGACATGTGGTATGCTTTGAAGCAATCCTGTCATGTTTTGCCTGGGATGCTTAGGTCTGGAGCTGCTGGGGTTAATCTTGGGAGTATCCCTTTGGTTTCAACGAGCCTTTTTATAGTCTCTTTGTGGACCTAGGTGTCATCGGTTATACTTTTGCCCTCGGCTGAGTACGTCGACCCCCCCCCCAATGTGTCAGTGCCTTTGTGCATGAGTCCTCTTTTGTATGTTTGATTGTGACCTGGTTTGTTCCCCGCTGTGATTTTGCCTACTGATTCTGTACCTCATCTGCTTCTCTGGTTTCTGACTTCGGATGTGTCCTAGGGCTTTTCTACTTGTCTTCTGATTCGGTACTTCCTCATCTGACCAGGCTTCCCTGACCCCGGATTGCTTTGTCTATACTTCCCTTGTGCCCTTCCCTCTCTGTTTTCCCATAATTACCGTTCCCCTCCTCGAGTATTTGCTGTGCGCCCCACTATCTCCTCCGGCAGCGTTGCGCTAAGCCCCGCCCCCTTCCCTTGTGACCTGCGGTCACGTGATCGCAGGTCTTATTCCTACATTCTTCTCACTCTCCCAGCTTCTCTGCCTGTTCCTGGACTGTGTGGGAGCTGCCGTCTGTCCTGGGGCATCTGTGACTCTGACCTCCTGCAGCTTGGACCGCTCAGACCCCTGGTGAGTGTTCGCCTGGCAGGTCCTGATAAATCCTGAATTCAAAGACCAGGTATCTTAGGGCAGGTTTCACATTGGTAAGTTGTGTCCTTTCGGATTCCCCTGTTTTTGTGATCTTCCTTTCTTCGCAGTTTGGGGAATCAGTCCTGTAAAATGTTGACCTGGGACAATATGGGCACTATCAGTTTCAGAAGTACTGGATCCATCACCTTCCTGAGTGCTAAACATTACGGCCTAGATGACTACATCCTGAGACTGAAGGAAAGTCCCTGTATTGCCGGCAGATCAGAACAGCACAAAAACATTGTACGGTGTCATCTATACAATGCGCTCAGCTAATTTTTTTTACCATACTTTGGCTTTTTGCATGGCATTGTAGGGTTTGAGGACCTGATGTGAGATATCTACACCCTCCTTGTACTGATTGTAATCCAAGTTACAATCTGGCTTTGGGACATGTTTTGGTACCATGAACAGTGACGAGGGAGTTGTTGTCACAGTGTATGGTGGTGAAGATAAGGACATCCCTTTTGGAATTATGTGACATGCAAAAGTAGTTGTAAATGCTGTACTTCAAAAGCATCCGGCAACTAGAGGGGTTAACACAGTCACAGGAGACAGGGAGTGGTTAGCAGAGCCCCAGGGGGATTGTGGGAAACTTGTTTACTGTTCTGGTGGCAGCCAATGGGATGAGTGCTGTGTGATCTCTCACAAAAGTTCATTCAAGTGAACCGTAGGGACACAGGATTCCATTACAGAGTGGAATTGGGCTATCCCCTGTTCTGCTAGTTGAGAAAGTCTGTCGGGAGCAGGAAGATAAGGAATGGAAGAAGTTGTGTTACAGGGATAATCTCCCTCAGCAAACCCTCCGCCTCCTCCTTTACACTGTGCTAGAAGGAATGCTGTGGACTTCTGTGCCTTTGTAAAGAGTCTTGATCTGTGCTATCAAAAGAGACTGTTAGTCAATGTGCCTCTAAGAAGCAGCTGTACTGTTTATAAAGCCTGTTCTTAAGAGACTTGAATTGTACTAGATGTGCTGTGACATTAAACTACACTGTTCATGTTCATGAGGACTCTATCAATTGTATCTGTGTGAGCAAGTGGATTCATCTTGCACCTGAGGAAGCTGCAGTACATGGTCGCCCTGAGTAACGGGTCCTCCAGAGTTCCAAAGAATTCATGAGACCTGTCCTGCCCCTATCTGAACTTAGCGGCGTGCTTGTAACACTTATACTTGACCACCAGTATGTTGTCTCTGCATTGGGCTAGGCTTTTACCTTTTCTCTGCATTTGCCCAATTAGTGGCTTAGTCAGGCCTCTCTGATTTTTTTGCATGGTACCTCTGGCAGAGAGGGTCTTGAAGAGTGGGATGCTGGTGTGAAAGTTCTCAATGTAGAGGTGATAACCCTTATCCAGCAGTGGGTGCATCAATTCCCACACAATTTTCCCGCTTACTCCAAGGACAGGGTGACATTCAAGGGGGTTAATCTGAGTTGGGGCGGGAAGAGAGGAAGGAACAGACATGGGCAAAGTCAGCTAAACACAGCAGGACAAATCAGGGTATCACCAGAGTCAGCTACTCACACCATAGGCAGAAAATATAACTGACACTGCCTGCAGGATGCAGCACAGAGAAATAGCAGACCTTACACCAGAACGAGGCAGAGAAAAGTTAACCACGGACATGACCAGATTGGGAGAGGGGAAGACAAGACTCAAAACCCGGTCTGGATCATGACAGTACCCTTTTCTCAAGGGGGTGCCACCAGACCCCCAGGTTTCCTAAGATAACGTGCATGAAAAGCCTGAACCAACCGATCAGCATGGACTGATCGCACAAGGACCCAAGATCGATCCATAGGATCGTAACCCCTCCAATGTACTAAGTACTTAAGCGAACTGCGAACCATGCGAGAATCAACAATCCGTTCAACTTCATACTCAGTTTTACCATCCACAGAGACAGGAGGTGGAAGGGATGGATGCAGCAGAGGAAGGTACAAATGACTTAAGAAGGAACTTATGGAACACGTTTGGGATCCGAAGCGACAGAGGTAAGCATAAGCGAAAGTCAATTGGTTTGACACCCTCAATGATCTCATAAGGATCAATAAACTTGGGACCCAGCTTAACAGAAGGAAGTTTCAGATGTATGTTTCTGGTAGACAACCACACACAGCAGCCCCGCCCTGCCCCAGGCTTTATTTAATTTCATAGAATCGTAGAGTTGGAAGGGACCTCCTGGGCCATCTGGTCCAACCCCCTGCTCAAAGCAGGATTCGCTAAATCATCCCAGTCAGATGTCTGTCCAGCCTCTGTTTGAAGACTTCCATTGAAGGAGAACTCACCACTTCTCGTGGCAGCCTGTTCCACTCATTGATCACTCTGTCAAAAAGTTTTTTTAATATCTAATCTGTGTCTCCTCCCATTCAGTTTCATCCCATTGCTTCTAGTCTTTCCTTGTGCAAATGAGAATAAAGTTGATCCTTCTACAATGTGACAGCCCTTTAGATATTTGTAGACAGCTATTAAGTCTCCTCTCAGTCTTCTTTTTTGCAAACTAAACATTCCCAAATCCTGCAACCTTTCCTCATAAGACAGGGTTTGCAGACCGGTCACCATTCTGGTTGCTCTTTTCTGAACTTGCTCCAGTTTGTTGATGTCTTTTTTAAAATGTGGTGCCCAAAACTGGACACAATATTCCAGATGAGGTCTGACCAAAGAGGAGTAGAGGGAAATAATGACTTCACGTGATCTAGACTGTATGCTTCTGTTAATATATCCTAGAATTGTATTTGCCTTTTTTGCTGCTGCATAACACTGTTGACTCATATTCAGTCTGTGATCTATTAGTATACCCAAGTCTTTTTCACATGTGCTGTCACTTAGCCCTATTCCTCCCATTCTGTATATGCTTTTTTTATTTTTATTGCCCAGATGTAGTACTTTGCATTTCTCCCTGTTAAAAACCATTCTGTTAGTTGCTGCCCACTTCTCCAGTTTATTTATATCTTTTTGAATCCTCTCTCTCTTCTCTAGTATTAGCTATCCCTCCTAGCTTTGTGTCATCAGCAAATTTAATCAGTTTACCCTCAATTCCTTCATCTAAATCACTGATAAAGATGTTGAACAATACAGGGCCCAGGTCAGAGCCCTGTGGTACCCCACTTGAGACATTCTTCCAACTGGATGTGCAGCCATTTACGACCACTCTTTGGGTCCGATCACTAAGCCAGTTATGAATCCACCTAACAGTTGCCTTATCCATTCCATAATTAGTCATTTTTTCAATAAGGATTGTATGAGAGACTTTGTCAAATGCTTTGCTGAAGTCAAGATATACTATATCTACAGCATTTCCTTGATTCACCCAATCAGTGATTCCGTCATAGAAGGAAATTAAGTTAGTCTGACATGACTTATTAGTTACAAACCCATGCTGACTCTGTTTAATCACTTCATTCTTATCCAGGTACTGACATACATGTTGTTTAATAATTTGTTCAAAGATCTTTCCTGGTATAGAAGTCAGACTCGCTGGCCTATAGTTGCCTGGGTCCACCTTCTTCCCCTTTTTGAAGATCGGAACAACATTTGCTCTTCTCCAGTCTTCTGGCACTTCTCCTGTTCTCCAAGAATTTTGAAAGATTATGGAGAGGGGTTCAAAAATTTCTTCTGCTATCTCCTTCAGTACTCTGGGGTGTAATTCATCTGGACCTGGAGACTTGAATTCATTTAGGTTAGCTAAGTGTTTCCTCACTATCTTTCTGTTTATAGATATCCTGGATTCTTCTATTTCCTTAATAGGACAGTGAAGAACAGTTGATGTTACATTTCCTTTCTGAGAGAAAACAGATGCAAAATAGGAATTTAAAAGTTCAGAATTCTCAACATCCTGTCTTACCATTTCATCATTTTCATCCTGTAAAAATCGTATAGCATCTTTGACTTTTCTATTACTTTTGACATATCCCCAAAATCCTTTATTATTGCTTTTGACATCTCTTGCAAGCCTCAATTCATTTTCAGCTTTAAATAATCTGATTTGTGCCCTGCAGGTTCTGCAGACAGCATTATATTCTTCTTTAGATATGCCTCCCTCTTTCCATTTTATAAACATTTGTGCACCTGTGTCTGAGCCTGCATCGCCCTTCATCTGTGTTTGCTGGTCGGGCAATGTGTGGAGGTTTAACCTGAGATGTCTATGTTCAGACCTGGTTGGCCTTGATCTGCACTTGTTTCATCTGGCTGCATGGGGGTGATTCAAACATGTTTCAGGTACATTTGCAATAGATATGGTCTTGCTTTTAAAATATTCAGGAGGCCGTAATGGCACAGTGAATAATAAAAATGTAGAGTAGGACCCCCCACATGAGATTGCCTTGGCGCGGCGGGGTGGCTCAATTTATTGATCAATATTTTGCCAAATGTCTCATTTTGAATAAGTTGGATGTTAATATGTGCATTGCACTTCTTCATGTTATGCGTTCTGCCCACCAGCAGCGCTGGCTTCTCTCTTTTTATATTTACACTTTATCTCCTACCAGAAATTTAGGTCCTACAGATAGTCGCTTATCAGCAAAATGTTTCTGTTTGCTACCCCAATGTTCTTCTGGACCTCCCTCCACACCTCCTCCACCCATTGAACCGCCGAATCAGACCCTGGAACCCCGAATCCAGCCTAGAAAATTCACCAAAATAGGGGTAAAAACGGAGAAGTGCCTGGGTACTGATTAACCCGATTATTAAATGTGAACTCAGTCATGGGCAACGAGTAACACTAATCATCCTGCTGAGAAGTGGCAATACACCGCAATATCTTTTCAAGTGACTGGTTTGTCCTCTCCATCTGACCGTTGGTTTCGGGATGGTACGCTGAGGAGAAGGTCAAGCTGATATCCAATCTCTTACAAAATGCCCACCAGAATTTGGATACAAATTGCAGTCCTGCCAAAAGTACAAAATGCACCTGTTTACTAAATCTGTCAACCACTACCCAGACCACAGTTTTGCCATTGGAAGGAGGGAGATCAGTGATAAAATCCATGGACAAACGAGTCCAAGGTCTATCCGGAATTGACAATTGTACCAATTCCCTGGCCGGTTATGGGAGACTTTAACACATGCACCCGTAGCACAAGCAGACACAAACACGGCAATGTCAGAAGACATGGAGGAACACCAGAACAACAGTCTAGCAATAGCTCTATAGGTGGCCAAGACTCCAGGATGCCCACTGAAAGCATATTTGTGGAACTCCTGGAGCACCTTCAACCTCTACTTAACAGGAGCGAAGAGCTTGTTATGAGGCAATGACGGAGGAGAAAAAGACTGAGCTTCATGAATTTCCTGTTCCAATTCTGCAGACACCCCAGCAACGACCACCCCATGCTGAAGAATGGAGGAAGGAGGTTGGATCCAAGCTGCGAGATAAGGCATCAGCCTTGACATTCTTGGAACCAGGCCGAAAAGGTGATGGAAAAATAAAACGTGAAAAAAAAATGACCAGCGGTCAAACGTTTGGCAGACTCAATGTAAGACAGGTTCTTGGGGTCCATAATCACCGTGATCCGATGAATAGCCCCGTCCAAAAAGTGCCTCCATTCTTCATAAGCCAGTTTTATGGCTAATAACTCCCAATTCCTGACATTGTAATTTCTCTCAGCAGGAGAAAATTTCTTGGAGAAAAAGGCACAAAGTTTTAAATTAGTCAGTGATGGGTCCCTGATACAGCACCACCCCCACTCCCACCTTCGATGCATCCACCTCAACAATGAATGGTTCAGATGGATTGAGCTGGACCAATACAGGAGCAGACATAAAACATTTTTTCAATGTAGAAAAGGCTACGACTGCTAGGGCTGACCAGTCTTTAAGATCAGCCCCCTTACGAGAGATCAGTGAGAGGCTTGACCACCTGAGAAAACCCCTTAATAAATTTAAAATGGTAATTGGCAAAACCCAAGAAATGCTGAAGACCTTTAAGGTCTCTGGGTTGCACCCAATCAACAATGGCCTGTAGTTTTCCAGGGTCCATGCGAAACCCCTTGGCAGAAAGGATGAACCCCAGAAAGGACAGCTATTGGCCAAAAATTAACATTTCTCAGGTTTAGCGAACAGAGTTCTCCTGTAACCTCTGGAGAACTGCACATAGCTGACCCATGTGAGATTCTTTTTCAGATGAAAATACAAGAATGTCATCTAAATATACCACCATAAAGCATCCATCGAAGTCAGAAAATACATCATTAATGAAATTCTGAAAAACTGCTGATGCATTCGTGAGACCAAAGGGCATGACCAAATTTTCAAACAAACCCTCAGAGATGAGGAATGCCATTTTCCAATCATCGCCTTACCAAATACAGATAAGATTATATGCTTCCCTGAGATCCAACTTGGAATACCACTGAGCCCCCAGATAATTTGTTGTAATGATCAGGGATAAGCGGGAGGGGGTAGGTATTTCTCACCGTAATTTTATTTAGTTCCCGAAAATCGAGGCAAGGACGTAAACCACCATTTTTTTTTTTTTTTTTTTTTTTTTTTCTTACTAAAAAGAATCCAGCAACCACAGGAGAGAGAGACAGATGGATGTGACCTTTTATGTAAACTTTCTGAGCCATACATTTTCATAGGGGTACGTTCTGGGCCGGATAGATTGCACAGACGGGCATTGGGCAATTTAGCACCTGGAATGAGATTAATAGTTCAATCATATGGGTGATGTGGGGGAAAGACCTCAGCCTCTTTTTCAGAAAACACATCCTTAAATGTTTCAGGTACTCTGGAATACCATCCAGATTAACAAATGACACCAGCACAGCAGAAAGACAACCCTTTGAACAATTAGGACCCTATTTCACAATATCTCAGTCAATAAAAGGATTGTGCAACTGTAACCAGGGGAATCACAACACCTGTCCCGCTGGAAGATTATCCAGAACATAACATGAAATGCGTTTCTGATGCAAGGAACCCACCTTGAGGAGAAACTCCTCCGAGACAAGTTTAACAATATTCCTAACCAGCGGTGTTTTATCAATGGCAATGATATGAATTGGGGTTTCAAGCCTAACTGTCTGTTACACTAGGACACCAAGCTTGAGTCAATGAAGTTCATGGATGACCCACAGTCCAGGAAAGCTTAAGTGGGTGTGTAACAATCCCTACAACATGGTTCCACCTGAGAGTCTGGGTAACCTCCTCGACAATCACCCAGTCTCGGCAGCTTGTTAGTCGGTGGGTAAGAGGAGCAGTCCTTCTTCCAATGTCCCGGTTTTCCACAATGGAAGCATATTCTCCTTTCGCATCGCCGCTTCCTCTCCTTCTCCATGAGGTTAATGACCCCAACCTCCATAGGTTCTGTATATGGCATCACCTGGGACTTAACAGGGTATACTGGAACCTCTCGCTGGATGACTCCTCTTCCGCAATCTCCGATCCATATGAATGGCCAGAGTCATGGCCTCCTCCAAAGATCTGGGTGGCTGATAGAGAGCCAGAGCATCCTTAAAGGGGTTGTCCAGGCATTTTACATAATCTCAGTGCATATCTGGGCTGCAGAATGGTAACAATAAGTAACTTACCTTCTGTCACCAGTTTGCAGGGTTTTCTAGATATCAGTCTCTCGCTTCTGAGCAGAACGTCCAAGGGAGGGGGTGTTCTGGCATTGAAATGAGAACTGGTCGTTTCCTCCTACTCTACTAAAAACAGGATGATTTTCCCTCCTCACTTAAGCATCATTGTCAGAAGCTCCCTGTCCTCTCCAACAGCTGCAGGAACCTTTCATTGCAACCAGAAAAAATGTAAAACCTGTCTATTTATAATGACCACGGACATGATAAAGATTCCCAATTCACATCAGGACTACAAGATCCCAGATACTTTCAGCTGCATTACATCTAATGTGGTGTACTAATTATTTGTACTAAATGTCCAACTGGGGGTCTGTATGTGGGGGAGACAAGGCAAAAGCTTAGAACAAGGATGAATGTGCATCGTCACACAATAAGAGAAAAAAGAAAGGATCTACCTGTGGCAAAACATTTTTGTATGCCTGATCGCAACAACACCATGGATATGAAATTACTGATATAGAAAAGAAACTTCACATCTCAGAGAGACAGGTGGGTCTGGAAGTATAAATTTATGACAACCTTTGACACTCTCAGTGCTGGAATGAATGTGTCGCATTGATTTATGTCTTTTTACATCAATTAAGGAATTTTCTCCTAAGACCTTGTGGGGGCATCACAACACATTATGAGACCCCAATCAGAGGACAATAAAACATCCAGACTCCTTATCTATGAACTGGTCCAATATTTATGTTTCTCCCTATCTCATAATGATAATTCTGCTTCACGTCACTTGTCTTATCTATTGCATTTTTTCTGTGCTGTGTTGTGCATATATATGTGATTCTTCAGATGTTGTACTAGTCAATGCCTGAAGAGACCTGAGTAGTCTCAAAGCTTGCAATGTGTTACCTTTTAATGGCTAACTGAAAAGATGGTATCAACCACTGAGGACTCTCAGTTATGTATATTTTTCCCTACTCACTAGAGTTTCACTTTCCATAGATCACTGTTCAGTATGTGTCTGGGGGAGGAGCAGCTGGGTGGTTTTACTCTCTGCACTGAGGCTGCTAGAGGGGGAGGACTTGTTACTGTGTGAGGAGGGCTTGTTCATGTGGACGGGGAGGGCCTGTTGCTATGGAGGGTGGGGTTGTTGCTATAGAGGTCAGGTTTTTAGTAGAGTAGGAGGAAACGACCAGTTCTCATTTCAATGCCAGAACACCCCCCCCCCTTGGACGTTCTGCTCAGAAGCAAGAGACTGATATCTAGAAAACCCTGCAAACTGGTGACAGAAGGTAAATTACTTATTGTCACCATTCTGCAGCCCAGATATGCACTGAGATTATGTGAGAAGCCCGGACAACCCCTTTAAGATGATCCGACAGAACCCTCCTGAACTCTGACATCTTAGCGCAGAGTCATTCCAGGTCACATCGGTGGACCACCGTCTCAACTCTGAGCAATACCTTTTGGCAATGAGTTTACTCTAGGAGAGACACATGACTGTGCCCTCTGCCAACCTGAACTGGTCCGGTTCGGCAAAAATCAGCCATAAAGCTTCAAAGAACCTTTCCACAGGCACACGTTCTAGGGCAGTAGCAGGTAAAGAAAAAGCCCAAGTTTGAGGACCCTCCCGGAGTAACAAAATGATTACCCCCACCCTTTGACTCTCCTCACCAGAGGTTCAGGGTCTAAGGGAGAAAAGCAGCCTACAACTCTCCCTGAATGTACGGAACTTCTTTTTCCCCAGAGAAAGTATCTGAGAGCCTGACGGTAGGTTCAGGATAGTGTAGCAAGACATCTATGGGTTCTGAGTGCTTACAGGTTGATTGTGTAGTAGAACCCTGAAAAGACTACCATCTCAGAAAGTTCCCTATGGAGTTGATTATGGGAAGAGGCCAGGGCTGTATGTTCCACAGACAAGTACTGCATCATTTGAGTCAGATTAGACATCTGATCCGCCAGAGTATGAAGTGGATCCATAAAGTGAGAAACACAGAAATAAAAAACTGTTTATGGTCAGTTATATTGTCATGCTGCAGCTCTGCAGGTAAATGCAAACTCCACTAGATGGCAGCAAAGTGGAGGGAGGACTGCAATTCTTCTCAGAGCAAACCAGCAGCACTGCAGCAAGGCTACCACCAGGTGGCAGCAGAATAGTCAAACAAGCCGGGTCGATACCAGAGAGAAGCGAAGTACCAAGGGGAATACCAAACAGAGTCAGAGGAGAGCCAAAAGGTTAGTACCAGTCAGAAGCAGAAGTACCAGAAGCAGGAGACAGGATCAGGTCTTCGCCAAAGCAGAGTCAAGTACCAGGAAATCCAAGTACTAAGGAAACACTGAGTCGGGGCAGGAAGAGAGGAAGGAACAGGCACGGGCAAAGTCAGCTAAACACAGGAGGACAAATCGGGGTATTACCAGAGTCCGCTACTCACGCTGTAGGCAGAAAATATAACTGACACTGCCTGCAGGATGCAGCACAGAGAAATAGCGGAGCTGACACCAGAACGAGGCAGAGAAAAGTTAACCCCTGACATGACCAGACCGGGAGAGGGGGAGACAGGACTCAAAACCCGGTCTGGATCATGACACATTTATTACTCTCATAGTACGGATCCCCTTTTTTGGCCCCCACACCCCGTATAATGTTCCCACAGTACCACCATCCTCAATTTACTTTTTGTAATCAAGATAACGGAATGGAGAAAGTCAGTACTCACCCCTTTTAGAAGATACTTCAGTCCTTCTACTGGTCCATTTTCTTAGACCAGTGGAACACGGACCAGTAGAAGCGCAAATTAAGTCCAAAACGTTTGTCCGTCATATATATTTTTTAGTTTTTTTGGGGGGGGAATCACTGCACCTGCCGTGACGCTGCTAGCACTGTTGCACTTTTTGTCATTGTCCTGAATCAAATAAATTAAAAAGGGGTGAGTGCTGATTTTCTTCATTCCATTGTCTTGATTATAGTCACCCTGAAGATTTAATATAGTGGAGGTTGTAACATTGGTTCAATGTGTTCATATACTGGGTAAAAAGTTTCTATTTGGTGCCTCAGCACTTCACTATAATTATTTTAGGAATATTTTCACTTTTTATTTTTTGGTGTTTTTCATGTAATGTATGGAAGATTACATGGAGACATTGGCAGCAAATAACTTCTGTCTTGATGTTCTTACAAAAAAGGTTTTATAAAAGCCTCAAACTTCTGTGTGGGAATCAGACCTGAGATCTAACGTGATAGAAGATTACAGTGCAGGGAAGACGGGAAACCTTCATATAGACGGCCGGTGGGGATGGAGTCAGTGACCGACTCTGGCCAAATATGTTTCTAGAGCCGTAGTAGAAGATGAAGATGTCGTCCTCATCATGAAGTAGTTATTTCTCCTGTCACGTGTAATGAATATCTCCTGCAGTATTGCTAATGCCGATTCCAGTGTCGGTAATGAGACGAGAATTAGCGTTATGGAAGATGAGTCTATGAGAAACGTGTTCAGCTGCCGACTCCGAGGAGGAAACTGCTTGTTGTCTGTGGCCTAAATATATAGGTTTTATTAGTAGATGTAAAGAAGAAAACTACATACTGTAAAATAATAAATCTCATATGTTTCCCTTATTATCTCCAGTAATTGTATTATTACACAGGATTTTTATGATGTTACATCGGCTCATCTTCTCATTCAGGTCTCTACAATATCGGATCCTCTCAGTGAAGATCTTCTACAAAAGAGAATTTTCCTGATTTACCCATCAAAGATGGATATGGACAGAGAAAAGATGGCAGAGAAAATATTACACCTCACCCTAGAGATCCTCTTCCGGCTTACTGGAGAGGTGAGAGATCCTGATGACGTCCCATTACATCATTCTTATCTATGGGAATAACAGATGGACAGATCTGGAGAGGTGAGGACTCTGGAAATGTCTGTAGTGAGATTTATTAATGTGTCTCTCCATAACAAGGATTACACAGTAGTGAAGAAGACTTCTAGTGAGCGCTGTCAGGACCCTGTGTCTGAGGGATGGGGAAGAACTCTGAGCCCAATCACGGGACTTCCACCTCACCCCCTGATACATGAGAACATCAATGATCAGAAGATCCTAGAACTCACCTACAAGATGATTGAGCTGCTGACTGGAGAGGTGACACTGCTGGGAATGCTGGGACATTACACAGTAACGCTATAAAGGGATCGGGGGATGACGGTATCATTGTATGTGTCAGGTTCCTATAAGGTGTCAGGATGTCGCTGTCTATTTCTCCATGGAGGAGTGGGAGTATTTAGAAGGACACAGAGATCTGTACAAGAACGTCATAATGGAGGTTCCCCAGCCCCTCACATCACCAGGTAATAGACAGGACTAAATACATTCGGCCTATATCTATATGAAAAGAATGAATTCAGTCCCTGTATGTGTTTCCTCCAGATCTATGCAGTAAAAGGACAACAGCACAGAGATGTCCCCATCCTCTACTTCCACAGACCTGTAAACAAGAAGATCCCTGTGTTCCTCAGGATCATCAGGTAGATGGAGAGAAGGTGTCATGAGATCTCCCCCTATGATGTGTAGACGGTTTTGAAGGTCTTGTGCTCAGTCTTGTTTTTTCCACCAGTATTATATGTTTTACACTTGTGTAATGAGAATG
Organism: Dendrobates tinctorius; assembly: GCF_039654945.1. NCBI lineage: Eukaryota > Metazoa > Chordata > Amphibia > Anura > Dendrobatidae > Dendrobates > Dendrobates tinctorius. The sequence goes on along the minus strand of NW_027361731.1, from coordinate 3,677,493 downwards.
GTGGAGATGGCAGGATTAGAGCTGATCATAGACGTGACTTCTCCATCTGTCTGTGACTATCATAATATTTGTTTCAGGGTGAAGATCTGACCCATATTAATACTACAGAGACATATGTGAGGGGTGATGAGCGGTGTAAAGAGGAGATTCCCACATATGACTACCCAGGTGAGTGGTAACCACTAAATGCAGAGAAGTCACAGATTCTTCTCAGTCACCGGCCGTGGCTGCTTTATCGTTGATGTAGTCCGGCCGTATTACCATGATCACCATTTTGCCTCTAGACCACAACATTCTCCTTCACCCAAAACTGTTAAAATAATTTTGGGCTTTGAAAGAACTTTTCTATAGAACTTATCACCTGGAGGATCCATCTACCCCCTGGGATTAGAAGATGCTGACCGTTACCTGCCCAGGTCTGTAAACTACAAAGCCAAATGACCGCGTACATAGAATGTTCTGATAAATTAGAAAATCACTTGAAGAAAAGTATTATGATGGGTCTGTATCAGAAATCGGAGGATAATGATACTGATGGCTTCCTAGATCCCTGGTATCTTATTGGATGAATCTACCTTCTCTCCCTTCTGTGCTGCAGAATGTGCTCATATGGTCCTGTCTTTCTGGCCAAAAGTTGCTTTTATGATTGACAACATTAAATGTGCAGTGAGGGCCAAGTGTGAATTTCTGTACAATAGCAACAGTTTCCCTTTATCCTGACTTTCAGAGCTGGACTGGGATAAAAAAGCAGCCCTGCCACACAAACCCCACCAGCCCACATACTATAACACTCCCCCCACACCCGATCAGTGGATTTTGTTATACTTTGTCCTGCCCTTCAACACTCATCTTAAAGGAGTTATTTGAAGTACCATGTGTGAATGCCACCTCAGTGCGCATGATCGACCTCTTCTTTAGAGCACCGGTTCTCGGGATCATGGGGGTCCTAGCGGTCGTACCCCAGCGACTACATAGGTCTTGGGATAGGGGATTACTTTGCATAATCCATTTAAATGGGTTTTCCAATATATATACTGTATTTTTCGGACTATTAGACGGACCAAGGTTTTAGAGGTGGAAATTGGGGAGGGGGGGAAGACTGAAGCAAAAATGTGGTCAATTCTGTACTTAATATCCTGGTAAATATGGTCCCCTCATCTCCATCCTGAAACACATGGCCCCTCATACCTATCCTGGTATGCATGGGTCCCCTCATCCCCATCATGGTATGCATGGCCCTCATCCCCAGCATGGTATGCATGGCCTTCATCCCCATCTTGGTATGCATGCCACCTCATCCCTGCCTGGTATGCTTGGCCTTCTCATCCCTATACTGGCAGGAACAATCGCCCTCATACCTATACTGATATGCAGGGTCCCCATCTCGTCCTAGTATACATGACTCCATCCCTATCCTGGTATGCAGGGCCCCATCTCGTCTTAGTGTGCATGGCTCCTCATCCCTATCCTGGTAGGAATTTTCCACCTCATCCTTATCCTAGCAAGAATGATCACCCTCATCCATATAATAGTATGCATGGCCGGATCCCTGTCCTGGTCTGCAGGACTCCATCCTTTACCTGTTATGACTGGCCTCCATCCCAGTCCTTGTATGTATGGCCCCATTCTTATCCTGATATGATTGATCCCATCCTTTCCTTATCCTGGTATGCATGGCCCCATCAGTAAAGATAAAAAAAAAAAACATTACACTTACCTTCCCAGCACTCCCTTTGCTGCATCTTGTTCCGGCGGCAGCTGCCAGAATACTCAGTGCTCTCTGCATGCCAGGACTGTTCATCGCAGAGAGCAGTGAGTATTCATCGGTCTTCAGCAGCGCGCAGAGTCTCAGCTGGAGCCTTCCTGCTGCTCCGGCTGACACTGCGCGCTACTGAAGAGCAATGAATACTCACTGCTCTCCGCGATGAACAGTCTTTTTTTTTTTTTTACCTGTTCATTCTGTTTGATAGTTTGATTGTGGTGGGATTGTCCTGCCTCACTCATGTGAGATGGACAGAATACAGAATCAGAAGACACAAGAGTAGTCAGTAAACGGGCCACGGTCACAGCAGGAGACAAATACACAAGCCGCGAGCTGAGCACAGAGGACTGAACCACAGGAGAACAACGCTGTATCTGGCAGATTCCGGCCATATGCTTTGAGCTTTAGTAGGGTGTGGTACTTTCCAATCGGCTGAAGTAGGGAGCAGATTACTCCAGCTGGGCAGCAGGAACAGATCCCAGATGAGATTGGACACACCATATGCAGGAGCCCTAATATAACTAAATGACAGAAACCAGAATAGTCGAAATCCCCATAAAGTGATTCCATTTTATAAATTAATTCACTGAGGGTTATAATCTATAGGAGGACTGAATATTTTGACTCCACAGCCACTTTCTGGAAATTAACATACAGTGGATGTTGGAGATTGAAAATTACACATTTGCCATTTTATCACCCAACACATAGTGCCAAGATTGTGCTCCAGGAGACACACACCATAAATTAAGTGGGTTCTTCTCACTATAATATTGCTAAATACAGGGATCCTAAATGTTGTTTGAGCACACTGCAAGGCTCAGAAGTGAGAGCGGATTTTGCTGGATCGGTTTATAGAAACCCTGTTCCTTTTTAACAGCCTTTCAGCCACTAATAGTGTGGGAAGCTCTGTTTTCCATTGACAGATGATGGACCTGAGTGGGGACTTGTATTTTGTGACATGAGAATTGGTATTCTTTTCGCCTACATAACATTGATTGGTTTCTTTTTATTTGATATTTGGGAGGCAGAATGAATAAAAAGTTGAACTCAGACTCAAATAGGCTTTATTGGCAGGACCAAAATACATTTAGTGTTGCCAAAGCAAGGAAAGTAAATGTGACAGGGGAGTGGATCGGGATCACCACACACTACTGGTTCATCCAGCAAGGTTTTCTATTAGACTGTGAACTGTCACAGTATTGATAAATAAAGTTTTTTACATAGCTTCCCATTTTTATGAACAGTTTAAGTAGAAATATTCAAAAATATAAAACTCAAGGATATTTTATTAAAAATATATATTTTTTATCTTAGATGACTGTACCAGGAGAACAGAAGGACAGCTGACATCTTCATTTTTTAAATCTGATGATCTTGAGATCCTACAAAATACAACTGAAGTGATTGCTGTTACTCCAGATATACCATCATCCATTCACAGTAAAGATCTGTCATCTGATCCTATGAAACAGGTCCCATCTTCTGACTCATTACCGACTACTAAGGAAAATCATAGTCACAAAAGAGGCATTAAAAAACAAACTGCTTCAAAAGCAAAGAAGTCATTTTCATGTTCAGAATGTGGAAAGTGTTTTAACCGGAAATCGAATTTTGTTGCACACCAAATAACTCACACAGGAGAGAAGCCTTTTTCCTGTTCAGAATGTGGGAAATGTTTTAACCGGAAAGAGCGTCTTGTTACTCACCAGAGAACTCACACAGGGGAGAAGCCTTTTTCGTGTTCAGAATGTGGGAAATGTTTTAAATGGAAATCAGCAGTTGTTATTCACCAGAGAACTCACACAGGAGAGAAGCCTTTTTCATGTTTAGAATGTGGTAAATATTTTAGCAATCAATCAGATTGTGTTAAGCACCAGAGAGCTCACACAGGGGAGAAGCCTTTTCCATGTTCAGAATGTGGGAAATGTTTTAAGCAGAAAGCACATCTTGTTATTCACCAGAGAGCTCACACAGGAGAGAAGCCTTTTTCCTGTTCAGAATGTGGGAAATATTTTTCACATCTATCAAGTTTTGTTACCCATCAGAGAAATCACACAGGGGAGAAGCTTTTTTCTTGTTCAGACTGTGGGAAATGTTTTAACAAGAAAGGGAATCTTGTTACACACCAAATAACTCACACAGGAGAGAAGCCTTTTTCCTGTTCAGAATGTGGGAAATGTTTCAACCGGAAATCAGTTCTTATTAGTCATCAGAGCAGTCACACAGGG